>NC_140593.1:573601972-576001972 GCF_964204655.1 Triturus cristatus | reverse complement strand
CTGTCATCGGACCATACATCTCAGGAGCATTTATCAAAGGTGCAGTAACAGTCTACGGCTGGGCAACTTGTGATAAAGTATTCTGAAGTATTTGAAGGGGTCTCTCAATTTGTACTATTCTGGTTTCCACAAGGGTAGTAGCTATTGTAATACTTGTAGCAGCACTACTTTCAGTACCATCAGCTGTCATTGCCTAAGGCATGAGTCATGCAGCCAAAATATCTTCTAAAATGGCATACCTTGAATCACTCTCTGTCTTGGTTTATTTTTATTTTTCCCCTTTATTCTTTTCCTAGGTCTTTTTCTTCTTTCCCTTCTCTGATATTTCTGTGGAAGCAGCTGAGCACAATCTAGTCCCCTCAGCTATAACTTTTCTCATTGTCCATTTTTCTTCATCCCATCGAGCATTCGCACAAATTCATACTGCTCTTTTTGCCCTTTTCTGATATTTCTCCTTTTTTTTCTCGTGCCACTTTCTCCCACATATTTAAAGGCTCATATTGTGTGGGTCTAGGGGGCAGTTTCATTTTGTACAATTTTGCCTTCAATTTCTCAAGAATTCTAGTCTCAAAAGTACCATACCTTGAAACTTTTAATGCACCTTCTTCTCTTTGATCTTGCACCATTGACGAAGCCACAAACATTCATGTATCCCAATTCAGTTGTCATATATTGTGCGGGAGTACCCTCAGGAGGTGCCTCTTTGCCTTCCCTTACCGGAAATGTAACATCACCCCTACCAAACACTTAAATTCTTTAAAGCATTTCATGATTCTGTTCCGTATATGTCAATTTCCTTACTCCAATACTGTCACAGTTGTTAATGATCAAAAGCCTTTAAAATAATCCTAATGCGATATCCACACAAACATTGACCTATCACAGCATGACACCCTGACGTCACCAACCAAACCCAGCACAAATGTACACCACCCAACCAATCCTAGTGCGAAATACTGTGATGTATTAATCTAATTCCTTGCAGCAGCTCACCCTCCCTTATAATTTTCTTTTCTACTTAAAATAAACAAACTCCACAGCTGACAACAAAAATATATAAATTCTTCTTTGCTATTCTTAAGGAAGCAACAGTAATTCAGCCACACAAAAGAATCCCATAATCACCTGTGAATTTTCAACCAGCGTGAAATCACCCTAATCAATGCAGGTTCACCCTTTGCACAATTACATTCCGCTGACATCAATCAATATTAAACAATCACAACAACTTATTAGTATTTCCATTTTAACTGTGCAGTTGATAGTACCTCACAGTCTACACCTCAAAGCCTGCAAACAAGAAATACCATCCGACAATGTCTTTTCAAAGTGACTTCTACACCTGTCTCAATATCTCTTATCTATCTCAGGAACTTAGGCTACGACGAGCCTGAAACTGCTCAATTTCTTTATATGGAACCCATTCAACCTCAACTTCAATAATAAAACAGTAAACACAATCACAATAGGCAACTCATGCCCCTATCAATACCCACTCCTCCGGACCAGCAACCACCTTCAAAATAATTCCACTTTGTCAGTACTTCAAGCACTGGGCATTGGATTTCAGGATGCAGGTATTTTATACTAACTGGGATAATTATTTTATAGCTCCTTAGTCAAGGTGGGAACCATAAGCTGCTACCAGAAAACTGGTGGCGCAGAAGGGGTCCCAATTTTAAATAAATATGGTTCAACTTTTAATTACCATCACTCTCAGGAACAAGCCCCGATTCCGTGCTGGTATCTTCTTTTTGAAACTCAACGAGTTATTTCAGGACTTACAAGTTAAAATTCCAATTTCATTTTCAGTTGAGTCAATGATGAGAGCTTGAATTAGTTTTAAAACATTTCTTTCGAATTAAGTGATTAGTCCATTTTCTCTCTCTTGTTCTATTTAGATTAGTTAATAAATTCAGTAAATTACAAAAATCTCCATAAAAAGGTTTGGTTAGAACGCATAATCACATTGGGCCCTAAGTGTGTTCCATAAAGTAATAAAAGTTTGTATTCTAAAATTCAGGTTTGGAATTCAAACTCAGAAAGACCCATAAAGAGTCTGAGCTCTGAAAGAAAAGGAGAAAAGAATGAAATCAGGAGACCATGCAGCTCAAAGCCACCTTAAAGCATGGGAATTTCTCAAAAAGAGTAGTTCATGAAAGTCATCAAAGACTCAATAACACGAGCAATCAATATACAGTTGCAGTAGCAAACTGTAAACAAAGCGCCTGAAAAAGCAGAAGCAGCAGTTGCCACAACGGTCAGTCTAGGACAAGGGACGAGTAAAAGGTTGTTAGAATGTGTTGGGGCTACACTGGTAACATACACTAATATAAAATCCATTAAACTAAGTTGATACATTGTTGCAGGCTCTTTCCACTCTTATCCAATCAGGACACATCACTCATCATTTAGCCGAGTTAGCTCATCCTTTTACATGAAATAACATGCAGTTTGCACAATTCTTACCATAAGGTTCGTTAGACATTCTCACTTAGGTAGCTTTTGGAAGCATCAGCCCTGATACCCATAGGCTTCAATCACATCCCAACATTTCAATTATTCAATGTTTCATTGTTAGAGCAATGAACTATACTAAAGAAAAGGGAAAAAAATAACTTGAAATGTCTCTGTTAGGTAAGGCATTTCATTTAACACGAACAAGAGTGATTGTCTAAAGTTCAGTTATTCAGTGAAAGTAAAAAAAAAAAGGAAGCCTAGTTAATGGGAATGAACTGCTGGCTTGAAAAATATTACATTTTGTTAAACCAGAATATTATGCAGTTATGAAAAATATTTCTAAACATGTCACATTAGGGTCATATCCTAAAGTGTGGTGTTATTTTACAGCAATATGGAGTTTTTGAGGCCTTTTCTAATAACTGTGGCTGCCTAGTGCAGCTTGCAAATTATAAAATGTGTGTCATTTTCGACTTTTATGATTTTACATTAATCATTGCACATTTGACTGCTAAAATAAATAATTTTGTATTTTAATTATTAGATTTTATCAATACCATTATATTAGGTAAAAGTAAAGAGAGTGACATTTACAGGCCCTATGCAGAAATTAACACGGTTCACTTTTTAAAGCTGTGACATTGTGAAGATCTAGTTGATGTACTTGATACAGATTGTGTCAATACATTAACATCATCAGTTTCAAAAACTCCAAGGTTCTGTGCACAATTCTGCTAGTTTTGTGAATTGAACTACTTGTGTAATACAACCCGCTGTGAATCTCTCTGGTATATGTTGCATATGAGACACGGTGAGATTGGGTCTTTGTGGGTTTATAAACTGCGCGAATCCACGTGTGCTCAATTTTGAGGAACAGTAGGGATGTTCTAAAAGCAAACATGGGACTGAGGACATAACCTGTGCACCAGTTCTGAGAAAGCTTGCCTACACGGGCCCCAAGCCCCTGATACAAAAACAGTATTTGCACAGGTTCTGTATCAGTGAGTTTGGGGCAGGTGTTGGCAAGATTTCGCAGAACCAACATTTTCGCATTTCCACCAACAACCACAAAAACAACATTTTCATCGACTGCCCTTTTTACAAATTGCACTGAATTATTACAGTGTTACTGTTTCTTGTGTGAATTACTTTTTTTCTGATTCCCCCAATACTTTGTCAGGCCAGAAAACTAGTTATAACAATTGTGTACATTTATACATTTGGATGAAGAATGGCTAATCCCCTGGGTATGAAAGAACATTTCTGCCCCAACTCCCAGGTAGCTCAATCTTTATCGGAATCACATATGTATTTATTTCATGAATTAATTTACTTAGTTTCCTGTTTGAAGAATAAGACACAGACCATTCTTGGAAACAGAACCAATGGGACATATTTAATAAAGGTTTGCTCTAGAGATAAACCACACAAAGGGGCCTATTTATGAGCTGGCTGGCTTCCCTCTTGCACCATGCAATGTGGTGCAGGAGTGATGCACACCTTAAGTCAGAATTATGAAGCCAAGCAAAGGCCACTTTACGTGGCCCTGAGTGGCTCCATAAATCTGACGCAAGGCAACGCAACGCAGTGCAAATCACTACATTGCCTTAATCTGCCCTGGTGAGGCATTCCATGGGCATTGTGAGCGTTTTCCCAAGCAACTCTCATGGCTTGTGACGCATTCCCAGACTTACCAGAACTAGTAAACCTGGGAATGCGCCTAAAAGATTCTCCTTCCCAGGAGAGGCGTAACAAGGAGAAATATCTTAATTTCTCCTCGCTACTTCCTCTTTCTATGTGTACTGCGTTCTGCAGCACACATAGATAAAGGAAGATGCCTCTCAGGATTGTTTTTGTGCAGGAAGGTGTTCCTTCCTGCATAAAAACAATCCTGCATGCAATACAGGCACCCTACAACCATGGTACATGGATGCTTGCATTGGCGCAAGGTTGCCAAAAGTGCGCCAGTGCAGAGGAAAAAGCGAGAATGTGTCGTATTGTCTTAAATAAGTCACACTTCTACCATTTCCCTGGCATACAGTGGAGCACAGCAAGTTGACTTGCTGCACTGCACAGCATGACAAAACTTGTAACTCAAATCCAAAGTTCTGCAAAACAGTGCAAACTCTTGCTAGGTCATTTACTTTCTATGTAAAAGTTAGTTTGCACTAGAAAGATGCCCTTTTTAGGAGTAAATGTAGCTGTGTGCTGCTTCGCGCCATTTTGCGTCAAGGGGGCATTACGTAGGTGATACATGGGTGGCTCAGCAGAAGCACCCTCTGTTTTGACCCAAAGCTCGATGTAGTAAGATAGTGAGAACAGGCTTTGTGTAAAAAAAAATGCCTTGTTGAAGCAGTTGAAGAAATGTTTTAATTTCTATAAAAATCCACACATTGCATGTGTTTAACACTTTTAAGTTCAAAAGTAACAGAATATAAAGTATCAATACATAATACAATAAGGCAGTAGATAATAGCATGGATCAGAAACGAACTTAGGAACAAATAGTGATAAACATGGCTTAAAGGAAAGAATGGAAAGGGCATTTAAATTGAGTTGGTGTATACAAAGGAAAATTGCAGTTCATACAAAAAATACAATAAATACAAATAAAAGTTTGAAAGGATCAAATTAGTAAATCAATAACATGAGGAAAGTTAAGGAGGTTGAAGAACTTCTTGTTGGATTGGGTTTAGGGAGAAGGAATGCTTAGCACTAGCATCAATAAACGCTGTGATAGGTAACCATAAACTTAAGCATTTTGTAGCCAAGTGAGTAGGGTGTACAAGGGTTGTATCTAATTTATGTTTGTAAAACTTAACAGCACACATCCACTGTGTGGAATGTTATGAAAATTAGAGTAAGTTATTATTCTTTGACAAAACCAATGCTACACTTCACATACGCACCTATGCACAATGACACAAAGGTTGTGCTTGGCTCTAGGCAGCCTGTTTGAGTGTCAGTGCAGGGGATGAGAGCAGGCCATATTTAGTAAATATGGCTTGTTGAGGCTTTCTTCCCCTTCTGCCAGTTCCTTTCCTTTTTTACAATGTTTGCAGCGTTGCACAAAAAGTAATAAATGTGCCCAATGTATGCATATTGTTAAAAAGTCTCATTTTTTGAAATTCTGCATTGATAACTTATTTTACATACGTTGGTGCCATTTGTTTTCCATATATTGTTCTGTGTTAAGTTTAATAATTGATAATGGAATCAGTGTCTACATTGCCTGTTGCTACATTACTACCAGTTGCTACATTCCTGAAAAACTGCAGGAAGAGTGCAATTCCTTATTCTGACAAAAATGTTTTCAGTCCAAGAAAGATTTTTGAATCAATACTTTGATAAATTATCATTCACCTGTTCACCACAAACACTCAAAGCTGCCTTTCGCATACAAGATTCAATGTGTTGTAAGTGTAGTGATGGTGGCTAGCAAGGCAACCATGCTTATATTATATTTTGTTTCATATATGCTAGGGTTGAGAAATGTTTAGTTATGCCAGCGTAATTGATGTAATGTGGGGGATTTTATGTTACACTTTAAATTCCCAAAACTAAGTAATTATGCCACATCGCATTATTACAAAGTCATTATTTGTTGTAACAATTTGCTGTCACAATAACTTAAACAGCAAAAATTTACCACAGACACTGTTAGCAGCACTTTAGTTTTTTGACACAATTTTCTTTGTGCAAAATAAGTCCTTGCATCAAATATTGTTGAGAGGAAGACTTTCATACTAAATTATAGTGCTAAATGGATCTGCGTTTCATGTTATATTGCCAAAGTTTAGCATAATTATGCAAAAGGAAATTACACAATTTTCGCACACCTGTTTTTAAATATGCTGATGTACTGGGGTGGCATGGTGAGCAAAAGAATGATGAATTTAACCCAGATCTCTTGACTTTGATTTGTTCTGCATTCCGTCCATCAATTGTGTGTCTTGTACTTTTTGTAATGCCCTACTCCCTACATGCCCTTCAATGCCCTACTGTTGATATAGTTGCTAATATGCCTGTATTTTTAGTCTCCCTGCTTGCTAACATTTGATCAGAACACTTAATAATACCCTTTCCACAAATTATCGAAGCTAGATTTACGATAAATTAGCCCTCTTCGAATATGCAGCATATTTCTAAGACCATTCACCCGACCCCACTCCCCAATTTTCAGGGAAAACATTTTAAAATGGCTACTACATTCACAAACACTACCATAAGAGAAAGCTCAAAGGGATAGAGTACCTGCCACAGTGAATTAAATGCTGCACATTGGCATCTGCTGTCATCTCCAGAATATGAGTCCCAACAATGTCAATTTATCCTTATGACGTTGGCAAATTGGAGGCCAATAAAATGTACCATAATAGTGCGTTACATACTGTTGTAAGACAGAGCTAATGTGGCAGTATACACAAAATACACCTAATGATTTATTTATAAAATATGGCATGTTAGATATTTATTTCATCAGTAAAAGTCTGTTTGTCATCACTGCCTTCAAAGTGTTTCAGTCTTCTCCTTTACTTCGATTTCTGGGTCGTTTATGCAATGACTTACTCAGCTGTCAAAACATAAAAATGCATTTAACAAAGGTAAATAAGACTTCTAGATTGCTGCTGTTACTGTTAAAAAATGTTCAGGTCCCCACGTGCCAGCTCTGAGAAAGGCAAGTTTTCCAAACTCTTGAAGGAGACACTTTTGCAATTTCTTCCCAGAAAACTGAGCAGTGTTCATATATCTTGGTAGCTATTGAGGGTAAGCATAAGCCAGGAGGAGCAGCAAACTGTGGGCTAGATTTCTGATATTTTTCGTGACTCCTGTACCTTCATCAGTTTTACTGCATAGGCCAACAACTTTACAAAAGAGGATAGTATAGGAATACTATTTACAATAGTATGAAATGTCTTAGAGGTAGTCAGAGAAGATTTAGCCAAGTACATTGCAAGTGTGCTGTTTGGAGGAAGGACGGAGATCGAGGACTAAATTAGACCGCCAGATAAAGCCAACAATCACATTGGAATTTTGATGTGAGGTGTGAGCATGATTCACCTACAGCAACTTCCTATGCCAATGCAAGGAAAGGATTTACCTCCGATGATGTTAAAAAGGCCTAAAGGTGATTTAATTTCTTGGATACATTTGAATAAGAACTTGGGGCCAGATCTGCTATTTAATGCTCATCAAATGCTAGTTCCAAATGTGATTAGTATTCTTGTGATCAGGAAATAATTTTCCGATCTGACTTATGTATCAATAAGTCAGATTGGAAAATTCAGATTCAGAGTGGGTGGGAATCTGTCCTACCTTATTAGTATTCATGAGGTAGGTCGCAAACTGAGACTCCAGTCGATTGGAGGCCATAATAAGATGTGGGTGATTACTCTTCAACAAAGTAAACCTTTTTTTTTAATGCAGCTCTGTTTTCCTTACAGGAAACAGGGCTCCAAATTTTGCTTTCCAAATTTCGTGGTTCTGTGAAATGGCAAAGGATCATGGTCTGAAATGGAGTGTATTTTATAGTGCGATATGCAGGTGCAAACAATTTGCCAAAGCACATTAGGTGTGTGATGCTAGTATCCAGCCTACAGTGACAGGAATATTCCAATATAGACTGTGAAACGGAACAGATTCAGCCTAGATTCTTAACGAAAGCTCATTCCAAAAGTAAGTGTTATTTTATAATGTGCACTGCTAATCATGATTTTGCACACTGCGGTTTGACAATATATGACAAATCACCCGAGATCTTCTAATATAGAACTGGGGTAAGGGGATTAGGCCCCACTGTTGTATACAATGACAGCACCTTTTATGATGTACTGACAACTTGCTTTGCTAACCGCATTCATGTTAGGCTTTTTTCTACTTGTTGTGGCACATATACTGCATAATAGAGCACGTTAGTTAAAATAAACATTTTTAACATTCCTCGTGTCTGTAATCGTATTGTGGACTGGTATGAGAGTGAGACTAAAGGGTGTGTCCTGCAACCGCGATTCCTGAGAGGGTCTGAAGTGTTGTGTTCTGGGGTGTCTAACCACTTGCTGCCCTGTGAGTGAGTAGGAGGACAAGTGAGACACTATAGCTAGTCAGTCCCCTGGCTCAAGGGTACTCAGGAGGTAGTATGGCTCAGTCCCTGCCCACTAAGGTTCCATTATCCCAAGCATAGTTCTGTGACTCCGCAGAATCCCTGCAACGAAGCGTCACCTGGAGGTCTAGATGACTGGTGATGTTTCTCCCATGCCCCCCTTACAACTCATGCCCTGAGAGGAGAAGGTCTTGCAGATCCTACTTCCTGAAGGCTTGACAGGAACCCCTGGTGGAGTAGAGACTAACCCTGGGCGGTGAACTACGCTCTGCTCGCGAAGTTTGCGTAGCTTTAGTAACTTCACGGTTCGCGTAGAACGCGTAGTTACCGAATACTACGCAATCTGCGACATAGCGTAGCTGTTTTTCTTCTTCAGGCGCTCAATATGCGTTCACCGATTCAATTTTCTATCCATTTGCCTGCGCCATGAGATTTGGAATCCGGCCACACGATCCCGCGAGAGTGTGCGAACGCGAACACGTCATTCGGACGTGCGATCTGAGTTCCGGCGTCAGTGTTGGTAAAATCGCGATCCCGAACCCGCAGAAATTACAATCTGGTGAAGAATATCTCTCGAGCATCATAAAACCTTCTCGAAAATGATATTTTGCTAAAATAAACTCCTCAGATTGTGATATGGCTGTCGTTTTTTTTGCAAGGAGTCCTTTTTCTTTTTTTACTTTTTTTTTTCAAGAGGAAGGAAGTGCCCCTGAGTCTCTAACTTCCTGTTCTTGCCCAGCAGGCTCCTCCCAGTGCTTTGTCCATGTGCTGTTGACTTTCATTTGGATTTGGAGCTGCAAGGATCACTTTTTGTGTCTGTCTGTTGCATCATATCATTGGATTTGAGGACGTTTGGATTTGAGATTTAAAAGTAAGTTGGAGAATTGGTGTACTTGTTTGTTTGATTGGGGCTTGTTGTACCTACATTTTTTGGGGATTTTCATTGTTTTTAAAATGTATTGTTGTGGGTGGCCTGTAGTTTCAGTAGGGGCCTAGTTGTTTTTCTTTGAAATTTCAGCCAGTATGCCCAGAGGTACCCATGGATGCATGTTTCTGTGGTGTCTGTTGAATTTTATTTTAAACATCATGTAGGGCATGGATGGCATTGGATTGAATTGCTAAATGTGGTTGGGGTGTATTTAACTTTTTGGGTGTGTGTGTTAAATAAATACCTTTGTTGGATGTGTGTGTGTGCTTGCTGTGTAACTTTCGAACCTTCGTAGCCCTGTTGATTTTCGTTTTTGCATTTTTGGATTAAAGCTGTGTTGTTTAGCAGGCCTCCTTCGGGTGGTCATATAGGCCTGCTTGAGTTCATTGTTTTCCATGGCTTGTTGTGACTGTGAGTGACCATGTGGCTAGGGGCGATTTTGTGGTGGTAGTTTAGTAGCGTGCTGCTGTTTCCATGTAGGCCTGCATGTCTTTTCTTTGTTCCCCTTGGCTTATGCTTGTTGTTGTTGTAGCCTGACCATGTGGGTGATGGCCATTTTGTGAAGGCAGGCAGTGTGCTTTTTCAATAGGTTTGCATTGTCTGTCTTCCATTTCTTTTTGTTGTGCGTGGCTAGTGGCCATTTTGTGGAGCCTTCCAGGCTGTGTGCACTGCTTTTGCCATAGGCCTGCATTCATTGTCTGTCTTCACTTTCTTGTTATTGTGGGTGGCCTGGCCATGTGGGTGGCGGCCATTTTGTGGAGTTAGGCAGTGTGCTTGCTTTTGCCATAGGCTTCAGTCCCAAGCTTGTGACCTAGTCTGCCAGTAGGCCCAGAGGTAGTCATCATGGGTGCATAAAAACTGTTTCTGTGTTGTCATTTGAATTTTAACATCATTTATGGCATGGATGGCATTGGATTGAATTGCAAAATGTGTTTTTGGGGTGGAATTTCAGTTTTTTGATGTGCGTTAAATAAATAGGACTTTTTAGCCAGTAGGTAACCCTAGGTGTTCAGCTCGTGCAGTTTTGGCAACTCCGCACTGCGCGACAACGCGGTCTTACACTTTTTGTCTTCTTCGCGCGCTCAATATGCGTGTTCGCGCACGCGATAACGACTTTTTGTAAAGATCGCGATGCCTAACAAGCAGAATTTGCAATCTGGCAAAGAATATCTCTCGAGCAGCCTAAAACCCTCTCGAAAATGATGATTTTGTTCATTTTGCTAAAAAAAACTCCTCATGTTGTCATTTGGCTGTAGTTTTTTGAGCAAGGAGTCATGTTTCTTTTTTTTACAATTTTTAAAAAGAGGATGTTCCCCAGAGTCTCTAACTTCCTGGTCCTGTCCTTTGTCTTCACTTTCTTGTTATTGTGGGTGGCCTGACCATGTGGGTGGTGGCCATTTTGTGAAGGCAGGCAGTGTGCTTTTGCCATAGGCTTGCATTGTCTGTCTTCCATTTCTTTTTGTTGTGGGTGGCTAGTGGCCATTTTGTGGAGCCCTCCAGGCAGGGTGCTTTTGCCATAGGCCTGCATTCATTGTCTGTCTTCACTTTCTTGTTATTGTGGGTGGCCTGGCCATGTGGGTGGCGGCCATTATGTGGAGTTAGCCAGTGTGCTTGCTTTTGCCATAGGCTTCAGTCCCAAGCTTGTGGCCTAGTCTGCCAATAGACCCAGAGGTAGTCATCATGGGTGCATAAAAACTGTTTCTGTGATGTCTGTTGAATTTTAACATCATTTATGGCATGGATGGCATTTGGTTTGAATTGCAAAATGTGGTTTTTGGGGTGGAATTTCAGTTTTTTGGTGTGTGTTAAATAAATAGGCCTTTTCATCCAGTAGGCAACCCTAGGTGTTCAGCTCGCGCAGTTTTGGCAACTCCGCACTGCGCAACAACGCAGACTTACACTTTTTGTCTTCTTCGTGCGCTCAATATGCGTGTTCGCGTACGCGCTAATGACTTTTTGTAAAGATCGCGATGCCGAACACGCAGAATTTGCAATCGGGCAAAGAATATCTCTCGAGCAGCATAAAACCTTCTCGAAAAGGAGCAAGGAGTCATTTTTCTTTTTTTTAAATTTTTTTTTTTAAAGAGGAAGGAAGTTCCCCAGAGTCTCCATCTTCCTGGTCCTTTCGTTTGTCTTCACTTTCTTGTTATTGTGGCTGGCCTGACCATGTGGGTGGCGGCCATTTTGTGAAGCCCGGCATTGTGCTTTTGCCATAGGCCTGCATTGTCTGTCTTATCTTCATTTTCTTGTTGTTGTGGGTGGCCTGGCCATGTGGTGGCAGCCATTTTGTGTGACCAGCCACTGTGCTTTTGCCATAGGCCTCCAAGCTTGTGGCCTAGTCTGCCAGTAGGCCCAGAGGTACTCATTGATCATCATGGGTGCATGAACCAACTGTTTTTGTGTTGTCTCTGTTGAATTTAAACATCATTTAGGGCATGGATGGCATTGGATTGAATTGTAGAATGAGGCTTTTTTGGGGGGTTCACTTTTTGGGTGTGTGTTTTTCAGCCAGTAGGCCCAGAGATACTTATGGGTGCATGAAACAACTGTTTCTGTGGTGTCTGTTGAATTTCATTTAGGGCATGGATAGCATTGGATTGAATTGCAAAATGTTGTTTTTTTTCTGGGGTATATTTCACTTTTTGGGTGTGTTAAATAAATGCCTTTTTTGCATGTGTTGTTGTTGTGGTTGTTGTGTAACTTCCAACCTGTTTTTAGCCATGTGGATTTTTGATTTTGCATTAAAGCTGTGTTGTTTATCAGGCATCCTTTGTCTGTCCATATAGGCCTGCTTGAGTTCATTGTTTGCCATGCCTTGTGCCTGTGAGTGACCATGTGGCTTGGGGCCATTTTGTGGTGGAAGTTAGAAGTGTGCTGTTTTTGCCACATAGGCCTGCGTGTCTTTCCATTGTTCCTCTTGTCTTACTGCTTCCAAATCCATCCCCATTGCCAGCTGCAGCTCCCTGATGCTGCATCCATCCCACGTGATGCACAAATTTTGGCCAAACAGGCTCCACTACATTTTTGTTTTTGTTCTTTGCTATTCTTATTCTTCCTGAGTGTACACAGTACACCAGGAAAGCCCTGGCCTTGTTGACAAAGTCTCATAAATGGCTACACTGTTGTTGTTCACTTAGTTACTAAAATGTAATAATTGTGACCACAACCACACACTAAGAAGTTATATATTATATTAGTTTGATTGTACTATCTTTTGACTGATGTTCTTCTGGCTCATTTGCTTTTAGGTGCACAAAAGACTGAGGAGGAGGTGTGTCATCATCGCCTGTTGTGCTGCCAGACAGACGTCCTGCTGCTGTACACGACGTGACGTGTGAGTGACCAGACCAGACATCTCTGCAACTTGTGCAACTGAGTGCTGCTGACATCTGAAGATGATGGCCCCGAAGAAAGCAGGTACCAGGTCCTCCAGTACCAAGAAAGTTGCAATTGAGAAGAAGGAACAGAAGGAAGTGACACTTAAGTCTGGTGTGCCACCCAAAACCTTTTTTGGGAAACCAAAAATGACGCCTGCAGCAGCGGTGTCCGGGGGCGAGCTGGGGGCAGCACCTCCGCATCAGTGGGCCCAACCCACCAACCCAGGCCCAAGCACATGAGTGTGGAAGAGGTTGCCAGCCTAATGGTGGAAACCAGTGATGCTGAGCCTGAGCTAAACTTATCGCTATCTCAAAGTAGTACCCAATCAACGCAGGAGGAAACACAGCAGATAAGTGGTCAACAACAACAGCCGCAACCACCACCCGCAATAGTAGTTGTTGTTCCTCCCGAAGTAGGGGCAGTTCAGGAAATTAAGCCTCATGCAGAGGAAGAAGAAAAAGAAGCCACTCATTCAGAAGATCCATTGTCTTCCAAATCCCCAGCAAGGAAAAGGAGGGTTAGACCATCGAGTTCTTCGCCAAGCCCCCCTTCTGATGATCTAGATGCCACTTGGAAGCCACAAACTGAGTCTGAGAGGGAGACACATCCCAAGAGTAGGCTAGGGAAAAGGAAGGTTCCAGAAAGCCTTACACTTATGGAGGTTGATGTAGAGCAGCAGGATGAGGATGATGAGTAGGCCTGGGTGGTAAATTCCGATCCGTTCGCGGAATTTGCGGAATTTGGGTAATTTCGCGTTCCGCGGAGAATGCGAAATTGGCCAAAATTCCGCTTTCCGCGACTTCGTGAAATTTTTGCTTGTTCGTGTTCTCAAAATGTGTGTTCGCGAGATATTTCTCCCCGAGCACTCAAACAGTGATTGTGAACAGGAAAAAAGCATCGCGAACAAGCAATTCCGCGTGTTCGCGGAATTTCTGCGTGTTCACGGAGATTTTTTACCGTTTCGCGGAGATTTGCTTAATGCGATTACGCAAATTCCGCCCACCCCTAATGATGAGCCAGTCATCATGAACATCACTCCCGGCCCTGAGGAGATGGAGACCAACATTATTACCCTGTCCAAAATCGCTGCGAGGGATGTAGCACGCATTCCTCCAACAGAGGTAACACCAACACGACCTACAGCTTCCATATTTGCATTGGCAAAGGCCCGGCAGTGACCTATATCCAGCACAACCCCCACCTCAGTAGAAGTAGGTAGTGCTACAGCACAGAGTCAAATCCAACGCACACCCTCCAGTTCATCCGGCATTGGAAGTGGCACCTCCAGCAGGAGGCAAAAGTTAAGCTCCCCAGTTTGGGACTTCTTTACGGTTAGTGAAAAGGAGGAGAACATTGCTATATGCTCCATTTGTAATACCTCTGTTAGTCGGGGTAAGCTTGGTACAAACTATGGTACCGGAGGCCAAATAACCCATCTGAAAAAACACCACTTGATCAACTGGGAGGACCACCTTTGCAGCATAAAAACTGTGACCATTGTTGTTGGTGGGGATAAACGAGTAGAAGAAGAAGATTCAATCACGGTGGGAGAGGAAGGACAGGGAGACATTCTCTCTGGTAGTGGTACACAATGTAGCACTGTCCCCAGCAGTGCAGTGTTATCGTCACCCACATCTTCAGCAACATCTCAGTGGCACAAGAGTAATAGTCAGCCTGAGACAGCAAGGAGTACCGCAATGAAAAAAAGTGCGTCGTTGAGCCTAAGAGAAAGAAAAACCATGCAACCCACCATTCTCAGCATGTTTAGGGGGGAGGGGCAGTGCGAACGCAACCACCCAATAGCACGTTTGTACAATGCGAAGCTAGCTAAAATGTTAGCACTGGACCTTCTCCCTTTTTCTTTTGTTGAATGGGTGGGTTTTCTGGAATTTGTGACAGCCATTTGCCCAAAATGGCAGGTTCCCAGCCGCTACTATTTTTCAGGAGTTGCTGTTCCAGCACTACATCACGACGTGCTGGAATTGCTTGGAAACTCCTAGAAGCAGAGTGTTGTTCAGAGTATCCACCTGACAACAGACATGTGGACCAGTTGCCAAGCCACTGATTACATGTACATCACTGCACACTGGATCTCTTTCGTGGGGGTTAGAGAACAGATATCTGCTGGTGTTGACACTGCTGAGATTTTTCATGCCACTCGCAAACATGCAACTGTAGCCATGTTTGTCATGGAGAAATCTCATACTGCTGCAAACATTTTGGATGAGTTTAACAGCAAGGTCTTTGAGTGGCTTCACCCAAGAGGGCTTAACATTGGTTTTGTTGCCACGGACAATGGCAGTAATGTAGTTAGGGCCATGAAGATGGTGGCTATTTCAGGGTCCCGTGTTGGGCACACTGCATTAACATTGTTGTTCAAGACTTTCTTAAAAATGAATACAAAGTCAGCAACTTACTGGTCACCTGCAGAAGAATATGCACACACTTCAGCCATTCTTTTAAAGCCCGGAAGCAGCTGAGGGTCATTCAACGTGAGCATAAATGCCAGTCAAAGCACTCATCCAGGAGGTGCCAACATGTTGGAATTCAACTTATTACATGCTTGATCGTCTGTGTGAGCAGTACATACCACTCAATGCTTCTGTCATGCGAAGATGACATGTGAACATGACATGTGCATCGCGAACAATCTATACGCGACCCGGAATAGGAAATTAGGCATCGCAAACAGGCGAGACAAGTGAAAAACAAGATGGCCACGCCCATAGGCGACCGCATGGGTAAGTTCGCGAGATACTATCCCCCGAGCACGCAAACAGACTTCAGAACACACAATACCCGTTTGCGAACAAGAAAAACGCATCGCGAACGGAAGGGACAAGCAACTACGCACGCTCGCGTAGCTCGCAAAGAGCATGTGCAACTTTGCGTAGCTACACGTTGCGCGACTACGCAAACTACGCTCAGGGTTAGTGGAGACAGTAACCTCAATATATTCTATAACATCTTGTTTGGTTGAATGTATTGAGTTGTATTTAAGATGACAGGTTTCAATAGCCATCACATTTCACGTGATGTCATAGTGCGTGTAAGTGTTTGTACTCCAAATAAGAAATACTATATATGTGTTTCACATTGTAAATGTCTGTTCTCTGTCTACTGCTCATTTATACAAGGTATGTTCAAGTCACAATTTTGCAAGTGTTGTGAATGTTTCCTTAATTTGACTACAACTAACATGATGCCTTGTTTCAGTTTTGTGATAAAAATTTTGCTCATTTTCTATCATATTTTCACCCACGGCAAAGTGTCATTTATTGATCAATCGCTGTTTAATGCTCTCGTTTGAAAATTGTTTGTACTGGATTTTGCATGTTGTCCTTTTCTTGTCATGTAATAGAATTGATGTCATTATTTTCATGAATCAATGTTTGTTGACCTTAAAAACTTAAGGATTGTAAAATTGTATGCTGAATAAAAATGGCATATATAAGAACTGAACTCTGCACTGTTTATATGTAGATTAATGCTAAACATCTCTCTAAGTTGTGTAAATGTCTGTTTTTTAGCCTGCTACATCTTAGAATGGTTAATTTCAAATCTCTCCTCTCTACGTTATTTTTTTAAATATCGGGATATCTTCTTACCTGTTTATTTGACGATGTTTTGTATGAAACATAAACTGCTTGTGTAATTAATTAAATTTCCACTGAAAGGTCTAATCATGATATTCAATTCCTTTTACCTTTTAGGTTGCTACATTATAGTTGCTTAAAACTCATTCGATGTATAAAAGCCACAGGTTAGTGGGGGTAGGGGTTGTGGGAGGGATTCTGTGGGCCAGCATAATGAGGCCACTGGGGTCACTGTCACCCAGGCTGACATCAACCAAGTTTTGGGAGCCCTTCATCAGTCCCATGAAATGATAGGCAAGGTCCTTACAGAGCTCTAGTACACGTTCAGCCGGACCACCAGGAGAGGATGGCAAGACCCCCACCACCACCAAGAGATTCAGAACCTAATTTCCTCCTGTGTGTGACTACCATTCACCCTGTGGACTATTGTCTGGTCACATTTACCTTTCTGAGGCCAATTGTATTTTGGACATTGGACTTCAAACAATTTTGGCTCAATAAATATGGTTTCATTTACCATGACTGACTATTTCTTATTATGTCTGTTTTTGGTTTACATCCACTTTTACTTTATTTGCTTTTGTTTAATACAAGCAAAAGACTGGTGTTGTAGGTATTTTAAATATTAATTCATTTTTTATTCCTTCCGTCATACCTTTCAAAATTTAAACAACCAAGGGATTGTTTATTTATGAATGAAATACAAGTAGGTAATGTTTCTCACTCATTTTTACCCTGATATCAAAATACAAATACCAAAAACACATCAGCTACATTTTCCATTACATCTGAAACAGAGTTCTGTGAATTTTTTACTAAACATAACAAACCATACATAACACAAATACTCAGTGTAATTTTTACATTTCCAGTTCCACACCTTGCCACCATGGACAAAGAGGATATAATCAAAAGAATCAGATTCAATAGGCAAAATATTATTGGATTATGTAATAAGCTGGAGCCAGATCTTCTGTCTCACAATAGGAATTGCACAACATTAACACCAATAGTCCTAAATCATGACAGTACTCAATTTTGTGGCCATAAGATCAACCCAATATGCTGTTGCAGTACCTGGGGGAATGTCACAACCAACTTTTGGTGGTGTGCTACAAGACGTTTCTACCATGATGTGACACATCAACATATTCATACACATAACGCAAATTGTACATTTGGCAAATATGAAGGGGGTGACTATGCTTTTGGTTGACTGCCACATGTGGGTAGAGCAAATCAAGCAACACGTATTGGCTTGGTGCCACCATTTAACAGAAAACATATCAAATGTAATCTTAAAAACTTCCCTTCAGTCACTGGGAAATACTCTCAATACAATATATGTACACACACAGTCTGTGTGTCTCTTCCTCAGTAACAACCCATGGTTACTTTGTAGTTTGAAACAGAGCCATTTAACTATAAATGTCCAAATGAAGATGACATGGTGAGGATACCTAAAACAGATTAAAACAAAAAGATGAGTGATGCAATGCAATAAAATAGACACAATACCAAGTCATCTTTTTGAGGACACATTTTCAAATTGAAATGAACACAAAAGTCAATTTGTCAAAACTTTGATCAACAAAGAACTGTGGGCTGGATTTCCCTGAACTTGCCCTTCCTGATAAATTTCGGGCACATACTTTTTTTCTCATTACATCAATAGTTGGTTTAACAGTTAATGTGAAAATATATAAAGAGATTCTTACACTCATATGAAGAAGTTGTCAATCACATCCTGATGTAAGTCAACTCCTTCCTTCTCATCACGATCATCTTCATTTGGCATTTAATGATCCTCACCTGGTGGCTCTTCATGGTCTCCATCCTCTGCGATGTAAGGGATGTTTCATCGCAGGGCTATGTTGGGCAGAATGCAACAGGTCATGGTGATTTGGCACACCTTATTGGCTGAGTAGAGGAGGGTTTCACCAGTTTTGTCCAGACAGCAAAATCTGACCTTTAGAAGCCCAAAAACCCGCTCAACTGGCCTCCAAGTTCTTCCATGGGCCTCATTGAAGCGGACTTCACCTGGCGTTGTTGGATTCCTCAGCAGTGCCAACAACCATGGTCAGATGGGGTAAGCTGAGTCTCCTAAATGGAAAAAAGAGAAGAGACAAGATATGCAACACTGAGTTAGATGATTCACCTTGAAATTACCCAAACAATATTATGTCAGATTGTACACACCAATAAGCCAGGCCCTCTCACATCCAAGTTATGACCTTTGAAGGGGTATGCCGCTGTTCCGTAGTACAAAGGAATCATGGACGGATCCAGGGAAATATGGACAGACACTTGTGATGTACAAATCAGCTAAGCAGACAACTTGCACATTGATTGAATGGAAGTGCTTCCAGTTCAGGTAAACTTGTTCCCTGGCGTGTGGCGGCACTAAGGCAACATGTGCACCATCAATTGCAGCAACCACATGTGGTAGGCGACTCAAACCATAGAAATCCCCCTTCACATTCACAAAATCCTCATGTAGTTTAAACTGGATGAAACTGTTGATGTATCTCATCCTTGATGAAAGAACTTCTTGTAGCACACCACTGAAAGTTGGTTGTGACATTCCAAAAGATACTACTACAGTGTATTGGGATGAACCGGTGGCCACAAAATTAAGTACTGCCATGAGTTTGACAATTGGTGTAATAGATGTCGGATTTCAGTTAAGACGTTACAACAAACAATTGATGGACGGAATGCTGACAATGCATACATTCTCCCCCAGTCAAGAGATCTGGGTTAAATCCATCGTTCTTTTGCCCACTACACCACCCAGGAATTCCCAGACGTGGGACCCGTGCTCACTACGCCACTGGAGTCAAGCTATCCTGGCTGATGACGGCTGATAGCCAGAAACCGGTCCTAGGATGTTTGATTCCGGTCCAGGGAAGACATGGCTTGGCAGTTCGGGCTGGACTGTTCCCATGAGGTACAGGGTCAAGACTGATTTGCATATGGCCATGTCTAAACTGGGGTGGCGTAGTGGGCAAAAGAACGATGGATTTAACCCAGATCTCTTGACTGGGGGAGAATGTCTGCATTGTCAGCATTCCGTCCATCATTAATTTGTTGTAACGCTTTTCGCCCTAAGTGGGATGGGTATTCCCAGACGTGGGACCCGTGCTCACTACGCCACTGGAGTCAAGCTATCCTGGCTGATGACGGCTGATAGCCAGAAACCGGTCCTAGGATGTTTGATTACGGTCCAGGGAAGACATGGCTTGGCAGTTCGGGCTGGACTGTTCCCATGAGGCACAGGGTCAAGACTGATTTGCATATGGCCATGTCGAAACTGGGGTGGCGTAGTGGGCAAAAGAACGATGGATTTAACCCAGATCTCTTGACTGGGGGAGAATGTCTGCATTGTCAGCATTCCGTCCATCATTTGTTTGTTGTAACGCTTTTCGCCCTAAGTGGGATGGGTATTCCCAGACGTGGGACCCGTGCTCACTACGCCACTGGAGTCAAGCTATCCTGGCTGATGACGGCTGATAGCCAGAAACCGGTCCTAGGATGTTTGATTCCGGTCCAGGGAAGACATGGCTTGGCAGTTCGGGCTGGACTGTTCCCATGAGGCACAGGGTCAAGACTGATTTGCATATGGCCATGTCTAAACTGGGGTGGCGTAGTGGGCAAAAGAACGATGGATTTAACCCAGATCTCTTGACTGGGGGAGAATGTCTGCATTGTCAGCATTCCGTCCATAATTTGTTTGTTGTAACGGATTTCAGTTAAGAGGCAGAAAATCTGGCTCCAGCTAATGACATAAATCCAGTATACCAATACCAATATTACTTTATTTCGGTATTTCACCATAAAAGAACAGCCACAAATATATACAAGCAGATAACATTTTAAGAAGAATAAAAACAATTCATCAAAGATATTACAATGTTAAAAAGAAGACAATATAATCAGGCACAATCAAGTCCTTGATCTTGCATCTTGAGGAAGTTTCCCCTGACCCACCACATGGAGCTTAAAAAACGTGAAACTGCAAAGACTATATGAGAATCTGTGTTGTACTTTAAGATTCTAAATGCTTCCCTACAATGTGTGGTGCCCAGGTTTTTGCACATCTGAAGCAGCCATCTACGTCTTGCTGTTTGATAGCCCCGGCAAAAAAAAAGACATGGACTTCAGTCTCATCACACAAATTACATGCCAGACACCCACTTGTACTTCCTCCCGGCCATTTGCCCGTGAAAGCACGCAGAGGGAGGCAGCCATGGCAAAATATATAGTTTCCTTCCTAGTGCCGGGCGGATTTCATCAAGACATGCCTCCAGCCTGCAGGTGTCTTTTATTTCCAGGAAGAGTAAAGTGAGGGTGCCATGTGCGGGTTCTGCATGAAGTTTTTCGGATATTCTGCCCCAATAGCTAGCACTCAGAGACTTTCGTGATATACTCAAACAGGCTGTGTCGGGATTATCCCATAGTTGTTTTAGACCTATTTCATAGAGGCTCTCCCTGACAAATATAGTTAGCCTATTCATTTTGAACTTTTTGATAATATCCTGTTCGTCCATGGTGGTGAGGCCTGTAAATAGGCTGGTCATTTGGAGCTGCTTTCTTTTTACTCTGGGTTCAAATGTCTGCATTGGAAGGATTGTGAACATTTTTAAACATTTTCCACATAAATTATTTTTGATTATTACCATGAATGTAATGTTGTGCTAAAAATATATGTGGTTTCACAACATACTTTCTTCTAATATTTATTTTGGGCATTTTTGCTTCACAAATGTAATTTTGTAGCTGTCAATATTTTAAATATGAAAGAATGTGTAAATAATACAATTCAACTGTATTATTTACGCATTTTTTAAAATACTTTTTTCAACCAAAATGCCATCAAATGAGGTGTAAACAATAGTGTGAAAATATTGCATTTAACCACAGTAATACACTACATATACATGTTTTTTTTTAAAATACATGAGTGTCCTTTGAAGTTCGAAAATGTAAACAAACTACCCACCATTTTGAGTGGTGGTGATGTACTTAAGTGTCACAAACACACTATTTGATCTTCTAAAACAGCAGGTGCCTGATCTCACTGTCAGCACATTTGTAGTCAGACTTCTGCAGCGAAAATTGACCGTGTAGTGGCTGTTCAACTCCATAACAGACACAGCCATAGGCTAATGTGTGTGAAAGCAATGTACGAAGGCCAATGGCTGTGTCCGTATCCGGTGATGATCGCGTACAGGTATACAGCGGTTGTAAAAAAGGCTCACTTGCCTCATAACACTGCAGCCATTAAGACATCCTCCACTTTCAGTGCTGTTTGTGACCTCTGGGAGCAACAATGCCATGTTGAGCAGGTGAGAGGGCCCCTGCCTTTTCCCCGGAGAAGCTAGAGTTGCTGGCAAAGGAGGTCCTGTTTCTGTATGGCCAGAGCTATGGCCCATCAGAGGAACAGGTACATGCTTGAAATGTATATTGTGAATCTATAACAGTTTTTTCCATTAACACAGGCTACAATGTGCCTTTGAGCTCTTGAGTGAAGTGTAGTGATTAATGTAAAGTCGGATATATTTTGTTCCTTACATGGGGCAACAATGTTGGGGATTTGTAACCACTTTATAATGTAAAAAAACAACAACATTTGTATGTGCTGTGTGTTTAAAGCCCTAGATTCTATTTGGTGTGGATGTGAGATTTATCTAGGTATATGTTTGAATGTGATGTAAATTGTAGAAATCACACATCATGTAAATTAGAAAACACATTATGTAGTCTTTACAACTGTACATATATATGTTTTCTGTATAAACCAATTTAGATGGGCACAAGGTCATTTAAAAAAAATAAAAGTTAGGGGAAGGCTGTGTTCATTTGACATCATGATCATCAGACTGCAAATAACGGGTCCTGAGAATGAGCAGTGCTCAGTCAGAATCATTGGCCAGGCTGGGGCTGAGTCTCAGGGACAAACCTGTTAAGCACTGAGGTATATCTGTCATAAAAATATTTCCTTGTCAACTCAGATTTGGAAGTGTGTGCAAAAATATGCCCCAGGATGCTTTTAAATGGACGAAAGTGGAAATGGAGAGTTACCTTACTTCTTGAGCTAACAGTTCCTTTCATTTTACTTCCATTTCAAAGTGTTTTATGTCCAAACTGCAGGCCCTGTACTCCCAGTGGGCAGTATTCACTGTACCATATGTATCTATGCAAGATACAGACCTTTTTTCGCATGTGAGAATTTTAAAGTGCAGAAAAATGTTCCTTGATATGAAGTGTTTGGTAGAATATTTCTCTGAATTTTTAAATTCCCCCAAATCAAAAGGACATACAAATTATGTTTGTGTCATCCATGGGGAATGTATTGTATGTGAGACCACAATTGAGGGTAAAGATTTTGTATAAGACAAAATAAAATTTGAAAGGAAAAATTTCTCAAATTGTAACACCTGCAATGTTACATACGCAATTTTGTGTCCATGTAACAAGATATATATTGGCCAAACTACACAGAAAGCATGCATAAGGATCTGCCAGCACCGCAGCAGGATACACTGCAATACCCCAAATGCACCACTGGTAGATCACTTCAACGCAACTGGACACACTGAAAAAGTAATCAAATGGACAATCATCAATGTGATTAAACCTCCCCCAAGGGGTGCTGATATCCATCAGCTGCTCAACAAAGAGGAAATAAAATGGATACTGAAAACAGGCAGTATACATACTGGCCTGAACCGCCTTGAGGATTGGACTTCTTTATTCTGACTGTTCCTTGCTCCCCACTGAAATAAGGAGTGTAATTGATTGTAAAATGTTCTTTATTCATAATGAACAAAAAGATTTTATCTTGCTTAAAAAATGTCTTTCCATGTTTTGAATCCCTTTAATTGCTGACTCTCCTTCTATTACTGGCATTATTAGCACACTCACTACACGCGGTGCACTTTCCAATATGGCCGTCACGTTTGACTGACTAATTCAGCCCCCTGCGCTGCCTTAACACAGGTCACATGACCGTCTCTGAGCTTACTTGTATGCGCTTACTTGCCGCGTAATTGTGAACACCTGAAAGCACCGGGTATTGACTCGGGCTGCTTGCTGCCGGGACCGCGTATAACCGTTAGGAGCCGAGACCCCCTCGGTAAGTTCACTTGCAACCCCCGCTTCTGAGAATCAGCACTCCCGCCTTGCTTCCCTTTTACTAATCATATCCCCATTTCTCAACCCTCTAGGATTTCTTCAATTTGGAGACCACAACCGCGGCTACGCATGGATTCACGCATTGAACTTTACTAGGGTAAGCATGCGCCCCCTTCCTGTTCTAATTTAACGGATGACATTGATTAATAAACGGATGACATCAATTAATTTCACTTCCCTAACTTGCGCCTATCCCCTACAGATTACCAATCATCCGCCAGCGATCCCGGCATCTACTCCCACTCCACTCACCCACCCACAGTAAGTGGGCATCACGTTCAGCACATGTCTAGGCCACCCTTACTTCAGCAGTAGGGTCACCAATCATACCTTCTTCTTCTAGGCAATCGCCAGGTGTATTATTAACCTTGCCTGAACCCAATTGGACCTCCGGTTCCTCGGTTCAAGTTAATTTCTCACTCACTGAAGTGACCGCTATAGCTGCCCTTGCACACTTTCGCCGCTTGCCACGCCCACCGGCAAGAGAACCTTTTGCGTCCTACTCCCCAGGCCAAATCGGGTAAGCTAGCTCTATTATCCAGTCATCATTGGTACCGCCTTAACTTATGCACCGCGATCCACTCCATCAACAGCATTGTCGATCGTAGTCTCTACAGCACGGCCAGTTCTTTCGTTCACTTTGTCCTTATTCACTTTACTCTCTCTTCACCACAGCAAACCACCTGCTCTTTGTCTCTACCCTGTCCCTATTAATTTCCTCTTTCCGACCATAACTTCTTCACAAGGCCAAGTTATTCACTCGACCCTTCGCGTAGATTGCACCTCCAAACAGTATTAACTTTTATTAGAACTGTATGGACCACCAAATGCCCTCTGTAATCAAATGTCCCTTTTTCTTTCTCCCCATTATTTCTATGGTTTACTCAAGTATACCAATAACTGCTATATGTACACAGGCATGATAATTTAAATGTCCTGAAGATGATCCCACTATTATTTAAGGGATCGAAACGCCGTCGAGATAATGTACACCATCTGCTTATATTATACTGTGATGCCTAATATGTAATGATGTTTCCACGTTATTACGTCTGGTCTATTCTCACACCTATAAACAGACACGTCGCCCTTGCCTGAGCCCTTCCCTTAATGTTGTTTGTTTGTTTATGTCAGTAGGACGCAGGTTGTGTCCCACTTGGATTTGTTCCTTAATTTATGTCATACAATTATTGTATATTAAAAAGCCTGTCCGGCTGGACAAAGAATATAGCACTGTTTGAATCTATATTTATTAACACCATTCAGATCATCTAGGGACCGCTGTCTTTAGAAATTGTATCCATGTAACAGTGTCACATATGGCAAAAGCTGTATCCTGTGTTACAAGTGCATACCACACAGAGGTAATATATTTGTTTTGGTCAGCATGTGAAAATACGCATTTTGTATGGTAACTTATAAGTCATGCTTGTGATAGATATAGTAAAATTGTGTTACATCGACACAGACAAACAAAAAGTCACAAATCCATTTTCTTTCTTTCATTTCTTGTATCCATACAGGTCAATGTCAAACAGAAGCGGGATATCCGGAAGGCCCTCGCCAGGAAGGTGCAGACCCTGGAGGTCTACAAGGGGTGCAGTCTCCATTGCAGGAAGAGGTGAGAGGACATATGATGCTGGATCAGAAAGTGAGACGAAGTCCAGCTTAGGAAGTCCTCCCAACATGGGAAGCACATGTGCCGTACCCTGGCCCACCCAATGACCTGCATTCTTGTGATGGCCCATCCCCAGTTTGATGGGCAGTTGAGAGCCCAACAGAAGCATGACGGGGGTAAGTTCTTATTTGAGTTTCACATGTTACATGACTAATTTGTTGTTACAGCCAGGATTTTTTCTATCAACATTAAGGGTGACCCATGTCCAACAGACAAGAAGTGATCTTGAAGGTAGAAGTTTTGCACAATGTGTATGATGAAGTGCTTTGTCTATTAATTTGCTGGAAAGGATCCCACCTGATTCCTGTTCACTACCGAAGGACTGTTCTGAGCAGACACATGGCTGCCTAAACTACACATATACACCAGGTTATTTGATATCATGAGGGACAGGTGTACCAAACAGGCCAACAGACTTTGTTGTGTCAGGTGCGATTCTATTACTTTCACTATTGTGGATCATGTACTGGTAGACCAATTACATGTGAAATAGCATACCATGTACTTATGATTCAGTGGATGTTCCAAACATCACAATGGTAAGTTCTAAGTTTACCCAAAAAAGAGGGAGCATGTGAGCTAAAATCACTAGTCATATCAGAGTTAATGGCTACATTTTGAGGTCTACATTACTCACAATTGAGTTTAGCATCAGATATACTGTTTCATACATGCTAGATTTGCATGATGTCTCGCTCCTTCACAAATGTGTATGTAAGCCTGTATGTTTTTGTACAAATACTTGTGATAGACGTACAATTTTAGTAGAAACAAAGACAAGAAGGTGTACACAGTGGTGAAATAGCAAACCATTTCCAATGTACTTTGATATGTCCAGATGAGAACTCAATCATGGGAAAAATTGGATACTTGAAGGGATTAGGCAGATTACATGTTCCGTCATATATATGTTGGAGTAACCCATCTTGAAGAATGAAAGACTAGGCCCAAGTTATGACACATTTGGAAAATGGTGAAATGCATCAAGGTATGATCTGTTTCATCTTGCGAATTGCATTTGATTCTTTGATGTGGGTATCATATGTGAATCAATGTATGTCATATTTACTGTGATGTAGTGCCACTTTTTTCCTAAGGTAAAATCCACCATATCTTGTTCAACAATGTCACTATGGTGAGACAACCTTGAAATAACTTTTGATATATTTTGAAGTCAAATGTGAATAAGTAGATAATCTTTACTAAAGTGGATTAGAATTGTATCCCCTCCCATGTATTTACTTATGCTTTTGGGTCATTAGTCAATCCACAATAACAATATGTCTACATTTCTTCAACTGCATCGGTAAATACACAATGCATGTTGCATTGTTATGTTATGTTATGTTACAATGATATATAGCGCGCACGGCTAATCGTGAGTGTCCCGGCGCAAAAAGCCAATGCAGAAGACAGTAAGGAGCTGAATGGATTACCGGTTAGATAAACAGCAGTGTTTTTAGTATTTTATTGAACAGGCAGGGGTCCTGAATGATGCGCAGTTCGAGGGGAAGCGAATTCCAGGCTTCGCTTTAATGGCTACTTTGTTAAGTACAAACACTGGTTAACATAGTATATGATCATCATTTGAAGGTGGGTGGATGCGTTCATCATAGAAATAGCAACTTGCGCAAACTAATTGATGTTAAAATTTTTGGGGGGATGTGTTACTATAGGTGTCTTTGTTTGACCTTGATTACTGATCAGTATGAGCACATATGCATTATACCTCATAAAATATTGTGACTATTGAAATTGGATATAGTACAGGACTTGCGCTAGACAAGGGGAAAAGTTACATGGGTGTTATGTTGAATACTCCAAATTTGGGACTGGCATTAATTGTACTGGCAATTTAAAAGGTAAAGGTTACACCTTGTCAAGTGCAATTTCTACATCATGTTACAGTGCACTTATCCCAATGATGTGTGTTGTATATGTTTTTAATGTGAACATTTTTAAAATGTATTTAAGCACACCTGTATGCTGACTGATTTTTGATTTGATATCCTTTTTTGTGAGTGTCCATTATTTTGAAGGCAACTTGAACCAAATTTATACATAGAAAGTGGTCATACAGGTGTGTTTCTTTAAATTTCTTAAACGTCAACATTGCAGACATATGCATTGCACATTGGCATGCTATTGATTGTAAGAGAGATTTAAAAATGCACAAGTCCAGTGCAAATGTTAACAGACAGGTCAAAAGGTAACAGGTGAAAGTGGAGCTTACCATCAATTCTGTCCACGACAGTATTTATTTTGTATGGCATCAAGCAGAAGGAGGACTAAGAATCTCAAGACATCTTGATCAACACAAGACCTAGGATCTCAACCACAAGAGAAACCATAACAACAGCATGGAACCTAAGTCCAGTGGTAGGACATTACCCCTGTGGCTCCTGCTATGTGTGAAAGTTGACAAAGGTGACCAAGACCTTACAACTACTCCCCAACCTCAGATGGGAACTACGTAACCACACGAATTGCAACACCACTCATGTGGTATATATGATTGTCTGCCCATGTGACCTGAGATACATATGAATGACGTGCCGTAAGATCAAACAACGGATCATTGAACATCGCAGCAATATCTCATGTAAAAAAGCAACAACACGAATGAGCAAATATTTCATTGAAGCAAATCACACCTCAGAAGATCTACATTGGGTAATTCTAGAGACCCTACTGATCAAAGGCTACAATGCGGAACGTATACTTTTTGAAAAGGAACAACGTTGGGTCCATCGCCTTAAGACAGACAAAGAGGGGCTGAATGACAACATACCTTGGTTTGCCTTAAACAAATGACATCAACAATCACCCTCCATGATCCGAATAAGAAAAAACACTTGCCTCTTCTGATCATTGAATATATAAGGCTCAGCGATTATGCAGTTCAAATCTTACGATTCCATCAACAACTTTGAAATCTACATAAGAATTGAACCTCATATCCACATCTACTAAGATTAACTGTTGAACGTCTTTCTATAGTCTTCACACGTATTATTAATAGCAGCTATGCCAACCAAAGTACCAACCAAACTGCCAACCAGGACGAAAAAGTCCTACCTTCATTTCACATACACCGGCCTATGTAACGCGAGCCTAACCGGGCGCATGTTATCCCAGGATCAACGTCAGAGTCAGAACAAGCGAGTCTGTACGAGCAACCGGTAAGCCACGCTGAAGCTGTTCCTACGAAGCGGCAAACAGTGAGTAAACGGAAACTCCATCCCAGTACGAGTCCCAGCCGGAGGTACCGACGGACAGAGCGGGGCCTCTTCCTTGACTTAAGCTGGTGCCGAGTGAGGTGGGGCTTTTTCCTCAGTTATTGTTCGATGTCAACTAACATCATCAATCACATAGAGGAAATGGATAACATATTCAAGGGTATAGTAGTAACCCAGTTTCTTTTCCAAAGTCCATACTAGGGACTTTGTTCATGAGGTCCTGAAGAAAGCCAAGGAGAGTTTCTCCGGAAGGCTGAAACATGTCGACCAATCAGTGGGCAGCAAACGTTGGTTACCTGCCTTCCTTTCTCTTTTTTTCACTATTTTAGATAGAAATACGATTGATGGGGCACAGTTCAGGATTCACTTATATCTAGTGCAAATCAATTGTATATTCTGTTTTAAGAGCACTGGTAAAATACAAAAATATTTGTTTATTTTCTTTGCACTCTTTACATACTTCCGTTTTCTTCCTCTTTTTCTGGATGTTTTCTTGAGAAGAGGATACAACTCATTCATTTAGCCTCGTTACATTATGAGGGCTTTGAGAAGAGTTGTTTGGTAACCCAGATGATGACACTGGGCACTTTAAGAGTGTAATGATGGGATGCTGATTATCCTTAGATCAAGCTTTTTTTGCTTCACCTCCTGTTTCTTTCAACTGTTGTATCGCTGTATTACATGTTTACCTGTACTACCTCACTATTGGCATAAAAATAGTTAGCAGTGAACTCTCTTGAATTTCAGATCAAGGGTTGTATATTAGACCTCGGATTCCTCTCTTGGGTTTTGAGTAAACGGAAACTAACCGTTTCCCTTCTTCAACAGAAATAGGTTCTCAACAACTGACGAGTACCCTGAAGGATGGTGTCTTCACTATAATAGAGGTAATTGACCCCTGTCGCATTATTTACCCCGAACAGGCCTCCCTTCGGGAACTGCAACACAGCAATTTTGTACCAGTATTGAGGCGACCATAGTCTCACTCCTCATAACATTAGTAAACATGCACATACCGCTACCAACACGACTATTGTATGTTCGCACCTGCAGACTATAACTGTAATAACTGAATCCAACATTTTAAATCATTAACTTTCGCAACGAACCACATACATAAGATACGACGATATATCATACATGCGAAACCAATTTGCCAGTTCACTTCAACAACTATGTACTTGTAAGAATGTATCTAACATCTCTAAGAAAGCTGATATGACGTTTAAATTTTCCCTCTTTTGACAACATTCAGTCCGTTCTGTGTAACATGGGCCCAGTAATGCGCACGTTAATCCCACACCTAAATTAGTTTTTACGGGGGTTAATATATTTGAAAACCGTTCCAGCATAGATCAATGAGAACGACTAGCAATTATTTTTTTGTTAGTATGTGTTATTGTTCACAATTTCTTTTTGCAGGAACAGATACTACAGGTCTGATTCCTGAAAACAAGGGCGGTGAGTACAAAACCCCCACCCCACACAATTTTAGGTGAGCCAAAAGATGCTCCCCTAAACTCTTTGGTCCTGACGAAAGCCTCTAGACTCTACACGAGGCTGAAACATGTAGACCACACCAGACCATTACCAGTGCATTAAACCAATAACGAGGTTTTCACATGCACGATAACCATTTTAAATTTCCCCGTGTCATGCATCTCAGGAATAAAGGACACGAGTTTTGACACTGGGAATTTTATTTAAAATATCACAATCCTTTGAGCACGAGCACACCTTCTTTTTTATCTCTGGCCACTACTGTAGAACCAGTTGGTCTTCCTCCATGGGGAGGTTAGCACTTGGACAAAAAAAAGCCCAATGATCATGCTATTACGGTACACTAAGGCAGAGAATCAACATATACCGCCCAACGCTTGTGCACGTATATGAGGGTTTTTTAACAATGACTTCCCACGTTAACTAAGACCCTGGTACACAGGACAAGTGGTCCATTCTCCCCCTCTTTTTGATATTTGTATCAAGCAGAAGCGGCAGGACTTGGAAGATAGGGTCCATGGCAGAAAAGGTGAAAGTGAGAAAAGGTGATTTCTGTCTTATATCCCTTCCAATCTGCCGAGTCCAGTGTGGAGGTTTTATCGCTACAGTCATGTTGGCAGGAAGGCACATCATGATTGGTCTGGCAGACACACTAGCGGTCATCCCTCCGACAGCCACTTTTGTATATTGCGCCGTGTGAATCAAATGGTTGAGACCTGCAAAGAACATATGCATGTGGTTGGTTTTGCCTTACTTCCTGTGTTGATGGACTTCGCAGATTAGAATAAAGGAAATAAAAAGACAGGAAAATTAATGCAAGCTTAACTGAAATTAGTTGGCAGATACCCTAAGAAAGGTGTTCCAGTGATAATGCTATATTTAGTGTGTTAAGGGGCAGTGTACCACCTAGGACAGCACTATAACTAGAATGCCACCTAGTTGAGGTTAAGGATAGCAAACACTGTACTGGATACATTGGTTGCAACTATTGGAGGAAGCTGCCATAATTATTATTACCTTAACCAAGACAGTGAGAAACAATGACATACTTATTTATTTTTGGTAACACATCCACATTTAACTATTGCCACTGTATAGCACCAGAAGATTAGTTAGTTGTACTGTCAGAGATTTGATATTTACAACTTTCTCCAAGCAGGTTGGGTACCTGAACTGGGAGAGAGGGGCTGCTGGTGTGAGTCACAGATGGGACAGAGGCTGGGAGGGTATCCAGAGTAAGAAGAAGAAGTGGCCTGCCTTGGAGAAGCATTCAGTTCCCCTGTGGTGCTGGAGTAGACAAGCAAGGATCTGCACTATGTAAAATTGGGCTGTCCACCCAACACCCCAATTTTACACAGTGCAGATGCACACCCGGTAAAATAGGGTGCAGTGTTTTCTGACCTAGTAACTTCGGTTCCAAAAGCAACAGACTACTTCAAATACTGCAGAGTGTCATCCTCATGGAGTATTGCTGCACAATACATGTGATGAGGGTTTAAGAGAAAACTTTAGGTTTTCTTTAGCTCAATCAAGGTTAGTGTGGATATTATCATATTGTAAGTGTTTATAATACAATATTCCTAGAGCAATAACCTTTCTGCTTGATTTTATTCAGTATTGTTTATTATTGATGGAAATCACCTGATAATATATTACATGTGTTTATAGTTTGAATAGCAGGAAACCTAACACAATTAAAACACTGATTTGATTTGTGCACATTGTTAAAGAACTTGTCTCCCTTTCTATGACGTCTGCATTGACAGGTACATTTTCTAAAATGTGGTTAAAGCATTAGGGGCGCCATTAAAACTTCTATTAATTTTCTCTGTTTTCATTTTATGGCTAATAAGTCAGTCAATAGGAAAGGAATGTATGAAGGAACATTACTGGACAACAGTGGAGCAACATAATTCCTTATTGATTACCTTCTCATTGGTCTCGCTGCAAGCGATTAGAAACAAAGAAGATTGAATATGATTTAAAAATAAAACATGAAGTAAAAATGCATTCTGTCCAAGAAAGACCTTCTAATCAATATATTGAAACTTTAATATAATTCACCATTTCAGCGCAAACATATTGAGCAGGTTGTTTATTTGACACACATTATAAAATACACTTTTGCTAGTGTAAACATTGTTGCTAGCAAGTAAAATATATGTTGTTGACAGTGAAATAGCATACTTTCAGCCATATTTATATCATCTTTAAAAAGTTTCTATTTTTGCTTCCCTTCAGAAACTTTCCATCGTTTCCTTTAATTTAATTATTTAGGGTTTCAGGGATGCCACCCATTGAGGAAGAGAGCTGTACACATGAAGAAGGTTTATTTAAGATAAAGGCATACATTTAGCTCTACACCCTTAACCACCCTTAAGTAAAACAAATGAAAACATTGTTTTTGCCGAGTTCAGGGGCCTAATGTGTGTTGAAAAGTAATGGGAAATCTCCAGTTTCAGTCAGAAGCGCTACAATCCATCAGTTAAGTTTTCGTCAGCAAATTATTCCTAGGACAATAGCTTGCTTTTGTGCAGTGCTTCATTTCTCCAGCTCTAAGGACTCTTACAATTGTAGTCTTGTGTTGTTTTCATTGATCTATTTAGACTGACACACCTGCTGTTGTGAAATTATCTGCCAGTGTTGTTTGATGGGACCTGGATCTCCAAAGAAACACCTTTGGTTGTGCCAGGCACTTCTGGGAGAGTTAAGTGTAGGTTAGATTTTTGCATCTCTCATCTACTGTGCTCTCTGTGGGGGAAATCCATCCCAATGTTTATTTGGACTATTGAAATAGAAGTAAGGATTTAACCATATGCATCTTCGGTGTGCTAAGGAAGGGCAGAGCTCGCTATCAACCACCTTAATAGTTTTTTCACAGTTCAGAACAAACTCACAAATTGCTTTTGGTTAGGTTTGAAAGGTAAAGAAAAGAAAAAGGAATATAAAAAAACATGTGTATTTTATGAAGGAGTTTATTGAAAGTTAACTAAATCAGAATTTTGGGAATACAAGATTCTGTTGCATAGTTAGAGTTACTAGGACCAGGTGGTTTGGCTATAGAAACGAAAACGTCCAGGCAAGAAAGAACTTACAAGACGATATGTCCCAAACCGTTTCAAACGCAATGAGGACTTTTACAACATGACTGTTACAAATGGGGTTTCTGGTTTGCTAGGGTATGCACCTAAGCTAGGTAGAACCCACCACTCTATTCAAGGTCAGTCAGATACACACCTAAGATAACCCATGCTCACCTTCTGGTAGCTTTGTGCAGTGCAAGCAGACAGGTAATGTGTAAAGTATTTCTGGTGCATATTAAATACAGTAACACAGTGAAAACACCACAAAAAGGACTCCACACCAATTTAGAAAAATAGATCATTTTAACTTATTAATATGTGACCAAAACAACAAAAATCCAATAAATACTTCTTAATCAATTGATGCAAAATGTTCAGTAATCAGTCACTCCTCACAAAGATATGTGTGTGGTTATTGAAAACACTATCCAGTGCTAGCAGCGTTAGCGTGTGTTCAGCAAGCGAATGGAAAGGCTGAGATACGTCTTTACTAAAAGACACGTTGGCAGCAAAGAAATAGTGTGTCCGTGCTAGCAACGCTAGAGTGTGTCCAACAGGTGAACAGAAAGGTTGAAATGTGTTATTTTCAGAAAACACGTTGTTAGCCGAGAAATAGTGTACTCCTTGCTAGCAGAGATAGTGCATGCCCAACAAGTGAACGAAAGGTTGAAATGCGTCTTTGCAAAAGAACACGTTGTTAGCCAAGAAATGATGTACCGCTTGCTAGCAGAGCTAGCATGTGTCGTGGTGCGGCAACACTGAGCTGGGGATCTCAATGTGGCACCAACAGGACCAGGAGGTCCAGGGAATGGCCCCAGTTGGTGATTTAGGCCCTGCTGTGCCCCGTACCTGGTTCTCTCGGCTGAGTTGCTGTGATCCATGTGCACGCCCCGCAATACAAAGGTCTCACGAACTGGGAGGATGGACCAGCGGTGTCTGCACCTGATCAAAGGTTGCTGCAGCTCCCGAGGGCTTCGGGTGTAGTGGTCTTTCCCTTCGGTAGGTTCGGACGTGAGAGAAGGCTTCAGCAATGCATACATTGGCAGCCAGGGAAAGAAACATGTGACGATGGCTGACGATATGTCACAGGAGTCACAGAATCACCTGGGAAATGCAGTGGTCACACCCTCAGGCTTCTCTTGGTGCTGCGGCATCTTTAGGTGCACAAAACCGGTGATTTCAATTAGCGCTTCAGCGCAGTCATATTGGAGTGAATATTTGAAGGCCGTAACAAGGAGCAAGCCAACAAGCCCTTTGAGTTCTAATGTGAAGCAGAGGTTGTAGAGGACAGGTCGGGTCCTCCCTTGCTGCAGAGGTAGCAAACCACATACCAACACAGCAGAGCACAGTGCAAAGTGACAGTCCCTCCTGGCAGCACAGCAATCAGCATGCAGCAAGTCAACAGAACAAATCAAGTGGCAAAGTAGCAGTCCCTCCTGGCAGCCCAGCTCCTCTTAGTCACATAGTCTCCTCAGGACCCAAAAGTGAACCATTTCATATCCCAAAATGTGTCTTTGAAGTGGGGGAGACATCAAAGAGTCCTTTGAATTTCACAAGATCCCTGCCTTCCTTTTCTGGATCCAGACACACTGCAGGGGGGTATGAAGCTCTTTGTGTGGGGACAGGCACAGCCCTATTCAGGTGCATGTGTCGGCCCCTCTCTCCTAATCTACCTCAGGAAGACCCATTAGCCTGGTGATGGGCCATGAGGATGCAAATGCCACACCCCAGCTCTGTCTAGAGGAAATGGACAAAGCCCAGCTGTCACCCTGACCCAGATGTGTTTTCGGAGACAACAGAGGCACGGGATGGTTAAAGAAAATGCGAACTTTCTAAAAGATAAGAAATAAGGGGCAGCGCTTGTGCCCCTTGCTGCTGCACTGCGAAAATGAGGAATCTTCCTCTTCCAATAATCAGTATTTCAACCAAGTAAACCAAGTAATCCATAGTAATCCAGTGGAAGTTTGCGAAAGTAATCATCCATGTACTCCATTCTTTTAAATAACTTCAGAGACAGCCAAGTTGAATTGGAACATTTTATTCCGCATTTTCAAATGCCAAATGCTGCTTAAAGCTTAAACATTGACACGTGCTTTCAACCTTCCTTAAACTGGTGCAGTAAATAAACCCAATGCATTTCGAACGTTTGTTCTTCTTCAGGGGTACTGCAAATAAATTAAAAAGAATTGCATCAAAAATAATAAAAAAGCCCAAGACATTTGATTTTATAAAACAATAACATCAGCTACAGTTTTGTGCAGGTCTGCCATTAAACACCCATCCCCTCTTGAAACCAAACCAACTAAATTGTGAAACAAAAAAGAATATCAAAAATGTCCTCCCCCACTTATGGTGACATAGAGCCATCTGGAAACAGTGTGAGTTTACCTCGTGAAACCGGCAGCTCGAAATCTAAGTGTCTTCCCTTGCTAACGAAAATTATCAACTTCCCTCCTTCCACAACCCTTCCTTAAATCCAGTTTTGCACACGTTTTCCCAATTAAACCTGATTAGACCGCGTCCCGTTCCCTACTGCATTCTTCAGTGCTCCTAAACACCACATAAACTACCCATCCCACAATGCACTAACTTAAAAATCAGAACACCACATAGGAATATAAAACAGATCGAAACTAATCATCCTTAACCAAAAATGATTTGTAAACATACTAAATGCAAAACCTCCTACTATAATATACTGCCAAATAAAAATAAAAATAACATGAACATTGAAATGTAATATCTAAAGTCGATGACTTTCAGCAAAGCAAAATCCATAATGTAATTAGCAACCCATTAGCTGTCGAGGCAATTTCATTAGAAGAAAACGGATGCAGTTCAAGCTTGATATTTGTTTTGATTGTTGTTCTTGCGGTCTTGGAAGTTATCCTGTCTAAAAAGTGATATATATGTTGTATCTTTTATAACTCGTTTAATTCAATGTAAGTCACTTGTGGGGTGCAATTCGCTTTGGGACGAATTTAATTGCGCGGCAAATATGAAAATAGATCGCGAGTGCACTCCTTCCCTTCATGAATAAATTTTGCTTTGACTGCCAAATGTGCGTGCATAACAGCGCCTGTGGTCGCCCCACCACACAGCATTCAACAAGATAAGAAATAAGGGGCAGCGCTTGTGCCCCTTGCTGCTGCACTGCGAAAAAGAGGCATTTTTAGACCTGTTATTTAAAAAACAATTTTAGCAAAAGATGTGTTTTTAAATTGTGAGTCCAGAGACCCCAAACTCCAATTTGCATCTGCTCCCAATGGGAAATTACACTTAAAAGATGTTTCAAGGCAATCCCTATGTTAACCTATGGGAGAGATAAGCTTTGCAGACGTGAAAAATAAATGTAGCAGTTTTTCACTACCAGGACACGTAACGTTCAGAAGTACATGTTCCACCTTTTAAAAGCACTACACCCTGCCCTTGGGGCTACCTAGGGCCTACCTTAGGGTTGTCATATATAATGAAAGGGAAAGTATGGGCCTGGCTAGTAGGTTAACATGCCAGGTTTCAATGGCAGTTGTAAAACTGAACACACAGGCCCATCAATGGCAGGCCTGATCCATGTTTGAAGGGCGGCTACTAAGTGGATGGCACAATTAGGGCTTCAGGTCCACTAGTAGTCTTTAATTTACAGGCCCTGGGCACATATAGAGCCCTTTACTGGGTACTTACAAGTACATTAAATATGCCAATTGTGGGTAAACTAATGTGATCAGGTGTAGAGTAGAGAGCATATGCACTTTAGCACTAGTTAGCAGTGGTAAAGTGCCCAGAATCCAAAAGGCCAGCAAAAATTAAGTCAGCAACACAATACATCTAATAAATAAGTCAGTTTTAAAGGAGCCAGACAAAGCTGCATTTGGTTCTCCGATTTAGATAAGGCAAAAAGGAAGAAGAAAGTCAAAGTTAAAACCAGTGTTGTTAGCAACCCTGGGCGTAGTGCGCGTAGTGAGGCTACGTGAAGCATTACGGAGTGGGGGCAAATCTACGCCCACCCGCACACTTCGCGTAACCCCACTACACGCCGCCCTCATTTTACAATTACTATAATCATTAGATAAAGAAAAAATTACTTACCTGAGCTGCCGCGTCCCGGGGCTCCATCTTGATGTTTCCTGGATAGCTTCTTCCTCACGAATGTGCATGCGCGGGCGCCCGCGCATGCACATTTCTCGGGAGAAATGCGCATGCGCGGGTGCCCGCGCATGCACATGATATTCTCAGTGCCCATAGGAGCCCTACTGCAAACCCAATGCACAATATGATTGATCTGACCCTAAAGGATGAGGATTGTGGATAATTTGGTGGCCTTAGATATTAGGTCCAGTCCACCAAGTAATTCAAGTACACAGTTTAAACTGTAGGCTAGGAACCGATCCACCTTTCATCACCCATCGAAGGCGAAGAAAGTCCACAACGCTGACAGATATAGATAGACTCAGGAATTTTACTAAATCCCCACCACATACTATTAGCTCAGCATTAGTGGATTCTGACAGTGAGTGCATGATTGTGTTTGACAATGCTCGTATCCTTTTGTCACATCATATTATTGTAGGAAAATCATCACCTAACTATAGCTCCAACCCAATGGATAAAGCAAGTGTGACTATTTATTATCCCTACCTCTACATACATTAACCCATTGGTTGGCAATTCCTCTATCTTGGGGCTGATTTAAACAATGCATCGCCGCAACTAGGACTTCCTTCAATTAACAGTGCTGTTGCTATTTCTCTAACTAATATTACTATTTAACGGGGCAAGCCATAGTTGATGTTGATGCAATTACTTTCCAAGAGCACACTATAACTAATGTTCTTTCTACCTCGATGCCACTCCTGACCTTTACTCCATTGGACAATTTGTTGATGGTTTCTCTAGCACAGCCAATTTTGAACAAGTGGCTAGAACTACTATCCCTAGTTTAGACACTAGTGACAGCCACAATACTAGGATTCTTGGGAGCGCAATTATGACGGACAGTGGGGTCAGATCAGGATTGTCCATGATCTCTTGGAATTTGGCAGGGATCAATTTCAAATTCCCTGACTGGTTTGTTTTCATTGAGAAATTTTTTATTTTTATTTTCCAAGAGACATGGACTGTGGACAGGGTATTTATCAACCTGTATTCCACATGCATAACTGAAGCAATTGCCCTGAGGAAATCAGGTAGAACCAGTTGGGACCTAGTTATTTCTGTGAAAAACCCAATCACTTGCAAACACAAGCAGTTATCTGTTGACTCCTGATTCTCCGATTCTTCGTTGCTGACTGTGTTAGATGATTTGATTAGTGTATACCAAAATCAGACTAAATTGTGGAAGCAGGGAATTTTAATGTATCTTTTGAACCATCACGTTTATTGAATATTTTGTATGAGGAGGATAAGCTCTGGGATATTCCAAATTTGGCTTCGAAAACGTATCACCATCACCTTACCAACACAGCTCTTCAGTTGGTGGGGAGGAGCTTAAGGGCTTGCAATGAATGGCAGGACATACTCCGACTCAAATAGGCAGTCTACATTCAAGAGAGGTCCTAGTCACAGTGTCATCAACTCTATTCAGGTAGATGTCAGACTTTGGTCTCCTGTAGAGGATATGGCAACCATTCCCCGAATTGATAGCAATCATAATCCGCTGCTCATAAATCTGGTGGGTGCTCACCTTGAAAGAGGTCGGCCAGGTTATGGTTCAAAAACACGGGAGCCACTCTTAGCTCATAACTCTAGAAGAGTCTTGTGGCCTAGGTTCCTCTCTGACATTCACCTTCACCCAAAGATCTATGAGTTGTTTGTGTACTATCAATCTGGTTTGGAAAGTGTTTTTTTCTCCCAAACTAATGCCAATAACCCATAGGGAATTTTGTTAGGCCTTGCAGATTGTATTTAAGGAAATGTCTAGAGAGAAACCCATGGGCGGGAGATATCATAAATGGTTTAACACAGATTGTAAATTGGCAAGGATCGAGTTGCGAAGAGCTACCAGAGAGTGTAGCCATTTAAATGTAGCCACTGCGTGACTTAGGTATAAACATATGCTAAGGGTGGTTGATAAAAACTGGCAGAATCTGTTACCAGCAGCAAGGTGAAATGATAGCCGTTCCTTTTGGCATATCATTGCACACAGAAGTTTAGACAGTGTTACCACCCCTTGCCATTGCATTCAGCCTAGGTAAGGAAGAAGTTGGCATCACTTTGGAGGTTTTGAGCAACAGTCTTAATTGTCCAACTTCTGCCTGACCTTCTGATGTAAATGACATTAAAGAAGTATCCTTAGCCTAGAAGACACTCTTTCAGCCATCAATAGAATAAAAGGAGAAAAGACACCTGGACCTGACCGATACCTGGTCATTTGTATAATTCTGAACCTTTGGTGTAGGCTCCCTGTATAAATCTTTTGTCTAACTCAATAGCTGCCGGGGGAGATATCCCAGAAACCTTGACAGGGTTGAGATAAATACCATATACAAAAAAAGGAGATGCCTCAGTACCCTCCAATTATAGGCCAATTAGCCTAATTGATAATTTACAGAAAGTGTTTGCAAGGTACGTTTTGGACAAATTGCAAGCCTGGATGGATGATAATAAGATTCTGTTGTCCTACCAGGCAGGCTTTCATAACAAGACAAGCACATGTGACCAGGCTTTTAGGTTTATACTAGGGGTGGGCGGAATTTGCGGAATTAACCTTCGCAAATTATCGCGAGAATGTTTAAAATTATCGCAAACAAGCAGAAATATCGCGAAGATGCGGAAGTTTTTTTCCGGCATGTTCGCGCGATTTTCTGCATGGTTGCGGGTCGCCAACTTACCCATGTGGCTGCTTGCGGGCGCGGCCATCTTGTTTTGAGTTGTTCTCGCGGTGCATGATCGCGAGAAGAAAGACGTGATCGCGCGACGCATGACGTCACTGCGGGCGCGAACTGTCGCGAGACAGCGCAAATGGCTAAAAACAATACAACATCTCATGGAGAACGCGACCGGATCAAGAAAACTTGTCGGCGAACGCAGGGATTCAGGTAAGGCGATCGCGCGCGCGCGAGAATGTATCATTTTACAGCGCGAGCAAGAAACAAATTATCGCCAAGCTGCGGAAACCGGAATTTTTGACATTTTCGCGCTCTCCGCGGAACGCAAAAATGTCAAATTATCGCAATTTCCGCGAACGGAACGAAATTTTTGCCCAGGCCTAGTTTATACTACTTGCTTGTAAGTATGTGCTATTAAAAAAACACAAAAGTGTATGCAGCATTCGTAGATTTGAGAGCTGCGTTTGATCTTGTGCTTCGTGAGAACTTGTGGAAAGTTATTTTAGGTTTGTGTGTCCCAGCTAAGTTTGTAAAACTGATAGCAAGAATGCACAAGGCCAATTACACTCAGGTCTATTTTCCTTGTATATTAACAACGCGGCCAACATACTTTTGGTTTGTAGAAATGACTCCACTATTTTGACTAGAAAGAAAATACCAATCCTGCTGTTCACAATGACTCTTTACTTATTTCTACAAGTCCAATGGTCCTTCAGAATCCATTAGATAATTTTCTGGCTTTTTGTAACTCAAGGGGTCTGCAACATAATGTACGAAAAACAAAATTCATGGTCTTTGAGAACGGTATGGGCTGATCACGAGCAGTTATATTTGCTTGGATTACTTGGGGATCAGACTGACCAAGTCGTTAGGATGGAAGCTACAACTAGATAAAAGTTATCTTACCCTATGCCCCAAATCCAAATCAATTCTGCGACTTCACAAACTGACCCAGATGCGGTTGTAAACCCCTGCGTTGTAGGTATATCATGCCAAAGCCGAAAGCGCCATGCTCTATAGCGCTGAGGTTTGGGGACATGTTGACACACACAAAGTGACGGTGTGTGAAAATACTTATGCTAGATCTCTTGTTTCTGTATCAGCTAGCGCTCCCTGACCCCGCTATTGTTTGACCTTGGGATCAAAAGAATTAGCGATGTGGCATCGTTAAAACCTGTAACGCACTGGTTGCGGCTGTGGACGATGCCCGAGTTAATTGATTATCGTGAGTCTCTGAGGGACCTGTTAACGATTAGTGGTGCTAAATTTTTTTTACCATGGCTCATATATGTTGCTAAGTGGTGCCCAGCATGTGGGATAATCCAGAGAAGGCCAGCAAAGAAGAATTGGCTAGAGTAAAATCCAAGTATTGGGTATATGTAGTAGAACAGTATGCTATGAATGAGGCCAATGGTCGCCTATCTACCCAGCTCCTGTGCTTTAAGCCTTGCCCTCAGTTTGAGCCTTATTTAGACCTGATTTCACCACCATCAGCTAAAAGTCTGTTGTGAGGTTTCGTTTGGGATGCTTACTAGTAAGGACTTTTAGCCATTGGGCTAATGATCAAGTCTCTGTAACGTGTCCTTCTTGTGGCTTGGCACAGGAGTCTGAGGTCCATAACCTGTTTTTTGCACTAAATATAATTCAAGTCACAGAAAGGGGATTTGGCCAATATGCTTGAACCTAGCAGTCAGGCAATATGGGGTCGCTCATAGAATCTTGAAGACTGATACTTCTGACTCTATTGTTTTTGCTGTCAGCCACTTTTTCTTCAGCATTTGGCTTAGGCGTCAGAGGTTTGTGGTTAAGGAGGAAAACATGTCTGGTACACTAGTATCTGATGGCTGATTTGGCCTCTCATTTGTGATTAGATCATGGAGAAACTTTTAGTGACCAGGAAAGTGCGGTTAATATTTTAATGTTTTAATGCATCTTGCACTTTATCTATTATTTTAAGATTGCTTCTAGACTCTTGCGGTTGTGTAATGTTCCATGGAGTGTATGTATTTTAATTGTTTTATCTTTTTATCTGTAAACTCTATTTTGATGCTGTTAATGTATGCAGAATCTTATGCTCAAGAGTAAATGTATTAGTATGCGATTGTTTATATTTATAGATTGTGTGTACTTTGATGGTTTGAAAAAAGCTGAATAAAGTGTAATAATAAGGATGATGATAATTGTAATAACAATAATAATAATAATAATAATACACTCACAATCACGGGCAGATCAACCTGAGACCCCCGCTTATATACTGCTGCTAAATGTTCTCAAAGCAGGTTAATATCAACCTGGGTGAAAGCCTCCTTCCAGTTAGGGGTTGGAGTGCCAATATCTCCTGGATTTATCATGCTCCCGGTGCAGTAGCTGCCGATACCCACGCTTGGTAAGGCAAACTAGTATGTCCCAAATATTGGCCACCCGATGTTGAACACACAATAGTGTCATGATGCCTAACTGATGGGGGCCCCTGTTCCTGTAGGTTCATCAGTACCTTGTGTGCATCGGTGAGGTCCCTCTCGAGCTGCCATCTCACACCACCCACTCTGGACAGGTACTCCCCATGCATCCCCACCTTGAACGTGTTCTGCTCCTGTCCCCTATTAGAGGCATATAGCCAATTAGTCTCGAAATACCAGGCAGTCGCCTTCTGTAGTTCTTCCTGAATCAGGGCATCTCTAAGCATTTCCGGTCAGAGACACCACAGAGGGACTTTAAATCAGGGTCCTCCCACACCCCACTCCTACAGCACAGGGGCATGGTTTGAAAAGAAATGTCCCAGGGTGTGTGTCTGCAGCACAGTGTCTACCACCTTGCCAGAAAACAAGAACCCGTTGAGTTGAACTATAGGCATCACAAGTGGGGATATAACAGGTGTCTTCCTATACTCCAGGGAACGTCGCTTGCCACATGTCAACACAGCGCAAATGGTCCATTACTGTACGCATGTGTCAGTCATTTGTGGTTTAGTGTGCAACCTCAGGATGTCTATCCAAAGCACAATCAAGTGCAGTTTTACCTCCAGTCCAAAAAAAAAACAACCATCATCCATATTTGGGATATAGACATTCAGGAGGTGGACCTCTAACCCATTGAGCATGCCATGTGCCAGAATATACTGCCCTTCAATGTTATCTGTAAAGTTTTTACCCCTAATGGGACATGTGGGACCCCCCCCAGATAATCACACCCCAGGTATAAGTAGAATACATGGCGGAAAATATCTGACCCCTCCATTTCTTATGAATCTTCTGGAACTCCGAGTCCGACAAGTGTGTCTCCATGAGCATTGCAACCTGTACACCATGTCTATGAAGGTAGGTCTGCACCTGGTAACACTTCACAAACCAGTTGAGCCCTCTAACATTCCAGGTCAAGAGTTCAAATTGACCCATTCTGCCAAGTGACATCTCCCCACCCATCCAATTGCCCTGAAACCCCGCTGTCACTGCCATCAATATCTACAACTCTACAAACAAAAACTCCCACTTACCAATTAAACACATTTAAAACAAGTTGTGCCTCCCCAATAATCATCTGCACCCCGACCCCTATCCTAGAAAAGAGAAGGAAAACAGTAAACAATAGGTGCCGGGTAGTTATCCCCACCCAACTAAAGGGGGGAGGAACTTGAAATCAAATTTAAAACAAGGGAATGAAGATCACCATAATCACACACACTGACCACTGGTCACAACCGTTCTACACTTAATCAATGCAATAGTAAGCATCAGTGGGGAAGAAGCACACCGTTACCGGCCACACTTAAAAGCACTTCCCCCTTCCCCAACGCTCATCACTCTCTCTCCTCACTAACTTACGAAACACGAACAACCACCACGTCACCCACTGCAGCATCACACTGACACTGGCATTACACTGGCATCCACTACACCATATACGCATAACCTCATGCAAACTACCAAGCACGCCTGCTGGAAAGAGGAAGGGTGGGGGTGTCCATGCCCATATTCCAGGCACCCACCACTCGCACAGCTGTCCCAGTCCAGTATCTGAATCATGAATAAAGTTCGGACCACATAATGCATGCATTCTGTCATAGCTCCTTCCCTTAATATCCAAGCACGTGAGCCCCACCATCCTACGAATGTCTTAGTTGGAGGCAGGTATTTCCTCCACGAGCGCTCTTCCTAACTCTTTTAATTGCGGGGGGTCCATAGGATTGAGTCGTCCCCCTTCGCCATCTGTCTCTGAAAGCTGCAAGCCAAAAAAAACAGCTCGGTGGACCACAACATGCTGGAAAGGGCGAGGGCCTGCTTGCCCCGTTAATTCCTCTGTTGCCACAGGGTGCTCCTCCACAAGGCCGGAATCCGACCATCACCCCTCACCTCAAATTAATCCCAAGCCGCTGCAGGCATAATGAAAAAGTGAGCTTGATCACCATGAAGTACCTTCAATCTTGCTGGGTATAGGAGCACGTACTGGAGTTTCCTCTCCATCAACTTTTGTTTCACACCCCAGAAGAATATTCTCATCTGTTGGACTAGACAAGTGTAATCAGGAAATATATGAATGACATGATTCTCGAAGGCGGGGTCACCATCACGGCGTGCAGCTTTAAGGATATTGTCTCAGTCACTATAGTTGAGGATTTTTGCAATAAGAGTACAGGGTGGTGTCCCCGTCGGGTGGCAACAGGGCGAGGGTCAGATGAGCCCACTCAATCACAAATGAGGGAGAAGGTTCAGCAGCACTCTAATCCATTTCTCCTGAAAGAGTTCAGGCGCCCCATCTTTGACACCCTCTGGGAATCTCACACAATGGAGCTTACACTTCTTGGAGTGTCCTTCTGTATCCTCCACCCCACACTCCAGAGCCCGGGTCGTGGTGGATAAATCAGTCAGTGCAACTTTCAAGGTGGACACCTCCCCCTGCAATTCAGTCACATTCTGTACCATGGCCAGGGGCCTCTCTGCCACCACGCGGAGGTCAATGCATAGGAGACTGACATCCAGGGAGATGGTATCCTTTTTAGCCTGTACTGCAGCACTCAATGCTGCTATGGCTGCAAGTGTCTGTGCTCCGGTGGGGTCTTGTGGGTGACCCAGCTCCTCTGGTGGGACACCCTGGGCTGGGTCACCCTTAGTTGGAAGCCCCTGCATTGTGTATTGGTCCATGTTGGTCTGCTGTGCCCCTTGCTGTGGTCTATCTTTACCCATACCCAGAGGAGGGTCTGGGGGCACAGGGCCACCAGGGCACTGCAGGCAACGTCTGGAGAAATTGGAGCCCAACACTATGGAACTGTGGCAGTCCAAGCAGGAAATGAAATATCCCCCTCCCAAAGCAGAAGTCAGTAAAAAGAGTTGGTCATCCGGTAACTAATGTCCTTCACCTTGCAGCTCAGCGCAATCAGGGTGAGTAACCACTAAGCGATGGCACTCCAACCCTGGAAGCATTGCGGCACTCCCCAGTAAAAGCCTAAATCTGAGAGGTGAGCAGGTGTGCATCAGGCAAAAGAGTGGCAGGTGCAACCACTAGGGGGGGCGATGAGGCAACCCTCCACCAAGTGGAGATGTCCAGGGGGTAAGGGTAGCATGTGACCCTAGCGAACAAGGGAGTAGTCAATGTACTGGCCCCCTGAGTATCTGTTCAGCACTCACTGTAGGATCGAGGGCTGCACATTGGGCACAAGGAGTCCAGGTCCATAGTCATTCAGATGCCCCCCACACAAGCAGTAAGCAGGGTGCCTCATCAATCAGGGAGAACAATGCAACGGGGGCACTCGCCCACAAGAGCAGGATTCATCTCACTCTTTCAGGAGGCCCACAAGGGGAGGGCCCCTTCACCAGCTCCAAGCTCCGACCTCGTGGGACCAGATACATAAGCTCTCGGACCCCTAACGTTGTGGAGAGATACGCTGGGTCCACAGGGGGATCCATGCAGTCCCAACAGTGCAGCTCCTATGGACTAGGGCAACATTGCGCCCGGTGAGCCCCAGTCCATCATCAGGGGTAGGCGATGCAGACAAATCCAGATGAGGCCTCCTACCCCTCGAGGGTCCAAGCAAGGCCAGACCAAGAATTACCCCTGCAGGTGCCCCCGGAGCAAGGGGCAACTACGCCATCCAGCCCAGCACTGGGACAAGGGGGGAAAGGAACCAGGGGGCCTCCTGTCACAGGTCGCAGCCACATATCCTCAAGGAGGGTCCCACACCAGGCACCGCCAGCACTCCCTGGCCTCCACCTCAAGGGCCCCGGGAGATATCCTCACCGGTGTTCCAGAATGGGGTGACGCGACAGCCCTTCATGTGTAAAGGCAGCTCCAGGAACCACCTAGTTCTCGAGGCCCCAGTGCCACTGCCCTTAGCGACACGTCAGCAGGAAGGCTTCAGCAATGCACACAACTGCGTGCGGTGTACCAGCAATACAACAGAGCAGGGGGAGGGTGAAAACCTACAGCACACAGTTCAGCATGGGCCCTCCAATCCAGGGCCTGGCAAAACCGTCCGGCGGCTGTCGACAGAAAGTCCATTCAGGTAGGCATAGTCGCAGGCCTTAAATGCACCCCAGTGACAATAAGTGTTGCAGGGGGCCCATCTGCTCCAACATGGCACCCACACACAGCCCCCAGGTTTGCTGGTGATGGGGGATTGGTATCTGGGTCAATGGGGACATGATGGGCTGCAGAACTGGAGGATTAATATTGTGCTGGCCGCGGAGCTCCTTAAAATGCGTCCAGTGTGTCCGCCATCTTGGCACTCCCTGTATTTGATTATTCTAACTGATCAAGCGATAGCCAATGAGATCAATGAAATAAATATTAAAATTATCAAACAGAAGGAAGAAATTCAGGAGCACATTTTGAAATTTGAGCTTTCCAAATCTCTGTAAGAAATAGAAGTAAAGTAGCATAAACAGAAGAAAAAAAAGAAACAAAGCAAACTGCATAATTTTTAACATGATGAATATTTTTCCAAAAATTATTGTGCGTATGACTGCATAGTTTATTCGATACAAAATTCAGTATGGTTCACAAACTACATGGAAAAGACATTGGGTTTGATGTATCAATTGGTTTTACCCATTCTGTGTCCTCGAAGAATACATTGATACATAAGGCCCGTTGTTATTTTCAGAAGAGTCAGTAACAAGTGTGGATTAACTGTCAAAGGACACCTTATCTGAAGATCCACTTCAAAGTCTTTGTAACAAGAAAGAGGCATAGAAAAACAAAGAAAGAAAAACAAAAATGAAGCAGTTTGATGTAAATAAAACTTAGTAGTTAATTTATGGAAAATATGTTTGACAAAACAAATTGTAAAATAATTACAAAAAATCTTAAACTTCACACAACACTTGTTATCTAAACATTTGAAACAGAGATTTGTTTATAAAAGTGTTCATGCAAACTACAGTGGAAACCTTTATTTGAGAAAAAAAAGGTACGGAACGTGCACCTGAATGAATGCCATGTTTTTTGGAACCCTGTAACATAGTTGATCCACCAGTATTAAACAAAATTTGATTTAACTTCCTTACAAGAAGTTGAAAAGATTTCTTACATTTGAAAATCAAAAGGATTCAACATTAAAAAATCTGAAATAAAAACATTAGAGACATTAGAGTATGATTAAACTATCATTATATGGATAGCATGGGCAGCTCGATAGTTATTATTTATTTGATGTGGTAAGAGGAGAAAACAGCAGAAATTCTGAATGAGGAAGTATAGTCACATTATAAAGTGATCCCAAATTTAAAATCAAACAACATGTGGGCTTAGCTTATGAGACAAAGATAGGGAACGTGTCTTAGAGAAGCTGTGTTTCATGCCTGAACATCCTTGAACATTCTTTCAAGAAACTGATACTTTCTTTGTTAAGTTCAGAAAGGTTTTATTAACAAGAATAAAGGTGTCAACATACAGTTCACAATATTAAACTCTTGTCATTACAATTGAAAATGCTATAATACAGTTATTTGAAATGGACTCATAAATATAAGATAAAAGGAATGAAACGATATAAATAGATCATGAGAATTATTAAAATATCAAAACTGAAAAAATAGAATAAAAAGAAAATTCTAGAAACATTGAGGGGAGTCAAGGGGGTTTTAGAACTTCTTGTTGAGAAGGTTGCAGCTGGGAAGACCGCTTGGCATTTGTGTCAAGGTATATTGTGACGGGTGCCCATAAATCCAAGCGTTTTGCTGCCATATGTAAGGGATGTACAAAAGCTCTGTCCAACCTGTGATTATGGCAGACAGTATACCACCATGTCGTATAAGAATTTTCTGTAAAATCTTTCCAATTTGCAGTAATTTGTTGAAATGCAACTGCTAATAACACATCGATAATTTTAACATCAAGCGTAACATTCTCCCAGCAAGATGATAGACTTCCTGAGAAGACATTAGTAAAAGAAAAAGAAAACTTAGTTCCATAAAACAAGTTAATTTGAGACCAAACCTGTTTCCAAAAATTATGCACAATTGGACAGGAGAAAATCATGTGAAATAAACCAGCATTTGGGGAGGTACACGTCCAGCAAACATCAGGTACAGTCGTAAGTCGCTTACTTAAAGCGTTAGGTGTCAATAAAAGTCTATTATAAACAAAAAATAATGTTTGTGTTATAATGGCTGCTCTAGATGATTTACGAATCTTGGTCCATATCTTATTCCATAAGGACACTGGCCAGGATAACATAAAATCTTTTCCCCAAGTCTCTTCTACCTTGGATTTCTGCCTAACAGTATCTTTGCCTTGTAGCTGTATATCACGGAAGCTTTAGGAAAAGTTTTTAACAATGTGCAAAGTTGTGAGGTGGAATTCGAGTTGGTGGAAATAAAAGGAGCAGCAGAAACTTGATTATATGTGTCCGTCACAACTTTTTAAAGTAAATCATATTTATGAATAAAAGAGGCAGGCAAATTAAATAGTTGACTGAGGCAGGCAAATTAAATAGTTGACTGAGTGAAGCAAAGGGCAAAAAGTTGAGTGTAAAAATAGCTGATGGATCCAAATTATTCCTTTGTTTCTCCAAGATCTCCAATAAAATGGTTTATTACGAATAAGTAAATTCTTATTATGCCAGATTGTTGAATTAAGGAAGGAATCTATAACATTACGAGTAGGGAGAGAAACAGATTCCAGAAGTTTGGGGGTCAATGTAAGTATGGGAGTAGACATGGTCTGTGGTTTACGTGAAAAGGAGAGGTATTCGGCAAAGGAAAAGTGGGATAAGAAGAGACGCTCAATAGTAGTCCAAAGAGAACAATACTCTGTAGAATCCGACAACTAAAGAGAGACCTGATGTAAGAAGAATGCTTTCTGATATGCCTGAAAATCTGGAAAGTTAACTCCACCTTCTGTTTTAGGACGGATTAATTTAAATAAAGACATTCGAGATTTCTTATTACTCCATAGGAAAGAAGAAAGAATAGAATTCATCTTCCTAAAAAATTTAGCAGGAATAGGGACCGCAATATTAGAAATAGTATAAAAGATTATAGGTGACAGTGTCATCTTTATAGTATCCAAACGACCCCACCAGGATAGGTATAGGGTATGCCATTTAGTGAATAAATCTGACATTTTTTGAGTGCATTTGTTCATGCAAAGTGCTACCGTGTCCAAAATTGTAGGGGTAATATATAATCCTAAATATTTAATGTGGTTAGGTTTCCATTGAAAATTAGAAGCACTGAAATCGGCCTTATAAGTAAACTTAGTTAAGGGGAGAATCTCACATTTATCGTTATTCAATTTGTAACCAGAGATATGAGAATAGGTTCGCACTTCTGCTAAAAAGGCAGGGATTGAGTCATTCGGTTGCGACATAAAAAGCAAGATATCATCCGCATAAGCTGCGAGCTTAATGTGGAAGTTGGGTGTCTGAAAACCATATAAATTTAGATTTTGCGTAATTTAGAGAGAAAGGGTTCCAACGCCAAATTGAAGAGGAAAGGGGAAAGAGGACACCCTTGACGGACTCCTCCGCCCAAATCAAAGAAGGGAGAAATGAAGCCATTGGTGCATACTGCTGCTCGGGGATTAGAATAGAGAAGGGAAATCAAGGAGATAAATTTAGGACCAAAACCAAACCACTTGAGGGTATAAAATAGGTAGGTTCACTCAACCCTTTCAAATGCTTTTTCGGCATCCAACGCTATCGCCGTAAGTGGTTTTTTTGAATGGGAGGATTTAGACAAAACATTGAAGAGAAGTTGTATATTGTCAGTTATAAATTTACCCTTGACAAATCCAGATTGTTCTTTTCCTAACAGATCCGGTAAGTAGGAGTCTAGCCGTATAGCTAAAGCTTTAGAGAAGAGTTTATAATCAATATTAACCAAGGATATCGGCCTATAATTTTTACAGTATTTAGAGTCTTTACCTTCCTTGGGGATGAGGCATATGTGTGCTTCTGAGAAGGATCCTGAGGAGCTACCCAACAAGTTAAAAGAATGTATTAGGGAATGAACTTTGGGCATTAGGTGTTTACAAAAGTGGAGATAGAATTTGACAGGCACTTTGTCTTTTTTAAGGTATGGAAGGGCCTTTAATCATTCTTGCTGTGATAAGTCTAGCTCCAGAGAGGATAGGTCCGGAAGAGTTTGTTGAGATTTTTGGTTGTTAGAGAAAAATTGTGACAAGGAATGATCAGTGGGTTGCGTTTCGGAATTATATAATGATTTATAAAGAAAGGAGAATTCGTCCAAAATGTCTACATCCTTGAATTATAAATTTGATTGTTCGATGTATATTGATTCAATGTTTAATTTGTTATGTCTGACTTTTAAATAGTTGGCCAAAATTTTCCCCGCTTTGTTTTTTCCCCCATAAAATTTTGCGCTAGATTTTAATAAGTACAGTGAGGCATCTTCAGTGGATTTCTTATTAAATTGCATTTTGGCATTAATGAGAGCTGTCAAACAGTCTTTCGAGGGTGAAGTCTAATAAGAGTGCTCCAGTCTCTTAATATCCTGAAGGAGATCCTTAGTAAATTTACGAGCATTATTTTGTTTCTTAGCAACAAACCCAATTATAAAATCTCTCGCAGAAGCTTTAAAAGCATCCCATACAGTTGAGAAAGGCATGGAATGAATCTGATTTATCTTAAAAAACTCATCAAAGAAAGTAATGAAGGAGGCAGTGAATTTTGGATCTAAAAGGAGAGCATTATTAAAACGCCACCTCCTAGGACCTGTAATCTTAGGTAAAATGTCCAAACCAATTGAGACAGGTGCATGGTCTGATAGCAAAATGGGACCAATCTCTGCATGCGTAAGAGTTTGCGAAATGGTATGGGAAACAAAAATATAATCGATTCTTGATTGGGTATGGTGAGAGGGGGAGTAAAAAGTGTACTCTCTAGTAGTCAGGTTACAAAGACGCCAAGCATCAAGGAGTTTATATTGAGTAACAGTGTGAACAAAGGACTTATGGGGTTTGTTAGGAACAAAGGAGACTCTGGAATTTCTATCAATAAATGGATCAAAAGATTGATTACAGTCCCCAGCTAGAATGAAATTATCTTCCATGCAGTGACATATTTGCTTAGCTAATTTGGACCAAAAGAAGGGATCACCACAAGTAGGGGCATAAACATTAAAAAGAGAGACTGGAACACCCTTCAATGACAGTTTAACATTCAACCATCTACCATCATCATCTGATTCTTGGGATACAAGTGTGAACAAAAGGGATTTGCGGCATAGTATCATGACACCATTACGTTTACCGTCACCTGGAGAGTAGAAAACTTCACCCACCCAGCCTTTTTTTAATTTCACTGATTCAACATCTGAGGGATGTGTTTCTTGCAAAAATGCAATATCAGCTTCTAACTTGGCCAAATGTGTCAGAACTCTTTGTATTTTAATGGGAGAATGTAATCCCCTAATGTTCCATGTAACCAGTTTCAGTGACATAAGTTGTTAGACACAAAATGATCAAAGAATAAAAAACAAGAGCCCAAGTTATTATAGCAACAGTGATAAGAGTGAGAAAAGATGAAAAGGAGGAGATAATGTAATCGAAGACAGAATGACGAAAGGTATATAAGTCTAGAAGCAAAGGCCAAAAATGAAGGTAAAAGACAACTGTATTGTAATAAGAAAAAAACAAGTAAGTAGGAGAAAGAATTGCGGAAGGACACGGGGGAAAAGACGACAAGAGAAGCAAAAAAGAGAGATGGTAACAACACCCATGAATATTGTCAAAAGAATATCAAGAGAGGGAGAAAGAAGATAAGATGGAAAAGATGAGAGCAAAAAAAGAAATGTATAGAGATAACGTACTCACACATAAAGGAATCAGGGAAACAACATGGAAGGGGGATGGAACCACATGGAACAAACTCGACATCCGGTTTCAGTCAACGGAGGACCAGGGGGAAACCACGCCAGAAAGATGAAGGATCTGTGAAGGCGAAGGACAACAAGAATTAAGACAACAAAAAGGAACACATTGTGAACACATGAAACCATGAAGATATATGCAACGAGCAAACGTACTCCGAAATGCAAAAGTTCAAACAACAAGATCAACAAGATTATTAGGTATTATAAGTCACACAAAGGAAGTAGCAAAAACTATAAAACATGCAAATGATGCAATTAAAAAATAGATACATAGTGCATAAAAAGAAAGAGAGAATTTAAGCGATTATGCAATCAAAGAGTAGAGCGACGTGCAGCTGCAACAGATATGAAGAGTCAAGTAATATTCGAAGATGAGGATCTTGCAGAATCCATATCACTTGGTCCACAGGCATTAATGAAGCTCTGTAGTCACACAGGATCATCATATGATGTTGTTCTGTTATTGTAAGTAACCTTGAAGAGTCAAGGATGGAAAAGACCATAGCGAGCTCCTATCGACCTCAACACTGGTCTCATATCGAGAAATGACTTGCATCAGTTGGCGGTGGCTTTAGCATAGTCCTGTGCAAAAAATAAGGTAGAACCAGACCAAGTAATTTGTTGAGGGGATCTGACCGCTGATAAAACCTTTAACAGATCTGTATACTCCAGAAAGTATAGAATGACTCCTCTAGTGTGGTAAATATTTCGTTACCGGTACTATTTTTTATGCGGTAAAGTCTATTAAGAATAACTCAGTAAATATAAGAGGCAGAATCCGTGGTATTAGAGGTTTTAAAAGGCTTTATTCCTATACAAAGGAATACAATTCGAATTGTGGGCCTTCTATTCCATCACCACGAAAGTTCAGGAAGGAAGGGGCATACATTATTGACAGATAAGCAGTTTTATAGAAAATACATTACAGTGAAACAGATGCAAGAGGCGTGACAGCTGATAATTCAGATAAACTGTACATACGTAACTAATAGAGGCGTAAACATGGGTGTAACTAAAATACGTCATTAAACATGATGTCACAAGTGGGTGGATCCATAAAAGAATCCTGCAATGTCAGCAGAAATATTTGGCAGAGATGCGCGCGCAGCCGCATGACGTGTGATTGACGTGCAACTAGAGGGTGAAGGGGACTTGACATTTAGCTCTACATGTGGAGACAGAGGTCTGGGGTTATGTCAACCTAATCCCAAATCATATCTAATATCCTATGTTTAAAGAACTGTGTTATCCAAAAGGAGAGGTCTCTAGGATAGAATCTATTCTATACTGACTGTTAGTGCGTGTACAAGCGTCTAAGTGTCTACACTAGATGCGAGGGGGTAGGAATATTCCATGGTAACGGGGCTATGAATTACTTGCATGAGGACAGCGAGGCCAGGCCCCTTTGCACGGTAGCTGGAGGAATGTTTACCTAAACTACTAGACAGGAATGCATCGGATGGGGAGCGGAGTAGATAATCTTGAAGGTGAAATACAGTTTTTGGCAAGCAATATGCTGGATCAGGCACCGTTAGCTGCGCAGGGAGTAGGACAAAGTTCATGGCTACAGATGCAGGCTCAGACTGGAGCTTTCAGAGGCAGAAGGCAGGAAAAGGCTTGATGACAGAATTCAGGGCCTACTCGCCTGAATCTGTAAAATGTGGAAAGTGAACCACATATAGTCGGTGGCCTTTCATACTTAGGAATGGAATATCTGACCCATTCATGGCGGGTCTGAAAGAGGACATGTTGACGGTGGACGCACATGTATTTGCGTCTTCAAAACTGGAGTAGGAGGGAACATACATGTACTTATAGCATGCACATGGAGCCGTTGGGGTCTACGATAGGGGACATAACTGGTCACAAAATTCATATTTCCTCATTCCCTCCTTGTCCCCTACGGACCCTCAGGAGATATCGATCTTCATTAATCCATCGATCTGTTCATATAGCATCATTTGTTCTTCTTTCTTCTTCCGGGATCTTGAACGAAAACTTGGATGTGGGATACACGATGTGGCACACAGACCACAAATCGCTGGCCCACATTGTAGACATAAACAGCAACTGAATAGTATGAGAAAGCCAATACCTAGGAAGGATAGGATTCTCCATCCCCAGGCTGACAACACGCCCCAGAACCAACCGGACCAAGTCCAGGTGCCTGGACTCTGGTGTATCTGGCTTATAATCTTATGAAGGCGGGTTATGGCTTTATATACTGACGGCGAATTTTCTGGTATGAAAATGCAGCAACTTGATCCGATGACCCTACAAGCTCCGCCCCTATCGGCCAGGATGACGTCAAGGACAAGACGATTTTGAAGCACAACAATCCGCATAGCAGACTGCTCTTCTGTTAAATTGCCTAAGGCGGAAATAGTTTCGTTCACTACTGCTTCAAGGGTTCTGGTTAATCTACGTATCAGCTTACTATTAGTGACTGTACCTATATAGGGAAAGAAACCTTTATTGAAATCTGTGTATTTTTCCCATGCTGTTTCAGTGTAATCGACAATTGGGAGATCTCTCTGTTGTCTATTGTGTACTAAATGGGTATTTCTATGATAATCAGGAGGAGCTAGGAAAACAGGTGGCAGAAGGAATGCTATGTAACAAGTACCATCCCAATCTAGAGGTAGACATATATATGCGGTCTGGCCACATATGAAGTAGGAATGATGGGAAGCTCTAAATGTAGACTTGCCTTGATCACTGAATTTTATTACAGTGGTGCATTTACTATGACCCATGTGTATGGAACCATTCTTTCTTATACATAATTCCCCTTTTACTGGGAATACTGACATGGCGGGCAAGATTGGTGTAGTTTCAGATTCAACATTCAGGATCATGAGGTTAAGTGTAAAATTACCTAATCCATATACTTCATTTTCTAGATCAGTTCCTGTTCTTTTGGGAAGTCCCTCCTTGTTAGGGTAGCAGACTTTAAGCAAAACTAAGTTCAGGTTTCCCCATACCCAGTTGTCTTGATAAACTGCGGAATTTGAATCTACGGAATTAATCAAACTAAACCATGCTCCACAGGAGCCATTGTGTGTGAACGGATAGGGAAAGAGGGGCAAAACTCCCTTATAGTTCTGATAGGGAGGGAGTCGGCCACATATCCAACAATTTGTGGCATTGCTGGTCTGATGGGAATGATGTAACATACTAATAAATGTGTTGTTGCGCAGCGCAAATCTATAGGACAACTCATGCGGAGGAAATTCGCTAAAAGAATGTTCTGCAGTTATATTGTAAGCACGTTTAAGACTAGGGTAATACATGTGCAGTAGTATGCTGGAAATAATAATCAGAAGACTTAGAAAAAACAAAATTAATAATGTTACTGTGCAGTGACTACGAAGTGATTTACAATACGCATGTTTTTTGAGCTGCATCTGATGATTTCTTTCTCTATTCCAGTCTAGAGGATACATGTCAGAGACAAATTCAACCGATTCACCTTGGAGAGGACTTAAACAATCAAATTGTCTGACTTACTAGACCTCAATTTTAGTTTGTAAAGTTCTGGTTTTGATTTCTCAACCAAGGGGAGCTTTGAGTCTGTCTGTGAGGGAATACAGGGTTGAATATTCACACTGGAAGGTAGTCCATAAAATTTCTTGATATGACTCGAGTGCAACCACCCTTTGCGACCCTCAATCTTCACGGCAGTCCTTGTAGTCAGTAGAACCAACTTGGGCGACTTCCACCTAGGATCCAGTTGGGTCTTCCGGTCGAAATTCCTGACCAAAACCAGGTCACCAGGAACCACGTCATGGGGCTTCACATCAGTATTATCGGGAAAAGCTGCGGTTACCTGTGAACGACAAGATTGTAGTGCAGACATCAAGGAAGCCAGGTAATCTGTCAGCATATTACAGTCAACATCAGTGATTTTGCGAGGTATAGGCGTCCCCCACATATTTGGTGGTCTACCGAAGATCACCTCGTACGGGGATAGCCCAGTTCGAGAATGTGCTACCATTCTCATGTAAAAGAGCGCAACTGGTAAGGCTACTATCCAGTCGACACCTTTTTCCCTACATATTTTGGACAATCTAATTTTCAGGGTTTGATTATGACGTTCCACGAGACCTGCTGCCTCAGGATGTCGGACACAGTGGAATTTCCATTGGTAGCCTAGCAAAAGGGAAACGTGTTTCATTAGTTCGGATGAGAACGGCTGGCCGTTATCTGAGTAGACAACACGTGGTAAACCGTACCGTGGGAAGAATTCTCGAACTAACTGTTTGGCAGTAGTCGGAGCAGTGTAATCTGAAACCGGGTATGCTTCTGTCCAACGGGAAAGAGCACAGACAACTACGAGGACATATTTGAATCCTCGACATCGTTCCATCTGGATATAATCCATCTGGAGGACTTCAAAAGCATGATCGGGAGTTTGAAATCCACCCTGCTCTACGGGGATGCTTTTACCTGGATTAAACTGACAACATATCATACAGGTACGAACTTTTTGTTTAGCTGCTGCTCGTAAGTGTTTGTTGAACCAAATGTGTTGAATGCTGTCTAGCATAGCTTTTTCTCCTAGGTGCGCTGGACTATGTATTGTGTTAATGATAACTTGAACCATAGAGTCGGGAAGAAACCATATAGATTTTTCCTTCGTCATCCATCCTTGATCCGTTTGGATCCCTCCTAATTCAGTCCATTTCTTTATTTCTTCTGGTGTAGCATGTGTCTGTATGTCAATTACATCAAGGGCGGGATCCTTAACTGTCATGCAATGTGTTAGTGTCGGGACTATTGTCTTTGTCATGTCAGTTGTGAGAGTCTGATTCTGAGCAGTCTGTTTAGCTGTTCTGTCAGCTAGGTCATTACCCTGAGAAATGATGTCGGTAACTTTTGTGTGGGCTTTGCATTTCATAATCGATATTGCAGTGGGTAGATGAATCGCGTCTAATAGGGCTTGAATGAGGGGTCCGTGTTGGATGTGGGCACCGTGAGAAGTTAAATAACCTCTCTCTCGCCACAGTACGCCGAAGTCATGGACGACTCCGAATGCATAACGTGAATCCGTGTATATGTTGACTTTCTTATTTTTGGCTTGAATACAGGCTTGTGTCAGAGCGATGAGCTCTGCTGCTTGAGCTGACAAAGTGTTAATACGATTTGTTTCAATGACTTCAGTGTCTGTTGTGACTGCGTAAGCGGCCACTAGCTCTCCTGTACTTGTTCTCATACATGACCCATCTACATACAATGTCAAGTCTGGATCTGACAAAGGGATATCTGTCAAGTCTTGTCTGGGTTTCGTCGTGATAGTAATAATTTCGACACAATCATGTGCCAATGGATCTGTTCCGCCCACTGGTAACAGTGTGGCAGGATTTAACGTATTGCAACGTCTGATTTCTATGTGTGGCTGAAACAATGTCAGTTCGTAACCGGTGAGTCTCGCTATAGTCAAGTGTTGTGTTTGTGTGCGGTTCAAGAGAACCTCTACTGCGTGTGGTACTTGTACTGTCAATTGATGTCCTAACACTATGGCATCGCTTTGTCTGATTGCTAAAGCTGTTGCTGCCACCGATTTCAGGCACGCAGGAAGAGCCTGAGCTACTGGATCTAATGTACTAGAGAAATAAGCACATGGTTTGTGTGATCCTGCTTGTTCCTGAGTGAGTACTGACAAGGCAGTACCTTCGCGTTCTGTAACAAAGAGTGTAAACTGTTTACTGTAACATGGTGTTGCTAAGACAGGTGCTTGGCATAAAGCTTTCTTTAAGCTTTCAAAGGCGTGTGTATGTTCTTGAGTCCAAGGGAGGACAGTCGACGTGGCTGCCTCCTGTGTTGTCAACTGGATGAGTGGTTTTGCTAGAAATGCATATTGAGGGATCCACTGCCTACAGTATGAAGTGAGGCCTATAAAAGCCCGCACCTCCTTTTGTGTCTTGGGTGGTGGCATGTTAGCGATTAACTGGATGCGGTCGGGTGTAAGCTGCCTTCCCTCCTTGGACAGCGAGTGCCCAAGGTAAACAACTCGCTGGACACAGAATTGCAGCTTAGAAGGGGACACCTTGTGCCCCTTGTCGGCCAGAAATTTCAAAACCGTCAGTGACGCTTTTTCACATTCAGGTTCGCTTCGAGCGGTGATCAGCAGATCATCGACATATTGAAGCAAGGCAGTGTTAACTGGCATGTGGATACTGTCAAGTTCTCGTTTCAGTGCTTGGCTATAGATGCTGGGGCTTTCTGTAAATCCTTGAGGTGCGCGTGTGAATTTAAAACTTCGTCCATTTAAACTGAACCCGAACAAGTATTGACTTTCCGGATCTATTGGGACGCTAAAGAAAGCATTCTTGAGATCAATTACAGTGAAGAACGTTGCTTCTGAGTCAATAGCTGTTAGTAATGAAGAGATATCTGGGACCACAGGGTATTGTGGTACAATACATTTATTTAATTCGCGCAGATCAATAACTAATCGATATACTGGTGGTGCTTTTGGATCCGTTCTTTTAAGGATCGGAATTATCGGAGAATTACATATATTGGAGTCGGTTTCGACAACCACTCCTTGTGCAATGAGCTCGTCAATGATTTGCAGTAAAGCCACAACAGCATCGGGTGGTAACTTATATTGTCGTATTCGTGGTAGTATTACTCCTGTTTTTAGTGTGACACGATATGGTGTAATATTCATGCAACCAACATCAGTGGGGCCTTGTGCCCATAAATGTGTAGGTAAATTCTGCAGTCGGTGATCCATGTCTCTGGACACGTAGTGACCTTTAAAGTCACGTAAAAATAGTCGTACTCCTTCCGGAGAACAACATATTATAGCTCCTAGAGCTTTCAATGTTTTTATACCTAACAAGTTTTCTGGACATGATTTAGTAAGCAATAAATCTGTAGTACGTGTCAATGGACCAATCGTAAGTGGAAGAGGTTGTGTTACGTCATTAATTATAGGTTTTCCTGAGAATCCAAGGGAAATATTTTGTGAGCCTGAGAGGGGTGCCCCTGGAACTTCACTGCGTCTTATAGTTGTTCTGCTTGCCCCTGTATCAAGTAAAAACTTTCTGTCTTCCCCTAATAGTTCACTATGTACATAAGGTCCCTCTTGGTCTACCGGAACCTCAATAAGGGGTAAGCCAACTTCCCTCTCTAGGCTATCTCATGAGTATCGCTGATAATCGGGATAATCTGCTTGTGCGTATTGATACATCTGTTGCGTTGTTGCTTGTGTTGCAGCAATAGGCTGCGCTTGTGGTGGTGCTACGGTCTGTTGTGGAGCTCCCTGTTGCGGAGCTAATTGTTGCGGAGCTAACCTAGGTTGTGCATGCTGAGGAATTTGTTGTTGATTCTGATCCTGTCTAGGTGGACGTGGTCTCTCCTGAGTTCTACCTGTAGCAATATTATGTTTCAGGACGGGACAATCGTGTATATAATGACCTGGTTGTTTACAATAGTTGCATGTCCCTTTCGTAGGACCTGCGGAATCACCCTTATGATGAACATCGGCTGGAACTGACTGTGCAACAAGCATTTTCATTTTTGTATCTTTCATACGTCTTTGTTCGTGTTCTTGTTCTTCTCTAATTCTATTGTGATGATATTGTAACATCTGTAACATCTGTGATGGGGTATTACCTTGCCAGGTACTTTCGAATTTCAATACTCTATTCTTGACTTGTAGCAGAGAATTTTCAACTAATTTTGTCACGAACAGATGTGGATATGACTCACTACTGGCTTTTATGCCACTATTTATACCAAAACATTTTTCAAATCGGGAATAGAAATCACTAGTGTCTTCGTCTGGCTTTTGTTTACAGGCTGAAATTGCACCCCAGTCTTCCTTTTTCGTAGTTAATAAACGTGGCAGTACCTGCACTAGTAGTCCTGCTAGTGCTGTAGTCTTTTCCCCAAGTCCTGATCCTGCAGCTCGGGCCTTCTCTTCGTTTTCTAATGCTGTCCAATCTATCTTTTGGTCTCCCACCTCCCATTCCTTTTCTTTGAGTTTCTCATAAACACCGGCGGGTAATAGGACTTTTAATATTTTCATAATGTCGGGGTAGGTATACTCTCCCATGAGTAACATGTCTTTTATCTCGCGGTGGAAACCTGCTGGGTCTTTGTCATGGCTGGGTACTACTTTCTTCATTTCCAATAATTCTAGTTTAGTTATAGGCGTGTACACAAACACGCGTGTAAAGTTATTACCGTCACCTCTTATTGGGTGTACTTCGCGTAACGGGTTCTGTCTATCTATATGATACATTTTTCTTCCCATGATGGGAACTGGAACGTGTTCTGGGCATACGAAATTTAAATATTGGTTTCGGGATTCTAGTATTTCTTTAATTAAATCAGTACCTGACCCTCTCCATATGTTCGTGAGTAGTTCTGTCAATATGTCAGGTAAGGGTCCTGGATCGGAGTGCTGGCTTTTATATAATATAAGGAGGTGTTGAATCATGTATATACTAGCTAAGCGCTGTTCGTATGGGTCAAGATTCAGAAACGTGTGTGCAAGTACATCATCATTGTATTCGCTGGGACTGTCAGCCCATTGTACTGCGGACCTGGCTAATTCTTGTTCGTCCATGGAATCGAGCATATGGTACCCCCTTCGATCTCGGAGTAATTTATCAGCGGCTTGGAATAGATGTTCGGGGGACTTTGTATTTAACATAGGATTTGGAAAATGTCTATTATATTCTGAACGTATTGGACGTATCTGATCATTAAAGTCTCTAGTATTATTATGGGGTCTTCCTCTACCTACATAAGCTATTGTTTCGACTTGTTCTGATTCTTGCTCCTCCTCCTCTTCTGATTCTACTCTGTCTGTTTCTCGTCTTTCTTTATGTATTCGTTCTACTTCCTTGCGGATCTTTCGACTCATGGCGATTATACACGCCTGTCTATCATGTTTCTCTTCTGATATGTTCTGACCCCATTTGACAAGTCTTTGCATGGTATCGTGATCTGCCCCTGGCCTGTCTTGATTCCTAATTACCCAATTTATGAAAAAACGTAGTAGTTGTCTTTGGACATCCACTTTCTGGTATTCCATAGCTTCGTTAATACTTTCTGGACCTCGCCCCGTTTGGACAAAGCGATATATTTCGTCTAGGTGTTCACCCATTCCTGGTATTGTCATTAAATATAATGTAGCTCGTCTTATACGTAGTGATGATATGAGCAATTTATCCTGTCTACCTGGTACTGGGTCGTATCTACAATCCACAAGCTGTTCTTTAAACATGTCGGATGTCGCTAGTTGGGGTGTACGTTGGAGTGCTAAATCTTTAAGGGTCTGTTTATTTCGCGGCGGGGTGGCAAACATGTCTGTCGTACCTCCGGTAGCACCGTCTGAGGTGCTAGGCACGAAAGGATTCGTTGGGCGTAGGATAGAGATTGTAGATGCAGGAAAAACTGCAGAAACGGACGGACCTGTGGGAACTTGTGTAGGAGTTTGTAGTTGCGGGGATATAGACGGATGCTCTTGGTGTTGAACACCATCAGCAAGCGAGGTGGGTGGTATGGCATTAGCATACTCGGGAGCTGCGTCATCTAAATAGGAGGAAAGGAAAACGTCTTTTGCTGTTTTGGGATGTGTTTTGGGATGTGCTTTTATCGGAAGCAATGGAGGAGTTAAGTCCTTTGGTATTTCCGGGGTAGCCTTAGGTAACCCTTCGGCCAAAAGAGGATACATACCATTCCTAAGAGTGTTTCTTTGTCTATCTACTTGATCTGAGTTTACTCGGGTACCTTCCTCAAGTAATAGATTTTCTCGGGTTTTATTTGAATTCTCTCTACCTTTCTCTTCCTGTCTGAGCGCTTTTTCTGTACGTCTGTATGATTCTTTACGCCATAATTCAATGGCATCTTTCTGTGATTGTCTGGCTTTCTTTTTCCATAATTCTTCTTCTACTCTCATGATGCAATCTGCATCCCAGGTCCCTGCTGCGGGCCATCTCTGACTCTCTGGTAATTCTTTGGTGTAGTCCACCCATAAATCAAGAAATAATACGGCATCTAGGCCATGCTTATGATACATAAAGTATCCTGGAGTGTCCCTAGGTGGAATGGGAACAGCTCCTTCGAGTACACCTTTTCTAGTTTTGATCTGTCTTAGTTTCGAAAAGAGCGGCATTTTTAGATCTTGTTTCTAGAACACACTTTATACGATGAACACAATAATGAACAGTCATTCACACCACAATGTATAGAACGTATTAAAACATTTAACATTTAACAGTTTTAACGAACAATGATAACTAATAGAAAACTAGTTACTGACATAATACTGACACTAGATAATACTTATTTATATGCAAGACATACTATATATACTGCTAAACAGTACAGATACACTGCTGAAACAGTGCAGACCGGATTTGTGTACCCAAACCCGTCTTGACCGGCACAGACTATGTGCACGTAAAATGCCTCCCCGGTAATGGTACTCACCGGGTAGCTCGGAACGGAAGGCCTCGGAACGGAACTGAAACTGGACCGGACTGGACTCGACTCGACTGGACTCGGAACTTCGGAACCTGGTGGGCCTCTGTATACCTCGGATCTTGCTCTCTCAGCTAGGCTCTGGTCGGGATACTTCGCACTTCTCACCGCCTCGTCTGGGTGTTGATCGCAGCCTCAGTCGCTCCCGCTTGGCCGGAGGGAGATACAGGAAATCCTGCAGGTACGCGTTTTTGTCCGTTCAGCTGTGGCAGGAGACCGGGCCTGCAACGCACCGCCGGCGCGTGAGATGAGAAAGTGTCCCTATTCGGGCGCCAATTTATGTGGTAAATATTTCGTTACCGGTACTATTTTTTATGCGGTAAAGTCTATTAAGAATAACTCAGTAAATATAAGAGGCAGAATCCGTGGTATTAGAGGTTTTAAAAGGCTTTATTCCTATACAAAGGAATACAATTCGAATTGTGGGCCTTCTATTCCATCACCACGAAAGTTCAGGAAGGAAGGGGCATACATTATTGACAGATAAGCAGTTTTATAGAAAATACATTACAGTGAAACAGATGCAAGAGGCGTGACAGCTGATAATTCAGATAAACTGTACATACGTAACTAATAGAGGCGTAAACATGGGTGTAACTAAAATAAGTCATTAAACATGATGTCACAAGTGGGTGGATCCATAAAAGAATCCTGCAATGTCAGCAGAAATATTTGGCAGAGATGCGCGCGCAGCCGCATGACGTGTGATTGACGTGCAACTAGAGGGTGAAGGGGACTTGACATTTAGCTCTACATGTGGAGACAGAGGTCTGGGGTTATGTCAACCTAATCCCAAATCATATCTAATATCCTATGTTTAAAGAACTGTGTTATCCAAAAGGAGAGGTCTCTAGGATAGAATCTATTCTATACTGACTGTTAGTGCGTGTACAAGCGTCTAAGTGTCTACACTAGATGCGAGGGGGTAGGAATATTCCATGGTAACGGGGCTATGAATTACTTGCATGAGGACAGCGAGGCCTGGCCCCTTTGCACGGTAGCTGGAGGAATGTTTACCTAAACTACTAGACAGGAATGCATCGGATGGGGAGCGGAGTAGATAATCTTGAAGGTGAAATACAGTTTTTGGCAAGCAATATGCTGGATCAGGCACCGTTAGCCGCGCAGGGAGTAGGACAAAGTTCATGGCTACAGATGCAGGCTCAGACTGGAGCTTTCAGAGGCAGAAGGCAGGAAAAGGCTTGATGACAGAATTCAGGGCCTACTCGCCTGAATCTGTAAAATGTGGAAAGTGAACCACATAAAGTCGGTGGCCTTTCATACTTAGGAATGGAATATCTGACCCATTCATGGCGGGTCTGAAAGAGGACATGTTGACGGTGGACGCACATGTATTTGCGTCTTCAAAACTGGAGTAGGAGGGAACATACATGTACTTATAGCATGCACATGGAGCCGTTGGGGTCTACGATAGGGGACATAACTGGTCACAAAATTCATATTTCCTCACTAGGCCGTTGCGTAGATGAAGTGTTTCAAGAAGGTCTGCCCAATCTATGATCTCTTTGTATGTTGAGAGATGTGTCATCTGCCAAATGTAACAATTTGGGAAGGAAAGATTTAAAAAAGGTGGGAGGATCAGACCCTTCAATTCCTTCCGCCAGGTTGTAAATGCGCAGATTATTCCTCCTATTACGATTTTCAAGGTCCTCAAGCTGATGTTGAAGCATGGAGACCTGTGATTGGAGCTGAGAGACATTTGCATCTGTATTTCTGAAGGAGGATACACTCTGTTCAACTGCAGTGACTCTTGTATCAAGTTGAGACCAATTATCTGTGAGAATCTGTAACTTGGTATTAGTTTCCTCCATAAAGGGTCGAAGGGCCCTAATTTCTTCCAACAGTAACTCCGTAAAGACAGGTGAGGTCGATTTAGGAGGAGAGGGCGGCTTTTGTTTTAGACGTTTAGTAATAGATTTGCCAGGGGGTGCCGTAGAAGGATCCATATCAGTCCCGGAAGAATGGGACGAAGACAACAAAGAGTCTACCAACCTGGAAAATGTAGTAAGAATTCTTGAATTTTTGATGAAGGTTTGTTTTGGGTTTTGATGTTTAGACAAAGCACCTTTCAATCTGCCCATCTATCATAACACTGCCTCAAACAGCAAACCAAGGGTGATTAAGACCAGTACTGTGAGTGAGACGCTGTTTTCTTTACTATTTCATCAGCAAATGCATTTCCCCGTCCAACATCATCTGTAATCTTCTTGTGTGCACTGCATTTCACTATCGCTATTTGGATGGGTAAAGCAAGTGACTCAAGGAGATCAGTCACTAACTGGCCATGCTGTATCTTAGTGCCATGTGAAGTTAGGAAACCCCTATCCCTCCAGAGACGCCCAAAATTGAACGCGACACCAAAGGCATACTGACTGTCAGTGTACACGTTCACTCTGCTGCTTGCGCTGAATTGTGTCTAATGCGTGCAGTTTCCACAATCGTATTTAAGGTAGTTACAGCATAAGCTGAAACCGTATCTCCATTAGGCATCTTAAAACAAGAACCATCTGCCCATAGAGTCCCATCCGGATTCTCTAACGGTGTGTCTCTCAGGTCGATTCTTCCTTTTGTCTCTTCCTCAGTACGGAAGAAACAATCATGCTGATCCTTAACACTCTCCTCATTTAGAAGGGGCAACAAAGTAGCTGGATTCAGGGTATTACATCGTTTGATGTGTACGTGACTAGCCAAAAGCGTCAGCTCATAACCAGTTAAACGTGCACTCGTGAGATGCTGTGTCTTCGTTCTGTTTAGCAAAGTATTCACTGCATGTGGCACCATGACAATGAGAGTGTTATCTAACACCATTCCAGCAGACTGTCGGATAGAAATGGCTGCGGCTGCTGTGGCTTTGAGACAACTGGGCAATGCTTTAGCTACAGGAACTAATGTGGCTGAAAAATAGGCACATGGCCGCTGTCTATCTCCAAATTGCTGTGTCAAGACTGACAACGCACAACCTTCTCTCTCTCGAGAACATACAGCGTAAAAGGCTTAGTGTAATCTGGGGTGCCCCGTACAGGAGCAGAACACAGAGCAGTGCGTAAATCAGTGAAACTCCTTTGGCACTCATTAGTCCAAGGAAGTGGCTGAGGCGTATCTTTTATAGTGAGTGCCAACATAGGTTTGGCAATCAAAGAGAAATTAGGGATCCACTGTCTACAATAAGAAGTGATACCCAGAAAGGCATGTACTTCCCTTTGTGTGGATGGTACAGACATTCGTGCAATCGCCTGAATTCGTTCTGGTGTCAATCGTCGTCCCTCCTTTGATAGGAGATGACCCAAGTAGGTAACCTCTCGACAAACATATTGCAGTTTGGAAGGTGAAACCTTGTGATTCAGCTTAAACAAGTGACGTAACAGTGCAACAGTGACATCTTTGCAGATATCTTCTGAATCAGCGGCGACTAACAAGTCGTCCATATATTGGATAAGAGCAGCACCAGACGGCAAGTGAAAAGTATCCAGATGACATTTCAAAGCTTGGCTGTAAATGGAGGGACTTTCACAGTACCCTTGGGGTGCGCGCTTAAATCGGAAGCTTCGGCCTCCAAGAGAGTAACCAAAAATGTCCCTACTCTCTTCTGCAATGGGAATACTGAAGAAGGCATTCTTTAGATCAATAACAGAAAACCAAGTCGCTGTGGAAGGTATCATTGTCAGGCAGTGATATCTGGAACAACAGGAAATTGTGGAATCACAATTTTGTTTACTTCTCGCAGATCAATCACAAACCGGTACACAGGAGGCTGAGAAGGATCAGAATGTTTAAGAACAGGAAGAATAGGACTATTGCATGTGTTACCTCTCGTTTCTTCAACCACACCCTTCCGAATTAAGTCATGAATGATTTCCAAAAGCGCTTTTTCACCTTCAGCAGAGATTCTATATTGTGGGATACGTGGTAATTCAACATTGGGCTTCAGAGTGACAACATAAGGCGGTATCTCAAGACAACCCACATCGTTCGGACCCGTGGCCCAAAGTGATGTTGGAAGAGAAAGCAACTCAGGAGGAAACTGATCTTTAGACAGATACATTGGGGAGATCAACTTCTGACCTAGAGTAAGATGTACGCCTGAAGGAGAACAATATATTGTAGCATGCATTCTTTTCAATAGGTCTAGACCCAACAGATTCTCACCACAACCATTCGTCAACAGAAGTGGAGCTTCCAAATCATAAGGACCAACTGAAATAGGCAAAGGACAAGAAACCGGATTGCAAACAGGGGCGCCAGAGAATCCTACAGAAACATTCGTTAAGCCAGACAAAGGTGCCCCAGGGAGTTTAGAATGAATAATAGAACTTCTCATTGCTCCAGTATCTAGAAGAAATGGCTCTGATACACCCATTGTAGTGACGTTGACATAAGGACCATTTTGATCTACTGGGATTGGCACAACTCCCTTACTTTGTCCATGGCTGTCCTAGTTAGCATGAAGACTCTCATTCTCGCCTTCAACATAATGGTCTTCATTATAATACTGAGTAGATCTCACATTCTGCTGATCAAAGTAGTTCATGGAATTTGGAGAAGGAAGGGCACACTGTTCTTGAGTTAACATACCTCGACCTCTACCTCTGTTTGCTGACTGGAGGCCAGCACGACCTCGTGGAGCAGATAACGCTCCATTGCGTGGCAATAAAACCGGACAACTACTCTTAAAATGACCTTCCTCTCTACAATAGGCACATTGATTAGGACCTAACAAAGGTCGCGGAATGTATGGCTCAGGTTTCTGATACAATCTCTGAAACTGCGGTGGCTGCTGAGTCTGAGGCTGAACATAACGTGGAGGATAGGCTTGCTGCAAGAGAACCTTCGTTTTTAAATCTTTCGTCTTTTTCTCTTGCTTTTCTTTTTCTTCTTTATCCCTATTCTCGTAATATTGTGCAGTAGCCAATATCTGAGCAGAAGAAGAAACAGCCCAAGAACTTTCTGAATCTTTTAATTTGTGTGACAGCTCGGGAAGCAAATTGAATACAAATTAGTCCACGAATAATCGCTGTCCACCCTTGGTAGCCATGCCCTGACCACTGTGGTCGATAAATGTCTCCTCGAAACGAGTAAAGAAATCAGAGACACTTTCATCTTTCTTTAGTTTGCATGCTGCTAGCTTATCCCAATTTACTCTCAATGCAGGCATCATAGTTTTCATTAACGTAATGATTCTACCAGGAAGCTCTGAGATCTAAGCGTCAGGCTTTGCGCCACCCACTTGGTCTCTATCTGTATCAGCTATAACATTCCAAGTAGCACCTAGTTCCTGTGCGTGATCCTCTCTACGAATCTTAGCCCATATTGTCTGTGGGACTACATTACCCATCAGCATATCACTATCTGTTAGATTCATAATACAAGCATCGATTGTCTGCGATAATTCTTTGTAATAACCTGCAGGGTTCTTACGAGGATCTGGTAGAGTCTGCTTAAGAGCCAAAACTTCAGACCTCTTCCATGGCACATGTACCTATATACGTTGAAAATGAGCAGGAATAGCTGGATTAGCACCTACAGCCGCAACCTCTCCCTTCCATACTGGAGGAACCTCCCTCATAGTATAATTTTTCGACGTCAGTTTAACCGACGGATCGGAATCAAGAAAAATCTGAGAAAACAATAAGGATCTATAAGAGATAAGTGTCCTTACAGCTTCCTCGACTTTGGAACCTACAATAAGTCCTTTTTCAAAATCGGTTTGAACATCTAACAAATCTTGTGAGATCGGACTCAAACTCACATCTTCCCATTCTTTAATGAGAATGTCGCACATTACATTAAAAACATACCTTTGCGTAGGCGCATTCCATTGCAAAAAGGTAGGCATAATATCAGACACACTATATTGTGGACCCTTCTTGATCCATCTTCGTGCAAGAGAATCTAGCTTCTCTCGTTCCTCAAAATCTGGGAACTGACTACGAGATTGTCTTCGAGCAAAAGCCGGAGACACATTAAAAGAAAGGAGATAGAATACTAGTGACAGAATCTGTGAGACGCTTACGCCCAGACGGTGAATTAGACATTAGAACTGGAGACAGAGTATTAGGAGAACTAACAGGAGAAGAACTAGAAATTGCAGGAGGAGCAGAAGGTAAAGGAGAGCTAGGATCAGGAGATGAAGGCAAAGAAGTTGAGACTAATGGTAAAACCGGCAAGGGCGGTAATGCTGGAGGAGGCAAATGCTGAAGAGCCGGAACCGGCGGAGGTACCACTAGCAGCTGAGCAGGCTGTAACGGCTGAGGTACATTGGCATTTTGCGCATAGGGCGGAGGCAACCTCAATAAATGGGACATTACGGGATCTTCTTCTATATCTTTCTTATTATCAGAAGGAGAAACAGGCAACACCGGATAGCATTTATCTATCGCCATACGATGTTGTCTTTCTGAAATTTCAGTCGCATTGTCAATTTCATCATTCTTGAACTGTTGGGCAGCCTGTATAATTGTCATACCCTGTGCTTTCCTATCTCGTTTTGCTTGTTTAATTTCTTTCTGTTTGGCTTCCTTACGCCAAAGGCGGAAAGAGTCAAACATTGCCGGCCGGGCTTTTCTTTTGAACAGAACTGCTTCCAAATTATCTAGCACATCAGGGTCAAAACTACCGTTTTCTGGCCATTTGAGAACACCATCTTTCTTCGTGTATCGAGTCCATGTCTCGTTAAATGCAATGGGGCCGATACCATGTTTCGAATAGAGCTCATATGTGGGAGTTCCAACCGAAGGAATCGGACAAGAGTCCTCAAGTCGGGAGTCCCTGTTACAACCAAGACAACAAATTTTCCAAACTTAGTCAGACCAGGCATTTCACAATGTCTCTGGACTGTTCACAAACTTCAAGGGAGTAAAACTCAGTTTACGCAGCACAAATGCACTCACCCTCGGCTTTAGTCTTTGCAATGACTAAATTTAAGAAACCTAAGGACATCAAACAAAGAACCAAAATTGTGGGCGCGACCCACAAAAATACTTAACTTAACTAAGGACGTCTTCTTCCACCAACAGAGGCCCGTCTATCGTCTCGCTTTACCACACATCATCAAAGGAATGGGCCAGCGGTTGTCAGTAGCCGTCAGGAAGGAGTAACCGCGCTGCAAAAGACCTTCGGACTACTTTCGACATACAGGGGTCGCTTAGTGTGGCTCGCGAACCCTCCGGAATTTTCTTGCGAGGTTCCTCACGACCTTCGAGCAGAACCGGTACCACTGAAGCCACCCAACGTTGGGCGCCAATTGAAGAACCAGAACCTTTTGGGTCTGGCGGCGCAGGGTACACCCTCTGTCCTCGGAGTTCACCTGCTTCGCTACACAGATACACGGGACACTCTGTCGGCGTTAGAAGATTGGATTTATTTTGCTGCAGCTAGTACAGTTATCCTAGAAGTACACAAAGTAGGTTCTCAGGAGACTGCCACTGCACTCTGTGGCGCATCAGATTAAATACTATACAATACATAATTATTAACAAGACACACGCCCCAAGCATAGAAGAAAAGAGCCAATAGGGTAAGTGGAAAAACAAAGCGGAACCAGTAAGAAAGGTTCGAAAATAGAAATATCAGATGACTCGAAGAGACCTCTCCTCCAACTGTGTTTGTCATCCCACCCCTGAACTAATTCATTAACAGATTACAACTAACTTGCAGGTGGTGAGATACGTTTGTGTGTATTGGAGGACAGTCGTGACACAAGAGAATGCTAGCAGGAGACAGTGAAGGCCAGTCGATAAGATATGATCAGGAAAGAATAGTGCGAGCCTACAGATAGTTGAAACAGGGATTAAGAAAGCCAGACAAGGATTAGTGTACTCGGCTAGTCCAAACACCAGCTTCTCAAATAAAGGCCGAGGACGTATTTCGACACCAAGCTACGGGAAAAGCAGAATAGACTTCGTTCGCCGTGCTGCCTGAGTAATGGCAACACAAAATGGCGGCGGGTCAGAAAATGGCGGGTCGATTCGATCGTGATCGAAAATCGAAGTTCCTCACCGAGAACTCAATTTACCAAGACCAGCCCAATAAAAAACAAACCTTTACTAACAGCCCAACTTTGCAAAATTGGAGCTGGCTTTCCAAATCCCTTAACGTTAAAAACCAATGACACAATAATGCAATAGAGGGGAACAAACACGACAACCTCAATCTATGTTCCTGGAACATTAACAGCATAGGTGACAAATTCCTGGATGCAGAACTAATAACATATTTGCACAAATTCGATATCATCATATTACAAGAAACATGGACAGACTCGCCTCCGACCATTCCGGGATATAATCTAAAGTTCCTGCCCGCCACACAGAACTCACCGTTCGGCCACAAGAAGGGAGGCCTTGCAATATACTGCTCGCTCAAGACCTTCTTTGCAGCAGAACCCCTGGCATACAACTTACCTCCCCCAAATGCAATACTGACTTTGCTTCTGACAATCCGTGAACAAAAAAATGAAAACATACTCCTAACAAATCTCTATTTACACCCCAAGGAGAAAAATAAGGGAGCACAGCAACTGAAGGAAGAATTAACAAAACTATTGGAAACTGAAAATTCCAACAACCTTATCGTCAGTGGGGACTTTAATTTAAACATGCTTAATAATCCAGCTGCCGTGCCTACAGTATGTGAGGACACCTTTGCATGGGAACCATGTGAACAAGACAACACCTCTGGCGGCAGCAGCTCCAAAATAGCGGGAAGAATGTTGGAAAAATTAGAAGAGCTGGGCCTACGCGCCCTCAATGGCAGATTTCCAGGAGAACGCCCACAAGTGGCCACATTTCATAGTTCGAAGGCCAGCTCTACAATAGACTTCACATTCCTCTCTCGGAACATGTATCAAATGGTGAGTGATTACCGAATCGGCACGATGGATTATAGTGACCACCTCCCCCAGGAAATTACTATTGGGATCCCAGTGAAACTAAATCCATTGGCCGTCAACACATTTGGCTCAGAATACACCCTCAACGACAGAAGAATAAAATGTAAAATCACAAATCCGCAAAACCTCCAAATGCAAGCAAAACAAGCATTTGAAGAGGCACAAATAGTATGCATAGACCCAATTGAGAGGTGGGTGCGGTTCACGAAAACATTATGCGGAAGAGCCGGAATAGACAAAAATGCTCCGAAAAAATGCAAGATCAATACACCAAGAAATAAGAACAATTACAACTTTAGTTCCAACATCCAGGTCAAAACCCTAAAGCGCAAGATTAACCATCTCCTACGCAAAGTGAGGACGGTACCCACCGATCGCCACGAGCTAAAACAGCAAAAAGAAATCCGTAGAAAACTAATCTGGCGACTAAGAAAAGAAGCAGATGAAATCTTTTGGGGAAAACTCCTCTATGATGCCAAAACAAACAACAATGCACAATTCTGGCAAAAAATCAATATCAGGATTGGCGTGCGAAACAGCGGGATGGAATCTTGCCCTACAGAAGAAGCTTGGGTAAACTTTCTCGGCAAACATCTAAATGAAGACCAGGAAGGGTGGAAAGGACCACACACCCCTAAAAAGGACACAGAAGAATGGGCACCATTACACAACGACGGCTCTGCACAAAACGAAGGAATTGTGATAAATAACTTACAGATCCGTAAAAGAATCTCTAAAGGGAGACGCGAAGGTGCACCAGGTCCCAACGGAATTCCCCCTTTGGTTTTCAAACAAGACCCTGAACACTGGGCCAAGGTCCTTACACCAATATTTGACAAAATCTTGCAGACATCAACAATTCCAGAGTCATGGAGGGGGGCAATAATCTCCCCAATCTTTAAAAAAGGTGATAGGAGCAACCCGGGAAGTTATCGCCTCATAGCCCTGCTCGATAATGAGGCAAAATATTATGCAGGCCTTTTACTCGAGGAATTAACAGCATGGGTGGGCGACACAAAAGCAATTCCATTCAATCAAAGTGGTTTTTGCAAAAGTATGGGCACGACCACAAACATACTCTCCTTATCACTTCTGATTGACCAGGCACTTATCATAAAACAACCACTATATCTGTGCTTCATTGATTACAGTTCCGCTTTTGATCACGTAAACAGGAACATCCTCTGGCAAAAACTAAAGAAAATGAGAATTCCCTCACTGCTACTGAACCAACTAATTCTTATGCACAGTAACACCTGGGTTCAGGTCAAACTAGGTGAAGGGGATTTTCTGTCTAAAAAAATTCCTACAAGCATTGGAGTGAAACAAGGATGTGTCCTAGCACCGATGTTATTTAATCTCTTCTTGGACGAATTATCAAACTTGCTGAACAAAAGCAATTCACACGCGCCAAAACTGGGAGGGACACAGATGTCAAACTTACTCTATGCGGATGACCTGGTGCTAATTAGTCAGACCTGATAGGCCTACAGCGACTATTAAACATAACATCTCAGTATTCTATCACAAACAAACTCAAAATCAACTACGAAAAAACTAAAGTTATGTGTATTACTAAACAAACAAGGAAAATAACAAACAACTGGTTCATGGACTCCAAAACATTGGACATTACTACCAAATACAGATACTTGGGGGTCATTGTAGACGCCAAGGGAAGCTTTATACCTCAACGCGAGGAAATAAAACAGAGAGGTCTAATGACAGCAGTATCCCTAAGAAACCTCAAAAACAAGATCACGGGACCAACCCTCTCTCCTCTACTAAAGGTGATACAGGCAAAACTGATACCATCTATCACTTATGGCAGGGAAGTAATGAAAGGAAGGGATGCAGAGGTTTTAGATGGAACAGTAACTAAAGCAATGCGTATGATCTTCGGCTTACCAAGGTATACATCACCAGCGCAAATTAGGCTTGAACTTGGTCTTACCAGGGAAGATCTGGCCCGCAAAGGAGCATATTTAAAAAGCCGGTACAAAATTTCAAATGGAGAAGAAAACACACTAAACGCCCTTCTGTGGAAGGAATTGCAATACAGAGAAAATTGTCCAGCAAGGCTCTTTTTGGAGGACGCATTGGAATCACTGGGGCTGCACCAACTATGGAATCTACGAGGTCCAGTGGTGGGCCTCAAAAAAGCGGTAAATAATATCGTTAAAAAGGAATCACTTTTGCAGGGCAAGATTCAACTGGCGGAGCGAGCGCATGGCTGGTTAACTATACAAACATACACCAGCCTTAGACCACAAAAATATCTGCAATCCTGCTTTACCAAAAGAATAAAAGATAAGTTTTTGAAATTTCGATTGGGTCTACTGCCGTCCGCAACCCACATAGCGCCATGGTTACGCCCTGCCCTGCCAGCAAAGTGTCGACTTTGTGGCAATGGTGTAGAAAACATCTCACACCTTATCACCAACTGCAAAGTCCTGCTACAAGAGCGCCGAACAATTCTAAAACCAATCTTTAATGAACAACGAATAAGAACTTGTAGGCAAGCCGTCTTGGCATGCTTTTCGGGCGACAATGTCCAACTAAGCTGCCGTCTTGTAAAATTCCTGGAAATTGCAGAAATCAGATTCAAAACGGAAGACCATCAAGAAAAATTGTAATCAGGTCCCATAACATTCTTAAGCCTGTAAAATTCTAAGAAAGGAGAAGGCACAAACCTGAAGACTAAAGGAAAATACATAAAGAAAACCAGCTCTACATCTGACCCTTCAGTGGGAAAACAAAACTTGGTCATTAAGGACCACTCCGGAGCAGTGAGATTACCAAATCCGCATAGAACATAACAACGTGTGGAGAATACGCTCTCGCAAGACTGTCATTACGGACTGACACAACACAACACGAACCTTGACAGAGTAATATTAACCAGGTCAAGCCTGAAAAGCCCACAGGATACGTGAGAATTGCCTAAGCTCGGCACTCTTCATATTCTCCCAGCACTGGAACTAACCGATTTTAGGACTCTCAAACTTTGAATGCAGTTTTTAAACATATATCCATCCTTATTTTAAGTTGGGCACTAAAGATGTATAAAGTTTTTTTCTTTGTTCTCTTTTTAAATGATCTTTTTGTAATGGTTTTAACTAACTGCACAATAAAATCTATCCATCCTATCTCTGGAGAATAGGAACAGTATCCAGTGGCTTAATTATAATAGATCCTTCATGAAAAAGTTGAATCATTCCAAATTGTTTAGTTCCCTTGAATCAATCACCAGGAATGAGCTGGCCTGGCTGAAGAAACACTTCTTATCTCTGGCCCAGGCTGAAAGCGAAGCTACGGAGTTATGTAGACCCTCGGTGTAGGCATGTCTTATAAAAGTTGGGCCCTGCGATTAAGCTCTATTTCCGCGCAGTGGCCATTCTTCAACATCTGTTCCTCTTTACTAGATTCAGGATGAACCTTTTGCACAGGCACGTAGCAGAGCCCCAAGGCTGGAACACGGTAACCAACTTGGGCTCTTGTAGCTGTGATCATTTTTCACCCCAAGACGCTATGCACTTTGTTATGTTTTGTGACGATTATTGTTCCTCAGGACAAAAGTATGTTCTCCCACTGTTCAGAGGGATGGGCTTTGATCAAGTTAGGCCTGCCCTTTTATATCTACAGATGATATCAAGTGTCAAAGTTTGTTTTAATGTGGCTAGCTTTTTAATTGTGTCTTTACAATTAAGAAAGAGACATTCAGCTTTGACGCTGGGCTTTTAGTCTTAATGATCTAGGTATTTTAGCTGGAAAAAAGGGGCATCTTCCATATATATATAATTGTATGAGATGATTTTATTTATGGATTTTTAGATTTTTTTAAAACATTTTTAGTAATTGTTAAAGCCTTTTTTTATTGTATTATGTATATTCTTTCTTTTATGATTTTCATTAATCGAATAAAGAATATTTTGACAGGCGGACTGACTTGACCCTCCACAATTACATGACAGATCCTTCATTGTTAGGAGTGCGGGAAGTGCAGAAGAGAGTTGACAGTTGTAGTTTGATCTACTCTGTTTAGGTAATGATTACCTCAACTTACTTTCTCACATCCCATACCCATGTACATCCAAAGAAACACCATGTGTTTCATACCCCCTCAGCCTTATACCATTCACATGCTTCACCTGGAATGTCAGTGCTCATGCTATAGGAAACATGCCTTCTTGGTAAGAACTACAAAGGGTATAAAGATGTGGATTCACAACTGCCTACCATGCAGGCTTCAATTGGGGATCAATGAAGTTGTGATTCTGGTTCAATGACACCTCCAGGTGACCCGTACAAGAATAGACTGGTTAGTTTGATATGTATTCAGTAACAGAATCCCTCTATGATAAACCTATTATAGGATTCCTATTAATTTACCACCAGCCCAATCGAAAGCCTTTCTTCAATTAATAGGATCAGTCCTTCTGGCAGACACCCTCAAGGTCTATCAATAGTAAGGTGTGACCCTATTGGGCTTAATGGATGTTGACTTAGATTTTGACCCTGCTTCAGGTCTTTCCCGGCCAACTTCCACTGGTGGCTGCCACATACTCACTTGCGCTATGTAAGGTTTGGAGACACTTCTACTCAACCAAAGGTGACTAAACCTTCTTTGTGGGAGCTTAATGGTCCATCCCCCATCTAGACTATTTTCTTGTTTCAGAGTCCAAATTAGGGATGACCAGTTTACTTGTGGCCTGTCAGACCATGTCCTTTTAGGGATATGGATTCAAGTGGAGACTGCAGTGAGACATCTGCCCTTGGGGCTTACCTTCTGGCCACGCTCCATGGTGGTATTCAGAGAAAAGCTGCAGGATGAAACCACTTAATACTTTCAAGCTCACAAAGAGACTTTAGACTCTCCTATCACCCTCTGCGAAACGTACACACTGGAATTAAGGAGCTTTGTTATCACCATACATTTGCACTCTAAGTGTGAACAGGTTAACAAAAATTCCCACCTAATGGTGATCGCACTACTGTCCAAGGATATATACAGAGAAAATACATCTAAGTAAAATCTTCAAAAGCTGACATTGGTGAAACACCAACAGACCCATCTACATAACTTCAAAAAGATATAGCTTGCACTCGAAAGCATGCTCTAAGGCCAGAAAGATAACAAGGACATCTAATGGATAAGCTGTAGGGAAGAAAAACCTAGACGTCAGTTGTTTCTGAGTGATGGTGGAGAACTCATTACACACCCAGAACACACAGCCCAAGTATTTGCCCGATACTACTGGACCCTATATGTAAAAACAATTATAAAGTATTGTATATCGCGGACATGAACCTAGAGGGTATCAGAGCACTTCACATTATAGGGTAGGTAGAATAGAGTTGTAGGCAAAAAATAATCATTACATATATGTGAATAGCATGGTAAAGCTGCAGTTCTCGGTTGCACAACAATGTAGTGGCCAATCAGGGCATCAGAATAGAGGGAAGGTAAGTAAAACAATATAATCAATATATTTTAGGGCAGAAACTTATTCATTACTATTGATTTCACTTTCTTTTTGAATGAAGCTGTAGATGAGATTCGACGGACATCTGGTGGCAGAGTTCCAAATGTTCGGGGCGATGCCCGAGAAAACTCTGTAACTCATTCTCTTTTTGTGGAAAATCTGTGGTTTCAGAAGCAGTGAACTTGCACTTCGTGAGGGTCTGCCACCCCCTGATAACTCTAGCTTTTGTGCCAGTTATATGGGGGTCTTGAAATGTAGGGCTTTATGAGTCATGCAGGCAATCTTTAGCTGTATTCTTGCTCCGTATGGCAGCCAGTTTAGGGTTTTTAGGGCTGGGGATATGTAATTGTTTCTTTTCGTAATGGTTATCAGCCTGGCCACGGCATTAAGAGAAGGCCTTAGCGGGGTCAAGTTATTTGGGAAGACCACAAAGAGTGGAGCTTCCGTAGTCTAGCCTCTGCAATACAAGAGCTTGGACCGCCAGCTTAAAGTCATCCTGTGGTATGAAGGGTTTGAGTTTCCTTAGTATATAATCTGGTATTTGGCTCCCTTGGTGGCATTGCTGATATGATTCTGCAAGTTCAAGTGTTTTTCAAGTGTGATTCCAAGGGATTTAGCAGACTCAATAATGTGGGGAGAACAGTTGAAGGCTGTTCATCCAGAGGTTGATCTTGGGAGTGTGATTAGGAGGAGCGATGAGGAGGAATTCTGTTTTGGAAGTGGTGAGCATGAGGTGGTTATCAGTGAGCCTGTTTTGAGTGTTCAGCAAGGTAGAGTTGAGTGAAATTAAGTTTTCTGGAGAGGAGATTTTCAGATATAATTGAGTGTCATCTACATACATGTGATAAAGAATGTTCGCAGGGTTCAATACATTTTTAAGTAAAGTAAAAAACATTATTGTGTATGATTAATTAAAACCATTACAAAAATGCACTATAACATTCATATAAAAGCAAAAGAAAGGCGAGAGAACAGTATTAAAATTACCATAAGCTTGAGCAGTGTGCAAATTAATATGATCACAGATGATAGCAATCTAGGCGAGCATTCGGGGCTTCTTCTAGTGAAGTGAGGTCAGCCGTGTTTCAAATTATTACCTCCGCCTTGTCAGTTCGATTATTAGAGTCTATGGTTGAAAGAGCTATAAAAGACTCAGAGTTTAAAGCGGCTGGCTCGGTGTGTTCCATTTTTGTTTGTTCATCTGCAATGCTGAAGTCGGTTCCAAAGGCTTTCTGCAGCTGAGCATAGATTCTTAGTTATGGAAGTCACAGCTGCTTGTGTGGGCAATAATGGCTATTAGCAGGGCTGATGGTGTGCAACTCTACCCAGCTTGAGTTCTACTAGAGTCAAAAATGTAACTAATTTCCCGTTTAACTGCGGGTTTTTGGGGTTAAAGCATACAAACACTGCCTGTCGCCGGGTGCGGATCCCTCGGAGTTTGAATTGAGGTTTGAGTGAGTGAACCCTTTCCTCCTTTAGGTTGGTACAGGAGCAGATTAAGTCTGCCATGTTCTCGATGACATTACTGCATAGTCGGCAGGTGTTCGCAGGTAGCACCCTCAACCATGGTGGAAGGTGTAGGATTGCTGGCAGTATTCCTAGACTTTATTTTAGGAATTTTTCTTTCGTCTTCCTAGAGTATCCTAGCCTCAAGTATGCCTGTGTGCCCAATGAATTGTGTCCATTGATTGTCATCCAGGCATGGCTTCTTCAAGAAAAGGCTGCATTGTCTTCCACAAGGGAGAGTTTCCTTATTGCCTTTTTGACTGCGTGCTTGAAGACTATATGGATAGGTTGAGTTTTCAAAAGGTTAGAAAGACCAGTGGTGTGGTAGCCAGAGAGTCCTTTAAGAATTGTCTGGCTGGCAATGAAGCTCTGAGTTCAAGCTCTTGCCAAAGCTGGTGATTCAATGTATTTGGAGGTGTGTTCCTGATTTTATGCCAGCAGATTAAGTGAGACCCTTGCCTTGCCAGAAGATGTTTGGTTAACTCTATTTGTGTCTGCACTGGAGAAGCGTAGGTTGGGATGTTAAACAAGACTGTGTAGGTCCTGGCCACGGTGGTATCCAAGATATTTGAGTCCCATCCCCTCAGGGCTTCACTCCCATAGGTGATGGTGGGTAGGATTTTGATTTGAGCTACCTGGAGCAGAGGGGAGAAAATAGGGCCAGTTAGTTTTGACTTTAACTGCCTTAGTGCTGTTGCTATGACCATCCCCTTTCTTCCGATCGTCTTGAGTTGGCTGGCAAATTGACCCCCTTCATCGATGAGTACACCTAGGTATTTGTAGACTGTGGTGTTTGTGATTGGAGTTTTTTCAGGTACCAGGTGTGGTTCTGTTGTTTACCATTTTTTATTGTCAGGGTTTTTGTTTTCTTGTGGTTCACTTCTAGAGGGTTTTCTGCTGCATATTCTTCAATTTTATTGAGAAGGCGTTGCATGCCCTCTTGGGTGTGGCTTGCCAGGACCACATCATCGGTGTATAAAATGCTTGAAATGGCTTTGCTACCCAGTCGAGGGGCATGCACATTACATGAGCTTAGGGTTAATGTCTGCCATATAAAGATTAAACAGGATTGGGACAAGCATACAGCCCTGTTTGAGCCCCTTGGTGGTTGGAATGCGCTTTGAATGATGTGTGCCATTGCCTAGTTTCATTTGCACCCATGTGTTGGTGTGGAGATGTATTACCATGTTCAGAAGAGCTGACAGAATCCCCAGTGTGCCAGTTTCCTCCACAGTCTTGCTCGATCGACATTGTCAAAGGCTGACTTGAAGTCAATAAAACAGAAATGAAACACCTGTTTTGTTGTTTTTGCCTGTCAATAAGGAGTGACATGGTTAGTATGTTGGTTGAGGTACCTGTGTCTTTGCAAAAAAACGGTTTGGTTTAAGGGGATTATTTCCTTCTCCTTGGCCCAGTCCTGGAGATTTATCAATTGTGTGCTGGTGAAGTACTTTGCCTCAATATCCAGCAGCACAATTAAGCAGTAGTTTTCAGGAGAAGATTTATTGCCAGACTTATGGATAGGTGAGATTATGGAGTCTTTCCAGGCAGCTGGTAGGTGCCCGAGCTGTCTGACTCTTTGGAAGAGGAGGGCTATGGTGCCTGACCAAAACTCTGGATCTTGTTTAAAGAGGGCTGGAGGGATCCCGTTTGGCCCCAAAGCCCCTTCTCTCCTTCTTTTGGAGATTTGTTTCTTAAAAGTTGTTGCACAGTTTTGGTTGTCCACTTCCTCCAAATTCCCTTTTGGTTGAACCATGTGTATCAGTTGAAGGTCCGCGGTGATACTTGACCCGTTTAAGACTCCTCTGTTATGTGTAATGATACCCCTCCGTGAGCTGGATGCAGAGCTTTGTTGGTGGTGGCCCAGAAACGTGTTCTATTGTTTGCTTTGGAGTTGTGGAAAAGTTACGCCCAGAATGCATTTTCATTGGACCAGTTGATGTCCCACTTAAGTTTTCCGAGTGGAATGAGGCGGCTGGTGGGGAGTCTTCATGAAATCTTCCATTCACTGCCCTTAGGTTGTTGTGCTCCAATTCTTCCAGTAATATCCTGCCCATCTTGGAATATCTGCTGTGCACGCTTCTTGTTTATGCTGGTATTTTCTAGCGAAGAGACTGGGCTAGTATGCCCTCGTTATCTGATGAACCTAGAAGTTGTAAGTTTCGAGCCCGAGAAAGAATGAGTTTTGAGAGCTTATGAGGCCAGCAGGTGGTCTATTCAGTGCCTGGATTCCTGATTTTTCAGTTTTGAGTTTATATAGGTATTGACGATTATCACCTCCTCCTTGGATCCTTTTAGGTTTAGGGTTAGCTTAATGGAGTTTTCCGATTGTAGGGATGAGGGGATTTCCCTTACAGTGTAAATTTTTGTCACTGAGATGCAGGTTGCTAGAACACCTGATAGGTGACCATATTGTGATTTCCTAAGTGCTGGTGTATGAAAGAAGATGAATCCTTGTAGTGGAATGGATCTATCGTCCATGTTCCCTGCAGTAGGATAATATCAAATAAGTTGAGTTATAACTTAAGCTCGGGTTGTTTACCTTGCTATTCAGCCCATTGATGTTCCAGAACAGAGGCTCAGGGGTGATTTGTCCTTTTGTGGCCGCCTTTTATCTTGGGGGATTTGTCAATGGGTGACCATGTTTGCATTGATGGATACTGTTTTTGGCCAATTTGAATGCTGTATGCCCGTTCTTTTCCGGGCAATAGGCCTAGTGCTCTCCTGAACACAGAGGATGTAATTTCTCTGCCCTCATTGGTTTTCAACTGCTTAGTAGTGAGTAACGGGAGAGGGTACTGTAGCAGGTTGAAATGCTTATTCCTTAAGCTTTAAAAGTTTTATATTCGTTCAGTACTTTATTGGCTAGTTAAGTTGATTCCCAGGTGGCATTGGTGGTTTCCCTGCCCGGAGCCGAGTCAGGCTTTATAAATTCTATTGAGAGGAGATTGGTCATGCTGATGTCTCCTAAGGTTGGAATGGTTGCCAACATTGAAAGAATATTCCCTCTATTTGAAATATCACAATTCCCTTTAGATTTCAACTCCGGAATAAAGAGTAAAATACTGGATTCTGTTGACGGGACTTGTTCTGGGGGGGTATTCCCCCGTATTTAACTGACCAGAGGGAAGGAAGTGTTGCAGGATAGTCCTTTTGTCAGGTTGGGGCCCGTGCTTCCTAGTCTGCAATGGCTGGTGGAGCTTTCTATTATCATTGGCTCTTTCTGTTGTTGCAGGAGGCTGGGGTTCGAATTTGCTACTGTATTTGTGATTGTGCCAGTGGGCATTACCTGTTCCGGTGTGAGACTAGGTTGGTCCCAGTGTTTTCTCTTGTAACTTCCGTGGGAGATGGTGAGTGCATTGGGCCAAGTTCTGATGTAGCCATTGTCATTATGAATGTTTTAGGGGAGTTTGTCTGTGCCTGAGGTGGGGCTGTGTTGGCCCTTGCCTTGTCGTTTGTGGCATCCCAGCGGCCCATCAGGTGTTTTTTGGAACTTTCTCCTGGTTGGAAGTCTGTGTTGATGGTGGCTCCCTTGCTTCTGACAAAGATAGGCCAGGGCAGTGGCCGCAGTGCTGATGTGGCTGCTTAGAGTCTGTATTTTTAGTGAATGGTTTATTGGTTGACTCTCCCAGTGTCGTCGGAGCAGAATTGCTGGATAGTATTTCTGGTTGGTCGGCTTCCCGGTTTGTTGTGACTGGCTTATCAGTTGATTGGTGAGTTACTTCAAGTTGTGTTGTGGCCTGAGTCTGTTGTTTAAAGTTAAAGAGGGGGAAAGTTGCTGCTGCATGGTTTGAGTTGTCTGTTTTATTGCAGCCTTTTCTCCAGAGCTGGCGTCTTTGTTTGGTGTTTTATGCTGTGACTGTTTTGCTTTGTGTTAGTACAGTATCATGGTCTCTCTCTGGTTTACTCCTTGTTATTGAAGAGATAACACTTTTGGCAGAGGCTTGAGTTGTTATTGGCTTCTTAGGTGCTGCTTTTTCCAGTTTAACTGTCATTTTATTGTCTTTTGGTTCTTTATGTTGGTCCTCCAGGAGGGTAGACAGCATAGAGGGCAGTGAAGATAGTTTGTCAACAATAGGTCTGCAGCTGAAGATCAAATTGGCCTCCTGTTTGGACCGCTGATAAGTGAGTTTAAGCTCCCCAATTTATCATCAATCCCTCCTACAAAGAGAGCTAGGGTATTGAGTAGTGTCAGCTGCAGGTCCATTTTGTCAGACTGGTATTGAAGGGCTTCAGCTGTTCTTTGCATGGTGTTTATTAAGGTATCCCAGGTGTTGGTTGACCGCCTCAGCGGTACCGGGGTGTGAGGTGAGGTCCGGTGACTTTATGGCATATTGCTGTTTACGGCATTGCAGACCTGGACTTGTTCTGTGTGTTTACTGTGTGGGCAGGGGGTTGAGCTTTGTGGAGAGCCCTGAGTGTAGGATGCAACCAGCTCGGCCCACTCCTGAGATCCTAAGTCAGAGAGTGCTACATGATCGCTTCCCTGAGCATCTGGGGCCACGTCACCCCCTCCATCAAGGCTTCAGTGTGGTCCTTTGTGGCCGAGTTTGAATGCTTTTGTAAAGACCGATCAAGAGTAAACTTTTATGGGCTAGTTGTAAATAGTGTGGTTGTGTGTTGATCATCAGGAGTGCCATGTTTTCCCCTTCTCCTTTCCAGGTACTTTTTTTGGTCAACGGGGAAAGCTTCAGAGTGTACTCCGGGGCTATTTGCATTGAGTCCTGTGTGATGATATGGCAGGGCTTGAGCTGTTTTGCAGCCCTGATTGATGATTGTGTTGGTGGATGAGGCGGTTTACCCAACCCGTGGGCTGGTTGCCTGGAGGGAAGGTTGAAGGTGGACAGAGTGGATGGGTTGCCCTTTTCTTTTGTTGCCCTCATTAATTGTCCTGCTTTGCTAGTTTTGGCTGGGGCAGTTTGCTCCTCCATTGTTTGTGGGGTGGCTTTGGGGTGCTCGAAGGGTTGCTCAGAGAGGTGCTCAAAGGGTACTGGTTGGGAAAGTAGTTGGGCTACAGGTTGGATGGTTGATTGGGTGGGAGAAAGGGACTCCTGAAGGCCTTGTATTTTGCCACTTGAGGTGAATATGGAGGAGCCTACGTACTTAAGGAAGAAACATTTAGAGTAGATTTTTAGTTGAAAAAGGTGTGGAGTGGGCCTCAGCCTGTGGATGTACGTGCTGTTGGGACTTCTCGTTGTCCCTGCCGGGGGACCCTGTGACCCTAAGCCTGGTGGAATTACATCCACATCCACTAGGTCCTCTATAGGGGTTGCCTAGTCGAGTTTAGTTGTCCTAGTCTTCCTTTTACGTTTGGGCCCCGACAGGAGGGGGGGGGTCCCTGTTCCTTCCTGACTTCGTCGCGTTAGTTCCCTGTGTCCTCCTGTGGGCTTAAGCTTAAGCCTTAGGCCAAACTTGGTTGCAGGCACCCTGTGACGGACCAAGTGGGCCTTCAAACTAGGTCGGTGCTGGGTGAGCAAGTGCGCGCTGGGGGGATCTGTATGGTTAGGAACACTGTTCTTGGAGTCTGATCTTGGCACCCTTCTCTGTTCTTGGTACCCTTCTGCTGGGGTTAATAATGCTTTTAGCACCGTTGTGGTTCATTTGGTGTCGCTGTAGCTCTTTCTTGCATCATTGTGGGCTATGGCAGCCTACTGGGGTACTTGTCCTGAGACAGAGAGGTGGGTGGGAAGTGCTGGGTGCTGGAGGGTGGTAGGGACACTGGAGTGGCAGAGTTTTAGAATGTGGAGGGTGAGGCTGGGACGGCTGACCCCCCAAGATGCTACCTAGCTTGCCCACCTCCACTCACCAAGGTTCACTGAATCCCCAACTCACAGTTGCCATTGCTGCTCCCACTTTTGATGTGCTGTTTCTGGGAGGGCTCCTCACCACACCACCTCACTGGAACTGCTCTGGGGTGCTGCTGGGGTGCTGCCGATTTGACAGAGGGTGTAGAAAGGTAGTGAGAACAGAACCACAGGGTGTACATCTGGGGGCAGGTGGGAGGCTGAGAATGGTCTTGGCCTGGGAGCAAGCGGGGCTCAGTACAGGAGCCCACAAGCCACACCCGGCACTAGCCATGCCTCCTCTGTGGGTTACCTGGAGCTCTCGCTTGGCGGCAGCCGAGTACAGCTGCCGGTCTTGCGCTCATTTTCCGCAGTCAACCCACACAGTTTTCACAGTCCGCCCCTCTTGGCCCCCTTTCCACCCCTAGCAGCCGGGCAGTCCTCTGGCTTCCTTCGGTGAATGCAGCAGTCTTTTTTTCTGGAGGCTTCAAAAGGGCAGGCTACGCGATGTGCCAGTTATCGGCAGGAGAGTTCACAGCAGTTTGCTTCACCGAATCTGCCGCTCGCTACCGCTCGCTCCCAATCCCTGCTGGTCATCAGTCTCGCACCCCTCAGATGGGCTACGGGGGCTAAATTAGTTGGACATGGCAAGGTGGACAGGGGAAAGACAGGTTAGACTGGGGAAATGGCAGCAGCAGTTTTTCTGTGACTCTGTCTCCGGCACAAGCTCTGCCCTCAACGTTGTGTGGCGTAGCGTAGGGATCTGCGTCACGGCTGCTATTGAAGGACACTGACTGAAATGCATTTGCAAGTGGCTCCAGGAATAAGTTGAAGAGTATGGGAAAAAGGGCATACTCCTGAGGAACCCCCATATTGACAGCAGAGGGCTGAGAGAGGTATTGATTCACCTTGACTCTTTGGGTTCTGTGTGGAGGAATGAGGTAAACCATTGCATTACCAGCCCAAACAAGTCCATTCTGTGTTCTAGGTGTGCTGACCGACTGTTGCTTAATAATTTGAATGCATATCTGATGTATATCTGTTTTTTCTCCAGTTGTCTCACCTCACACAAAGGGATAAGCCCTGTTAGACCAGACCATCGTAAGAACCAAATAAATCTTGGATAATGTTACAGAACTGTCATCTGGATGAAACCCTAGGGCTAAATGGGGCATCTGGGAGGGTCCCTGGCCCAACCTGGCTATGCATTGTTATCAGCTCTTCAGCAGATTGGTGGTTTCCAGAAGAATGTTAGTGAGGCCATCATCATGGTCATTCTACAGTCAGAGTGCCAAGAGAAGAGTTGCGCATCACGCCGGCCTATTTCCCCTAGTTAATGCAAGGTCAAAATCATAGCAAGAGTCCCTGCAAACTATCTGCTTAAGATGATTAGGGAACTAGTCCTTCAAGGTCATCTTGGCTTCATATTGCAAAAATCCACATGCCATAATATTCCCATGGCTGTTCAACATGCAAGCCTTGGTTGGCAGGCTACAGGAATCACTAGCAATACTGCTAGGGTTCTTTGAAAAAGGCTTTGATAAATTTATGTTGAATTACTTATTCTTCCTTCTCATTTACATGGGGTATGCCCAAACTTTGTATTATTTGTCTTGCCTGCTTTACAGTGGACCCAGGGTGTGAGTGAACCCTATTGGATCTGCTCATCAGGTGAGGAATCCACCAGGAATGCCCATTTTCTCCACAAGTATTCACTTTGAAGACTGAGCCCAAGACTGTGTTGTTTTGACAGTATGAAGATTTGATGGACTTTCGCTAGTCACCAGCCATGGATATCAAAGTCTCCTTATATGTTGATGACCTCCAGAAATACCTGAGCATTCCACTTGCATAGGTACACAAGCTAAACAAAACCTGGATAATTCTAGGAGCTACTCTGGGCTCAAGGTTAACTATAATAATTCCAGGATATTTTCTCTCAAAGCCAAAGCACGTTACTGCTTGGAGAGACCGAGTAGGAAGTCAGATACCCACATGTTGTTTTAAATACCTTGATATTCAATTAGGGGCAAGGAGTAAGTGATATGATAAGAAAATATCCTGCACTTGCTAATGTGCAGGATACCCTTCACTGGATGGTGGCCCTACCCAGGGTGCTATACGGACTATGTAACTATCGTTTCTAGCTTCCTATGTCATTTTGAAGGAACATTGCCTCATTCATAAGGTTCTTCCACTTTCAGAACAGAATCCTAATGGTGAAGATGGGAAAGTGTTACAAATCCACCTATATAGAGGACTGTGCATGCTTGACTTTGCTCAACTGGTCTGTATTAACACCTAGCAAATCTGTCAGGGTCTAGCCCTCGCGCCTGCCGAACGAACTACATTTCCCAGAAGTCCGGGGGTTGGAACTACCGATCCCAGCAGCCTTTGCGGTAGGACCGGATATAGGGGAAGCAAACTCAGACGAAGGCGTTCGTGATTTTGTGAGAGCCGAGGGAGCTGTAGCTACCACCCGAAGTTCCTGTAGCTTTTTCCCTCATAGTTGGTGGTGGACACGGACCGTATAACTTTGGAGCTCCGGCGTGCGTACGGCAGAGTTCGCTGACGCACCCGGGAGAACATTGATACCCTGGCGATAGTCCGAGAGACTCTACCAGAGACCGGACGACCGTGCGGTGAGTCAAGGAGCAGCCGGGAGGTGGTGCCTTTGTTCAAGGGTTCACAGAGTGCATGCCAGTGGCGGAGTGCGAGGGGGAGACATCCTCTGCATTGCCGTCACGAAGAGAGTCATATGTGGATTACAAGTGCCAACGCGGGCGGCGGTAGTTGATCACTACGCCCTACCATGGTTGGAGGGGTCCCCGTGTGGGGAGAGAGCCTTGGTTAGAATTTCGGGGTATATGCTGTTAATATACCCCGCAGCGATATATTACTTTTTGTTTACATTGCAGCCACCTTTGGGAGTTTTCACAAGGAGTGAAACCTCCGTACTCAGGAGCTAGCACAGTGGATCCCTTAGAGGTTAAGCAGCCCTCTCATGAGGGTAGGTAGTCTATTGATGCACTATATAAGGAGCTTGAGAGGTCTTTGTTCCCATGTTTATGGATCTGGTTTTTTGTGTGTTCTGTAGGGAGAAGGGATAGCGGAAGCGTTCCAGGGAATAGAGTCATTGTGCTGAAACAATACAGGTGATTCATTAATGGTTATAGCGAGAATTTACTGAGAGTAGTACGTATGCCTTCTGTTAACCCTTGTGTTTTGTCTTTTCCAGCTTCCTTTCCCTGCTGACCCTCCCTTTCCCTTCCTTTTGGGTTTTTTCCCCTTTTGGGGATTTTTTCCCTCGCCGTATCTTTCGAACACCCTGTGCGTACTCCTTCAGGGTGTTGGGAAGGTCCGGAGGTGGAGCTTGTTGCTGCGTCTGAATTCCGCAGAGTGAGAACCTGACAAAATCAGTCCTGCATCAGACATGGCTTACAATACCGAACTATGGGTGATGGGCAAAGTCTCTCTGACTCATTACCTATATGGTGGAAAACCACCTTCTGGAATACTTCTAGCAACCAAGGTAGCAGTTGACATATGTCGAGCCTCTCTCTCCCTCATTGAATGGGTAAACAAGTGTGTGGGTAAAACCCAAATGTTGGTCACAAATCAATTTACCAAGCTTTTGCTCTGCAAGGCTTTGGAGGGTGGGATAGGTTGATGATTTCCAGTTTCAGGCAATAGCTTTCTCTAATCAGGTGAGATATGTACTGGAGCTTTGAGAGAAATTCAGGATTCATACATTAATAATTTGACAGGTTTAACATGTACAGTTTAGGCATGCTGTTACTCTTTATTTGGTTACTGTGGAGGCAATACCTCCCTTCTAGGCATTGGAAGGCAAAATCATGATATCACAAAAGCCAGAAAAGGGAAAGATCTCTAAGACCCGCAGACCCCTTTCTATAAACACTCCTTATATATTTAGTAAAGTGGATAATGATTGGGAAGCAGATTTAGGTCCTTTAAAGAGTTAAGAATGCTTGTTCACGCTCATGACATTGTGTGAGGCAGCAATCTTTTCTAGGTATTGCCTGATACAATTCAAATATTTACATATAATCTAGTTCACCCTAACAACATATGTAGCTTTAAGAATAGAGTCACAGTAGCATTCACTAATGAATATCCTTGATGATGACAGGTACATACAGACAGAGAAAGCCTTGCTAGGTGTTCCATTGGTGCTAGCAAAAAAGGGAAATTTGCACAACGTTGAAGGAAAACAGCTGCAGCAGTATTACCTGATAGAAAGCAGAGTTGTACACCACTCACATTCACGGGTTTACAACTTATGAAGCTTGAGCCTGCCCTAAAAATCACCAAACGGTATGGCAAAGATGGAAACAGTTTTGGTAGAAGATACTAAATGGCACACCAAGAAAATGCTTCACTAGGTTGTTGACTTATGGTGGGCTTTAGAAATTGGGTTTCTGGTTTGCAGAGGCGTGCACCCTGTCCAAGCAGGAACCACAATTAGTCAGTGTAAGTCACAAACACACCCTTACTCAACCTGTGCTCAGCCCCTGGTAGCTTGGTACAGAGCAGTCAGGCTTAACTTAAGAGGCATGGTGTCGAGTATTTGTGCAACACTTCAAAGAGTAACATAGTAAAAACACCACCCAAAAAGATTCCACACCAGGCTAGAAAAATAGAGCTTGATTTAATTAATAAAACAAGACTAAAGTGACAAAAATCAAATAAGTAGAACTTGAGATATGAATTTTTAAAGAAGGAACTGTGAAATAGCGCTTACAAGAAAAAAGCGCTGGACCAGGACAAAGTCACGAGTTCAGGCCGACCGCGATTGAGCGCGGGCTGTATATAGGGACCCAGTTAGGCCTACTGAGCAAAAGTACCAGTCAGAAAAGTTTCCAGTAGGCCCAGAGTCAATCAGCATAGGGAGGACCTGTCTCCGTTGTGGTGGTAATGTAACAGTCACTCGTATGGTGAGATGGCGCCAAATTCTGTTTACTGTGTTTGGTCAGGAACTGTGAGATCTTACAGTCAGTTTCTCTTGGGAAGACAATCTCTTCATTTGCGGAGAGTTCTAGTTTTCCTGAACCAATTTAATGGTGGCTACTTTTTTTACTTTTCTTGGACCTAGTGGTACAGTCCGGGGCAACATGCCTAGCCTTGCAGCAATAAAGGCATGAATTTAACTTGCACAACCTTTCTTTCTCTTCCACTGTTAAGGGCCCCTTAATGCCTCCGATTTGTATCGGTTTTATGGTGAACAAGGGAACCCGCGAGGTAAATAAGGACCGTGGGTATCAACGTTCTATTACAAACAAAGGTCCTTAAAGAACATTTTATCAAAATAATGAATATAGACTAGGATCAGTGCTATATTGCAGGATGTCCAGCTGGACAAACAATTTAATAATTCCGATAAATGTTAGGCATATTCAAGAATACACAAAAAAAGATAGAGTGGGACACAGTCCTGCGTCCTACATACAAACAAAGGACAATTACATTTGGACATTAGTATTTCAGGCAAAGACAGAGGAGCTTATGGTCAATGATGATAGATGACAAGCTTTCTATAAACAGTATTCACACAGGTTTTAACGCAATGGTTTATTTTGATAAAATGTTCTTTAAGGACCTTTGTCCGATTTGTATGGGTTCTGTTTCTGGGGCCTTGCCTTCCATTTCCTTCCTTTCAGTTTTTATGACCACCACTTTAGTGTCACTATGAGGTCTTTCACCTTTACGCCCCCCCAAATCTCTGGTCTAACTTGACCACAAGATCTATAAATTCCAAACAATCATCAGTTAGATCTACAATATGTGAGAGTGAGACTTTCAGATCATCCCTTAACCCTCGGTAGAACAAGGATGTCCTTTTTTCTTTGAGCCAACGAGTCTCAACTATCAGACAGTTAAAGGTTAAAGAAAAGAACAGGTAGTGGTGTTTCCTGAAAGGGAAATGACCGCAGATCCAAAATTGTAACTGTATTTAAAGTATCAGTACTATACGTGACAAATGTCAATGTTGCTATATTGGCAACCGGGTGCTATATCAGCTTCAAACACCTACTACCTAGAGGTTTTGCCTGCACATTACAACTATAACATGCATATAACAAAAAACAAAAGAAAGAAGCTATTGCAGCACAACCATTCAATCCTGACTTGTTTTAGTTAACCAAAAACTGTTTCGGTCATGGGTCAAAGTAATCCCATTATATAGTTTTCAATCTCCTGCACAACGAGGACCATAAGGAAACACCAGTCTGTTCAAAACAGTCCAATCAGATCATCAAATAGAGCTTTCCTGTATACTTTATTGAAGTCCAAAAATTTAAATTCCCAGCACACGATTAGCCATTTAAAGTTAAAGGTATTGATATATATCTAAAGATCATTTGTGTCCTGCCGGAGGCTGAGAAGCTCATTGTCACTAGATTGGCAAAGACATGCTTTGTGGATAAAGCAAACACAAGGAGATGATGAACGGAGAGCTGACACTTTTCAAACACTCACCCCCAGTCACTATCAGATCTGGGTTGAATCTATCATTGTTCTATAGCTCACTTTGCCACCCCAGGTCAGACCCAGCCATATGCAAATAAGTTTTGACCCTGTTCCTCATGGAAACAGTCCAGCCCTAACTGCCAAGCCAGGTATTCTCTGGAACAGAAAGAAGCATCCTGGGACTGGTTTCAGGGTAACACATCTCATCAGCCAGGCTAGCGTGAATCCAGTGGCAGAGTGAGCAAAGGACCCACGTCTGGGTATACCCTGTCAACTTAGGGCAAACAAAGCAAACAGAAGGAGACACTCACCCCCAGTCACTATTAGATCTGGGTTGAGTCCATCATAATTATTTAGCTTACTTTGCCACCCCAGGTCAGACCCAGGCATATGCAAATCAGTCTTGACCCTGTTCCTCATGGGAACAGTCCAGCCTGAACTGCCAAGCTGGGTCATCCCTGAAATGGAAAGAAGCATTCTGGGACCTGTTTCAGGGTAATACCCCTCATCAGCCAGGCTAGCTTGAATCCAGGGCAAAGTTAGCATGAGACCCACGTCAGGCCATACCCTGCCAACTTAAGGTGAACAAAGCAAACAAAATGAGATAATGAATGTAGCGCTGAACCTTTTCAGACACTCATCCCAGTCACTATTAGATCTGTATTGAATCCATCATTGTTCTGTGTCCTAATCCTTTTAAGGACCAACCTCCGTAGCAGCCAATGGACACTGTGCTGGGAATAGTCCCCAAAAGGAAGGGGGTTGGTAGTGTGCAAGAAGAGAGAGATACGAAGAGTGTTCTATGGACTGGATGCTTCTCAAGGCCATGGAATGTCGGAAGGATTGTGTCCTCTGGGGTACAATGTTCACAACAGCGGGGTATATATCTGAGAATGATAGACACAATTAAAACTGATACCATACACTACATCGTACTATACATTCTCCCTGTGACCATCACCCAATACAAATACAATGTATTTATCGCGAAACAGCTAGACATATGCACCACAATTCAGATTTAACATAAACTTCCTCTCACTTTAGGGCCAATGCTTGGTTAATGATTACTTAAATCACACTGTGGGATTAAATGTTAATATTCAACATACAATATATCATCAGTCCCAGACTGCAGGAGGAATCCAAGACTCGAGGATCCCCAGGAACCAAATCTGGGAGCTCAGGTAAGCAGCCAATGTTGAAGGGGCGAGGGTGCAGTTTAAATGGCTGCACCCTCCACATAGCTGCCGGCTCATGTGGAGAGCCACAGCTGTTTGCTTGGTATGTTGATGCACGTGCTGTAATTGTAGGTGGTCTTTGAGCTAAAGCTTGGCCCACATTTGAAGGCATAACAATGCTAGCAGTGCTTTGAGGACCTAGCTCTGCAACCAGGGATTATAGCAGTGTTCTCAATGTAAAAATAAAAATTGGCTTTTATCACAAGCGCTATAAATATAACATACACCGCTACCACCAATGACACAGTGAAGTGCATAATCACCACATATAGAAATATAAATGGAGAGGTGGGCCACTAATATAATGAGTCATGGACCAGTATGCCGACAGATGCGTCTATGAGCGCGCCGTGGTGTGAGCAGTAGCGAGGATCATGACATTAGCACTGGCTAGCACTGGCAAAGTGCCCACAGTCCTAAAGCCAACAAAAATGAATTCAGCAAAAGGGGGGGGGGGGGGAGGGAAGCCAAAATGTTTGGAGGTGACCCTGCAGAAAGGGCCACTTTCAACAGTAAGACACATTCTGATTTAGTTTCCAGAAAGAGATAGGTGCAGAATAAAATGTAGGAAATGCATCTACTACACTGATCGGGAAATAAGCAATGCATTATCATCATGGGGTTGTAATCATGATGGATAACTCCCCTCTGTTAAGAGCGAACAATCATCGGTTCTGATTTAGCCCTTGGTGGTCTTCACTCTGGTGTGTCAGGGTGATGAAGAACATTATGTGAACCACCCTAACGGAGAGAAGAGCACCATATTTTGAGTTCATGCTGGCCTGTTGGTGATCTCTGTATATTCATAGGAGTTTCAGCCAAGGCAGCTCTTGTGAAGTCACTGAATATTTGGTGCTTGGCTGCTGACTTTTAGTGGGAGTTTGTTGCTAAAAAAACCCGAAGTGTCTCCACAGCCTGGGGGAATTTACTTTATTCTGTTCGTTCCCACCATTAACTGATAGTGACGAATAGAAAAAAAGGACGTCCACTCTAAATAGGACGGGCAGTCTGATGTCCTTAATCCTATGGCCTCAACTCCATTGGGCTATCAGAGTACATTTTCTGATAGCATAGCCAGCAGGAGCACCACTGTTGGAAACCTAATGGTCTGCATAACTCCAAATAGAGTGGGTGGATCAAGCATTTGGGGGCATTTTTGAAGGAGTACCCTCTCCACCAAACTTCTGGACCATAGACTGGAACAGTAGCTCCAGCCACAACAATCATCAAACTGCATTTGCACCCCCCAGCCATGTAAGCTTCTTTATGGACAGCGGATGCATTAGAGAGATCATGTGATGTAAGCCACATCATGGCAAATGTAGTGCAACCCTAGTGCCAAATCTGAGCTGCAAGTCACTGGGGCTGCTGCCGTCTTCCATGGGGGCAAGCCCTCACATAAACAAAATCTAAGAGGGATAAAGTAGGGAGATGCTTGACAGAGTGTGGTGATTCCATCTGCTCTCCTGGTAGGAATAGAGAAAAGAGCAAAATGTCTCTTTAAAAGCAGATAAGCGGATTACAAAAACACTGAATGTGAGCCAGAGAAAGTAGAGAATAGTAATGTGTTTTGGGGTCATTGCTAGACAGTAGCCTGCACAATGCATTTTTTAATGAAACATTCTTTTACATTTCACCTATTTACAATTTGAGGCATGAGGATGTACACTGATTTTGCCAAATTAAAACAGCATGCAGAAACTGAGTACAACCCTAGGTCAGCAGGTTCCAGGACCAAAATGAGTAGAACTGAATACAGCAATAATAAGAGCTGTTAGTTAATACGAGGTATGGTACAAAAGCGTATGTGTAATTAACATTTTACAAGTTTCAGAGCTATTGGGTTTTGCGATTTTTTATTCTATATTCTTGAGAAATGAAAGGTGAAATCAGGGACTGATGCTGACTGAAAGCCAATAACAGATTTCTGTAGCCAGTCTTCTACCCTGTGAACTACCTCACCCAGCTACAAGTTGAATCACTTTAACATTATAGAAGTTCTCTAGCAATTGTGACACTGCTAGTGGGTAGAACCTGTGTGTGTTGACCTCCTGAGAGACAAGAGCTTTAACTGTTGAACAATCTCAAGATTCAATGTGAAAGGAGAGGCCCGGTAACAATTGACCCTTGACATGTTTGGCACATGGTTTGAATACCTGGCCAAATTCCTCTAAATAGAAACACTAAAGTACCTTGGATGAGATATTTGATCCACTTTACTCGACGAGGGCAGGTTTCAAAACAGCCCAGCCATGAGGTAAGTCGCTCCGCAGTCCTCGCCAATGATTATTCTTGAATAAGATTCTGTAAAGCCCACCTTTACATAATGCACTGATATCAATGAGGGCAGGTGAAAATATGTCCTTTGAAGTGTTTTGAGGCACATACGGCAGTTCTGCCCTAAAATATAACAAAGAACAGATCTATGAATGAAGGGGACACTCGCTTATCATCGCTTTGCGTCTTATAAATGATATCACAGAATTGCCCACCTGTATCAGCTTGTTTACAGGATTCATGCTTGAGCTCTGGTTACTGAATATTTACAAGTAAGGGGTACATGCGAGGAAAGAGGGCTGAGGCTGTTACCAGAGATTTCTGCCCTTCTTCCCTTTTAGTTCAAATTTCTGCTCTGTGGGTAACTTATTTGGTGAACCGTTTTGGGTCCTGCTATGCACCCTGCTTTATCGCCCCATCTAGAGAAAGTTAAACCAACCATGTTGGTAAGAAAGACCATGCGAGAGAATAAAATTCCAGAAAATAGAAACAGATAATAACAGACTACGAGAGCGGTGCTGAGGGTGAAAAAACTATGGCTGAGCACATTACGGGTAGAGTGTGCCAAGGTCCCCATACAATCTCTGTCAAAATTCCTAGGTCTCAAACTCCAGCCGCTATACAATAAAAATGCGGAGAGGTGTGATTTGTTTTGGCCCATCCTGACCCAAGCACCCGACTGAATGGAAGGACTAATTTAAAATCCACCTGAGTATTGTTTCTAAATAACACTGCAAAACCGAAGAGAAAACCATCACTGAACCAAATACTGACCTAGCTACAGCAAAGCCACCATTTTCTAGGCTCTATGGGGCTTATTTAGGAGAAGGTTGCATCATGTTTGCATTACGTAACATGGTACATGCATGATGCAAACCTGCAAGTCAGATTTTTTAAGCCATAGAAAGGCTCTGAGTGGCTTAAAAAATCTAGAGTAACGCAAAGCAGAGCAAATTACTGTGTTGCAGTACTCTGACCTGGGAAGGTGTTCCATGGGCATTGTAGTAACAAAAACGGCAACTGAGCCATAATGGCTGCACATCTATCACAGAGTCATGGTTGTATTAAAACAAAAGAGTATCTAAAGTTCTCAGCATATTGTGGTGCTATCATGCTGCGCACCAAGCTACCTTAGGTGCAAATTAGCCACACCTTCAATCAAGGTGCAGGGCTGAATCAATAGAAAGAAAGAATTGCACTCAAGCACATCTTCTAAGTAGAATTGTGTTAAGATGAACAAATTACATCCACAATAGTCAGATTCTTCCACAGTTCTCATACAGTAAGGGTTTATCAAGGTCACGCAATCCACTTCCCCTGTATCTCCATATTTTTGACTGGGAATTTCTATGTATGATTCAGTCCACTCATGAGACAAATATCTTCCATATACCGGTTTGGAAGGGATTTCAGATACAGTTAGTACCTTCACCTTTAGCCTTGAAAAAGTCCAAGAGGACAAAACAATTGTCGGCAGCTTTTTTTTCAGACTCTTACTGTATGGGAACTTGATCGTCACGTAAAAATGCTGTGAAAGAATCTGACTATTGTAGATGTGATTTGTTCATCCTAACACAATTCTACTGAGGCTTACCTCCAATAACTGGACTGTGTGTGCTTGAGTGCAATTTTTTCTTTCTTTTGTACCATGGGCATTGCATGGGTGTTTCCACAAAATTCTCATGAAATTTGATGCATCACCAGATTTACAATAACTTGTAAACCTGGGGACGCCCCAAAAACCTTACACCTTCCCAAGAGAAGGTGTAACGGTGAGTAATATCTCTATTTCACCTTGTTTCTTCCTCTTTTTATGTATGCTGCATTCTGCAGCATACATAGATTGAGGACTATGCCTCCCAGCATGAGCAGCCATTCCATTGAGGCCAAGGGACCACACCCCTCCACCTTTTGCCCCTCACGGACAGTGTCTGTCAGGCTGAACAAAGGTCAGCCTGACAGACACTGTTCATTTCAGGTCAGGCAGCTAGGAACCACACATGCACTAAATGCACAGGCTCCTGGCTGCCTGAGCTGAACTTTACTGGGCTGAGGAAGTCAAATCTTCTGTGGGCGTGACCTCCTCAGCTCAGCAAAGGTCCCTAGGCCCTCACCCCAGTGACGAGGGGCAGCATCACTGATTGCCTCGCACCGGGGCACTTCAGTTTTAAGCCCTGAAGCGCCCAGGGTTGAGTGTCAATCAGTGACGCTTCATCACAGAGTGGCTTGGGGTTAGGTCAGCAGTTTCACTGACCCCAACCCACTCTGTGAGGGGTGGGGTTAGGTCAGCAGTTTCACTGACCCCATCCCACTCTGTGATGACGTTGGCACTGCTGCCTTCCCTCCCAAAGACGGAACGCAGAAATCCCCATCCTCCTGGATCAACCGAGCCAAAGCTGGCTGCAGGGAAGTGTGTGATTCCTTTTGAATTAATGTTTTGTTTGATAAAGAGTGTTGTGAATGGATGTGTTTGTGTGTGTGCGTGCGTGTGAATGCATGGCTGTGAGTGTATATGTATACGTGTGCATGTATGTGTGTCCCATCTGCCCCCCTCCATCCAAAACGTACCGGCCGCCAATGCCTCCCACGATTATTTTTGTGCACAAAGATGCCCATTAATGCTCAAAAACAATCCTGCATGCAACATAGGAACCCTTGCACCATGGTTCAAATGTGCTTGTGTTGGAACTAGGCTGCCAAAGGGTGCCAGGATCAAGGGAAAGGACAACATTGTTCTTGCGCTTCCCTGCCCTTTTCCTGTCAAGCAGTACAGGGAAACAAGGTGATTTGCTGCGCTGCGTCATAAGCTCATATGTTTTTCCGGCACTGTCATTTTTGTTAACACGTGCTTTGGCAGATAGATAACCCTGTCACTAGCCAGACCAAAACTTTAATGAGAAAAAGGCAGAGCATACATACACAGTTGCCAAATGTAAGTCAGGGTTCCTTTGTTAAAGAGTGACAGCGGCACACATGAACATGTACATTGAAGACTTTTCTCTATAAAAATGCACAGAAAGAAATTGTAGACTTTTCCCAATCTGTCTCCACCACCACCTTTTCCTTTGCCCTGTTTCAAAAAATAGCTGAGTTGCCAAACCATGTACTATTGCCCTCCACTTCTCAACATAGCAAAGATATGTTGAGATAGTGTCCCTGTTAGCATTCAAGGGGCATATTTATGAGCCCCGTGCGCTGCTGGAACATCACTTTTTGTGAAGCTCCAGCAGTGCAAACTACAAAATCACATTTATGATGTCATGCAAAGCAACTTTGCATGGTTTTGAATGGTCTCCTTATATATGGAGAAAGGCAAGGCAGTGCAAATCCCTGCTTTGCCTTAATTTGCACTAGGGAGGCGTTCCATGAGCATTGTGGTGGGTGTTCCCAGCAGCACCCATGGATTTTTACACTTATCTAGATTTTAAAAAAACAAATAATTATGCGTCCCCAGGGGAGGCCCTGATGCAGAATGCAGTACACATAGAAAGAGGCACAAGCCTGTCAACAATTCTGCTGACAACACAGGCACCCTTGCACCATGGAGTAAGGGTGCTTACGTTGGCGCTAGGCCATCAAAATAGCAACAGCGCAATGTGGGAAATGACCAGAATGCACTGTATTGGATAGACATGGTGCATTCCTGTCCTTTCTCTCTGATGTAGGGCAGCACAGCAAGGTTACTTGCAGCGCTGTCCTATGCCACAACCCCGAAAAAGGAGGCCCCAAGTACCCAGTGACAAAATAAAGAAATTAAACTATTGATCATGGCAAAAAGGCTTGAATTATTGTTTTAAAACGTAGATGGGTTCTTTGCAGAAGGTCGTAACACAGCCATACAATTTCCCCCCGGGTTGTCACCTCTGCTATTGGTTTGCAAGAGGGAGGCGGTGTCCATACAAATGCTGCTGATCCTAGCTGAAACCTAAACACCTGAAACCTGAAACACATCCATACACAACTGGTGGTGTAGACTAAACTATCAAATTGGGCATACCATAGCCCCCTGAAAACCAACACCAGGTGCATTCAACACTTACAAGACGCTTTCGCTGCCTCTCCTCATCTCCGATGTGTTCCTCTTTGATGCAAGTTATGGTGCTTGCAACATCGCAGCTCTACACTACATCAAGGGTCTGACTGGCAGAACAAGCCTGCTAATACAACCATTCACCACACTGATTGAGCTGCATGGTGATTCGTTGCCTTGTGCTGTCAATCATATGCTAGGAGTGATGCAAGGCCTGTCATTGGTTTTAGAGTACTGATGAGCACACCTATCTGGAAAGCGGTGGGCCTCATGTTTAGGGTCCACTTCTCATAAAGAGCAGTATGCATCTCTGCTGCAAATAGCACCATTTGTTTATGTATATTGTAGTGAGTTAAGACTGCTTGGCCTCGACAAATGCAATTTTTTCCCTGTTACTCTGAAAGTCTGAAGCTGCCAGGGGGCGTCAGCACTTCAAATTTCAAATTAAAGCTGCGGTTCCACCTGAACGCCCCCAACCAATGGCCTAGCTAAACCTAAAGATGAGTGTTGTAAATGTTACTGCATTTATGAGGCATCTTATTCGTTTCTATTTAAAGTAAATCTTTCTTTGATCTTTGGAAGGTAGCTCAGTGGCGTAAGTGGTTGCTGCTAAGACTTGTGTCTTAATAACCGATTGCAGATTTTAATTTCTGCGAGTGCAAACTCAAACACTGCATCCTTATCGGTTAGGTAATATAAACTGTGTGTAATTGACCTGTTACAGCTCTATGATATGGTAAAATGCACAGTCTATTATACTCTTCAGCTTCAGTAAAATATGCAGCTCATAAACAATTTTGTAAACCATTCTGGAATTAGCTCAAAGACCACAAATGTCTGCTTATACACACAGCAACATTCTTCCCAGATAGGAACTGAACATTTTCAATGTTGACTAATCTGTACAAAATGTTCTCATGGGCAGGTTTGGTCCTTTATAATAAGGGTAAATAGAAAGTCCTCCAGATAGTTTTCATCTTATTAAAGCTAGAGGTTTCTTTAAACTTTTTTTGACTTGCAGAGCAAGAACTTGCTTTAGGAAATGATTGCTGTTTTACCCAATTAGAATGACTTAGGGGCTGATTAGGAAGGCGGGCACCCTATCAGAAACGGGACCGCCCGACAGGCTGTTGGAGGTCCCGACAGAGCATTACAATGCGACCGCCACCACGTTGGTCGCAATGTCTATCATTTGCATTGCGGCAGGTGTTCCTGGCTGCAGCACCTGCCGCAATGCAAAATGGGTACACCTGACATATCTCTGCACTATGTGGTAGGCACCATGCGCTGCCTGCCACATAGTGCAGGGATATGTAGGGGGCACCATAGGTGCCCCCTAAACCCACAGCTTAGGGCCAGGGGGGTGAGGGGGACCCCCTACAGGCCCCCAATGTCCCTGTCTGCCTGCCTTTTCATGGCGGGTTCAATGCCATGAAAAGGCTGGCAATAAGGACATCATAATCCCTACAGAGATGCCTGGTAGGCACCGCCACCATTGTAGGGATATGATTCCCCTCTGATGCACCGGCAGGCTCATGGAGCCCGTCAGATGCGTGGTGGTTGGTCTTTCCGCCTGCTACCTATCCGCCCACCATGGCAATATGGCGGGAGTATATCATGGTTCTGATGGTGGTGGGACCACCACCGACGAGCTGTCAGTTGTGGTCCCACCGTCATCATAATCAGCCCCTTAATTACTATCTTTTGCAAACTGTGGTAGCCAAAGACTCAGCTCTAGCATTCATGACTGGATCATAAACAATGCACTACAAATGTAATATTTTAAATGGCACGGTTGCCTGTAAACAACATGCTTGGTTATAAAGTGTAGGAAGCTGAGGATGCATTCATCACATAGAATATATGATTCAAATGTTAAAATTATACATCTTATTAGTTTTCTGTTTGTTTCTCACGAAATACGGAGTCAGTATCAGTACATAAATATATTTTTCTAGTATTGTGTGTAGCATGGAGGGGGTGTCATGTAAGTAACTTTAATACAACCATTTATGCTAAATGAGATCTAATCTCAAAACAATTGAGTTAAAGTCTAACTAGCATAGAACGTGGTGTTCAATAGCAAAGTGCAAAAAAATAGTTCTACTGGTCCCATGTTGCAAGGAGCAAGAAGGTAAGTGACCATTATCCTCCACAATGGAGCACTGGAGGCTTTGGAAACATTATTTTCAAAGGCACTAAGAATGACATTAGTTTAGTGTGTGCACACATTCAGACCAACAGCATCCACACAAACACTAAGCCAATATGTACATGTAAATAGGAAAAGCATTACCCCAACATACATCATGGTGCATGGATTCACAGACCCACAGGCACCTATATACACAGACCAGATGACATGCACTCAGCCACACACAGATTGAGAAACATGTTACCATAGAAGGTTGGTTGCATGTATAGCTCTTGAAGCTGCCAAATTCCAATGTAAAGCACTAAATGTAACAGAGTAGGGGTAAGGAGAGGATAAGAGAAAGGTAATGATGACGTAAAACCATAGAGAACTAAATGATCTTCCCAAAGTGAAGCGTTAGTCAGTAAAGGATCTTAGTGCCTGATTTGCAAGGAGTTTCATGAGAGGAAAGCAGGTGTAGGAGAGAAATTATAGGCTGTTAGAGAGATGTCAGGGCAAGCCAGTGAGAGCCCAGTACCCATGTCCACAAACCAACAAGTAGAAGCTGACACACACAGACCAGAAACACACAGGTACATTTACAGTCCCACACATGGACAGATACAGTCTAGAAGATCACTGCCAGGCATACCCAGAAGAACAGAATAAAAAGACAGAAAGAGAGATAAATTGGATGGAGGTTTCTCCAGACACTTTACCAACAAAATCACATTTGAGCGAGGTGAAAGTATGGTGTGAATTTCTAATCACTCCATGTTCTCTCCTTAGTGAAACTACTTGCACTATGGGATACAATAAATCTGTTTCCATGCCCATTCGACCACTGCCCTTTTTCAAATGACTACCGGTTAAAAACAATGTATTGCGCTATGCATAACAATTTCACCATTTGCTTCTTTCTATAATCATACATTTGCTGCACAACTTTTCAGTGTCTTTATGTTTTAAATACTCACAGGACAATTAGATTTGCTGGGTTTCTCCATCTACACCAACCATTGTGTATCCAGTACTATATTTTCCCTTTACATATCACAATAAATAAATCTATTGGTTAATTGAAGCAAATGAAGATTTCGATGCCCAGAAGGCTCCTATTTGTTAAAACACCAAGTACCAGATCAATATGCACAGTGAACATTATTCAAGTTAGCTAGCAATGTACCTGATTTACGATTACAAACTAAATCATAGATATACGAATATGCTACACATTAAGGATCTCATTATAATGTTGGTCGGAGTTGCCACCGACCAACACCATTGCGGTTTGGGAACTTTGGGTCAGCAGTTCCATTGAGAAAATTGACTTTGTGAATGGTGCCTGCCACACGGTGCAGGGATGTTCAGGGGGACACCATAGGTGTCCCCCAAGCACAGATGCGGAGGGCCAAGGGGGCCTTGCTAGGGGCCCCCAATGTCGCTTTCCGACAGCCTTTCCATGTCGGAAACCCCGACATGGAAAGGCTGTCGGAAACCAACATCATAATCCTGATGGCTGAAACGATGTCCTCAAGGGATTATGGTGGGTTTTCCAACCAACCCGTCAGAAGACGTCAGTCGGTCACATGAGCGCTGCTTCCGACCACATGCATTGTAATGCGTTGGTCAGATAGCAGCAGTAGTTGCAGTTTGTACCACAACCGACAAGCAGTCAGTTGCAGTCCAAACCACCTTGTAATGAGGCCAGTGTGTTTTACAGTTCTAACATAAATTTTGTGTTTGTAATAGATTATGTTTATGTTCCTGTTTTCACAAGAGTTTAATGTTTTGTAATTTAAAGCTTCTATATCAGTTAATTTGAATTGTTTTACCATACGCAGTTATCTCTATGTGTTTATTTTATTTGCTTACAGTTGCTCCCAGGCAAATACTTAATGGAACAAAGGACATTCCTGCCTCAAAGAAAGGATGTTATTATCAGTGAGCTCCACATTCATATGTGTCACACAGTTATAAAAAGAAATTCACCTTAATAAAAGCTCTTTGTACAATCACACTGTGTTCCCACCTAAAGGAGTGCACTACCAATGACATATTAGCTAATGAATTAGCAGGTAAAAGATGAAAACCTAATTCCTCTGTGCATACTTTCAACATTACAAATTCCATCTAATGCTAACAAATATTGACTACTATATGTACAGTGAAAGATAATTCAACAAACACATATCAGTGTAGTTTGTGCTATTCTACACAATATAATTGTGTTAAACAATTCTGTGTGTATTTTATATAATGTGCAATTGCATGTCAGAAAATATATTTGATGTAAGAAAGGGTATTTGGTATGGGTGTGTTGGCGCCGAATATTACCGATGCAATTACCATTAATTTGAACCCTTCACTTACGACCTTCCAACTCTGCAACAATTCTGTTCTCTCGGTCGAGGGATCTTTGCTACAGTATTAGAATGAAGCACAAGTCAATTTACAAGTCATCTTCCAATAAATCATCAACTTACGGTTATTTAATTTCCATTCAATGATGAGGGGTTTGGTAAGATTTTAGAAGCTTTATTTCTCATTAACAGATTAGTAATTGTCTGTAGTCTTTTTATTCAGATTAGTCAGATATATCAAGTTACAGAAATATGAAGAAGGAATGTGATTAGAAGCACCATGGAAATAACAGTGTGTTCCACGAAGGAAGTAGTTCCTTTCTTAATCTAAAAGGACCTGTCCTAACCTGTCATAAAACCCATGAAAGATGCTTCTGGGATAGAGCAATATTTACAAAGCATTAATCTATTAGTTCTAAAGCAGTCGACCCCTCCTTAACAGCAGTTCCAGAAATTCAGCCGAGTTCCCCATCAGTCACAGTAGCCACCATAATTCTAGAATAAAGGAAAGCAGTCACAAAATGTAAGGACACAAAGGAAAATCACCATCAGCAGTAGCTCACAGTAATTCGGGCAAGCACAGCAAAGTGCTTAGGGGAATGGAAGTGTAGGTGTGCATAGAATGCATTAACTCTCTAACTAGGAATACATACTATATAAAAAAGCATAAACATTATGTTGGAAAAACAAACAAATGCATCACTTTCAGCCAATGAAGAAGGATTATTCAATGGTCCATCACCTCTCTTCTCAGTTCTTATGGAAGCATACTGTTGGACCTGGCACTTTTGTAAGGTTATCCCCAAAACATTTGCCTTCCCTCTACTATTTTTTCTGATCTGTTTTCGTTGGCTTTAGGACTCTGGACACTTTACCAATGCTAACCAGTGCTAAAGTGCATATACTGTCTGTCTAAATTGTATTGGTGATTGGTTTATACATGATTGGCTTATTTGATTCACTAGTAAGTCCCTAGTAAAGTGCACCAGGTGTGCCCAGGGCCTGTAAATCAAATGTTAACAGTGGGCCTGCAGCACAGTCTGTGCCACCCATATTGGTGGACCTGCAAACATGTCTCAGACCTTCCACTTCAGTGTTAGCTGGTAGAGAAATGCAATAAGCCATTTTCTTTTGGTGCAATTAGTTCTTCTTTTTCAGCAGTCAGGTTTCTAAAAGACAATCCTTATCCCTACTGAGTGTTCTTCTAAAATGTTGCCCTATTCTTCTGTAACTTGCACTTGAGCCTAGGTTAGTTTTCTGTAAAACAAAGAGCTGAAATATTAAATGTCAATTTGTGATTCCTTAAATGCAATCACAATTTAAGTAATAGCAAATTCCGCGATTCCTTAGGTAGCAATTTTTGTATTTGGGATGATGCATCAGTCGCAAAGGGGCAGATTCTGAGAATCTGCCCGTTTGCGACCGGTTTTTCGTTTGATGCATGTTGGGGTGTCTATTCAGAACAATATTTTCAGAATACAATATGTTCTGCTCATAATTCGGCTTGCTGATTTCTTTTGGATCAGCCTGTTATGGGTCAAGTACTGTGTTTTCATTTTAGTTAATAGTAGCTCCACAGAGTGTGGGACCATGACAGTTAGAGGGTAATCCATCACTATGTTCTCACTCTTTTCCAGACTAGTACTTGCGGTGGCTACCACTTTAAGGCAGGGGCGTAACAAACACCCGCGCAGCCCCGTGGTACGGGGGGCCCCCAATCTTCAGTACATGAAGGGGGCCCCCTCAGCTCATCTGTAGAGAGCTGTGAGAAGTTTGCTCTAAGGCAGCTGCAGTGTGTAGCCTGCTCTGAGCTCCTTGCGCCGACCCAGGACTGAAGAGAAACAAAGTAACAAGTTACATTGTTTCTCTTCAGTCAGAGCCAGGCCCAGAACAAGGATGGGGGTGGGGGCCCTCAGCGAGAGCATTCTCCACAGGGCACTGCTCCTCTGAGAAGGGACGAGGCAGCACAGAGCTGACAGGGGCAGGAGAAGGTGTGCAGCTCCAGGAACAGGATCTGCTGGGACACATTGGAAGGTAAACAAGCATTTGCAATGCAATTGGTCTCGCATTTGTGAGAGATAGACCTATTGACGTTGTAAAGGGTAATGTATTTTACCTATGCATTTTCTGTTTAGAGTAGTGTGAATGTGTGTGGTGTCAAGTGGACATATATGATTTGGATTGGAATTGTTAGTTGTGGAATTGTGTTGTGTGGTTTGGATCTGTGTAGTGAAATAATGTGGCATGGTGTGCAGTGTAATTATGTGGATAGTAATTGTGTGGTATTGAGTGTACTGGAATTATGTGGAGTGGGATTGTGTGTCATGGAGTGGGATTGTGTGTCTTGGAGAGAGATTATCTGGAATGTTGTTTTGTGTTGTGGAGTGGTATGTCGTGGAGTTTACTTATCTGGTGTGCTGTTAAATATTGTAGCATGATGTGGAATTTTGTGGTGTAGATTGGATGTATGTGGTATGTTGTGTAATTGTGTTGTTGGTTTGAATTATGTAGTTTGCTGTTGAATTATGTGGTGTGGAATGGAAATGTGTAGAGTTGAATTTGTGTGACGTGGAAATGTGCGCTGTTGAGTGAAAATTATGTTCATTGGTATTATGAGGCATGGTGTGAAATGTAGTTATGTGGAATGTTGCTATGTGGCATAGACTGGATTTATGTGGAGTGTATTTATGCAATATGGAGTAGAGCATAATTATGTGGAGGTAAATAATGTGGTGCTGAATGGTATTATGTGGAGTGTAATTATGTTGTGTGATGAATTGTGCGGGAATTAATTGTGGAATTGTGTGACGTGTAGAATTATTTGTCATGGTGTGGTATAAAATTGTGTGGAGTGGAATTATGCAGTATGTTGCAGAGTTGTATTTTGTGGAGGGTAATTATGTGTTTTGGAGTTGAGTGTAAATATATTGTGTGAAGTATAATTATATAGGTTGAAGTGGAATTATGTGTAGTTGAATTGTGTTTTGTGGAGTGTAATTATGTGATTTGAAGTGGAATTAAATTGTGTGGAATGTTATTATGTGATGTGGAATTATGTGGTATGGAGTGAAGTGGAAATATGTGTTTTTTTATTTTTAGGATTGTAATTATGTGGTATGGAATGTTGTAGGGTTTGTGGCATGGAATTATAAGATGTTCAAATGGGCTGTTCGTGGTAGAATTAGCATAGCTGCCAAGATTTCAGATTGCTATGTGTGACATTTTCATAATTTCAGTGTAATTATGAGTGACATTTCAATGACTATGACTGACACTTTCTCGTGAGCAAAATCAAGCAATGATGAGGAGGAAAACATATAAATATCAGAAATTACACCCATTTGAGCAACTAGAAATTCTAAGAAAGTCACTGAACTAAATTGTGCTAACAGCAGGCTACTGAAAACTGAGCATAGTCAGACTGCGTGAATGTCACCCATTATTACAGTTAAGTTATGAAAACGTCACACTTACCAATTTGAAACCTTTGCATCTATGAGTGAATCAGTGTGAAAATGTGCTCTAATTGAGGTGTATTCCTCTGCACCCTCATGGTGACCAGCCTGCAAGGTATCTTGGCAAACTTGCAAGTGCCAAGCAGTTTTCCATCAGCTACATGTTAATGTAACTCTACAAAATAAATACATAGGATGCTCTCTGCAGAAATGAGAGGTTGGCCTGCTCCAGGTTATACTTACTCTAGCACTTTAAAAGTGACAGTTCATTCAAGGTCCAATCAGCCTCCCATAATGTCTGGTTACTCTGCATAGAGATGCTGCAAAGTTTTTTTTAAATGCTAATCTGTGGTCAGATTAATCCTTCCAAAAAGAGCTGCTTTCATCTATGAGTAATCAGTTTGTTTCTGGGATGCTAAAACCACAGTAAAACCCAGCGACTTACCCTCTAGTACCTCCTCAGTGATCTTCTGTCTGAGGTAGAGTGCAACTGGGATCTAACATGTTTTAGGACTATGTGGCCTAGACTGCCCTGGGCTGAAGTGTTTCGTCCATTTAGCCAGGAGTGTGAGAGGAGGGGAGATCCGAGCCTAAAGCAGTATGTGCAGTGTTGCCTCTGATGCTCCCAGACTAGAGTTAGGCCACAGCTCCCTGCACCACAATAGGCACCTAAACCCTTGGCACAATCAGCTCGTCTGTGGAGCAAGGTCTGTAGGTGCATTAATACAACACCTGCTGGTCGGAGGGGGACCTGAGGGCTCTTCTGTGTGTGCGTGTGTAAATTGGGCCTCACAGGCCTGCGACCAGCAGGCAGAGGCCCAAACTTGAGAGGCTGGATGAGGCAATATAGTAGACTGTTAGAGAGAGTATGCATCTCAATGGACTTTAGTCAAAAGAGGAGCATTGAGGACCGTGGGAGGGCAAACAGGCGTTGGATGGCTGTGTGGTGACTGACCACAGTAACAGGTGGAACTACAAGAGATGACTGGTGGCGCTAACCCTCTGGGGAGCAATAATTCATGGCAGTAAGGAGAGGGGAGGTTATGTCTATGCACTCCAAGAGTGTAATGTGCAGTATCAATACTATGTCACATGAGTACAGTAACGCGTTCCGAAACCATTGTCACGCATTTAGCAATTACTCAATGTAACACCCCTAATCAGTGCAGCTATATATCTATCTTGCCACTGAAGAAATCAACACTCAGACACAGGTAAGAGTTACCAATATACCTAGGTCGCAGGAGTTACGAGACCTTCACAATTAACGTTTTTGTGTTTCATTCCGGTGTGTCTCCTGCTGAAAGTAGCTATTACGACCATGTGAAAGTTTCAAAGAAAACAAGTAGGAATCAGCCTGGAAACAGTCTCCTGCATGTTATTCCTTTAATACTTACTCATCGTTATTTCTGTTTCCCCAACAACAAAACAGCAATGAAATTGGGTGCTTCAGCACTGTGGTGTCATCGTGTTGGAATCTTAGATCCCGGCTCCTCCATGCAGAGCGGCCGTTTATGCACATCGCTCCCCGCAGGGAGGCGGAGGGTATTCTGGGTCACATCACCCACTCCAGAGCTCCTCCAGTTCCCTTCTCAAGCCCCTAGTTCACATCAGGAACCAGTCCTTGCAGGTCCTTGCAGATGTCGCACTCAAAACGGATGACATCGTAGGGCTGCCGGTGCATGTCGCGCGCGCGCCAGCAACAAATCCTCGCGAGACCTAACTTTATGGACATTCTACGGAAGTACTGCAAAATGTTGTGGACATAGTAAAGGGACATTCATTACAGGACTACCACACAGGCAGCTGTACTGTATAATGAAATTTACCACATCACGTTTAGGAGACAAGGGAAGCACCAGAAAACAGACGGCGGCAACATGGAAATAATACTACACCAGCATTGATTAACAGCACTGGTACCCGAGGAGGCACAATGCTTGTTATGCGTGATTTTGCATGTAAGTGTGGTGATGCGGATCACCACACTGAAATGAGTTAATCTAAAACCAGATGTGTGGTACTTGGCAGGGCTGATTTAGGTGGTGTGGATTTGGACAAGCTGTGCACTCTAAGGCTTTTATGTCATAAGGCATAAAGTGGACATTAGTCTATTTTTCTTTGTAAAAATAATAATGGCTGTTTCTTTACCTTCCAGTACATTTCTGAACAATTTGTTAAGCTAACGTGTATTGTTGCATTGTGTGAGCATGCAGGGAAGAACAAGTGTCTGGCAGACATTTAGTTAGAGATAGTGGTATTAATCATAGGTGTACTAGGCGCTCGAAGGGAAATTCACTTTTGAAAATTCTCAAACACTTAATCTGACGGTGCTGTAAGGTATAGAGAAACCACCCACTCTACATAGAAGAGCAAAAGCTCTACGTAACAGTTCAACAAATCCCCAGCACTCGTGTAAATCAAAAAATTCAAAACAATTAAGACGTGTACGTCAGAAACAACAATGGCAATAAAGTTCTTGTGCGAGGTTTAGTTTTCCTTGTTCTTTATTTTCAAGGCGACATCCTAGTCACAGCCAACACGTGTTTCGTCGTGTAGGGACATTTAACCCACGACTTCCTCAAGGCTATTTTCAATTCAAATGGTACCTTTAATATGTGGTTAAAATTCCAGACCACATAGGGGTCAAATCCACGACTGGAATATTCAAATTTCTTTCGTTCCTTAATCAGTAAAGCGTAAGTATCGCGCTGAGCCAAATATCCAGTCGGTAATGTGTTGTATATTTCAATTCCCGTCTACAGGTGTCCGGCAAGCCGTGTGCAGCTGTCCGTGGCTCTCGATTTCGAAATCGAGAGCCACGGACAGCTGCACACGGCTCAGCGCGATACTTACGCTTTACTGATTAAGGAACGAAAGAAATTTGAATATTCCAGTCGTGGATTTGACCCCTATGTGGTCTGGAATTTTAACCACATATTAAAGGTACCATTTGAATTGAAAATAGCCTTGAGGAAGTCGTGGGTTAAATGTCCCTACACGACGAAACACGTGTTGGCTGTGACTAGGATGTCGCCTTGAAAATAAAGAACAAGGAAAACTAAACCTCGCACAAGAACTTTATTGCCATTGTTGTTTCTGACGTACACGTCTTAATTGTTTTGAATTTTTTGATTTACACGAGTGCTGGGGATTTGTTGAACTGTCTGGCAGACATGCAAAAAATCATCCTACGTTTCAGTATTAACTTCCACACTTCTAAGCAGTAATTCCAATCCTAGAATGAGATACCTGTTTGCTTTAAGACAGTTAGTAAAACAAGTAAATGCTTTGCAAGCCTGTATAAGTAGCAAAGGTTTTAAAGGAACTTGTTTTTGTGCAAGGTATTGCTTTTCCCAGTTCACAGAAGGGTTAAAAAATATCTCCAGATAATAATAGGGTTGACAAGATGGTGCGATAGCAGAATATTCATACGTGTGGATCTGGTGAGGACTGTGGGTAGCAAGTGCTTGATACGCTATTTGCATAAGAAAATACTATATATTTTTTTCATTATCCTCCATTAGTTGTTAGTAAGGAAGGGGGAAGAGAAGCGTTCACCGACAGCATTCGGTTAGTCTTAGGGAGACAACGAATGCTGTGGTCTGTGGTAGATTCCGCCCAGAAGTCATAGGTATATGTATCAGGAGCTGCCAATAAAAGGAAGTGGAAATGTGCTTCAGATGTTGCCCGTATTGATGGCTAATGTGCGGTTGCAGACTTCGCTGGCTGACAGTGGGTGGGGAAATGCTACATTGTCACTTTAGGTTTAATTACATGAATGCCGCATTCTCTCTGGTAAAAACAACAATAGATGGACAGAATGCAGAACAATGTCATACATTCACCCCAGTACAGAGATCTGGGCCTAAATCCATCGTGTTTGTCCTTGGGGTACTTGCTGACTGGTGCTACACATTGGATCAGGTTTGCCTTTGACAGGAGGTATGGTTTAGTGGGGTACATAGTGTAAATTAATGTTGGCGTGAGGAAACAAAAATCAGACCCTTTGTACATTTAATAGTATTATGTGCATCGTGCCGTGGATGAAAAGTAGCAGGAACAGCTTTGATGCCATAGAGGCTAGCGGGAAGAACTGTTTTGGGGTGGTCAGTTGAAGAGATTGTCTAACATGTTTTAAACTACAACAGTTGCATTGGGGAGGGCAGCAGCTGAAAGGCTCTGTCTTTACTGGTAGGCAATGGTTAGATGGGGACCGGCCATCAGTCTTTCTGTTGGTGGTGGACAGGAGAGCAGTGGGCGGCAGTCACGGGTTCGCAGTGACACCCAAGGGGTGGTTTTAAAGGCGGGCGGAAAAGCATAACTGCGGGTATCGTAGGGATGAGAGTAGAGTGTAATGGATGCATTAGTAGCTGGCATGAAGGCATTGGTCTGTGTTTGGAGGTGGTTAACTGAGCGGGCTTTGCTTGAAGGTGGGTCATCAAATAGGAGGATGTGTTTGGTGGGCCGGCTGGAGGCATTGTTATATAACTTTGCAGGAGGGCACAGCAGCAGTTTTTTATGATGTATGTAAATCGCCTGATGAGAGGGCAGAAGTGGCCAAAGGAGGAACCAGAATCCTTTTTGTATGGCTGGGGTGAGTCCCTGCAGTATGGCGGGTCGCTGGCCTGAGAGCTCTTGACTGAAGCGGAGAATGGGGGGCCCCCTCCATGCACTTTGCAGGGGGGACCCAAGATGTTTCATTATACCACTGCTTTAAGGTGTCATGTAGTTCCTATAAACCTATATAGGATCTACGTGTGTAAACAACATAGACTGGAGGATTGGTGTCCAGACTGACACCCCCACCAGATATGTTTGCCTGTATACCAGCTAGCTCACAGTGCCACTGTAAACTCTTCTCACCAAGAAGAGACTAGTTCTTGGCAACTATCAAACATGACAACCCTGTCCCATCAGGGATCGTGGAAACAGTACAGTACTTTTCGCTCAATCACTCGTGCTCACTTTGTCTCAGAGAGATACTCAGAATAAACAGTGGGGATGTTTTCAATATGCATTTATTGAACCAGCGTCATTCTAGTGTGAAATAGGTGTGCTGAAACAACCATGAGACAGAAACAGATATAAATGATTAAAAACACTAACAGAGTAAATGGATGGTAGATTCCTATCATAGTGCTAAAAAAAGGAATACAGGCAAGTATAAAAATACGTGACAGTAATAATGCGTACTCCTACGATGCAACCCTAACTAGATGTACCTGAGTGAACCTAGCATGTATGTAGGTTTGGTGCCAAGAATCCCCCTAGACTGAAGCCAACCCCATTACCTGAAGAGAGAGACTGTGGGACCCCATCTTGGTCTTGAGATGGGCACCCCACGCGGGATGCCAGACCACTGCGAGCTGGAGTGTCTGCATGCAGGAACCTCAGTGTCTCGCATCAGTGTGTCAGCATGGAAGTCTTTGCTCCTCACCCTGCCTGGTGAATATATGGTGTATATATACCCAAAGGTACCCTCAGGGGATTCTACCTTGCTGTGTCATGTTGGTCGTGGATGACGGAAGGGATAACCCTTATACATACTTATTATGCAGAGAATGGTAAGACTGCTGTGATTCGGAGAATCTCCATGCATAATTAATGAGGCTAGTTTTCGGGGACAACCACACAGCATCTTATGCAGTGCTTAACTAGGTAAAAGGTCAATACCAAAACACATTATGTAGTGTAATGGTACGGTAAATGTAGGTGAAGGGTCAGGAGACTACTCAGGCCTATAGTGGGGTACTCTATGAAACATAAAAAAGGCAACCAGGATGACCTGCCACTACGTGGTCAAGTGTGGGTGAGAAGTAGGCTATGGGCTTTCGAGCCTCACCGTGTTCTAGTGTCAAAACTGAGAGTTCATACCTATCTCTTTCACTGCAAAACAATATAAATTCTTTTGAATAACCAGGCATTCCTAGTGCTGGGGCACAGCAAAGTTTATCTTTCAGCTCCAGGGATGCTTTTGTACATTTGTTGTCCCATGGACTTGGATCTGACACATCTCTGTGTGATAGACTCAGTGGAGGCTTTGCCAGCAAAGAAAGGTTTTGTATCCACTGTCTACCATAGCCAATCATTCCCAAGAACATCCTGACTTCCTTTTGAGTTTGTGGTGGGATCATCTGCAAGATCTCTTCCACTCTCTCTCTGGGGACACCTTTCTAACTCCTTTCACAATAATGTGTCCCAGATACTGAACTTCTTTCTAACAGTACTGCAGTTTTCCGGAGAGACTTTGGGCCATATTATCAAGAACGGGCGTAACATTATCGCCGCCTTAGTTCCAGGGAACTGCCGCTAAAGCAGTGATAAGGGGCTTGATAATATGCCCAAGAGAATTCAAATAGAAGCCCAGGTTTGATGTCCTTCCCACCAGAACCAGGGCTTCTATTGGAATTCTCTAGGGAATATTATCAAGCCCCTTATCGCCGCTAACGCGTTGATAATGTTATCGCCAGTTCGTCACAATATGGCCCTTTGTGTCTGCTTTCAGCCAGGTGGTTCAAGAGTGCAATGGTGTCGTGCTTACATGCATCTTGAGTTTCTGTTGCCAAAAGCAAATTGTTGTTATATTGTATAAGGGTGGATTTGCGTGGCATTAGCAGGGTCTCCAGATTTCATTTTAGAATCTGATTGAAAATACATAGGCCCTCTGTATACCCTTGTGGGACACGACACCATGTTAATGTCTGTTGCTGGAACTCAAAGGAAAAAATAAAATGGCTTTCTTCATGTAATGGTACTGAGAAGAAAGCCTGACATAGTTCAATGACTGTAGATCATTCTGCAGTATATGGGATTTGAAGCAGTATGGTAGCTTTCCTCAAATCTTGCACTATCCTAAATTTTTCATTTGGCTTCTGCAAGCCCATGATTTTGGACAATTACATGGACTCCCAATCTATTCCCTAAAGATTCCTTTCTGTGACATATCGTCTATTACTGGCTTTATTCTTGCAATGGTTTCAAGTGTCAAATGGTATGGTAGTGTTCTGGGATATAACAGCATTTGCCTTCACAGTGACTCGGACTGGTTCTACACCTTTACTAAGTCTAATGTATTTCCCTGTAAAATCCCACACTTATGCATTCACCGATTCCCTCAGGTCCTCCGGCAATTTCACAATTGTTAATAAAGGGAACATTTCTGCTTCATTTTGCTGGTTGATCATTTTGAAATCCACATCGTCATCATGAGTTTGGAAAACCACACCATCTGGTGTGCAATAAACGGTGCAATTTATCTGCACAGTAAATCTCTCCCTAACAGATTCACACAGCTTGTGTCATGACATATTGGTGTTTTTCCCTAAATTAGCCTATCTTTACTGGGAATTTCTCTGAAAATAGATTTATGATCTGTTTATTTATAACTCCCACAACTTGGATAATATTCCCCGAGGGAGGTAGGTCTGGGACTTCCACTGTTCTGTCCATAGACTTCAGCATCTACATGGGGCCACTCTGGTCTACCAATAAGGCTGCACCAAGTACACAAAAGCCCTCCTCTCTCAGGCTTCATTATTGGCAATTATCTGATCCTGAACATCATTTTGAAATAAAGGAAATTGTTGTAATGCATTCAGGTTTGGATTTTGGAAGTGTCATGGCATTTTTAAATGAGTTGATATTCATCTTCAGCATTTGATTTAGATCAAATCGAGGATTCCCCATTGGTGCTAGTTTGATAGGCGTCATTGACGCCTGTCCTGCATCGGTATTTGCATCTGCTTAGTGGGTACACTTTTGAGGCTGTATACCTTGTTGTATTTATACATTTCCCCCTGCATTTTCAGGATTATATCGACCTTCCCTCTTCCAATGTCCAATTCTATAGCAGATATGACAAGCAGTAACCTTTTTCATAGCAGCAATCTCTGATCCAGATCCTGTACTCAAAGGAACACCTCTACATTTTCCCTGTAACCTATTCATACCTCCTTGGTTTCTCTGAAGACCAGACTGTGGCACTTGTAACTCTTTGCATATTTCCCTTATTTTCAACAAAAGAAGGCTTTTGAAAACCTTTCTGAGCCAGATTTATTTGTGCTAACACAAATATTTCCTTCACCCTTTTCGGTTTCATGTCCAACTTATCACTACAATATTTTGCATGTGTCGGGATTTTGTCGACTTATTTTGCCAACAGATCACTCTTTGAGTTAGGTATGAAAAGGTCCCTGGCTTCAACTCTAAGACAAACTGAGATACAAAAATTCCCATATCCTTCACCTGAGGATACTCACGTCCACTTTGCTGCTGAAACACCTGAAACAATCTTGCATGGAACTCATATAAAGTAGTTTGTTTAATTTTGAGCCAGTCCATATCCTTCTGAGGTATTCTGCCCTTCAAAAAGGTAATAACTGCTTCCTATTTCTCCATCACCATAGGAGACGGTGCATTGGTCCCAGCCACTCTTGCTGGTTTATCTCTTTGCCAATGTACTGCAATTTTACATTCAGCCCATAAATCAGCAGGCACCACAATATAAAGAATGCATGCAAATCTGTCCAGAACACCTTTTAGATTCTTATAACCCATTCAAATTGGGAATACCCTTAATTTTGGAAAAATGTTCGTACAGACTGCCAAATCACCTTGACTCCAAGGAACATGTACATAAATCCCTCAAGCTATATCTCTAAGTAGATAAACCATCACTTCTCCATTACTTCCTTCATCCTGTTTCCCTGTAATAGCCGCTTCCCACTTTTTCTTCTCATGTTTTTTAGCCCATTTGGTTAAAATTTTTCAGTCTCACTCCATTTACGTATGTACTTAGCTAATCCTATAATGTGGAAACGCAGTCCTGTAATCCTCATATTTTCAAATGCTGGCTCATCCATATCAACCCTATAGCTTCTGTGTAAGTGCACATTTTGTTTTGTAAGATCCTATTAATATTTTGACCTAATTCAGTTAATTTGTCATGAACTGAGGCTGCCCTTCTCGTAACCTCCTTGCACAGGTACATTTATACTTTCCTTTGATATTGCTCTATGTGGTTGAATTCCAAACATCCCCTTATCATTTCCTCCAATTCCACTTTTAATTTAGAGACATTTAAAGGTTTTTTCTTCTCTGCTTCTGGTTGCTCAAGTCAGACAAAACCCTCTGATTTACTAGATCCTGCCATTTCTTCAAACCAGGCTGGTATATATCCTTTCTAAGTTGTACCTATTTCCTCCAGTGTCATTGGGGCTGTAGGTAGAATCTCCATCCATCTATTAGTGCTTGCATAGTCAGGATTAATTCCGAAGTGGGTGGAGTTCCAACGACTAGCTGAGGTTAAGGTCTCATCTCCACAAGTGGAGGAGCATTTGCTCCTACCCTGGTTACAGAAGATTGAGCATTAACAACAGGTACTGGTGCTATGCTAGTCACTGCAGCTGTACGAGTCTCAGTTGGAACTGTAACTGGTTATAGAGCTAATATGGGTGACACAATCTGTACTGTGTGAAAGGTTCATTCAATTGGAGCTGCAGCCATATGTACAGGGGCAGTAGGCACTGTTGGACTGGTACTAGCGCCTGATTCACTCTACTCAACTAAGATCGGCGGTGGTGGAGGTATCGTTGTCAACATTTGTTCTAATATCTCATCTCCTGAACCAGTGTCTGACACACCCACTTCTATTTCTGAGGAATTCTTGTCCTTTCTTTTGTTAGCAGCTTCTGAGGGAAATACTGGATATAATCTGGTCCCTTCTATAATAGCCTTTCTCCAATTACATTGTTCTTCATCCCATCTAGCATTTGCATAATCTTTCACTGCTCTGTTAGTCCTTCTCTGGTATTTTCCCTCTCTCTCTCCCTTGCAACTCATTCCCAAGCATGAAACCCCTTCATATGGAAAGGTGGCAGCTTCATTTTGCACCCTTTTCCCTTTAAATGGTCAAGACTCCTGGTATTAAAGGTCCTGTATCCAGGAAAACTAAATGCATCCTCCTCATCTCTAATTCTACTGCACTGGTGCATGTATTCAAACCATTCTTGGTAGTCATAACATAGACAGGGTACCCTCAGGAGATGCCTCTTTCCCTTTACGTACCAGAACTGTACCATCTTCTCTCACCAAATTCAAAATTTCCCTAAAACATTTCATTTTGACAAGTCAATTTGAAATAATACAACTGCATCCAATTTTATGATTTTGTTCTGTATTTGTCAAGTTCTTATTAAGCCAATTAAATTACAGCTGTTATTTTTCATGGATCTTAGTAACCAATTAAAATCCATTGTTCTCCTTTAAACATCCAATCCCAGCACGGCATTGCAACGTCACCAACCAATCACAGCGCAAAAGCACAAAACCATCCAATCCCAGGGTGAAACACTATAACGGACAACCACCCTTCTTTGCAATTTTCTTTGTACTCGCCTAACTAAAATAATCAACTTTAAAAACATCTTCTTGTTTTCTCTACTAAAGAAAAAGTAATACATTCACCCAAGAATACACTTCACATTTGTAAGTGAAATCTCGACCAGCATGAAATCACCCACATCATGCAGTTTCCCCACGTTTGCACAATTAGGTTCAACTAAGAGCGATCAATGTTAATCAGCCACCACAATTTTTTATAATCCTACGTTACTGGTGTAGGTGATGGTACCTCACACACCACACCTTTAAACCTGAAAACAAGATTTTAAATTGTATTTGTAATATCCTGGGATCTTTCGGCTAAAATAAACCTGGACTCTGCAATCTATTTTCTTCGACAACTTATCAATACTTCTTTCATTCACTCATACAACCCAAACATTTATTCCAAATGAAAGAACACAATCACAACACAACACATTTGCCCTATTGATACTCACACCTTCAAAACGCAATCACCTTCGAATACTGCCTTGTCGGATCCTCAAATTTTGGACTTGGGATTCAGGAATCGGGGATTTGTAAGGACATTTTGGGTATCCTTTTTATAACTTCATTCAGGGTGTAAACCAACCTCTGCTACCAGATCTGCTAGCGTGGAAATGACCAATGTAATTATTATTAATTTGAACCCTTCACTTATGACCGAGGTCTCCAACTGAGTGGAAATTCTGTCTCCCAGTCAAGGGATCTTTTACAACATATTTGAATGGATCACAAGTCAATTCACAAGGCATCTTAAAATAAATCATCAACTTACGGTTATTTAATGTGCAGTCTATGATGAGAGGTTTGGTAAGATTTTAAAAGATTTATTTCTCATTAAGAGATTCTTAATTGTCTTTGGTCTTTTTATTCAGATTAGTCTGAAATATCCAGTTACAGAAATATCAAGAAAAAAATGTGACTAAAAGCAGCAATGAAATAACACTGTGTTTCATAAAGGAAGTAGTCCCTGTCTTAATCTAAAAGGACCTGTCCTAACCTATCATGAAACCCACAAAGAGTTCCTCCTGGAAAAGAGCATGATTTACAAAGCATTAAGCTATTAGTTCTAAAACCCTCAACCCCTACTTAACAGCAGTTCCAGAAACTCAGCCGAGTTCCCAAACAGTCACAGTAGCAACCATAATTCTAGAATAAAGGAAAGCAACCACAGCAGTAGTTATGACTTGGCATAAAGAAATAGAAGTCTTGTCTTACAATGTATGCAAACAAAGGGGTATCACCATCAGCAGTAGCTCACAATAAAGCATGCAAAGTGCTAAGGGGAATGGCAGGGTATGTGTGCATTGAATGCATTAACTCTTTAACTAGGAACACACACTATATAAAAGAGCATAAATAAATAAATAAAAACAAGTGCATTTATCACTTTCAGACAATGAAAAAAGATCATCTGATAGTCCATCGCCTCTCCTTTCGGTTCTCACTGAAGCATATGAGTTGACGTGAAGTTATCTGAAGATTGCTAAAACTTTGCATATTCAATGCACTGCAGAAGATTCTCACAAGAACCTTCAGTAAGTCTTACTCTATTAGGAGTTCCACATCCCATTGTTCAAATGGACTAGTCTAATAAATGAAACATTTTCTATACGCAATGTCCTGGTTAGATCATGTGAAAATGCTTTCCCTTTGTCAAGCATTAATTGAGTTTTCAAAATTGTATTCAGGATAACACATAGCAGGTGACTTAATATAATATGATGAAATCATAAGGTATGAGGAAATAAATAAATTCATTTTTTTCTAGCTACACTTTTCTGGTGATGACACATTCTACAATTGAATATTAAAATGAATTCAGCATTCCGAAAAGGCATTATTTTATTAAAAGGGGAAGGATAGAAAAGTAAAAATGTGAGGCCTAGTCATGTATGTGAAGTGGAAACGGGAGCCTCCTGTCGAATAATAACCTGCACATTTATTTTCACACATTTAAGAAAAGCACATTTTGCTATGGTTTGTCTTTGTCAAACATTTCTATTTTATTGTCAAGGCATATATTAGTATTCATGGAAGGTTAAATATCATCTCAAATTTTTACTTTCACACGTGGGAAGTCAGGTTAAGTGACTGCAGGGGAGTGTGAGGTAAGCTTACCTCGCACTTTATCTGATCTTCTGAATTCCAAGTGTTGTGAGGATTAGAACATCATTATGAGAGGTGGCCTTCATTTCTAATGAGGCCGGTATCAGCAGTTACTGGCACCATGGGAATTAGGAGATCTTATGAAATGCAGATGTGTTTTATTTGATCCGGAGATTTCAGCTGCTGAAAGCAGAAGTACTTTTCATGTGAAAAAGCCAAAATGAGGATTTCACAGGGTAATTGAACACAGAATTATGGTGTCACAAAGATTTTTTTTCATTTCTTAGTGGACCCTCAGGGTATATCTCACAAAGGATCATATACTTCCAAAGAGCACTATTACCTTTACCATATCAGTAACTCCACGTGTAGGGAAATACCTCTCAATTTCTTGGGCCACATGCAATGAGGACTTTAGTGGTGTATCCACAGTTCCACTCGTGACAACCTGACAATGTTTGTTGTGGTGTCCAATACAAGATCCTAGACATGAAAAGCCTGCATCCTGGAAAAAGAGTAAGTGGATTATAAGGACAGGAGAACTACTATAGTTTCTGGACCCAGTCTGAGCTTCATGTATCTGGGTCACGTACTTGGATTGAAACCCGATCCAGTCAATATTTTCAAAACAATTATAATGCAGGTTTAAAACGAGGAATGTAGGAGAATTCAGAATATAATTATGCAGTCAGACCATGCACACTGAACACTGTGCACCTATAACCGATTTTTAACAAACCTGAGTTGACAGTGTTTAAAATGTAAGCGAGGAGCATGCCAAATTTGGTGCAGATTTCGTAAGATCTCTTAATACATTTAACAAATATTTCCACAGTAAACCTTTGCTGTAATGAAGGATTAAAATGCTGGCTGAATGTAAATTGCACAGCAGTTTTCCCAACATTTACTTCCTTTTCTTGGTCTGTTGAATTATTCCAGTCATGTTTGAGATATAAGAAAAAAATTAATTGTTTAATGCTTATTCACAAGAGCTGCATTTTTTGTAGAATGTTCATGATGCCTAGAAAAAATTAGATTAAAGTGCATTGAATACACCTACATATCTGCACCTAAGTCAACAGACTATTTTCCTCTCAGCACCCAGGATCTGAAACAACATCCATGTATCCATTAGGTCCACCCCAATGCTGCTCCAATTTTGAAAAGAGTTTAAGACTAACCTCTTTAAATAACACTACATCACAAAGATGTAACTGTCCACAACCCCACTTCCTTTCCTATCTCTTGTGGACCTTATGCTTGTGTTTGACCCTGTACAGCGCTCCACTGTCTTTTGGCTGGGAATGCACTATAGAAATACCATATACATACAAATATAAGTGGTGCATGTGAGTTTCAAAACATAATGCAGATTATTGTAAACCTTATCATACACACACAAAACACACATGCAAAAACACCACCCCCATAATGTAGGTAATTGCATACAATATGTTGAAAACAAATGTTCAAAGATATAACATACACGGCTACAAACACATGAATTAAAATTCACATTCATAGACACAGAGTTACATACGAATTACCACTAACTTTTCTTCTAAACAAGAAAACATATGAACACAAAAAGTCATATAGACACAAAGAAACATACACAAGCACATAAATACACATTCACCAATTGAAAGAATACACAAGCACAATAACACACATACTGAGACATACAAAAACCCATATACAAAATCTAGGCCCGGGCTGAATTGCAATTATGGTGGAGTAATCAGAGTAATTTAGGAAAATCCTACGCTAACAGCACATTTATGAGCATGAGTGGCTGCTCGTTCTTTTGTGTTCTGTTGCATTTAGTCCTATTTTGGGGGGCATATTTGTGCTCAGAAATACAGCTAATCGCAGAATTATTCTTCTAGCGTAATACCGCAGAATCTTGCAGAATTCCAGGGGAATTACTCATGATTAAGCAACACAGAATTGCACATGTAATGCATACCCATAATAAGAGTATAAACCCACAAACAAACACAGACACAAACAAAAAAGCTTATACAGATACATGTATACACAAAAACATATACATAGAAATACACAAGCACACACCCTAAAACAGATATGTGTATAGGATACACACTCCTTCACATGCGTTTACTCTGAACGAGCATGAATATAATTTTTTTATTTATTAAGAGGCTTTAAAAATATTAGAAACAATAACAAGATTTAACAACATACATAAAATATAAAATCTGTCCTGGGATAACAGGGTAAATCTGAAATTACACAAGGAGAAGAGACAACTCAGGAATGTGACACATATTCACTGTTACTGCGTGTAGGGCACAAGAGCCAATGGCTGCCTAAAGGACTTTCACACATATTATCATTTTCAGCTGCTGAGCAGAGCTCAGCTTTGCACATGTTGCAGAAACATTGAAAATAAGTATCTTGGTCATCTCTACACCTGCAAGTTTCAGCAGAAGGTGTCACTGGTGCTTGCTTCACTTTATGTACAATTGAAAATAAGGGGGCTAAAATTGAAGAGAAAGGTCTGGCACCAGTTTCTCTCTCACAGTATGATTTGATTGGCCTAAACCAACTTGAAAATGGCATTCAGGAAGAACAATCCACTGCCCATTGTATAGCTGTAAGGAGACACTCTGTGGAATGCTGTTAAGCATTAAGGCATTAAGCAATGCAATTTATCAATTCTCCACAACTGTCTTCACAATTGAAATACTCTTCTGCTTTGGGGACTGCCTACCATCAATGGCCTGCTTTCAACAGATGCCTATACTTCCCTCTTCAGCTAAGAAAAAAAGAAGTATTAATTCCTTTTGTGTGCTACTCTAAAGTTGTCAAGTCTCAAAGGCAAATGACAACAAAATATATTTTAAAGTCAAACAATTGAAGCAAAATATTCTACGAACTGATTATTAGACCTTGCATCCATTGGTATTTATCAAAACAGTCATACATTTTGAAATTAAGAAAGCTGAATGGCTCAATTGATATATATGTCATAATTGACTCCTATGGCCCAATCTAAACAACATACACTATTGAGTATATAATACAACCTTAAAACAGAATGTCATATTTCAGTTGATCAATGGGTGCTTCATTATTCCAATGGTTTCCACAGGAACAAAATCATTTTGTCCAGTCTGATCAAACAGACACATCAGTCTAACCTTGATAATGCACATTTTCTGAGTAAATTCATTGACTGTAAAGATTTTTAAAGCCAATATGAGAAGTCTGGCGTGCAAAGCCCTACTTCCAGATTGTGTCCCAGGTGATGTTTTTAGACAAAATTCAGATTTCTAGGCACCGTTATTAACAAACGTTTTCAGTGTGGCTATAAATGGTAGCCACCAATACCATGGAGTGAATCTACCATTGTCACAATTTTTAAAATAGGTGATAGAAACCTCCCCACCTGGTATTGACCCATATCCCTCTTGGATTCATCCGCCAAAATATTAGGAAGAGGTATTTTGCAAAAAGTAGAAGCCTGGGTGGATTTTTTTTTTTTAGATGTTCAATATGGTTTCTGCACCGGTTTAGCCACTCTCCCTCTTCTTGATAGCTGCAAAATATTTCAAGGCCAAGAGAGGATCATTACATAATGCATTTATGGACCTTTCCTGTGCCTCTGACTTGGTAGATAGAGGGAAATTATGGGACTTGATGAGTTGTGCAGGTATGGAGGCACCTATTTTAGATCTCCTTAGATGATTGCACTGGGACACGCCACAAAAATAGCTATGGTCCCGATAACTAATTTTGTCCACTAATTAGGACAAGTTGGGGGTGAGACAGGTCTGTATCTTAGCACCGTACTCATTTATTTTTTACATAAACAACCTTGACTAATTTTTAGTACAAAAGGGAAAAGATTTACACTAAGTAGGTAAATGTGCAGTCCCAGTTTTCCTCTATGCCGATGATGCAATTTTAATTTCCCGCACAGCCAATGGCCTACAGATTTCACTGGATTCCTTTGATGATTTTATGGTAAATTTAATAAATGGCCAGAAATCCTTTATCATGTCTGTTGGCTCGAAAACTACCCGTTCTAGAAAGTTTCATATTGCTGGCTCCACAATATTGTGGCCCGAAAAATGCCTGTTCTAGAAAGTTTCATATTGCTGGCTCCACAATATTGAAGGTTCAAAATTGTATTTATTTAGGGATTGTTTTTTAATCTAATTTGAAATGGGAAAAGTTATTGACTGAGAGGGGCCACAAAATTGCTGGGGAAATCAAAGCAATCTTCAAATTTTCTCACAAATTAGGCCATAAGCCAATAAAAGAGATGATTCTACTATATAGAAGCAAATGTCTTTCTGCTGGTTCATATGGAGCAAGAGTGTGGGGCTATGTACACCTAGGAATTTTGTAAAAACAGGAGAATAAGTTATTATGTAGGGTGTTGAAAGTTCCAAAGAGTACAACTAGTTATATCACCCATTCAGAATTGGGACTCCCATTTGTGGCAGATGAGGTAAAAATTGCACCTCTGCTTTTATGGTTAAACATCTGGCAATGCCCACGGCTACCTTTTCACGATCGGTCCTAGCGGACTGTTTGACCCAGGATAAGTGAGAATAAATTCCTTGGATAGCCTATGTTAATCAGGCCTTTTCTACACTTGAAACCCCAAATTTACATCACTATCCAAAGGAGTGTGTAGATTATACTAAATCACATCTAAAAGATCAAATTTTTAAACCGTGCCAAGATGTTAGGTTTGTAAACACACTGCACTTGACTGCAGTGGCAAAGTTATTCCTGATTTTAACTTTTGAAGGGTTAGAAACTTATATATCATGGATATCCATTCCTGTTTACAGGTTTTAACTTACGTGTTTTAGACTAAGCACCGAGCACTTTTGGATAGCCTTTCCGCATATCATGTCTCAATACAGTCTACTGCTTAACTTTTTCTTATGTGTCGTCTCTATAAACCTCAGGAAGACAATTCTTATGTCCTATTCTGAAAATAAATCACTTTACATTTTATAAGTTAGGCCTCAAGTACCTTCAGAATTTAGAAAGCCAGCATATCTGCCACACTTTGAGTAGTTTTATAATATGGGCATTAACAATTAGATAAATATGCAAACTAGTTACTGCTTTGTGGATATTTCAGGTGAATCTTTTTGAGGACAAAAGCTTTAGATTCACATACCTAGGATGGTTCTTGTGAGACAAAAATAATATTATTTGTCATTTGTGCTTTGTGGAGGATATTGGGTGTCACCCAATAATTGTAGTTTACCCTGAAGTAGTGTGTGCACGTTAGTGGCCAATCTGGATTCAATCCCTGGCATGCACTGTGTATCTAGATGTGCTGGCTCTATTTTTATATGGTTTTAATTAATAGCTCAAGCCTAACATGACACAGGTTTGACCTCGGCCCTGAAATGCTTTTGATGGCCTGGAAACTTCAGGCAGCATGAAGGACCCATTTAGCCCATTATAGGTGTTTAGAGGTTTTCTGCTGCAATTGGTCTTACCTGTCTAAGCAGGAGGTTCTTCTGGTACTCTCAAGCTGCTACTTGATGTCTATACCTGTGTCACTGTCTTTTGTATATTTTAATATGTGTAATTTTAATATATATAGTATCTGCACATTGTACATTTATGGTAATTCAACTGAAATCAAGTTTTTTTAAAAAGATAGGGTTAATCAATATTTTTGTCTTTCTAGTTAGCAATACACATGAACATCTGGTGCATAACTTGAAACAGATAGGAGCAAGTTGCAATTTCTTCTTGGACAGACATTGCTAAATTGGTTTCAGTTTAAAAGAACCCTAAAGTACATGTGAAAGTTAATATCATTTACTTAAATAATTAGAAAAACAAGCAAAATATATTTTTAACATTAGTATCAGTATGCTACACAGCCAGTGAGGAAATGTGCCTCTCATCCCACCATCTATTTGAAAGGCTCATTTTAGTTTATTTATTCATGTAATTTGTGATTGGCTGCCGCTGACACAAATCATGATGATTTGAAAGCATGCACTATAATTTAGAAGCACTTTTTATTTTAACCTCAGTGCCGAGCAACTTGCTTTAGCTATAGACTGACTTTCTAATTATGGAACTGTTAGACCTGTCAGCCTTAGAGTGGTTTTCTCCCAATGTTTTGCCTACTTATCTCCATTTTTGTGCTGAATTTTGACTTCATCGGCCTTAGAACTCTGTGCGCTTTACCCCTGCTAACCAGTTCTAAAGTGTTTGCTCTCACTTCCCCAAACATGTTTGAAAGGCTTACATCTGATTGGCATCTTTAATGATAAGATCCTTGTAGACTGGTATGCCATATACCCAGGACCTGTAAAATAAATCATACTAGTGGGCCTGCAGCTCGTATTGTGTCCCTCACTTAAGTAGCACCTGTCAGGCCTGCCATTGCAGCCCACATGCAGTTTTAAACTGTTAATTCAACTTGGCAATATATCCCCCTTGCCAAGCCGTAAATTCCTCTTTCATTGCATATGTCACTCCTAATGTACTGTGAGGCCTACTTGTTCCAGAGGATAACATTAGATTGCCTTATTACATATAATAAGTGCTAACTTTTGATTCTGACCAGGTATTCAGTTCATATTTGGAATCTATGAGATTGTTATGAAAAATCCTCTTTAATGGTAAAATCAGATTTTTAATTACAATTTTGAAAATGACACTTTTCGAAAGTTGATAATAAACAAGAAGGCAACTCAGTAATATCTTGTGGGCTTGGTTACCTATGACAAAGTAAGTAAGCAAAAATAATTAAATACTTAAATTATTCATTGATATCCAAGCGTAACAGCCTAACATAATTCATTAAAGTCAGTTAGAAAAAACATTCTAGTGATGAATAAATCACAGAACCAAGGGTATATGCTTAACATGTTATATTGAAATAAAACATATAAGATATAAAGGGGTTCAAAATAAAGACTACTGCATAGTACATTGACAATGTGTTTTTCTACAACAGAGTATAAATCTGGAGATTTTTGAACATGTGATAGTGTACTCACTCTCAATTCAACAAAAGAATGTCCATCCTAGTATTGAAACAAACACATTGGAGTGATGCGAGTCCAAGGGAGAGATGGGTTGTACGATGGGTCACTACTAGTCCTGCGGGAGGATTCTCAGTGGACTGCCTGCTGCTGTGACCTGCTGTGCACTTTGAAGGACTGATTGGCTGTACCAGGAAGGACTGCTTTTCTGCCTAGAGCCTTTCTCGAACCCTCAGACACCAGCACTGCTGTTGAATCTTGCAACCTCCTCTGAACCCAGTACTACCAGAGTGGCCACTAGGGCTAGTTTGCTGACCTTGTGTTCAGAGCCACAGGGACACAAAAGGCTCCCATCATCTTGAACAGGCACCTGGACCCAGCATGAGGGAGTTCAGAACCCCCAAATGATATCCTACCAGTTCTGGAGCCTTGGTTGTGGTGCTAAAGGTGCCCAGATGGCCAATACCCAAAACTCAGGCCAAAAACTGCTCTGAGAGCCAGGAAGAGACTGACACTAACCTGCTCACCTATCCCTCCGAGGTGCATCGTCGGTCACATTGACTTCAAGGTTTCTCCCACTACGTTGTTCTCTGCATCAGCAAATTCTGCTCAACGGTCCTTTGCCAAAGGAGTACCCAAGCCCCTGGAATTGTCTTTGGCTATAGCCTTCTGCCTCAATGGAGGTTTTCAACTTCCAAAGAAGAGGCTGAGTCCGAAAATAGAAATCTTGACTGCGACTTTGACCCAAGGTACCCCGATGACGACGCTTCCACCTCGTATGCTTCCTGCAGCCTTGCCCTGCTAAACTTTACCTTCTCAGAAATTTTTTCTCAAATTTTCTTCTAAGTCCAATGGCACTGACTGGGCCCAATACACTTCTTGTATCCGAACCACACTCGACCGCAGTCGGCTATATTTTCTTACTTTGAACCTGATATCACGTAACTAGATGTCCGTGGCTAGGTTTTACTAAAAGCTTTAAAAATTCATAACTCCGGTTCTACTGATTGGTTTTTTGTCATTTTGGTGTCAAATAATTTATTCTTAATGTACTCGGTTTTTCATAATTGGTGTGGGATTTTTGTTATGTTTTCACTTTATTATGGTTTGTGTGCTACAGAAATACTTTGCACATTGCTTCACAGTTAAGCGTGCCTGCTTTTTGTGCCAAGCTACCCAGGGTTAAGCGCAGTTTAATTTCGTGACTTTTTGTGGTTCTCCCTGCAAGCAATTGTGGCTGTAGCTTGGCCAGGGCTCATACCCCAGTCAACCAACAACCCAATTTCTCACAAGAACTAAGTAGCAGTTCAATTTTAAAACAATGGTTAATGCTGCACATTGAAGCACTTATGAGGCACTTGATGGAGAGCAGAGTTTGAAAGAGAAGAGCAGACCCTTGCACCAAAGCTCTCATACTAGCAATACAATGCAATACAGTGCAGCTTTTTGGAAAAGGGCAGCCTCTGTTGTTTAGCAGGCAGAGGAAAAACAAGTACAGTACAGTGCAGTACAAGGTTCAGCACATCTTGCAAGGCTTTGGCCTTCTTGGTGGCCATCTTCTCATCATAGCAGAAATAGGGTCATGCCCTTACCTACATCATGGGTTATTTTGGATCACTCAGCATTTGGGTGGCTATTTCTCTCCAGCAGCTCCAGAGGCAGATTTCTTGGCAAGAGAATCCAGGTACTGGTCTCCCTTTAGCTTGGGTTCATCCTTCCAGTGTAGTAACTAAGGCACTGTTTGGAGACATCAATTTATTATGATGAAACCTTTCAGTAATTTGGTGCATTATGATTTGAAAATATTGGCAAGAATTTTAGGATTGGTTTTATAAGACTCAAGAGGTTGCTGACACTTGACAAGCATTGGTCTTCATTAATTTTGTATGAGACTTGAGAGATTTGTGGCCCTGAACAGAGACCTGCCGTGAAAACAGTGTGGAAGCCCCCGCCTAGGTTTAGGCTTTTAAACTGTAAATGCAGTTTCGTTTCCAGTCTGTAATTCTTCAAAGAATGGAGCATCAGAATGCCACCATTGCTCTGATAATAAATAGACATCTTTCAAATTATGACAATATATGAGGTGATATTTCAGTTACAATACTGTTTCTGTATTGCCAGAAAAAGAGTGCATATATTTATGATTCAAACACCTTGTTATTCTACATTCCTTTTCTTGTGGTACTTTTTGCATTTCCCTTTTAAAACTGATGTGGTAAGTAATGGACAGCAGAACCCACACTAACAGCCTATTCCTGGCATTCCTAAATTCCATGCCCACAGTAACATCCCTGACACACTTCCCCTCTTATGGCCACTCTAGTAATCTGGTGAGATTATCACAAAGTCAGTGCTGTCTGAAGGTGGTATTCTGTATGTGTTGCTCCCAAGTAACTGAAGCCTGAAATGTTCTACCACACTGTCATGGCCCAAATGATGCAGGGATTATTTAAAATCCAAAACACGCCAGATGTGGCTTAACACATATCCATGTGCCACCTGCAAAACTGAAACAGAGACGATAAAGCATTTTTTCTACATACCCTAATTAGCAGTGCTACAGTTCTATCTGCATAAAAATCATGTGAATACCACTGAAATATCCACATGTGATCAATCACTCATTGAAACATTTGCAAACGTTATTATAATCAAAAAAGGTGTAGTCCTTAAAATAGATGACAGTAAAAATTAAGGGGCATATTTACTAGGAGCTTGCGTCACCGCTGCATAATTTTTGGGACTCAGTGGCAGAGCTTTCTTTGCTCTATATTTACAAGATGATGCATATAAGCAGATGCGTCACTTTTCGTAGGCCTGCGTCGGTTTTTGCCTTCATCAGAATTGGCTGTGTCGGTATGTTTTAATATATGTAAGGTAGGCATTCCCACCTAACCTCTCCCCCATAAAACTGACGCAGTGCTATTTATGACATTTTGCTAAAGTGACACATCTTCGGTAAGTGGGCCACTGAGCTTTAGATGCGCCAAAATACTTAAGTCTCTAAAACCCAGGCATAGGCATTGGCCGTGGCACGGGTATCTGACCAGCTGAAGTGACTTGAAACAAAGCAATCAAGTCACATTCCCTCAACAGGTAAGTACACACATAAAGTAGATAACACAGCCAATATCACATCACACACCATCACAGACTTGTATGCACTCACATTGTACTTTCACATATGTCATACATATGTAGGCATAGTGATGCACATAAGTATACTATTCCCACTTGTATGCATGACATCCAGGGCCAATGTAATAAAGTGCAAGGTGGGTTTTTCACCTTTTCATACAATATTACATTGGTTCCCACACATGAGGCTACTTGTGTCAGTCAAAACCAATGCATCACCTCTGATTTCTGATGCATTGTTGCAGTTGCATCAGCCGTATGACCAACTACAGCAATGCTCCACTTTTGGGGCGGTTGCCTTGCGGCATCCTACCCACAGATTGGGCACATTTACAAGGCTCCTATAGCACCAGAGTGTCACTTTTTATGACACTCCGGTGGCGCACAATGCTGAGCCATATTTACAAGGCCACACAACGCCACCCTGCGTGGCTTTTCATGGCCTTGTAAATATGCCTCCGTTTCATACTTTAATCTGCATGAAAGGAGCTTTTCATGGGTATTGCTGTGGGTGTTCCCACGCAACACTGATAAATTCTGATGCATTCCCAGATTTACAAGGTTTCATAAACCTGGGAATGCATAAGATTCTAATGCCTCCCCAGGGGGTTAAAGTGGCACAACAAGGAGCAATACCTTTATTTCTCCTTGTCACACATGCATCTCAAATGCCTTTAAAATAAAGGAGAACCACCAATCCCTTGTTCCAGGTGGAAAGAGGAATTATTAACTTACATGAAGTCATAGAGACAGACAAAATACCAGTTATGAGGTGCAATTGTATTTTTCTTCACTGTCTCCACTCACAGGGTAAGTGTTTTGTAAAAACTGCCACAGATCGTACCACAGGAAGGACAGGAGAACATTAATGAGTTTGATGAGGCACTACAGGAAATTGATAGGAGATTTTAGCCTAATGTTAGCATTGCATTTCATTGTATTGGATAGTTACAAAATGTAGACACAGGTACAGAGGAAATGAGAATCATTTGCTGAGTTCCTGATTTTGTAGAGGGCATTATCATATCATAATTTTGGTGTTGTAGCTGACAACATGATTAGAGATGAGATGATTGTCAATGATAGAAGTAAAATAAATCTAGGGAAATTATGGGTAATGGGAGATCCTACATTTCAATATGCTGTAAGCAATCGAAGTCAACTGTGAATGAGGTAGAAGTGCAAGACATCTAGCTTGTTTAAAGTTTTCCTGTCATTTGAAAGGAATGTAAAGATTGTGAGGAATATAGCATTTTTCCAGAATTTGTAGATAAGTTAAAAAAGATGGTTAAGGGAAGATGACCAAAATTGCTTATGTCTTTGGAAATAGGGTCAGCTGTGTCTATTGCAATTTCAAGCTTAACCCTGCACAGCAGTGGGGAAGATGCTTGCATTCAACAATTTAGCAACTTAGCAGGCCTGGAGAAGAGGCGTACTAAGTGTCCTCCATTTTCTAAAGTTTGAAACCTTAGGTAGATCTTTATAGCTTTTGGCAGCTCGCCTTAGACTATTATTACCAAAGATGTTTTTGCAGGCTCTTTGGAATGCTGATCAGAAAAAATAAATTAGATTCATCTAATATTCTAACTATTTCTTTTGGTGGTGTCAAAATTGACATGTGAGCTTTTTCTAGAGTGAAATTAATTTTCAAGTGTGGGAGTAATGATATTAATTTATATGAAGCGATCAAGGGAGTCAATATACTGGCATAAAAGTCCCAGTGGAAATTGGACATTATTCTGAATCCTAGAAACAAGGAGAGAGTAATTGTGGTGCAAGAGCCTGAAAGAAATGAATAGTTCACAAAACAATCAAATAAATCATGGATGTGTTTTCAGAAGAATCAGTCTTACTGAAAGGTTTTATGTACAAGATTACATTGAAAACAGTGCTCTACATGTGAAACAAAAATTAAAAGTAGTGCCATTGAATGTTAGGTCAGATTTGAAGAAAATGCTAATGGGTTTCTTGAAAGATGGCAAGATCCATAGTTCTGATCCTTAAATTTGATAACAAAATAAGATTATGTGTCAATCTGAAAGTCTTAAATTCCACCACTGTTATCCATTGCCACCCACATCCTAAAATGAACAAGCTGGTGTCTGTGCTGAGGGTTGCTAGAACATTTCCCACTCTGAATTTGAAAGACTTTATTTGAGACTTCAACCCTCTATTGAGTAAACTGGAAACAACATTGTTTTGGGAATATCTATTAAGATATAGTTCTAATTTTCTCTCTACAATGCTTACAGTAGGGGATAAAGAACTCAATTCTAACTTTGCCAGCAACAAACAGGACATGCACACAGTTCACAGAAAGATATTTCTGACCTTATTAAAAAAGAAAGCTATAAATCATCTTGAGCACCATAACCCAATAGTATTCCAAAAGCCTGACTAAGGAAAGATACTGGGGTCTGGAGTTATTTACTGTACTTTTTATTCACCATCATGTATCTTAATGGCTAAATCTCATATTCCCGAAAAGTCTCCTTTTTCCAACCCATCTACAAACATGGACCAAACTAAGATCCAGACTAATTTAATTATTCAATGCAGACAGTAAAATTGTTGTCACATTTTTATTGAAAAACAAACAGTAAAGAACAATTCCATTACCTTCTTCCAAACGGAATTTATATCACAGTAAATTCTGTAATAAGAACACATGATAGCCCTACACTTAATGGCATATAGAGATATTCAGCAGAAAAGTCACAACATGTTTGTCTATTCAACAGCTTTTGACATAGGGGACAGAAACTATGTAAGGCAAAAAAGTTCATCTTGGGATATTGATCAAATGTTGTAATACCTCATAATTCAAGTTGAACAAAGATGCATGGGTCCAGGGCAAACTCTCTGAGGTTAACTGAAAGAATAACAACAGTAAACAGTCTTGAACAAGGATGTCATTTTCCTCCTATGCTATTTTCTTTGTTTATCACTGACTTACCAGCAGCTCTGGACCAAAATGAAATTGGACAGGGATAAACTGTCTAGCATGTGCACATAACCTAATCATCATTTTTGAAACTCATAAAAGCCTTCAACATTATCTAAACTGTCAAATCAACTATAATAATGTAAATAAATTGAAGGTTAGTTATTTGATAAGCAACAGTATATCTTCTGGCTGTACTAAACCTAATTGTAAATGGTCTCCAGACAAAATCAACTCTGCACAAGTCCTATCCATACCTCAGGATGGAAATCATCCTTAAATCCTTAAATTAAACTGGAAGGTTCAAACAGCAAATTGTGTCACTAGAATTCAGTCAATCTGCAGTGGACTTAAACGGTTCACTAATAAAGCTGGATGAGTTGCCATTGGACCAATCATTCCAGTACCCACCACAAACATTGTTTGAACATTATTGTATGGCTCACTAGTTTAAACGAAAAAACTTTGCTTAGTCTAGATAAACTGTATTTAAATCTAATATTACCAAACCCTTATTACCAAATTAGGCTTAAATTTGGAGTAATTACATTGCATCCCATTGACAATAATAATGTTATCAAGGGCTTTTGCAAAGGCATGCTAGCAGGAAAAGAAACATTAAAATGTTTAATTTGGAATGATGTTAAAACTACCTTCAGTGCATCTCTAGGACCAATTATTCAATATTTTACATTCCTCATTGAAGACTATAAGGACCTGCCACTTGAGAACTTTCTGTCACAAACAAAGTACAGTTGAATTTACTTATAAAACAGAATTTAAAACAGTTCCACTTTAGCAGAAACATTTTAGAATCAGGAAATTACAAACATACAACTTATCCACAACCTACAAATACAATGAATGGGCAAAAATATCTTGATTACAATATTAAGACAAAATTAAAGGAGACGTTTTTAAGATGTAATCTACTATACATGCCAGTTGTACTATTTGATGGTGAACAGTGTCTGCTAACCAAGATCTTTACAGATCATTTCACATGTAGGAGAAACTGTATTTCACTATACTTTGTCTGTGCCATAGTACTTAAAAATCTGCAAGAAAAATTGCTTTGACCTCTATTTCACTCAAATAAAATGTGAACAATAAAAGAAACCATGCAGATGGTCTTTGGAGGACTTAGCAAAGACACAATTCTGTGGATTTACGTAAATGGGTCGCGACACTGCTCGTCATGCTGCAAATAACCCCAAAGGATTCTGGATAGTGTAGTGGCTACGGTGAGTACGCCTACGCCACGAGTATATAGAAATATAATGCCATCCCTGGACACGTGTTTCGAGGTAATTGCCTCTCGTCAGCAGGGAGCAGGTAGGTATGCGGGGTGCCGATGACTGCCATATATATAGGTAAAATACCTTCCAAGGCGCGCAGGTGCAGACACCGGGCTCGTCAGCCAAAGTCGCTCGAATGAGCTATTAGTAATTTACGTAAATGGGTCGCGACACTGCTCGTCATGCTGCAAATAACCCCAAAGGATTCTGGATAGTGTAGTGGCTACGGTGAGTACGCCTACGCCACGAGTATATAGAAATATAATGCCATCCCTGGACACGTGTTTCGAGGTAATTGCCTCTCGTCAGCAGGGAGCAGGTAGGTATGCGGGGTGCCGATGACTGCCATATATATAGGTAAAATACCTTCCAAGGCGCGCAGGTGCAGACACCGGGCTCGTCAGCCAAAGTCGCTCGAATGAGCTATTAGTAATTTACGTAAGTGGGTCGCGACACTGCTCGTCATGCTGCAAATAACCCCAAAGGATTCTGGATAGTGTAGTGGCTACGGTGAGTACGCCTACGCCACGAGTATATAGAAATATAATGCCATCCCTGGACACGTGTTTCGAGGTAATTGCCTCTCGTCAGCAGGGAGCATTTGGGGTTATTTGCAGCATGACGAGCAGTGTCGCGACCCATTTACGTAAATCACAATTCTGTGGATAATGGCATTTCTGCACCCGTGGTTTCTCTTGAATTGAGCAGGATTACTATTGGAGCAAAAACTTTATGTTGCATGCTGACTTAGGACCAGATTCAAATTCTCGCCGATAGCCCTTTGTTTAGCAGAGGTGTCTGGAGTACCTGCCATATTGACGGTCATTCACGACGAGGCCCTGCATGTTTTTATTTTTTATTTTCAAAAAGAAAATCCTGAGATTGGATTTTCTTTTTAAAAGTAAAGAAGGAAGTAAGCTGCGGAGTGTACTAGATAGAATGGGAGTACCAGCCAATAGCCTTGATATTATAATAAGGATTCACAAGAATAATTCTACCCCGAGTCAGATATGGGTCGAATGGGGAACTGACAGTAGCATTTGGGATATAGAAGGGTGTGCGTCAGCATCGCCACTCCGGCTGGAGTCACCGCCATCATCACCACCTGCATTGCCCAGGTCGAGGAGGCGTGCTGCTGCTAGGTTGCATGTATCGGAGTCCTCATCTGAAAACTCGAGGGGGGCGGAAACGTCCACTGTGCCCCTGAATGTTAGCCATGCCAGTGTGCCCTCCGCCTCTGAGGGAGCACACACAGGTGCCAGACGTCGCCGCAGGGCTCGGGTGCAAAGTCCACCTCCACAAGGTGAGAGCCATGGCGTCTTCTCAGGGCTTGAGGCCACCATGGTCAAAATACAGGGCCTACAAGCAAAGGCAATGATGTCGGTGCAGCGCCAAATGCGGGGCCTCAATGATACTTTTGTAAATATTGACAGGGGCATCAGCGCCATGGCTGAGTGTTGGACAGGCCACACGAAGGGCTTGCTCCCTCCCCGCATGACAGGGCCCAAGCCCCGGCCCCCCAGGCGCGACCCACGAGAATCACCCGCACCCCGTCTCCCGACGGAACTCCTGCCCTCGGACCTCCATGTATCACGGGCCCAAGCCACCACCGGCTCCCTCGGCCGGGTCAAGCCGCCATCTTGGGCCCTGCGCCACGAGGCCGCGTGGCCTCCCCCCGACCCTAACCCTGGGCCTGGCCGGCCCCGACATCCCGGCACCACCATCCACCCAGGAGGTGAGCGGACCACTTGGCAGGTCAATGGGAGGACGAAGCGCCAAGGACTCTCCCCCGCCAGGTGACGATCGCCTCCAGCTCCCCCAGGCACCGGCTCCACCCCCCGCTGGGTGTCTGGACACCTTCATCCCGGACCCTCCGACCTCCAAGTGCGAGGGTCCGGACATCAAAGGGCACCTGCCCTATAACTGGAGCAGCTGCGGAGCAGGAAGGCAGTTGTATCCTGGAGTCGAGAGACACCGAGAGAACTCAGCCTTGACGGACTACTGGCGCTGCCGTAGCCCTATCTTGTGATCTATCGTCCTGCCTGCTGGCGCTGCCGCGGCCTTCTGCAACCTCCATCTTCACCGGGACCTGCTGGCGCTGCCGCGGACCGTACATCAACCATCTTCACTGGGACCTGCCGGCGCTGCCGCGGACCGTGTATCGACCATCTTCACCGGGACCTGCTGGCGCTGCCGCGGCCCGTACCAGCTAAACCACCTAGCTCGAGGATTGTGAGCTACCCACCATACCCTCTCAACTACCAGACTGGTAACCAGACTGTCCCGCTACCCCCTTTTCCCATCTTGAGAGACTTGAATCGAGGGGACCCCTGAGTCCAGACCTCCTTGTACCTTTTCATCGTACCTTAAGAAGTGCTTATAAAGAACGCTAACTCATCTCCTTGTGTGGTATCTGTCTGTGGGGGGGGAAGTTATTTGTCTGTACGATCGCTGGAGACGGCTCTCCCCGGAGACCTCTCCCCTTGTCCTCGGCCGACCCTCCCGGTCCGTCTAACATTGGTGGCCAGCGGCGCGATCCGAATCAACGCGTAATCGTACAGAGAGTAGCTCACCCCACGACAAAACCACGATGTCAGCTAAAGATAGCGGTTCCACTGAAAAGTTCCAAATGGATAAGTTGGAAGAGTATAACCACCGCGAACTTAAACAATTCTGCATGGAACTAGGCATTGATACCACCGGCCTGAGTACCAAAGATGATTTGAAGCGCGCCCTTGAGTCGTGGGCAGAAACTGGGATCACCGGATCCTCCGACCAAAACAGTGTCGCACCAGAGGGGAACGCCACGGCTCCCGAGGAGCGGGGAACGGGCCTCTCGCAGGAGGAGATCCAGGAAAGAGAAAGGACCAGATTACACGAGTTGGAAATGGCACGACTCAAGATGGACGGTGAACTAAAGTTAGCCGAGCAGAAACTAAATCTAGAGCATCTGCGGCTCCGAGAGGAGCGAGAAGAAAAACAGAGACAGAGAGAGCTTGAGGAAAAAAGAATAACACTCGAACAAGAACGCAAACTGGCGGAAATAGAACTTCGGAAACAGAATAAAGAAACGGGGGTGCCTGAGCGACCGCACACCCCAGGGGCAACCGAGAAAAAAGTCCACATCCCCAAGGATGTTGTCCGAGAGTATGTCCGAGAAGACGACATACAGCAGTGGTTCAAAGCCTACGAGATCGCCATGACCTCCCACCGGATCGACCGGAGTGATTGGGGAGCTGGACTATGGGGGAGGTTCGTCAACGAAGGTCGCGATGCCCTGTTGCAGCTCCCAGATCACCAAATGTCGTCCTACGACCACATGAAGGCTGCCCTCCTCACCCGCTACGGCCTCACACCTGAGATGTACTGCCAGAGGTTCAGAGATTGCACCCGGATCCCGGGTACAACTTGGGTGGAGTACGTAAACTATTTCAGCCGAGCCTTCGAGGGTTGGATCAAGGGGAGCCATGTAACGACCTACGAACAACTCTTTAATCTCATGGTATGGGAACACCTGTTGAACAACTGCTTCGTCGAGCTCAGGCAGCACCTCCTCGACAGTAAATTGACCGACCCCCGGCAGCTCGCCGCTGAAGCTGACCGATGGGAGAGCACCCGAGTGGGCCGGAGAGGACCGCACGAGCAGAACCGAAGCAACCAAGGCCAGCACCGTCCTCGGGGAGGAGGAGGAGGCCAGGGGCGAGGGAGAGACACCCTCCCGGCAACACCCGTGGCCAGCACCCCGCCCCCGGCCGGCCGGGGAAACCCCCCGATGCGTCCAGGGTTCCGAGCCAATGTCACGTGCCACCGATGCCAGCGAGTCGGCCATTACGCCAATGACCCGAGCTGCCCGCAGAACCAAACACCCAAGCCCCGCCAGGTAGCTGCCGCCGCCCTGGGGGAAGAACGACTGTCAGAGGAACAGGAAGAGTATGAGCCGGCCCAGCAAGAGTGGGAACCGGCCGCCATGGTTCTAGCGTGCCTAGGGGGAAAAGACATAGTCCCGCGGGCTCCCCTACCCGCCAACACCAGGAAATACGGTCAGTGGGTGACCATTAATGGGCATCGGGCCGAGGCCTTACGTGACACAGGCGCCAGTGTGACGGCCGTCCGCTGTCACCTGGTGAAACCCGAGCAGATCCTGCCGAACATTCTCTGCCCCGTCCGCTCAGCCGACAATTCCGAAAGTCTGTGTCAAATGGCCTGCGTCCCCTTCGAATGGGGAGGGGTCTCCGGCCTGTTGAAAGTGACGGTCCGGGATGATGCCCCCGTGGACTGCGTCCTGGGGAATGACCTTGAGAGTTCCCAGTGGGCCACCGTCGAGAGAAGAGAGCACCTGGGGATGCTGGGCCTCCCGGACTGGGCCTGCGTAACCACCCGGTCCATGGCAGCCCGTGCCGTTCCCCGACCAGAAGAACCGGAATGGCCAGCACCTCCGCCCCCGGTCGCCCCAGTAGAAGACAACGATGAGGCCAACCCCCCGGAGCCAACGACCGAAGGGGACGCGCAACTCCAGGACGTCCCCGGCCTGGCTCAGTGGCGTCAAGAAGGGGGGCCCACCCAAGAACAGTTCCGCCAGGAGCAAAAGACCTGCCCCTCCCTCGAGGGACTCCGCCAACAAGCCAGCGCCCAGAGCGCAGGGGACTCCACCGGAACTCACTGGGTCTACTGGGAGAACGACCTGCTATACAGCGAACAGAGGATCGCAGAGCTAGGGGCCGGTCGAGTACTGGTGGTACCTCTCCGCTTCAGAGACTTCCTGCTCAATCTGGCCCACGATGTCCCCCTGGCTGGACACCTGGGCCAAGACAAAACTTACAGTCGCCTAGTGACCCACTTTTTCTGCCCGAAGATGCGGAACGACGTCCTGAACCACTGCCGGTCCTGCCCCACGTGCCAGGCCAGCGGGAAGAGTGGCCGTAAGCTGAAGGCCCCTCTACAACCCTTCCCGGTGGTCACCACCCCGTTCGAGAGGGTAGGAATAGACATTGTGGGGCCCCTGGACCCCCGCACGGCACAAGGACATAGGTTCATCCTGGTACTGGTGGATCACGCCACCCGCTACCCCGAGGCGGTGCCTCTACGAACGGTAACAGCTCCGGTGGTTGGCCGGGCCCTAATGGGGATCTTCTCCCGGGTGGGCTTCCCCCGAGAAGTCGTCAGCGACCGAGGCACGAACTTCATCTCCAAATACATGAAGTCCCTCTGGCAACAGTGCGGGGTCACCTACCGATTCACGACCCCCTATCACCCCCAAGGGAACGAACTAGTGGAGCGATTCAACCGCACTCTCAAGGGGATGATTGGGGGATTGGAAGAGCCCCTCCGTCGCCAGTGGGATGTACTACTCCCGTGCCTCCTCTTCGCCTACCGAGAAGTTCCCCAGAAGTCCCTCGGTTTTAGCCCTTTCGAACTCCTGTACGGGCACCCTGTGCGAGGGCCCCTCAGCCTAGTCAAAGAAGGTTGGGAGATGGCCCCCCTAAAGACCCCTCCAGACGTCTTCAAGTACCTCCTGGCCCTACGTAATCAGACCCGGCGCTTCAGGGAGATGGCCAAGGCGAACCTCGAGGCCAGCCAGGAAGACATGAAGAGATGGTATGATCACAATGCCTCCTCCGTCGAGTTCGAACCTGGACAACAAGTGTGGGTGATGTCCCCCACCGAACCATGTGCCTTACAAGATAAGTGGACGGGGCCCTTCAAGGTGGTCGAGCGCAAAAGCCCCGTCACTTACCTCATCGACATGGGGACCACCCGGAACCCCCTTCGGGTCCTCCACACCAACAGACTCAAACCACACTTTGTGCACTCAGAACTCAGCCTCCTGATGGCTACAGACAGTGGAGCAGAGGAGGACTCCGAACCCCTCCCGGATCTCCTGAAGACTCAGGAGAACGACGGTTCCGTGGACGGGGTCCGGCTCTCCGATGCCCTCACCCCAGAGCAACGCCAGGGCTGCCGGGACCTCCTGCTGCGGTTCGCTTCACTGTTCTCCCTCACTCCCGGGGTCACCCCTTGGTGCTTGCATGACGTGGACACCGGGGACAGTCCCCCTGTCCGGCACCGGGCCTACCGCGTACCAGATCGGGTACGGGCCTGCATACAAGAGGAAGTGGCCAAAATGCTCACGATCGGGGTCATCGAGCCCTCGGACAGTCCCTGGGCCAGTCCAGTTGTATTGGTCCCCAAAGCCGCTGCCCCCGGCACCACACCTGAACTGAGATTCTGCGTCGACTACCGGGGCTTGAACGCTGTCACCCGAACCGACGCTCATCCTATCCCCAGAGCGGATGAATTGATCGACCGGCTGGGGGCCGCCCGCTACCTCAGTATCTTCGACCTAACAGCGGGCTACTGGCAGATCGGTCTCACACCCCTGGCTCAAGAACGATCCGCCTTCTCTACCCCCGATGGCCACTACCACTTCAAGGTCATGCCCTTTGGCATGAAGAACGCCCCCGCTACATTTCAACGTCTTGTGAACCAGGTCTTGGCGGGGCTCGAAGAGTTCAGCGCTGCCTACCTGGACGATATCGCTGTATACAGCCGCCACTGGTCCGACCACCTCCTCCACCTCCAGGAGGTCCTACAGGCCCTCCAGCGGGCCGGCCTCACGATTAAGGCCGGCAAATGCCAAATTGGTCAAGGGTCCGTGACCTACCTGGGGCACCAGGTGGGGAGCGGGCTGGTGGCCCCACTGCAACTTAAGATTGCTGCCATCCAGTCCTGGCAGCCCCCCGTCACTCAGACCGAAGTCCGAGCCTTCTTGGGGCTCACCGGCTACTACCGGCGGTTCGTGAGGGACTACGGCAGCATTGTGGGGCCCCTCACGGGTCTCACGTCCAAGAACCAACCAAAGCGGATTAACTGGACCCCCGATTGTCAAGCGGCCTTCGAAAAGCTGAAGGCCGCCCTGTGCACCGCCCCTGTGCTCCAGGCCCCCGATTACAGTCGGGAATTCGTAGTACAGACAGACGCCTCCGACCACGGCATCGGAGCGGTTCTTTCCCAAGTGAACCCCGAGGGTCATGACCAGCCGGTGGCCTTCATCAGCCGACGTCTCCTGGCCCGAGAACAGCGCTGGAGCACCATCGAGAGGGAGGCCTTCGCAGTGGTGTGGGCCCTCAAAAAGCTCCGGCCCTATCTCTTCGGTACCCACTTCCGGGTACAAACCGACCATAGACCCCTGCAGTGGCTGATGCAGATGCGGGGGGAAAACCCAAAACTATTGCGCTGGTCCATCTCCCTGCAGGGAATGGACTTCACCGTGGAGCACCGACCGGGCCAAGACCACGCCAACGCAGATGGCCTGTCCCGCTTCTTCCGCCTCGACGAGGAGAGTCCCCAAGGAGATGGGTGACTCTCCCCGCCTTCAGCTGGGGGGGACGCATGTTGGACAGGCCACACGAAGGGCTTGCTCCCTCCCCGCATGACAGGGCCCAAGCCCCGGCCCCCCAGGCGCGACCCACGAGAATCACCCGCACCCCGTCTCCCGACGGAACTCCTGCCCTCGGACCTCCATGTATCACGGGCCCAAGCCACCACCGGCTCCCTCGGCCGGGTCAAGCCGCCATCTTGGGCCCTGCGCCACGAGGCCGCGTGGCCTCCCCCCGACCCTAACCCTGGGCCTGGCCGGCCCCGACATCCCGGCACCACCATCCACCCAGGAGGTGAGCGGACCACTTGGCAGGTCAATGGGAGGACGAAGCGCCAAGGACTCTCCCCCGCCAGGTGACGATCGCCTCCAGCTCCCCCAGGCACCGGCTCCACCCCCTGCTGGGTGTCTGGACACCTTCATCCCGGACCCTCCGACCTCCAAGTGCGAGGGTCCGGACATCAAAGGGCACCTGCCCTATAACTGGAGCAGCTGCGGAGCAGGAAGGCAGTTGTATCCTGGAGTCGAGAGACACCGAGAGAACTCAGCCTTGACGGACTACTGGCGCTGCCGTAGCCCTATCTTGTGATCTATCGTCCTGCCTGCTGGCGCTGCCGCGGCCTTCTGCAATCTCCATCCTCGTCGGGACCTGCTGGCGCTGCCGCGGCCCGTTGTAACGACCATCTTCACCGGGACCTGCTGGCGCTGCCGCGGACCGTACATCAACCATCTTCACTGGGACCTGCCGGCGCTGCCGCGGACCGTGTATCGACCATCTTCACCGGGACCTGCTGGCGCTGCCGCGGCCCGTACCAGCTAAACCACCTAGCTCGAGGATTGTGAGCTACCCACCATACCCTCTCAACTACCAGACTGGTAACCAGACTGTCCCGCTACCCCCTTTTCCCATCTTGAGAGACTTGAATCGAGGGGACCCCTGAGTCCAGACCTCCTTGTACCTTTTCATCGTACCTTAAGAAGTGCTTATAAAGAACGCTAACTCATCTCCTTGTGTGGTATCTGTCTGTGGGGGGGGAAGTTATTTGTCTGTACGATCGCTGGAGACGGCTCTCCCCGGAGACCTCTCCCCTTGTCCTCGGCCGACCCTCCCGGTCCGTCTAACACTGAGGGAATGGGTGAGATGGCTGCGGGCATGCGGGACATGTCCCAGTCCGTCATGCTGCTGTGCTCGAAGCTTGATGAGGACAGGGCAGCACGGCGCCGGGAACGTCAGAGGAGAGACCCTCACACAAGGGCAGTGAACCGGCTGGCAACTGCCACTTCGCAGCTCTGCAGGCGCTCGGTGGCAATGCAGGAGGGCCTTGCACACTGCAGCACTGACGTGTCAAGGGGGATGGTGAGGGTCACCAGTGCACTAGAAGTGCTGCTCACCAGCCAGTCTGCCACAACTGGTGCTGTGGATGCTGGTGACAGCGAAGAAACCACCAGCAGGAGCAGCATTACCCCCCCTGTCCCAGACACACGGAGGAGCAGCAGGCGGCATGGGGCTGGCACTGGTCCCACAGCCAGTGAGGACGCACACTCAATGGCATCCCGCACTGGAGTGCGTGGGCACAGACACTAATGCTGCACACAATAGCATGTGATAATTGGGTGAAGTAACCCTTGACTCACAAATAGTGATTGCACATTATTGATGGGACAGGTTTTCCTTTGTGTTGTGGCGTAGTGCCACATGATTAAACTACGTCATGGCATCCAACTACTGGCTGTGTCCCCTTACTTAATCAGAAATAGTTGCATGTGATCTCTGCCCGTCTCTCTCCCATCTGTTGCTGTTGCCACTCCTGCTGCGTTGGCCTCTGGCTGTGCAGACTCATCATCATTGTCCTCACAATCAGTTATTTCCACCTCTGTACCTCTCTTCGTGGCAAGGTTGTGCAGCATTGCACAAGTGGCAATGATCTTGCAGCAGATGATGGGTGGGACAGGTTTTCCTTTGTGTTGTGGCGTAGTGCCACATGATTAAACTACGTCATGGCATCCAACTACTGGCTGTGTCCCCTTACTTAATCAGAAATAGTTGCATGTGATCTCTGCCCGTCTCTCTCCCATCTGTTGCTGTTGCCACTCCTGCTGCGTTGGCCTCTGGCTGTGCAGACTCATCATCATTGTCCTCACAATCAGTTATTTCCACCTCTGTGCCTCTCTTCGTGGCAAGGTTGTGCAGCATTGCACAAGTGGCAATGATCTTGCAGCAGATGATGGGTGTGTACTGGCGTGCGCCTCCGCTTTTGTGGAGGCAGCGGAACCTGCTTTTCAATAGTCCAAACATGCGCTCCACAACGTTGCGTGTTGATTTGTGTGTCACATTATATCGTCTTTCACTCAGGGTTGATGGGTGTAGGTAGGGAGTGAGGATGAATGACCGCACGGCATGTGCACTATCGCCTAGGTGAGTAAGAGAGTAGCATTAGTCACATGCCTCAATACACAATCATTTGCAATCAGTATTAGGGAGCGTCACAGTGTATTACCTAGCAGGTATCCTTCTCCAAATTCTCCGGCAACCAGGCGTGTGTAGATCCCACTGTTCTGAAAGATGTAGGAGTGGTGGGTGCTCCCAGGAAACTTAGCCAAGATATCAGTGATTATGTTGCCTGCATCGCAGATTACCTGCACATTTATGGAGTGGGTGGACTTTTGCTTCCTGTAGATGTGCTCAGTGGCTGCTGGTGGGCAGATTGGAATGTGTGTGCCATCAATACAGCCTATGACATGCGGGAACTGTTCCATCTGGTAAAAGTCTGTCTTGGTTTTCTGCAGTTCAGCCTGTGTGTTTGGGAAGCTAATGTAGTGTTGCATTCTCTGCATCATGGCATCCAGGAACTTCCTGAAGAAACGGGACAGGCAACTCTGGGATACCCCGCCTACCGCAGCTATCACCCCCTGGTAACTGCCAGATGCAAGTAGATGTAGGCTACAGAGAACCTGCACATGTGGTGGTATGGCATGCGCCCTTGTTGTTGGCTGGTCCAGGAGTGGGTGCAGGTCCCTTATCAGGTCGATGATGGTTTGTGGGTGTAGCCTGTACCTTTCATGTATCTCAGCCTCAGTCTGTTGAAAGAGTGTGATGCGCTGTCTGTAAATGCGTTCCTCTCGTCTCCAAATCCTCAGACCTGCTACCTGTAGACGTAGCTGCCTTGCAATCACATACAGAGCAGCCATGGTGTCCACGCTGTTGCATTTTGGGATTGCTTATATGCACTGTTGCTGATTACCACCTGCTTTCAATCTGTGTTAATTACCAACTCTTAAATACCAAATTTCATAAATACCGAATTTACCTACATCTCTTTTCTTGTTTTACCACTTCATATTTACCGATTCGGAAAATATGTATTCGGTAAATATGAATCGGTAATTTAGAATTCGGTAAATATTAATCGGTATTTACCGATTCATATTTACCGAAACCTTCTTTTTGGCCTCCTACATCTCAATTGACTAAATACCGGTCAGTAACGGGATATTTACCGAATTTCGGCCGTTACCGACCGGTATTTAGCTACCTACATATGGCCCTTAATCTCTCAAAATGGTGTCAGACCCAGTCCTGGACTGGTAGAGGCCATTGTTAATGCTCCACCTCCAATGGACAAAACTGGTGTTTAGGGATGGGGCACATCTGAAGTCGATCACGAGCTCGTTCCAGGTCTTGGTTGTGATGTGGAAGTGAGGGGCTTTGGCAAGGACGAGGTGGGCGGATCAGAGGTTCCTTTTGGGTACATGGAGGGTGATTCTGTTGTTTAGATATTGGGGTCCGGTGTTGTGTAGGCATTTGTAGGCATGGATGAGTATCTTGTAGGTGACTCTCTTCTTGATGGGTAGCCAGTGGATCTTTCGTAAGTGTTGGCTAATGTGCTTGTGTCAAGGGATACAGAGGACTAGTCTGGCGGTGGTGTTCTATATCGTCTGGAGCTTGCGGAGTAGAGACTTGGTTTTGCCCGCGTAGAGGGCGTTTCTGTAGTCCAACCTGCTAGTGATGAGTGCGTGAGTGACTGTCTTCCTTGACTCGAGGGGGATCCATTTGAAGGTCTTATGGAGGATGCGGAGGGTGTTGAAGCAGCTGGAGGCGACGGCGTTGACCTGACGGTTCATGGAGAGGGAGGAGTCGAATATGATGCTGAGGTTTCTAGCGTGGTCCGTGTGGGTCGGGAGGTGCAGAGGGCAGTGTGTTGTTCCATGCCGTAGGGGTGGTTCCAAGGACGAGGACTTCTGTCTTCTGTCTTCAGAAATTTCTTAAGAAGGGTGTCAAATTTGAGTAGCGCGAGGAGCGTAAAGGGACTTTTGATTTAGTCAAGTCTATGTTGGTGAGCAGCAAGGCCCTTAAACACTTTGATCCCAATTTCCCATGCATTACGGTTGATGCCAGCCAAGTGGGGTTAAGAGCAACTTTCAAAACAGAGGATTGAAGATGTTGAACATTCTGTTGTGTTTGCTTCGAGAGTGTTGAGAGATGCTGAACTGCAATACTCTGTGATCAAAAAAGAATTGATGGCACGTTAGTGGGCCATTGAAAAATTTCACACATATGTATGGGATAGTTTTTTTTTGTTAAAACCTGACCACAAGCCCATAGTCAGCATTCCTCGAGGTGGTGTGAACAAGTGCTGCACCCCTACAATTTTAAGGATGATCACGAAATTCTTATAGCATCAGTTTGATGTAACACATATTTCAGGGGGCAAGAACAGAAGAGCAGATTTGCTGTCCCGTTTCCCTCTTGGAATCAACGATCACAATGATGTTCAGTTATGTGATCTTCTTGATGAAGATTGCAAGGATTGCTTGGTCTCGGCCTTGGAGATACCAGAACTTAGATTGGGTTCAGAAAAGTATTGGTTAGCTGCTTTCAACAATGACCAGGTTCTACAGGATGTGTGTGAATTAGTCAAGACCAGTTGGCCGAGAGAGAACGTTCTGTCTTCTCTAATGCAGAGTGAGATTTTCTTAGAAGATCAGATAAGCTCACACCACCTCATTTTTTCAGATATGCCAGAATCAATAAGGCCAATGATGGTCATTTGAGGGCCACCTTAACCAAATATTGTGTCAGGGAGACAATCTGGTGGCCAGGCATGGACTCTGAGATTGATGAGGTGGTAGCTAACTGCTGTGTGTGTTGTTCGCATAAGTTTGAAGGTGATGACTCCTCCTCTCTTACCCATCAAATGTCTTGAGGGACTGGGGGTTAAACTTGGCATGGATATGATGGGGCAGTACGACTCTCTGCCTGGAGGTCGCAGGTATATTCTTTCCCTCATAGATTACACCTCCAAATGGCCTGAAGTCATGATGGTGAGGGAGTCCAGTGCCAGTAATGTAATAAAATTCCTTAATGAGATTTTCGTGAGGGTAGGGTTTCCTGAGGTGATCATTACTGATAATAGTATACAATTTGTGAGCAGCAAGATGCGTGTTTTCCTTGAAAGTTGCGGGATCACTCATCTTAAGAGCTCCTTATATCATCCACAAATTAATGGCCTTGTAGAAAGGATGAACAGAGTTGTGGGTGAGTGCTTGAAGTGGGCAAAGGTGTGTAATCATGATGTGTGCAATGCTTTGAAAAGCATGGCTTGGTGCTACAGAACTACTCCCCACTCAGCTACTAAGGTTTTTCCTATCGAGCTACTGAGGGGACGAAAAGAGAACACCACTTTTAGGCCAGGTTGGATGTCCAAGTGGCTTAAAACTGAATCTGATGTCGAACAGATCATGTCCATTATGAGGGAAAACATGTCTCTGTCATAATAGAACTAAACAAAGTGGTATGATAAGAAAGTGGGTGCCAAAGTAGTTGCATTGGTCCCTGGACTCAGTGTTCTGAACATCAAGGGTAATGCTGTACAAGTGGATGGAGGTCATTAGTGGAATCTTTCTAAAACTGACAAACTGAAACCCAGTTCTGACCATGTGGTGGTGAGGGACTGTGTTGATATGCAACAATGTAGGGGTATGATGTAAGAGGGGTCAGGGGTACCCCGATGTCTAACTCCAAGAAGAGGTCCCAAAGTCAGGGTCATTCTGAGTAGTTTCCTTGTGTAGTTATTATGTTTTCTTTTGTTGTTTTTTTGTTTTGTTTGTTCTGAAGAAGGATAGGTATGTAAGTTTTGTACGTGCGCTTGTGATAGTTCATATTTTACAGCACTGTTTAGCTTCAACCTCATCCTTTCTATTTTATGTGTGATGCAATGGATTTCTGTTGTAGCATTCAATTTGTTTATAGCCTGGGCAGCATGGAATTTGCTGGCACATGCATCAAAAATGCCATTTGCGATTCCTTATTAGCGAAAAATGAGGATTCGCTAATAAGGAATCCCAAAAGCCTATGCATGTAGGAATCGCTAAATAAAATTGCGATTCCTAGAAATTCCTTAATTGCGACTCTAAAATTGCGAGTCGCAATTAAGGAATGGCTTCCCATTCATTCCAATGGGCCATTAGGTACTCGCAAATTGCACTTGCAATTTCAAGGGTGCAAGGATGTCAAAAGGATACCCTGTTGCACCCTTGAAATTGATATGAGCACCCATGTTGCGCACACACATGCCCCAAGGGCATGTGTGTGTGTAACATGGAACTTTGAAAAATCCACTTTTGTGCATTTTTCAAAGAAATCGCAATTTACCGCCACCTTTCATTTCACGGTAAATTGAGATTCTTAATTGCAAAATCACATTTTTGTTACTTTATTGCATTGCATTTAAGAAATCGCAAATTACGATTCCTTGAATGCAATTGCAATTAACATCATCACAATTTTGCGATTACTTAAATTGCGATTTTTACATTTGGGATGATGCATCTCAAATGCAAAAATACCGGTCACAAAGGGGCAGATTCTGAGAATCTGCCCGTTTACGAACGGTTTTTCCTTTGTTGCATGTGGGCCGTAATGCTTTGAAAAGGAGCAGTTGTTAGTGTTCAGGGGAGGAGATTGGACTGCTCAACCGTTTGGCCTTTCTACAATAAAACTTGTAAAGTTAATTACGCCCGCCTCTGAGTCTTTACTTCACACGGGTATTTGAATCATTTAAATCTAAACAAACCATTTAGCAAAAAGCCAAACAGAGATCTGAATCACAACATCTAGGGCAGAAATGTAATCTGTAGTTGCACCAAGGGGAGATCTTAATTTGCTCCAACCACTGGAATAACACTGCTTTATGGAATGAAAAATAACACACATATCACATAAATAAAAGCATTTTCTCAAGTGAGCCAAGTGAGACAGACAGCTCATGATTTAATGGGCAAAGAGTAATAAAATGAACAATTGCAACCTAGACACCACTTCTAGAGAAGCAAGTAACCCCCTTACCTTGCTCCTATTAGGACTAAAGCTGGGCCCCTAGAGAAGACTCTATTATCCTGTGGCTTGCCTTGCATATCTTGTTAGATCCAAGGAAGTCTACTACATTGCTGCCACCCTCATGTTGTGATCTGCAAAAAGCCATTTATGAGTGGATGTTCTTCATGTGTCCCCCTTGGGTATTCCATTCTACTGGGGCCGCCATTAGTGGGTGAGTTCTCTTGCAACATTTAGGATTTTGGTACCCATCTTGGACTTTGTTAGTTAATTAAAGCACGATCAGGAGCTAGACTGTGCTTTCCTTTTAGGATCGAGCACTTATAAGATAACACATTAATACAAATTGCTTGACTGTGAGAAAACAAGTAAATAATGATAAATTAAATAAAATCTTGAATGAATATGTCTGGGTCAGATATGTTTGGATTAGTTCCAATTCTTGAATGATACTAGGTTAAGCTTGACTTGTGGCAATATACAACCTATCATAGTGAACTAGTTCCATAAAACTCCATAAGTGTGGCATAAAACTTTGCCGGAAAAAAGTATTTAAAGCAAAAGAACAACACAAAAGAACAAAACAAACAATTCAGAAAGATGTCCTGATTTGAAATTCTGGTGAGTTGAACTCTTAACTCAATGTTAAAATAAATGATGTGAGCATGAAGGCACTTAGTTTTCACAGTGAGAGAACACCATTGTGTTTGCACTATATTAAAACATTGATTATGTTTAATGATACCAATTATTAACAATTTTTTTCTCTATTTCAAAGAAGTCATAGTAGAACCGTTCTCATGACACCAAGAGAAAATGCCAGTCTGGAGATTTACTGCACAAATGCTCTGAGGTGTCATCAGTACGGTCTGTACATCATCCCCTTTCCCTCTACCCCTGATTCTTTGTTCAGTTTCCCATATTTGAAGTGAGATTCAGACTAATGGAATGGGGGCAAGTTGGAATTCATATTACTTCTGCATTGTCCTGGAACACTGGTTAGTTGTTTGATTGTGACATGCACAGTTTACACTGAGGCCAGCATGGTCACTTAATATTAGTCAGATGGTAGAAAACAACAAAATAACTTCTATTATAATAAATATTTAAAAAAACGTATTCGAGGAGGAGAGACTCAGTAATAGCTGTTACAAGTCATGCTGCAAACAACTATTGTTAAAGCCCCTGGTAACTGCATGATGAAAATAAATTGAATTTGGTATTCCAATTCCCGAGTTAAACTTTCATAAAGGCCTTGAGAATGTTGTTGCCACCACACTCCGGCAAGGTTTCAAACCTGAGGGGGCGTGGCTTCGGAGCCGTTGGTGATGGCCGCCGTTTTCGGGAGCTCCGCGGCAACGTAGGCGACAAGGAATCTCCGGGCTTCTTCTTCCCTGTGTCGGACCGCGAAAACCGGCGTTTTAGCCGTCGGAACATTTCTGCTACCGCTGTGAAGATATGCGGAGCGTTTACGCGATGCTAAGGTGATTTTCTCTCCTCAAATGCAGTCCGTCAGAGCTGCGGCCGCCATTTTGTTTTCTTTGATTTTGTTTTCGTGATGCATCCTTCGCCCTATTGCCACTGCCAATGTTCCAGATATTTACAGTCTTCAGGATTTCTGCTATCAATGTCTGCGCAAAGGTTTTTTCCTCACCTCTTTTTGGCATTTTTCTTGAAACCTTCGTAGTATTTATTGAGGTGTTCACTACAGTTTCTTTCTCCTGATTTGCTGGCTCATTTTTGCTTTTACTCTCCATAATTGCTTCTTTGCGGACTTCCTCTGGTATTGAAAATTATTAATACTCGAACCTTCTTTTCCTTGTGACTTTCTCTAACATTTTTGAAGGGGAATTTTGTTTCCTTTTCTTCATGGCAATGCCTCGTGGTGCTCGTAATGGGGTGCAGCAAGCTACCAACCATTCATTGGCTGATACTAATCCTTTTAATGTCTTACGTGACACTATGGATGAAGTACCCCCTGAGTCCTCTGAATCTAAAGGTTCGACCACTCCAGGCACACGTCCCAAACAGGCTTCCAAGCTGCCAGCGGCTTCTCCATCCGGCAAAAGAGTGAAAGTTAATCCTCCCTCCCCTACTAATACATCATCTTCAGTCTCTATGGAGCTTCTCCTTGATGAAATCCGTGCTCTGAAACCATATATGGAAGAAACCAATTTGCGTTTACAAAGTCTTGAAGACAATTGGTCTCATACTATTCAGAGGGTTGTGGTCCTTGAACAGAGAGTTGACGCAGCACAGGACTCCATGAACCAATTCCCCATTTTACATAAAGAGATTAATCACCTAAAGCAACAGGTTGTGCAGTTGGAAAACCGCAATAGACGCAATAACCTGCGTATTTATGGTTTGGTTGAAGACCTTGAAGGTTCTAATCCTACTTCATTTTTTCAATCATTTTTACCGTCTCTTCTTGGACTTCCTGAATCTCCTCCTTTAAACATTCAGCGCGCTCATCGCCTGGGCCGGATCTCTAACTCTTCATCCTCTTCAGCAAGACCTAGAGGTGTTATTTTATATTTTCTGGAATGTACTGACTTACTCAAGGTACTTCAAGCTGCCCAGCAAAAAGGAAAGATTTCATGGCATGGTTCCAATCTATTTTTCTCTCAGGACTATGCCAAGGTGACTGCAGATCGTCGGAAAAAGTTCCTGGAAATGAGACCTACTCTTCGAGGTCTCAATGCTAGATATGGTCTTTTCCACCCTTGTCTTTTTAAGGTGACCTATAACAATAAGACTACATTTTATGAAGATCCAGCTGTACTTCAACAATTTTTGAATACCTGTCGTCATGATTCTATGTATGTATCCAAATCGTAATTGTTTTGTTTTCTTCATAATGACTACTTGATGTTCTGTTCTGTTGTATTTTGGCATTGATGTTATACGATGTTAACATATGTGTTTTGTCTTTCTCTCCTTAGATTTGGATTTATGGTCCCCTGTATGTTATCTCCTTCATTCTTCCTGGATGACGTCCTCCTAGTCGTTGTTGTTCTGCGGTTTCTCGTTCGGCGTCCCCTCTCCCCCGTGTGGTTCCACCACCCTCATCTTTCTTGTCTTCGTGTGGTATGTCTTTTGTTATTCTGTTCTCATTTTTACATCAATGGTTTCTTTTGACTTGTTTTCTTATCTTTGTTTTGTTTCTTTCTTTTGCTTTTTCCCTCTTTGTTTATCTACTGTTCTCTTTGTTTGTATTCCTTGCTCTTTTCCTTCTCTTTATCTCTCTCCCCTTATTCCTTTAATTCCATCTATTTTCTGGCTCTCTTTTTCCTCCTATTATCTCAACTCCCTCCACCTTTTTCAGTTTCATATCTTTCTTTATTTTTTAATTTCCTTGTCTTCTACATATAATTTGTTTAGGGCAGTTCTTCAGTTATATATATGGTTATGTATCTTATTTCTCTTTACATATAGTGATAATTCTTCGGCCTGCAATGTTTTTGGTTTTTCTTTCTTTCACAAATGTATCAGTTGTTGTTCATTCTTTACTTATTCATACTTTTGTGTTTTCTCTAAATTTACATTTTAATTCTTATCTTTAGATGTCTTCGAATATTTTATCTTGGAATGTTAAGGGTCTTGGTTCACCCATTAAGCGTCAAAGAGTGTTGTCTCATATAGCAAATTTAAAAGGGGATATTGCGTTATTACAAGAAATTCATGTTAAAGATGCTGAAATTCCTAAATTGCGTCGTCATTGGGTTGGCCATGTTTTTGCCTCTCCTGGTTCTGGGAAACGTAATGGTGTTGCTATTTTCTGTCATAAGCGTTTGGATGTTCAACTTGTTAAGCAAGATAATGATTTAGAGGGTAGGTGGGTAGCAGTCTCTTTGTTGATTAATAAAATTCCTCTAACTATTTTTAATATTTATGCTCCCACTGTTCAAGATAAAATCTTTTGGCCCCATATTCTATCTCTGCTCATGCAACACACTGATGACTATCTTATTTTGGGTGGTGATTGTAATACGGTTATGGATCCATTTTTAGATAGAAGATCTGATTCTAGGTTCTCTCCCTCCCCTATGCATTCTTTATTTACCTCCACTATATCTCAAAGAGCACTTGTAGACTCTTGGAGGCTTTGTCACCCTACTCTTCGAGAATACACCTTCTACTCATCCCCTCATTCGTCCCAGTCCCGGTTAGACTATATTTTTATTTCCAAAGCCCTTACTCAACACATTACTCACTCTGACATAGGTTCTATTTTAATTTCTGACCATGCCCCAGTCTCTTTAAGTCTAGATTTAATCCCTCCCGTGAAAGGCACTAGGAGATGGAGATTTAATAATTCTCTTTTATTGGACCCTAAGTTTACACAAGCCTTTCTTGAATTTGCCTCTTCATTTTTTGATGATAATGATTCGTCTCAGTTAACCCCCTCCCTTATTTGGGATACCTTTAAAGCTGCTTCTAGAGACTTCATTATTACATTTGATGCTCGGAAACGCCGCACAGCCTCACAGTCTATTCACTTGCTTAATACACAGATTAAAAGGTTAGAGCATTCCTTTTATCTTTCTAAGAAACAATCTGACCTGAACAATCTTATTAAGGCTAAACTTTCCTTTAATAACATTTCCACTGACTCTGCCAATTTATTTTTACTTAAATCTAGTGCTAAATATTACAGCGCACAAAATAAAGCCGGTAATCTTTTAGCTAGGTACCTCAAAGTCAAGAAAGAGCGTACTAAAATTGACTCCATTGTTACTTCATCTAATGTTATAGTTCACAAAGATGAAGATATTTTAGCTGAATTCACGGATTTTTATCAAAAATTATACACTCCTGAATCCTCACCTTTATTGTCTGACATTACTCGCTATTTGTCTTCCATTTCTCCACCTTCCTCTTCAGATGTTGACTTGTCTCCATTAGAGGCTGATATAACGCATAAAGATATTCTGGAGGCTATTCAAGTTCTTAAAAGAGGTAAGGCCCCTGGCCCAGATGGGTTTACCATAGAATTCTATTCCCATTTTTCCTCCCTACTTCTTCCTAGAATTTATCAACTTTTTTCATGTTTTATTGCATCACAGAAATCTGTTGGCTCTTTTCAGGAAGCTCTAATTTGTCTCCTTCCTAAAGATAACAAAGATCACACTCTCTGTAAAAACTATAGGCCAATTTCCTTAAGTAATCTAGATTATAAAATTTTGGCAAAAATTCTCGCGCTTCGTTTGGAAAAATTTCTTCAACAATTAATTAGTAGAGAACAATGTGGCTTTATCAAAGGCCGTCATCTCTCTGATAATACCCGTCTCTTTTTTAATGTCTTAAGTAAATCTCATTCTCACAAGGCTTCATTGGCAGCGGTTGCACTGGACGCTGAGAAAGCTTTTGACAGAGTCAACTGGCAATTTATTTTTTCGTCTCTTTCTTGGTTCAGTTTTGGTCCTAAATTACTTTCATATGTCTCGCTGCTCTATTCTTTTCCTAGATCTTTTATTTTAGCTAATGGTCTTGTCTCTTCCTCTTTTCCTCTTCTTCGAGGTGTCCGGCAAGGTTGTCCGCTTTCTCCGCTCTTATTTATTTTAGCATTAGAACCTTTCCTAACAAAAATCCGTATGAATGATGAGATTTCTGGTTTTCCCCATGGTGATAAACAACAAAAGATCTCTGCGTACGCAGACGACATTCTTTTATTTATCTCGAATCCTCATACTTCTCTCCCGAAATTTTTATTAGAAGTCTCGGACTATGCATCAGTGTCAGGTTATAAACTTAATGTAGATAAATGTGAAATCCTCCCTCTAAATAAATTTTGTTTTCATGCTGACTTTTTATCTTCTTCCTTCCATTGGAGTCCAACTAAAATCAAATACCTTGGTCTCTGGTTCACACCTTCTATTAAAGATACTGTGGCATTGAATCTAAAAAATGTACTGTCATCCCTTACTGTTTCTACGAGCAGATGGCATCCCCTGTTCTTATCCTGGTGGGGTAGATTAGATTCTATCAAAATGATGTTAGTTCCAATAGTCTTATTTTTCTTGTCAAATCTTCCAGTTAACATTCCCAAATCTTATTACAAAAGTATTTATTCCATATTATCAAAATTTTTATGGCAAAATAAACCAGCCAGAATGTCTTTTTCTAAACTTAAATCTCCTAAACATTTAGGTGGTGTTAATTTTCCTGACTTCTTCTCGTATCACACTTCCTTCTTCCTTACTCACTCTGCGTCTTTCATTTCTGATCATATATCTGACCCCCTTTTTCAGCCTTTGTGGGTAGAGGTTGAATCCTCCTTTTTTCATCCTTTTACGTTTGAGGAGTTTGTTTCCTTGGCGCATGCTCCAAAGAAGTTTTCTCTTCCCATCCTTCAAAACGTTCGCAAAACCTTTCGTCCTATTATTTTGCATAACTTAGATGATCGTGCCCGTTTTTTACAATCTCCTATTTGGTATAATCACCTTATCAAAATTAAAAATAGATCTATTTTTTGGAATGACTGGTTAAATCTTGGTCTTAAATGGACTCATCAGCTTTTTCAAGATGGATATTTTATTCCCTTTTCTGTTCTTCAAACTCGTTTCTCTCTCCCCCTATCTTTTTATTCCAAATATACATTATTGAAAACGGCGGCTCAAACTGCTTACGATACTCTTACTTGTGCCTCCATACAATATAATTCTCCTTCCATTTCCTTAACATTTTTACACTCTTCCCCCTCCGCCTCTCAGATTCACAAAAAATTGCGAGATGCGTCTGCTCATCGAGAGAAGTCTGCTGTGGAGTGCGCTTGGGAATCAGATTTAGATGATTCTTTTTCTATTTCTACCTGGGATAACATTTGGATCAAAATAAGGAAGTCTTCTAGAGCATCTAATACAACCCAAACGTTATGTTTCATATATAATAGACTTTTAATTACCCCATCCAAACTACATAAAATTGACTCTTCTATCCCGTCTGTCTGTTGGTCTTGTTCGGCCTTGGTAGCCGATCTTAAACATATGTTGTTTACCTGTCCTGCTGTTCAACTTTTCTAAAGTATGGCACCAAATTAATACCATTTTCTCCTCCAATTTCCCCTTTTCTCTTTCTCATATTTTTCTTGGTAGTATCTCACAAATATGGTCCTCTTCTAATATCAACAACTCCATTGTTGATCTCCTTATAGCTGTGGCATTTCAACAGATCACGAAAGCGTGGAAGGATACCTCTCTTATTTCTTATCAAGCCTGGTGGTATGGGGTTTGCTATAATCATAGACTAGACAGAGCTTATGTTCATCCCATTACCCTTGCTATTAAACGGGATTTAGTATGGTTACCCATTACTACCTTTCTGAATCTGTCCGCCCAACCCCTTCCACTACATAACCCTTGCGAGGAGGAAGTTTCTAAACCTCCTTGAAATTGTTATTATTCATGAATGTTGATTATCATTTCTATTCTGCCTCTTGTTGCATTATTAATTCCTTAAAAATGAAATTATTTTTGTTTACACTGTTATTTTAATATATATTGTTGTAATATGTTTCTGGTAACATCCCTCTCTTTCTTCCTCTTTTCTTTTCTTCTTTTCTATTTCCTTTTTTCTTTTTTACTTTTATGAAGTTTTTTGCAATTTATCCTTTTTACAAAATGTATGTTATTATTGCTCTGGACCTCTCTGTTCTCTAATAAAATCTTCTTTTAAAACTCAAGGTTTCAAACCTGAGAAGAGGGATGTATGTGAAGGACCAAACCATAATGATCATGACATCAGAAAACCTGTATAACTGCACTTCTTTTTCAGAGTGGGTTGAGCAGGAGAGCTCCCATGAGTCCCATTCCTCTCCCAATAAGTACCCTCAGAGAATGATTTAAACAATTGCCTCAACTTTCCATTCCAGAGAAGTACGTGTGTACCATCACACACCCTGTGGATTTTAAATGATCAACCACCACATTCAGAAGAGGAACTATAAAAACGTAGGAGAGGAGAGGCCAATAAAACAAACTGCACTGCTAGGTCTTAACTCCCAGTTAATTGAAAACAAAAACATAAACCCAATAAAAAGGGAATACGAGTGGAAATAAGGGTTGTTTGTCACTCTCCGTGCGTCCTGAAAAGGGTACTAAGGGAGAGCTGGCAAAAATCTGCAAGGAATTGTGTTCCACTACTGTTATTATGGTTGCCCACGCCATCAGTGGCAACAGAAAAACACAATAGCTGCTAATTTGCTGCCATCCACCTTCTACCACCCACTAACCACCCATTGCAGTTGTCCCAACCCTGCAACTTCCGACAGAGGAAAAGTTATCTGGGCAAACAGCTGTTATGGTAAACATCTTCCATATAGTATGCGTTCCTCCTCAGGGACAGCCATAATATTCCTGCTGCTATGCAGTGCCCCCTCTTTTGTCCCCGCTTATTATGGTGTGGCTTCGCTGCGCAGCTGTCACCAGCCAATTATGTGATCATTACTAGAGAGGGGCTTTGACTGCGCCCTTATGTTGGGAGCTAGGAGTACATGTTTTGATTGGGCAGGCGTTGTGTGCTACCACATACAAAGTGCTTCACTACCACACAACTGTAATAATTGGCACCTGTTGGCATTGCCAATGCTTGTTTATTTTTAGACTTTATCAACTCTGTACTTCCTAAAATTGTGATGCTACGAAATGTTACATTTTTCAGTTGTTTGTTTTTAAAACAAATCTACCAAGGAAAAATTAGCAAAGAGAAATGGGATAAGAGGTTTGGTGACTAAATATCTATAAAATGATAACACCATGACACTGCAACAGAACTGTTTGTATGTCTTACTCCCCAAATAGCTGTCCTGCATTGGATATATTAAAAATGCTTCAAATCTAGTGCATGGAAACTGCAAATATGAAAATGCTGTAGGAAGAAAAGAAAAACAGAATCTCTCACAGGGGGCAAGGTGTGTTTGATTTCATTGAATCACAGCTTGCTGTAGAAGAATCCCATCATGGGTAATTTAATACATTGCTAATTTCTAAATGTTTAAGGACAAGCATGTTTTTACTCATGAATTCAATCTGAATGCAAGAAGCCACGTTTTGTTTGCACATTGACATTTCAAACATATTGAATATTTTAGCATGAAAAGTTGAAAACAAATTACGTAATTGATTCATTTGCTCCCAGGAAGAAAACGAAGTGAGAGCCCTTTTGTTTGGAGGATGAAAACAAAATTATTCCTGGAGTATGGCTGAATTAAGCTTTTAAAGTTCAAAGTCTCCAGCGTGCTGACGATGCAAGCAAAGATCAATACAGAAACAATTTACAATCTGGAAAGTCCAGCTCTGGCTATTAACTGTTAATTATACCAAGTTGGCTGTTCCGTTGCGTTAACTGATTCCTGGGAACTGATGTGTAAGTGCTAAAAGTTATTCTGCTCAGGTAATAAACAAAGTTCCATCTGAAAATACAAACCTCCGAAATCTTGGCTCAAAAATAAATAATTGGAAATGTGGACTGTAAAAGCAGGCTTTACAAAATTTTCATCTACAAAAATACCACCCTCTTGAAAACGTTGCGACAGGGAAAAGTTACTTATCTAATTCTACTTTAAACACTTGATGATGGAATTCGGTGTATGTCAATGTTGGATATTTTTTTTACCCTTTGCTTTTAGGTGTTCATTTATGTAATTTATATTCATTACTCACAAGCTACAAAGCAATATTCACAACCCCGCATAAAGAGAATTGCTCCTCTCCTATCTTTTCGACAAAGAGTTCTCTGCTAGGGTTGTGGATTTCTCCTCGCACATAGGTATATATTTTAGTGGCAAATGTGGAAGGAATCTAGGGCCATATGTATAAGACCCCAACAACTGCCTTTGCTTGTGGACAAAGAACAAATTGCGAATCGGTCACATGTTACTATAATAAAAATATATACTTATTTAAACACAAAAACACATATATATATGTTTGTATTTATATACATACATATATATATATATATATATATATAAAACATAATAAAGATAATTATGTTACATTATATTATTTTGTATATTTTAGATGCTTTACTATGAAAATATAATCTATAAAATAACTAATAAAAATATTTATTTTACATTATATTCATTTGAAATATTTTAAAGTTTATACATATTGTTATATTATGCTACACTATATATAGATGTATGCACACATACACACACATATAGTACATACATAATAAAACCATTAATAATATAAAGAATATGTGAATTCATGCACCCAATAAAATATTACAAAAGGAAACATCAGCAAGATATATTTACTAAAAATACTATAAACATTAAAATAAATGTAAAAATATAAACAAATAATAAATATTTATTTTTTAAACAATCAATGTTATAAAATCTATTTAGTAAATATTATGAAACTTTTGGATCTAATAAATATTAAATATACTAATGTAATTCTAGTTTATGCAACAGTAGGGAAAGTGTTAGACTTCGGAGGGATTAGATTTACTATTCCTATTCCAGTCACCTCAATAAAAGGGAAGGTTTTGGACTTTTGAGGAGTTAACTTACTATTCCTACTCCAGTAGATGCAACAGAAGGGAAAGCGGTGGATTTAAGAGGGGCTAGATTTACTAGTCCCACTCCAGTCTAAGTGACAGTTGAGAAAGCGTTAGACTGCGGAGGGGTGAAATTTACTATTCCCACTCCAGTCTAAACAATAGTAGGGAAAGCGTTGGATTTCGAAGAGGTAAGATTTACTATTCCCACTCCAAACAGTGCAACATTAGGTAAAGTGTTGGACTTCGGAGGGGTAAAGTTTGATATTCCCACTTCAATCTGTGTGGTGCAAAGATCCTTATCCGTGTGGTCTGCTGAGACCAGCAGGGAGCGCCAGGAGAATTCCCCAACATGGTAAGGCTGTGCTGCCTGGTGGGGCCTGGGTAGAGTCTGACCCATACAGTGGCAGGGAGACTGGCTGTGCAGCTAGCAGGCAGATTTATGAGGACTTTGAATGAGGCAGTGTGCAGAGCCTAAGCCCCAGGACATTGAAAGATCCAGGCACAGTAGTGTGTGGCAGCGGTGATTTCCTGGGTAGAAGCACAGTAAGGGTGATGAGAGCCTGTGCCTCTGGGGACTGCTGGGTGGCGGTGGCGGTCCTTTTGCCATCCTAATCACCTTCTTAATTACCACTTTATTAGCTTCCCACCCATACCCCTACAAACTCAACAACCCACTATGACACTATAAATAACTATTAAAAATTAAATTAACATTTCTTTAAATCACTTAAAATTTGAATCTATATTTTTAAAACAATTATTTAACATTTATGTAAACAATAGTAAAACATATAATTAATATATCAACTAACTAAAGCACATTAAAGTAATTAAAAACTGTATGTTAACCACCATACTAGTGAAATGATATTAAAAACATTAATATTATTTGATACAATATCACTTACTTCCCCAAAACTTATTCTTGTGAACGATATTTGTGCATCACGATATTTGTGTGTCATGTAATTGAACTTCCAATAATTCTTATCACCGGATAATTTTCATTCAATAGTTTTCCCAAACACAATACAATCTTCAGGTAAAACCTACCAAGCTATAAGGCATGTCTGGCAGAAACATGGGCCATGGATGTAGATACAATTGTGACTACAGATATTCTGTTGAATAGTTTAGCAGTAGATACCCTTGTACAGCAAATCTATCAGCCATTGTTTCAAAACTATCCACAATTGGCATAATCAAATTTGGAAAACTGTCTCACGTCATACATTTACAATGCACAAATGTTTTTAAAATGTATTCTTGTACAAAATGTTCTCACATGATTTTACTCCTTCCCTTCTACCAGAGATTTCCTTTCAACCTATTCACTGTACATAGTGCATGTTCTATGATGGCTGCCAATCGATGCTCTCCTATATTTTACTTCTTTCCTTCTACCATAGTCTATCTTCCACCTCTTCACTGTACATAGTGCACGCTCTAAGATGGCCGCCGCTCAATGCTCCCCCAGAACACTTATTGTACGTTACAAGATGGCCGCCGTTCTGGGCCAACCATACTCGCCACACTAGTTTTCTGTACTTACATCACATGATTACTACCCACCTATGCCATTGTGCTCTCCCCACAACACCGAGTATTGACCCATGTTACTCATTGCCGGGATCGCCCCCAAACAACGGTAGCCGTAATCTAATCGGTAAGTTTCACTATAACTCGCAATAGAGCCCTACAGATGCTGTTTAGCTTATCACACCCCAACCTCATTCCTGAATATTTTTTTAGGACCTTCCAACCCCGGAGACCACTACCACGGCTCCGGATTGGTGCACATACTGCATTGAAACTCAGTAAGGTAAGCGGACGCTCACCCAACCCTTTTTGATATATCGGCCCATGACGTATGCCAACATGTCCCTTACACCGGCGCTTATTTTCCCACAGTGTATTCCGCACAGACTTTCCCTCCCATCAAGCGATCTCGACGTGCGATCCTTTATTCGTTCACCCACGGTAAGCCGTTCTTTCGTGCAAACGTTTGTAGGCTTCCACACTTCCTAGCCACCTCCTAATAGTTTAGTTTTTCACCTCTAGGCATCTGCCAAACGTTCTTCTTCATCATTTTCGTATAAGCTACTGGAGCAATTTCATTGTGTTGTCACTACCGGCCTTAAACGGGTAAGCCTTTCTCCATTTCCGTTCATGCGGTAAAATTCAACACATAGACCGATCCCCTGTCTCAGGAGCACGCCCATTTCTTTCTTTCTTTCTTTCTTTAATTCTTACTAATTATTTATTTATCTCTTTCTGTCTTTTAGACATGCTGGCCCATCCTTGACACAGCACATCTTTGCTCTCTGGCTTTAATTTAACCCTTCGGCATCATTTTTGTTTTACGTGGTCAAACTATTCACTCTGTCTAAATAACTTAATTTTCACATCACCAACTGCATTTCCATTGTGAAAGAAAATGTATTAGGAATGTATGGCCCGCATAAAATGCCCTTTGTAACGTTATGTCCCCTTTTCTTTTCTTCCCTCATTTTTTCCTATTCGCAATGGTTTATGCAATTGTAGCATACATTATTATATGTAGACAGGCATGTTATGCTTACTGTCCTGAAGATGATCCCGTACATGCACTAAGGTATTGAAACGCTGTCGACCATATGTACACCATATGCATAGTTCATAGTATGATGTGTTGTATATGTAATGGTGTCCCCAAGTGATTACGTCTGCTGTATTTTGAACTTAGATGCAGACACGTCCCTTTTGCCTGAACCCTTTTTTTCATTATTGGTTGTTTGTTTGTGTGAGTAGGGTGCAGGTTGTGTCCCACTTGAATTTGTTCCTCACTCTATGTTATCCATTTATTGCATATTAAAAACCTGCCCGGCTGGGCAGTAGATATAGCACTGATCGAGTCGATATTAATTGAAACTACACTAATTGTCTAGGGACCATTGTCTTTAGAAATAATGCTTCTTGCACCATAGCTAGTGGGGATTAAGCAGAGTTTCTCCAAGAACTGTGCTTTAACTTAACCAGATTGTTTATATGTTTTCACGGGTGCTCCTCTCCCAAAATATTAACCCAATTTCTTAGGAGTTGATATCATACAATGTTGTTTAATCCTCTTCTAATTATATGTGGTGTTGTTTAGAGAAAACTGGTGTAAAACACAAAAGCAGAGAAATGTCTGATTCTTTAAGAACAGGTCATGTTGAGAGACTGCATTGGATTATGAATAATGCCATTTTGTTGGTTTTTGTTGGCAGCCAAAACCGCTTTATGTTGGTGCTGTGCTTTTCCCTCTACCTTGCTGGCTCACGAGATGGCCATCATTAATTAATAAAAATCTCATTTTTAACTATTGTGTGTTAGGTTTTACAACCAGATGAAGGTAGTTGTCAGCATTACGATAATAGAAAGAACGTTTTTACTGGAACGAAAAAAGGACGCTTTTAGAACTGACAAAGGCCAGGAGCAAATGGATGACCATATGAATGTGAGAGAGTGTTGTTGTTAGACGTTGTCTGAGACGGGGTAGGTACAGGAGATGGGATACATTTGGCCTAAAGGTCAGTTTGGTATTTTTAGGAGTGCAGGTGCAGTGGAGTTTTTTGGTATGAGAGAATGCAGGAAAACACAGGTTGCCCATCCATATGGGTAAGTGTGCAATGCTATATCCAGTTAGCGTTATGTATGCTTAAGGTATTTTCTGTAGATTGCTCTTTTAGAAGTGTGAGTAGAAATATGCCTACATGAATGATCATTTTAGACGGTAAGATAGGGAGATGTGTGGCGCTTTGCGCTTGTTCCATGATGGAGAATGAATTAAGCTTATGTGGATGTTTGTGGTGTGTGCATCTGTTGGGGGGGAATCAAAAGGGTTGGGAGTTCAAGGTTCAGTGTTGCTCAGGATTTCTGTTACTTCTTTGTTGTTTCTTGAACGTCAATACAGTGCTGAAAAGTAGATCATATTGTGTTTGTCACTCACTCCAATGTAACAGTTGCAGTGCCTCGCTTTAGTGGCTTGTGGGACAAGGTACCTTCAGCTAAAGCCTGATTGGGAAATTAGAGCAATGACAGAGTTGTGGCACCATAATGCAGAAGAGGTATACCATTTCTGATACCTTCAGAAAGGTAGCACATCCATTATCAGCTATACAAAAAGGTTTGCTTTCCATAGGAGAAACCTTTTGTTAGCATCCATTATCACATGGTTACTCTCATACACTATAGCCTTATAGTCCGCCGTAGTGGTCTATACCGGCTATTAAAGGCCCGCTGCATCGTTAAAGGCCCGAGCCGAAGGCGAGGGACTTTGACAAAGCAGAGGGACTTTAAAAGCCGGTATAGCCCTGCTACGAAGGGCTATAAGGCTATTAGAACATCCTGCCACTAGAGGGAAGAATGTTCTAACAAATAAAACGAAGCTTTCAAGGAGCGCGAGGGGATTGAAATCCCCTCAGGCTCCCTGAGGCCCTTGTTCACAGCACCAGAGCTGTGAACAAAGACAATCATTGGAATGTTGGAGCTCCGGGCTTATACCAGTCATTATAAGCCCGGAGCACTCCATTGTTTTCAATGGAGCTTCCAACATTCCAATGTTCTAATATCATTTATGGCTGGCTTTTCTGATCTCTGTACTTCACCCCACTCTGGAAGGGCTCTGCAGTTCCCTGCTGCTTCAGTGCAACGTGCCCTTCCTTAAGATCCCAAGGCTGCATATTCAAAAACTACCTCTGCCATGATGCACTGGTACCAAATCACACAATCACTCCTGCCTTCGGACCCCTATATTACGTTTACTCATTTTCCTCACTGCCAGAAACTGCACTCAAGTTTGTACCTGGTGGCTGAGACTCTGTAGTCACCTCCAGACTCTTGATGAAACACAGTGTTCTGTAGAAATGGGGGGATTCTCCGTGCAAGCCAGGCATTTCTATTGAGACTTTACACCAGTGAGTTGCACACAAGTGCCAGATCACACAGACACAGATTATTATGCGGGTCAGCAGCTGCAGAGTATTCATGACATGACACTCCTGGCCTAAACCTGTAATATTATATAGTAAAAGCTACCCAAGCACAAGCAAGAAAAATATGGAGGGGGGAAAAACAACAAAAATTATTCAAAAAAGGAACTGCCAAGTTCTGATTCAGAGAGCTTGTCTGAAAAAAAGGAACTCTGGGGGAAATAGACCATGCCATATCTGGCTCAGCAGTGTGCTATACCGAATGAGAAAGTCCTGATTTATCAGCTACAGAATACATTTCCACTCCAACCACTAGGTGACATGGCTCCCAGAAAGTTGAGCATGGAAAACAGATAAGATTTAAGATTACAAATGTTTTTTCTGTAAGTATAAAGGTCTGGCAAAAATGTTTGTTGGTTCAATTACTATTTTATTCCATTTTAATGATTTTAAGAGTCACCTGCAGAACACAGTCAGCTATCCTAAAGTTAAGGGGGCGTTGAGCATTGAATGTCCATTTTAGTGTTTGCCAGTGAGACAAGCAGAACAGCCAAAGGCAGAGATGTCCTAAAAGACTTACAGGGGAGTTAGAAAGTTTGGAAATGGGACCTGATCAGAGGCGGCACAAACTTGTAAAATGAGTTAAGTTCAAATGTTGATTCAAATATCAGGGATATATCTCAATCCCTGCACAGAGTGCGCAAGTCCATGTTTTAGCAGTAACGCTCATACATCTGACATATCCCCCTGCAGATTTTACCAAGAAAATCTGGAGAAATATATCAGGGAAAATGCACGGTAAAAGGCAAAATGGACAGGTTTTAGTTTGTTAGCTACAAAATCAGCAGGATATCCTCCATTTTGAGGTGTGGAGCTTAGAATAAGGGGTATTTACTGTACCTTGTAAATAGCCAACCCATAGATATTGGTATTTATCGGTGGGTTCTTCATTTTGAGGAACCTGCTGCTGGCATTGCTGAATACCAATAGTGCCTTGTCTTTCTTGCTCTGCATGCCTCTTCCTTCCACCACCCTACATTTCCTATCTCTTTATCTCACTGTTCTGTGTTCCTTTACATCCCTGTTTTCTTCATTTGTTGCTGTTTTTTGATTGTTCTGTTACTTCATCTTTCTCCCTTTTCTCCCTTGCTCTCTCTCTTGCTGTGGTCAATGTCCAATCATAAAAAATAAGCCCCAGTCTCCATAAATGAGTATTGGTGCCTATAACTTGCAGCCACTAGCACAAATTAAGCACTGGCATGTTTGTCATTTAGTAGGCTCTAGAGGTCACGCTTGAGCTCCCTCGCTTATGGCACCCCTGGCACTCTTCTTTCTACCCCTGGCTTCTAGAGACACAAAACTGAGCAAAGAAAATAGAAGCTTTTAGCCAATTCAATCTCACTGTTTGGTTCGTATGGTTCTACTCAACTGTAGATCCCTTCCAAAACACGCCACAGAAATATCCTTGTTGATCTCGGACACAGATCTCGATGTCATTTTCCTCACGGAAACTTGGCTCCAATCTGACTCCGACCCCGAGGTCATTCAATCTCGCCCTGCAGAATATCAAATTTTCCGAGCAGATCGTTCTTCTGGAAAAGGCGGCGGCATAGCCATTATTTATAAAAACTGCTATACCTGCCGTTCCTCCCCAACTAATCTATCCAACTGCGAACACCTCACTTTCTCGCTGGACTTTTCTCCTACCTGTACCTTCTCAGGGACTCTCATCTACCGACCACCCGGCACTCCAACTAATTTTATAAACCAACTTGCCCCAGAGATAGCCAGTGGTATTTGCTCATTACCCAACTACACTCTATTAGGTGATCTAAATGTGCACTTAGACGACCCTCTGGATTCGGCAGCCGCCGAACTACGAAACAATCTATTAGCACTAGATCTCCACCAATTAGTCCTGCAACCCGCCCACGAAAAAGGTCACCTCTTGGATCCTATTTTTAGTAACTGTACCCATTTTACAGTTGATTCACCCATCTCTCTCCCATGGACAGACCACTTCATGATCCCATTCTCCTGGGCACCAGCAGAACCTCGTCCCACCTCACTCCCTGCCCCAGGTAGAAACCGTAAATGGTCACAACTCAATACTAACCTATGGACATCCGCACTAGAAATCTCTGTCCCAGAAAACAACCTTGACCCGATCATCAGTAATGATAATTTTAATAAATGGATTACCACCTCTTTAGACTCCATCATCCCTTTTAAGGACACTAAATCCAAACATAGACCTAAAAATGCCCCTTGGTATTCCCAAGATCTGCGCGCTCTTAAGAGAGAATGCCAAAGGCTGGAACGGAAATGGCGTCTCGACTACTCTCAGACCAACAAAACTGAATATCGGGCGTCTCTAAAACTCTATAAAATCAACATAAAAAAGGCTCAAGCCAGCTTCTTCGAAAATAAGATTAACGAAGCAGCTTCCAAACCTAAGGAGATTTACCAGATCGCAAAAAACCTGCTAAAACTCCCAGACAAGCTTCCAGATCCCCTGACCGCACAAATTCGCTGCAATGAACAGGCCGACTATTTTTACAACAAAATAGCCACGATCTACTCCTCCTTCCCCCCATCCCCCACCTCCAATCGATTCAACAGCACTCCAGATCCTCCCCTCACACGTCTCTGGAAACTTTTCCTCCTTTGCAGTCCACCAATCTAGAATCCTTAATACTACAAGTCAAATCTGGCTCCCCTAGTGACCCAGCATCAGCTTGTTTCCTTAAAACTATCACCCCCACTATCCTCCCCACTATTCTCAATTTAATCAATAACTCTCTCTCAGTAGGCCTCGTCCCCCCAAAATGGAAACAAGCTATAGTGAAGGCTCTCCTGAAGAAATCCAATCTAGACCCGACGAATCCAGGGAACTACCGCCCGATCTCACTGTTACCTTGGATAACTAAAATCGCTGAAAAGTACGTAAACCAATGCCTGACAGAATTCTTGGAAACTAACAACTCTCTGGACATCTCTCAGACTGGATTCCGCCCCATGCATGGAACGGAAACTGCTTTATTAGCAGTAACAGAAGGAGCTAGAAAAATCGTGGATCAGGGCGGCACTGCGGCCATCATTTTACTGGACCTCAGTGCCGCCTTTGACACTGTAAATCATGACATCTTATGCCACAGAATGGCAGAGCTAGGGATAACCTCCACTGCTGCGTCCTGGCTACACTCCTTTCTTTCTACCCGTTCCTTCCGTGTCTGTGAGGGCAATACCACCTCGCCCAGCAAACCTCTTAGTTGTGGGGTCCCTCAGGGCTCGTCCTTGAGCCCCACACTATTTAACATTTACATGCTTCCCCTCGCAGATATAATACGCCCTTTCGGCGTTCAAGTCGTGTCTTACGCCGACGATACGCAATTGGTGGTTACCCTGACTCATCCCTCCTCTTATTCCAGCGATCTCAGAGGCTGCATGGAAGCAGTATGCATCTGGATGAGTCAGTCCTACCTGAAGATAAACGGCGACAAAACAGAGCTAATGGTGTTGGGTAACTCCCCCCAAAAATCCATCGACTCTCTGTGGCCGCCAGTATTAGGCCCCGCACCCCCAGCCGTGAACTCCATCAAGAGCCTGGGTATCTGGCTGGACAACGCATTAACCTTTGGCCATCAAGCAACCAAACTAGCAGCCACTTGCATAGGCATTTTAAGACTCATACGAAAGATTCTACCGCTTCTCCCTTTCAAGGCTAGACAGATTTTGGTCCAGGGTCTAATCCTCTCCCGGATAGACTTCGGAAATGCCCTTTACCTAGGAGCCCCCGAATTCACCCTAAAAAAACTACAGGTTATCCAAAACTGAGCGGCTCGTACTCTCCTACGCATCCCCAGACGGCAATCAGTGAAATCTGAATTAAGAGCCCTTCACTGGCTGCCAGTAAAGGACAGAGTCAACTTTAAAAGTATGTGCATTGCCCACCGTGCTTACTGGAGGAAAGGAGCAACCCTGAATCACACCTTAATCACCCCCTATCACCCCAACAGGCAGTTGAGGTCGACCCTCGCCTTTCAAGTCATCATTCCCAGGTTCAAAAAGGAAAGAAGTGGTGGAAGAATGTTCTCAACAAACGCGGCCAGACTCTGGAACTCCCTTCCACTTTCTATCCGATCTGAACCCAACATCCTGCTTTTCCGCAGAAAATTAAAAACCTTTTTCTTCAGGAAATAACTTTGACCCACGCCACCCACTTGTATTCTGTTAAAGCGCTAGGACGCCTGCGGATAGCTATCGCGCTATACAAAAACTTATTCCATTCCACTGTTTTAAAACAGCATCTGCCCCAGACTGCTCTCATTGCACAATGTAAACAGTTTCAGATTGAAACTACTACAGCATGTTTGGTAACCTAGCAACCCATCTTGATGCCCTGGGCTCCAAGAAGCATCTCTTTAGCTGCAGGGAGATTGGTTATTTTGGTGCATTATCTGACACACTGTATAACGTTTACCTACATTCCATTGAAACCCTGACAATGTATAGAGATTTATTTTTTCAACACTACCAGGGAGTGTGTGTAAATTATAATTCTGCTTTGCAGGCCGGTGATTTTGATTTATAATTAACCCCATTCATCTTGTACATTAATTATAGTCAATTATATTCACAAGTTTGGCTTATGAACTCAGACTAACTCGCTTCACACAGTTCAGTGCACCTGGGGATCGGGAAGCCAAATTATCAAACCTCAGGCTGAAGTGATCAGGCAAAAATACATATACACTTCTGAAAATAGTGGGATTAAAATCCCAGAAGGAACTGAGGCCATATCTCCTAAGGAGCTGTGAGCAGCTTCAAGGTGCTCAGTGCTTACGGAAGTGACAGGCATGCAAACGAGGTGAGTTTCAGTGACTGTTTTTGGTCTCTGCACTGGTCACCTGTGTTTGAGATTGCAGAGGGCTGTATGGGACTTGACAATGATGGCAGCGAAGGGGGGCTGACAAATGCGCACAGCTTTTTTGTGAACATTATGTATAAATCCGAGAGTGATCCATTCAGATTTCAATACTGGAAAAGCAGCTACATCATTTCTGGTTTTTCATTTAGTGCATTCTGAGAGTTGTAGTCTTGATTCACTTCAATCCAGCCAACTGGATTAGCATACCTGAAACACTGATTTGGAAAAGAAAGATGGTCTGCCAACATCTGCCACTAAATTTCTCAAAACTTGTCGGGTGACTGCACTGGGCGTTTGAAACTTAATCCACACAGAAAGAGACTGTGCTGGGCATTGTGCCTTGTATGGCTGCTCTGGGTATTTGAAGCTAAGACTGCTCACAATGTGCTGGGCATGCTTTCGAAGCAGAGTAATTTTGATGCCACCCTTACCAGTCACAAATACGCAATATAAATGTGCACTTAGTATATGTACTTTGTGTGTCCTAATAATATTAATGTGAAGTGTTGCACTTGATATCACTATGACATTTAGGGGCTTAATACAATGTTGGCTGTAGTTGCCTCCGACCGACACCCTCTCGATCTCGGGACCGACGACCTCCGGTCGGCGGTGCCGACCGCCTGATTATGATGCGACCGAACACTGTTTGGTTGCATGCGCACATTCCTCCATGGGAGCCTGTGTTACGGCTGTACAGGCTTCCATGAAGAAATGGGTGTGTGTAAACTCCTGCATCTTGTGTCAGACACCCCATGGTCACTTTAAAGGAAAGGGAGTAGGAGGATAGGGAGGCAGGCTTTTTCCTCCTTTTATAATGTACCTAACAAAATAAGGAACCTAGAAGGATCCTAAAAAAGCCTACCTAGACAAAGATAGGTGCTCCATAATTAATAGAGTCCTACACTAGAAAAAACTTTTTGTTTTTCTATAGTCCCCTCACTCACCTAGGGTTGCCCCAGGGTGACATGCTTCATCATAGGGGTCCTCCCAGGCATCTACTGCCTGGGGCGTGCTGCAACTTGGCGAAATACGCAGGAGCACTTATATTTTCAACTATGTGTGGTGATGTGTAGTGCTGTGCTATGTGGAGTGAAAAAAAGAAAATTATAATAAAAATTACCTGGATAGTGAACCCTAATTTTATTCAGCTCCTATCCGGTAAATGTAGATTAAAATGGGGCTAGTAATAGAGTACAGTAACGTTATGTGTGCCTGTCCCTAATTACTTGGTCGACATGTTTCGTGGTTACCCCAACCACTTCCTCAGGACCGCGCAAGGACCAGCCTTGCGTGTACCACTCCGAGTTATTACGAACAAATCACTAATTTGTATTGTTATTAAACTATTTGTTAATCAAATACGATACCCATAATACCAGGATTTTCTTTCGAAGTATTGGGTCGTAGTTTTTTTCAGGAGGGATAATTCTACTCCCTGGTGTTTGCTGGGGCAAGGAGGCTCTAGATATTTATCTAGAATGCACCATCAGCCATTGAACCTAGTGATTCCCAGGAACACCGCAAAAGTTTTTTCTAGTGTAGGACTCTATTAATTATGGAGCACCTATCTTTGTCTAGGTAGGCTTTTTTAGGATCCTTCTAGGTTCCTTATTTTGTTAGATACCCCATGGTGCCTGTCACACAGTACAGGGATTTACAGGGGGGAATCCTAGGCGCTCCCTAGACTACCAACCATAGGCCGCTGAAGCAAGGCCCCCAAAGTCATTTTTCGACAGCCTTTCCGTGGTGGAAAGGCCAGCACGGAAAGGCTGTGGTAAACTGACATTGTAATCCCAACTGGCTTGAAGACTCTGAGAGATGGTCGGAACCGCATTGGAATGATTGACCGCTTCACGCTCCCACCACTGACATCATAATTGGGAGGTCGGACCGCAAACCGACCGTGTCAGTCAGAAAGCCTCAGCCTGCAGTTGGAAATCTTCCGACTAGCGGTCGGAGGCTTTCCGACCGACATCGTAATCGGCCCCTCACTAATTACGTGATTGAATAAAACATACTATTAAAATGTATTTACTTTAGAAATGAAAATGATTTATGTAATGTGTAAGCTAATTTTTATAATGCATGTACTCAAAGTTATTTTACCTTTATGAACCTTAACATGAACCCAACGTACTGACAGTTTTATTCTTTTGTGTTTGAATGTGCACATGCATATTAAATGTGCACTATTGATTTAATACTTTAAGTTTTCCTTCTAGGCCTGTATTTCCTGCTTTATGAAATTCTGTTTCCCATTGCTATTTGCATGTCTTTTTCCTTGCAGGTACATTCACATGTTTTGTTAGTTTCAGAATAGATACAACACTGTACTAGTGATAGAGAGAGCGCCTGAGAAGAAGACCTTGACAAGGATCATGGAGAGCCAGAGCATCAACTGAAATATTCCATTTAATAATGTTTCAATGAGCCTCAGGTAATCAAGGACAATATCATCCCCATGTCTAGCCTGGGAGAAATTGTTGATGTTTTGGCTTACAGCGTGACAATGGTAAGGACAATGGAGCCCACGATGATAAGAACAAAGGAGTGTTACTTGGAGATTCTGGTGGAAATAATTAGGGTTCCCACTTTCTGAAATTACAGCACTTTCCTTTGGACTTTAAGAGGTTTAGACCTCTATGCTTATTCCTTTTGACATCTGCTGGGTGTGGCTTAGGCGAACACTCACTTCCATGTCCCAAGAAGACTATTAACCAAGCTTCTGAAATGCTGACACCTTCCACTACCTTCCCGCACTTCCCTGCATTTTCCTAATTTTCTGTATTTCCCTGATTTTTGTGATCCTGTTTGGTTTTAAATCATCCCCCTTATTTTGGACTTTACTTAGATGATTTTCGACTTCGCTCATGTATAGATGAGAGGATCAGAAACTCTTCTCTGAGCACCAAATTCTGATATTGTTCTTTTGTGTTGCTGTGACTGAATGTCTTGTCTGCCTCCTATTGGTACGCCTGAATTTCTTTAGGAAGTTGGGTTTTCCGGTTGTTATTCTGTATCTTTACAGCATGGTACTAAGATTTGTTTATCTTAACCTGACTGCTAACTAGTAATAAAGATTCTTAACTATAGTCACTGATTCTTGGACTTTTTTGTATAGCAAAATGGGTTACAATGTCATTTAAATTTATTGACTTAATGCTATCTCCCTTTACCTCTCAGTCAGCAAAGAAAAGGTCTATTGGATCACCAATGGTAAGATGGTTGACCCAGTGCTGCATCACGTTCTTCGCACAGACAGGAATCACTGAGTATATTAGGTTAATCTGGTGTATTGGAAGACTGCAGTGCATTTTTAGCCAATATCTGCCCACGTGATGGCTGTTTTCAGCTCAAAGACATTCTTATTCATACTCATGTCTTCTACCTCTGGCATTTTGGTTAATTAAGATCCATGATCTCTGCTTATCTTTCTCCTTATTTCTTACCCTTATTCCAACAACAATGTGATTTATTGTCCATGAAATGTGCTTTATGGGCAATACCGGCAATAAATAACATTTGGATTTGAGTGAGTCAATTAGCTTGGCTGATAATACTGCTTTTAGTTCTCTTGAGTATTTTTGGGGCCCAGTCCAAGGCACATATTGTCAGAGCGCAATGCCATGAAAGTTTTTTTAGACTGTGGAGTTCACAGTTGCACGCAGCAGAATAAAGTCATGTAACACTAAGCTCCTTGTGTGGTATAGTCATTGGCTGGTACCCATGCTGGGTAAGATGCCACACATACAATTATTAGAAACATGCTTACACAAAAACAACAAAAATATGCTTTGGCTGGGGTCCAAAATCCTTAAGATGATGCTGGATAGATAGAGATGTGAGTCAGAGGTACAGGCACAGGTAGGTAGTCAGATGGGAAGAAGTTGAGCTAGATAAACATAGTTGATATAGAAAGAAAAATCTCTTTCCTTGGGGAGTTAAGAGGTGGGGCATCGGGCAATTACTCACTTTCTCCATGCCTTAAAACTTTTCTGGGTTATTGTAATCCATTTCACTTCTTCAGTGTGTCACTTTAATTAGTCCCATAATTGGAAAAAAAGCATTGACCCTGAGGTATTTAATGCGTCCGATAATTATCGGATACGCTAAATACAATTTAACTCGTAATTCCGGCCCATGCATAAGCATGGGTGTATGCAAGGGTCGGAATTACCCGACCCTCACATAATCAGAATGCTAGTGTTCTCTAAGCCTGCAGTAAATAGAGCAGAATGGCTGACATGTTCACCTTAGTTCCCTAAAAACGGTATAATTACCCAGCACTGCTCTTAAAACGACACTAACAGGTGTACAGCAGACACTTTCTGCACAAAGTTGATTCATGCTCCACAACCTAAGCAATGTCGAGCTGACTAAGTCAGCTAAGTTATTGCACTGCCAGTTTAATGCGATACCATCTGTGAGCCTGGCCTCCATGCCAACTGCTTGGTGCGATAAAGGCGTATTTATTGTGCCACACATGGAAGCATCCCTTATGCAAGTTCCTGTGACTCACCTTGCTGTTGAAACCAATCCCATCAAAAAAACCTATTAAGAAGCTCTTTCAACTTAAAAAAACTGCAGTACACGAGTGAGATGGCTACTGTAATTTCAACAACAATGGCAGAACACTAATAATAACAATGAGAACAGGAAGAGAAGCAAAATTCAAATAATTTTGTTAATACAAATACTACTACTGTTAATACTACTACTAATTCAACTCCTACTACTACTACTAATAATAATAATAATTATTATTATAATAATAATGATAGGGTGGTGAAAGAAAAAATATACTGAGGATAATAAAATGTAAAAACGATAACATTATTAATATTATTAATGTTAATAGATCGACTAATAATCATAAAAATACAGCCGGTTTTGCTTTAATATTTATAATGGTTGTACTACTGAAAATCGACACCAATAATATCGAGATACAAGAATACGGAGAACAGAATATCAAGGCAACAAAATATGGAAAGGTAAGTGCATATACGGAAGAATAGATTGAGTATTCTTAACATCACATCTACATACCTTGAATATACACGTACCCCATAGAACATATTTTTGGAGTTAGGCATAGAAAATCTAGACTTACTTACATGCCAATATATGCATTCAATATTTTGTCCTCGATATTTTGTCATATCTATATTGTGGGTTCAATATTTAGGGTCCACATAAAATAATAATATTAATTAATATACTATTATTAGTGTTATTAATATTATTATTATTATTATTATACTCAAAATACCATTAAATCATTTATTTAGAAGATCTAACAATTTTAATTCTTTGATGGCATACAAATGTGACTCTGGATCTCATACTTATCTGGACACTTACAAAGGGTGGGGTCTTTAGTGCCATAATGATCAAAATCCGAGGGTAGTTGCAGTAAAGGAGGCAAAAACAGTAACCATGGGTGAGGTCAAATAGGGAAATCTGGAGTGCTAAATTATTTTTCTGGTGAAAACTGAAAGTTCTGAGAAGGAATACCACATATAGGATATATTTTGAAAGAATAAAATAATATAAAGTTGAAAGCATTTTTAATACAAAAAGGTTTACTGACAACATTACGTTAAAGGATAAGGAGCACTTTGGTATCAGCACAGCTCATAAACAATATCTAGATATAGAGCCTTTTTATCCTATGGTGCTCATTTCTGTCAAACCACACCCAAAAATCTAGTTCAAAGCAAGCAACAAGCCATAACAAAACTAAAAGGTGTGACCTTGGCATGCTGGTGAAATGGTTATAATTTTAAACATTTTCTATTGCAAGCATATACCATAAAAAGAGAAACAAAAACGAAAACAGACTGTACCTAAATGTGGGGCTAATGTTCCTGCGAAGAAAGGAAGGAGGGGAGAGGCACTTTCTATTAAAAAATGTAGAGTGCCTGGGACAGAGTATTGGAACAGGACAGTCAGCAGGACTGTTTATGTTGCCCTCACACATCCTCTAGAGGATGTCATGCTTCATCATAGGGTGGTGCTCCTTGTTAGGCCGGCACTGCAATGCCCAACAGGTCCCCCGAAGGGTCGCTTTGGCAGAGATCTTTTATGATGCTGCTGTATGATGAGTGCGGGTGAGGTGGCTTGTGATATGAAGTGGGGAGTTGATTAAAGGAGCAAACTGGTAAGGGTGATCCGACACTGTACTTTAATTAGAGGATTACCCTTCCAAGGATAAAAACCTATGGTAGGTAAGTGCTATCTGTGGGTTTTAAAGGAACCCAGGTAGTCTGAGTGTTGAGATTGAGTAGGAGACCTTCCTACTGTCTCAAGAGAAGAACCTAACTGAGGTCACTCTTTCACACGTGTGTTGACATGTTTTGTGCCTGAGCTGATCATAAGGATCCAGGGTGCTTCATCAGGACAAAAAACGAAAGACATATGGTGAATAAACTACCCCACACTGAGTGGTGCCCCTTGGTGCTACCTAATGTGTGTATGTTGTTACGGGTCCGACCTGTAGGGACAAGAGAGCATAGTGACAAAGACATTAAACAATACTGATAGAGCAGTTTGTGATCCACCAGTGAATTCCCTAAGTCATGGACCCACCCACTGGTACCCCAGTCAAGTAGAGTGGTGAAAAAATGGCGCTAGAAAAGCATGAAAAAAAGAATGCGAGAATGCATGCTTGAATGGGAAATCGTAAGACTCAAGGTCAGTACCGCTGTGGGGCACCCACCAAGGTGAGCTGGCACAGTGATGTCCGCAGAAGACGTCACTGTGACCCCGGTACTTATAATCCACATATATCATACTCCTTAGTATCAGGGATATGTATCTCATGCAAGGCCTTCTAATGTGATTAGTCACATGAAATCAGAAAGATATCAATACCCCGCCGAGACTGGCTGGAGGGTATCTTAGCTAGTACGTGGTTCCCAACAGCACTTAAACATGAGAAATATAAAAGAGAATTATAAGAAAGTTCAAGCTCAAAAACAACTTCTTTTGATACAAGACCCAGCTTTATCATCAGGTACAGGGGTCATCGATGGGGAGGGAAGCAGCCTTAACCACGACATTTTTACAACGAAAAGCAATTACAACACATTTTTTACATCGTAATTACTTTTACCACGCAAGTCAAGTGTTTAACGCCCAATTGTGTTTACAATACATGTGATGTATATATATATATATATATATATATATATATATATATTCCAAACATACGTTGAAAAAGTTCCAATCAGCCAGGAAAAACAACGCTTCACGGCACCCTCTGCTTTTAAGGCAGAGTTTATTAGCAACACAAAACTCTACGCGTTTCGGGAAAACTTGATCCCTTGTTCACGAATTGAATCACTGCGTGCAGCCTCAGGCAGTCTTTAAGTATACAATCACCTGCCCATGTGGGCGTCGGCTCCCGCTGAGCCTGCTGGTCAAGGAAATGCCAAAATATGACTCAAGTGAGTGGCTTGCAATGAAGTGAAAATGTCAAAAATAAAAACCACAGTGGGTCTGAAAAGAGTCTCTAATGCCACGTCTTGCATTGTATTCCTTCCAAGAAACGACCTTCCTGCCCTTGTTGGTGCCGCTCACACTCGATTGCAGCACCGGTCCACTCAATCATGACAGGGCTCTTCAAACAACCAGGACAGCCGCAAAACATCCAACATAACAAGGTTACCCTTTTAGAAGAGCCGCAAACAGGTAGGTATACATTTCGTTTTATTCATGGAAGCTGCAACACGATGAAAAGGGATTCCTTTCAAGAGTTCAGGTGCCTGACGCGTTTCATGCGCTCTCGCATTTCCTCAGAGGCACATAATTGAATCACTGCGTGCAGCCTCAGGCAGTCTTTAAGTATACAATCACCTGCCCATGTGGGCGTCGGCTCCCGCTGAGCCTGCTGGTCAAGGTAGTGCCAAAATATGACTCAAGTGAGTGGCTTGCAACGAAGTGAAAATGTCAAAAATAAAAATCTAAGTGGGTCTGAAAAGAGTCTCTAATGCCACATCTTGCATTGTATTCCTTCCAAGAAACGACCTTCCTGCCCTTGTTGGTGACGCTCACACTCGATTGCAGCACCGGTCCACTCAAAAGTGGCTGCATGGCTTGGTGAGTAGCTACATGAGTGTCTATATAGGTTATTAGTTGGTTTTTTGAGTATCAGTATGAGTGTCTGAGTGTCTGTATGGTTCGGTGGGGGGTATTACGTAGTGCATAGTTGCATGAATGAGTGACTCACTGTTTGTATGTGTTGAAGACAGCATGTGTGCAGGTCTGTATGGGTGGATGAGTGTGTGCATGGGTGTGTTAGTGAGTGAATGACTGTCTCAATAGTGTCTTTATGAGTAACTACATATGTTTTAAACTAGTATATGTGACTATTGGTGTATATAAGTGAGTATATGCGAGAGTGAGAGATTGGAAGAGTTCCTGTATGAATAAGTATGTGTTTCTATAAGTGATTGTTTAAAAGACTAAGTATGTGTAAGTTTCTGTAGAAGTAAGTGTGGTATTGTGTGTATAACTGTATATGCAAGTAAATGGATGTTTGATTCTTTATTAGCATGAGTGACTATGTGTGTGAGTAATTCTATGGATGAGTGGCGTTGTGTAACAGGATGTATAGGTGTATGAGTACATATGATGAGTGAGTACATGTATGAGTGACTGTATAGGACTGTTGGTGGATGAGTGGATGTGTATGTGGATCTTAGAATTACTGAATAGGTTGTTGTATCTGGTATTGGTATGTCCATAGTTTTGAAAAATGTAGTTTCTATTTTTGAATGTGTGTATCAAAGGTTATATTAGGGGGAGAGGAGGTCTGCCACTCTATCACAAGGATGATGTCATCAGTGATGTCATTTGAGATGTCATCAGTGATGTCATGAGTGATGTCACTGACCATGTCATGAGTGATGTAATATGTGACGTCATCAGCAGTGCATTGCGGGTGCGCGAATTATAGTCAGCTGAACTAACTATAACGGGGGAATTTCAATGGTTTTGTACGAGTGAAAAGTCCAGCTAACTATAGCGCCCCTGAAACCCATGGTTTTTTCAGTGAATTTTTAAGGTTTTTTATATGCTAATTCCTAACTATAACGTGCCTGAAACCTATGTTTTTTTCAGTGAATTTCAAAGGTTTTTTTAATGCTAATTTCTAACTATGCCTACAGAGATAGGACATGTGAAGAAAGAAGAAAAAACGCACAGAAAGAAAAAAAAGAAATGCAGAAAGAAGCAACAGAAGTCTTCAAAGACGAAGAAAAGTGCAGGAAGAAGGATAACGTGCAGAAAGAACAAACAGAAGAGCAGAAAGAAGCCTTGTTGCAAAATCATCCTTTTTCAGACGGATACTGGTGGTAACTGAGTCCTAGAGCCAGTGCTATGTTAAAAGACACTCAGAATACAGTGAAAACACCTACATACACTAGGGAACACTATGCATTGGGGCCCCCCTGTGATTAGCATGACCTCCTCTGTAAGCCCCTAGTATATAATAGGGGTTTAAAACTACCTCTTAAAACGTGCCACAGGGCGTGTTTGCACATGTCACCTCAGGCCCCATCCCCTCACTTCCCCACTGTGCAAACACGCCCTGTGGCCATTTTAAGTTGGGAGATTAAGTCCCCTTGAATCCTGAGGGTCCCAAGGGTCCAACTAGACCACTAGGTACCTCCAGTAAGCGCCACAGAGCTGCGTTGCAGAGAGGTGTAAAAAGTGGCACGGCCTGCACCACCTCTCTGCAACGCAGAGCAGTGGTGCTTACTGGAAGCACCTGGTGGGCTAGTTGGAAACAGGGTCCCTCAGGATTGAAAGGGAATTATTTCCCCAACTTAAAACGCGCCACAGGGTGTGTTTGCATACGTCACCTCAGGCCCCGTCCCCTCCCTTCACCACTGTATAAACGGGCCCTGTGGCCGTTCTAAGTTGAGAGATTAAGTCCCCTTGAATCCTAAGGGTCCCTAGGGTCAAACTAGCCCACTAGGTACCTCCAGTAAGCGTCACAGAGCTGCGTTGCATAGAGGTGTAAAAAGGGGAGTGGCCTCAGAACACCTGTCTGCAACACAGCTCCCTGGCGCATACTGGAGATACCTGTTGGGCTAGTTAGTCCTCAGGGACCCTCAGTATTGAAGGGGAATTAATTCCCCAACTTACAACTGGCCAGGGGGAGCATTTGCAGAGTGCTGCAAGGCGGGGGCGTGGCCTCCGGCGCGATGCCGGTCTTTTATTTATTTTATTTTTTTAAGAAGGAGGGCTGTGTGGCCCCCCTTCTTTTTCTAATTTATTGGCCCTGGAGACCCCATCACCCAGGGCCTGCACCCTAATTTTTTTTGTTGAAAAAAAGAAATTTGGAAGGTGGCCGCGTAGTCCCCCTCCCAAGTCCTTAATCGGCAGCGGGGACCCCAACCCCCGGGTCATGGCCTTTTTTTTTTTTTATTCTTTAGGAGGGGGGCTGCATTGTCCCCCTCCTTAGGCCACTTATGGCCCCGGGGACCCCATTCCCCAGGGCCGGCCTTTGTTTTTTATTATTTAAAAAATATATATATTTATAGAATATATTTATTTAATATAATATATTTATAGAAACACCTAGGACGATTTTAATGAATATCACGATTTGCCTGATATTCATTAAAAGGCGACTATGCATACAATGAATCCACGTGGAATGTATTTACACCGCTAGTGAAGCTCTGACGTGTCTGACGCCCTACCGTGCCTAATCCCGGTGCCCCCGCCGGTGGGTACTCTCCAAGTAGACACCCTTGTCGTTTATTTATACAAACATGGGTAGCTATTGACGGGCACATTTAATACACACGCACACCAAGCCATTCAAAGGGGATTCGACAAAAATTCGACCAAACTATGCAAGAAAACCCCTCACGGTTAATAAAACACACATCCACCACCGGATGTGTAATACTTTTTATTTTACTCTCTGGAAAGGAGACAAACCTCACTTGAGAGTCACAGTGTGCTCCTGGCTGAGCCCAACGCTGTGTTACACCCACCAGTGCCCGCCGAGTGCCACACACCTCTGTGTTGTATTCCACCAGCTAGTGCGTATGCTATGACACTCTCTAGCCCATGCGCACTGTAACACCACCCCGTGAATATGTCATGCCACACTTGCCTTCACACGGGTTATATTGCCCCATCTAACGTGCCTTCCTCGATGCCTATGTTATAATGCACAGCGCTATGCCATACATATTACAATCCGGGATCCATATTTTTGTCAGAGTGCATATGCAACTTTACACTCCCCAGCACATATTTTATATTACAACTTTAGAGACTAGTTAGGTTACACAACACTGCCCTGTGCATATTACACTCCAAGGCGCATATCGCATAGCACGCGCTAGTGCCTGTGCTATCTTGCGCTCTCCAATGAATCTGTCATTGTGCACAATGTATTGCATATTATATTTCATGCCCGGTTCATCTTATATCACACTTTTTGGTGCATAGTTTATACCATATACTATATCTAGTTTTCATTTTCAATCGTGCTCTCAGGACTATGTTCTATATAACACTGCTTCCACCTACCCTTTTCACGGGCATTACATTTTGCGATGGGGTGGAGGGTCAGAGGGTGTTTCTGCCAAGTGAGCCCGGAGTCACAGTCACAAACGCCCTCTTCTTTCTGAATAAAAGTGAGATTATGCTGCATACTTGTTCATATTTTAAGTAGTTCGCACAGGCACACATTTTAAAAACAATAAAGTTCCTAATACCCACCTTCTCTGAACAGTTAGCTTGCTGCCCCATCCACCTCCTCCATATCCTTTGTTGTCTGAATCCATGGACTAGCCTCCTCCCTCCTGCCATGCATGGTCTGATGTGCTGCCACTGCCCTCCATTTAGCATGATGTACCAGTCCACTCCTCCTGCCCTCCATTGCCCAATTTTATGGCACATCATTGACCTCCTGCTTAGCCTCTGTGCTTAGCTTGCTGCCCCTATTCTCCTTCCCCCTGCTCTCCGATGTCTTTGTGCATGCCCCTGCTCCATCCTTTTTGCCCAACATGTTCCATGGACCTGCCACTCCTATCTACACTGAGTGTTCTGTTGAGCTGCCACTCCCCTCCCACCTGCCTAGCATTGTCAGATGACTGTAACCTGTCCCTGCCACCTCCACCCTGCCTGTCCACATGCCATGCCCCTATCCCCTTCCTCCTGTCCTCTATGGTCCATTTTACTGCCACACACTTCTGCCCTCCCTGGTCTGTTGTGCTGCAACTGGTCCTCCTGCCTGCCTCGCGCAGTCTGTCGTGAGGCCCCCTTCCCCTGAACTCTCTTGTCTGTGCCCATGTCCTGACCCTCCCTTCTATCCTCCAAGGTCCTTTGTGCATGCCCCTACACCCTCCTTCTTGCCCATCATAGCCATTGTGCTGCCACTAACCCTCCCGTTTGCCATGCATGGTCTTCTGTGCTGCCATGGCCCCTCCCACCTTCCCTGTGTGGTCAGCTAGCTGCCCCTGACCCCCTCCCACCGTCCCTCCATGGTCTGTGTGTATGCCATCATAGTCTCACTGTTGCTCTCCATGGTGCGTCTTGTTTCTAGTGCCCATCCTGCCCGACCTCCATGGTCATCTTGCTTCTCCTTCCCTGCCCCCTTGCCCCCAGCCCTCTGTTTCCACGTGCAGACCCCTATTCCCTCCCTCTTGGCTTGTCTGTTCCATTGTAAGCCCCTGATCCGTCCCTCCTGCCCTCAATGGTCTGTTATGCTGCAGCTTTCTCTCCTGTCTGTCCATTATGGTCAGCTAGCTACCATTGCCTCTTTCCCCTCTGTTCTCTGTTGTCCATGTGCATGGTCCTGTCCCCTCCCTATTGCTTTCTATGGATTGTTGTGCTGCACTCCCGTCCCGCATGCCCTGTGTGGTGTATTGTGCTGCTGCAAACCCTGATGCCTGCCCTGTAGGGTCAGTTTGGTGCACCTCTCCATGTCCCTCCTGTCCTCTGTTATCCGAGTCCATGTCCCTACCCCAATTCCTCCTGTCTACCATGATCCAATGTACTATACTTGCGAACATTTTGAACTTGGTAAGAGGGAGATTTTGAAAAAAAACTGGGGTATTGATTTTCCCCTTTGAGTTACATTGAAAAAGAGGAGATTGTAGACAGGAGACAGATCAAATAAAGCCCATTTGAGCTTAAAAACATTGGACGTTTCCTGGCTGAAACGGGTCTGTTGGCATGTATGGCTGTACTACCACTGCCTCTTCCTTCTGCCCACAATGGTCTATTATATTGCCACAGCCTCTCTTGCCAGTCCTGTATTGTTGGTTTGTTGCTCCTGCCCCCCTTTCCACTGCCCTCCATAGTCTGTTGTGTTGCCACTGCCCTTCCTGCCTGCCCAGTGTGGTCAAATTGTTGCCTCTGCACTCTCCTACCTGCCTTCAATTTTCAGAGTCCGTGCACCTGGCCTCTGCCTCTCAACAGTATCCCAATGAACAACTAGATTGCTAACATTCTATATTTATTACAAAAGTGTGGAATGCCTGACGTCATCTTGATGTAATCAAAACTGTAATACCTAGAGCATTTCCTTTAGAAATTACATATATGAAAGGGTCTTATTTGCATCAAAATGATGGTTAGTGCTCTAAAAAACTAAAATGAGGACATATTTTCTGAGTTTTCAAATAGCGACAAAGAACTTTTAAATTATTTGTAATCTTTATGTTTTTTTATCCAGTTGACCACTTGATTAAATGTTGCACTTAGTTACAGAGCTGCAGACTTTGCAACTGGAGAACCAGGTTGGAGTTACTGCTTCAGCTCAACATTCTGTGATTCTGGTCAAATCACTTAATCTCCCCATGTCTACAACCAAAATTAATTTGATCTTGTGTGCTGTAACCAATGCTCATGTAAAGCACTCCAATACCTGATAAGTCTGCACTATATAAAATTGCAAATACAAAAAAAATAAGTGTTTTGCATGCTTCTGTCATTGGGCTACATGTGGGCTACATCTGGATCATATTTGTGCTGCATTTGGGCTCTTTTGTCTTTGATGGCCATCTTGGGAGATTTGTTATGAAGTTTCCTAATTTCCTCATTTACTGCAGTCTCCTCAGTAGGAAATACTTTCAGTTTTTTACTTTGGTTCCATCAAGAAGGCATTCAGATGTGTCACACATTTGCCATAAATTCTGAATGTTAGCACTCTAGTTGCTCATTAGATCACTGTAGTAAAGCTACTGCTCACCAGGGAAGTCTGCTGCTGGTATTCAAAGTGCATGTTTCAGTCTGCATGTCAGAATTTTTTAATGAAATAGAAGAGGATTTGAGAAGTCACTCAAAATGTACCCTAATTTTTTTTTCTACAGCACTAATCATACTTTCTATGGCAAAATGAACCCCCTCATTTTGTTCCTTTTTAAATTAAATGTTTTAAGAGTTACCACTTTATTCCAATCAAGATGGCTTCAGGTGTGCAATACGTTTGTCATAGGTAGGACTGTTATCGCTCTAGTTGTTCTTTAGAACACTCTGGGAAGCTGCAGTAGAACACAAAGGAATCAACTGACAGTCTCTGCCCTTGTTGGATGTACATGTTTTACTGAGAATGTCAGACTTCATTCTCACATGACTGAGAAAGATAATGTGAATTTACAGAAAATATTCTCTCAGTTTAGCTTATAGATCACCTTCCAAACCTCTGTGGGAAAAGCATGAGAAAATAGTTTTCTCTCAAACATGATTCATGATATCACAGCAGAAGGCTTTTTCACATGGTAAAATCACCTTAGAACACACCACAATTCCTAAAATGAGTATGGTACCATCAACAAATGATTTATAATGTAACTAAAGTCTTAAAACCTTCTATTAACTGCAATGCTTTTTAATGAGGTGCTATCATGTATATTGGTCCCAAGATGGCTGCCAACACTTCTTGGATGAATCACTGACAGCCAATCAGATCTCACGATGAGATGTGTGGTTAGGCTCCGCCCAGATATATCTATCTTTTTAACTCTAATTTTCTCAGGAACTACTGAATGGATTTATACCATTTAAGCAAAAGGCACGAGTCTGAACTGAGGACTACCTCTTTGCCAAATTTGGTGTAATTCCGTTCAGCAGTTCGGGCTGTAGCTGCGTCAACAGCATGGGGAAAACGTGTTTTGTGATCCCCCTTTTTTCTCAGGCCCCGCTTAACGAATCACCGTGAAATTGTCAGGATAGGAGCGGGCCGGAGCTGGCCAAAAGTTTGGAAAATTTAGCGAAGATTCGTCAATCGGCGCCAACGTTATTCAAAATAGAATGTTGGGGATTTCCTATGGAAAATAGGTCCTATTTATCACTACCTACTGGTGACTGCCAGTAGTTAATATATATATATATATATATATATATATATATATATATATATATATATATATATATATATATATATATATATATATATATATATATATACATATGTCAACAATAAAGTATTAAGAATTAATGTGTAACTATGGAACAGTAGGTGGCAGTGTCAGACTGTAACTGGATTTTATACTAACAGTAAACGTGGTGAAAGTATGCGTGGTCAAGGTATTTCAAATGAGAGTGAATCTGAATGCATGACAGTGGTATGCTTTGTAAAATATGCGTAGTAAAAACGTGAATAGTAAATGAATGTGTTTTAATGTCATACAACCCCATGGGCAGCACATTCGCCCCCAGTCTGGCCTGCCTGTATGTGGCAGATTTTGAAGCAAGACACATACTCTGTGACACCAACCCATTCATGTCTAATATCCTACTGTGGGAGAGATACATAGATGGCGTCCTAGTCTTCTGGAAGGGCGACAAAGACAGTTGTGACTCCTTCACAGAATGGATCAACACCCTAAACCCCTACCTCAAGTTCAAAAGCTCCATCTCTAACTTGGAAATCACACTCATTTCGCTTTCAACGGATCGGCCAATCTGAGTGATAAGCTGGTACACACCAGACCACATATAAGTAAACCAAACACACAGTCCACCCTCTGGAACCTCCCATGAGTCACTGGACACCATCATTGTGGAAGCTGCACGGCATGCAACTCCACTAGCTACTTAACTGTCCTCCAGTTGGGTACTTTCAGATGGATTCAAAGGAAGCATACAAACTGCAACACAAAGAACTGTATCTATATGATCACCTGACTGTGCACCATGTATTACATTGGCATGACCACAAGACCTGTGAAGATCAGAATGGTAAAACACAGAAGTACCATCAGATGTGGCAGCAATGCTACTAAAATGAGCAACCACTATAAGAAGGCGAACCACTCCACCACTGACCTGAAATGGACTATCCTGGGAGCAGACCCATCCTGGAATGCAAGCACTATCTTCAGACAAGAACAACAGTGGGTGTTCCGCCTCCAGACCAACAAAAACAGACTCAATAAGGAGATCCCTTGGACTGAGGTATAAATACTAACATCCATCAGCACTGATTGGCCCTCCATGACAAATTGCATACAGCACCATTTTCTGTGCCTCCTGTACCGGGTGCATCCCAGAATATACACTCTTTATTACAATCTTCTGACCTAATGCACCAACAGCCTAATTGCATCTAGGACTGGGCACGCTGAGTAACACATACTCTCCATCTCAGTCCTCTAGCCACAACAGTAGGACACTGTCCAGTGATAATGTCAACATGGGGCTTCAATCACTCCAATCACCCTGATGGCTGCGTCTTTATGAATACACTTGGTACACATCTGTCCAATGACATACCCTTAGGGAACCTCACCTGGCTCACCTTAATATGCATACTATACCTCTGCCCCACCCACTCTTCTTGTTTTCCGGTCCCATTAGCACCCGTGAACTACTTATGCGAGGTTTTTCATCTCCCAAGTTTACAAACAAGTCATCTATGTGCCCCCGACCACTTCAAGATGGCCGCTGGACATGTGCAGTACCGTCACACTGAGGGTTGAGTGCTCTAGCCTTCTTCGAAGAGAACTAGATTTAACGAGCTTTGGTCCCGTCTGGGACTACTATCCAGGGGTCGTGGAGTCTGGAAGGTGCAGACAAGTGGTTCGCACGCAAAGTATGTAGGTACACAGGAAGTTAGCCTTTTGAGCAGGCCGATGCTTTCACTTCATTCTGTGATTATTGAAGCAATGATAATTGAGATGGGACTTACAGATAGCACACGTATAACGCAGCATCTCTGCAGTCACCTGATGATGCTGGAGTCCAATCTATTTCAGGTAAGCACAGCAACCCAAGTCCTAATGACTGCTTTGAACCTTTTAGGAGTGCACTATGAGCACTGACACCACAAGTGTGTGATGCGAGCACGGTGTCAAGGGACACACTATAAAAATACTTGCCATATAACTCACTAATTGCTTATGTGTCAACCACCACAAGCATTTTTTGGGGCATGAATACTTGAGGGCACCAGTAGTTTTCATTTGTATTTTTGTCTTTACCATGAGTGTTCAGATGTGAGCCTGTACTCAATGATAATGATGTTGATCTGTCGTCCACAGTACTATTATATAGGGCATGACATTATGTGTTAGTGATCAACTATGTGCAAAACAACTGGGTTATATACAACTTGAGATAAGTGTGTGCCATTACCAGCAGATTCGTGAGATCCTATTGACTTTCAAAAACCATTTGTGTCTCCCATCTTCATATTTGTTATAACTTTTTTATAATTCTTTTTTATATTTCTCATGTTTTAGTGCTGTTGGGTACCATGTGCTAACTAAGATACGCTCCAGCCAGTCTCGGCGGGGGATTGATATCTTTCTGATTTCATGTGACTAATCACATTCACAAGGACTTGCCTGAGATACATATCCCTGATACTAAGGAGTATGATATATGTGGATTATAAGTACCGGGGTCACAGTGACAACATATTCTACGGAAATCACTGTGCCAGCTCACCTTTGTGAGTGCCCCCACAGCGGTACTGACCTTGAGTCTTATGATTTTTCATTTAAGCATGCATACGCACATGCTTTTTTCACGCTTTTCTAACACCATTTTTCACCACTGTACACAATTGGTGTACCAGTGTATGGGTCCATGACTAAGAGAATTCACTGGTGGTTCACAAACCACTCTACAAGTATTGTTTAATGTCTTTGTCACTATGCTCTCTCATCCCTACAGGTCGGACCTGGAACAACATACACACAGTAGGTAGTATCAAGGGGTGTACCAATCAGTGTGGGGTAGTTTATTCACCATATGCCTTTTGATTTTTGTCCTGATGAAGCGCCCCAGACCCTTATGATCAGCTCAGGTATGAAACATATCAACACACTTGTGAAGGAGTGACCACAGTTAGGTCCCTCTCTCGAAATGGTAAGAAGGTCTCCTACTCAATCTCTACACTCAGACTACATGGGTTCCTTTAAAACCCACAGGTAGCACTCACCTACCATAGGTTTTTTATCCCTGGAAGAGCAATCCTCTCATTAAAGTACAGTGTCGGATCACCCTTACCAGTTTTATCCTTTAATCCACACCCCGCTTCACTTCACAAGCCACCTCACCCGCACTCATCATACGGCAGCCTCATAACAGATCTCCACCAAAGCGACCCTTCGGGGGACCTTTGGGCATTGCAGCGCCAGCCCAATGAAGAACACCACCCTATGATGAAGCATGATATCCTCTAGCGGATGTGTGAGGGCAACATACACAGTTCTGCTGACTGTCCCGTTCCAATACTCTGGCCCAGGCACTCCCCATTTTTTGAGAGACCGGGCCTCTCCCCTCCTTCCTTTCCACTCAAGAACATTAGCCCTATTTTTGAATTTCCTGATTCTTGATAGGAGCACAGGCTTTTGGACCTTTTGAATTAGCTTGTTGCCCCCCCCCATTCCCCTTTCCCTTCCATAAGGGGTCTCCTGTTTGAGACGTGTACCTAAATGTGCCCACTCCACTAGATCCTTCCAATAAAAATTCTTACTCTACAAAACGTTAACTGTTGGGTTGTTTTACTAGTCATTAAAAAGAATGTGCCGTGAATTTTACAGCTGTTTTTGTAAAGGAGACAAGACGTGACCATCATCAAAACAAGCATATGTATTGCAAGCAGCTACTATATCACAATGGACCAGATGATTTTACAGCCACAAACAATCTGAACCACTGCTTGTGAACCCAAAACCAAAAATGTGCTGAAGCCATTTTAGCAGTGGATAAACGTTTGCCGTCTGCAAAAATGATTTTAAGACTCCATACCAAATAGTTATTTGGATGGTAGCTTGTTTTAGGCATCCCTTCCATAAAAATCAATCCATAAAGAAATTGATCAATGTTTTGGCAGCTGGAATCTGGTACAAAAATCTCGAATATACCGGACTCCCATGTTGGGTTGAAAATACATTGCAAAGGGGATGGGGTCCTCTGGGGCCCCTTACCCTTTGTGAATGTAAAACAATTTTTGTTGGGAAGTAGGCAGCAGTCGCACTTCCAACTCTCAATCAGACTTGCTAAAAAAGCTAACTTTTATTTTTAAGCACAGCACCATTTCCTTTAGGAAAAATGGGCTGCATTAAAACACAAGCATTTGCAATGCAATCGGTCTCGCCTTTGGGACCTTATATGTATTTAGCTATGCAGCACATTAGCCTAGGTGCTGAAACATCTACTGTTTTTTAACATAGAGGGAAAGTAAGCACCAAACTGCGTGACACACCAGGTATGGGAACACATGGAGAGAAATATTGCCTTTCAGTGGGAAATGGTATAGTCCAAAGCTCTGTTTTAATATAAAATCAGGGCCTTCAGTGGTCATATCACTAAAAATCCAAGATTTGAAAAGATATTATTGTCTACGGGTGCTCGTGGAGGACAATTTCTATGAACTGGAATCTAGAGAATGTGAAAGTGATTCTGGTATTTTACTGACTCCTGCTCGTCGTTTTCTATTAAGGCAGTTAAATAGAGGCAGTTGAACAAGCAGGAAGCAATTCTGGTAGTTTACTGACGTCTACTGGTAATTTTCTATCAAGACAGTTAAATAGAGGAAGTTGAACAGAAAAAAAGTCCCTAAGCGGAAGAAGACATGTCGTAGGGCTGATCTCCAGAGCCCACAAAGTACATACACATATAAGTATATACTACAGTATGTACAATAGGTCTTGAATGCTCGATCTAAAAAAAGTTTACTAAAAGGTGTTCACAGACATAGTGGTCTGCTGACCCTAGCAGGCCACCATCCCTGTAATTATGACTTAGTGGAGTGAGTTGCAATTTGTAACCTACCTCATTAATACTCTTGAACTAGGTCAGACTGCGATCCACTCTGATTCAGAATTTTATGAAACAACCTCTTAATAAATAGGCCAGTTTGTAAAATTCTTTACTGGTTTCAATAAATAGATAAATAAATACAAATTGCGACCAGTTTCTTGGAACCAGTTTAAGTGCATCGGTCCAACAGTCATGCATGCACTCCGTCATTTATCTACTCACTGACTCATTTTTGCATTCACTCTGTACACAACCATAATAAAACACACACACAAATTCAACAACAAATGCATTATAAATTAAAAGACCCTCACCGGTACACCAAAAACCCACTCAGGTCCTGTTAAAACAACACTAACTGCAGAAACCTGGCCAATTTTAGGAGGAAAATGTTCGGACCACATTAAACACTCTCTTGCAAGACTCAGATGGCTACCAGTTGAAGCGAGATGCTCCCTCAATACAGCCTGCATGTACACAAGGCCCTACACCATAGGAATACCTATAAGGAAAATGACCAATCAGGAAGAAGCCCACAGACTCAGGAGCACAGATACACTACTTTACCAACTGCTAAAGTTAAAAGAAACATAGATCATACACTCATTGATGGGAAAAGCATCAAGGTTATGAAACTCTGTGGTAATTTGGGTTGTGGGTTGACTGGTTTATGAGTCCTGGCCAAGCAGCAACCACAATCCTTGTCAAGGTGAGGCACAAGCCAACCATAAATTAACCTGTGCTCAACCCTTTATCAGCTTGAAATGGGCAGTCAGGCTTAACTAAGAGGCAATGTGTAAAGTATTTTGCAGCACTCCAAGCAGTTATAAAGTGGCAACACCACACAAAAAATAATCCCACACCAAGTTAGAACAATAGAACAAGCAAGACCAAAATGACAAAAATGTAATGCAATTTTAACGATTTTTGTAAAAATAGTGCCAAAAAGCACAAAGTATCAGGTTGCACTGGACCAGGACAAAGTCACGCGTACAAGCCAACTACAATGGCTGGTGGGCTGGCTACCAGGCCACTGAACAAAGTTCCTTAAATCCTGGTTTGTGAAGTGTGCGAGGGTCTGCATTGAAGATCAATCAATCAATCAATGACATTTATATAGCGCACTACTCACCCGTAGGGTCTCAAGGCGCTTGGGGGGGGGGGGGGTGCCGCTACTGCTCGAACAGCCAGGTCTTGAGCTTCTTCCTGAAGGAGAGATGGTCCTGGGTCAAGCGCAGGTCAGTCGGGAGGGAGTTCCAGGTCTTGGCGGCCAGGTAGGAGAAGGACCTTCCTCCTGTAGTCGCTCTTCGGATGCGGGGGACGGCGGCGAGGGCGTGGCTGGCTGATCGGAGGTGACGTTTGGGAGCGTAGAAGTTGATTCGGTTGTTGAGGTAGCTCGGGCCTTGATCGTGTAGGGCTTTGTGTGCGTGGGTGAGGAGACGGAAGGTGATTCTTTTGTTGACGGGGAGCCAGTGCAGGTTCCTCAGGTGTCCAGAGATGTGGCTGTTTCGTGGGATGTCGAGGATGAGTCTGGCTGAGGCGTTCTGGATCCGCTGGAGTCTCTTCTGGAGCTTGGCGGTGGTTCCGGCGTAGAGGGCGTTGCCGTAGTCCAGTCGGCTGGTGACGAGGGCCTGGGTGACTGTCTTCCTGGTCTCCGTGGGGATCCACCAGAAGATCTTCCATAGCATGCGCAGGATGTTGAAGCATGACGAGGAGACGGCGTTGACTTGTCTGGTCATGGAGAGGGAGGAGTCCAGGATGAAGCCCAGGTTGCGTGCATGGTCCGTCGGTTTGGGTGCGGTGCCCAGGGCGGGGGGCCACCAGGAGTCGTCCCAGGCGGAGGGCGAGGGGCCCAAGATGAGGACCTCCATCTTGTCTGAGTTCAGTTTCAGGCGGCTGGTCGTCATCCACTCGGCTACATCTTTCATCCCTTCGTGTAGGTTGGCTCTGGCGGCGGCGGGGTCATTGGTCAGGGAGAGGATCAGCTGGGTGTCGTCAGCGTAGGAGATGATGTTGAGGTTGTGCTGGCGTGCGATGGCCGCGAGGGGGCTCATGTAGACGTTGAAGAGGGTGGGGCTCAGCGAGGATCCTTGAGGGACGCCGCAGATGACTTCGGTGGCCTCTGACTTGTACGGTGGTAGGCGGACTCTCTGTGTTCTTCCGTCGAGGAAGGAGACGATCCATTCCAGTGCCTTCTCCTGGATTCCGACATTGCTGAGGCGCTGCACTAGGGTGCGGTGGCAGACAGTGTCGAATGCCGCGGAGAGGTCTAGGAGGATGAGGGCCGCTGTTTCTCCGTTGTCCATCAGGGCCCGGATGTCGTCGGTGGCGGCGATGAGGGTGGTCTCGGTGCTGTGGTTGGCTCGGAAGCCAGACTGTGAGGGGTCGAGGGATCCATTCGTCTCGAGGAAGGCGGCAAGCTGTCTGTTGACGGTCTTCTCGATGACTTTTGCAGGAAACGGGAGGAGTGAGATGGGGCGGTAGTTCTTGAGTTCAGTGGGGTCCGCTGTAGGTTTCTTGAGTAGAGCGCTGAGTTCGGCGTGCTTCCAGCTCTCAGGGAAGGTGGTGGTGTTGAAGGAGGTGTTGATAATGTCCCGCAGGTGGGGTGCGATGACAGCGTCGGCTTTGTTGAAGACGTGGTGAGGGCAGGGGTCGGTCGGAGATCCGGAGTGGACGGAGTTCATCATGCGGATGGTGTCTTCGGTGGTGGTCGGAGTCCAGGCGCGGAGGGTGGTGGTGGGCGGCGTTGCTGTGGTCGTGGCGTGCGTCAGTTGAATGCTGAAGCTGTTGTGTATGTCCGCGATCTTGTTGTGGAAGTAGGAGGCGAGGGAGTTGCAGAGGTCTTGCGATGGGGTGATGTCGTTGTTTCCGGCGTTGGGGTTGGAGAGCTCTTTCACGATGTTGAAGAGTTCCTTGCAGTTGTGTGCGTTGTTGTCCAGCCGGTCCTTGAATGCAGTTTTCTTGGCGGCGCGGATCAGTTGGTGGTGCTTCCGGGTGGCAAGCTTGAGAGTGGTCATGTTGTCCGGTGTTGGTTCCTTTCTCCAGGCTTTCTCGAGGGCTCGGCAATTCGTCTTGGAGCTCTTGAGTTCGTCGGTGAACCATGGGGCCTTCTTGCTGCCGGGTCTGATGGGCGGGGTCCTCAGTGGGGCGAGTTCGTCCCCGCAGTTGCTCATCCACTTCGTGAGGTTGTCGGTGGCCTGGCTGGGGTTCGCTGAGCTGGCAGGAGGGTGCTGGCTCAGGGAAGCGGCGAGCTGGTCGGCTGTGATCTTGTTCCAGCTTCTTCGGGCAGCCTGTTGCTGGTGGTGGTGGATCGTCGTTCTTTTGAAGGTGAAGTGGACGCAGCTGTGGTCCGTCCAGTGGAGTCCTGTGGCGTGGTTGAAGGTGATGTCTTTGCTGGATGAGAAGACAGCGTCGAGTGTGTGTCCGGCGAGGTGGGTGGGGGTGGACACCAGCTGCTTGAGTCCGAGGTTGGCGAGGTTGTCGAGCAGGGTGGAGGTGTTGCGGTCGTTGTTGTTCTCCAGGTGGAAGTTGAGGTCCCCCAGGAGGATGTAGTCGGCGGAGCGGAGGGCATGCGGGCTGATGAAGTCGGCGATGTCCTCGCTGAATTGTGTGCGTGGTCCCGGGGGTCGGTAGATCAGGGTGCCTCTGAGGGTGGTCTTCGGGTCGGTGTGGATCTGGAAGTGCAGGTGTTCGGCGCTTGTCAGGGTGTCGTCGGTGTCGGTCGTGATGCGGATGGTGTTCCTGTGGATGACGGTGATGCCTCCTCCCATCTGGCTGGCGGAGCGGTCCCTCCGGGTGATCTTGTATCCCTCTGGGATGGCGATGGCGATGTCGGGCGCAGAAGAGGCGTTCATCCATGTTTCCGTGAGGAAGGCGACGTCAGGAGCTGTGGTGTCGAGGAGGTTCCAGAGTTCGATGGCGTGTCTGTGGACGGAGCGGGTGTTGAGCAGGATGCACTTGAGGTGCAGAATGAAGAAAGGGGCGGGGTTTAGCGGCGGTGGCGGGAAGCGGGAGCGGGGAGGGAGGAGACGGGGCGAACAAGGACAACAGGCAAGCAGGCAAAAAGGGGGAAAAGGAAAACCATATACAATATACAGCAAGTACAATTAGGGACACAATTCAGCAGAAACAGTGGCGCAAGGCAGGATAGAGAGCACAGACCACGCTGCTCGAGGCAGGGGGCGTGGTCTCACGGCGGCAGCCGGAGCACAGAGGCAGGTAGTTGGGGGGCACACGCAGCAGCTGGTGGCCGTGCGGCGCGGGGGGTGTCCTAAACTAGGTCACACTCACCTGCGTCGCACGGTCGCCATTTATGGCCAAGTGCAAGGGGGAGCGGAGCAGCTGGGAGGCGGGAGCGGGGAGGGTACAGAATGAAGAAAGGGGCGGGGTTTAGCGGCGGTGGCGGGAAGCGGGAGCGGGGAGGGAGGAGACGGGGCGAACAAGGACAACAGGCAAGCAGGCAAAAAGGGGGAAAAGGAAAACAATATACAATATACAGCAAGTACAAGATGTTTAATGAAGCCAAAGCAATGCTGCAACGCTGTGATGCGAGGCCCTGTGTTGACGCAGATGATCCCATTGATGGGGCTTGAATTGAAAAGCTTGGCGTCGAAGATGCAGTGCATAGTCTGGGTGATGCATTGGTTCTGAAGACCTGCGAGGCTGCGATGCAGAGTCTGACATCATTGTGAAGGCTGGCGTCAGCAAGGGATGCAGGAGCCTGTGTCAAGAATACATCACGTAGTGGAGATTCTTATGGGCTGCAATGCGATGTGGGTCTTTGTGAAGGGTCCAGTCCATGCAGCACCAACGATGCGTTAGTCCTAGTTGGGTTTGCACCACGTAGCAGAGGAGATGCGTCAGTTCCGCCAGAGCCATAGACTAGCAGAGCAATTTAAGTCCACTTTCAAAGGTCCAAGACTGGGGTGACACAGCTTGGCAGGGTAGAATCACAGATGGCAGAGTCCAGGTACGGGTAAGGTTGTTGGAAGTCTGTTATGTCCCTGAGGCTTCAGATCAACCAATTACCCCATGGTGCCACTCTGGGTCTGGGTTCAGGAGATGCAGCTCCAAGCCTTCTTACCCAGGCAGGATGGCAGCAGGTGAGCACAGGAGGACAGCAGTACTTCAGAGCAGCAGTCCAGCAGAATGGCAGACCTTTCAGCAGTACAGCAGAGTATCCTCAGGTCCAGAAGCATACTGATGAGTTGGAGTCTTAGGTCCAGTACTTACACCCAGTTGTACCTTTGAAGTGGGGAGAAGCTCCTAGAGGCATGCTCTTGAAGTGCACAGAGGTCCTGACTTCCTAGCCTTGGCTCCAGACAGGGGGTATGCAGTAATTTGTGTGGAGACAGGACAGAGCCCATTCAAGTGTAGGTGGGGCTGGGTACAGCTCCTGCCTCTCACCCTGCCAGAGATGACCCATCACGTCACACCTAATCTCCCAATGTGTGTGGCTGTCTAGGAGGGATAAACAAAGCCCAACTACCAACTCCACTCAGTGATGTGATCCAAAGACAGGCTTCAGGCACCAACCAGAAAGGGAAGCAAATGCCAACATTCTAAAACTGACATTTTTCAAAACTGTAATTTAAAATACGACTTCCCTATAAGTTAGGATTTTGAATTCCAATTGCAGAGACACCACTCATGAACTGGTTAGCTGTTCCCATTTGGAAATTACACTTATAAAATGTAATAAGATAACTCCAACGTTATCCTATGGGAGAGGTATGCCTTTCAGTAGTTTTTCAATACTAGGTCATCTAAAACTTAAACATACATGTCTTACATTTTTGTAAACATTGCACCCTTCCCTCTGGCTGTCCAGGGCCTACTCTAGGGGTGCCATATGAATTAAATAAAAGGTTTTGGCCTGGCAACATGTTTACTTTACCAGGTCCAATGGCAGCCCTGAGACATGTTTAAAGGGACACTTAATTGGGAGGCACAATCAGTGCTGCAGGCCCACTAGTAGCATTTAATCTACCGGCCCCAGACACAAGTAGTGCCACTTTACTAGGGACTTAAAAGGTAAATTAATTATGTCAATTGGGTATAAGCCAATTGTAAGAAGTGGAGCACTCAGGTTAAGGTTGAACTTAAGATTTATTCCAAGTAAGAATCCTATCCAATTTAACACTGCCACCAGGGAGCAGGCTCTGCTTCAACTGCTTTAAAGAGCATCTTACATCACTACATTCCAAAGCTCTTAGCAACAGAAAAAGAAGCCTAGAACACCACACATCTCCCTTCTTTACAAATAAAATGAACTATAAACAAAAGTACCACAAAATAACAGAGATAAGAAAATTAAACAAAGCGAAATATCAGCATGACAATTACTTTATATATTCACTTAAATATGCTGGAGGAAAGGACAATCTTGAAGACTTACGAATAACATCTGAACTTCCAAAAGAGTCACATGGATTTCCAGAGGGGTTAGTTGAGTCAGATCCTCCACACAAAGGATCGCCATGAACCAAATCACCCCTAACAACAACCACCCTTTTCAAATTCCAAATGTGATGATCAGAGGTCTTGACAGCATTATTAAAGATCTTAATTACCTACATAGGTCTCAATAATGCTGTAGAAGAAACTTTCTTGCAAGGATTTTTAATTAAAACCCAATCACCCACTTTCACTACAGTCTCCTTCATACGTTTTCTTTGATCATAAAGGGCCAGATGTAGGAAGCCAAATAGCGAGCGCAAATGCTGAAATTTGCAGAATTTCAGTGTTTGCAATCGCTATTCGGCTGCTTGCAATGTAGGTAAGTTAAAACCTACTCGCAAAATAAGGAATCGCAAAATTGCGATTCCTTATTCTGCGCAAGCATTTAGAGAATTGCAATTAGTGATTCCATAAATGCTATGCTGGTAGGCATCGCAAATTGCGATTTTGCCTTAAGGAATCGCAAAATACCACAAACTTCAAGTAGGTGGCATTTTGCGATTTCATTTCAAAAAACACTTTTTGGCTTTTTACAATGTGCCATGTGGCGCACATACATGTCCTTAGGGCATGTATATGCATCACATGTGCACACATGCACATTTCAGGGGTGCAACAGGATGTCCTTTTGCAACCCTTGCACCATTGAAAGTGTGCCAACAATTTGGGAGTGCCTCTTGGTGACTCGCAAATTGCGAGCGCAAATCCTATTCATTCCTATGGGCCTCGTGGCCCATAGGAATGAATGGGATGGGATTCCTTGATTGCGAATCTCAATTTGCGATTCGCAATTAAGGAATAATAAGGAATCGCAAATATTTTTGCGATTCCTACCTACATTCAATTTTGCGAGTCCTCAATAGCGATTCGGCTAAAATCGCTATTAAGGACTCGCAAAATTGAATTTACCTACATCTTGCCCAAAGTTCTTTACAAGCTACAATCCTCTTTGACTCAGCCAACCTCCAATCATTCTTCTCTTTGTGCACATCACAATTGGTTTGCATATCTTTGACCCAAGAGGGGGCCATGAATGTGTTAGCACGCCCACCCCTGAATAACTCAAAAGGAGTTTTCTTAGTTATAGGATGGGGAGACAACCTATAAATTTCAACCTTTTTTCAGATTTCCTCACGCCAATCCAACCCTGCAGATTTTTCCATCTCAATAGTCTCTTTTAAAACACAATTAAAGTGATCCACCATCCCATTAGTTTCCGGATGATATAATGAGCACCTTGTGTGTAATACTATGCCTATTGAAAAAACGGTTCCATTTCTCTAGAGACTAACTGTACCCCATTGTCCGTCAAAATTGTATCAGGTATCCCTTCTCTGTCTATAAGTTTCTCCAAAAACACCATTACATGCTTGGTCTCTACTGCCCATGTAATGCTTATTTCTGGCCACCTGGAAAACAAATCCACTAAAACCAGAACATTCCACTCCGAACCACAGGACTGAATGGGACCAACAATGTCAAGTCCAACTTCCTTCCAAGGACCACCAGGGCGTTCTCGTATAACCATAGGTTGTACCTTAGGCTTGGCTACTCTTTCGCTCAATGCGCACTGCACACAATCTCTGATATTACGTTCCACCTGTAAATCCAAACCAGGCCACCAGTATGATAACCGCAGCCTCTCCTTAGTTTTTGACATACCCTGATGTCCTGCGTGTGCCAACAAAACAAGTTCCTGTCTAAGAGAAGTCAGGGGAATTAACCTCAAACCCCTGACAAGTAGACCTCCTTGTTCAGAAAGTTGATCCTTTACATCCCAAAATTTCTCCAACTCATCCTGACCTTTAAGTTTTGTCTTCCAACCTGCCCTTACACATTCTAAAACTTTAAGCAATACATTGTTTGTACTAAGATCGTCATGTCATCTTTCTTTGGCAAAGCTACCCCCTTCAATAGAACATACCATGTCCTCCACCTGCTAATCTTCGCCACAAGAGCATTTCTCATCATCATCTACCAAGCAAGACAAAGCATCAGCAACTTTGTTCTCTATCCCGGGCAAATATCTGATATCAAAATCATAATCTTGCAATGCCACAACCCACTTCGTAATTCTACTTGAGACAGCACCGATGCCTATTTTTTTGAAGATTTCACACAACGGTTTGTGGTCTGTCCTGACTTCAAATACACAACCCCACAAAAGAATATTACATTTTTTTTATGGACCAATACACACAGAGAGCTTCTCCTTCTACAACAGAGTAACACATTTCAGCTCCCCGCAAACTCCTAAAAAGAAACAAAATTATGTAATCCTACCCCTGCACCTTTCCTGATAGCGTCAGTTATCAGGAAGGACTTATTTTTAGGGTCAAAACTACTCAATTTGGGAGCAACATTCAATCTCTCCTTTAGAGTGCAAAACTCGTCCTCACAAGCCTGGTCCCATACAAATTCACACCCTTTACGCAGTAATGACCTCATGTGAACACACAGAGAAGCAAAACCCTGGATAAACTTGCTGTTATACTCTGCCATATCCAAAAAAATCATTAACTCTTCTTTGTTAGTGGGAGAGTGTAGTTTGCGAATGACATCAACAAGGTCCTCATTAAGCATCACACCATCCGCAGAAATGGAATTACTTAAATAATCAATGGATTCTTTCCTGAACTTGCATTTCTCAATTTTGACAGTCAGGTTGAATTCATTGAGTCTGCTCAAAACACTCAAGACTTTTTCATCATGCTCTCCAAGGTCCTTTCCAAAAATTAATATATCATCCTGATATATTCTCACACCAGTTAAGCCCTTCAACACATTCTCCAAAGCTCTCTGAATAACTGAGGCTGCTGAAACTAGACCAAATGGAAGTCTAACAAAGCGGTAAGAACTGAAAGGGGTAACAAATGCAATAAGGTCTTTTGAGTCCTCATCGAGCCTAATCTGATGATACGCAGATTTAAGGTCGATGGTGCTAAACACCTTAGCACCCCGAAGTAGCATCAACATGTCTGCAATCTTCGGCAAAGGATAACGATCCACCACCACATGCTTGTTCAACTCTCTCAGGTCCACACATAAATGCAACGAACCATCAGCCTTCTTGGCTGCTACAACTGGAGCAAGCCATTGTGTTGCTTCCAGTTCCTCTATGATACCATCTGCTTTTAACCGTTCTAATTCACTATGTACTTGTTCACGTACAGCCACAGGCACACTACTTACCTTACTGCAAACAGGTTTGGCACCATCCACCAATCGAATGTGATGAATATAATTCTGCAAACACCCCAACATTTCACAAAAAAACTTGAGGAAATTTCAACTTTAACGTTTGTATAAAATCATCAGAAGAGTTAGCTTGCACAGTGGATATTACATTTGTCTCAAACTTTTCCCTCAACTTAATGGTGATTCATTTGGATTCAAAATCACATCAAGGTCTTTCAGGTGGAACCAACTCAAAATACTGTCCCCCTTTTGAGAGATGTATATTTTAGCATTGGTTAACCTATTCTAGTATTCTAGTAGACCCCCAAAATAGCCAAACAATTTCATCGGCTCACCCCTATATGCACAGGGTCTTATGTCAGGGCGAAACACCTTAATTTTATCCCTAAGCTTTTTTAGATAAAATTCTTTCAAAACTATTGTGATTTCGGCACCTGAGTCAAAAAGGACATTAGATGTTTCTCCTGCCACGTAGATTCCATCAGTTGGATAGCTTTTCCCTTCTTCTTCCCCAGTAACTTGTAGTAAGGTGTGTCCACAGTCTACTTGATGGTATGGATTAAACAAACAGCTTTCATCATCATTGATTTCATGAACTCTTCCTTTAAAGGTTTTACCTTTACAAACAGCAGCAAGGTGACCTTTCCTCTTACAATTATTGCAGGTGACTTTCCAACCCGGACACTGCTTGTGATTCGCCAAATGACCTATCTTCCCACAACGAAAGCATTTGACTTAAAAGGTGTAAAATCTCCCGTTTTTCTCAGGAGTGATTTTCTTTTCTCATTTTCCTTTTCTTCCTTTTGAGGCTGTCTGACAATTTGAACAGAGTTTTTCTCTTTCTTGTCACCATTTTTCTTCATGACCTCCACACATTTAAAAGAGTGTCCAATCCTTTTAGCAATAATAATAACATCCTCAAGAGAAGGTTCATCCTTTTGCCACAGTTCCTCCCTTTCACGTTGAATGTTGCACCCCAACGTAAATTGGTCCTTAACTCTTTCATCAAGAGTGACACCAAATTTACAAGATGAAACCAACTTCCTTAAGGTAGTTATATAATTCTCTACAGATTCATCATCCAATTGACTTCTAAGACCAAAATTATACCTCTCCAGGATAGTACTGACTTTAGGTAAATAGTGCTTGTCTAATTTTGCTACACAAATTTCAAATTCATTCAGATCACGAATCTCAAGGAGGTGGTCAAAGATTTCTTGGCCCTCGGACCCTAGACAATGCAGTAACAATGCTGTTTTTCTCTCAGCACTCGGAGAGGAACCACACATTCTGGCGTGTCTTTCAAATACTTTGCGCTATTTTTCCCATCTAATGGGTGGATCCCCAGGAAAGGAAGTGCAGTAACATTTTGTATTTTGCGATAATATTGGTTTGCAGAAAACACTTCAAATATACCAAGAAATAAGTATAAACACTCTAATGCAAGATACCACATATAAGGATGATGTAAGTATAAGAAAACTATCACTGTAGACAAGGATAACTAAATAAAACTCTAAATCTTAATGTGACATTCAAAATTATTGCATGTTATGAGTGTGCATGTAACTGAAGTAGGTGAGATGCTGAAATAGATGTCAAGAAACGCACAAAAGAACAAATGTCACCTTTTAATTCTTTAAACAGATTTGTGTGCGTGTCACAGAAGTAGAACAAAAAGGTTGAGGGTAGTAATGCCCCTAAAAGCTGTTAAAAATGCCCTGTTTACCAAATGTGATGAGCTGTGTGCGTATCACAGATGTGATACGCAGGAGGAATTTCCTTGGTTCCCAAGAAACTGAAGACATACGCTGTCATCCAAGTGTTGTTTCACAATATTACCGAGCTGTGGCATTTCACAAAAGTGACACGCAGAGGCTTCTAGGGGTTGCCAGGCAACCACAACGCTTAATCTAAAATGGCCGATACGCAGAGTCACGCCGAGTAATGCAGAGCTTGACCGTGACGGCGTCAAGTGAGGTAGACGGAATCAGCGCTCTAAAAATACAAAGCAGTCAGAACTCGTGCAGCGTGCATGCGGCATATACAGTGAGACACGTTGATCAGCTGGGGCCAGATCCCGTGCGAGCGGCAACTTGAACGAAAACAAACTCCGGTGAGGCGCTCTGAATATCTGGGGTCAAAACGCAAATCGCACTGGTTACCGGCAAACAATTCCTCAATTATTTGGGCAAAGTACATAAATGAACCACCGGAAGCAGGCTCAGCTTCACCAGTATGTTTACTTAGTTCATAAAGGGCACGGACAGTTCAAAGACAGTCCACAAAAGCCAGAGTGAGCAGAAAATACTCCCCTGTCTCATACAAAATAAATACAGGCACTAAAACAATATATTAGTCATTGGGCCGGAATAAAAACACACGCACTCAACAGTACCTTGAGAGAGGTAAAAATACAGGACTGAGCCATAGACTTGGAAGTGAAGTGTACTAATTTTTAGGCAGTTGTTTAAATATTATCAGAGGAATGTTGTCACTCACAGGGTAAAAGAACCAATGGCTGAAGGGGATTGACTCGTTACCCCATGCCTCACTTTCTCAAGGATGCAGATAGAATATAAATAATCAATAGCTAATATAGTTTGACCCAAAATATATGGGCTTTTGGGTCAATCCTTGTTAGCTATTGGTTATTTATATTCTATCTGCATCCTTGACAACCAGAGTATGGGATAATGAGTCAGTCCGAGTGAGCCATATTTGTATGAATATATATCTTCAAAATAGTTGGAGCATGCCGACCAGCACCAAACCATTGGCTTGCCACAGTAAGAAACACAGATTTACTGTATTGAGCATAATATTTCCCTCAAGGCAGCCATTAGGTATTCCATAAAAAAGAAAACCTTCAAATAAGAACAGAATTCCAGTTTTCAAGACATTATAAAATTGCTCCTAAAATATCCTAATAAGTATTACCATATTTCAAATCTTTAATCCCAGCGGTTGATTCAAAAGGCTTGTCCACTACGGTCATCTGTGAAATTCCATGTAAAAAAACCTAGCGTACAGGCTTTAGCATTTTTCGCAATAATTAAGTCAGGCCTACTGTCTTTGTCATAACTTTTCATAATGAACTTAGCAAACCTTTGTAATCTGATATAACTTTGACCAAAGAACCAACACAGCCTATAGCATTTAGCAGTGGTTTGACAACATTACCAACACAGGGATATTGAAGTGAGCATAAGCTGCCAGCCATTCTACATACAGTTACAAAATTACAAAATATACACATTACAGTTAGTTAAACAACATACAACCCCTCTCAAAAGGGCCCAGGGAGGATTATCACATTGAAAAACATTTAACCCAAGGTTTATATGAGGGGGTGATCGACACCCAAAAATCTTGCCTGCTACAGTAATCTGAGATTTCATGTAACAAAACACCTATCTACAGCCTGTAATACCGGGTCATAACAATCCACCATTAAAGACATATTGGATTTAGCATATCATTTCACAATAAATAAGACAGGACTACTAGCTTTGTCATCATTTTTCACAATAAACAAATCAGACCTCTTTCATCAGACATAACATTCCCGAGTGCACCAGTCAGGGCTGTAATGTTCATCAGTGGCTTGTCACCATCACCAACCTTGGCCTAATATATTGAGTGAAAGTTTCCCCACAAGAAAAGCATCAGGTATATAGTCAAAAATTACCCTTGTATAAAACATTAGGGTTGGTAAATCAAAATACTAAATCTCCTAGCTGGACATATTAAGGATTGTCACAGTACCAAACTTTCATCCACACAGATTGTCAGAGGGAGTAACCAAAAGTATTACCTACTATGGACATCTGTGAGAATCCACATCACATACTTCTCTGCAGGCTTTAATACAGAGTACTAACTAACCACTCTTAAATGCATACTGATCGTAACATATGATTTACAATACCAACCCAATTGCAGACATGAAAGAAAATAAATGAAAAACAGATCTTCAGAGGAGCTAGTGATACTGAAGGCCCTCGGCCCAACACACAGAGACCTCATCACATCAGTCAAAGCAAGGTACCATACTATCACCATCTGCCAGTCTGGTTTGAGATCACCAAGAAGCGTGGAGACCATCATCTTGCACATCACAGATGATGTCGTCTTGACCACAGATGAAGATGACCTTGCCTGATGATGTTATTGGACCTATTGGCTGCCTTCATCACAGTTGAGCATCCCACACAAATTTGCATTTTTGAATGGAAATTACCAGCCATGTCCTTTACTGGTTCTTCTCCTACCTTTACAACTGACACCAGTTTATTCACAGCGGTATCTCCAAGACACAAAATATACTAATCCCATGTGAAGTCCCATTTTCCATTCTAAACAAAGTCAAACAGATTTTTCCAGAAATCCTTGTGACTGGGGGTGAATGTTTGCATTGTCCAGCATTCCGTCCATCATTTTTTTCTTTTGCATATGTCACCTAAGTTTGAACGGTATGGCCAGACGTGGGTCCTGTGCTCACTACACCACTGGATTAAGCTAGCCTGGCTGATGAAGGGTGATGCCCTGAAATCGGTCCCAGGATGCTTGTTTCTGGTCCAGGGAGGACCTGGCTTGGCAGTTTGGGCTGGACTTTTCCCACAAGGAACAGGCTCAAGACTGATTTGCATATGGCTGCGTTCAAACTGAGGTGGTGTGGTGAGCAAAAGAATGATGGATTTAACCCAGATCCTTGTGACTGGGAGTGAATGTTAGTATTGTCCAGCATTCCGTCCATCTATAAATTGTTTCTTTTGCATAAATACAAACATAAGCACACACATACAATAGCAAGGGCCCTGGTGCAATCATGGAAACTAAACCCCCGTCCATTAGTTTAGCTGTAAAAATTGGGGTTTCAGAAACGTACACCCCTGATCCCCAGAGCTGCTTCAACTGCTACTGCTGCACTATTAATAGCTACTCCCCTCTTCCTCTTGGCTATGTAATAATGGGAATCATGTTTACAAGCCTGATAATTTCCACAACTTCAGAGAGACGCATGCACGTTCAATAAGAATAATGAAATCGCAACTTTTTGAGACCATGTTCCTTTTTTAAAGTTCATGGTAGCTTTTTTGTTAATTAATTAGTATGAGCACAGATGTGATTGTCAAAAGCCATTGATTGGCCTGAAACTTTCTGGGTCTGCATCTTTTCAGTTAAAAACTATTGTCAATTGGTTGTCATACCTTTTAAACCTATTCCCCTCTTATATACCAACTATTCTTCATCATTGTCACCAGGAACACATACATAATCAATTATTGCAGGTGACTTTCCAACCCGGACACTTCTTGTGATTGGCCAAATGACCTATCTTCCCACAACGAAAGCATTTGACTTAAAAGGTGTAAAATCTCCCGTTTTTCTCAGGAGTGATTTTCTTTTCTCATATTCCTTTTCTTCCTTTTGAGGCTGTCTGACAATTTGAACAGAGTCTTTCTCTTTCTTGTCACCATTTTTCTTCATGACCTCCACACATTTAAGAGAGTGTCCAATCCTTTTAGCAATAATAATAACATCCTCAAGAAAAGGTTCATCCTTTTGCCACAGTTCCTCCCTTTCACGTTGAATGTTGCACCCCAACGTAAATTGGTCCTTAACTCTTTCATCAAGAGTGACACCAAATTTACAAGATGAAGCCAACTTCCTTAAGGTAGTTATATAATTCTCTACAGATTCATCATCCAATTGACTTCTTAGACCAAAATTATACCTCTCCAGGATAGTACTGACTTTAGGTAAATAGTGCTTGTCTAATTTTGCTACACAAATTTCAAATTCATTCAGATCACGAATCTCAAGGAGGTGGTCAAAGATTTCTTGGCCCTCGGACCCTAGACAATGCAGTAACAATGCTGTTTTTCTCTCAGCACTCAGAGAGGAACCACACATTCTGGCGTATCTTTCAAATACTTTGCGCTATTTTTCCCATCTAATGGGTGGATCCCCAGGAAAGGAAGTGCAGTAACATTTTGTATTTTGCGATAATATTGGTTTGCAGAAAACACTTCAAATATACCAAGAAATAAGTATAAACACTCTAATGCAAGATACCACATATAAGGATGATATAAGTATAAGAAAACTATCACTGTAGACAAGGATAACTAAATAAAACTCTAAATCTTAATGTGACATACAAAATTATTGCATGTTATGAGTGTGCATGTAACTGAAGTAGGTGAGATGCTGAAATAGATGTCAAGAAACGCACAAAAGAACAAATGTCACCTTTTAATTCTTTAAACAGATTTGTGTGCGTGTCACAGAAGTAGAACAAAAAGGTTGAGGGTAGTAATGCCCCTAAAAGCTGTTAAAAATGCCCTGTTTACCAAATGTGATGAGCTGTGTGCGTATCACAGATGTGATACGCAGGAGGAATTTCCTTGGTTCCCAAGAAACTGAAGACAAACGCTGTCATCCAAGTGTTGTTTCACAATATTAACGAGCTGTGGCATATCACAAAAGTGACATGCAGAGGCTTCTAGGGGTTGCCAGGCAACCACAACACTTAATCTAAAATGACCGATACGCAGAGTCACATCGAGTAATGCAGAGCTTGACCGTGTCGGCGTCAATATCCCTGTGTTGGTAATGTTGTCAAACCACTGCTAAAGGCTATAGGCTGTGTTGGTTCTTTGGTCAAAGTTATGTCAGATTCCAAAGGTTTGCTAAGTTCATTATGAAAAGTTATGACAAAGACAGTAGGCCTGACTTAATTATTGCGAAAAATGCTAAAGCCTGTACGCTAGTTTTTTTTACATGGAATTTCACAGATGACCGTAGTGGACAAGCCAATTAAAGTATCCTTTTTGCTGCAAAAAGGATACTTTACCATACTTAAATCTTATTGGAAATGTAATGATCTTAGACAATTATACATTTCGGGCCAGATGTACGACCCGTTTTTGCATGTGCAAACCAGTTTGAGAACCCATTTGCGCATGCAAAAACCTATTGGGCCGTATACAATTAGCGAGTAGCAATTTTTTTGTGACTCGCTAAATAGGATTTGCGACTCAGTATTGGAAGGAGCGTTCCCTTCCAAATAGTAAGTCTCAAAGCCATGTACAAATGTTTTGCGACTGCAATTGCAGCCACAAAACTCTCACAATTACCACCTACTTCACGCAGGTGGTAATACATTTGCAAATGCATGCAAAATTAATTTTAAGGGTAGGCAGTGGTTCGAGGGACCACTCAGGGACCGCTGCCTGCCCTTTAAAAATTGAACGAAAACGTTTCATTTTTTTTCTTTTTTTGGCATCCCGTTTTCCTTTAAGGAAAACGGGCTGCATATAAAACAACTGCTTATTTTAAAAGCAGTTCCAGACATTAAGGTCTGCTGAGCACAGCAGGCCACTCTCCCTGGGAGGGCTGACATTCCCAATGGGCTCGCAAATTGCGAGAGGCTCATTAATATTAATGAGCCTCGCAATTTGAGACCCCATTGGGAATTGCAAACAGTGTTAAACACACAGTTGTACATTTCATTTAACAGCTCACAATTTGCGACTCGCAATGTGTCGCAAATTGCGAGGTGCTAAATGAAATGGTCGTTCATCTGGCCCTTCCTCCTTTATCTATTTGAGGTACAGATGCAACTGATGGGTTACACTATTAGAGATTAACAGTGGGTCTCTATCTCATGCCTTGCTCGTTTCCCTACATCTATTGTATGTTTCTCTCTGCTTTTACGTGCGCTTGATCTGCTGTTGCAGGGATTCTGCACATACACAGAACTGTGCACAGGAAAACAGGACCTCAGTGTTTAGGGGTGTACCAACCTACCACATCAGTACCCAATATCCCAAACCGACTAGCTATAGTGTCTCATTCGTTCGCATCCAAATATCACTGAGCTACAAATGATTAGACAACCCAGAACACAACACTTCCGACTCTATCAGGAATCGCGGGAGCAAGACATACTCTTTCACTCACTCACTCATACTAGTTCACAATGAGAATAGGCAGAGCAGTGGCGGATCCACCATGGGGGCGTCGTCCCCCTGATTTCTCACAGTGCGAGAAGGCAGAAGCATAAAATGTTAAAACTACCATTTTATGTTTCTGCTTCTTGCATTGCGATAAAGCAGAAGTGCCTGGTTGTTCGGTCCTGCTCGAGGGCAGGGGGGGGGTGGCTTGCCCACTGTTGTGAGTACTGACTGTTTGGTCGGCCCCAGAGCCGAACAAAGCAGTCATGTGCACTCCCCCTTTTCCCCTATGTAGGCTGCTGCATGCAGCCTACATAGAGAAAATGGCCCAGCTTGGGCGCTCTCTGCTGCGAATCACCAATCACAATGCTGCCATTGCAGCGTTGTGATTGGCTTAGGGGAGCAGGAGGAGGGAGGCTGTCTACAAGGCGCCAGGACTCCAGAGCAGCAGGAGATGAGGCGGTGGCGCGATCGCGGAGAAAGGTAAGTTTTTCTTTTTTATTATATATAGATCCCCCCGCACGAACCCACCTGCCTGTGACTGCTCGCACCCATGTGGTCTTCCACTCTTAGAATCCACAGAGGTGTGTGGCATAGTATAGGCTCTCTGTGTGAGGTTCTAAGGGTTCCATGAGAGACTGTTCTAGAAGTTTAGAGGTTGAATGCAGCGGTTTTAGGACTCTCACCAGAGTCACAACAGGGTTATGGCTATTTCATATTTACGCCTTGGGTACCTGGAATAAATAATCTGTTGTCAGTCTACATTGAGTGGTGATTTTTATCTGCTTTCAAGCGCTGTATATCAAAAGTAGGAGCGGGGAAGGTGCAGCTCAGAAAAACAGAGTTACGGCTCATGTGTAGTGAGTTCAAACCCAGCCGGTAACAGAGTTCACTGACTGATTAACTCAGAATCTACATTCCACAGGCGGGCTTGGCAGCAATGCAAGATGTTTGACCAAAAGATAAGTATTTTTGACAGTTGCGCCATGGCAGCCATCTGCCCCCAAGCTGACACAAGGTGACTGGATGCAGCTTTGTCTCGCACTGCCCACTCAAGGAAAGGTGCTGTAATAGGAAAGGTGTGGCTCTCACCACTGTGTCCATTACTCTTTCGACCTCACTGAGTGATGCATCAAATTGCCTGGCATTGCTCATACCCAGAGCCTGGTTTCTCCACCCCTTGCTCTTTCTTGAAATCGTGATGCCACCTGGGGGTGCAGTAAGCTGAGGCTCTCACCTCAATGTGCCATGCAATACCCACCTCACCCTACCCCGTGTTGTAGCGACGTGTTTGGTATTGCTATTACCACCGAAGGCCCTACTGTAACACCAACAGCCACCCAAGGTGCTGGTGCAGCTGTTATTCTAGTGGCAGTGCCGCACCCTAGCCTTCACCCAGAGGCAGAATAACATGTTTGTCAATTTAGGCATGTGCTGAGTAACTGTAGAAACCTATGCTTTCTGTGTCCAATTTGTGATCAAAGGCAGGCACTAGACATTCTATACAAGAAGGCATGCACTGAGCAAAATTGTACCTTGTCTGTTACTGGGGCACTTGATGGACCTGAACTTGTATTTGACATTCTACGAATTTGGGCATGCACCAGAATCGATAAACCAAAACCGTGGTATGCTTTGTGAACTTAAATAGGTGCTGTGGGTTACCGTGACCATGGAAATGCACTGGAACTCTAATAACAAGCAGATTTTAATCCAAGCATGCGTCCTGGACTCTATTAACCTAGACGTAAAGCGCGTGCTCTATTAATCTGGACACCCATTGGCATTCTAGAAATATCGAAACTGTACATGCAAGGGGCACTCTACAATCGCTGGATTTCATGGGGCCAGGGGCAAACGTAGACATGCACTGGGTCCTTTAGAACCCAGCCATTCTGACTGTCACTGCCCGTCAATATGACGCAGTTCCTGTCGCAGCTTTCCCCTTATTTTGTTAGCGTCTCATAACTCCTGAGCCCGAGAGATACAGAGGTGGAGAGGAGAGACAGGTAAGGACCAGTGATGGGAGAGAGAATGGAGGGGGGGAGGCACAGGTAACAGCTGGGAGTATAAGGCTGTTCTGCGCCAGCAGGAGCCAGTGAGGGATGCTTAAACCTGAGTGAGTATTGTTGCCACCGGCTGTCTGCGATAAGATGCATAATGCCGCATGCTTCCATGTATGGAGCATTTTAATTTTAAATGAAAATATGTGTGTCCTTGTCTTTTTAACGATGTTTCTGTCTGGAACCACTTGCACATTCCTTCGTTTTTATCGTTTTGACTTGATGCTCTTTGCCACAGATAGGCTGTTTCTGAGCAAGGATCTCACCATAGTCCTTCTTCACGGGCCTTGAATGTGGACGAGGGGATCCTAGTTTGGACTGAAGTGTTTTACTGCTGAGTCAGTTTTGTTAGACTCTGTTGTAATGGTGGGCAGCCTGGAAAGGCGGGCCTGTCTGGAATCACTTGTGAACTGTGTGTGCCAGAGATTAGCGTCATGCACAGACAAAGCGCAGAAGATTGGTACACATGTGAGGTGTGGTGTTTGGGGTGAGGTGCAGTTGCAGAATCGGTTTATGGCTCAGCAAAGTCAGAATCTAGCTGCTATAGAACCTGAGCACATAACCTGCTTAACAAGAAGCAATCTTATAATTACCCTTCTTTCCTTGTAATAAGAGTGTTAAAGTGGTTTATACAAAAATGTGATGAACTGTAACACGTTTTTGCTTATATGAATTGTGATTATGGAATAATTATGAAATCGTATCTTTTTGTAACTGATAATTTAGTTTTAATACTGATTATTGTGGGAATGTAGAGACATTGATTGATTTTGTGATTGTAAAAAGAGCAGAAAATGGCACCAGGCACAGGTATGGAAAAAAGGATCAGTTGTGAGGTGTAGTTAGGCACAGAGGTAATGGGATACAGGAGGGCGGTATGAATCAATAAATGTGTGTAAGTAGGGATACACGTAATAGCTGGGATGAGCCATAGACCCCCACTGAAAACCAAAATGCTGAGTCTCTCTAGCAGTGATGCAGTATTGTGCCGCAGAGTGGGTGACATCATGTTCGAGCTGCCTGTTTAAGTTGGTTTGGTCAAGGACACGTACTCTTTGCATTGCTTTGCCTGCTGTCTGGCTCTGGTGCCTTGTCATCAGACCTCAGAGTGGTTGACACCTTCCTGCGTTCTCTAATTTGCTTGAAAATTCACCATTTGCCCATTCTTTTTTTTTAAAATTTCTCGGGGAGGGGAATCCTTGCCAACCCCCCCCCCATAGGTGGTTCAGGCTCACTTGCTACGCTCCCTCTCCGCAGTGAAGTACCACAATTGTTTTACGTCCTACCACTTTAAAATGTCATCAGCAGCCAATGAGGCAGAGTCACTGAAATAGTCCCAATAGCTCTACCATACAGTATACATGTCACTACTAGCAGTAAAAATGCATAAACTCAGCACAGTTAGCATTGGTGCAATTCCATAGGATACAAAGGGAGGCGAAAGAGGCAAGATGGCGGTCGCCTGAGACCGTAGCTGCGCACAGACCGACCAACCGAGAGTCCAAACTACTAAATGCTGCATTAACTAATATGATACAATGAACCCAGCAATCTGGAGCGAGGAGCTACAGTACCCTCCAAGAACCTGCAGCAGCTATCTTCACTTAATAGGCACGGTTATAGGGCTGGTGGCTCTTCGACAATTTAGCAAAGTAAAAGCCAAGACCCCCACAGACCACAGCGGAACCTACCTACCAGGCTGCGGTGATCTCCGTGGGGGCTCCCTGAAGGTTGGGGGTGTGGCGGAGGTCGGAGTCATCGAGATGGGACCTAAGGTGGCTGCTGGTGCTTTGAAGGCAAGGACAGCCCAGGTGGGCTTGAGGGCCAATCGGAGACTGGCGACTCGAGCGCAGACGCTGGAGCAGCGGCTGCAGAGGGATCACCGGCGCAGACTTTACTGGCTTAAGATTGCTAACCGTGTGAAGTTTAAAGCCTTGAATTTTATGCATAAAATGAAAAGTGGCTCATCGCCTAAATACTTACAATCCTTGGTTCATCCCTACCTACCCTCTCGGGCACTGCGCTCAGCCACCCAGGGCAAATTTATGGTGCCTAGAGTTAAATTCGCAAGAATGGGTGGCCGTTCCTTTGCCTATTTAGGTCCGGTGCTTTGGAATTCCCTTCCAATCACCATTCGCAATGAAACTTCTTTCTTGAATTTTCGTAGATCTGTAAAAACATGGCTATTCAATCAATAATTACTTTTCTCCACTGCTTTGGGTTCCCTGTCTGCTTTTAGCGCTGGGAAACCCTAGGTGGGTAGCTGTGCGCTCTACAAAACTGACCTATCAAAACATAACATAACAGACCCCACGACTTGGGCGGAGAGGAGCGTTAGCCGACTCACACCCGGAGAAGAGAGGAAGAGGCGGGGCTGCACAGAAGGGTCGACCTGCCGGCTCTACTGTGGTGGAGCTACTGAGAGGCCCAGTTGGGAGAACAGTTCCGGGTCCCGAGGAGCAGGGACATGGACAGAGCAAGGCATACCCTGGGACAGTAAGCTCAGCGGAGAGACAACCACGAGAGGAGGCGATAGAATCAAACACCTCCGAGACAATACCCTCCGCCGAGACTGAAGGTTGGCCGGGGGGGTATCCCCTCACCCTGAAGCTAACACCGGGGGGAATGAGGATGGGTTGCAGAATGGCAGCGTGGCTCAGAATAAAAATCCCTCTGGGCTAACAATGGGTGGGGATGTACCGATTCCCCTGCAGGATACTGGTAATTCACCGTGTTTGGAACACCTTTCAAGCACTATGAGCACTAGCCAGCCTCAATGCACCTCTATGGCCGATGAGACCAATGATGGCAATATAGACAGAGATAGAGATCCAGATAAGGAGCCCAGCGAGTTTTTTTCTGTATCTGATGGAGGTGAATGGTCAGAAGACTCATCCATTAACGCTACAGTTTTGACCAATAGCGATTTGGAAGAGGATGAGGGCGCTAAGGCTAGAACTGTTCTGAGGAAGAAGAAAAAGAGGTAGGCTGGCAAAGATCTGGCATTGGACTATACACCTATAACCCAGCTCACTAATCCCTCGTCTGATGGTCATCCGGTTTCCGATCCATCTGGGCCCATGCCTCCAACCCCAGAGGCAATCTTTCATGCCATATCAATGCACAGCGAGGAGACGGGCCAGGATGGACGCAAGGCCCAGGCAGAGATACGAAAGGTGCAAGGAGTGGTATGGCAACTGACCAAGACTTGCAGTGTATTTGGGGGACGGTTGACTGAACTTGAGTCCAGGATAGTTTCTGTAGAATTGGACCTGGTAACGAATCAATCCTTAGCTAAATCACACGAGGCGCAGCTAGTTGATATCAACTGGAAGCTTGAGGAGTTTGAGAACTGCCAGAGAAGAAACAATCTGCGGGTGCTGGGGGTCCCCGAAGGGGTCGAGGGGGTGATATCCGTACATTTGTAATCGACCTACTATGAGATACACTCCCCGAACTAGTGGACTGGAACTCGGCCTTAGAGGTGCAATGAGCACATCGTGTTCCTTTTGTGCAGAAACAGCCAGCAAGGGCCGGATCGATTCCACGTGCCATTTTGGTGTATTTTGGTAATTTTTTGTTGCGCCAAGCTGTTTTTGAAAAAGATAGGCCATAGGCGAAAAAAACAAGGAACGAGATCTCTTACTTTGTCCGCCCTGATTTCTGCCACTCCACAGTTGAAAGGCGGTGGAGGTTGCGGCAGCTGATTAAACCTTTTCAGCACAAAACGCTCCAGCATTTTTTAATAATCCAGCTCGATTAAAGGTGATCTGGGGGGGGCAAACTAGATTCTTTTTGACTGAAATTAAGGCTAAAGAGTATTTAGATGGCTTGTCGGGCTAGGCCCAGTTTAGAATTAATCAAGTAAACAGAGTTTAAAAAAAAAAAATGGGTAAAAATGATACGACGGGAAGATGGGGGGAAGATTTAAGGAATTAAAAACAAGGTTAAAGGCTTTGGGGGGAAAAAGAAGATATATTAAAACAATTTAATAAAAGAGGGAAAATAGAGAATAAAGATGAATAATTTGGGTGGTTGAGGAACTTGCGTGGGGTGCTTTTTTTTGTTGCTTGAGAGAAAGCTGGGAATCGGGGTCTTTGTGGGTTTCTACATTTTTCTTTGGCAGCAGTAGGTTAAAGGATGAGGGAGGTATGAGCTCTCTGGCTCTCGGACTCTTGATCTCGTTTTGTGTTGCATACTCATCATGTACAGACTCAGGATTGAGTCTGAATGCCTTGAGCGGGGAGGCGGGGTGCAGGGGTGGAGGGGGTGGGGAAAGGCGGGGGGACGGGTGGCAAGGGAAGGGGGTAGAAAAGGGGAGCAAAAAAACAGATCTAGAAACTATAACGTTAGTGAAGCATGTACACAGCTAAAAAAGGATAACAGAAAGCAAATCATGAGGCTATAAACAGCAATGAAAAAGAGTGAAAGATTATCAAAGGGAGTCATCCGGGGAATCACAAATGAATTGGGATGGGGAGGTTAACCATTGGCTCATGGAATGTTTTGGGGTTGAATGATAGGACAAAGAGGGCAATACTAGCTGAATTCATGAGGATGAATGCTTTGGATACACTATGCATGCAAGAGACCCACATTCCTTGGGGGAAAAAGAGATCTGCTGAGGGTTGCTGGATATAATATCTTGGCCTGCTCATCACAGACCTCAAATATTCGAGGGGTGGCTATTTTAGCAAAGACCTCTCTAGGTCAGGCCAAACGCACGGCTGTAGATACACTGGGGAGGTAGGCCACAGTAGAACTCGCAGTAGGAGGCACCGTGTGCTCGATCTATGGGTCTAATCAGGATGATCCCCAGATCTTTGAAAGTTTAGAAACAGAACTTGCCACGTGGCCCAATCCTTTAATAGTATGTGGAGATCTTAATGTATCTTTGGATCAGCAGAATCACGGGGGTTATTGCGGTCAGAAGCCTAGGGTTTACAGGGCTTTTTCTTCTTTTAAAAATAGCCATGGTTTGGTAGATATTTATAACAACCTTGGCTATACATATTACTCATGCCTGCATAAGAAATATGTCAGGATCGATTATTTCTTTGGTACTAGGGACGTATTAGATAGTACTGGTATCAAGAAACTCCCAAAGATAATATCCGATCACAACCCTTTAATTTTATAAATTGAAATAGCTAATTTTAAAAAACCACGGAACAAATGGCCATTTGATAGAAAACTGTTAGTGAATAATGGTTATATTGTATATATAAAGAGCTGGTCGCAAGGATTTTTCGATATAAATGGATTTAGTGCTAGCAGGGGGACTGTCTGGGACTCTTTTAAGGCTGTTCTTGGTGTGAAACTATTAGTTTTGTTGCCAGGGCTAAGACTCAGGGGGTGATCAAAAACCAGCAATTAATGGGGGAGTTGGCTAAGGCAGATGAGGAACATATCTTGATAGTAGCACAGGGATTAGAAGGGGCCCAATCGATATATCGGATAATTGCTTTAAAAGCAGAACTGAATAAATGGATGTCACAAAGATATGCAGAGGAATACCATTCCCATTGGAATGAGTCTTATGAAAACGGAGAGCAAGTTGGTAGGAGGTTAGCTCTGCGCACTAGGCAAAAGATATCCAAGAACACAATAGCCTCTATTAAAATAAATGGACAAGCTTAAACTGACCCAGAAGAGATTATTAAAGGGTTTCAGGATAACTATCAAACCCTATACCAAGATGATATTAATAAAGGTACCCCTGAAGTCGCCCAGGAGATATCATGATTATTGTCTGATATTGAACTGGGGGGGACTTGGAGAGACCAATGAAAGAAAAACTGGAGGAAGTCCACATAGCACTACATGAAATGGCATTAGGAAAGGCCGCGGGACCTGATAACATACCGGTGGAGATCTATAAGATCTTGGATACAACTATAGCACCCCTTTTAGCAGATCTGTTTAGGGGTGTACAATATAGTGGAAACCCCCCTGAATCATGGAAAGAAACTGATATCATAATCTTCCCCAAAAAAGGGAAACCCAAAGATAATCCATCTTCCCATCGGCCAATATCGCTGATTAATTCAGACACGAAAATCTACTCTAAGATCCTGGCCAATCGGCTAGGGAGGGTTATAGAACATCTGGTCTCCCCGTGGCAACACGGCTTTATCCCAGGTAAAGGAACTACAGACCATATTCGCAGGGCTATTTCTCTTTTTGACATCATAACCGGGACAGGGGGCCAGATGGCTATGATCCTCCTCGATGCCGAAAAGGCTTTTGATCGGGTGTCTTGGGAATTCTTATGGGGAATTATGGAGTTGAATGGCTTCGGTTCACAATTTATTAGGGCAATTAAAGCAATGTATTGTCAACCAAGCGCTCGATTACAACTCTTGGGAAAGGAATCAGGCAATATAATATATAACAAGGGGGACCAGGCAAGGGTGCCCATGATCCCCTATCTTATTTGCTTTATACATCAATCCGCTAGTGGTTAAATTCTTACAGACAGAGAAGATTAAACCAATAACAACTCAGGGATACGAGACTAAAGTATTGGCATATGCCGATGACGTGGCAGTACTGACTACGAGTCCAGCCGAGGCACTCGAGGAAATAGTAAGGATTGCCAAGAGTTATGGGCGCTTCTCTGGCTATGCATTGAACAAGGAGAAAACAATTGTTATATGCACAGATAACGTAGATTTTAATGAGGTCAGAGTTTGCGCTAAGGATCTGAGGAGAGTCAATGGATTACATTTATCTATCATGGGAAGTGGGATTTTTTTTTTAAATGACCATGCTACCGAAAATTCTATATTTATTTCGTGTGATACCTCTATCATTGGAAGACAACATATTGAGAGCCTTGGAGTCAACTTTTTCCAATTTTATGTGGCAGTATGGGAAGGTTAGGAGGGCTTTAAAATATCTGACGTTACCTCAAGATAGAGGTGGTCTTGCAATTCCCAATATTACCTCTATTGGGCGGCCCTCCTTCATCAGATGGTGTCTCTGTTTGTAGTGGATAAAACTAAGGATTCAGAGCAAAGTTTGAGAATCCCTACCATTTACGAACTCGCTATAGGTAAAGAAGCGCCTGAGCTGCTCGTAAGACAACTGGAGCAGAGCTATTATAAGAAGGTATGCTTTAAAGTAATTTGCGGCTCATGGGGAATATGGAAAGAGGTCTCTAGATTTATGGACATTCCAAGAATCTGTAGATATACCCCCTGTGGTGCTCATCAGTATTTCCAGCACAGGTTAACAACGCTATGGGGAAGAAATGGGAAACTATGGGGGTAGAAACGGTTGGGGACTTTTCTGGGGGAAAGCAAGATTTTCAATTTATTAAGCTTCTGCAGGTTTTTGGAATACCTAATAATCAATATTTTAAATATGTCCAGGTCAGTAATATTCTCAACCTGTGTAGACCAAGGATTAACAACGATAAGATTCCACTGATGGAAGCTATCACCAGGAAATCCAGTAGAATCAGGAATATCTACAGCTTGTTGCTTGAAAAGGTACCAGACGATTTAGAAAGAACGGAGATCAGTTGGGCAAAAAAATTAGGAAATCCTGATGTAGATATATATAAGAGCTTATTCCTAACTCCCAAAATACTTCTTTCCTCAAGCTTAAAGGCTCAACTGTATAAAAATATATTTAATCTATATTTTACACCCTCCAAGCTATTTATGTGAGGAAAAAGGTCTGATGATAAATGTCCTAGATGTGGGATAGGACCAGCCACACTGATTCATATGCTGTATGACTGTGACAAACTGTCTGCGTTGAAGGAAGGGTCGCTTGGCTTTTGGGAGGAGTTTTTTGGTTTTCGACCGCAACAGACCCCTACATTGTTGATTCTGGGGTTTGATAGCTCCTTAGGCCTTAATACCGCACAAGAATATTGCCTATTTTTGGGCACAGTGATATTCAGGATACTGATAGCCGCAAGATGGAAAAATGTAGAACCACCAACATTCCATATGTGGCTGGCCAGGCTCCTGGGAGTGCATAATCAGGAGATCGCTATATATGCCTGTAGGGGTAGGCAGGCCAAAATTCTGGGAAATAATATATGGGCATAGATCTCCGATTGGAGCAGAGCATCCAGGGAGGACTGAGTGAGATCCTGCTGATCAGGGTGGGTAAATAGGAATGTTAAAACGGGGCTGGATATAATAAATTGTTTAAATGCCCAGTACGATTATATTAGTAACAATTGCACTAGCCCTATCTCTTAATTCGGTTAAATTGTTTATATAATGAATTGTTTAAATGACCGGCATGATGGTATTAGTAATAATTGCACTAGCCCTATTTTTTTAAATTGGTTAAATTGTCTGTATTAACTACTCTGTGATCTATTTTAGCTAATGCTACCCTTTTGTACTGTACTGATTGTTCTATGATTGCTGTATGATCTGCCTGTTGATTGCTATTTATATTGTAACTATGAAAGCTATCTTCTGGATATGTTTGAATAAATAAAATACATTTAAAAAAAGGATACAAAGGGAGAAGTAATTATATAAAAACGGTGGAAATAAGGGCATTTAGGCCTAACCACCCTCCCATTCACTAGAAGAAGTTTATTTTATATAAAGGAAGATCTCTGGGCTTTGACAGCAGACCACATACCTTAAAGCCTGGGTGTAAGGTTTACGTCATAGGAACAGCAGAGCTCTACTCCATGGAACGGCTTTCTCCAAGTGTGTTAAACCAACATGCAACAATGTACTATCAAAGCACCAGTCTTCAGTACTGCAGCTGTGTGTAGCATGTTATGTCTAGGTGCTAGGGACTGACCAGAACAGAATAACAAGGGGCATTGTTAATCGACCTCGCACATCGTGTTCAGACTAAACTCCAGGAAAGGCAGAGAACGTGAAAAGCAGCCAGTTTTCATGTGAAAGGCACAAACAGATTCTTGCAAAAACAAAGTCATGTAGTAACGTGCGCAAAAGCAGCATCATGGCAGCAAAGCTCATGCTAACTTAGCAATGTCGACAATGTCCCTAAGGGCCATATAACACCCTAAGAACCACATAACACCTTCCCCTTGGTAAGGTCATAGGACAGAGACAATGGACCAAAACAGAGTTCACAAGTCAAGCAGAGTTCAAAGCGTTTGAATAAAACAAAGTGGAAATAAATCAAAAAACTTTAAAAAAAACATTTCAATATTGTCATCATTGCTTATTGAAATAGAGCTGTCTGCGGGATAATAAAGTTAATACGAAAGTGTTACTATGAAGAAGGTAGGAAGTCCATCAAGGTGTGTGAACCGCTGAATGCAATTCTCTACAAAAGATCATCCCTATCATTGGTAGAAAAAAGGATGCCATCCAATTAAGTAAGTCTCCGCAATGGACCGCACTCCGCTAGCTCCTCCTCCGGGTCGCCCCAAGGGAAGCTGGTACATGAAGTTCTTGAGTAGTTTACCCCAGTGGGTGCAAGTAAGTACTTGTTGAACTGATGATCTCTGATGGAGTTCTTGAGTGGTTCACCCCAGTGGGTGCAAGTAAGTACTTGTTGAACTGATGATCTCTAGACCCGATACATGTCCCGGGTTTTAAAATATCGCCCGAGACATGGCTCGGGTTTCGGGATAACTTCCCTCCTCAGTAGAGAAAATAGTTAGGGGTGGAAGAGAGAGCCGCCAAGCAACCGTCAAGGGCCTCAGTGCCCGCACAGGCACGCAGGTGCGTCGTCCAGGAGCTCGTCAGCTCAAAGCTCGAGGGAGCCATTTTTATAAACATCCGCAATGGACCGCACTCCGCTAGCTCCTCCTCCGGGTCGCCCCAAGGGAAGCTGGTACATGAAGTTCTTGAGTAGTTTACCCCAGTGGGTGCAAGTAAGTACTTGTTGAACTGATGATCTCTGATGGAGTTCTTGAGTGGTTCACCCCAGTGGGTGCAAGTAAGTACTTGTTGAACTGATGATCTCTAGACCCGATACATGTCCCGGGTTTTAAAATATCGCCCGAGACATGGCTCGGGTTTCGGGATAACTTCCCTCCTCAGTAGAGAAAATAGTTAGGGGTGGAAGAGAGAGCCGCCAAGCAACCGTCAAGGGCCTCAGTGCCCGCACAGGCACGCAGGTGCGTCGTCCAGGAGCTCGTCAGCTCAAAGCTCGAGGGAGCCATTTTTATAAACATCCGCAATGGACCGCACTCCGCTAGCTCCTCCTCCGGGTCGCCCCAAGGGAAGCTGGTACATGAAGTTCTTGAGTAGTTTACCCCAGTGGGTGCAAGTAAGTACTTGTTGAACTGATGATCTCTGATGGAGTTCTTGAGTGGTTCACCCCAGTGGGTGCAAGTAAGTACTTGTTGAACTGATGATCTCTAGACCCGATACATGTCCCGGGTTTTAAAATATCGCCCGAGACATGGCTCGGGTTTCGGGATAACTTCCCTCCTCAGTAGAGAAAATAGTTAGGGGTGGAAGAGAGAGCCGCCAAGCAACCGTCAAGGGCCTCAGTGCCCGCACAGGCACGCAGGTGCGTCGTCCAGGAGCTCGTCAGCTCAAAGCTCGAGGGAGCCATTTTTATAAACATCCGCAATGGACCGCACTCCGCTAGCTCCTCCTCCGGGTCGCCCCAAGGGAAGCTGGTACATGAAGTTCTTGAGTAGTTTACCCCAGTGGGTGCAAGTAAGTACTTGTTGAACTGATGATCTCTGATGGAGTTCTTGAGTGGTTCACCCCAGTGGGTGCAAGTAAGTACTTGTTGAACTGATGATCTCTAGACCCGATACATGTCCCGGGTTTTAAAATATCGCCCGAGACATGGCTCGGGTTTCGGGATAACTTCCCTCCTCAGTAGAGAAAATAGTTAGGGGTGGAAGAGAGAGCCGCCAAGCAACCGTCAAGGGCCTCAGTGCCCGCACAGGCACGCAGGTGCGTCGTCCAGGAGCTCGTCAGCTCAAAGCTCGAGGGAGCCATTTTTATAAACATCCGCAATGGACCGCACTCCGCTAGCTCCTCCTCCGGGTCGCCCCAAGGGAAGCTGGTACATGAAGTTCTTGAGTAGTTTACCCCAGTGGGTGCAAGTAAGTACTTGTTGAACTGATGATCTCTGATGGAGTTCTTGAGTGGTTCACCCCAGTGGGTGCAAGTAAGTACTTGTTGAACTGATGATCTCTAGACCCGATACATGTCCCGGGTTTTAAAATATCGCCCGAGACATGGCTCGGGTTTCGGGATAACTTCCCTCCTCAGTAGAGAAAATAGTTAGGGGTGGAAGAGAGAGCCGCCAAGCAACCGTCAAGGGCCTCAGTGCCCGCACAGGCACGCAGGTGCGTCGTCCAGGAGCTCGTCAGCTCAAAGCTCGAGGGAGCCATTTTTATAAACATCCGCAATGGACCGCACTCCGCTAGCTCCTCCTCCGGGTCGCCCCAAGGGAAGCTGGTACATGAAGTTCTTGAGTAGTTTACCCCAGTGGGTGCAAGTAAGTACTTGTTGAACTGATGATCTCTGATGGAGTTCTTGAGTGGTTCACCCCAGTGGGTGCAAGTAAGTACTTGTTGAACTGATGATCTCTAGACCCGATACATGTCCCGGGTTTTAAAATATCGCCCGAGACATGGCTCGGGTTTCGGGATAACTTCCCTCCTCAGTAGAGAAAATAGTTAGGGGTGGAAGAGAGAGCCGCCAAGCAACCGTCAAGGGCCTCAGTGCCCGCACAGGCACGCAGGTGCGTCGTCCAGGAGCTCGTCAGCTCAAAGCTCGAGGGAGCCATTTTTATAAACATCCGCAATGGACCGCACTCCGCTAGCTCCTCCTCCGGGTCGCCCCAAGGGAAGCTGGTACATGAAGTTCTTGAGTAGTTTACCCCAGTGGGTGCAAGTAAGTACTTGTTGAACTGATGATCTCTGATGGAGTTCTTGAGTGGTTCACCCCAGTGGGTGCAAGTAAGTACTTGTTGAACTGATGATCTCTAGACCCGATACATGTCCCGGGTTTTAAAATATCGCCCGAGACATGGCTCGGGTTTCGGGATAACTTCCCTCCTCAGTAGAGAAAATAGTTAGGGGTGGAAGAGAGAGCCGCCAAGCAACCGTCAAGGGCCTCAGTGCCCGCACAGGCACGCAGGTGCGTCGTCCAGGAGCTCGTCAGCTCAAAGCTCGAGGGAGCCATTTTTATAAACATCCGCAATGGACCGCACTCCGCTAGCTCCTCCTCCGGGTCGCCCCAAGGGAAGCTGGTACATGAAGTTCTTGAGTAGTTTACCCCAGTGGGTGCAAGTAAGTACTTGTTGAACTGATGATCTCTGATGGAGTTCTTGAGTGGTTCACCCCAGTGGGTGCAAGTAAGTACTTGTTGAACTGATGATCTCTAGACCCGATACATGTCCCGGGTTTTAAAATATCGCCCGAGACATGGCTCGGGTTTCGGGATAACTTCCCTCCTCAGTAGAGAAAATAGTTAGGGGTGGAAGAGAGAGCCGCCAAGCAACCGTCAAGGGCCTCAGTGCCCGCACAGGCACGCAGGTGCGTCGTCCAGGAGCTCGTCAGCTCAAAGCTCGAGGGAGCCATTTTTATAAACATCCGCAATGGACCGCACTCCGCTAGCTCCTCCTCCGGGTCGCCCCAAGGGAAGCTGGTACATGAAGTTCTTGAGTAGTTTACCCCAGTGGGTGCAAGTAAGTACTTGTTGAACTGATGATCTCTGATGGAGTTCTTGAGTGGTTCACCCCAGTGGGTGCAAGTAAGTACTTGTTGAACTGATGATCTCTAGACCCGATACATGTCCCGGGTTTTAAAATATCGCCCGAGACATGGCTCGGGTTTCGGGATAACTTCCCTCCTCAGTAGAGAAAATAGTTAGGGGTGGAAGAGAGAGCCGCCAAGCAACCGTCAAGGGCCTCAGTGCCCGCACAGGCACGCAGGTGCGTCGTCCAGGAGCTCGTCAGCTCAAAGCTCGAGGGAGCCATTTTTATAAACATCCGCAATGGACCGCACTCCGCTAGCTCCTCCTCCGGGTCGCCCCAAGGGAAGCTGGTACATGAAGTTCTTGAGTAGTTTACCCCAGTGGGTGCAAGTAAGTACTTGTTGAACTGATGATCTCTGATGGAGTTCTTGAGTGGTTCACCCCAGTGGGTGCAAGTAAGTACTTGTTGAACTGATGATCTCTAGACCCGATACATGTCCCGGGTTTTAAAATATCGCCCGAGACATGGCTCGGGTTTCGGGATAACTTCCCTCCTCAGTAGAGAAAATAGTTAGGGGTGGAAGAGAGAGCCGCCAAGCAACCGTCAAGGGCCTCAGTGCCCGCACAGGCACGCAGGTGCGTCGTCCAGGAGCTCGTCAGCTCAAAGCTCGAGGGAGCCATTTTTATAAACATCCGCAATGGACCGCACTCCGCTAGCTCCTCCTCCGGGTCGCCCCAAGGGAAGCTGGTACATGAAGTTCTTGAGTAGTTTACCCCAGTGGGTGCAAGTAAGTACTTGTTGAACTGATGATCTCTGATGGAGTTCTTGAGTGGTTCACCCCAGTGGGTGCAAGTAAGTACTTGTTGAACTGATGATCTCTAGACCCGATACATGTCCCGGGTTTTAAAATATCGCCCGAGACATGGCTCGGGTTTCGGGATAACTTCCCTCCTCAGTAGAGAAAATAGTTAGGGGTGGAAGAGAGAGCCGCCAAGCAACCGTCAAGGGCCTCAGTGCCCGCACAGGCACGCAGGTGCGTCGTCCAGGAGCTCGTCAGCTCAAAGCTCGAGGGAGCCATTTTTATAAACATCCGCAATGGACCGCACTCCGCTAGCTCCTCCTCCGGGTCGCCCCAAGGGAAGCTGGTACATGAAGTTCTTGAGTAGTTTACCCCAGTGGGTGCAAGTAAGTACTTGTTGAACTGATGATCTCTGATGGAGTTCTTGAGTGGTTCACCCCAGTGGGTGCAAGTAAGTACTTGTTGAACTGATGATCTCTAGACCCGATACATGTCCCGGGTTTTAAAATATCGCCCGAGACATGGCTCGGGTTTCGGGATAACTTCCCTCCTCAGTAGAGAAAATAGTTAGGGGTGGAAGAGAGAGCCGCCAAGCAACCGTCAAGGGCCTCAGTGCCCGCACAGGCACGCAGGTGCGTCGTCCAGGAGCTCGTCAGCTCAAAGCTCGAGGGAGCCATTTTTATAAACATCCGCAATGGACCGCACTCCGCTAGCTCCTCCTCCGGGTCGCCCCAAGGGAAGCTGGTACATGAAGTTCTTGAGTAGTTTACCCCAGTGGGTGCAAGTAAGTACTTGTTGAACTGATGATCTCTGATGGAGTTCTTGAGTGGTTCACCCCAGTGGGTGCAAGTAAGTACTTGTTGAACTGATGATCTCTAGACCCGATACATGTCCCGGGTTTTAAAATATCGCCCGAGACATGGCTCGGGTTTCGGGATAACTTCCCTCCTCAGAAGAGAAAATAGTTAGGGGTGGAAGAGAGAGCCGCCAAGCAACCGTCAAGGGCCTCAGTGCCCGCACAGGCACGCAGGTGCGTCGTCCAGGAGCTCGTCAGCTCAAAGCTCGAGGGAGCCATTTTTATAAACATCCGCAATGGACCGCACTCCGCTAGCTCCTCCTCCGGGTCGCCCCAAGGGAAGCTGGTACATGAAGTTCTTGAGTAGTTTACCCCAGTGGGTGCAAGTAAGTACTTGTTGAACTGATGATCTCTGATGGAGTTCTTGAGTGGTTCACCCCAGTGGGTGCAAGTAAGTACTTGTTGAACTGATGATCTCTAGACCCGATACATGTCCCGGGTTTTAAAATATCGCCCGAGACATGGCTCGGGTTTCGGGATAACTTCCCTCCTCAGTAGAGAAAATAGTTAGGGGTGGAAGAGAGAGCCGCCAAGCAACCGTCAAGGGCCTCAGTGCCCGCACAGGCACGCAGGTGCGTCGTCCAGGAGCTCGTCAGCTCAAAGCTCGAGGGAGCCATTTTTATAAACATCCGCAATGGACCGCACTCCGCTAGCTCCTCCTCCGGGTCGCCCCAAGGGAAGCTGGTACATGAAGTTCTTGAGTAGTTTACCCCAGTGGCTGCAAGTAAGTACTTGTTGAACTGATGATCTCTGATGGAGTTCTTGAGTGGTTCACCCCAGTGGGTGCAAGTAAGTACTTGTTGAACTGATGATCTCTAGACCCGATACATGTCCCGGGTTTTAAAATATCGCCCGAGACATGGCTCGGGTTTCGGGATAACTTCCCTCCTCAGTAGAGAAAATAGTTAGGGGTGGAAGAGAGAGCCGCCAAGCAACCGTCAAGGGCCTCAGTGCCCGCACAGGCACGCAGGTGCATCGTCCAGGAGCTCGTCAGCTCAAAGCTCGAGGGAGCCATTTTTATAAACATCCGCAATGGACCGCACTCCGCTAGCTCCTCCTCCGGGTCGCCCCAAGGGAAGCTGGTACATGAAGTTCTTGAGTAGTTTACCCCAGTGGGTGCAAGTAAGTACTTGTTGAACTGATGATCTCTGATGGAGTTCTTGAGTGGTTCACCCCAGTGGGTGCAAGTAAGTACTTGTTGAACTGATGATCTCTAGACCCGATACATGTCCCGGGTTTTAAAATATCGCCCGAGACATGGCTCGGGTTTCGGGATAACTTCCCTCCTCAGTAGAGAAAATAGTTAGGGGTGGAAGAGAGAGCCGCCAAGCAACCGTCAAGGGCCTCAGTGCCCGCACAGGCACGCAGGTGCGTCGTCCAGGAGCTCGTCAGCTCAAAGCTCGAGGGAGCCATTTTTATAAACATCCGCAATGGACCGCACTCCGCTAGCTCCTCCTCCGGGTCGCCCCAAGGGAAGCTGGTACATGAAGTTCTTGAGTAGTTTACCCCAGTGGGTGCAAGTAAGTACTTGTTGAACTGATGATCTCTGATGGAGTTCTTGAGTGGTTCACCCCAGTGGGTGCAAGTAAGTACTTGTTGAACTGATGATCTCTAGACCCGATACATGTCCCGGGTTTTAAAATATCGCCCGAGACATGGCTCGGGTTTCGGGATAACTTCCCTCCTCAGTAGAGAAAATAGTTAGGGGTGGAAGAGAGAGCCGCCAAGCAACCGTCAAGGGCCTCAGTGCCCGCACAGGCACGCAGGTGCGTCGTCCAGGAGCTCGTCAGCTCAAAGCTCGAGGGAGCCATTTTTATAAACATCCGCAATGGACCGCACTCCGCTAGCTCCTCCTCCGGGTCGCCCCAAGGGAAGCTGGTACATGAAGTTCTTGAGTAGTTTACCCCAGTGGGTGCAAGTAAGTACTTGTTGAACTGATGATCTCTGATGGAGTTCTTGAGTGGTTCACCCCAGTGGGTGCAAGTAAGTACTTGTTGAACTGATGATCTCTAGACCCGATACATGTCCCGGGTTTTAAAATATCGCCCGAGACATGGCTCGGGTTTCGGGATAACTTCCCTCCTCAGTAGAGAAAATAGTTAGGGGTGGAAGAGAGAGCCGCCAAGCAACCGTCAAGGGCCTCAGTGCCCCGAAACCCGAGCCATGTCTCTGGCGATATTTGAAAACCCGGGACATGTATCGGGTCTAGAGATCATCAGTTCAACAAGTACTTACTTGCACCCACTGGGGTGAACCACTCAAGAACTTCATGTTAGAGATCATCAGTTCAACAAGTACTGACTTGCACCCACTGGGGTGAACCACTCAAGAACTCCATGTACCAGCTTCCCCAGGGGCGACCCGGAGGAGGGGCTAGCGGAGTGCGGTCCATTGCGATTGTTTCTACAAATATGGCTCCCTTGAGCTTTGAGCTGACGAGCTCCTGGACGACGCACCTGCGTGCCTGTGCGGGCAACGAGGCCTTTGACGGTTGTTTGGCGGCCCTCTTTTCCACCCCTAACTATTTTCTCTACTGAGGAGGGAAGTTTATCCCGAAACCCGAGCCATGTCTCTGGCGATATTTGAAAACCCGGGACATGTATCGGGTCTAGAGATCATCAGTTCAACAAGTACTTACTTGCACCCACTGGGGTGAACCACTCAAGAACTTCATGTTAGAGATCATCAGTTCAACAAGTACTGACTTGCACCCACTGGGGTGAACCACTCAAGAACTCCATGTACCAGCTTCCCCAGGGGCGACCCGGAGGAGGGGCTAGCGGAGTGCGGTCCATTGCGATTGTTTCTACAAATATGGCTCCCTTGAGCTTTGAGCTGACGAGCTCCTGGACGACGCACCTGCGTGCCTGTGCGGGCAACGAGGCCTTTGACGGTTGTTTGGCGGCCCTCTTTTCCACCCCTAACTATTTTCTCTACTGAGGAGGGAAGTTTATCCCGAAACCCGAGCCATGTCTCTGGCGATATTTGAAAACCCGGGACATGTATCGGGTCTAGAGATCATCAGTTCAACAAGTACTTACTTGCACCCACTGGGGTGAACCACTCAAGAACTTCATGTTAGAGATCATCAGTTCAACAAGTACTGACTTGCACCCACTGGGGTGAACCACTCAAGAACTCCATGTACCAGCTTCCCCAGGGGCGACCCGGAGGAGGGGCTAGCGGAGTGCGGTCCATTGCGATTGTTTCTACAAATATGGCTCCCTTGAGCTTTGAGCTGACGAGCTCCTGGACGACGCACCTGCGTGCCTGTGCGGGCAACGAGGCCTTTGACGGTTGTTTGGCGGCCCTCTTTTCCACCCCTAACTATTTTCTCTACTGAGGAGGGAAGTTTATCCCGAAACCCGAGCCATGTCTCTGGCGATATTTGAAAACCCGGGACATGTATCGGGTCTAGAGATCATCAGTTCAACAAGTACTTACTTGCACCCACTGGGGTGAACCACTCAAGAACTTCATGTTAGAGATCATCAGTTCAACAAGTACTGACTTGCACCCACTGGGGTGAACCACTCAAGAACTCCATGTACCAGCTTCCCCAGGGGCGACCCGGAGGAGGGGCTAGCGGAGTGCGGTCCATTGCGATTGTTTCTACAAATATGGCTCCCTTGAGCTTTGAGCTGACGAGCTCCTGGACGACGCACCTGCGTGCCTGTGCGGGCAACGAGGCCTTTGACGGTTGTTTGGCGGCCCTCTTTTCCACCCCTAACTATTTTCTCTACTGAGGAGGGAAGTTTATCCCGAAACCCGAGCCATGTCTCTGGCGATATTTGAAAACCCGGGACATGTATCGGGTCTAGAGATCATCAGTTCAACAAGTACTTACTTGCACCCACTGGGGTGAACCACTCAAGAACTTCATGTTAGAGATCATCAGTTCAACAAGTACTGACTTGCACCCACTGGGGTGAACCACTCAAGAACTCCATGTACCAGCTTCCCCAGGGGCGACCCGGAGGAGGGGCTAGCGGAGTGCGGTCCATTGCGATTGTTTCTACAAATATGGCTCCCTTGAGCTTTGAGCTGACGAGCTCCTGGACGACGCACCTGCGTGCCTGTGCGGGCAACGAGGCCTTTGACGGTTGTTTGGCGGCCCTCTTTTCCACCCCTAACTATTTTCTCTACTGAGGAGGGAAGTTTATCCCGAAACCCGAGCCATGTCTCTGGCGATATTTGAAAACCCGGGACATGTATCGGGTCTAGAGATCATCAGTTCAACAAGTACTTACTTGCACCCACTGGGGTGAACCACTCAAGAACTTCATGTTAGAGATCATCAGTTCAACAAGTACTGACTTGCACCCACTGGGGTGAACCACTCAAGAACTCCATGTACCAGCTTCCCCAGGGGCGACCCGGAGGAGGGGCTAGCGGAGTGCGGTCCATTGCGATTGTTTCTACAAATATGGCTCCCTTGAGCTTTGAGCTGACGAGCTCCTGGACGACGCACCTGCGTGCCTGTGCGGGCAACGAGGCCTTTGACGGTTGTTTGGCGGCCCTCTTTTCCACCCCTAACTATTTTCTCTACTGAGGAGGGAAGTTTATCCCGAAACCCGAGCCATGTCTCTGGCGATATTTGAAAACCCGGGACATGTATCGGGTCTAGAGATCATCAGTTCAACAAGTACTTACTTGCACCCACTGGGGTGAACCACTCAAGAACTTCATGTTAGAGATCATCAGTTCAACAAGTACTGACTTGCACCCACTGGGGTGAACCACTCAAGAACTCCATGTACCAGCTTCCCCAGGGGCGACCCGGAGGAGGGGCTAGCGGAGTGCGGTCCATTGCGATTGTTTCTACAAATATGGCTCCCTTGAGCTTTGAGCTGACGAGCTCCTGGACGACGCACCTGCGTGCCTGTGCGGGCAACGAGGCCTTTGACGGTTGTTTGGCGGCCCTCTTTTCCACCCCTAACTATTTTCTCTACTGAGGAGGGAAGTTTATCCCGAAACCCGAGCCATGTCTCTGGCGATATTTGAAAACCCGGGACATGTATCGGGTCTAGAGATCATCAGTTCAACAAGTACTTACTTGCACCCACTGGGGTGAACCACTCAAGAACTTCATGTTAGAGATCATCAGTTCAACAAGTACTGACTTGCACCCACTGGGGTGAACCACTCAAGAACTCCATGTACCAGCTTCCCCAGGGGCGACCCGGAGGAGGGGCTAGCGGAGTGCGGTCCATTGCGATTGTTTCTACAAATATGGCTCCCTTGAGCTTTGAGCTGACGAGCTCCTGGACGACGCACCTGCGTGCCTGTGCGGGCAACGAGGCCTTTGACGGTTGTTTGGCGGCCCTCTTTTCCACCCCTAACTATTTTCTCTACTGAGGAGGGAAGTTTATCCCGAAACCCGAGCCATGTCTCTGGCGATATTTGAAAACCCGGGACATGTATCGGGTCTAGAGATCATCAGTTCAACAAGTACTTACTTGCACCCACTGGGGTGAACCACTCAAGAACTTCATGTTAGAGATCATCAGTTCAACAAGTACTGACTTGCACCCACTGGGGTGAACCACTCAAGAACTCCATGTACCAGCTTCCCCAGGGGCGACCCGGAGGAGGGGCTAGCGGAGTGCGGTCCATTGCGATTGTTTCTACAAATATGGCTCCCTTGAGCTTTGAGCTGACGAGCTCCTGGACGACGCACCTGCGTGCCTGTGCGGGCAACGAGGCCTTTGACGGTTGTTTGGCGGCCCTCTTTTCCACCCCTAACTATTTTCTCTACTGAGGAGGGAAGTTTATCCCGAAACCCGAGCCATGTCTCTGGCGATATTTGAAAACCCGGGACATGTATCGGGTCTAGAGATCATCAGTTCAACAAGTACTTACTTGCACCCACTGGGGTGAACCACTCAAGAACTTCATGTTAGAGATCATCAGTTCAACAAGTACTGACTTGCACCCACTGGGGTGAACCACTCAAGAACTCCATGTACCAGCTTCCCCAGGGGCGACCCGGAGGAGGGGCTAGCGGAGTGCGGTCCATTGCGATTGTTTCTACAAATATGGCTCCCTTGAGCTTTGAGCTGACGAGCTCCTGGACGACGCACCTGCGTGCCTGTGCGGGCAACGAGGCCTTTGACGGTTGTTTGGCGGCCCTCTTTTCCACCCCTAACTATTTTCTCTACTGAGGAGGGAAGTTTATCCCGAAACCCGAGCCATGTCTCTGGCGATATTTGAAAACCCGGGACATGTATCGGGTCTAGAGATCATCAGTTCAACAAGTACTTACTTGCACCCACTGGGGTGAACCACTCAAGAACTTCATGTTAGAGATCATCAGTTCAACAAGTACTGACTTGCACCCACTGGGGTGAACCACTCAAGAACTCCATGTACCAGCTTCCCCAGGGGCGACCCGGAGGAGGGGCTAGCGGAGTGCGGTCCATTGCGATTGTTTCTACAAATATGGCTCCCTTGAGCTTTGAGCTGACGAGCTCCTGGACGACGCACCTGCGTGCCTGTGCGGGCAACGAGGCCTTTGACGGTTGTTTGGCGGCCCTCTTTTCCACCCCTAACTATTTTCTCTACTGAGGAGGGAAGTTTATCCCGAAACCCGAGCCATGTCTCTGGCGATATTTGAAAACCCGGGACATGTATCGGGTCTAGAGATCATCAGTTCAACAAGTACTTACTTGCACCCACTGGGGTGAACCACTCAAGAACTTCATGTTAGAGATCATCAGTTCAACAAGTACTGACTTGCACCCACTGGGGTGAACCACTCAAGAACTCCATGTACCAGCTTCCCCAGGGGCGACCCGGAGGAGGGGCTAGCGGAGTGCGGTCCATTGCGATTGTTTCTACAATTAAGTAAGTCGAAGGAACAAACGTGCTCCTCATAATCAGACACCGCTAAAAGCATATGTGGGCAACTTGCATGATATTCGATGAAACACTGTTGCAGGACATTCTGCGCAGCCACACAGACTTCCCATTCAGCCAATACTCCAAGTGCAGCCGCACGTGCCATACGGCCATCCCCAGAACAAGATCCACTGGTTAAAATCCGGGACTGGACGTGACATGTTGGAGAGGAATTGCCCAATAGAAGGGGCAGTGCCGACAGTAAAACACTGGTTGCACGCAAGTAAAGTAGGCAAAGCGAAAAGTTAATCTATAACTGACGCTAAGCGTTGCTAATGGCACGCATCAAAAAACGTATTGCATGCAATCACAAAACAGCTGCAACTGGCCTGGTCTGTGCATTACCACAAGATGAGCAGCCATTGTACAGCAGGAACAGGAGAAGCAGGATTCCAGCGCCTAGCGCCAAAATTAAGGGGAACCTTCCGAAGACGCTGGAAAAGATAGAATGAATAAAACCCGGTATTATTCCAAATACCGTCTGAAAACAATTCGCAAGGCCGGATCCCACATGTTTAAAAAAATACGCAAGGCCTTTGGTGTCAGACACATTAAATATTTGGTGTATAAACTCCCCAAAATTCTGTGGGAGATTTGTGTTCAGAAGGGACTGTATCTCACTAGAAGTCCTAGCCACCTGTAACTCGAAGGTCTTGCAGGCCGAAGTGAGCGCCACCTCTTGTTGGAATAGTAGCACTTTGAGCCTGCTCAACTCGTTGAAATCTGTTTTCAAAGTCGGAATGGAAGGCCAAATTGAACTATCTAGACTCCCATGCGGGGGTGGAATAAGCACATTGCTACAACAAGTTGCGCGCTGGGAAACTCTTACTAAATACGGGACTCCTGCCCGTAAACCACAGCAGTCTTGGTTGTTCAAAATAAGACAACTGCCATTTGTAAGCAAAGTAAAGGAGGGAATTCTTGACGGAACTGGGCTCCCTTTAAAAAACACCAAGCAAGATTGGGCACTGACACATTACACGCCCCATGCAATTTAACGTGTTTGCAAACCAGGGAATGTCCTACCGTGGAATCGCAATCCTCCCCTGTAAGAAAAACTTCCTTCCCCTCCCTCTGACATCTGTAAGTGAAAGTCAGGGACCGTAATTTATGTAAGAATGCACTACCCAGTGGTTCAAAACGGCCAATCGGAAAGTGTTGCATGCATGATTTAAATTGAAATAGTGAAAAAGGGAGAGAGATAACCCCATGGATTAACCAAACAGCAGAGTCCGTTTCCGCTACCGAGAACGGCAAGAGCTCTAATTGTTCAATATGCAATAGTGTATATGCAGCATCTTTCATGGACATAAATCATTGTTTATCAGTTAGATTAAATGGCAAAAACAAAGCAGTGGCATTCAAATAATACCAAGGTACTTTTTCCATTTTAAGAGTCTGCAATGTCCAAGCAAATTGCATAACAGATCGTAACTGATTTTGACCATGATATAACACAGAAACATCACTTTGAACAATATCAATAACAGATTAAACAATATTACCCGATGTATAAATGCGTGAAGAAAGTGTGTTAATGCTGTTGTCTACTACGACAAGGACTTTTTCTAATTTGGCACAGACAAAAGGCAGCTTCAATCTGCAAAAGCTTCCAGATTTCATTGTATGCGGCATAAAGAAATCACTTAGCTCTAGGACTACTAGGCCCTAAGATGAAATCAGCCAGATTGATGTCATGCCACAGCAGAGAAAGATGTGGTTTTACTGTTGCCAGTGTGGAATGTTCCAACCATTGTTGGCATAATTTACCCACCGAATATGTGGTGACCGAATGTGTAACGGTATACCGAGGATCAGGTGTAGTCTGAATGAAACCAGGCGTAACATTATAAAAACGCAATTGGCATGCATTTGTATTAGATTGCCACACCAACCACCCGGAAGAATCAATTTCAGAGACATTGAAAGTGTCATTTCGAAGCAAAGCTTGCAATGCCTCAATGGTATAATTTGAGTGAGTGCGTCAATCATCATATTCCTCTAAAGATGGAATGGAAGAAGTATTAAAAATGTTGACAATTGCTAGGCCACAACAAGTTGTTCGGTGCACTGTATCATTTGAAAACAAAATTTGAGCTGGGATCAGGCATCACGATGTAAAGTCACAGTTCCCTGAACCAGCCAAGGCTTCATGCACCAGATTGATTTTAAATCAACAGTCTCTTTGCAATGATCATAACACCGTGTAGCCAATTTATTTCTAATCAAGTTGGTGTAAATCAATTTAGTGTGGGTCAACATAAATTTGGATTGCAAAGATGATCGAAGTTTAAAGTAATAGGATTCCAGATTAGATACGTCATAATCTGTAAAATAAGTTAACCTATCCCTAAGAGTTTTAGAACTCCCCTCTACGGGATTAGGACAATGTTCCTATTGTGTATAATTATAATCAGGTCTTATCGTGTTCGTTTTGTGTAAAGAATGATGCCCATATGTTGATAACAAAATAAATCCCCATAATTGGCAGAATTTAAATACAAATCTTCAGCATCAAAATCAGCATAATATGTTAAATCTGAAAACAATGCATGTACTGCCTGTACGTCCCAATCATCAGAATGTATGTCCTATGTCACCACATCTCCTAAAGAGATGCAAAACATGTATGGTACCCTAAGTACCTCAGTCGGTCCGTGGATTTCGTAGGCTACTTTGTCCCAAACGATGCCATCTAAAATCGGGAATGCTGAAATGTTAAAAAGAGACTGATCATGTTTCATGATATGGGACAATGTGTGAGGGGCCAGAATTTCATCGACTAAGTTTACAGCAGAGCGTTCAGGCAAGTAATGACCATTGATTTGTAAAAAGAACACTGTCACAAATCCAATTGACATGAAGAGGAACATTAGTATAAGTACCAACCAACTGTAGGTTCATGGAAGAACCAGGTAAGTCTTTTTGAACCAAGAGAAGAAAATAATTAATTTAGTCGGTGGGTCTACTAAACTGGATGTCGAGGAGGAAGAGTCGGAAGAGAGGCTAGCATAATCTCCCTAGTAGTCACTCGTAGTTCGATTGATCAAAGGTGGAAGTGCCGAGTCCGCTTGATGTTCTCCAGGGCTGTTCAGCACCTCACTCACAGACTCATCAGGATGATATATCTACTTGATATCCATAGTGGAAGATAGAGGTTGGCTGGGTGAAAGATCAATTATAGTGTCCATCACTTTCTTAGCCATACGAGGAGCAGTGGAAGATGATGAAGTAAGTGGATCTAATAAAATTGAGGTGCACGAAACTGCAGGTGTGACACTATTCAGAATCCATCCACACTTTGATAGCCCTTTAGGAACATTATTGCCTCATAGGGGCACACACACTGTTTTTAACCAGGCTAGAGCTACCTAATACATTAATATTTGATCTAAGTAGGACTGCTCCAGACCTATTTTACTTATCTCACCCCCGTGCACTACCCCAGCCCCCACACCCGCACGCACCTAAAGGCTTCTTTAAAAGATCACCGATAAAGATCCCCAATTCCGGGAGCCCGTCAGGCATTGCAGCGCCGGCCTGACGAGGGTCAATTGCCCAATGATGAAGGATGACACCTCTTGGGGTGTGTGAGGGCATTGTGAAGAAAGACCTGGCTTTTACCCACGTCCAGACAGGAACTGCACACTCCCTTTAGACTTGAGCTTCTTCTGGAGCCTGTGTGCAGGACCTCTAAACTCGGCTACCTGTCCCTCCTTTGTTAAATATACTATTCAGAATCAGCCACAAGGTGTATCTTGACATTGTCCACTGAAATGTATCTGTTGTCTTTGCGACCAAGTAAAGGTGGTAAAATTACTGTACGAGTATCCTTCAGTCCAAGCACTGGAACCGGTGCACGATAAGAGGGAGCAAATTCTGTTTTGTTCTGCAGCTTTTTACATACTAGTTCTCTGACTTTAGGAAGCCAACCGGCAACAGCATTCAGCAGTTCCGCATCAGTGGAAGAGGGTACATTTTCAGTTGCATAGCTGTCACATGTCTTTTGCAGTTCCTGTAACACAGTGGAATGATTAGCTACGTCAAAGTTTGCAGCAGCCGCCACAACGTCTAGACCAGGGGTCTCCAACCTTTGCTGTAATATGAGCTAATTATTTTCAACGAAACTCATCAAGAGCTACTAATGTTATTAGTGATGTAATATTGACCACATCAGAGAAGATTGCATTTGTGCCCACCAAATATGCGAGATCATTGTCAGTGAACACTTTAGTGCATCAGGCATGGTTGCCAGCAGTGATATAAAAAAGAGCCTTTGGCAATATATTATGCCTACACATGGAAAACACATAACAACCATAGCTGTGGTACCTCAGCACCAAGGTGGTAACATCTGTAAAAAGTCTCCCCAATGTCATGTGATTTACCACTCAAATATCATCTTTAAATATGTTTAAGGAAATTCAACCATTTCCTCCAGATATCAGCTTATGAGTTCAGAAAATAAACACAATTTTGTCTTGAATATGTACACTCAATTTTGATATATAAAAATATAAATTCAACTAAGCAAAAGCTTCTAATTTAGTCGGCTGGCAGCACACAGGAGAGCTACTTGCAGGTAGCTGGAGAGCTACCAGTAGCTCACGAGCAACTCGTTGGAGAAGCCTGGTCTAGACCATCAGGGTCTGGCACAAACATCTTAATGCCAAAGAGCATTTCGTATGGGGTCCGCCCGCCCAGAGATCTTCTAGGGAGATTAGTAAGTGCACATTGAACCCCATACAAGTGTGGCAACCAGTTCCTGCCAGTACCTAAGACTCTAGCCGTCACAGATTGCTTTAAGTCGTGGGTCATTCGCTCCACAATTGAATTGCCCTCAGGCCTGCATGGAGACGAAAACTGCACCAGCACCCCATCGACTTCATCGCATACTTGTACGCCTTAGAGGTGAATGCTGGACCTTGGTCAGAATCGAAGGTGCCACAGGCAAACATCTCGACAAAAACATGCAAATCCCTGATGAAATTTCGAGCGTCAGCACTGCGTTGTGGCCAAACCCAAAGGAATCTAGTGCACGAATCAACTGCAACAAATATATATTTATACGCAGCATCAGAAGAGAGAAGACCACAGTAATCAAGTTAGATACAGCCAAAAGGTTGATTAGAAATACATAGCCGTGTTTGCGGTGGGGGGGTGACTGTAGACGGCTTGATTTGCTGACAAATGTCACAAGAAAGTACATAATTACGGGTCTGTTTATATAAACCACACCGCCAGTAACGTTGCTGTAAAATAGAGACTGTTGCCGACACACCGGCATGTGCAGATGCTATGCCTTTGTGTGCGGCTTTGATCAGAGCTTGTCTGCGGTCCAAGTTGTGAATCATCCGATCCCCAACTGAAGGAATCAAAGCATAAGGAACCTGTTTGCGAGTTATGTGATAAGAGTATTTCAAAGGGAAACCCTGAGGACATGCAGTTCCCTCCCTCATTGCAGCTACAGATGCCAGAATGTCATTATCAATCGTAGTCATGGACCTTGTAACTGCTGCTACGAAACACGTGGCAACTGCAGACTTGGATGCTTCATCAGCCAAGGAATTGCCAAGAGCATGTGCTCCCACATGCTGATGGCCAAGATTATGTATAACATGTGTGAGGGGCAGACATTGTTTAAGATCCGCCACTCTAACCCAAAGCATTTTATGCTTAATTGTGTTGCCTTTAGAGTCACAGTATTCATTTCGAGACCAAAAGAAGAAGTTGTCATTAAAAGACTGGACACAGTAATAAGAATCACACACAATAAGAGTATTCACATTTGGATCAGCAAACTCGAGAGCAAGTACAAGAGCACGCAGCTCCATCAATTGTGCCGTACAGTCTCCAAGTGCCTGAGTATGCACAATGGAAGACTTAAACTCTCCATTAACAAATTGAGTCAGCAACAATTGCGCAAGCTGCAGAATAAGCATGTTTAGAATCCGTGGCAGGCTGAGCTGAGCTGAGCCATCGGTATAAATGATGCAATTGTACTCATGTAGAGGAAGTAAAAACAAGGGAGGAGCATGAACGTGTTCATACTGTAAAAACTCCTGTGTCTGTATGTTCTCCCGAAATTAGAAAATCCCAGCAAGGACTGAAGTTTCTTCACTGTCGAAGTGAGTTGCAATTGTGCACATTTCTCCAAGAAGTGGGGAGATAAGCCCTTTCCTTCATTATTGAGCTCATAGCCCAAAAAGAGTACCACCAAATGGGCGATGTGCGACTTTGCAAAATTGAATTCATATTAATAGTCGGCAAAGGACAAAATAATCCTGTCGACCCGGAAAAGGTGAGGCATAAGCTCATCGTCCGTCAAATAAATGTCATCTACATACGAGAATGCATCAGGGTCTATGTCATTCAACAAAGATACAACCCGTGCCGCAAATGCCCCGGGGCTATTCTTATACCCAATAGACAATCGTATACATTTTTTCTGATTCCCGATGGCAGTGAATGCTGTCAAATCACTGCTCTCAGGTGCGAGATTGTGACTGTAGAAACCATTAGAAATATCAGGTGTAGTTTTGTATGTTTTACAAACAAGATTGTTCACCAGCGCAGAGCTGTGAGTGTTCTGCACCGCAAAAGTGCGACAATGACTGTTCTAATTGCGAACACAAAAGGTGGAGGCCAAGTCTGCCTCCCCTAACAAAATGTCATACGAGGTGTCAGGATTGCCTTACCCAAGTACAAGGTTAAGCAGTATTTTCCCAATCAGGGCTCCAAACTTAAAAGATTTCCCTTTACTTACCTTTCTGGCAGCATTTCATCACCATTCAGGTGCTCTCGCAGAAGCACTGTAGGCAAGGCTAAGTACGTGAGAAGCGATTTTCCAAGATGGCGGTTTGCCGATTTGAAAACCGCTTGTTGACGCTCTAGTGATTTTAGGTTTGATGAGAAGTGTGCTGCCTTCGCGCTCACGCAACTGGTAGTCAGCGCACTTCAACAGTCAATTTTGAAGAAGAAGCAGTCTCAGTTTGGTGTAGTGAAAATCCAGTCAGGAACTCACTGCGCAGTTTCAGCGCTCTATCGAGCTGTGGGTAGCAGTTCAGTTTGCATTTTCCAGGAAGTTCTTTTCCCCAATTTTTCAGCGTACACCCAGTTTTTCTCAGATATAGTGAAATGGAATTCCTCTCGCTTCGAATTCTGAACAGTGAATCCGTATTTGGCAGCAGTAAGCTGGTGAAGACGACACCAGTAAGTGAATGAACTCTGTCCATTCGTATATTTTCCGTTTTGATATTTGGAGGTGAACTCAGAGACAATTTAATAATCGAATTTTCAGTCAGAGACTTTAGGCAATTGAATTCTGATTGAGGCATCTCAATATTGATAACACTCGTGAAACCTGGCTCTGATTTGAATAAATCCTCGTCAGAGACTTGAATGCTAGAACAGATTAAGTCTATATAACCTGTGCATCTTACAGCATAGCCTTCAAAAGAGAATCTACAAGTCAATAAGTGGATATAGATGTATATATATATATTATATATATATATATTTATGTGTGAGAAAACCCTCTTGCTTCACAACAACAAGGTAAAAATCGCACTCAGGGTTGCAGGAAGAGAAAAATTTATTGACTGACGCGTTTCAACCTTGCGGTCTTTGTCAAAGTCACTTCAAAGGCAGGAAGTGGCTACTAATGTATGCATTTACAACCAGGTTGGACCAAGCAGGTTCGAAAATAGACATAGAAAAAAGAGTCATTAGTATACAAGAGAACAGACTCCATCCACATTAAAGCCAGCATTTGTTGAAAGTTATTTTCAAATAAAAATACATTTACATGCCCTACTTATAATTGCTTAATGTGGAAAGTAAAATAAAATACAATAACAAAGAAAAGCACAGTCCATCACAATAGCGCCAGATCAAACCGCTATGTGCAGAGAAATGCCCCCATCAAATGCGTACCAGGATAAAAAATGGTGCACATCCAGTATTCGTAACGCTGCCAAGTGGCAGTGCAGAAAACAAACAAATTATCGTTGGTGGAAATTAAACACCAAAACAGCAACAGTCGAGGTATTGTAAATAGTACCTAACAAGTGGTGGGTCCTATTGATATAAATGTTCTGCAAAAAACAATAACCCAGGGTGAGCGCTAAATGGCTATGCTGAGGATTTAAAAACTAAAATAAAAACATGAATGGGAAAATAATAAAAATCACACAATCAGTGTGTCAAAGGAAAAAATGTCTAAGAAAAAGCTTGGATCTTACTGGGAATAACCCACCCCCGTGTATTAAAAAATCAGTACGTGGTGGCAATACATACTATTCAACCAAGCAACCGCTTGGAAGAAGTTGTGGCCAAGGAGTATAAGGAAGAGAAAAATGGACTTAAACTATTCTGCGCAGGATCTAAGTTGAGGTGGAGCACCAGGAGAAGGAAGAGGGGCAGAGGGAAAAATTACCGGTGGGCCAAATGGGGACCAGAGTATATATATACAGAGTCCAAGATGTTGGGGCACCACAGGTATATGATAACTCCTCATCATAGATGAACATGAAGGTCTTCCTCTCGATTGAGGCCTCCAGGAGCCTTACTCTGTAGGCAAATTATGTATTCAGATTCCAAACGTCGAAGGCGGCGCTCTCGATCACCTCCACATGGATGCACTGCCACCCTGTCAATTCCCAAAAATTAGATCTTAGAGCTGACATCAGTTATCTCTCCATGCTCTAGCGCGCAATGCTTGGCAATAGTATAGGTAAGATCCATATTTCTGATGGCGCGAAGATGCTCAAGTATACGCTTCTTAACACGAAACACAGTGCTGCAACATAGCGTAAACCACAAATGCATGTCACAACATAAACAACATATTCAGTGTTACAATTGATAAAAGACAGTATTTTCTCATTCCTTCCAATTGGTAATCAGTAGCTTTTCACATGCCTGTTGCTTTGGCTTGTTGCGTGAGGTGACTATGAACCAGTGTGTCCTGTAGGGATTTACACCTGCGGTATGTAATAAGTGGTTTGGGGCTGACCAGCTTGCCTATGACTGAATCCTGCCTGACCAGGTACCAGTGTTTACTTACAATTTTGGGTAGTGCCTGGGATGCATTGGAGAAGGTGGTGATAAGCCTAACTTCCTGTTTGCCCTTGCTCCCGCGCTGAATACCAAATCCCTTTTCTACGTCACAGACCACAGATCTCTTCAACCACATTCATTCACTCATTCACTGGTGGGGCCCATAACACCATTCATTCATTCTTATTTTCAGATCTATGGTCCTCGAGAGGGGATCCTTTTATTCCATGCGCTGGAAATGGGAGGAAATTGCACAAATCCCTGATGAGTAATAAGTTCACCTATTCCTCCCTACCTCACCAGGGACTTAAACTTTTCGTCTAGCAGTTCCTCCCATGGATAGGCCATGGATCAGCTGAGTTGCTGGGAAGAGTGACACTTAATTCTTCTAAACAATATACATCGTTACACTTCTAAATAATAACCCGACACAGTTCTTATAATGAATTGAAATATTTATCTAAAATAAAGCATAAGATAATCATAAAGCATTCAACATTTTGATTCGCATATTTACCTAATCTGGCTAAATGACGTCCTCTATGTGATATTCAGATCTTTCGTCTCTATACCCATAAATTGATTAATCAGTTCGTAAATTAATTGGGCATCTGATCAGTCCGTCAGAGTCTTCTGGCAAACAGCTGTCCAGCAGTGTCACCGTCCTCTCCGTCAGCATAACATCAGGAAAACAAGCTTATTGACCCTCTCTAGTCTACTTCTTTTATAGTAAAATCAACAACAAAATGTTACAATACATGTTTTAAAACAAATTTGATTGGTGGAACCAGGATCATTCTTCCTCGTTCTCATGCGCTCGATGTTTCTTTAGATGTAATTCTCATTTTATTAATAATTTGCAACAGTTACTTGTTCATTCAGGGCATTTTGGTTCTCATACGGGTTTGTGTCCATGGTGTCATCAATTATAACAGTTCTTAGTTTAAGGAAGTCCATTGTCTGAAGATTGGCACCCATCCCGGTGCGACCTTCACGGATACAGTCTGCCTGGGGTCAGGACCAGGTTATTGTTGCTCATCTTTTAGCGCAGGCGCACTTCACCCAGTGACTTCTGTATATCGTCTGTCCATCAAATAGGGATGGCAGCCATTTTGTGGCCACTCCAGAAAAGTCAACTTAAGCAAAGAAACACAAAACATAATTAATACATGGAAGTGACTATTAAAATGTTATTCCCTCACTAAACCCTTTATGTGTGTGTATTTATCTAGCAAAAGCAACACGCATTGCGGTTTATACTCACATTAAAAGCACAATTCACAAATCACATCACAAAAGCAACATATAACATGTAAATTCTAAGTATCTAACATTAGTATGCGTATGAAATTAGTTTACGTATCAATCAAGCCATGCCAATGCGATTCCCACGTGTATTTTCTAATTAGTAATGTTGATTATTCAAACACAGCAAACCATTAATACTATCAATATTAATCAGTTATTCGTTTTAATTTTTAACACGATAAAATGGAGGAGGTATACGAATTTTAAGGAAAACCTCACTCCAGCACCCTTACCTTGTGTTCTTGGGATAAGGAGACTGTCCCTGTCTCTGGTGGAAGATCTCTCAATGGCTGCTCTAACAGTTTTTCCTGAGTAGCCCTGTGTCTTCAAACGTCCGACCATGTAAATTTGTTCCTTAGACAAAGCCTGTGGGGTACTACAATTACGCCTAGCTCTGAGGAGCTCCCCATAAGGGATGCTCCTTTTAAGGCCTTCTGGGTGATGACTCCGTGCGTGAAGAATGCTGCTCCCGGCAGTAGCCTTTCTGAACAGGCTTGTGTGTATAGTGTGATCAAGAACCTCCACTAGGACATCCAGGAATTCAATGGTGTTGGTATCAATATTGCTGGTGAACCTAAGATTAAGGCTATTAATAGAAAGTCCAGCAATAAAGTCCTGTAGTAAATTATGCGGACCATCCCAAATCAGAAAAATATTGTCAATGTAGCGGGTCCACAGGATTACATTGTCAGAGTAGCACCCATTGCCCTGATGCCAGAGATGCTCCGCCTCCCACCATCCCATAAAAATACAGGCATCACTAGGTGCGAAGCAACTCCCCATCACAGTACCTGTGTACTGTTTGTACCATGTGTGCCCAAATAAAAAGCAGTTGGTATGCAGGCAAAAGTGTAATGTCCAACAGTAGCACAGTGTGATTAAACATAGAGATGGGTCTATCGCGCATAAAATATTTACATGCTTCTAGACCTAGATCATGTTCGATGCAGGTGTACAGTGACACCACATCAATGGTGGCAAGTATATACAAGGCTTTCCATGGAATGCCTTGTATTTTGGAAAGGAAGTCCATTGTGTTCCTACAATAAGATGGTAGATTAAAAACATATTTCAAAACACAAAAGGGATCCGAGGTCTAATATGCAACCCTTGATATGAATTCAAGATAGTTGACTAATAGCAAATTTATGCCAATAGTGAATTAGTGTAGGTAAGCATGTGAAAGAGCGATACAAAAAATAGAAGACAACAGAAGGTGAAGCAAAAAAGCTTGATCAAAGGATAATCAGCATCCCATCATTACACTCTGAAAGTGCCCAGTGTCATCATCTGGGGTACCAAACAACTCTTCTCGGAGACCTCATATTATATCGAGGCCATATGAATGAGTTGTATCCTCTTATCAAGAAACATCCAGAAAAAGAGGGAAAAATAGAAAATTGTTAAGAGTGCAATGAAACAAACAAATATTTTTGTATTTTACCAGTGTTCGTAAAACAGAATACACAATTGACTTGCACTAGATATATGTATTTCTAAACTGTGCCCCATCAATCGTATTTCTATCTAAAAACAGTGTGAAAACAAAAAAACGGGGAAGAAAAGGCAGGTAAACCACGTTTGCTGCCCACTATTTGGTCGACATGTTTCAGCCTTCAGGAAGACTCTCCCTGGCTTTCTTCAGGACCTCATGATCAAAGTCCCTGATATGGACTTTGGGAAAGAAAATGGGTTACTACTATACCCTTGTAAAGGTTGTCCAATTCCTCAATGTGATTGCTGATGTTAACTGACATCAAACATCATCAGTGGAAAAAGCCCCACCTCACTCGGCACCAGCTTGAGTCAAGGAAGAGGCCCCGCTCTGTCCGTCGGTACCTCCGGCTGGGACTGTACCGACGGACAGAGCGGGGCCTCTTCCTTGACTCAAGCTGGTGCCGAGTGAGGTGGGGCTTTTTCCTCTGATGATATTTGATGTCAGTTAACATCAGCAATCACATTGAGGAATTGGACAACCTTTACAAGGGTATAGTAGTAACCCATTTTCTTTCCCAAAGTCCATATCAGGGACTTTGATCATGAGGTCCTGAAGAAAGCCAGGGAGAGTCTTCCTGAAGGCTGAAACATGTCGACCAAATAGTGGGCAGCAAACGTGGTTTACCTGCCTTTTCTTCCCCGTTTTTTTGTTTTCACACTGTTTTTAGATAGAAATACGATTGATGGGGCACAGTTTAGAAATACATATATCTAGTGCAAGTCAATTGTGTATTCTGTTTAACGAACACTGGTAAAATACAAAAATATTTGTTTGTTTCATTGCACTCTTAACAATTTTCTATTTTTCCCTCTTTTTCTGGATGTTTCTTGATAAGAGGATACAACTCATTCATATGGCCTCGATATAATATGAGGTCTCCGAGAAGAGTTGTTTGGTACCCCAGATGATGACACTGGGCACTTTCAGAGTGTAATGATGGGATGCTGATTATCCTTTGATCAAGCTTTTTTGATTCACCTTCTGTTGTCTTCTATTTTTTGTATCGCTCTTTCACATGCTTACCTACACTAATTCACTATTGGCATAAATTTGCTATTAGTCAACTATCTTGAATTCATATCAAGGGTTGCATATTAGACCTCGGATCCCTTTTGTGTTTTGAAATACTTTGGAAGGGGGTTTAGGAATCTTTGTAGGTCTTTAAATATTTGCCCTCAGACCCTATTTGTTTTTTTTTTTTTTTTTTTAGATTAAAAACATAGTCACAGAGAAAAAATATATGGAAGAGTTTTCTAGTAGGCTTTGGTTGGCTGCAATGATGGGTCTCTCAGGTGGATTACCAAGATTTTTGTGCACCTTAGGGAGCATATAAAACACTGGGACAGCTGGTTTCTTGGTCATCATAAAGAGAAATTAATTTCGTCTCAGGGTCCCTTGCCCAAGCCACATCTCTAATAGTTGGTGATATTGGACAATAGTATTCTTATATGCAGCTTGGCTTGATCTTAGATAGCTACCTGAGAATTTCAGCTGCCGCGTTGCTTCAGTCTTAAACTTGTTAATGTCCCACAAAACAACGTTCCCCCCACTTATCCGAAGGCATGATGATAAAAGAATTGGCATTCCGCAGGGATTCAAGGCCCACCTTCTGTTCAGGTGTGAGATTGTTGCCAAAGAAATTATTCTGTTTCTCCCAGAGCTGCATAAGCTCCGATAGAATCGTCTCATGATATGTATCGATTCCATCATGTAGGGTCACTGGGTTGAATCTGGATTTTGGCTTAAAATCATTCCTAGATTTATGGTCAATAGTGATACCCATACTGATCAACAGATCCCGATCAGTATCCCAGTCTTTGCTGCCTTGCTCAATTTCTCTCGCCGCTGGCAACAGACCATTGTCACATACAGTCAAGGGGTCAAGTGCAGGGCTCTGAGGGCTGGGTGATGTAGTCAGGGCCGGGGCAGCCCCACCTTGTTTCAAAGTATGGACTTTAAGCAGTTTTAATTTTTTATAAACAGAAAAATGTCAATGCGGGCCCTTGGGAAATTAAAATTCGCAGTGGGGAAAAAGGATAAACCAAGTTCTAACACTGCACGTTCCTCATATGTAAGGTTGTGGGAGGAGATATTAATGATAGAAAGATTATTAGTGTTAGATTGCTCACCCATCATTTGTTGCGCTTGGAATGCCGTTGTCCTTTCCCATAGGGCGTCTCGTTGTCTTTGGCCTTTGCCTCCTCTCCTGGTTTGTCTTTTTCTTGAACGTTGTTTCCGCCTTTTCATCTTCCCCTGGGTGCTTTCTTTCTTCAACCCAGGCATCCCCGTAAAAAACGGTATTCAGTGAGTGAACGAAAGTGGCCTCTCGCTGGTGCCGATGCACCAGGTGTTTCATCCAGATCCTATGGAACCTCCGAGTTGGATTCAGAGGTTCCAGGTTCCACAGTACGTGCCTTCTCTGATTGCACAAAATCTCTTCTTGCTGAGTCATATTTGCGACCAAAGGTTAGTATGCGACCTTGGACATAATCATTACGGTCCCTTATAAATGTCCAGCACTTCTTGGATTTAATGCCCTCTTCATACTTAAGAAGCCTGGCGTCCATATCTTTCAGAAAGTAAACGATCTCACTCTGAGATTCATTTTTGTCCAGCATCTCACGGAGTGTTTTGATTTCTGCCTCGACTTGTTCCAGCTCAAGGGCTGCATATTTGGCTAGCATTTCCAGCATTTGCCTGCATGTGGAAGCCATGAGCGCAGACCATATATATATCTTCGAATACTTACCAGCAGCAGGGCTCAGCAGTTTACACCATCGACTTCAATGAAGTAAAAGAAAAGAAGAACTGTTTCGTTCAACTTTTACTGTAAGACAAATTATTTCAGAGTGCGGCAATACCACAGTATTGTACAGGTATAAGATTCTATAGGGGAGCATAGCAGTGAATAACTCTGGTGGGTGGAGGGCACAGGTAGGAGTTAGTAACCCTGTGCTTGTATTTACAGACGCTTGTGAAGACCCTCACTGGACATCCAGTGCGGAGGGGGCGTAGCTGTGGCAGTCTCTCTGTTTTCTCATTCCCCAACCCCTTTCCTCCTCTTTACTGTTCGTGGACGAGACTAGTCCGTTGACAGTGGAGTTTGGGCTAAAATCTTCTGCTCCTGTCGAAGCTCAGTTCTCAGGTTAGTTGTACTTGACACGAGGAGGTTAGATTCTCCCAGAAAACCGTCTTGATTGGCCGAGGTATATCACCTTCAATTTGGAAAATAATTTCATAGAGCCTATCCGACGGGGGGGCTACCAGGGTATCTGCAGTCTCTACTGTAATGAATGTATCAGTTGCTGTTGCCTCTAAACAGGGACGCAGAGACTCCCGCACTATGGTAACCTCCACTGCGCTGTCGAGCAGAGTGCTGCCCATGTCTAATCCAGGAGTCGTGTTCTCACCGTCTGAGGCATATCTCGCTGTTAAAGTGGCAACTTTTTTCTTTTGAAACAGTGGTCAAAAATGAGGTAGATGTTTGCCTTTGACTTCAAACTGTTGAGGCTGATCACATCTCTGTGGCGCAGGTTGACTCTTGCCACGATGTTGAAAATTGAAACAACAATGTGATTAAGCATTCACCAAAGACATGAATTCCCTTATCGCCGGGCCAAGTTTCCCTCCTATGTTGACTAATGTTTGGACTCCATTTTGTGTTGTCATGTCTCCACGTGCTTTGCACGAGACGAGTCCTATCTTTCTGCTAGTTGCTCTACAATCTGTCCAGTAACAGGCTATAAATAGCTCCTTTGTCCGTCTGGCGCATGCCCAGACTTGACCACATCTGTTATCAGTTAATCCTTGTTTGACCATGTTTTCGTGGGCTCAGGAAATTAGTTACTCCGCCCACATATTGATTCTGTATCGAAAATGCCCATAAAAGGTAATGCATTTTGCTCCATGTTGTATCCACGCACTTATGAGCCCCTCTATTGTGTATAAAAGGGGACTATGTACGCAAGTTCTTTGTGCTACTCTATGCAATACTGAAGAGTGTTGTATGGATTGTAGGACCACCCTTAAGGGTTAATAAACTTTGTCTTTGTACTTTGCAGTTTCCGTGCCAACTTCCTTCTAGCTTCCGTTACAGGAGAGCGAACCCTTGTATGCTGCGGGCCTAGCTGGGGCTTGTATTCATCAATTGGCGCCCGTCACGTGGGGCTCATCGGCGACTCGGATGCTCGAAGGATTGGTCGTGGTGAAGGTGAGGAATTTGGCCGGGGATGTGATCACTGCCAGCGGCGTCTTTTAGCCCTGGCATCCCGAGGTTTTCTTCCTTCCCTTCCGAACTGACCTTCTGGGTGGCGCCGGTCCTCGACTGAGATCTCTTCTGTCGGTTTGCCGCGATAGCCGTTTGGGCGAATTGTGGAACTTGGCAGTTGGAATCTGGACACTCTTGATTGGTAAGAACCGTTGTACGGTACTTGCTCCGAGTTGTGAAGCCTGGGTTGGCTATTTGAGTTTGGTTTTGTGATGACCGGTCATATTTTGTATTGATTATTGTGAAAATATATGCGTTGCAACACATATAGGCAGGTAATGTGGAGATATTTCTCCGGAGCTGTGTCAATTTGAACGGCGCAAAGTTTAAGTGTCATTTTTTTGATAATACTGCATATTTTGCATTATTTTTGAGCATGCCTGCTTTTAGCGCACTCCGTAAGTGGTGCTGCTGTTTTGGAAACCGGTTAAACCTCGAGGAATCTGCTCCAGCCCCCCCGGAGGGGACTCCTAATAGGGATATGTATGTGAAGCATGGTCTTTCTTCTATAATGTACAGCACAGTATGGAGGAAATACACCAAAAAGGATCCTGAGTTGCGCTGGCCTTTGTATGGATCGTTTGATATGCGTAAGATTGAGTATGTGGAACAGTGCATGTGTAAACGGCGTGCTCGGCAAGACATGTTTGAGTGTGTACGGTTATGGGTGAAGGAAGTGCGTGAGCGAGAGAAACGTGAGAAAGCGCTGATCGATAAAGAGCAACGGAAAAATGATCATGTGAGAGCGCAGGAAGCGAAGCGCCGGGAGGAAAGAGATTTGGTGGAGAGACAAGAGAAAGAGCGTAGGTTGCAAGTCTCGGGTCAATATGCTGTCCGCCAGCCACTTTATCCTGTCCTTACTAATCTTGAAGATGATTTTTATTTATTAGATCGCTCTCCGCCCCCTTATGTTGGCGCGTCTGCCCCGAGATCGCAGGATTCTGGAGTGGTTTCCGATAAGGTAGACACGCGGTCTATGTTATCAGTTGATCGTATGGGTGAGCTTCGGAAAATTTCTCTTCGTGCATTTAAGGGCAAGTTATCCCTTACTGAGTTATTGGATTCTTTGGAACAGTGGCAGGACAGGGAGAAGTTGTATATTTTGGGCGCCTTTTCTGATGAAGTGATTACTGCCTTTCGGAAATATTCAGAAGTTTTTGAGCCTGATGATGTAGTATTAGATGCTAAAGCATTACGTAACGGTGTTTTTTCTCCCTCTAAGGCACCTGATGCGGTTCGACGGCTGTTTGCATTGCGGGACGCGGCGAGTGACCTTAAAGAGAGAGCGCGCCTAAAGGCAGGGGAGCAGGAGCAGTCGAATCCACGTATCGGCGATGACCAGTCATCTACCTCCCACTCAGATAAGAGCGAACTAGTGCATGCTAAACCGATGCGAGAGGCAGCGCCTTTGTATGTTCCTCCTAAAGGAGCGGGAACTAGTTCGGATATTACTTCCGCCGATGCTAAGGGATATTTTATGTATAATTGGGTCTATACTCCCTGGCATAGGGCTGATGTTATGGCATTAAAGAATGCATTGCCTGACCCCCGCAAGAACCCAGCGGCCTTTTATGAAGAGGTCGAAGGGGCCTTGAACTCTTGTACTATGAATTTAGCAGATATAGATTTGTTCTTTGGGCTCATATTACCCCCGGATATGTGGAGATCTGTGCGGAAGGTGGATGATGTTCCCGCTTTTAAGGCTAGGTGGTCCGAGATTGAGGATGAGGATAGGGAGAGAAAACCCGCGCAAAAACCACCGCAGATTATTTTAGATCTTCCTGCTGCTATCTTGACTAAGTTGAAAATGATTATCCCCCCTAAAAAGATTGACTGGAATATGTTAGCATCGTGTAAACAGAAGGTTGATGAATCAGTCTCAGATTTCTTTACGCGGTTTGAGGAGACGTTTCATGATTTCAGTGGTCAGTCACTTACTGATGATACGGGTCGCCATCTCTTTGTGGATAAATATGTGGCAAATTTATTACCGGGAATAGCAGCTCGTTTAAAAGCGAGTGAAAGTTCTTGGTCCACCTCGTCTCCGGCATCCCTCTTGATTATGGCTCAGTATTATGAGCGTCAGGAACAAGAAGCAAAGGGGCAGGAGGAGAAGAAATCGAAAGATTTGAAAACAAAGGTGATGTTAGCACAAGTGTATGGTCCGCCTCGTCGGGGTGTCGACAGAGGTAGGGGAGGATTCTATGGTCCCCCTTCGGGTCGGTCAGATGTAAATAGGAATCAATGTGCATATTGTAAACAGTCGGGCCATTGGGCCAGAGATTGTCCGGCGTTGTATGCATCTCGTCAGGGACGTGGTCAGGGACCACCGAGAGGTAGAGGGGGCTTTTCGAATTTCAGAGGGAATTCTACTGATCGTGCTCGTTTTGAACCTAATGCGCAGCAACGAGATAGACCCAATGTATTTGATCGACAGCACCAGTATCAAATGTCAGGGACTGACCGCTTTGGGTACCATGATCCGCAGCACGCATAGGAATGCGTTGGATGGGGGTTAGAATCAGTTGAAGTGCCGGTTGATCAGAAGGGTCCTTATGTTTCAGCAAAGGTTTTGGGTTCTACTGATCGGTTCCTAGTTGATACAGGAGCGACCCGCAGTGCGCTGTCAAAACAATTGGTTCCGAGGGCTCCCCCATCTGGCTTAATGGTTACATCGGTAGGGTTTGATGGTACACTCTCTCGAAGCCCTCTTTCCCGACCCCTTGCATTCCATGTTGATCCCTTTTCTGCACCCTGTCCGTTTCTGCTTGCCCCGAACACGCCTGATAACATCATGGGTCTTGATATGCTCAAGCACTTCAGAGCTATGATCCGCTGCTCCCCCGCTGGAGTATGTGTGATATTAAATGATAATCACCCGATGACAGACCGGATGTGTGTGGTCGTGGAGGATACTGTGTTAGCTTCCCTCCCTCATTCATTGTGGGCTACTTCAGATACTGATGTGGGACAGATGGTGATTCCACCGGTCCATATTAGTGTCCAGGAGGGTGCGGTGTTACCGCGCCTCCCTCAGTATCGCATTTCCCAGGAGGGGGAGGAGGCACTCATTCAGATTGTGCAGGATTTGATTAAAGTGGGAGTAGTGGAAGAAGTTCCCTATAATGTTTGCAACAGTCCTATTTTACCCATTTTGAAGAAGGATACGGATGCCAGGGTTTATCGGTTTATCATTGATTTAAGAGAAGTGAACAAGATTGTGATACCTCAGTATCCAGTGGTTTCTGATATCACGACGTTGCTCACTTTGGTCCCGCCAACGGCGACCACGTTTTCAGTTATTGATTTGAAAAATGCCTTCTTTTCGATCCCTATTCATCCCGATAGCCGATACCTTTTTGGTTTTACTTTGAATAATAGGTCTTATAGATTTTGTAGAGTTCCTCAGGGCTACACAGAAAGCCCTAGCATTTACAGTCAAGCATTGAAAAGGCAATTGGATTCCTTTGTTCTGCCTGAGGGTGTCGCCCTTATACAATATGTCGATGACATCTTGTTGGCGGCTGACACCCCTGAGCTCTGTGAGAAAAGTACGTTATCCTTGCTTTCCTTTTTGGCATCTCACAATCACAAAGTGTCGAAGAAGAAATTGCAATTCTGTAGACCAAAGGTGACTTATTTGGGTCACCTTTTGTCTAAGGAGGGGCTTGCACTCACGCCAGATCGTATTCAAGCAATTTTTGACACGCCAGTGCCTTCCACACAGAAGGACGTGCGTGCATTTTTGGGTCTTGTTTCTTTTTGTAGGCAATGGATATTGGGATTTTCACACATAGCTAAACCATTGTTAGCCCTTTTGACAAAGGACACACCAATTCCTCTTCCCTGGTCAAATGAGTGTGAAATTGCATTTCAGCAATTGCGACAGGCCCTTTGTTCAGCACCAGTGTTAGGGACCCCTGATTATACGAAGCCCTTTTCACTATATGTGCATGAGAAAGATGGATGTGCATTATCAGCTTTAGTGCAGATGCACGGCGACAAGCAGCGCCCTTGTGCATATTTTTCGGCCGTACTTGATCCTGTTGCCCGAGCATTGCCTGGTTGTTTTCGCTCGGTTGCGGCGACATCTGTGTCAATACGTCAAAGTGAGGGAATTGTGTTATCTCACAAACTGTTGGTATTAGTCCCCCATGCTGTTGATGCCCTGCTTAATCAGACAAAGACGCAGCATTTGACCAGTGCCCGTTTAACGGGATATGAGTTGACGCTTTTGGCTCCTCATATTACGTTAAAGAGGTGTGTAACGTTAAATCCGGCTACATTGTTGCCGTTCCCGGAAACTCAGTCCGAAGCACGGAAAGCACACAACTGTATTCTTGTGACTGAGGAACAGACAAAGGGTTGTATTGATCTCCAGGATACGGCCTTTACAGATGTAGATGGAGAACTGTGGGTGGACGGATCATGCCTGAAGCTACCAGATGGTATGACTTCAGCAGCGTATGCAATCACCACACTGCAAACAATAGTGGAGACAGCACGCAGACCGCAGAAATCAGCTCAGGCAGCGGAACTGATAGCATTACCACGAGCATGTGAGCTTAGTGCAGGATTGTGTGTGAATGTTTATACAGATAGCCGCTATGCCTTCAGAGTAGCGCACGATTTCGGCCTACTCTGGAAGGAGAGAGGGTTTCTAACGTCACATGGAGCGCAGATAATGTACGGGGAGTTAGTTCACAACCTTTTGACTGCATTAACATACCCAAAGAAGATTGCTATAATTAAATGTAGTGCCCATAAGAAAGTGGTTGATAAAGTTGGAGAAGGGAATGCTTTGGCAGACCGGGTGGCACGAGAGACTGCGATGCAGCCTGGTGCTACCGCAATGTATGTTGTGAAGTCGCAGGCAGAAAGATGGCACGATGCTAGGAGAGAAGTGCTGGAAATACAGAGGACCCCTTCCGATAAGGAACGGGAGCAATGGTCCAATGATGGAGAATTAGATGACGAAGGATGTTGGAGAAATAAGCAGATGGATAAATGGAAGTTACCCACAGCCTTCGTACAACCTATGGTTCAGATGGCACATGGACTAGCGCATGTCGGAGCTTCCGCAATTGTTAAATTACTCACACGAGTTTGGGAGCATCCGGAGATCGCTAGTACGGCAAAGAGGGTAGTACAGACCTGCATGATTTGCCTGAGATATAACCCGGGAAAGGGTACCCGAACTCCAGCAGGAGGATTTGCGACACCTACTGCACCCTTTGAGGTTTTGCAGATGGATTACATCCAGCTTGAGCGCTGTAACAATCTGAAGTATGTTTTAGTAGTGATTTGTGCCTTCAGCAAATGGGTTGAGGCATACCCTACGAAAGACAATACTGCAATGACTACAGCCAAGATGCTATTGAAGGAGTTCTTCCCTCGATACGGTGTTTGCAGATTGTTGTGGAGTGATAACGGACCTCATTTTATAGCAGACGTTATTAAGTATGTCCTGAAGGGTCTAGGCATTACCCAGAAGTTCCATGCAGTATTTCACCCTCAGTCTGCAGGATTGGTTGAGAAGTATAACGGTACTCTGAAGCTCAAGATCGCTAAGATCCAAGCTTCGACTTCTTTGACTTGGCCAGACGCTTTGCCGCTGGCATTATTGTCAATTAGATCGATACCGCATTCTCGAACCGGTCTCACACCTTATGAGATCGTCTTTGGACGCCCAATGAATATTTGGGGTCCACCAAAACCTAAGTCCGTGTATGATGTACCTTGTGTAATGATGAATGATTATCTGGCACAGTTAACGGATAACTTGGTTTCTATTCATCAACAGGTTCGAGAGGCGCTCCCTGATCGGTCCACCGGTGAAGGCCATAATCTCCAACCTGGTGATCAGGTGATGATCAAAGTCTTCGAAAGGACGAACAGTTTGGAGCCGAGATGGGTTGGTCCTGAGCAAGTCTTGCTCGCAACGAGGACAGCTGTGCGGGTTTCCAATCGGAAGAACTGGATCCACTCCTTGCACTGTCGCAAAGTGCCGTCTGGATTGGTGGAGCCTGCTGTGTTGACCGACCATCGAGAAATCCTGACTGCGGAGAAAGGCCGTGCCGTGGAACCGAACGACACTGAGGAGCTCTTCCCGGACCAGGTGATTCCTGGAAGAAGAAGATATCACCTCAGATCAAGAAAGTGATTGCTGTATCCAAAGTTGTCAGAACGGCCCTTAGGTTAGTGAAACGGAGAGCCAATGTGGCAAGGGGGGGGGGGGATCAGCCCTGCATTAGTATAGCGACACCCGTCTTGGCCCGCTGGTGAAGAAATCAACGGCTGCCTAAGGGGAAGAGTTCTGACAACCTTTTAGTTTCAGGAAGATATTGACTTCTTACTACAAGATGGAGACGAAGAAGATTCTTTGTGCGACAAGCTTTATTATCATTGTGGCTATTGTTGGTATAACCACATGGTTTATTGAGGATGTGACTCCTGCCCGTGAGTTGCTTGTTTTGACCACTCCAGTGCCTGAAGAGCACTACTTTTATACCCTTCCGTACCAAGAATTGAAGCATCGGCAGTCTTATCTGAATAACACTTTCATCCAGATGTTGCATCATACCCATGTTGCTACAAATGCTACGAACTGTTGGATATGTGGTATGATGCCAGCTCATCAGAAGAAAGGAGGAACGCCATTCATACCTCTTCCCTTTTCTCATAATGGCTCTTGTAGAGCATGGTATACTTTGCTTTTCGCCACCCGGAAACCTACAGTGGGACGATTACTCTTTAGACTCAATAGGGAATGTCATCAAGATAAAGATGGTTACCCACAAGCGAATGGGATGATATGGGAATCGGAAGAGTATCGACCAGACAATGAATCGATCCCCTACATTTTCACGAACACTAGAGACACTGTAGGGAAGGAACAATTTGTGATTCAAGTGGCACAAGCTCAAGCGGACCTGTGTGTCCAGAGTGTGGGTTATATTCCTGTTGGTGTTAGTGACTGTATCATTATCCTGAACATTGATGGATTGAATAACAGTACTTTCTTAGCATCCCATAACACATACTTCGTATGTGGGAATAAGGGTTATTATCGTTTGCCAGCCGGTTGGTCCGGAGTATGTTATGTAGCATTCCTATTACCACCTGTATTCTTGGCACCTGCATCTTATCATAAAGATTTGAAGTTGTTGAATAATGTGACTGTAAATAGGTATAGACGTACTCTATCTATTGATGATGTCGATCAAACTGATACGAGTTTGCAACAGTATATTTATTTCAATTTAGGATTGTTTTTCTTTGTTGGAGCTGCCCTAAATTGTAGGAAAGTTCGAAGATTAACAAGAGTTGTAGAGGCTGTGACAAATCAGACCGCTGCTGCTCTTGGGAATCTTACGGAAGAATTGCAAATTACTAGAATTGTTGCATTACAGAATCGTATGGTATTAGATGTTATGTTAGCTGACCGAGGTGGAGCATGTAAAATTATTGGAAGTAGTTGTTGTGTGTTTATTCCTGATCACACGCCATCAGTTTATAATGCTATCAATAAATTGCATAAAATTGCAGCTGAAATCCATACAGAAAATGGCACTTGGACCTTTTCTGGATGGTTTTGGGCATTGATTACTACATGGGGATGGAAGGTTTTAACTGGTCTCTGTATTATCGTAGCAATTCTGTTTTCTTGTTGCATTTGTATCCAATGTGGTCCTTTACTCTGTTCCCTATGTGTGTCATTCTGTATTCCTGATAAGAAAGCTATTGCCAAAGTCACCTATCAGAAACATTTAACTAAAGAAGTAGAAGAAATGATGAAAATTGACATATATGATGATTATCCTAATAAACCGAATGTCTTCAGTGAATGCTGAAAGGGTCGTCTGTTGAAAATTGAAACAACGATGTGATTAAGCATTCACCAAAGACATGAATTCCCTTATCGCCGGGCCAAGTTTCCCTCCTATGTTGACTAATGTTTGGACTCCATTTTGTGTTGTCATGTCTCCACGTGCTTTGCACGAGACGAGTCCTATCTTTCTGCTAGTTGCTCTACAATCTGCCCAGTAACAGGCTATAAATAGCTCCTTTGTCCGTCTGGCGCATGCCCAGACTTGACCACATCTGTAATCAGTTAATCCTTGTTTGACCATGTTTTCGCGGGCTCAGGAAATTAGTTACTCCGCCCACATATTGATTCTGTATCGAAAATGCCCATAAAAGGTAATGCATTTTGCTCCATGTTGTATCCACCCACTTATGAGCCCCTCTATTGTGTATAAAAGGGGACTATGTACGCAAGTTCTTTGTGCTACTCTATGCAATACTGAAGAGTGTTGTATGGATTGTAGGACCACCCTTAAGGGTTAATAAACTTTGTCTTTGTACTTTGCAGTTTCCGTGCCAACTTCCTTCTAGCTTCCGTTATAGGAGAGCGAACCCTTGTATGCTGCGGGCCTAGCTGGGGCTTGTATTCATCAACGATCTCGGTGTTCCCCACCACTGACTTGGGAGCCAGATGTGTCCTGTGAAGAACGAGGAGAACGCTGATCAGGGACTTGAAATTTATCAGGAAACTTAATTATCACGCTATCGCGCAAGTCATAAGTATGCTCAGAAGACTCTGGTGTCGGTGAACCAGCACGCGAACCTTACTTCTGTTGTAGCTGCGGCTGTTTTTTTATTTTTCCAGTTCTTTTTAGGAACGAACAGATGCCCATTTTTATCAGTGGGGGCCTTTTGTTGAGTCTGAGATTGAGTTTGAGTTTGAGTAAAAGGCTTAACTCCCAGACTATTGCGGCATATGTTCTTATAAGCTTTTGCAATAATATTTTGTAATTTGTGTGGCTTGTTCACATCAGGGACAGCTTCCTAGTGGTTTGCCACTTGAACGCTTACTGCATCACCCTTGGCATTGGCAAGGATCGTATCAGCAACCACGTCAACACACCCACCAGTCTCATCCCCAGCTCTACAGACGCTTCAGCGCCGTGTTCATTTTGAACACTTTTAATCACGGAGGGGAGCACGGTCATGGAGGGAGTGCCGAGACACTTTGAATATACCGCTGCAAACACCTTACCCCAGGTGTTACAATCAGCTAACTCGGGAAGTAAGTCTTTACGCAAACTAATAGTCAATTTCCTGTGCTTCTCCACAGGAGAGGTATTTGGAAAAAACACCTTTAGTTGTCCACATTTTTCAGCAAGCCAATAAGGTAATTCATCCTTATTCTGTTGGCGCTTGCCCATTACTGAATTAACTATAACGGGACTAATGGTCACACCACCAAGTCCAGCAGGTTGCGCATCAACGCCAGGTGGTCCACCTGGACGGTGCGTGTAATGTACTGAATAACAGCCTTATGTACGCGTATCAAAGATGTATGTAAGACTTGAAGGTCTCCAATTGCAAAAGTTAAATAACGTGAGTATGGGTTGTACCCAGCCAAAACGGGCCAAGTGGCCCTATCTATCGATAAAGGACCCAAACGGACCGGTGAACTGGGTGAGGAAGGGCGCCATTAAACCAAATTTGGTGTTGCCAAGCTGTAAGCGGAACTTCAAAAGCCCTATAAGGCTGATAAGCGTGAGGAAGGGCCGTGGCAGTGTATTCATGGAACAAATCATCTGTTCCATCCCAGGTGACCCAAGAATAAAACACCTCCAAGTGGTACGCTGGATTTGCTTCCACCACAAATATAAGCTCTGCACCCACGTCAGGCACTCCATATTGAACCAAATAAGTCTTGCGCGCGGGTGGCTATAAGGCGGAACATCAACCGCCATCACGAAAAACAAAGATTAACAACTTAGAGTGCGGCAGCGCAATAACGGGTTAAGAAGAAAGATGAAAACCCTTTTAAAAACTTCAAACTTGAAAGAACCTATAAAAACATCAATATAGGAGGATACACAATCACAGCTGTCTCCGGAAACAGAAGTGAGGGGATTGTAGACAAGCACAAGCAATACTCAAGCGTCTCACAGATAACAACCAGACCAAACATTTGCGGCACCATGTTGCAGGGATTCTGCACATACACAGAATTATGCGCTGGAAAAAAGGACCTCAGTGTATAGGGGTAAACCAACCTACCATATCAGTACCCAAAATCCCTAACCGACTAGCTATAGTGTCATTCAACCTCCTCCAAATATCACTGAGCTACAAATGATTAGACAACCCAGAACACAACACTACCGACTCTCTCAGGAATCGCGGGAGCAAGACCTACTCTTTTGCTCACTTACTCGTACTTGTCCACAATGAGAATAGGCAGAGTCACTGAAATAGTTAAAAAAATTATTTCAACTATCGTGCTCTACAATACAGTACACGTGCCACTATTAGCAGCAAAATGCATAAACTCAGCACAGGTGGCATTGTTACATTTCCATAGAATACAAAGAGAGAAGTCATTATATAAAGACTGTGGAAATAAGGGCATTTAGGCCTAACCACCCTCCCCTTGACTAGAAGAAGTTTATTTTATATAAAGGAAGATCTCTGTGCTTTGACAGCAGACCCCATACCTTAAAGCCTGAATGTAAAGATTACGTCATAAAAACAGCAGAGCTCTTTTCCATGGAACGGCTTTCCCCAAGTGTGTTAAAAAAACATGCAAAAACGTAATATCAAAGTATGAGTCTTCAGTACTGCAGCTGTGTGTAGCATGTTATGACTAGTTGTTAGGGACTGACAGGAACAGAATAACAAGGGGCATTGTTTATCAACTTTGCACATTGTGTTCAAACAAAACTCCAGGAAAGGCAGAGAATGCGAAAAGCAGCCCATTCTCATGTGAAAGGCGCAAACAGATTGTTGCAAAAACAAAGTCATGTAGTAATGTGTGCCAAAGCAGCATCATGGCAGCAAAGCTCATTCTAACTTAGCAATGTCGACAATGTCCCTAAGGGCCATATAACACTCTAAGAACCATATAACAATGCCCTCTGTTTTTTTTAAGTAATTTTACATCCTAGGAGACTACTATTTTAATATTTCATGAATATGATCTTGAACTTTTACTAAAAATTGAAAACTGAACTCAAATTGTATTCTGGATTCAAACCGTACACTGATCTGGGTTGTTGGAGAACACGCACCACATTCTGCTCAAGTGAAGAAGGCAGCTGGGGTTTTGTTAGTCTGCACACATTGGAAGCTTGTGCATGGCAGACATATTTCCTCTTCAGGGACAGCTAGATCGGCCATCTTTGAGAGTGCATGCTGTAGCATCCCGGGCCTACCACATGCATTTAAGCAGGGGAGCTGCATGGACGTGCACAGCGGGCATGCCGACGATGCACCAAAGGGACGCCAAAGGCAAGCCCTTCTGTGGCCATCAACGTACCGGAAGCACCCAGCGCCAGCCACTATGCCTGATCAACCACAAAGGGTATGCACCGTCTCTCCTATAGCCCTTCTCCACTTCATGATTTGGCCCAAACTCCAAGATGCATACCATTTAACCCCTTTACTCTAGGTCTCTCAGAGAATAAGTGTATATTCTGTGACTTTGACATTAATCATAGGATGCAATCCTCTATTCATCAATCCAAGCTGAACCCCCCTTTTAAGGCATCTCTGGTCAACTCCCGCTCCCTCCCAAAACATGCCAATAACATTCATGACTTACTTTGTGATGAATACCCTGACGCTCTATTTGTAACGGAAACTTAGCTTTAAGATTGCTCTGGCCCGAATATCTGGTCAGCAGTTCCTAAATGGTCTAAAATTGTAAGGAAAGATTGAGACAAGGGCAGAGGGGGAGGACTTGCTATTATTTATAAGGAATGCTATACCTTGACCCAGCTGCCCCATATGGAATTAGAAGGGGATGTGATTTTAGGTATCTGTCTCTTCAAAGCAATCTATATCTGGGGCACTCATCTATAGACCTCCTAGTCCCTCTGGAGGGTTCATATCCTCTCTAAGTGAAGGTTTCTCCCCTCTGACCCTCATATATGCACGCTGTATCCTGTTGGGGGATTTTAACTTACACATGGATTGCGAATCTGCTAACGAAAGTCTAACATTTCTGGACAACATAGCGGCGATGGGCCATACTCAAACAATTCTTGCCCCCACTCATCTGCCAAGCCATACGTTAGACCAAATCTTCACTTCTCTTCCTCTTGAAGTTGATTCTCCTATTCCACTGGTTTGGACTGACCATTATATGCTCAGGTTCAGATGGGTTAAGCTTAGTAACACCTCTCCTAACAAAGGCAACTTATCCTGTACTGTAAGAGCCTTGCATAAAATCAAATCGGAAACATTCGGCAATAGACTTGAAGCGGCAAAACCCTCTCTTGCTAACAACATCAATGAGGAATTCTGTCGGATTGATAGTTGGATTGAGTTCGCCAACCTAGCCTTAGCACCAGAAAGTGGCACCCAACAACGTTGCACCAGCCCTTGGTACACCCTTTCCTGCAACAACAAAGTTAGTTTGTGCACGCAATGAGAGGTTATGGAGGGTAAACTACTGTCAAAAAGCAAAAGCAGAGTATAAAGCAGAATTAGGGAAGTACTCTAAAGAAATCAAAATAGCAAATAAAGCCTACTTTGAGTCCAAAATTTGAAAGGCTGGAAACCACTCCAGAGATGTTTTAAAAATCTTTAAATTGTTTTCCTCTCCCGAAGCATGCTGTAGTCAGAAACTTCCATCCGTTGAATGGTGTGAGGCACTCGCCCTTTTCTTCCAAGAAAACATAGACACCATTCAGGCCAGCCTCACACCTCCCAGAGCTAGAGGTGGTATATTGAGCTCTGGCATAGAAGCAATCACCCAACATGTGATTGGAAATGGGGTAGATTCTGGCCAAGATCCTTTCCTTTCTAAACTCTCTAAATTCCTTCCTTCCCATCTCGCTGGATGATTCCCTGCTAACCTTAAAGTGCCTCAAATCGGGCTCCTCACTGGACCTGGCCCCCTCTTTTTTTCTTGCTTGGGGCAGAGGCTATTACCCACTGGTGATTCAGCTACTGAATATTTCACTCTTGTCAGCCACTGTACCTACAAAATGTAAACAAGTGAAGATTTTCCTGTTGCTTAAAAAAACCCAGGCAGACCCCTCCGACCCGACCAACTACAGGCCAATCTCCCTTCTCCCCGCCTTTTCTAAGGTACTGGAGAAACATGTAAATCATCAGATATCATCATACTTTGAAAGGAATTGCCTACTACATGCCAGTCAATCGGCCTTTCACCTTAATTACAGTACCGAAACAGCTGTGCTGGAGGTTGTTGATTTCATCCGATTTGGTCTGTAAGTGAGTGACAGGGCACTGTTGGTTCTTTTAGACCTAAGGGCTGCTTTTGACAAGATCTCACACCATATCCTCTTGGCCGGTCTCCTTTCAATAGGTATTGGGGGTCAGGCTTGGAAATGGCTGGCATCTTTCCTGGAGGGGAGGGGACAAGAGGTATGGTGTCACCCCTACTTGGCCAAATCCTGCAATCTTAGTGTAGGAGTACCTCAGTGCTCTGCCCTGAGCCCGACTCTGTTTAATATGTATCTCACTCCTTTGGCTACCTTGGCGGAAGCTTTGAGGGTAAAAATCATGTCATATGCAGATGACACTCAGCTGCTGTTCTCGTGGAAGAATAACCCCATGCCACACCTCTGGACACATACACGCTGACCTACACTAGCTCTCCCCGAGGTCGAGATTCACCTGTGTTTCCCTTATCAGATGGCTGTACTTGTTGTTTATGACCAGGATGAGAATGCCAGATCAGTTTATTGTACCTCATGAATGGTATAAATGGCCAGCCAAAACTTCTGCACAATGAAAGACTTTCTTCGGATGCTACTCTGTTCATACTCTATTTTGGCCTCTGCATTTCATTAAACCAACTTGTTCCTGTTTTGACGAACGCCTTTTGTCTTTTTATTTTAACAAAAATAATAATAATTAAACTCTTTATTGAAGCGTGCTCAACACAATAGACAATTGTCGAGTGTGGTGGCTTGGAGATTCTAACCTTACATTTGCAAATACATTGACATAGAAGATATTTTGCAGTATAACTGAACTTTGATCTTACCCATTCAAACCATCCACCCGCCAATCCAGAAAAACGAGTAGTCGCTGAGTTATTGCAATATTCAATGCGCACCCTCTACTCTACACCTTCCAGCCTTTGCGAGAATAGTAGACGATGTTGTTGTGTTAGGGGCTCCCAATTTATTTATAGTCCTCTGTATGTTTGCCATCTACTCCATACTTTTTTCCACTTTTTTGGGCAGCTCCTACTTTTGTATACCGTTTTTTGGGCTAAGCTACACCAGTCAATACCAGACTTCCAATCTGCAATTTTTGGAGACATCGCTGCTCCCCAGCATCTTGCCACATTTTGTTTTGCCACTACCGCTGCGAAGGAAAGCCAAATTATCATGTATAAAGGCCATGCTTCCTCTCCCGTAATGTGCAGTTGGAACCATTGGGTTTGATAGGAACTGGCTGACCCACTATGCTGGTAATGATCCCTCCTATCCCTTGCCAGTATGTTTGAATGATCGGACACTCCTATAGGATATGATAGAAGGTCCCCTCTTGGCCACACCCCCTCTGGCTCTGGCTTGTCCTCGAGTGTCCTAATTGTCACAGTAATGTTTTGGCATAATATGTCCGGTGTAAAATTTAAAGTTGTATCAGTCTAAACCTGGATTGACCCAGAGCGAACTGCTACCTCCCTAGGACCTTGCAGTGCCTCCACCCACTCCTACTCATCTACGTTGCCCAGGTTGTCCTCCCACACAGTTTTTATTGGAGACATTGTTCAGGAGAGTTGTTCATCATTTTTTTCTATATTAACGATATTGCTCCAGATGTAAGCGGGTCTGTGAGCAACCGATCCTCTAGTGGAGAGGCCTCCGCTTACGCCTCTCCCTCCACAATGTGCGCTCAAAGGGCATGGCCGAGCTGTAAGTATTTCAGTCACTCACCCCTTCCCATTTCGTATTCTTGTTGTAGTGTTTCGTATTTGATATAGGCCTGATTTCTCCACACATACTCAAGTCTCTCCAGGCCCAGTAGCTTCCACCTACTAAAGTCCTTCAGTTTATTGACCTGCTGAAGTCCCTTATTATTCTATAATGAGGTCAATTGCATCAGTCTTCCTTACCAACCTAAGTGTTTATTAACTGTGTTCCATACTGATAGTACTGTGCGAGTATGGGCGGACAGATCTCTTTGCTCCCTCGTATTGTAGAGTAATGAAAGGCACCCTTTTTACCACATCATCACCCTATCCACCCTCCATGCCAGGTCAGTTTGGTCCCCGAACATCCAGCCGTTGACAGTAACCAATTGTGATGCCCAATGGTAACTTTTAATGTCTGGAAGTACCTAAGCCACCCCCATAGACTACCCTCTGTAGTTCACGAAGCGCTATACTCGGGGTGCCTCCGCCCCAAAGCAAGGAGCGTACTTCAGCCTCAACCCTCTGAAAGAATGTTTTAGGTCTAGCATATGGTGTATTTTGCAAGATGTATAGGAGTCATCATTTTATATAGGGCTGCACAGCCTATCAAAGTAAGGGGCAGTGATTGCCACTGTTTCACGTCCTTTATGAGCCTTTTCAACTGTGGCATAAGGTTCAGTTGATGGAATTTCTGCGGACCTTTAATCACCCTATTGCCCAAATATTTGAAGCTCCTGGTCTCTATGGGAAATTTACATCAGGATGTTAGATTAGGGACTCCCCCACCAGTGGGAATAAGAGAAACTTGTAGCAGTTGATCTGGTAGCCCGAATATTCTCCAAAAATTCAGAATAATTGAACTATTCTGTCCACTGATTACCTTGGCCTACGCACATATAGTAAAACATCATCTGCGTGGAGGGAGATACGTTCATCCCACTCCCCGTTACTAGAATGCCCCAAATCAGGGGGTCCTGCTGTGTCCATGCACGCCAGCGGCTCCAAAGCCAGGGTAAACAGTAACAGTGAGAGGGGGCAACCCTGTCTCATTCCCTTCGTAAGGGAGAACTCCCTGGACGCTGTGTCATTAATCCTCACTCTTGCCAGCGGCCTGTGATAAAGTAATTTTACCCAGCCGATAAAGTTTTGACTGAAACCTAGGTGCCCCAGACTGCAAAAAGGTAGTCCCACTCTACACTGTCAAAAGCCATTTTGGCGTCAAACATCAGTAGTGCCGCTCTTCCCCCCTTGTCAAGTGAAGAACCTCAAACAAATGCCTCAGGTTTAGTCTGGTACCCTTATGCAGCCTAAATCGAGACTGGCCTTGGTGGGTTAGTGTAGTTATCACCTTGCAGAGTCACATGGAGAGGATCTTGGCCAGTACTTTCACCTCATAGTTCAGTAGGGAGATGGGCCTGTAGGCGCCGCAATTTGTTGGCGGTTTCCTGTCTTTGGGATGACTATTATCAGCGCTGTCCTTTGGTCACGGGGGAGAACTCCCCTCTCCCAATCTTCCGTGAACATGGCTAACAGATGGCCTGTTGTTTTACTCAGTGTACATTTAAACAGCTCCACCAGGAGGCCATTGGGCCCTGCTGCTTTCCCAGATTTGCAGTGCATGGGTTACACTGCTAAGTTCCTCTATTGTGAGATCACTCTCCAGCATTTCCATATCAGCTTCTGTAAGCTAAGGTAACTGTATATCCTGTAAGAACTCCCTACATTCCTCCTCCATTATTTCCATTGTGGAGTAGTATATTTCCTCATAATAGGCAGCAAATGTCTCTGCTATTCCATCCCCAGTTTGGAAGTGCTGTCCCTTCTTGTATAATATCTCCAGTACCCAACTCCTCTTAACTCGTTTCTTATCTAACCAAGAGAAGAGTTTGCCCGCTTTATCCCCCACTTCATATAACTTATGTTGTGTGGCCAGGGCTTGTGCTCTCACACTGTCTTCTAAAATATTTTTCAATTCTTTCTGCTTTAATTTTAGCTGGTGATGGATCTCTCTGGTATTGTTTGGGTCGTTCATGACGCTATTTTCTATGTGAATAATCCCAGCCCCTAGGGTTCTACTCTTCAACTTTGCCTCTTTCCGGGATGTCCCTCTCTTTCCCTGTAACTGCCCTCTCACCACAGTCTTAAATGCTTCCCATAGTGTGATTTTAGAGTCCACTGATCCCACATTCTCACTGAAGAAGCGTTCAACCCCCTCTCTAGTCTCTGTTGTGAATTACTTGTCTTTGAGAAACCATGGATCTATCATTTGGGGTAGGATGTGAATTATTTTCGGACCTCTCAGGGTTACTTCTACTGGCACATGGTCCGACACACCTTGTGCCTCGTGTTTAGCATTCCCTACTCCATCCAAACCAACATCATGTGTGAATAAGTAGTGGAGTCTGGACAGGCTCAGGTGGGCTGCCGACATGTGTGTGTACTGTTTAGTGAAGGGGTGTTGGCGTCTCCATATGTCAGTAAGGCCCAATGCAAGCAGAAAGTCTCCAAATGTACCCACTCTTCTTCCCATGGTGGGACCCCCCCAGCACGTCTAAATCAATAGAGACTATGTCATTCATGTCTCCCCCATCAGCAAGTGCCCCTCAGGGAGCTTTAGGAGTATGTTCCCTAGTGTATCTAAGGTGGAGGTCTGTAACCCTGGCGGTAAATACACCAAGCAAAAATTGTGCCATCGCCCCTCCCAGTAGCCGCTCACTGCCACAAAACGTGCCCAGTGGATCTGTCCATGTCCTATAACTTCGATATGGGAGTGAGGTTTTACACAGTATGCCCACCCCCCTAGAACCCGTAGTGTAGTTCAAATGTGCAAGGAGGCCACAGCCAAAATGATTCAATACCATACATCGATTACCACGGAGATGTGTTTCTTGGAATAATATGAAGTCTGGGGCATGGCTCTTGATCATCTACAGCACTATCGTTCTTTTTATTCTATTATTCAACCCGTTGACATTCCAGGACCCCATTCTGATTCACTTTGTTTGGGTTTCACGTGTTTCTGACATATTTATGTGTTTCCCTCCTTAATCCATTTGCCTGGAGCTCTCTATCTCCTAATGTAGTGAGGCACCTGTTGCGTGGGGAGCCACCCTGTCTGGTTTGACTTGTGTGAGCACACCAATGAACATTCGAAACACAGCAAACATAACATTCCTCTAAATAACAACAATTCCCCCGTACCGGCTTCCCTGCTAAATCGGCTATTCATACCTCAACTTCCCGACCTGCAGAGAGCCTGTCGCACTAGTAAAGTCTTACCCTAGTTACTCTATTTACAGGGTGCACCACAGTCCCACTGAAAACTTTATAACGTTACAAAACCTTTTGACTCCAAGCTTATCCTTGTTTCTGAGTTAGCAGAACAGTGTCTCCAGTTTTTATAGTTACTGTTGGATAATTTCTTGCCACCATGTCCTTCTTGCACCATCAAAGATCGGAGGAACAGGAGGTCTCACCTTTCTTGACTCCCCCTACCTTGTCCAATTTGTCTCATCCCCACTGTGGCTGCTTTCGAGGTGGCCCCCGGCCTCGCTCCGGTCCGAGTGAGCCATCGTCATTTTTTCCTAGAATCAATTATTTTTTGAGGATTAGTGTCCTTTATTCCTGCGCCTAGTGACCGTGCGCCAACCCTCCAGTCTCTGCTAGTAACGTGAAGTGCCATGTCTTGCCCTCCCCATTATCCAAAGTCACGCCAGGTATAACATCATGTATTTTATTTCCTTTTCCCTCAGATCTCCGTTCATCCCCTCAATGCTCCAGGACTGCTTTTGTACATGTAGGGTGAAGTCCAAGAAGAAACAGATTTGGGCATTTTCGAATTGTATTCCTCCTTTTGATCTTGCCTCCTGAAGGATAGAATCTCCATCTCTTTAATTGAATATCTTTGCAATTATAGTCCATTGGGGTGCCCCTGGCATGGGTGGGGCCAATGGGGCCAAATGTGCCCTATCAATCGAGAAGAATTTTGACAGCTTTTTGGTCGCAGTTTATTGGCTATGAACTCTTCGAGGGTTGGTTGGCCTGGTGGTCTCCCTGGTCTGATTGCTTGCTACTTGGTGGGGGTCCATCAGCCCCCTCGACCGGTGGGCTCATGTAACCCATTGCAGGGGCAGCTGGGGTGGCAAGCATCAGAGAGAGCATGTGCAGATGTCTCAACTCTGGGTTCGGGAATAGTCTTGTAGGATGGGGGTCGAGGCGGCTGGTGGACTCCCACCGAGTAGCAAGCCACCAGACCCAGGGCAGGGAGACCACCAGGCCAATCAACCCAGTCACATGTGACCTCCTCCCTGTCTGGTGCCAGGCACTCTCAAAGTTTAACCCCTCACCCAGCAGTTGCGGCCCATCAAGCATCAACGAGACAAGGAGTACATATTCCTAACTGCCCCTCTGACCACCCCTCTGAATGCCCTAGGATCAAAGGGAAGTTCATACCAGTTCTGGAGGAGGATACCATCAGTGGAGAGGAAGATAAGTGTCCCAGCCCCCGAGGTCCAGCACTGAGGGGGGAGCCATAGAATATACTTGGTCTGCAGAGGAAGTATCAGAGAGTGAGCTTGAGGTCACAATGCTACCCAGAAGAACAGTTAGATGAGAGGAGTGAGCTAAGGTTAGAGCATGAAAGAGCTCTCGCCTGGGAAGCCCAACAGGAAGAGAGAACAACTCACCCTCCCTGGAGGAAGATAGAGCTAGGTCCGGGCTCCACCTGCAGATGAACCCAAGGAGGAGTCAGGATAAAGGTCCCTATTAACACACACTCCATCCAACCATCGGTATAAGAAAGGGGCCGACTAAGAGATAAGATACCAGGAGAGACTAACTGAAATACAGTTAAGACAAAGGAGGAGCTGAAAAGCACCTTTGCGCATGAACAGGGAGAGCAACGATGAGGGCGTTCGCAGCTCTCCCAGAACATGCTAGACAGGCAAATTGACCCTCCAATGGAGAAGGCAAGGCCTTCACAGGACCTATTTGCCATCAAATGGCCTACTGGACAAAAAGGAAGGACCAGTGTGATAGTCCCTGGTGAAGGAGGGATCCTTCAAGCCAGAGGACATGACCATCATGGAAAATTGTATCCAACATGGAGTGGGAGGTCACTGATGGAACTACCCCAACATGCAGAAATGCCTGAGACGATGGGATTGCTACGTCGGAGAGAAATCGACAAGGCTGCTCCGCGCCCGAATAAGTCCGCTTCTGCAGAAATGTATGACAGGGACAATTTATATGCCTTGGGTACTGATGGACAAAGAAGGGCTCAGGAAAAAAACTGCCCCAAATGATGGACAGGGCATAAAAGAGTCTCTTATGCTTTGACAAAAACAATGCGGCTATACAGTTAGTTATAGGGTACATGAAAAGTCTGCTCAGCAGCCTCATTGGGAAGCAGACCGACACAGTGATTTCCCAAGCCCTCATCCCCATAGTCACGCTGATCAACACTGAGCATGACGGGCAGCATTTCACTCATTCAGACACCAGATCTGAACAACCCTGAGGGAGATATTCCCAGACATAGGAGGACTGATGGCAGAAGGCATGAAGCCTGGGAAGACAGTGACTGATAGAATGATATTGACAAGAGACAGGAACAGCCCTGGACTGACAAGGGTCCTGAGGGTGCCTTCTTCTACAACATCCTCAAGAAGGGACTGCCCACTGAGATTCAGACTGGACTAGATTGCGTGGTAGTGCTAGACATCAAATCTTGGTGAGAAATACAGAGCCAAATATCACACTATTACCAGAAAAGACAGGAGAAGGAGATGGAAAAGCAAGAGCAGGCCCAGAGAGTCATTGCCAAATTGGTCCATCAAAAGCTGAAAAAGACCTCCCACGAGGGGGCCGCATTGGGTGCAAACATCCAGATGGCACAAGTCATTAAAGGAGCTCAGCCTTTGGACACCAGGGGAAATCCACCCAGTCCTACCAGTCAAGGTCTGGGAAACTGGTTACAAGGAGAGGTGCCTGTGCCTGAACTACAAACATGCAGTAAATCCAAAACTGTCCCCCAAGGCGATCTATCCCTTTCACACCATCCTAGTTACATTTCCTTACCTGCATTTGCAGCCAATATTAGGAATGCTTTACTATACTGACTGGGAGTTCACACTAGAGTTCACCATCCGGGTGCCTGAAGGGGCATGGGCTCCCACTGCTGTTGATACCCGGGTGGGGTTGGCTGACCATGCCCCCAGGCGCAAGACAGTGTAATGAGGGAGCAGAGTGGTCCCTGACTGGTGCATGAAAGCAGGCACCGAGGTCCCTTTGCCCCAGATCAAGAGGACCCCATTCTTCAACATTTTTTAGGCCTCCAGCAAATGGAGGTCCCCTTTTTGGTTCTAAAACAAGACTATGCTCAAATGCCGGAAGCCAGGTATTTCATGCACTTGGGGTGTTGAGGTGACCCACAGAACTCCTTAGTCAATGCACAAATTTGGCACCAAGCCATTGGAGAAATTCACCTGGGCAATCAGCTGTCTTAGTTCATTAATCACAGGATTAAAAGTCATAGCTGCACACCTGACTCCCATTGTAAGCAGGAAATTCTGCCTCCTCCTCTCCTCTAATGCTTCCAAACACATCCAAAGTCTGCTCATTGGATCATGCCTCCTCCAAAGCAGCGGAGTAGCATGTCACTGGCTAAAAAGCCCCTGATTCCCGCCAAGGGAGGTAGTCTCAAAACCATTCTAGATCCAAAGGAGAGGAGAGCGATGGGAGGGAAAGGGTTTCCATAGATGACCATCGCAGCCCCCCACACTAGGTGCATGGATAGGCTCACCAACACAGTCACCATGTTGAATAGGATACACAGGGCCTCATGAAACATTGTCCAAGGAAGCAACAGTCCTGATCCCAGTCATGGCTACCTCCGAATCACGGGGGCACAGAACAGCTTCTCAGAGACAGCATGACCCTAATCCGTACGGAAAACCCATCGAGCCCATTAGCGTTACCCACATTGGTCCGAGCACACAAGTCCCAATAGCACACCAGACTCTGCGAAAACACAGCAAGCAAACACAATTCCGGCCATTCCCCTGCAGGACTGTAGGGGGCCACAAACTACCCCTCAACTACCTTTGATATGCCTCATTAGTAGCAGCATGATCCAAAGGTAAATGCCCAACAGGACCCACACAAACCAGCCCAAAAATAGCTTGAAATCCACAAACCTTCCAGAATGACCCAACAACCTAACCCCAATAGAGAAAACCTCATTACACGACACATGCAGAGACACAAGGACCACGCATGTGTCAACGGGAACATCAACCTAAAAATTAAACATCCACTTCCCCTCGCATTGCACGTAGCCCATGCAGGTTTAAAGGCCCAACCCCACTTGTTAAACAATACATCTTTTAACGGAGCAGCTCATAGAGGAAAATGACATTCCCCACCGTAGAAAGGAAAGGGGGAAAACAAAGTATTAATAGTAAAAAACTACTTGAACTCACCATTACCTAAAAATGCTGGCACCTCCTTCCAGGACCCGCTAGAAAATATCACTCACTGTGGAGCCATAGATTGTATCGGTAAAAAGTAAATACAGGAATATTTCAGAAACCTGCTTAAGGATGTGGGTTCTCCAAGCTACCCTACAACCCACAGCTCTTATGCCACAGGTCTGCAATTGAGTTGCATATACACCAACATTGCTGCGGTCTGATGCCTCTTCTATCAAAACTTCCAAAAGGGCTTCAACAAGGCCAACCGCTCAAGAACAAAGACTGCAAATTGACTTTACAACAACGTTTTTAATGAAAAGACTCTTTTTGCACCAAGACAAGACACGCCTGGGCGCCCAGACAGACATCTTTCCTGGAGACCATCACACAGCCTACAAATATTTTTTTTAAGTTATACGTTTATGTATTTTTTGTACATGCTCTGTTTAGCCTGGGCTCTCTCGCTCCCCTTCGGAGCCAGAAATGTTCCTAGTCTCATGAAATATACTTCGACATTCTTGTAATGCATGCGCAGGGACCTCTCTCACCTCACTTACACCTATGCTGAACCAAACGCTAGCATTCATCACACACTACACAACTCACTTCTACACAACCCCTGGTATCAACATATGACCGCTGTGGGCACGCAAACCATGTGCACTGGTACCCCACAGCTGTAGGAGCAGCCAGGCTTTACTTATCCCAAGAAATAGCCTCTGAAAAAGCAAAATGCCTCATCCACCTGTACCTATACAGGATCAGGGCTTAGATTCAGTCAATAGAGCACTAGTACACTTTACCCGGTACGAGACCAACCCCACAGCACTGTACCTTTTTATCAAGGTAGACTGAATGCGCAGAAGGGGCACTATACGGGAGGACACTGTTTGGTCCTGGGACTTCATAGAAAATATGTTCTTGGAGGTATCAAGACCACCGCACCCGTGCACAAATACATCTGATGCTACTTCCATCTTCAGTCCCAGGGTGGCCCTCAACGTTTTTGGGGCCACCTTTTTAATGATAAGTGTACCCCGGACATGTAATTACAGTGCAGGGCTGCTCGCCTGGATTATGCTAGGAGAAATGAGTCTCATGGGAGGGGGTCAGATGCCAGTATAGATGCACCGTGCCAGGATATCTGGGATACTGAGATTAATAGGCACACATGGTTGAAGGGGAAGGGTACACTATATTCCTTGTGTTTCAGAGGCAAAGGAACCATACTACTTGGTTATAAAGAGAACTGTGAAGTAGTACTGCAAATACTGGACCTGCAATGGGACACCTCCATGTTGATGGATTTCTACTGGCAGTGTGGTGAGCTTGCCTACACCCAGCTCTTTCTCAGGTGGCAAGGCTGCTGCACCCTCATGACCATACACACCCCAATGCTGGTCATCCCTGGTGAGGATCTGTCTGAGATGTCTTAACATCTGCTACAGAAGAAAACAACTCTGTTGCATCAGGTTCAAAGAAAAAGAACTGCTGATTATTTTGTCTGGGCTCAGTACAAGGACATACCGTAAGAATTTAGACTGTTTTCAAGTAAACGCAGGAGGGTCAATACTCTTCCACACCATGCAAAACAAGACAAACGCCCTCTGGTTACAAATAACAATGTGGCAGATGTTACAAATTCTTAACGACACTGAGCTTGGCCTAAACGCTATCAAAGAAGAACGGAAAGCTATCCGCCTTATGGTGATGCAACATCGGTTTGTGTTGGACTTGATAACGGCAATGTAGGGTGGGGTGTGTGACCAGATTGGTGCTTCCTTTTGTACTTTTATTCCTGGAAATAATGTCATGAACAGAACTCTCACTCTTGCCATCAAGCATGGCATTGTCTACAAAGTGACATGAAGAAGGAGGGAGGTGCCCCTGAGCATGGCTGGTTTCATACAATTTTTTCTAGGATCCCCCATGTGTGTTCAAACTATTCACTTCACTTCTTCCAGTTTTCAATGGTGTACTACTGCTGTGCGTTTTACTTCAAATGGGGGTTTATTGCTGTAAAAACGCAGTCCTCAAATTAGGTAGAATGCAAATAGCTAGGGAAAAGGATAACAGGCATTACAGCAACACACACAGTCTTGAATAACTTGTTCCTGTTTTGCCAAATTCCCCTTGTCTTTTCATTTTTTAGGGTAAATTCATATCCGAGCAACACAAGAATAACTATCAAAACTAACATCCACCACAACTAATAATTCACTTTTCCACAGGAACACATTTGCTAACTTTTGGTGCAAGGCAGCGCATTGCATTGTGTCAAAGATAGAGTGAAAGAGAGTGTCATACCTACTACGATATGGAGCTGTTGTTTATTCTCACCGTGCCTGCATAAGTTTGGCTGCTTTGCTCCCATGTGTTCTGTCATGCATAGGTTTTGTACTGGAAGGGTCCCATATGCTTTAATACTTTTCCCACTTTGTATGTGTGCTTTACAGTAAGGCATGCATGCAAAGCGGGAAAAATGTAGAGAGTTTTAAATCTTGCTCCAACTTTACACCTGTCTAAAGGAGGCATGGTTTTGGTGTAAATTCTTGTGTACCAAAGTTATTAAAATGGGATTTATGTCAAAATCCATGGGTACGTACATAAGAACGCTCATGCACCACCCATGGAACACCCTCTTGTTGCAAAGTAGCGCATGGCTCCACTTTGCATTAATTTGGACAACTTTCCAACCTTAATTCTCATCTGCTTTGGAAAGTAAATACCACCACAACACTTTGCGCCAGGTTTGCGTTACAAAAGTACCGCAAACCCAGCACAGAGTCCATAGCTTTCAGGCAGGTTCACAGCTGCCATTTTGAAGATTTGCAAGCATTGATATCCCTTGAATCCTCATTCTGTTCTTTGGAACAATAGAATATTCAATCATTCATAGAGGGGTTTTGAATTTTCTTGATGCACCAGCCTGGAAATATAGGACTAAGTCGTGCTACAGATCGCAAAGACCACAGGTAATCAGGGAAACCAAGCCACTTGGTAGGTGACGCATGCACTCCAAGAATCTCCGGTAGCTCTTATACAGTTACAGATTTACAAGGACTCTGGAGGGAGATGCAAGTATTTTTTTTCTAGAAAGGGGAACCCAAAAACGTTTGCATATGATTACACTGCAGTTATAGATACATTGAAATACGAAATCGCCTCAAAGCCTATATTTTTGCACCCATCAGCGTGTGAAATATTCTTATATGAGGATGGCATTATAAGCTGTCGGTTCTGCAGAGGGACAAGTTGAAACTGACACCGTAGCAGGACCCCGGTATCAGCAGTAATGAGTAGACCTCTCGTCTCGGCTTGGCAAATGGTTTCAGTCAGGCGGAAGTGTTTAGTGCGTAACACTTGGCAAACTAAACACATCAGCGTCAGGAGCAAAAACCGCTGCGCTATTTGGCTTGTAATTGAGGGCCTCAATTTGCTTCTGGCAAGAAGCCACTTAAATCTTGGCTAATTGAGCAATCTTTCCTTTTATTAGAACACCCTTCCCCCTTGCAACAGACCGTCCATTTCTGTTAAATTGGGTCTCTATTCAATTCGTTATGCGTTGGGCCATTATCTAAAGGTTTGCACTACCCAATTCATGAAGGCTAGAAGACTATTATTCAGCCCAGTATTAAAATATGTCAGAATGCTATTATATGCATTGTCTTTTAAGGGGTCAAGGAAATAAAGAGGTTTAAAAATAGTTGGGATTAAAAGAGAAGAGATGTTCGTGTGGACTGTGGCACGTCTAGATTCATCACTGCCTTTCCACTTCCACTACCAATACAAATGACACGTCACTCGGTACTATCCTTCAAGAGGCTGAAATAAATATAATTTTACACGATAAAAAAATCCCCACTTGCCACTTAAGGCATTTATTTGGGATTTGGATAAAAGTGGCGGTTGCCCAAACTATCAAACATTTTATTTATATATTCATTCATTCATTTATTTATTGGTCTTTCATTTATTTAGTATTTATTTTTTATGTATTATCTATTGTGTTTATTTTTGCTTTTATATGGAGCGTTTTACAGAATTATATGAGGATGTTCCAAAAGGCAACATAGAAGGAAAAGCCAAGGAAGCTAAACACACAGGAAGTAAAACAAAGTGACACATCTTGTAAACCACTGCGCTGCATTATACCTACGACAGGTATAATGTATGCAGGGTGGGCATTCGACGCAGAAATGACTCGTAGAAGTGGCGCTGTGAAAGGTTTCACTGCGTCAATTCTACGGCATCACTGCGTTAAATCCTTACACCTGCTTGATGCAGGCATTAGGGGTGATGCAGGCCTTTACACATAGGACCCGCCCCATGTGAAATGAAACATTGCTGGAGTTGCATTTGTTTCCAGACACAGACAAGCAATGCGCCATTTTTGCACCAACAGATATATGTGTCTGTAAATCCTTGCAACATGGAGCGCCATACAGTAAATACAGCGCATCCATGATGTCACAAGGATGGCGCATCGCTGCTTCACCCCAGCGATGCGACACTTTTCATAAATAAAGCCCACGATGCCGTGTGGAAAGGCAGATGTGGTTAACCATTAAACAGTAGCATCAAGGGGGAAATATGTTCTTGTGAGCCTGAAAAGCATTAAGAAGTCAGACATCTGGTTCTTGAATGCTGGGAAGGCAAGATCCCATAGAAGGACAAAGACATGCAACTACCAGTCAGAAGAGCAGCAGTAGCTGGAGTTTAAACGTGGCCTACTCAAGGCAACATAACGCTAAGCTGAGAAATATGTGTTGTTCCCACAAACTTCCACCAAAACTCATTGAGCGAGAAGCAAGGAAATGAGTGACAGCTGCTTAGTAGCTAGAAAGATTACAATTATGGTCCCCTTCAAGGCACAGCACAAAAAAAAAACACCCATGGTGTCTGTGATAGGTAAGGCGTGTGCACAATGCACAGCCACTGCGGGAACCATGAGTTAACATGATGGATCCTGGAAAGTCCAAGGAAGCATGAGCGATGACATTAGGCAGGAAATAACCAGCAAACCTGGTCTACTAAAAATGTATCAAAAGTATTCACACATCCTGTGGTGCCAGTCTCTGGCAGTGGAAGCAGTGAACAGATGTAGATTACACAACTGGCAGTTGGTGTGAAGGAAACAAGCCATATTCTGAATTTGTCCTCTGTTATATATGAACTCAGTGCAAGGGGTCCTGATGAAAAACACCATTAGAACTCCATTGGAGAGAAAGCTGTTCAGCAAATGCTTTAGACTCCTCTTCTTTCCGTCCTCTCCTTCCTGTGCTGCTGAACTGCTGCCACTTCTTCGCTTATGCATCCGCTGCTTCCCCGTCGAAGCTTCACATGGGCATCTAAATGGAAACTTGACTCCATATTATGTAAACAATCATTACCCTACTTAGCATCCCAATGCAATCCGGTAGTGGGGCAGGCCAGAGAATGAGTGCCAATGTCAAACACTGTCAACCACTGGCACAAATTAAGCACTGCTTGTCAGAGGAGCAAACTCAGACAAAATTTAATCAGGATAGTTAGCACGTAAGCTAGAACACAAAGTGAATTCAGGGAATGAAAGACCTTCACGAGCAGTAGCTGAACTTGGAATTCTTAAAGTAAAGACTTCCATCAAATTATTGTGTTGTGTGGGTATCTTATTGAAGTCCTTTTCCCTTCACCCATGTCAGTGTTGCTGCTAGACACATTACCGCACACACATACTCCTACAGCTTAACTCACAAATTGTTATATAGCAGCAAAGTCACAAACATATATATTTTTTGGTTTCAGAGTTTTATATAGCGCGAACTAGAACCGAGACATCGGGTATCAGAGCACTTTACATGAGCACCAGTTTCGTTAGAGAAGGACAAATTCATTTTTTTTTTTGTTAGGCACAGGTAGATTAAGTGATTTGGCCAGAATCACAGGATGTTGAGCGTCAAGGCTCGAACCCGGTTCCCCAGCTCCGATGTCGACCACTCTAGCCATAAGGCTACGTCCTTCAAAATGTATAATGTAGCTACCATTGGTAAGAGTATTGTAGCATAAATATTGTGGGCCTGATTCCCAAACTGCGCGTTTTAGTAACTTTTGAAGTATGCAGTAGTACTACAAAAAGTACTACAATGTGCTGTTCAGACAATGCACATTTTGTAGTAACACACTTTTGAGTAAGGTTACCACATCTCGGTAGTCACAAACTGCACCTTTGCAGTAACAAACTTTTTTGTAGTAAACTTTCTTAGTAAGTCCTTACCTCCATTATCTTCTATAGGTGGGTGTTACAGTACCGTGTTTGGCCATGTGTAGTGTTGGACTTAGTACAAAAGTGTCAGTTACCACAAAAGAGCAGGTTGTGAACACTGAAAAGTAGTAAACGTTTCCAAAAGTATAAACAAACGGACTCAAAAGTGTAAGTTGCCTTTGTGAAGCAGGCCCTCAGAGTTTAAACTGCAGCCTTTGAAGTTTAAGCTTCTATTGTATTTACTGCAGTCACATTAATAAATTATTTGTTAAATCTAAGAAATTTTATAGAATATTTTTATTTTACAAATGTCATATTTTTTTATGACTTGGACAATGCTGTTTGGATTTTAAAAACCTAATGGATTTTCGGTTTCTGAACATACTTATTAGATATCTTGCATTTGCTGTTTTTTACTTTGAATGAAATCAAATTTTCTTACTTCAAAAAATGCAAACTCCCGAAAGTCAATAGGAAAAGCCTATCCTTTGTTCTGTAACCCAGTTCAACAAGAATACAACAACTCCGATATAATCCTACAAATTAAAAGGGCATGCAGTTCCTGCCTGGGTTCAGCGCTGAAGAGCATGCAGGCTGTGCAGGGAAGTGCACAGAGCTCCTGACCATTAGCCGGAAGCTGGCCCTTAGTCTGGCAGGTAATCATGACAAAGTGCTTAGGCCTTTTTCAGTATAGTAATTCTGCGAACGAGGGAGATTTGTCAGTAAGACATATCAAAGTGATAATCTTGAAAAAAAAATGATTTGCCGCACTTGATGGCACTTAGGGAGCGCCCGGGACATTGTGTAGTTGAATCTGAGAACTTACTCAGGAGCGGGAGGAATTAAAAAGCACGGGGGAGGACCCATTGTGTCAGTGATGGAAGCCTTTGATTCGCACACCAAGATTGGGATTCAGTTGAGTTAAATTGAACTGCTGCAGGAGCTGGCGCCGGAACGTGCATTGAGAGAGCAACTATAAAAAAAAGTGGAAACCTGTCACCTTGACTGATTCCTTAAGCCATGAAATGGAATAAAACACCTATGGGGAATAAAAACACCCACAGTACCGCTCCTGTAACTTTGATGAGAATTTCAAAAAGCACGTCAGCGTTGTTCAAAGAATTTATTGGTGTATTGGCACGAGCTTCTCCGCCACTAACAACAATTTTGGGAAATATTCGTGCAAAATTTAATTTTGTTTATTTTAGTGATATTCAAATGCTTAAAATGTCTCAAAGAAGAGTAAAACTATACTTGTAGACATACTGGGGCAGATTTACAAGCCCCTTGCTCCTCTTTTACGCCGTCGTTGCGTCACTTTTGTGATGCAGCGGCGGCGCAAAGCCAGCGCCATGGTGCGGGGTACTTACAATGTGACGCATCTGGGAGATGCCTCAGGTTGTAAAGCCCTGCTTCACATGTAGGCGTTCCGGCGCAGGGAAGGGCGTTCCGGCGCAGGAACGCCTCCTAAAGGTGGCTGAGAGAAATCTGAGGCCATGCTGCGTCAAAACCCTGCGCCTGCTTGAAGCAGGCGTAAGAATTGACGCAGCATTTTAAAGATAGGGCACCCCTGAGCCTTGATGGAGCTGCGTCGCGCTTGCGACGCAACTCCAGCAATGCGCCGCCTTTACGGCAGCAGATGCGTCACGCATCTGTCCATTTTTGCCCCATGGTGTGCCGCATTGTAAATGCAGCGCATCTATGGTGGCGAAGCTGTGACGCACAATAACTGGCGCATCCCTGCTGATATGCAGGGATGCGCCAGTTTTTGTAAATCTGCCCCACTGTTTTTTTTTAACATGTAGGCGCACAAAAGCATGATGGGTCAGTGAGTTAAAAACTTAGAACAAACATGGAGTGATCTACAGGTCATGTGTTTGAATCCTGGCAAGTCAGCCATCCATCCTTCAGAGGTCGCTAAATTGAGCACACTTTGATTGGGTAAGAGTAGCATGTGCTATTTGTAACACACAGAAAAGGAAAGCCTGAGGTACCAAGCGCTATTTTAAAAGAGATAATAATCATTTGAATTGAGTAGCCATTTACAAACAGCAAGAACTTGACCCTGAATGCGTAAGTAGTACATTTACCTTACTTCCGGTGTAGGATGATGAGGATGATGGGCACTGCTTGGTATTTAAGCGCTCTAGGTGAATCCTAGCAGGGATTTACTTGGTTGCTCCAGCTAGGGACAGGACTTCACCCTTAAAATGGGAAAGGTACAGTCGATCCTATGAAGGAAGCTGCCTGGACATTACTGGTCCTTCTGTGGCTCTAAAGGCCTTTCATTCTCGAAATGCTCATGTATCGTTTTGCCCCAACATGGCCCATGATTCAAGTTAGATTTAGTTAGCCCAACAGACAGGGGAGAAGAAATTTCCAACATCTTCCAAAAAAAAGCATCCTCGGCATTATTATTTTGAAATATGTCTGTGACTTTGCTGCAATACAATCATTTGTGGGTTAGGTTGTAGGTGTGTCTAGCAGCAAAACTGACGGGGGGGGGGAATAAAAAAGATTTCAGCAAAATACGCTCACAATAAAATAATTTGATGGTCGTCTTTACTTTAAAGAATTTTCTGGGACTGTTTTGGGCTGACTGATGTCCAGGGCCGGACTGGAAACCCAAAGCAGCCCTGGCAAATTTGTCAGACCAGTCCCCGTTTGGTGCACAGCGAGCAAGCGCAGCGAGTGAGTCTGTCCATTACAAAGGGGTTTGCGGGGAGTTCTCCCACCAGGAAACTTTGGGAATAAATGTCGAAATGGTGCATTCTGCAATGCATTTTTCATTATATATTCAATTGTATTAGATTTTAAAAAAATAGCAAATGAAGACCTTTCATTGCACCAGGTTACAACAATCTTTGTTGGATCTCTTCAATGATTTCCGTCAGTATCATGCTCCAACATTGCTTCTCATCTCTCCACAGCCCCTCTCTCACATGTATTTCATTTGTTTTATAGCATCTCTCATACCAGTATAGATTGTCAGAGGACTTTACATAACATACACAGAGACAATGCATCATACGTATGTAGATAAGCGTATGGAAAATGTTACATAAGACAAAGGGGACTACAAGGTATAGGATTCTCATGTTGGTAGGCATTTTTTAAGATTGCTTGGTCTGGACTCTAGAGAAGAACACACTCAGGATTCAGGACGCAGAACAGAGGTTAGGTTTGGTTTTACAAATAAAGAATTCTTTCTTCCCAAACAAACCCTTTTTAGCAGCATTAGGATAATGAGAGATTGGTAGAAAAACAAAACTTTCTAACCTGTGCCATGCAGTTTGCATATGTATTTAGATAAGTGTATGGAAAATGTTACATAAGACAAAGAGGACTACAAGGTATAGGATTCACATGTTGGTAGGCATTTTTTAAGATTTCATGGTCTGGAGAAGAACAAACTCAGGATTCACAATGTAGAACAGAGGTTAGATTTGGTTTTTACTAATAACAATTTATTTCTACCCAAAACAAACCCTTTTTTACCAACATTAGGATAAAGAAAGACTGGGAAAAAACAAAACTTTCTAACCTGTACTATGCAGTTTGCATGCCACTCTTTGATGGAAGTATATGGCTCACTGTGCTAGATTATGATTGTACCTTAAGAACCGCACAGTAACGAAGGGATCTCTGTGGCATTTGCACATAAAATACTGTTCTGTGATCTGCATGGTACATGTTCTTTGCAGCAGGCATATTAGCACTCTGCGCTACCATAGATGAGTCAAATTGTCCACTAGAAAAACTTTGATCTCTCTACAGCTGGTACATCAATCACCAGAGTTATCTTGCCACTTTTCTTGTTGCCTGAAAACTGCTGGATATACAAGGAAATCTGCAGCGTGTGCTTTTAAAACTGCTAGTATGCTACAAAACTGTTCCCCACACTTCTAGCCTTCCGAGTAAACTCCAGATGCCCACTAGGGCTATTCCGGACTTGCTGATGTCTTAAACAGATGAAGAGCTGGAGTAGGGCTATTTTATCACTTTACGCAGTGGTAAATATTTTCTTATCATTGGAACTTTAAAGACAGATGCTGCTTTTGGCTGGAAGTGCAGCAGCAATCATTTATATACCTAAAGTAAAGAAGAGAACGTAACAGATTAACAGACAAAATAAAATAAAAGGATAGTTAGCCCCTTCGCTGCTAGGCCTTTCTCCTGTGCTAAGCCTTTTTTGGCTTTTTGGGGTTGTTTGCGCTTAGGCCCCTGTAACATTTTGACCACATAAGGTATCCACGCCAAATTTGCCTCCTTTTCTTCCAACATCATGGGGATTCTAAAGGTATCCAGGGTTTGTGGATTCCCCTGAAGGGGACCCAGAAATTAGCCAAAATACAGCCACATTTTGTTTTTTTGGGGAAAATTGAAAAAAAGTGCTGCAAATGAAAGTGTCTGTTTTTTTCCCTGCAAATGGTATCAACAAAGAGTGTGTGGTGCTGAAATCATCATCTTCCCGGCTTTCAGGGGACTGGCATACTTTTGTCAGCCAGCCAACATTTTTGACACAGTTTGGGCATTTTACTGGGACATAGCCTATTTTTTCAGTTTTTGTGCTTTCAACCTTCTTTCAGTTAATGGTAGAAATGGGTATGAAGGCAATAATGGATGGGAAGCTATACATTTTAGAAAATTAGACAAAATTCTGAATTCAGCAAGGGGTCATTTGTGTAGATTCGTCAAGGTTTCTTTAGAGGAACTAACAGTTGAAAAATAGGCATGTGTAACTGATTCTTTAAACGTTACATCTGATGGACCTATCTGGTTGTGGGGATATATAGGACTCGTAGGTTTACCAAGAACCCGACGAACCCAGAGCCAATAACTGAGCAGTATCTTGCAATTGCTTTTTATTGTGTACCGGGTATATAGCAATTCATTTGTGAAAATATACACAGTGAAAAATCGGGATGAAAGACACCTATATATTTCTGAAATTGGAACAAAATATAGAGTTTTGAAAAGTAGCTATTTGCACATTTCCCAAATTAGGAGTACCCATACTAGCATGAGAATTAAAAGGCATTTTTCAAAGTGATTTCTTTTTTACACATTGTCCTTCATTTGGAAGGCAGAAATGCATCGATTGTTATCGACTTTGATTATATTTATAATCCTGTGTTCTCTTTATCTCCAATAAAAATTAATTAACAAAAAAAGGTAATAACAGTTGCTCTATAATTCTGTGTTACCCTAAGTCTTCCAATAAAAATGGTACATCACTTGTGTGGGTAGGCCTAGTGCTCGCGACAGGAAACGGCTCAAAAAGCAACATGGACACTACATTTTTACAGTGAAAGCTGACCCTTTTTTTCAAGTACCTAGCTGTGGCCTTTGAACTCTAGCTCTGCCGGCACCTCGGAAACCTAGCAAACTTATACATTTTTGAAAACTAGACATCCAGGGGAATCCAGGATGGGGTGACTTGTCTGGCTCTCACCAGGTTATGTTACCCAGAATCCCTTGCAAACCTCAAACTTTATCAAAAAAACACATTTTCCTCACATTCTTGTGATGGAAAGTTCTGGAATCTGCGTGGATCCACAAACTTCCACCCACCCCACATTCCCCAAACTCTTTTGATAAAAATGGTACCTCACTTGTGTGGGTAGGTCTAGTGCCCGCAACAGGAAACGGCCTAACACGTAACGTGGACACACCACATTTTTCCAATGAAAACTGACCCTTTTTTTGCAATGTACCTAATTGTGAATTTTGAGGTGAACAACCATTACAACGCAACTTATACAACGCACTGCCATTACAACAAAACTGTTACAACGCAAATGCTGTGACAACGCATGCCATTACAACGCAAGTCTTTACATCGACTTGCACTAGATGGCGTGCGAACATTAAAAATAGTGTAGTTTACTATCCAAACACCTTCCCTACTGCAACGTGGACTGGAGTTAGAATAGTAAATTACCCTTTTTTAATGTTAGCACGCCATCTACTGCAAGTCGATGTAAAGACTTGCGTTGTAAAGACTTGCGTTGTCGCAGCATTTGCGTTGTAAAAAATTTGTTGTAACAGCGTGCGTTGTAAAAGCATGCGTTGTAACATCATACATCCGAATTTTGAACCGTAGCTGTGCTGGCACCAAGGAAAACCTAGCAAACCTATACATTTTTTAAAACAAGATACCCAGGGGAATCCAGGATGGAGTGACATGTCTGGCTCTCACCAGGTTCTGTTACCCAGAATCCTTTGCAAACCTCAAACTTTGTCCCAAAAAACAAATTTTCCTCACATTCTTGTGATGGAAAGTTCTGGAATCTGCGTGGATCCACAAAATTGCATCCACCCCACATTTACCAAAGTCTTCCGATAAAAATGGTACCTCACTTGTGCGGGTAGGCCTAGTGCCCATGACAGAAAACGGCCCAAAAAGCAACATGGGCACACCACATTTTTACTGTGAAAACTGACCCTTTTTTTGGAAAGTGCCTAGCTGTGGATTTTGAACCCTAGCTCTGCTGGCACCTAGGGAAACCTAGTACCTATACATTTTTAAAAACTAGACACCCAGGGGAATCTAGGATGGGGTCACTTGTTTGGCTCCCACCAGGTTCTGTTACCCAGAATCCTTTGCAAACCTCAAACTTCTTATTATTATTATTATTATTACCGAGTTTTATATAGCGCCTGGTTACCAATCGGCATCCCAGCGCTTGCCAGCACATGATGCTACCGCAAAGAAGAGGGGATTACACAGCAAACAGAAAAGTTTTTAGAAGTTTACGGAACCGAAGGAGACTGGCTTCCGAGCGCAGCTGTAGGGGCAATGAGTTCCACAGAGAGGCCACATTTATAGAAAATCTTCTGCCACCGGTTCTTGCCTTTTTCACTCTGCCAACCTGGAGGAGATGCTGATGATCAGAGCGAAGAGAACGAGGGGCTTTGTAGGGCTGGACCAATTCCTCCAAGATCGGTGGGCCTACCCCATGCAAAACTTTATGGGCGATACAGAGTGACTTAAATTTTACCCTGTCCCTCACCGGGAGCCAATGCAATGCCCTCAACGCCGGGCGGGCAGATTGACGTCTAGGGAGCCCCGTCAGGAGCCTAGCAGCCGCGTTCTGCACTTGCTGAAGTTTGTTCAGAGTAGCCTCGGGAGCACCCAGGAAGAGCGCATTACTGAAATCCAGTCGCGAGATGATAAGTCCCTGGATGAGAAGCCTACGAGTGGCTACTGGGAGCAAAGGCAGAATCTTCTGGGCTGAGCGGAGCAGGCCGAAGCACACGCCAGCAGTTTTTTTGGCATGGGTTTTAAACGACAGGTCCTGCTCCAGCCATACCCCCAGGCTCTTGATCTCCTGCTTGGGGGGGGGTACCGGTCCCAGACAGTCAGGCCAGCTGCTGGGGGACAAAGATGGAGAAGAGTTCCCGAGCAGCATCAGTTCCGTCTTGGAACCATTTAACTTTAGGGCTGAGCTGCACATCCACGTGTAGATCTTACCAAGGCACGTGTGCAGCCGGTCGGGATGGTGCGCCGACTGGGAGAGGCCGACCACCAGCTGAGTATCATCAGCATAGCTGATGATTTTAATACCCAGCGGCAGTACCACACTCTCCAGGGGGGCCATATAAACGTTAAATAAGGTGGGGCTCAATGAAGAGCCCTGTGGCACACCACACTGGAGAGGTGATGGAGATGATTTTTCCTGGCCTTCCCAGACCTCAAATGAGCGACCTTCCAAAAAGGAGGCGAACCACTTGAGGGCCAAACCCGTAATCCCTACCCCCGAAAGCCGTTGGAGAAGCACCTGATGGTCCACGGTGTCAAAAGCAGCGCTGAGATCCAGGAGGATCACTGCCACTGAGCCTCCCGAATCCAGCATGCTCCTAGCATTCTCCACAACGGCCAGCAGGGCGGTGTCAGTCCCCTGGCCAGGGCGAAAACCCGTTTGGGAGTCGCCCAGAAGGGAGTTGGTTTCCAAGAAGTCGGAAAGGCGGCGGTTCACCAGCTTCTCAGCCACCTTACTAATACCTGGTAACAAGGAGATAGGCCGAAAGTTGGCGAGGTCGGCGGGATCAAGGTTAGGTTTTTTCAAAAGGGCCTTAACCACCGCCCCTTTCCAACTAGGGGGAACTACCCCCTGAACAAGAGACAAATTTATCAGGTCCGTCACAGGGCCACCTATTACAGATGACACCAGTTTAAGATATTTAATAGGTACTGGGTCTTTCGGAGAGCCACTCTTCATAGACCCCAAAGCCATCAAGACTTCCTCCTCAGTGACCGGACCCAGGGAGGCCAGCTCCGCCGATTGCAACCTAAGTTGGGAGGTAAAATTAGAATTATCCCCCGAGGATGTGACCTCGTCTAGCCGGGGAAGGGAGGCCAGTATACTGTCAATTTTGCTTTTGAAGAACGAGGCCAGTTCTGTACATTTTTTTCGAGGGTCCTCGTGGATAACCTGAGGGTCGGGGGCATTCAGTAGCTCCTTAATGACCCTGAATGACTCTTTAGACGAGTTAGCCGCCGAGCCTATGCGCTCTTCAAAGAATCTTGATTTTGCCGCCCGAATAGCGGCTTTATAACTGCTCAGGGCCACACGATACTCTGTACGACTTGCTTCACTCCAGTCTCTCCTCCAGGACCGCTCTAGCCTCTTGCATCCCTTCCTCAGGGTTCTGAGTTCAGGCGAATACCAGGGTGCAGAGCCCATTCGCTTCCCCTTCATAAGTTGTTTCTTTCTGGGTAAGAGAGTATCCAAAGATTCCACGAGCCAGGTGTGAAAAATAGCATCGGCAGCTATTGGATTAACTCCCAAAGGGGGCTGCGTGGCCTCTAAGTGAGCCACCCAGGTGTCGACTGGGAGCCTCGACCAAGCTCTCTCCAGTGTGTACACCCGTGAGGCCACTGCGGTTGGGCTATTAAATTGCCATGCCGCGGACACCAAAAAGTGGTCTGTCCAAGGCAAGGCGAGAGCCGGAGATGAAATAAGGTGATCCAAATTAGAAAGTATGGGATCAAGCAAGTGGCCCTTCTCATGTGTCATGCCCAAGTTGGCCAAGTTAATTCCAAAGGATTTAAAATCATCGAGCAGATCCACTCCCGCGGCATAGGTGGGGTCCTCAAGATGCATATTGAAGTCCCCAAGGACAACAAAGTTAGCAGTTGAGGAGGCAAGGAGTGCAGTCGTTTCGAGGAGAGAATTGGAGAAGCTACCCAGGGGTCCAGGAGGACGGTAAATCAGCAAACCTACCAGGGACACTGTCGGTGACAACCGAAGGGAGAACTGTAAGCTCTCACAGTCAGTCACCCCTCCATTCTGAATCTTACAGGCAAGAGTGTCTCTATAGAGAACTGCAATTCCTCCTCCCCTCCCCTTAGGTCTATCAAGATGCACGATATGAAAGCCCGGGGGGAGTGCTCTGACCATGTCTGGACCTGAGCTGAGGGAAAGCCAGGTCTCTGTAAGAAACAACACGTCCAGCTCGTGGTCTAAGATCAGTGAATTAATTTCAATGGCGTGACTCGGCAGGGACCGGCAATTTAGCAAAGCCAAAGAAAGGATGGATTTAACAGCCACTGAATTATGGCCGGAGGGGCAGGCTCTGCAAGGTAAGAACGGAATAATCCCCATCTGTGCAAAGCCACACCTAATGGGGTGTGGTGGACGCAGCGACAATAGTGCTTCCCTCCCGTAACGCAGCCTAGTCACAGATAGCGCCACAGAGTCGGGCATGATGACAGGCCCTAGGCCCGTCTGGACCCGGACGGGCACAGACGGGCTTGACTCTGGCGAAACTCCGGCGATATTCCGGCGATGACGCTGCGTGATGACGCTGCGCGTCAGCATAGCTGGCTTTATGCTCGCCGAGCGCGGGCAACTCGGATAACTAGAGCGCTACCTGCGCCTCACGCAATGTCCCCCCTCCCAAGATGGCCACCGAACGAGACAGTGGGCAGGGACCCGCCAAAACGCGGTGATTATCCAAGTTAGGATGCGAGTGAGGTGGCAGCGATGCAGGTATGCGGGTGGCTGACAATTAAGAACAGGGGAAAAGCCAAAAACTAAACTAAAAATAAATGACAAAACGGGACGATTTTAAAAATAGAATACACAACAGCCAACAGCGGAGTAGCGAAAAGTGCGAGGCAATCCCCACACAAGTGGTCAGATGTTTAAGAATGCTCACCTGTGGTTTGCCTGGCTTTATGCTCGCCGAGCGCGGGCAACTCGGATAACTAGAGCGCTACCTGCGCCTCACGCAATGTCCCCCCTCCCAAGATGGCCACCGAACGAGACAGTGGGCAGGGACCCGCCAAAACGCGGTGATTATCCAAGTTAGGATGCGAGTGAGGTGGCAGCGATGCAGGTATGCGGGTGGCTGACAATTAAAAACAGGGGAAAAGCCAAAAACTAAACTAAAAATAAATGACAAAACGGGACGATTTTAAAAATAGAATACACAACAGCCAACAGCGGAGTAGCGAAAAGTGCGAGGCAATCCCCACACAAGTGGTCAGATGTTTAAGAATGCTCACCTGTGGTTTGCCTGGCTTTATGCTCGCCGAGCGCGGGCAACTCGGATAACTAGAGCGCTACCTGCGCCTCACGCAATGTCCCCCCTCCCAAGATGGCCACCGAACGAGACAGTGGGCAGGGACCCGCCAAAACGCGGTGATTATCCAAGTTAGGATGCGAGTGAGGTGGCAGCGATGCAGGTATGCGGGTGGCTGACAATTAAGAACAGGGGAAAAGCCAAAAACTAAACTAAAAATAAATGACAAAACGGGACGATTTTAAAAATAGAATACACAACAGCCAACAGCGGAGTAGCGAAAAGTGCGAGGCAATCCCCACACAAGTGGTCAGATGTTTAAGAATGCTCACCTGTGGTTTGCCTGGCTTTATGCTCGCCGAGCGCGGGCAACTCGGATAACTAGAGCGCTACCTGCGCCTCACGCAATGTCCCCCCTCCCAAGATGGCCACCGAACGAGACAGTGGGCAGGGACCCGCCAAAACGCGGTGATTATCCAAGTTAGGATGCGAGTGAGGTGGCAGCGATGCAGGTATGCGGGTGGCTGACAATTAAAAACAGGGGAAAAGCCAAAAACTAAACTAAAAATAAATGACAAAACGGGACGATTTTAAAAATAGAATACACAACAGCCAACAGCGGAGTAGCGAAAAGTGCGAGGCAATCCCCACACAAGTGGTCAGATGTTTAAGAATGCTCACCTGTGGTTTGCCTGGCTTTATGCTCGCCGAGCGCGGGCAACTCGGATAACTAGAGCGCTACCTGCGCCTCACGCAATGTCCCCCCTCCCAAGATGGCCACCGAACAAGACAGTGGGCAGGGACCCGCCAAAACGCGGTGATTATCCAAGTTAGGATGCGAGTGAGGTGGCAGCGATGCAGGTATGCGGGTGGCTGACAATTAAGAACAGGGGAAAAGCCAAAAACTAAACTAAAAATAAATGACAAAACGGGACGATTTTAAAAATAGAATACACAACAGCCAACAGCGGAGTAGCGAAAAGTGCGAGGCAATCCCCACACAAGTGGTCAGATGTCTTAAAAAAACACATTTTCCTCACAATTCTGTAAAGGAAAGCTCTGGAATCTGCATGTATCCACAAATTGCCTACCACCCAGCATTTCTCCAGGTCTCCTAATAAAAATTGTACCTCACTAGCGTGGATGGGTCAAGTACCCACGACAGGCAAGGGACCCAAACGTATTGAGGAGACATCAAAATTACCTATCATAAAACAACCTGGTTTTGCAAGGGGGGTCACCTGGGTTTTTGGCCCGGGCTCGACGGCCATCTTGAGGAACTACCAAAATCACACATTTCCGAAAACTAGACACCCGGGGGAGTCTAGCGAGGTATGGCTTGCGTGGACCCCCCAACGTGTTCCTACCCAGAGTCCCCAGCAAAACTCAAATTTTGCTGAAAAAAATCACATTTCCACATATGTTTGTGTGGGAAAGTTGTGGGACTAAAATTATACCTCACGTGTGTGGGTGGGGCAAGGGCCTGTGACTGGGAAGAGCCAAAAACATAGGGACTAAGGGTACAGCACAGCTAATTCTAAGCTCTATATTTTTTTTTAAAAATACGATTTTAGCCAAGTCTGCATTGGACACCCAAATAAGTGCGGTATCATTTTACTCGGGAGACTGAGGGCAATGCTGTGGGGTAGGACATTTGTGCCGGCACGGTGATTCCACACAAAAATATGTGGAAAATGTATTTTTCTTCAGCTTAATTTGAGGTTTGCAGGGGATTCCGGGTAGGAAAACGTTGGAGGATCCATGCAAGCCATACCTCGCTGGACTCCCCCAGCTGTCAGTTTTCAGAAATGTGTGGGTCTGGTAGTTCCCCAAGATGGCCGCCGAGCCCGAGGCCAAAAACCCAGGTGACCCCCCTTGCAAAACCAGGTTGTTTTGTGATAGGTAATTTTGATGTCTCATCAATATGTTTTGGGCCCTTACCTGTTGTGCGTACTAGACCCACCCATGCGAGTGAGGCACCATTTTTATCGGGAGACCTAGGGGAACACTGGGTGGTAGGACATTTGTGCCAGCCTGATGATCCCACAACTTTCCCACACTGAAATTTGAGAACATTTTGATATTTTCAGCTGAATTTGAGGTTTGCAGGGAATTCTGGGTAGAAAAACTTTGGGGGGTCCATGCAAGTCATACCTCGCTGGACTCCCCCGGGTGTCTTGTTTTCACAAATGTGTGTGTTTGGTAGTTCCCCAAGATGACTGCCGAGCCCAGGGCCAAAAACCCAGGTGACCCCTCTTGCAAAACCAGGTTGTTTTGTGATAGGTAATTTTGATGTTGCCTCAATATGTTTTGGGCCCTTGCCTGTCGCAGGTACTTGGCCCACCCATGCGAGTGAGGTATCATTTGTATCGGGAGACCTGGGGGAATGCTGGATGGTAGGAAAATGGTGGTTTTTCTGATACCAAAATATTATGACACAGTAATGCAAGAAAAATGTGTGACTAAAGTCACATTTTGGGGTTTGCATGGCATTGTGAGCAAAACAATTGTTGGGATCCATGAGAGGCACACCATGCAGCAATCCCCATTTTTTTAGTTAACAGAAATTTCTAAGGTTGGAAATGTTCCATAGAGACACACTACAGTTTAGCACAGAAAGACAGATGAGATAAATATGACTGTCTATCCATCTGTTGCTCAAGTACACACACATACTGGTTTGATTTGGCACGGGGGTGAGTGAAAGGTTCAAAATATATATTTTATTAACAAAAGATTTCACAAAAAGGAAATGCACTGTTAATATATATAAAAGGTTAGAAACCTGAATCAATGACTCACAGCTCGTGAGCTGTAAAGCCACGACAAGGCACCAACCTCTTTACAGGCCATTCACACACCTTTCTTACTTGACACACACTTTTACATCACCAGCTGCGGCCCCAGCACATTACAACGTTCACATCCACAGACAATGTGGAGACAATGTACACCCTGGCAGAGAGAGACAGAAAAGACAACTATTACTTCAAAATGAACAATTCCTTAAATACTCACACACACTGGTTGGATTTGGCATGAGGGTGTTAGAATGGAAAATTATTGTTTGCGCATTGTTTTACGTATGTTAGGATTTGGTGCGTTATTTTCTTTGTCAGCGTGATTTTGAGTTATAATCTAAACTAATTCTTTCTCATTTCCGAGAAAAGGCCTCTGTTAAGTTTCTTTTTCCCGAGGTTGGGTTTTTCTTCACTAATGAATACACTGTTCTTATTAGTGCATATCTTTCCCTTTAGATAGAGGCCTTCTCCCTCTTGTCTAGTGGCGGGCACGGGCAGAGCGACCTTGAGTAGTAGATAGTGTAAGCCCGGCCTCAGAATCTAAACTTATCCTCTGTGCTTCATTATTTAGCTGCATCTGCTTGAAAAATTCAATTGTGGGCGTGCCTTCCTTGGTTCTGAAATGTACATAATGTATCTCTATGCTTGCTAATGTCAGTGCCTCTGCACCACTGCAGCACTCCTAGCGACTGGGCAGACTGGGCTCCACTCTGAGTGTACCTGAATAAACAGATATTGGTTTGTATTCTCTACTGTCTGACACTCTTCATTTGGTTGGAAGGCTGACAGGTGGTTGTGAGTGACCCGGGTGACCATAACCAGGCCACTTCCTTCAAGTGTGAGTGAAGGTTCAGAGCATAAAATTCTATTAACAAGAGATTTCACAAAAAGGAAATGCACTGTTAATATTTAAAAGGTTAAAAACCTGAACCAATGACTCACAGCTCGTGAGCTGTAAAGCCACGGCAAGGCACCAACCTCTTTACAGGCCATTCACACACCTTTCATACGTGACACAGAAGACCATTCACCCCACCAGTGCGGGCCCAGCACATTACAACACTGACATCAACAGACAGTGCCATTCAAGGGCCCATCACTTTTATACGCCCTCGTGACTGACACAACAATCATACCAGCTGGTGGTTGACATAGTGTGTGCAGTGGCGTTTAACTAGCAGAGTGTGTAATGACCAGCAGCAAGTCACTACTCACACACTGCCAGCCAAATGCCAGCCCACGCACCCCACCAGCCAAGCACCAGCCCACCCACACCGCCAGCCCATGCATACCGCCAGCAAAGCACCATCTCACAAACACTGCCAGCCAAGCACCAGCCCACGTGCAGCACCAGCCAAGCCCCAGCCCCGCAACACTGCCAGCTCCCGCACACCGCCAGTCAAGCACCAGCCCACCTACACCCCCAGCCCACACATGCTGCCAGCCAAGCGCCAGTCCACACACACACTGCCAGCCAAGCGCCAGCCCATGCACACCACCAGCCAAGCCCCAGCCCAGCCACACCGCCAGCCCACGCTCACCTCCAGTCAAGCGCCAGTCCACGCACACCACCAGCCAAGCTCCAGACCACGCACACATCATCAATTTTTTTTAACAGGAAGGAAAACACAAACCAATTCGAACTAGAAACAACACTATAACTACAAACACAAAAACAGTAACTAAAGACATTCCAACCATGAAACGGGACAACAACTTTATAAAACCATACAGACCAGGCAGTACACTATTAGACTCACTGTTGCTACCAAAAACTCTTGAGTGTGATACAATCTGAAACATGTGGGCACACACAGCCCAGGATTAGAAGGACAATCAGCACAGTGCATACGACTCTCCTTCTGCATACCACTGTGCAAACAGACTCTACATCTCTTACAAGGATTGTTTTTTTGGGTGTGGGAGAAATTAAATCAGGAAAGTGGTGATCATTCAATCTAGCCACATCCTCCACCACTCCAACTCTAGGAACACTTGCCTGTTCCACTACAACAAGGCTGCCTATCAGAGACTACTGAAACTGGACAAAAGCATCTTTGATGCAGGAGAACACTCCTTGAACACACCAAAAGCATTAAAAGTTGCTAAATTAAAGAGATGGATGGCCCACTTCTTATACCAAATGTAAGCCTTATGAACAGCAGCGTAAGGTTCCAACCTCTGATCTACTCTATCAACACCGTCCATGTGCTTATTGTAGTCTACAATGCACACATGTTTGCACACTTCAGCAACTTGACCTCAAACAGTCACAGGTGAAGTACTGTCAACATGGATTATAGTCAGCATTTACACATCCCTCCTGTCAAGAAATTTCACAGCTACAAGTTCCTCGCTATGCAAGGCACTGCACTGTCCCCTCTTAAGCTTTTTGCAAGCAAGCACTTTTGGGCAACCTTTACGGTTGGAGCGGATTGTGCCACAAGCAAAAGTGTCCACTTTGAGCAGTTTCATAAACAATCGCACAGCAGTGTAGAAGTTATCAAGGTACAAACGGTGACCTATGTTAAACAGTCCTCTAGCAAGTTCCCTCACAATTTTCTCTGAAACTCCAAAGGTGGATGGACAACCAGGGGGGTCAATAGTGGAATCCCTACCAGTGTACACCAGGAAATTATACACATATCTAGTCCTACTCTCAGACAACATATGCATCTTAATTCCATAACGGGCCCTCTTGCTAGGAATGCACTGCCTAAAAACCAAACACCCCTTGAAAAGGACCAAAGACTCATCAACACCTATTTCTTTCCCTGGAGTATAGATCTCTGAAAATTGATCTACAAAGTGATCAAGAACAGGCCAAATCTTATAAAGACGGTCACAGTCAGGGTGATCTCATGGCAACGCAAACGCATTATCAACAAAATGCAGCATCCGAAGCAAAAGTAAATACCGATCACCACTCATAATTGCAGGAAATATGACCGTTGCCATCAAGGGACTGGTAGACCAATATGAAGCCAGGGACGGCTTCCTTATTAGGGGTGGGCGGAATTTGCGAAAGCGACTTTCGCAAATTATCGCGAAAATGTTAAAAATCTCCGCAAACAAGCGGAAATATCGCGAAGATGCGGAAGTTTTTTTCCCGCCCGTTCGCGATATTTTCTGCATGGTTGCGGGTCGCTAACTTACCCCTGCGGTTGCTCGCGGGCGCGGCCATCTTGTTTTCAGTTGTCTCGCGGTGCATGATCGCAAGAAGAAAGACGTGATCACGCGACGCATGACGTCACTGCGGACGCGAACTGTCGCGAGACAGCGCAAATGGCTAAAACAATACAACATCTCATGGAGAACGCGACCGGATCGTGAAAACTTGTCGGGGAACGCGGGGATTCAGGTAAGGCGATCGCGCGCGCGTGAGAATGTATTATTTTACAGCGCGAGCAAGAACCAAATTATCGCAAAGCTGCGGAATGCGGAAATTTTGACATTTCCGCGCTCTCCGCGGAACGCGGAAATGCCAAATTATCGCAAATTCCGCGAATGGAACAGAAATTTTGCCCAGGCCTATTCCTTATCAAGCCCATCAAAAAAATCAAACCCGGAAACGTCTTCATCTCATCCAGATTTGTGGGAGTCCACCGGGTAGCTCTAGAGCGGGGGCTAAGTCTGGCACTGTTGTCCCTCAAATACTGTTCAGCATATAAATTAGTCTGCTCAACAATTTCAAACAAAAATACATCATCCATAAACAACTGAAAAAACTATATCGGCAAATAAAATCACAATCCACTCTACACTTTGCATCACAACTAAAGGCAGCCAACACCCGCTGCACCATGTTTGGATTAACCTAGAGTCCAGCCCTTTCAGTAGGCAGCTTCATCATCAGATGAATCCTCGTGGACATAAAACTCACTGCCAGAATGTTGCACTCCCTCCTCTCCCTCAGTCTCATAATCCTGCTCAGAGGAAGATTCAAAAAGCATACCAACCACCTGCTGAGCAATAATTCTACAGCTAGCCATAATCCTTACTAATAAAGGTAACTTGTCAAACAAGTCAACAACAACAAACACTTTGTAAAATAAGTAATAAACAAATAGTGGCTTTATCACAAAGACCTATATACTCCAAAATTATACTACTCACTTTCCAGAAGCAGCTAGACTTACCACCACCTACTCTGCACAAACACAGTAAGGATCAACACTATCCCACTTAAAAAATAAAAAGAAAAGAAAATTACACATAAGACAAAGCAAAACACATCGCACAGAATTACATGCTCAAAACACTAACTAAATTTGCTGCCATTATGACACCACTTACAAAAAAATCATTCATGCATGACAATAATACTCATTTGGAGTAAACACAACAAATGCAACTACGCAAAACTGCAGAACAACCACTGCCGGAACCACAAACAAGAATCAAAAGCTCTGAACTAGAATAAAAAGGAGAAATAAAACATTACAATCACATTTGCAATAAATGCACCAGTCCACACACAATCCACCAGCCAAGCTAAGGAGTAGGTGGGCCTAAGAGTATAAGGCTGATCTGTAGGCGTGGCGGAGAGCTCTGCTCCACCTGCGGAGTGTGCAGAGATGTGCCTACTCTGCGTTCCACGGAGAACGCAGAGTAGGCAAATCTCCACACACTCCGCAGCAGAGCAGAGTTGACCAGCCCCTGCCTCCACCCCCCTATTAAGCATTAATTAAAAATACATTAAAGGTAAAAGAAAGAAAATTTACCTTGACTGCTGCGTCCCGGTGCTGCCCTCCTCCTCTTCCTCACCGTCTCAGGGTGATCTGCGCATGCGTATTCCTTGTGAGAAATGCGCATTTGCAGGTGCGCTCCATGCTTAGACCACCCTGAGGACGGCAGCCCAGGGATGCTGCAGTCAAGGTAAGTCTTTTTTCTTCTACCTTTAATGTATTTTTTATTAATTCTTAATAGGGGAGGTGGAGGCGGGTGGCAGAGCGGAGTTCCACGGAGTTTGTTCCCAACTCCGTGGCCCTCCATGTAGTCCCACTCCGCCAGCTCTGCCCAGGGTTACTGCCCAAGGGGGCAGAAACAGGCAAAATATTCACCCCCGTAAAAGGGGAGCAACCCTTGCCCAAGAGGCCACTCTCCAGTTCCCCAATACCAACATTTAAAAACCCCTTGATTCTCGTGGCTTCTGCCCCCCTTGGGGACAGATAGGCCTAAAAACATATGGCTGATCTGCCCCAGAAGAGGGCAGAAATGGCCACAATCAACCCCCCATAAAGGGGAGCGACACTTGCCCAAGTGGCCGGTCTCCTACAACTTTTTAAAAAAAACTTGTATCTAGTGGCTTCTGCCCCCCTTGGGGGCAGATGGGCCTGAAAACATATGGCCGGTCTGCCCCCAAAGAGGGCAGAAACAGCCACAAGAATCAACACATGAAGGGGAGCGACCCATGCCCAACATCCAAAAACAAAAAAACAGAAATCCCTGGTGGCCTACTGGGCCACACAAACATTTACAAAATCAGCCAATCTGCCCCCCAGGGGGGCAGAAATGGCCAAAATAATCCTCCCCAAAGGGGAGCAGCCCTTGCCCAAGGGGCCGCTCCCTAACATCTCAAAAAACATCAGAAATCCCTGGTGGCCTAGTGGGCCATACAAAATGTTTTTTAAAAATCAGCTGATCTGCCCCTCCAGGGGAGCAGAACCGGCCCAAATAATGCTCCCCAAAGGGGAGCAACCCTTGCCCAAGGAGCTGTTCCCCGTAAAAATATCCCCGGGGGTCTAGTGGGCAGAATTTTTTTAAAATATGGACCGAGCTGCCCACCAGGGGGGCAGAAACGGCCCCAATAATGCTCCCCAAAGGGGAGCGACCCTTGCCCAAGGGACCACTCCCCACAAATAAATCCCTGGTGGTCTAGTTGGCCCGATTTTTTTAAAATATGTTGAGACTTGCCCCCCGGGGGGCAAAAACGGCCACAATAATGCTCCCCAAAGTCGTGCGACCCTTGCCCAAGGGGCCACTCCCCACGAATAAATCCCTGGTGGTCTAGTGGACCCGATTATGTAAAAAAATGCCCCCAAAGTGGAGCGACCCTTGCCTAAGGGGCCACTCCCCGCAAACAGTTAAACACATTAACATGAAAATAAAGTGCTCAAATGAGGCATTGGAAGAAAGGAAAACCCTTTCCTTTCCCTGGATGGCTCTTTTGTTAAAATCTCCCCCTCCCGAGGAGAAACTAACCTCCTCTTTACAGGACGCGTTGGAAGCAAATGTCTTCCAGTGTGTCCGGTATCATGTAATGACATCAGGGCGCCTCACGCACTGACGTCATTAGATGATGTGGAGGGGGGCAGGGGGAGGCAGCTGAAGGGCTTTCCCTGCCTTCCCCGGTGGGGGCAACAATAAGGGTGGCCCACGGAGGGAGTGCCAGTGCTTTCCCCGTGGGTGTGTGCTAGGACGGCCGGGAGCCATCCGACACACATGCCCACCGTGACGTCAGACAGCTCCCGGCCGTCCGATGCACTGAAATGGTTAAAACATGATAGGGCACAACACAACAAGCCAGTCAGAACATAACACAACAGCCACAATACAACACAGCATCATATTGCAATTCTACAGCACAAAAACATGGCAACATAGAGGACAAATGCAAAACATCACCACCACAATCAAATGGCAAACACCAAATATGCACAAACCTTCTTGTCAGGACTAATGTGGACTTCATCCCCCAAGCAGCAGTGCACCAGGAGTGTGTTTGCAGACTGGTGGAGAAAGTGGGTGTAGTGTCTGACCACCTCTCAGGAATCCAGCTGTGTGGGACTTACTGGCAGTAACAGGAGGGCTTCTGGGCCCCTAGAAACCCTCAGCATCCAAGAGGACTTCATCACCCAACCAGCAGTGAGCCAGGAGGCGAGTTTGCGGAGTGGTTGAGAAAAGGGGCTTGGCCTCTGAAGACCTCTTACCAATTCTACTGTGTGGGACTTACTGGAGGTAACATGAGGACTTGTTGGCCCCCAAAGACCCTCTGGAGCCAAGAGGACGTCATCCCCCAACCAGCAGTGTGCCAGGAGGCACATTTGCAAAGTGGTAGAGAATGTCCTCTCAGCAATCTGGGTGTGGCTCACTGGTTAGAGGCGGCAGACCCGTAAGCAGAGGACGGCCCGGGACCAGGCTTCGATTCCCGACGCAGCAGGGTCGTGGACCAGGGTCAGCGGGCTCGATAATTCTCGCCTCGGTGCCTACTCCAGTCAGGGACCACACTCGGCAACTCTGGGCATTAGCTTGCCTCATCTTCACAACGGCCCCCACAGACCGCCGGGGATGCTTGGTCGCACCTTGTAGATACCCATTAGGGACCATCTCTCAGGGTGAGCCAGGACGGGTTCCCCAGCGGTCGAAGCGCGGAGATACTCCTCCGGGAGTCGATTCTAGCGCTATATATATAAACCCACAATTAAATTAAATTAAATTAAATTAAATTAAATCTCTCTGTTTGGGACTTGATGGAGGTAACAGGAGGGCTTGTTGGCCCTGAAGGACCTTCTGCAACCAAGGGGACTTCATCTCCCAACCAGTTGTGCACATGGAGGCGCGTTTGCAGCATGGTCGTGAAAGGGGGCGGTCCTCCGGTGACTTGCTGGTCCCACTATTTTTTTAAATTTTTATTTATTAAGAGAGGGGGGGTCACGTGGCCCTCCTTCCCTGGTCAGATATCAACCCCGGGCCCCCATTCCCTGGTGCCAGGGCTTTTGTGAAAGGGGGCCATGCACCCCCCTCCCCGTGCCAATTTTGGTCCCGGGGACCCCATCCACTGAGGCCTGGCCTCTCTTAAGGGTTTCCTGGTCCAACCCAGGGCACCTAGTTACTTTTGTTCAGGACTGTGGGGAGCCTAAAGGCCTCCGTGGTCCCTGCTGGCTCCTCGGCACCTGCAGGAGCCAGCATCGCTTTTACATATAAGGAGCCCTAAACATGCAGCTCTCTCTGTGTAAACGTCTTGCGAGAAATGCGCATGCGCGGGCGTCCGCGCATGCGCATTTGTTTAAGAAGTTACCGGCAAGCAGGAAGAGGGAGTCCCGGGACGCCGCACTACAGGTAAGGACATTTTATTTACTTTTTATATTCTTTCAAGTAGTTTAAAATGAGGGTGGGCGGCGGGTGGCGGGTTGCAGGCAGCTCCGCTTCGCAGCGGTGTGGGCGTAGCGCTGCCTGCTACACCTACTTCGTAAATGGCGAAGCAGGCAGCGCTACGTGCACTCCGTGGGCGAAGCGGAGCACGACGCTCACCCTTATAATACACACCAGTGTATGTGCCTGTCTCTTGGAGGAGGTTGGGGGGTTTGGATGTATATATATATATATATATGTATATATACACAACATACATACATATATTCATGCATACATATATGCATATAGAGAGGAGCGGTCTGGAACTGCGAGGACCTTGGCACTCCCACTGTGGTCAAGAGGAAATGAGCAGAAAGAGGCAGAATAATGGTCAGAAACAAGCAAAAAGAGGCAGATTGAAGGCCTTAACGAGCAGAAAGAGGCACATTAAAGGTCAACAACGAGCAGGAAGAGGAAAAATAAAGGTCAGCAATGAACAGAAAGAGGGAGAATAAAGGTGAGGAATGAGCAGAAAGAGGCAAATTAATGATTAGCAATGAGTAGAAAGAGGCAAAAATAAAGGTGACAAATGAGCCGAAAGAGACAGAATAAAGGTTAGAAACAAGCAAAAAGAGGCAGAACAAAGGTCAGCAATGAGCAGAAAGGGGCAAAATAAAGATGAAGAGCGAGCAGAAAGGGGCAAAATAAAGATGAAGAGCGAGCAGAAAGTGGCAAAAATAAAGGTGAAGAACGAGCAGAAAGAGGCAGTATAAAGGTCAGAAGAGAGCAGAGAGGCAGATTAAAGGTCAGAAACAAGCAGAAAGAAATAAAATATAGCCGGAAACATGCAGAAAGAGGCAACAAAAAGGTCTGCAATGAGTAGAAAGATGCAAAAAAGGTGAGAAATTAGCAAAAACAGGCAGAATAAAGACCAGAAAAGAGCTGCAAGAGGCAAAATAAGGGTGAAAAACAAGCAGAAAGAAGCAAAATAAAGGTCAGAAACAAGCAGAAAGAGGCAATATGAAGGTATGGAATGAGCATAAAGAAGCAAAATAAAGGTCAGAAACTAGCAGAGATAAGTAGAATAAATGTCAGAAGGGAGCTAAAAGAGAAATATTACAGGTAAGAAACCAGCAGAAAGAAGTAAAAGTGAGAAATGAGTAGAAAGAGGCAAATTAAGTTCAGCATTGATCATAAAGGGGCAAAATACAGCTGAGAAACAAGCAGAAACAGGCAAAATAAAGGTCAGGAATGAGCAGAAAGAAGCAAAAGAAAGGTCAGGAACAAGCAGAAAGAGGCAACCTAAAGTTGAGAAATGAGCAGAAAGAGGCAGAATAAAGGTTAGAAGGGAGCAGAAAGAGGCAGAAAAAATGCCAGAAATGAGCAGAAAGAGGCAACATACAGGTCAGAAGTGAGCAGAAAGAGCCCAAACAAAGGTCAGCAATGAGCAGCAAGAGGCAATATAGAGGTCAGAAACGAGCAGCAATAGGCAGAATATATGAAGAAGCAAGCAGAAAGAGGCAAACTAACAGGAGAAATGGGCAGAAAGAGGCAAAAGAGAGGACAGGAGCAAGGTGAGAAGAGGCAGAAAAATGAAGAGAAAATGAGCAGAGGAGGTACAAAACCGAAGGCAGCAGAAGGTAGCGGACTGCAGGCAACCTGGCCAGGAGGACAATCACAGGGGCAACTTGCAAGAGGACCTGCTCACCTACTCACAGTCCCACTTAGACACTTACATACCAACTCACAGACTTACTGAGACACACATGCACTCACACACACGCTCACTGTCAAAGGTTAGTGGTTACATTTAATAAATACATTTCAAAAACCTTAGAAATTCACTTAAAAAATCCAAAGGTTACAGGAATATTATAGTTAGGAAACATTAGAAAACAAAGGTTACAGGGACATTGTTAGGAAATAAAATGTTAAAAAGTTTTAAAATTCACTGAAACACACAAATGTTACAGGGATGCTATAGTTAGGCCCACATTTCACTCATACAAAACCAGTGAAATTCAGCAGTTATGGTTACCTTAGCTAAATATAACTTAATGCACTGCTCTCTCTCTCTCTCTCTCTCTCTCTCCCTCTCTCTCTCTATATATATATATATATATATATATATATATATATATTACCTACTGGCGGTCGCCAGTAGGTAGTTATAGTTAGGACCCCTTTTCCATAGGAAATCCGCAACATTCTATTTTGAATAACTTTGGCGCCGGTCGACGAATCCTCGCAAATTTCTCAAAATAGGTGGGGCGCTACGCTCCGCTCCTACCCTGAAAGTCTCGGGAGGATTCGTCAAGCGGGGGCTGAGATAAAAGGGGGGTCCCAAAACGCGTTTTTCCCATGCATTTTTCCATAGGACCTTTAGACAGTGCTACAGCCCGAACGGCTGAACAGAATTACTTGAAATTTGGCAGAGAGGTAGTCCTCAGGTCAAGGAAGTGCCTTTTGTAGGTTTGGTGTAAATCTGTTCAGTAGATTCTGAGAAAATAGCCTTTAAATCAATATATATATCTGAGCCAGCTTACGGTACGCTTACCGTAAGCTTACCGTACGCGTACGGTGGCGTGCGCGAGCGCGATTCTGATTGGCTCTTAGATCTTAGTAAACATTCGAATCGGCCGAAACCAGGAAGTGGCGGCCGCCATTTTCTCTCTCGCACTGAGAGTTTGGTTGTTAAATAAAACCAATACACATGTAAAGGAGCTGTTTTGACAGCTCACACACACATAGCCATGATGACGGAGTCCCCCAAGACCCCCCAAGGCCAAAAATGCCATTTTTATTTTTTCGCTAATTTCGCCGATTACGCTTACCGTACGCGTACGGTAAAAAATGTAAAAAAAAAAAACACTATCCATACTCTCCCTACCCCCTGTCCTTTTGGTGGCCGCAGGCCACCAAATGTGCAGGGCTTATCAGTGATGTGAAAAACCACAATATTTTTAACAAAAATAATAAAAGAAAAAATTATCCACACTCTCTCCACCCCGTGTGCAAATGGTGCCCGAAGGGCACCATTTGTGCATGGCTTATAAGCACCGTAAGCACAGTAAGCACCGCGTGCTTACTGTGCGCGCACGGTGCGCGAAGCGCACCGTGCGCGCACGGAACGAACTGCGTTAAGTGGGTGCGCACGCCACGAATGGCGTAAAGTAACTTAGCATTTAAAAAAGGTACAAATTCACTGAAAAAACCATAGGTTTCACACACGTTATAGTTAGGAATTAGCATTTAAAAAACCTTGCAAATTCACTGAAAAATCATAGGTTTCACACATGTTATAGTTAGCGGAAATTTTACTGATAAAAAACCAGTGAAATTCCCCCGTTATAGTTAGTGCAGGCAACTATAACTCACGCGACCGCAATCTTCTGCTGATGACATATGTGTCTTTATGAAAAAAAAATATTTGTAATATATGTATAGCTAAAAATGTATGGAAGAAGACATGGGCAAATAAGTGTCTAAATACAGTATTAGCATCAGCAGAGGATTGCGGTCGCGTGAGTTATAGTTGCCTGCACTAACTATAACGGGGGAATTTCACTGGTTTTTTATCAGTAAAATTTCCGCTAACTATAACATGTGTGAAACCTATGGTTTTTTCAGTGAATATATATATACACACGTGTGTGTGTGTATGTGTGTGTGTGTGTGTGTGTATATATATATATGTTTATGTAAATAAAAACAAGTTTGTATGTTTATATAAGTATATATTTATATATGGTATTAAATATTAACGGAATGTATTTCATTTACATTATATTAAGTGTATATGTTTAATATTTAACATTTACTACTTTAAACTAAATGTATATTTAAAGAAATCAATATTTTTGTCTATTTTTGGACGATATTATTGTCAACGATATTTTTTTACACTAGTTTTGTACTTACCATTGTAAGTTTAGGAGCATTATATTGTGTTAAATGATATTTTTGACATAATATTTTTGTCAACAATACTGTTTACCATGATATTCTGTCCGTGCAGAGACAGGTTAACTCTGCCGATACTGTTCATGTATGGGTATCCCAAAAGACTGTCATTTTTCAGAATAGAAGCTGCAATTGCCCTTGCAGAAAGTGTGCAGGTTTTATTTTACACTGTCTAAAAGGTGCATCAAGTGCATATTACGGCTGCCAAGCATGCTGAGGGGTGTCGATCTATCAAGATTGTAGTTTTCTGTGTATAAATGTAGAGCTAATAATTCTCAGTTGGAGCATTGGAAAGTGCCAGGACTTCACTGGGGTACATGTCACACAGCTCATATGGGGCATAGTGAGACTTGAACCATTGCTTGGTATTGTCTGCAGAGTGTTAAATGTTTAAGGTATACTTGATTGAAGGATTTGTAGGCTGTTGTCTGTGAAATATTAATACTGCACTAGCAACAACATGGTGTGGCCAACATTTAGTGCAGCTGATTGAGCAGACACCCTGAAGCACTGGTACCAGTGCTGTCATGAGCACTGTGTTGGGTGTCATTCTTAATGTTAATATATTATTGGTTTAAGTTGATTTGCAAAGAATTAATTTCAGAACAGTCACTTTGATGTGGAATACATTGTGTGGCTTTGCCAAATTGTTGTATGTACAAGCCATGATTTTTTGGTGCATGCTTGTGTTCTAAGCTAAGAATATATTGAATGCATTATTGTGCAAATGCATGCACTATTAAGACAGTAAACAGACTCAGCCTTTTTAAGGGTTTTTCTTTTGATGCCGTGTGCATCTTATAGAAGTTGTGTGTGGCCAGCATGAGGGTATAATGGCCCATGGGATGTATCGACCCCGCAGATATTGTATACACAGCCATATTTGATTTATAAAAGGATCCACAGTGTAGATATGGTGCCACTTACAGATATGGCGTGCATTTAGTGGGGAACTAACAGGACCATGTTGGTTGATGTATGCCCCTTAAAGATTGAGTCTACCAATATTTATTTGTCCTACAAATAACAATCATTTTACCAACTGTAATTCATTTTAGTTATCTCACTATGAGTGTCCGCAAAATCAAGAAACTTGGGGTGTTGTTAAGAGAAGTTGGTGTGTGCTGGTATCCATAAAAAACATCAGATGTGCAGTTACTGAACACATGGTTCCCTCATCCCATTGGAGTTGGTGGAACCAACAGATGACCACCTGACCAGCAGTGTTAATGTCCCACCTGATGACCTAGCTGCTACGTGATAAGCAAGTGCAAGTCATATTGAAAGTGATCCCACCCTGCTGAAGACCTGGGTTAGTAGGTACAACAAGCAAGGGTCCCCTCTGCAAACTTCTCAGCCTCGCTGAAAGCTTAAAGATCCCTGCCAGATAGATGGGGTGGAACGTCCTCTACATGTAAACTAAGTTACAAAAATCTTCTGGATCACTAATTGTACCAAGTCTTTACCACACTTGATATTCAGTATTATCCTTACAATATCCCTTTGACCCACAAATAATTGTCCTCTTTTTGCATTTTAATACATTTTCGTTATCACATTAAGAGTGTCTGTAAAGTCACAAACAAAGGCTTACACATTTATGGTGCTATTGTGCAAGTGCAAACGGGGGACATACATTGCCCTCTAATCTCCTTTAGGCTCTTTCTCTCCGATTCTCTGCCTTTCACGACTAAGGGGCCGATTCCAATTTCGGCCGCAAAACGAACCGACCGACATGGACCCGGACCGAATACCGACCGACACGGACCAGCGCCGTACGACCCGTGCAGTACGATGTAACGTGAGTGAATTACAACCGACACGCACGGAACACAAGCCGTACAACCGAGCCGGAGGGAAAATAGTGATCCGGCCGGAAAACCGACGCGATTTTCACCGACTGACACAAACCCGGAATGAACCCGACCGACCCGTACCCGCGATGTACGATTAGCGCAGTACGATGCAATGCGTGTAAAACCAGACCGACTCGCACGGCGACCAAGCCGCATGACTGACACGCACAGACAACCCGGCACACAAGCAATAGAGACCGCCGCGAACGACGCGTACCAAACACAGAAGACAGGCAGCGTGAACGAGGCAGAGAAGCCCGCACAAGACAACAGCAGCGTCAGTTTCCGTCACATGAACGTCTCCTTCATGCCTACAAAACACAAAGGAAAAAACATAAAAAAAGGACCAAACTAGCTATGACTAAGCCAATAAATACCCCCAAAAAAAACATGGGACAAATACACACCCACAACTCCAACTATATAAAGGACTACAATCACTTCCATCATCCCTTGCAAAGAGGAGACACAGCCAGCAGCAAACACCAGTACACAGCAACCACAGACACACTCACAACTCACCCATCATACAACTCACACACCATCAGCACCTCATACAAAAGCACACACACATACACACAGCAAAACCAACACCAAACCAACATCACTTGCACCCTCACACACACATCCCCCACCACCACCACCCATCACCATGCCTCCAAAGAAGAATCCAAAGTTCACAGATAGTGAGTTAGAAGTGCTGGTAGACGAGATCATCAGAGTAGAGCCACATTTGTTTGGTACATTGGTTCAAAGGAGGATTGGGGACAAGGTGAACACACAAGCACCAACGTTGCGCACAAAGGACGATATCCAGAACCGGTGATATGGCGTGCGCAGGAGGGTCAAGAAACTCATCGAGAAAGATCACGCCCTGAGTCAGCGCACCGGCGGTGGCCCTCCTGCCAAACCAGTCTACTTCAAGACCTGGGAGGAGAAGGTGCGGGACATCCTACCACCAGAGAGCGTCCATGGCCTAACAGATATCCCAGAGCCTGGTGAGTACACAAACAACATAACCAAGATTGTGTGGCAAGTGAACAGTGAAACCATGCACCGCAAGCAAAGCTACACTAACCAATAGATAATCAACCCAAGATGTGTATGCCAGTCACACAAACACAATACCTGCCATCTCATAGTGACTGGGGACTGTGTCATGACATGCACCAAACTACAAACAAATAGAGCAAGCCAGTGGCACTAAGCCAAATACACTCAGCCAGACAGTTTGCCACCACAAACACACCACCTCAAAGTGCATCCGACAGTCAGGAAGGAATAGTGGGGATGAAGTTGAAGTGAGTGTAGACAAAAGCATGATAGGGCCTGTAGTCACAGATAATGCCCCCCTCCTGATTGGCCCATCAAGACCCCTCTGAAACATGCCCACATCACAGGGAGTGGAAAATGACTGACAAGATGGCTGACACTGGCTCCTGCTGTGGGGAGCACAAGGCCCTGCTAGGGCTTGTGTGCAAATCAGAAGCAGGACACCACTGACTGACATCCTGAAAGACAACTTGCACGCCCTACAATGGAAGCACATTTCATGATGGGAAGGAGGACTGACAGCCCTGACCATACTACTCAGCATGGGGAGACACCCCCCCAACACAAACTCCACACAACTCACCGGGTACAATGCATTGAAACACACCTCATTGAAATATCAGCAAAAGATACCCTGTACTGGGTGCTGCTGTGTGAAGCACAGGGGCTCACTTGGGACTTGTAGCCAAACAAACACCAGGTTTTCACAGTTAGCCATCTTGCCATTGATGTCACACCCCTCACAGGGAAGCAGAGTCAAGAGGGAGGAAGCTAGGGCATGCTGGGAAGGGGGGTGTAGCCAAGAGTATGATGGGACTCGCAGTCACAGACAACCTACACCCACCCACATGGCCCTGCAAGATCAACCTGAACCATACTCGCCCCACAGGGAGTGGGAAGGGACTGACAAGATGTCTGACACTGGGCTCTGTTTTGGGGAGTACAAGGCCATGCTGGGACTGGTAGTCAAACAAACACCAGGATTTCACAGTCAGCCATCTTGCCATTGATGTCACACCCCTCACAGGGAAGCAGAGTCAAGAGGGAGGAAGCTAGGGCATGCTGGGAAGGGGGGTGTAGCCAAGAGTATGATGGGACTCGCAGTCACAGACAACCTACACCCACCCACATGGCCCTGCAAGATCAACCTGAACCATACTCGCCCCACAGGGAGTGGGAAGGGACCGACAAGATGTCTGACACGGCTCTGTTGTGGGGAGCACAAGGCCATGCTGGGACTGGTAGCCAAACTAACACCAGGATTTCACAGTCAGCTATCTTGCCATTGATGTCACACCCCCTCATAGGGAAGCAAAGTCAAGAGGGAGGAAGAATGGGCATGCTGGGAAGGGGGGTGCAGCCAAGAGTATGATGGGACTCACAGTCACAGACAACCTACACCCACCCACATGGCCCAGCAAGATCAAACTGAACCATACTCACCCCACAGTGAGTGGAAAGGGACTAACAAGATGTCTACACTGGGCTCTGTTTTGGGGAGTACAAGGCCATGCTGGGACTGGTAGTCAAACAAACACCAGGATTTCACAGTCAGCCATCTTGCCATTGCTGTCACACCCCGTCACAGGGAAGCAGAGTCAAGAGGGAGGAAGCATGGGCATGCTGGGAAGGGGGGTGTAGCCAAGAGTATGATGGGACTTGCAGTCACAGACAACCTACACCCACCCACATGGCCCAGTAAGATCAACCTGAACCATACTCGCCCCACAGGGAGTGGGAAGGGACTGACAAGATGTCTGACACTGCGCTCTGTTGTGGGGAGCACAAGGCCATGCTGGCAAATGGCCAACAACAAGATCAAACTCTGTCTGTGACAAGCTGGGAAAAAGCAGTGTACAGGCAGGCATCTGTTTGAAAAGTAGAAAATGTCATGTTTGTGAACCAACGATGCATGTGGAAACATAAATCACATTGTGTGTCTCTTCCAAACACAGGTCGTGCTGGGCACCCAGCGCCAAATGACGAGGATACCCAGTCCCAGACTCTGGTGGACACTGAGCTCTCTGGTCTGACTCTCTCACGGTCCTCTTCGGGTGACGACGACCAACCTGGCCCCTCCGGTGTGAGCCATCATGCAGCACCAGCAGCAGCAACATCTGCCCCCCCTGTACCCACGCCTCCAGCATCTGGACACTGACAGGGCTCCCCCGCCAACACAGACAGACCAAGGACAATCAACACCCACAGCACAGGGACACAGGACCCCCCCGGAAGCTGCAGCCAACACCACCAGCAACACCACCAAGGGGTCCCAGTGTCACCTGTGCGTACCGCTGCTGGTCCTGCCCATGTGGAGAGGGGTGCTGGGAGGGGTGGGAGGCACAGGGCACGCCTTGCAGAGGGGTCTGGACTGCATGATGACCCCCAACTGGCACGCATCTTAGATGCGTACCAGGATAGCACCGGAGGATTTGGCCAGGTAGTGGGGATCCTCAAGGACATGCAACAGGAGCAGGTCGCCCACCATGCCCGCATGGAGGCAAAGTGGGATGCCCTTACTGCAGTGCATCGGGACATACTACAATGCCTCCGCCAGATCAACACCAACCTGTCCACACCCCCCTATGTGCCCACAACATCTGTCGCAACACCATCTGCCAGCGCCACAGGGAGGTAGGAGGACTCTGGCGGAGAGTCCCCTGCACCGCAGAGGCCTGCACATGAGGATCCCCCGCCCCCCCCCCCGGAAGAAGAGGGGTCGTCCGAAGAAGGACATGTGAGAGGCAGATGTCCCAGCACATCCCCCAGGGCCTCCAAACCTGTTCTGGACAATGTTCTTTGTGCGCAACCCGTTCACCTTATCCAATCGCACACAACTCGCCCACATTACATGGAGGGTTCATGTTGGGCCAATGTAGCAGACGACTGTGGACTTTAATCTGGACATTTCATCTACCAGCACTTCCAACCCCAATGTGAACTTTGGATTCCCAAACCACTGTACAGCACCCACCATCCTGTGCACTTCACTCACACATGTTTGTAAATAAACTCACCAGTACACCATACTTGCCTCTGTTGTGATTCCAACTTGTCATGATCTGCTACACAACACAGTGCATGCCAAATACTGCAACAATGTGACCAACGTAAGGTGAGTCATGGGGATGTGACACATGTGAGGGAGACACACCACTATGGCAACACAAAACATACTCACCATGGTCATGTTACTCATCCCACACAATGATGTTGACCTGAAACACATTGGCATGCACAGACACAACACCAAGCACAGTCAGTGGCAACAAGTCCATAGGTGAGGTAAGCAGATGTCAGTCAGATGTGGGAAGACAGACAACGCACATAACAAAGCGTAGCACAGGTTCATTACACATCGGCAACACGTTTATTCCACACTAGTTGCACGGTAATTCTACGTAACAGTGGACACACGCTCACAATGTGTTGGAGAATGTAAGTCCAGGGATGTGTGGTACATCAGTTGATGGGAATTGTCAACTTCCACACTGGTGTTGGCTTCTGGGTGTTGGGGGTCAGTGTTGACCACACAACAAGCAAAGGACCCTGGGAAGGACAGACAAGATACAGTCAAAAGCACAGACGAACAGGAGAGAAATGCAATACACATGCACAAAATATGTTGCAAAACACCTACACAACCACTAGTTAGCAGTACTACCCTATTGTGGAGTACACACCACCTGAATGGACACATCACAGCACGCATCCAGTCAAGTGGCACACAGACACACTCAGACAGCAACAGAGCTGGCTCAACACATTCCAGGCTACCTCCATACATTGACATAACAACCCTGGAAACTCACATTCAGGTGAAGAAGTTGTTGATGAGCTGGGAGCGGACATCACCATCATCTTCATCATCACTGGCATCTTGGCCCAGGCCGGGATCCTCCATAGGTGCTGGACGTTGGTCGTCGTCATCGTCATCCTGGATGAGAGGCACCACCTTCCGCACCGCCATTTTGTGTAGCATGCAGCAGACCAGTATTATTTTGCACACCTTTGCAGGCTCATATGGGAGGGCCCCTCCGGTCTTGTCCAGGCAGCGAAAGCGGCTTTTCAGGTGGCCGAATGTCTGCTCAATCACCCTGCTCCGACCATGTGCCTCATTGTTGCGCAGCTTGGCTGGTGTCACAGGGTTCCTGAGGGGTGTCAGCAACCACGGCATGTTTGGGTATCCAGAGTCACCTACACACACAAAAATGAACAAGTAGCTGAGTTTTGTAGGAGTGCGGAATACAACACTGACAAACACACACAATGAGAAACAGTCAGTACACACCAACAAGCCAGGCACGCTGATCTGACATCTGTGACATCAGCGTTGCAATGTGACTATTCCTCATAATGTAGGCATTGTGCGCCGAACCAGGGAACCGTGCACACACATGTGTGATCAACATGTCAGCAAGACAGACCACCAGAGCATTGATCGAATGGTAGTGCTTCCTGTTCTGGTATACCTGCTCATGTGCCTGTGGTGGTATCAGGGCAACATGTGTCCCGTCAATGGATCCAATGACGTTTGGCATCCTCCCCAGTGTATAAAAGGCATCCTTAATTTCAGGGAGTTCATCTTGGCTCGGGAACTTGATATACAGGTCGAGGAATTGCAACATCCCCTGCAAGACATCGCGTAGCACCCGACTAAACATCGTTTGCGACTTACCACCAGCAGTAGCCACAGTGTACTGGAAGGTACCGGTAGCAAATAAGTGCAGGGCTGACATCACCTTCCCCTCTGGGGTCAGTGCTGTAGGGTATGTCCGGCCAGGTAGCAGATGTGGCGCCAACTGCTCCACCAACTCCTCAATCAGTTGCCTGGTGAAGCGATACCGTCTGATGCTGTCACGTTCCTGCATGGTTGCAAGGTCTGGGAATGGCCGATGGACAGCTGGTGCCCTGCAGTACAGAGATGCACAAAGGAAGATTGTCAGTACATCCACCCATGTGTCCATTACCACTATCACATGCTAGTTCATGACATTACACAATGTACTGAGGTGTGTGCTGTTGGTCATGGACACATATGTCACCTACAAGACCACTACCTCACATCACAATTCCACATGAGTGCCATGTAGTGCAATGGGCTAATCATCTGGCTGTGTCACCCAACCTATGTGCTGCTGCAACGTTCAAAATACCCACCCCAGTGACAAATGAGGACTCATGTCTCCCAGGCATCACAGATCTTTGCCATGCAGAAACCCAGGCTCACTGTATTGCCACATCAACACAGCAATGGACATGGCGTAGCACGTACACACCACAAGGCAAGTGTAAGTCCCACAGGTAGTGGCCACTGTTGTTACTTCCAGCCCTACATGTACGTCTCTTAGACACACACCCCATCAAGGTTGATGCATATACCTCATGGATGTGGAGACTGTCACCCATTGGTAACATGTGATCAGACACATCTGAGACACAACATGCACACAGACTGTGGGTGTACATCAGTATTGGGGCTACAGGTTTCACTGTGACGTACATGCCATCACCCCCAGGACTCAGGGTGTATGTGACATGTCTTAAACATATCCAACCTGACACTGTGGCCTTCACTCATGCCCATTACTGTCCAATTGCACATCACAGTGCTAATGTGCACAACACACAAAGGACTCTGCCCCCATGTACACGTGCACAGCCTGGGAGTGGCTGCACGAAGTGCCAGACAACAAAACAGCTGTAGCCCCCTCAAACACCCAGGGAATGCAGCCTCACATGCCATGGGACACTGTGTGGCCAATGCTATAGTGTGGTAGGTGAGTGCAGGTGTCCATGGCAAGTATATGTGTGTTGCATCCGTCTAATAGTCACACTAATGAGGTCCGACGTGGGTGACAATGCGTACGCATTGCACAGGTCATGACCGAGCCGTGCGTACGCCTTGTCATTGCATACAATGAGGACCAACGCGGGTGACAATGCGTATGCATTGCATGTGTCATGACCGAGCTGTGCGTACGTCTTGTCATTGCATACAATGAGGTCCGACGCGGGTGACAATGCGTACGCATTGCACAGGTCATGACCGAGCCGTGCATACGCCTTGTCATTGCATACAATGAGGTCCTGACTATCATGCATACACGTTGGACAGGCATGGTCCGAGACAGGCGTACACCTTGGCCATTGAATCGTATGGAGACGGGTGCATGTGTATATTCAAAATACACGTTGTACAGTCAGTTGATCGAGCCGGACGAACCCATTGGCTCAGGACTGTCATGGAGACGGATGCGGATTCAAAACTTGTACGAGTCGTGCACTGGAAATTCAGTTGGATGCCTACAACAATGTCGCAATTTCAAGTGTTCCATGAAGGTGAAGATTTGAACGATGCGGAAGGCGTGTACGAGTCGTACTTTTGAATGGATTGGCCAGATTCATAGGATGCAACCGTGTTGGACCTATCACTTGGGACACATGGCACAGAGTCTGCCTGTGCAGCACAGATATAAGGCTGGCTGGCCCCCAGGGAGCTCACTTGCCTGCACTACATGCTACTGGACCACATCCCTGCTACCACTGCTGCTGTCTATGCATCCTCTGGCTCCTGCTATGGCACGTACACTGGAGAGGGCCCCAGCCTTCACTGGGGAGGAGAACCAGGCCCTGCTGGACGGGCTCCTTCCAGAGTACAGAAAGCTCTATGGGACACCAGGGGAGCAGGTGAGAGTGCTGTCCACTGCCTTCCTAATTATGCATGTTGTCTGACTAGCAGTACTAGCAGTGTGTACACCAGTGGCAAGCATTCTCACGGACTACTTTCATCCACCAAAGCTTGTAGGTACATGTAATGAATAGTTTTCCTGCTGCTAAAGTGCATTATTGCAAGCTTAATCTATCCAGTCAGTGTTAACATGTCAGACATTCATGTGAGTTTTCATTCCCCATGGTTGCACTACCTGTGTAATTTATTTCCCTTTGTGATGATGACATGTATATCCAATTGCGTGCTGCGCAAATCTGGGGCATGTGTGTTAATGTACTTTTCACTTTGTCATCCTCACAGGTTGATACCCACCAGAAGCAGGAGATCTGGCTGACCAGCGCTCGGGCTGTTCGTTCTGTGGGGGTCTACAAGCGCCGCATCCGCAACTGCCAGAAGAGGTGGCAGGACCTTCGGGCTGGACCCGAAGGATAGCTAGAGTCCAGCTGAAGCTGTCACCTCCACGCAGGAGGGGCGGACACCGGACCCTGACTCCCCACATGCTCTGGATACTGGCGGTGATCTTCCCGGACCTGGATAGGCAGCTGAAGGCCAGACAGCAGCAGGAAGGAGGTAAGTCCATGCCTGATCTGTGTACTATGTCTGACATGCAAATAGCATTCTTTTGTCCTGGTCACACTTCCGCATTACGTAGGTCTTGAGGTCCCAAAATCAGGTCCCTCATTTGTGTGATGCACCCTCTTTATCCGTTCCACAGGTGTGGCCCCTACAGTCTGTTACTTGTGTCACTAGGGCACTGTGTCCCTGCAGTCAGCTATGCTTCAGGTACCATTCAGCATCAGTTCCTGTGACTCTTTTGTGTCTTTCATGGGTGGTTCAATTGTTTACACAATGCCTGAGATCTGACGTGAACTGTGTGTGCCCTTAAGATGTGTACCAATTGCTGGTCTGACTCGCAACATGTTTCTGGGGTATTAAAAAAAAAACATGCAGCAGGGGACTCCAATTTTTGGGCATCAGGAATATGTATATCAAGTATGTCACACTTGCTTAGCCACCTGACTACTGTCCGGGGCAAAACACTGTTTCACTTAGTCCTGCCCAGTCATGCCCCCTCAAGGGCATTCAGAAACACTCTGTTATCCCACTCCTGTGTATGAAATTTCAGGTTGTGCTTAGTGACATGTGCCCTCAGATGTGTGCCTCTGTGTCATTAGGGTGTGGCTTGTTGCTACGTACAACTGTGTGTCCATGATTCAGAGGGTCAACATGACATCTGCAATGTGACTGTGGGATACAAGACCTGTGTGACATATAGGTGTGTGATCATCTGACAGCGCACAATGGTGTATGCAACTGTGTCCCTCATGCAGCTGGGTTATATGCATGTGTTCTGCTCGATTTTCCCGGCCTTCTTGTGAGGAAAAGATGATTAAATGTGACTTCAGTCTCTTACCATTCAAGTCTAAGGGTTAGAGTAGTGAATGGAGCCTATTTACTAGGCACTTCGACATGATTCTGTGCTCTTCCCCATCGCACACATAGCCTAGGGGATAGATTCGTTAGTATTAGGGATAACCTGTCCTGTAGTGAGGGTATTTCACGGAGCTGTGCTGAATTCAGGCCTGGTAGGCCTCAAACGGGAGAGACTCCATCTTTCTTTCTGCTCCGGCAGCTTGGGATGCTTCTAGGTCAAACGTAATGTTTTAGTTATGAGGTGTTATTCGCTTGGAGAGAACCGGTTCAGGCCGGCCCTTATCGAAGGATTGTATTTTTCTTCATGCCGAAGACACTACATCAGGCCGGCCGGCTGGGAACGTGTCCTTGGTACGGGGAGGTACGAGAATTTGGTGGGCGGCAGGTTACAGGCCGGAATTTTCCATGAGGAAACGCACCACTATATTAGTGAAAGTCTGAGGCAGTTACATGTTCAGTCCGTAGGCGGCATCTAGCCGTTAGCAGTAAAGCTACTACTTATTCCAGGGAAGACAGACGCCATCTTGAAGGCGGAGAAGAACCGAGAGACAGATGCTCTCCTAGCAGAATAGCCAGAGAGGAGAGAGTAGCCGATAAGGAAGAGGTCCCCAGTGACTCGGAGAAGGGTGATTCCAGGCGAGCCGAGGCACAGACGAGAAGGGAACCTAGATGACCACTGAGTGCAGGCTACATACTACTAAGGTGATGTCGACCCTTTCTTATTAGAGTGTACAACTTAATCTTTCACTTTCCTTTGCAGGTTATGTGTTATATTGTAATGTTATGTGATTGCGTATGTAATGAGTAATAAAGTACCCAATTTGTAGTGAACCAACATGTGCTGTGTGTTCTTGTATGAGAGGGTAGCCTATTCTTCTAGTCAGCTGCGGCTACATGAACAGATGTTAACCCTGATCAGGTAAGTGGTAACTGAATAGGGGAAAGAGGAGCCCCTCGAACCTGAGAACAGTCTATGCTCGAACTGGCAATCCTTGTGTGATCTGATGAATAGTGAGACTGATTCCCTTTTTGTATGATATGGTGATCATAGGATGAACTGTCGCATGAGACTGCCGCCACTTGTGAGACTGCCGTCTGGGTAGACAGGTCTGGATTCGTGTGGAATCGCGAGGCCGCCACTTGTGATACTGTCGTATGGGCAGAGAGGTCTGGATCCGTAGGGGATCGCGAGGCCGCCGATTGTGCTGAGACTGCCGTCTGGGTAGAGAGGTCTGGATTCGTGTGGAATCGCGAGGCCGCCACTTGTGATACTGTCGTATGGGCAGAGAGGTCTGGATTCGTGTGGAATCGCGAGGCCGCCACTTGTGATACTGTCGTATGGGCAGAGAGGTCTGGATCCGTATGGGATCGCGAGGCCGCCGATTGTGCTGAGACTGCCGTCTGGGTAGAGAGGTCTGGATTCGTGTGGAATCGCGAGGCCGCCACTTGTGATACTGTCGTATGGGCAGAGAGGTCTGGATCCGTATGGGATCGCGAGGCCGCCGATTGTGCTGAGACTGCCGTCTGGGTAGAGAGGTCTGGATCCGTGTGGGATCGCGAGGCCGCCACTTGTGATACTGTCGTATGGGCAGAGAGGTCTGGATCCGTAGGGGATCGCGAGGCCGCCGATTGTGCTGAGACTGCCGTCTGGGTAGAGAGGTCTGGATTCGTGTGGAATCGCGAGGCCGCCACTTGTGATACTGTCGTATGGGCAGAGAGGTCTGGATCCGTATGGGATCGCGAGGCCGCCGATTGTGCTGAGACTGCCGTCTGGGTAGAGAGGTCTGGATTCGTGTGGAATCGCGAGGCCGCCACTTGTGATACTGTCGTATGGGCAGAGAGGTCTGGATCCGTATGGGATCGCGAGGCCGCCGATCGTGCTGAGACTGCCGTCTGGGTAGAGAGGTCTGGATTTGTGTGGAATCGCGAGGCCGCCACTTGTGATACTGTCGTATGGGCAGAGAGGTCTGGATCCGTGTGGGATCGCGAGGCCGCCGATTATAAGAGGTCTTGGTATGTATAGTAGGAATCCCCTGTCCTTAGGTGGTAGATATATGTGGTTGCACTATTGTAAACAGGTTCTAGGGAGGGGGTAACGTTCTGGCTGGGTTAGTGAGGCTCTGATGAGCGGGTTCTATCTGATCCGAAAACCCAAGCAGAACATTTGGCGTCACGAACGGTTTACGAAACCTGTGTGCGTTGTGGTTGTATCGTGTTTGCTTTCGGTGCGTGCGTGGTTTCGTTTGTATATTATTTCTATATAATTGTGAGTGTAGTTTTTTCTTCTCTTTCTTTTTTTCTTCTCTTTCTTTTCCGAGATGTTTTCTAGAAAGTCGAAATCTACTTTTAAGTTGCCCGTTGATATTCCCGGTTGGGATTCAACGCCTTATGAAGCCTTAGCCCGTGAGTGGGCTGATTCTACTGGTTTGAGTGAGAATTGGAATTCTTTTTTGGAGCTGGCGGAGCCGGCTGATGTGATTACTTGTTTACAGAAGGCGCCGGTATCTAAGGTTGATGAACTTCCCGTTTTGGGGCGCAGAGGTTGGATTGTTCTGTCTGCGTACAGGATCCTGCATGAGAGGTTGTTGAAGTTACAGAATGTGCATAAGGATGTGGAAGCGAATTTTGTTGAGATTCAGAATGCTCATACTTTGTTGCGGTGTCAAAATAAGTTGCTTGCTGACAAACTTGAGACGTACCAAACTATTGCCGAGAGGGCGGCTGTGCGAATTGCTCGTTATAAATACAAAAATTGGCGTGGTCGGGTTTCGAAGCGAAAGGTGCGTCTGGTCGTGGCGAAAGCCGGACTGGATTGGAATCCTGATGAATGGGATGGTAATATCTGGAACTCGAGTGATTCTCCTTCCTCGGGTGAGGAGTCTGCCAAGCGCGAGTCCTCTCGCTCCGGCCGTGATTGTAAGTCTGCTTCTTGCGCCTCTGATGGTGCACTCCATGATTGCGTTCGTCCTTCGAGTGGGGTCGATGCTTCTTACACTGATTGTTCCTCTACGTGTACTGGTCGAGCTCCTTGTGCTGCTCGTCCCGCGGTCTCGGTGCATCCGGTTTTTCGGCGGAAGTTGCAGCAGGCTCCCGGTGCTCCGAATGGTATTGCTTTAGACTCTTTGGAGGATTTTACTCAACAAGAAATTAGTGATATTTTACAGAGATTTCGGCAGCGAGCTGGTGAGTCCTTACTCACATGGATGGTGCGCCTTTATGAACTGGGCGCTGCTGGCATTATGTTGGATGCTGGCGATTGTTTGAAGTTTTGTTCCTTGAGTTCGGATTCTACTGTACAGGATCATTTTCGTAACTTTAATGTTGGTGGTCAAATTTCTTTGCTTCAATTGGCGACTGAGGGTTGTAATCAAAAATATCCTACTGAATCTGATTGGCCTGTGAATGACAAACCGTGGTATACTTTGCGCGATGCTACACAACGTCTCAAAGAGGAGGTGATGAAAACGTCAATTTTTCTGAATACTGCTGACAGGTTGCTTGATGGTTTCTTGACATCTTCTGTGCGGAATCGTATTATTCGTTCTTCCCCTGTTGCTTATAAGCAGGTTATGATGACTTTATTGATTAATCAGACTGGTAACATGTTATCTGTGGTGCTGGAATCGGTACGCCAACTCGGTGAGTTGGGTGAGTGGTTTAAACCTGAACGGCAATCCCGGCCTAACACTCGTACTCCTGGTGACAATAAACTTACTAGACGTGATATGTTTTTTGGTCTTATGGCCGATGGTGTGCGGTGTGGAAATGTGGATTTTTCTGATCAGTTATGTCCCCTATCTTGGACCCCAACGGTTCCATGTATAAATCACAAGTACATGTATGTTCCCTCCAGTTCCAGTTATGAAGACGCAAATACATGTGCGTCCACCGTTAACATGTCCTCTTTCAGATCCGCCATGAATGGGCCGGATATTCCATTCCTAAGTACGAAAGGCCACCGGCTTTATATGGTTCACTTATGCCATTTTACAGTTCAGGCGAGTAGGCCCTGATTCTGCCATCAAGCTTTCCCTGCCTTCTGCCTCTGAGAGCTCCAGTCTGAGCCTGCATCTGTATCCATGAACTTTGTCCTCATTCTCTGCGCGGCTCACGATGCCTGACATCAGCTTGCTGCCTGCCAAAAAACTGTATTTCACCTTCGAAATTATCTGCTCCGCTCCCTGCCCAATGCATTCCTGTCTAGTAGTTTAAGTAAACATTCTTCCAGCTACCGAGCAAAGGCCCGGCTTCTCTGTCTTTATGCAAGTAATTCATAGCCCTATTATTATGGAAGACTTTCGCCCTCGCATCTAGTGTAGACACTTAGACGCTTGTACACGCACTAACAGTCAGTATAGTCAGTATAGAATAAGATTCTACTCTAAGAGACCTCTCTTTTGGATAACATAGTTCTTTAAACATAGGATGTTAGATATGATTTGGGATAAGGTTGACTTGACCCACCAGACATCTGTCGCCACATGTAGAGTTAAATGTCAAATCCCCTTCACCCCCTAGTCGCACGTCAATCATACGTCATGCTGCTGCGCGCACATTTCTGCCAAGTATTTCTGCTGACATTGCGAAATTCCTTCATGGAACCACCCTATTATGACATCACACCTGATGACGTTCTTTAGTCACACCCAGTTACGCCCACTTTTGCTACGCATGTATGTTTTATCTACACTATCAATTGTTACGCCTCTTGCATTTGCTTCAATGTAATGACTATTGTATAAAAGTGATTACTTATCAATAAAGTATGTACTTCACTTCCTGAACCTCCGTGGTGATGGAACCTGGAGTCAACGATTCGAATCGTCCATTGGAATAAAGCCCATTCCGAACCTCTAATACCACGGATTCTGCCTCTTATTTACTGAGCTATATTTATTATGTTTCTGTATCAAATTAAGTCCCGGTAATTAAATTATTTACCACATGAATGGCGCCCGAACAGGGACACTTTCTCATCTCACGCGCCGGCGGTGCGTTGCAGGCCCGGTCTCCTGCCACAGCTGGACGGACAACAACGCGTACCAGCAGGATTTCCTGTATCTCCCTCCGGTCAAGCGGGGGCGACTGAGGCTGCGATCAACACCCAGACGAGGCGGTGAGAAGTGCGAAGTATCCCGACCAGAGCCTAGCTGAGAGAGCAAGATCCGAGGTATACAGAGGCCCACCAAGTTCCGAAGTTCCGAGGTTTCCGATGTCCCGAAGTGTCCGAAGTTTTCGAGTCCAGTCCAGTTCAGTTCAGTTCCGTTCCGAGGCCTTCCGTTCCGAGCTACCCGGTGAGTACCATTACTGGGGAGGCGTTCTGGCGTGCACATAAGTTGTGCCGGTCCAGACGGGTTTGGGTACACAAATCCGGTCTGCACTGTTTTAGCAGTGTATCTGTACTGTTTAGCAGTATATCTAGTATATCAAGTATATAAATTCAGAATAATTCAGTTAAAATGCCGAGGATTATGTCTTGTGATAAAGTTTTCTTAGATCGTCATCATTATTGTTGCTCATTTAAACGTTAAATGTTAAATGTGTTAATACGTCCTGCATATTGTGGTGTGAATGACTGTTCATCATTGTGTTTATTGTATTAAGTTTGTTCAAGATCAAGTATCAGACCAGTTCTCAGTATGCCGCTCTTTTCGAAACTAAGACAGATCACAACTAGAAAAGGGGTACTCGAAGAAGCTGTTCCCATTCCTCCTAGGGACACTCCAGGGTACTTCATGTATCATAAACATGGCCTAGACGCCATATTATTTCTTGATCTATGGGTAGACTACACTAAGGAATTACCAGAAAGTCAGAGGTGGCCCGCAGCTGGGACCTGGGATGCAGATTGCATCGTGAAAGTAGAGGAAGAATTATGGAAAAAGAAAGCTAGACAATCACAGAAAGACGCCATTGAATTATGGCGTAAAGAATCGTATAGACGTACAGAAAAAGCACGTAGACAGGAAGAGAAGAGTAAGGAAAATTCAGATAAAGTCCGAGAAAATCTATTAATTGAAGAAGGTACACGAGTGAAATCAGAACAAGTAGACAGACAAAGAAATGCCCTTATGAATGGTATGTATCCACTTCTGGCCGAGGGATTACCTAAGGCTACTCTGGAGATACCAAAAGACTTGCCACCCCCATTGTTCCCAATAAAAATGCATCCTAAAGGGCATCCTAGAACAGCAGAAGATGTTTTTCTTTCCTCATATTTAGATGAAGCAGCTCCCGAGTATGCTAACCCCGCCCCACATAGACCGTCTGCCGGGGAGGTTCAACGCCAAGACCCTGTATCTGTATCCCTACAGCATCAAATCCTGACACCAGTTCCGGCAAGCACATCTGTTTCCACGTCTGTTCCTACAGCTGCTTCTACAGCTGTGCCCACACCTATAGTTGCTGTATCGCGTTCAACGAATCCTTTCACGCCCGATACCCCAGACGGGGCTACCGGAGGTGCTACCAACATTTTTTCTACGCCACCCAGAATAAATAAACTTACTTTTCAAGAAACAGCACATCCACGTACCCCCAAACTCATAAATTCCCGCACGCTTAAGGAACTTCTTGTAGATTGTAGATATGACCCTGTGCCCGGCAAAGAGGACGAAATGATCATGGCATCATTACGTATCAGACGAGCCGCGGTGTATTTGGGGAAGTTACCAGGAATGACTGTGCATCTAGACAATATATATCATTTTGTCCAAACAGGGCGAGATTCTGAAAGTATTAACAGAGCTATGGAATACCAGAAAGTGGAGATACAGGGGGAACTGTTACGTTTCCTCATAAATTGTGTGATCAGAAATCAAGACCGACCGGGGGTAGACCCGGAAGCAATGCAAATTCTTACCAGATGGAGCCAGAATATATCAGAAGGGAGACATGATAGGCAAAAATGTATAATAGCCATGTGCCGAAAGATCCGTAAAGAAATAGAACGCCTACACGAAGAGAGATTAACGGTAGATCAGTTCGAACAAAGCGAGGAGGAAGGATCAGGACTGCCCACAGGACAGTCAGAAACCATAGCCTATGTAGGTAGAGGAAGATCTTGTAATAGTACTAGATGTTTCACTGACCCGATACGTCCAGATAAAAACAGGAATTTCCAAACACCTATAATAAATATAAGGTCCCCCGAGCATTCGTTCCAAGCCGCTGACAAATTACTCCGAGAACGAAGGGGTTATCATTTACTCGATTCTATGGATGAACAAGAATTAGCCAGGTCAGCCGTTCATTGGGCTGACAGTCCCGGAAAATATGGTGATGATACAGTAGCACACACATTTTTGAACCTCACCCCAGATGAACAGCGTTTAGCTGGGATTTATATGATTCAACAACTTCTTATACTTTATCAAAGTCAACATTCCGATCCTGGTCCGTTACCTGATATATTGACTGAATTACTCACAAATAGATGGAGAGGTTCAGGTACTAAGTTAATTAGAGAAATACTAGAATCAAGAAAGCAGTACATTCTTTTTGTATGCCCAGAACATGTCTCACTGCCCATCAAGGAAAGAACGACGTATTACATGGACAGACAGAATCCCTTACGAGAAGTACACCCAATAAAGGGCGAGGACAATCAGTTTAAACGTGTATATGTATATACGCCCATATCGAAAATAGAATTGTTAGAAATGAAGAAAGTGGTACCCAGTCATGACAAAGACCCAGCGGGTTTTCACCGAGAAATTAAAGACATGTTACTCATGGGAGAGTATACCTATCCCGACATTATGACAATATTAAAGGTATTAATGCCTGCTGGCATTTATGAAAAACTCAAGGAAAAAGAGTGGGAGGTAGGAGACCAAAAGATAGACTGGACAGCATTAGAAAATGAAGAAAGGGCCCGAGGTCCAGGTTCGGGGCTTGGGGATAAAACTAAAGCACTACCAGGTTTACTAGTACAGGTACTGCCACGTTTATTAACCACGAAAAAGGAAGACTGGGGTGCAATCTCAGCCTGTAAACAAAAGCAAGATGAAGACACTAGTGATTTCTATGCCCGATTCGAAAAATGTTTTGGTATAAATAGTGGTATAAAAGCAAGTAGCGAGTCATACCCACATCTGTTTGTGACAAAATTAGTTGAAAATTCCTTGCCCCAGGTGAAGAATAGAGTATTAAAATTCGAGAGTACCTGGCAAGGTAATACCCCATCACAAATGTTACAAATGTTACAGTACCATTACAATAGAATTAGAGAGGAACAAGAACATGAACAAAGACGCATGAAAGACACAAAAATGAAAATGCTAGTCTCCCAGACAGTTCCAGCTGAAGGTCATAAAAGGGGTACGACACAGTCCGGTGATTCAGCAGGACCAGTAAAAGGGACATGCAACTATTGTAAACAGCCAGGTCATTACATACACGATTGCCCAGTCTTGAAGCGTAATATCGCCACAGGTAAAACACAAGAAAGACCACGGCCACCTAGACAGGATCAGAATGAACAAGGAGCACCACAGCATGCACAGTCCATGCCAGCTCCACAACAGTCTATACAGTTTGTGCCAGCTGCACCAGCGTTGCCTGTTGCTGCCACACAAACCACGACACGACAGCTGTACCAGACCGCACAGTATGATTATCCTGATTATCAACGATACGCATGAACCAGCCTAGAGAGGGAAGTTGACTTACCCCTTATCGAGGTCCCTGTAGACCAAGAAGGACCTTATGTACATAGTGAACTATTAGGCCAAGATAGAAAATTTTTACTTGATACAGGGGCAAGTCGAACAACTATAAAACGTAGTGAAGTTCCAGGGGCACCCCTCTCAGGCTCACAGAATATTTCCCTTGGTTTTTCAGGAAAACCTATTGTTAATGAAGTATCACAGCCTCTTCCACTTACGATAGGACCCTTAACCCGAACTACAGATTTATTGCTTACTAAATCATGTCCAGAAAACCTGTTAGGTATAAAAACACTGAAAGCTCTAGGAGCTATAATATGTTGTTCTCCGGAAGGAGTAAGATTGTTTTTACGTGATTTCAAAGGTCACTATGTGTCTCGAGACATGGATCCCCGACTACAGACTTTACCTACACATTTATGGGCACAAGGCCCTACTGATGTGGGTTGCATGAATATTACACCATATCGGGTTACATTAAAGGCAGGAGTGGTACTACCACGAATGCGACAATACAAGTTACCACCAGATGCTGTAGTGGCTTTACTGCAAATTATTGACGAGCTCATTGTCCAAGGAGTAGTTGTGGAAACAGACTCCAATGTATGTAATTCCCCGATAATTCCGATTCTTAAACGAACAGATCCAAAGGCTCCGCCAGTATATCGATTGGTTATTGATCTGCGCGAATTGAACAAATGCATTGTGCCACAATTCCCTGTGGTCCCAGATATCTCGTCATTACTGACAGCTATTGATTCCGAAGCAACATTCTTTACTGTAATTGACCTCAAGAATGCCTTTTTCAGCGTCCCAATAGATCCGGAAAGCCAATACTTGTTCGGATTTAGTTTAAATGGACGTAGCTTTAAATTCACACGCGCACCTCAAGGATTTACAGAAAGCCCCAGCATCTATAGCCAAGCACTGAAACGAGAACTTGACAGTATTCACATGCCAGTAAACACTGCCCTGCTTCAATATGTCGATGATCTGCTGATCACCGCTAGAAGCGAACCTGAATGTGAGAAAGCATCACTGACAGTTTTACAATTTCTAGCCGAAAAGGGGCACAAGGTGTCCCCTTCTAAGCTGCAATTCTGTGTCCAGCGAGTTGTTTATCTTGGTCACTCGCTGTCCAAGGAGGGAAGGCAGCTTACACCAGATCGCATTCAGTTAATAGCTAATATGCCGATACCCAAGACACAAAAGGAGGTGCGGGCTTTCATAGGCCTCACTTCATATTGTAGGCAGTGGATCCCTCAGTATGCATTTCTAGCAAAACCACTCATTCAATCGACAACACAGGAGGCAGCCACATCGACTGTCCTCCCTTGGACTCAGGAACATACACACGTTTTTGAAAGTTTAAAGAAAGCTTTATGTCAAGCACCTGTCCTAGCAACACCATGTTACAATAAACAGTTTACACTCTTTGTTACAGAACGCGAAGGTACTGCCTTGTCAGTACTCACACAGGAACAAGCAGGATCACACAAACCATGTGCCTATTTTTCTAGTACATTAGATCCCGTAGCTCAGGCTTTGCCTGCATGCCTAAAATCAGTGGCAGCAACAGCCTTAGCAATCAGACAAAGCGATGCCATAGTATTAGGACATCCATTGACAGTACAAGTACCACATGCAGTAGAGGTTCTTTTGAACCGCACACAAACACAACACTTGACTATAGCACGACTCACCGGTTACGAATTAACATTGTTCCAACCACATATAGAAATTAGACGTTGTAACACATTGAATCCTGCCACACTTTTACCTGTAATCGGAACAGATCCACTTGCACATGATTGTATTGAAGTTATCACTATCACGACGAAACCCAGACAAGATTTAACAGACGTTCCATTATCAGACCCAGACCTGACGTTGTATGTAGATGGTTCATGTATGAGAACAAGTACAGGAGAGTTAGTGGCCGCTTACGCAGTCACAACAGACACTGAAATCATTGAAACAAATTGTATAAATACCTTGTCCGCTCAAGCAGCAGAGCTCATCGCTCTGACACAAGCCTGTATTCAAGCCACAAATAAAAAAGTCAACATATACACTGATTCACGTTATGCATTCGGAGTTGTACATGACTTCGGCGTGCTGTGGCGAGAGAGAGGTTATTTAACTTCTCACGGTGCCCACATTCAGCACGGACCCCTCATTCATGCCTTATTAGATGCAATACATCTACCCACTGCAATATCAATTATGAAATGTAAAGCTCATACGAAAGTTACCGATATCATTTCTCAAGGCAATGATCTAGCTGACAGAACAGCTAAACAGACTGCTCAAACTCAAACATCCGACATGACAAAGACAATAGTCCCGACGCCAACACATTGCATGATGGTTAAGGATCCCGCTCTTGACGTAATTGACATACAGACACATGCTACTCCAGACGAAATAAAGAAATGGACTGAATTAGGAGGGATCCAAACGGATCAAGGATGGATGACAAAGGAAAAATCTGTGTGGTTCCTTCCTGATTCAATGGTCCAAGTCATTATTAACACTGTACATAGTCCAGCGCATCTAGGAGAAAAAGCTATGCTAGACAGCATTCAACACATTTGGTAAAACAAACATTTACGAGCAGCAGCTAAACAAAAAGTCCGTACCTGTATGATCTGTTGTCAGTTTAACCCAGGAAAAAGCATTCCCGTAGAACAGGGTGGATTTCAGCCTCCTGATCACCCTTTTGAAATCCTCCAGATGGATTATATCCAGATGGAACGATGTCGAGGATTCAAATATGTTCTCGTAGTTGTCTGTGCTCTTTCCCGTTGGACAGAGGCATACCCGGTTTCAGATTACACTGCCCCGACTACTGCCAAACAGTTAGTTCGAGAATTCTTCCCACGGTACGGTTTACCACGTGTTGTCTACTCAGATAACGGCCAGCCGTTCTCATCCGAACTAATGAAACACGTTTCACTTTTGTTAGGCTATCAGTGGAAATTCCACTGTGTCCGACACCCCGAGGCAGCAGGTCTCGTGGAAAGACATAATCAAACTCTGAAAATTAGATTGTCCAAAATATGCAGGGAGAAAGGTGTCGACTGGGTAGTAGCGTTACCAGTTGCACTCTTTTACATGAGAATGGTAGCACACTCTCGAACAGGGCTATCCCCTTATGAAGTGATCTTCGGTAGACCACCAAATATGTGGGGGACGCCTATACCACGTAAAATAACTGATATTGACTGTAATATGCTGACAGATTACTTGGCTTCCTTGATGTCTGCACTACAATCTTGTCGTTCACAGGTAGCTGCAGCTTTTCCCGACAACACTGAGGTGAAACCCCATGACGTAATTCCAGGAGACCTGGTCTTAGTGAGGAACTTTGATCGGAAGTCTCAGCTGGACCCTAGGTGGAGGTCGCCTCAGCTCGTGTTATTAACGACGAGGACAGCCGTGAAGATCGAGGGTCGAAAAGGCTGGATACATTCAAGTCATATCAAGAAATTTCATGGACTACCATCGGATGTAAATACCACACCTCGTGTGTCTTCACCCATTGACTCAAAACTTCCTTTGGTTGAATCAAGTAATCACGAACAATATAAACTGAAACTCAGGTCTAACCAGTCAGGCAATTTGATTGTTTAAGTCCTCTCCAAGGTGAAGCGGTTGAATTTGTCTCTGACATGTATCCCTTAGACCTGAATAGAGAAAAAACCCGAAAAATGTTGAAACGACATGCATACTGTAAATCACTGCGTAGTCATTGCACAGTGACGTTATTAATTTTGTTTTTCTTAAGTCTTTTAATAATTACTGCAAGTATATTGTTGCACATATATTATCCTATTTCTAGACATGTTTATAATGTTACTGCTGAACATTCTTTTAGTGAATTACCTCCGCATGAATTGTCTTATAGATTTGCGCTGCGCAATATCACTTTTATTAGTATGTTACATCATTCCCATCAGGTTAGCAATGCTACAAATTGCTGGATATGTGGCCGACTCCCTCCCTATCAGAATTATAAAGGAATTCTACCTCTCTTTCCATACCCGTTCACACACAACGGCTCCTGTGGAGCATGGTTTAGTTTAATTAATTCCCTAGATTCAAATTCTGCAGTTTATCAAGACAACTGGGTATGGGGAAATTTGAACTTAGTTTTACTTAAAGTCTGCTACCCTAACAAGGAGGGACTTCCCAAAAGAACAGGAACTGATCTAGAAAATGAAGTATATGGATTAGGTAATTTTACGCTTAATCTTATGATCCTAAATGTCGAATCCGAAGCTACTCCAATTTTATCCGCCATGTCAGTATTTCGAGTAAAAGGTGAATTATGTGTAAGAAAGAATGGTTCCATACATATGGGCCATAGTAGATGCACCACTGTAATAGAATTTAGTGATCAAGGCAAGTCGACATTTAGAGCTTACCGCCATTCCTATTTTATATGTGGTCAGACCGCATATATACGCCTACCTCTAGATTGGGATGGTACCTGTTATATAGCATTCCTTTTGCCACCTGTTTTCCTAGCTCCTCCTGACTATCACAGAAATACTCAATTAGTACACAATAGAGAAAGGAGAGATCTCCCAATAGTCGATTACACTGAAACAGCATGGGAAAAATACACAGATTTCAATAAAGGTCTCTTTCCCTATATAGGTACCGTTACTAATAGTAAGCTGATACGTAGATTAACTAGAACCCTTGAAGCAGTAGTAAATGAAACTATTTCCGCCTTAGGCAATTTAACAGAAGAGCAGTCTGCTATGCGGATTGTTGTGCTTCAAAATCGTCTTGTCCTTGACGTCATCCTGGCCGATAGGGGCGGAGCTTGTAGGGTCATCGGATCAAGTTGTTGCATTTTCATACCAGAAAATTCGCCATCTGTATATAAAGCCATAACCCGCCTTCATAAGATTGTAAGCCAGATACACCAGAATCCAGGCACCTGGACTTGGTCCGGTTGGTTTTGGAGTGTATTATCTACCTTTGGATGGAAGGTCCTATCCTTCCTAGGTATTGGCTTTCTCATACTATTCAGTTGCTGTCTATGTCTACAATGTGGACCAGCGATCTGTGGTCTGTGTGCCACATCGTGTATTCCACCACCAAGATTTCGTTCGTCCCAGAAGAAAAAAGAAGAACAAATGATGCTATATGAACAGATCAATGGATTGATGAAGATTGATATCTCTTGACGGGCAAGTAGGGGACAAGGAGGGAATGTGGAAATGTGGATTTTTCTGATCAGTTATGTCCCCTATCTTGGACCCCAACGGTTCCATGTATAAATCACAAGTACATGTATGTTCCCTCCAGTTCCAGTTATGAAGACGCAAATACATGTGCGTCCACCGTTAACATGTCCTCTTTCAGATCCGCCATGAATGGGCCGGATATTCCATTCCTAAGTACGAAAGGCCACCGGCTTTATATGGTTCACTTATGCCATTTTACAGTTCAGGCGAGTAGGCCCTGATTCTGCCATCAAGCTTTCCCTGCCTTCTGCCTCTGAGAGCTCCAGTCTGAGCCTGCATCTGTATCCATGAACTTTGTCCTCATTCTCTGCGCGGCTCACGATGCCTGACATCAGCTTGCTGCCTGCCAAAAAACTGTATTTCACCTTCGAAATTATCTGCTCCGCTCCCTGCCCAATGCATTCCTGTCTAGTAGTTTAAGTAAACATTCTTCCAGCTACCGAGCAAAGGCCCGGCTTCTCTGTCTTTATGCAAGTAATTCATAGCCCTATTATTATGGAAGACTTTCGCCCTCGCATCTAGTGTAGACACTTAGACGCTTGTACACGCACTAACAGTCAGTATAGTCAGTATAGAATAAGATTCTACTCTAAGAGACCTCTCTTTTGGATAACATAGTTCTTTAAACATAGGATGTTAGATATGATTTGGGATAAGGTTGACTTGACCCACCAGACATCTGTCGCCACATGTAGAGTTAAATGTCAAATCCCCTTCACCCCCTAGTCGCACGTCAATCATACGTCATGCTGCTGTGCGCACATTTCTGCCAAGTATTTCTGCTGACATTGCGAAATTCCTTCATGGAACCACCCTATTATGACATCACACCTGATGACGTTCTTTAGTCACACCCAGTTACGCCCACTTTTGCTACGCATGTATGTTTTATCTACACTATCAATTGTTACGCCTCTTGCATTTGCTTCAATGTAATGCCTATTGTATAAAAGTGATTACTTATCAATAAAGTATGTACTTCACTTCCTGAACCTCCGTGGTGATGGAACCTGGAGTCAACGATTCGAATCGTCCATTGGAATAAAGCCCATTCCGAACCTCTAATACCACGGATTCTGCCTCTTATTTACTGAGCTATATTTATTATGTTTCTGTATCAAATTAAGTCCCGGTAATTAAATTATTTACCACAGCGGAAGGAGGACATTGATGGCGAGACCACTTCTCGTTTGTGGGAAATGTTTCGCAAACGTGGCTTGGATCGAAAGGAGGGTGCCTGGCGTGTTCGGACAACTGAGTGTGATCGTGGTTTTTCTGACGGTAGCGGTGATGACGACCGCCGTGGGCGCTCTGATCGTCGTGATGATCGCCATTATGTACGTGATTTGTCCCCCCGTCATGAGAGAAACAGGGAGAGAGAGGGGGAAAGAGAGAGGGGGAGAGATGATTATGTTAACAACAGACGTAGAGATGATAGGGATCAATCCCCTGAGTTGAGAAGGAGAGAGGATCGACACAGATTGGCCGATCGAAACCTGCAGTACAATGCAGAGAACAGGAATCCATTTCGTAATGGAGATGGATATGTACAGGAGGTATCGATACCTGGGAAACGTGAGAATCTTTATCCTGATTTATCCTGGTACACAGAACGCAGTAAAGATGACTAGGAAATAGGTCAAGCTCCAGTACACAGATGGGCTCACAGAGATAATAGACCCTATGTAGATATTGATATTTATTGGAGACATCGTAATGTCCAAAGGGCCCGAGCATTGGTAGATACAGGAGCGGAGGCCACTCTTATTCATGGAAAATCAAAGAAGTTTAAACTTTACTTGAAATGTGAATAGGTAGAAATCCTAGAAAAGATTACTCTGTATTAGTGGTACCACTCTTAGAATTCATAATTGGAATTGATATTTTGAAAGGAATGACTTTGCACTTAGATGATGGATGTTACCAATTTGGAACTAAACATTATATATCGTCCAGGCCTGTACGGGTTGGTCGTTTAAGAATGCCCCCCATAAAAGTTCCCCAGGCGACAAAAGTGGTTCGTCAGAAGCAGTATCGTATTCCGGGTGATCATGAAGAGATTAGTACCACTATTCAGGAGTTGGTGGATGCAGGTGTTATCACCCCAGTTACTTCTGCTTGGAATAATCCTGTTTGGCCTGTACGTAAGAGTGATAATTCTTGGCGCATGACTGTTGATTATCGAGAATTGAATAGACACACACCCCCTTTGACTGTTGCAGTACCGGATGTTATTACCCTAATTGAAAGAATCCAAAAACATCCAGGTACATGGTATGCGTCCATTGATATTGCTAATGCTTTCTTTTCGATTCCAATTGCCCCTGAGTGTCAGGAACAATTCAGATTTACGTGGAACGGGCGTCAGATGACGTTTAGAAGTCTTCCCCAGGGCTATGTGCATAGTCCTACGATATGTCACCGGCTGGTGGCAGAGCATTTGGCTGAGGTACCGGTTCATCCACGAATTCAGATATGTCACTATATTGATGATATTTTGATCCAAGGTGAAACACAAGAGGAAGTTCAGACACAATTGGACAGAGTCATTGAGTGCCTGCGTGAGAAAGGTTGGGAAATCAACCCGGATAAATTACATTATTATTATAAATTGGGTATTAATTGGCATGAGGGGCACCGAGAAGTGATCCCTCAGGTTAAACAGAAAATTCTTGATTTTGCAGTTCCGAGGAACAGGAAAGAAGCCCAAAGCTTCATTGGTTTGTTTGGTTTTTGGCGCCAGCATATTCCTCATTTGAGTCAAATATTGGCCCCTTTGTACCGTGTCACTCGTAAAAAGAATGCATTTGAATGGGATAAACCACAGCAAGATGCGTTCAGTCTGGCAAAAGAAGCAATTCAGCATGCTCTGGATTTATGGCCTGTATGTGATGGTGATGTGGATTTGAATGTGTCTGTACAAGGCCTTTATGCGAATTGGAGTTTGTGGCAGAAACAAGGCAAGAGTAGAGTACCGTTAGGTTTCTGGACCAAAAAGTTACCTGATGCTGGTGAGCGTTATACACCTTTTGAGAAACAGTTACTTGCATGTTATTGGGCTCTGGTGGATACCGAGCAATTGACTTTGGGACATGATATAGTTTTGCAACCTGAAATTCCTATCATGCAGTGGGTTATGAGTTCGCCGAAAACTCACCGAATTGGACACGCTCAAGAGGCGAGTGTGATTAAATGGAAATGGTATATACAAGACAGGGCACGTGTGGGACAAAAAGGAGTTGCATCTTTGCATGAGCAGGTGGCACGAGCGCCATCGACTGAGACTGAGAGTGAATGTTCCGTACCTTTAGTACAGGAGTCTCCTGTTAAGTGGGGTAGACCTTTTGATGATTTGTCCGCAGAGGACAGAAACCATGTCTGGTTTACAGATGGTTCAGCAAGGTTCATAGGGATGAAACGGCATTGGAAGGCGGTGTCCTATAATCCGATCACACAAAAATTGCTGAGTACAACTGGTTAGGGTAAGAGCAGTCAATTTGCTGAACTCTATGCTGTTTATCAAGTTCTGAAACAAGAGTTACCTGGCACATGTCATATTTTCACCGATTCTTGGTCTACTGCCAATGGGTTGGCAGTTTGGTTACCGACTTGGCATTCCCATAGTTGGAGAATCCATTCAAAAGAACTGTGGGGAAAAGAATTATGGCAGGAGATTTGGGAAATGCTCCCACAGAGTACTGTTACAATCTTCCATGTGGATGCTCATACCCCGATAGACTGTCTTGACAAATTTTTTCATAACATTGCAGATGAGAAATCTAAAATTGCTGAGGCAGTGGTGGACAGGCAAGATTCTGATATTGCGGGATTGGCGAAATGGGCCCACCAGAAAGCAGGACACTTTGGAGAGAAAGCCACTAGCAGGTGGGCTGCTGATCGAGGAATTTATATTCCCCTAGATTTAATTAAAAATGTTATTCTACATTGTCCCATTTGTCAGCATATCAGGCAGCGCAAAGTGCCCCAAATTGTTAAAGGTCATTTACATCGCGGGAAATTGCCCGCTCAAATTTGGCAGATTGATTACATCGGTCCACTTCCTATGAGTAGGAATTGTCAATATGTTTGCACCATGGTTGATACATACAGTGGCCTGTTGGTGGCCCTTCCCTGTAAGCAAGCTACCCAATTGAATACTATTAAAACATTGGAATTGATTATGATGTATTATGGTGTGCCATTCCAAATTCAATCTGATAATGCATCCCATTTTCGTGGAAGATTGGTACAGGAATTCTGTGTGGAAAACAATATTGAATGGGTGTTTCATATACCATATTATCCACAGGCCTCGGGTCTTGTGGAGAGGTTGAATGGCCTGCTAAAAGTTCAATTGCGTAACTTAACAGATGACAAGTATAAGAATTGGCGAGACTTTTTGCCTCAAGCGCTATTGATTTTGAATAACCGTCCTTTTCTAAATGCTGAATCCCCACTTATGCGTTTGTTTCCTCCTAATGTTGCTGCTAAGCCCAATGAAATCAGAGAGACCGTGATGTACTGGGAGATTACTCCCGGAGCTTTGGCTCCATGTAGAGCGACCCCAGGGTCGGCAGGTTTAGACTTGCATGCCATGGATGACACCGTTATAAAAAGTAAAGATCGGGTCATCATTGAAACTGGTGTTGGTGTTCATATACCAACTGGGAATTTCGGATTAATCGCCCCTAGATCGGGGCTGGCTGTAAAAGGCATTCAGGTGCTTGGAGGAATCATTGATAGTGATTATCAGGGAGAGATTAAGGTGCTCCTGCTGAATAGCAGTGAGGTTGACTTACTGATACATCAAACTGACCGAGTGGCTCAATTGCTAATAATGCCTGTTTTCAGTGGTGAGATCACAAAAGGCACTGCCCCAACGTTGCTAACTGTACGAGGCCAGAAAGGTTTTGGCTCCACAGATAATCCTGGGGCCAAAGTTTGGGTGCAGTCGCCTAAGAATCCCCCTGAACAAGCAGAAGTCATTGCAACCGGTCAAGACAACACCATTTTAGTTATGAGACCAGGGAAAGATAGCTGGGAAGCAGTCCCGGCTGACAAATGTTACTTACGAGAATGAATAATGCCTGTATTTGATTCTCTTTCAGATCATTCTTTGGACTGTTGCTGCAGGATGTGTCGGCGTTGGACTCCTTTTGGGCTGGTACGACGAGAGAGGAGGGATCCCATCAACCCGGGCTGAGTGGAGAACCCGAGTGTCGCGTTCCTTCGCTGCGTGGGATTCGTCGTCGAACTTTTGGATTACATTAGCCAAGAAAGTAACTAAAGCCCCTCATTTCTGCTTGACACCGATGAGATCGGTGACGGATATTCTAGCAACTTGTTTAGTTGCTGTCCCTGCTTCATTGGAGACTTTGACTCATATATTTAATTTATCAAATGCTCGCCCCAATGTTCTTCTGGGCGATTTCGCTGCCCATGAGTATTGCCCCTTGTGTACTGTACTGTCAGACCCGATACCCCCCATCCAGTCCCAAATAGTTACCTATAATATCACACAAGGTGATTTGTGTTTTTTCCTTACTTGTGATCCTAGTGCGATTTTCGAATGTATGCGTTTAAGATTGAAAGGTGCCACTTCATTCACCGCTCATGAACGAATTTTGTGCCTTCAAAGGACACCGAAAACATGTACTTCTGTTCAGAATAACATGACTTGCAAGAGTATGGTAGTTACCCCCAGTCACTATCGCACGATGTTACTACCTGCCGGATGGCTTTTCTCATGTGGTAATACTTCCTGGCCATATATCCCCGCAAATATTTCTGGAGGCCCTTGTGCCATTACTAGACTGAGTTTACTAATGTTTTCTCCACATCCGAATGCCAACTCTCGTGTGATTCGAGATACAGTGAGGTTACAGGAGGATTGTGACTCATCTTTGCATTTATATTCCAAGTCTGAATACCTTAGCCTGGCTATTTCAATTGTTGGTGTTCCTGCTTTGGCAGTTTATAATGCCAAATCTATCGGGAAAATGGCCTGCTGGATGGTAAAATCCATTAATCATACTTCTACAGTCCTGTCTGACATGCTATTAGACGCCCAGGGTGAACGTAAGGCTATCTTGCAAAATCGAGCGGCCATTGATTATCTTTTGCTTAAACATGGACACGATTGTTCTGATTTTGAGGGTCTTTGTTGTTTTAACTTGTCGGATCATACAAAATCCATTCAAGCTCACATTGACAAATTACATGACTTGACAGAAGAAGTTAGAAAACACATTGACCAGGGCTGGTTTGACTGGCTCTTTAATTGGTTACCTGATTTACATATGTTACGTCAAATATTAGGAGGTATTCTGATTACTATAGGCATTTTGATTTCTATCTGTTGCTTTATTCAGTGTATTCCTTCACTACTTCAATTCTGCACACCTGGTACTAGACATAGATCAGTTAGTCTTGTTTCATATTATTCTTCCACAGATATTAGTTCCGTATAATGAATGTATAATAGACTGAAGTCAAGGGTGAAATGTTCTGCTCGATTTTCCCGGCCTTCTTGTGAGGAAAAGATGATTAAATGTGACTTCAGTCTCTTACCATTCAAGTCTAAGGGTTAGAGTAGTGAATGGAGCCTATTTACTAGGCACTTCGACATGATTCTGTGCTCTTCCCCATAGATCAGGGCTCGCACACATAGCCTAGGGGATAGATTCGTTAGTATTAGGGATAACCTGTCCTGTAGTGAGGGTATTTCACGGAGCTGTGCTGAATTCAGGCCTGGTAGGCCTCAAACGGGAGAGACTCCATCTTTCTTTCTGCTCCGGCAGCTTGGGATGCTTCTAGGTCAAACGTAATGTTTTAGTTATGAGGTGTTATTCGCTTGGAGAGAACCGGTTCAGGCCGGCCCTTATCGAAGGATTGTATTTTTCTTCATGCCGAAGACACTACATCAGGCCGGCCGGCTGGGAACGTGTCCTTGGTACGGGGAGGTACGAGAATTTGGTGGGCGGCAGGTTACAGGCCGGAATTTTCCATGAGGAAACGCACCTCTATATTAGTGAAAGTCTGAGGCAGTTACATGTTCAGTTCGTAGGCGGCATCTAGCCGTTAGCAGTAAAGCTACTACTTATTCCAGGGAAGACAGACGCCATCTTGAAGGCGGAGAAGAACCGAGAGACAGATGCTCTCCTAGCAGAATAGCCAGAGAGGAGAGAGTAGCCGATAAGGAAGAGGTCCCCAGTGACTCGGAGAAGGGTGATTCCAGGCGAGCCGAGGCACAGACGAGAAGGGAACCTAGATGACCACTGAGTGCAGGCTACATACTACTAAGGTGATGTCGACCCTTTCTTATTAGAGTGTACAACTTAATCTTTCACTTTCCTTTGCAGGTTATGTGTTATATTGTAATGTTATGTGATTGCGTATGTAATGAGTAATAAAGTACCCAGTTTGTAGTGAACCAACATGTGCTGTGTGTTCTTGTATGAGAGGGTAGCCTATTCTTCTAGTCAGCTGCGGCTACATGAACAGATGTTAACCCTGATCAGGTAAGTGGTAACTGAATAGGGGAAAGAGGAGCCCCTCGAACCTGAGAACAGGCTATGCACGAACTGGCAATCCTTGTGTGATCTGATGAATAGTGAGACTGATTCCCTTTTTGTATGATATGGTGATCATAGGATGAACTGTCGCATGAGACTGCCGCCACTTGTGAGACTGCCGTCTGGGTAGAGAGGTCTGGATTCGTGTGGAATCGCGAGGCCGCCACTTGTGATACTGTCGTATGGGCAGAGAGGTCTGGATCCGTAGGGGATCGCGAGGCCGCCGATTGTGCTGAGACTGCCGTCTGGGTAGAGAGGTCTGGATTCGTGTGGAATCACAAGGCCGCCACTTGTGATACTGTCGTATGGGCAGAGAGGTCTGGATTCGTGTGGAATCGCGAGGCCGCCACTTGTGATACTGTCGTATGGGCAGAGAGGTCTGGATCCGTATGGGATCGCGAGGCCGCCGATTGTGCTGAGACTGCCGTCTGGGTAGAGAGGTCTGGATTCGTGTGGAATCGCGAGGCCGCCACTTGTGATACTGTCGTATGGGCAGAGAGGTCTGGATCCGTATGGGATCGCGAGGCCGCCGATTGTGCTGAGACTGCCGTCTGGGTAGAGAGGTCTGGATCCGTGTGGGATCGCGAGGCCGCCACTTGTGATACTGTCGTATGGGCAGAGAGGTCTGGATCTGTAGGGGATCGCGAGGCTGCCGATTGTGCTGAGACTGCCGTCTGGGTAGAGAGGTCTGGATTCGTGTGGAATCGCGAGGCCGCCACTTGTGATACTGTCGTATGGGCAGAGAGGTCTGGATCCGTATGGGATCGCGAGGCCGCCGATCGTGCTGAGCCTGCCGTCTGGGTAGAGAGGTCTGGATTCGTGTGGAATCGCGAGGCCGCCACTTGTGATACTGTCGTATGGGCAGAGAGGTCTGGATCCGTATGGGATCGCGAGGCCGCCGATCGTGCTGAGACTGCCGTCTGGGCAGAGAGGTCTGGATTCGTGTGGAATCGCGAGGCCGCCACTTGTGATACTGTCGTATGGGCAGAGAGGTCTGGATCCGTGTGGGATCGCGAGGCCGCCGATTATAAGAGGTCTTGGTATGTATAGTAGGAATCCCCTGTCCTTAGGTGGTAGATATATGTGGTTGCACTATTGTAAACAGGTTCTAGGGAGGGGGTAACGTTCTGGCTGGGTTAGTGAGGCTCTGATGAGCGGGTTCTATCTGATCCGAAAACCCAAGCAGAACAGCATGGCAGACTGTGATGTGTTAATGTACATGGATTTGTGTTTGCTGAGACTCATATGAATGATTTGCATGATGTGGGGTTTTCTGGGTCCTGGATATGTTGTTTGCATGGGATTGGCAAGTGTGCCGGTCATCTGCAGAGTCAGCTTTACCCCTGAGCTAGGATTGTGAGTCAGTGCATATTGTTGTTGTCTGGATGCCCTGCCCCTGTGACAGGAGACAGTGTTGACTGACTTTCTGCCATGGCATTGAACTTGCTATGAGTGAGCCTGCTTTGTGTTCAAGTGTGCACCATGCGCCCCATTGTGGCCTTGCCCATCAGGACATGAGTAAATCATAGTGTGTGTTGGTGGCATGCATCCCAAGCATGTGAAATGAGTCTCTGCCCATCCCTTCATCCGGACACCTGTACTGAGTCAGTCGCAAGAGATGTGCTGTGTGTCTAGTGACATACTCCTACATGTTCACTTGCATGTACAACTAATGAGTTGGTGGTGCATGTTGGCACATTGGTGTGTTAGCATCCAGCATGCAACGCACATATGTGTGAAAGTCAAGGAGGGATATGTGTGCCATGGTTGATGTTGAGAATGACATTTGTCTCATCTTAAGTGTTGGCACTTTGAGCTGTGTTCAGCTGATGATGCCAGGGCTTGCCCTGTGATGTGATGTACTCACTGTGGTGTGTGCAGTCGGTGCAGGTGACTGATGTAGTTCTCTTACTTCCTATTCCTATCCAGATAGATCCACGGCCACAGGAGGGGACAGCTCCACGGACCAGGAGGAGCCACAGAGCCTTACAGGGACAGAAGGAGAGGAGCCAGGTGGACCCAGTGGCACGGAGGGTGAGTTGAGCCACACAGAGGAGTCGTCAGCACCATCCCCCCAGCCGAAGGCCACAGCAGCTTTGAGGATGACTCCCCTGTGGGGGCGGGTGTCAGCAGCCACCAAACACCAGCTAGTGAAGCTGTCTCCGCCACCGCCACCACCAGCCCCCTCCCATTGTCTCCCATCCCAGAGGTCCCCGTGGGCTCCCGTGTTCGTGAGCATGTCTCCTTTGTTCCAGGCACCGCACCCCCTGCCCCCTTCTCCCCTACTGCCCTGAGTGAGGAGTCTGTGGACTTACTTAGACAGATCCATGTAGGGCAGACGTTGATGCTGAAGGTACTCCATGCACACACAGGTCTGTGGACACAACTGGTGTCATTCATGGAGGGCATTTCCCCGGGCATGTCTGCCCTACAGAGGACCAACCGGTCCGTGGCCTCTTCCCTGACGGCAGCAGTGTCCCTCCTCCAACAGTCCAACACCCCTCCTACCCCTGCACCACCCACGATTCCTAGCACCCTACCTGTCCTAAGCACAGAAACCCCCAAACCAAGAGCTCGACATGCACACAAGCAAGCGCAGGGGACTGATTCCACACTCACAGGGGCTGGTTTGCTGACACACACACAGTCATCCACAACCACTACACAGTCCTCCGAGACCTCTCCCTCCCAGCCCCCTTCCCGTGCCTCACCTGCAACCCCATCCCCCCAGAAGCTCTTCCTCTGTGACCTTGGCCTCTTCCCCACCGACCCAGCAGATCCTGATTACAAGGGGAAGAGGAAGTCCCCACACACAGAAGGGAGTGCCCCTCACACCCGGACACTCTCCCCCAGGCACAGTTAGACTGAGACACCCACCCGCAAGTCCCCCCGGTGCAAGAAGAGCAAGACCCCCCACCACCATGCAGCTCCAAGGCAAAGTCTCCGTCCTCCATCCCCCAGGCCACCACTCCAGAGGTTCCCCCGCCACTCCCTGTCCCGGGTTCCCCCACACACAGATACACCATCCCCAAAATGCTAAGGCCATCCCCCCTAGCACTTGCTCCTCCACACCTGGTCAGACAGTTGGTGCCACTGATGTGGGGACTGTGTCCCCCCTGCCCTGCCGACCTCACCTGTCCCCCATTCTGCTCCCATGGATGTAGGCACTGCTTTGGAGTCCACGACCACCCCGTCTGACTTGGGCACTGCAGTGGTGAGCCAATCCACTCCATCTGACCTGCCCACTGGAGTTGTGCCGGCACCCACCCCATCTGACTTGTGCCCCACAGTTGTGACAGCACCCACCACTTCAGTCAGGTCCACTGCAGTTGCAAGTATCTCGCCTGCATCCCCCACCTCTTCACTGCCTCCTTCTGCTGCGCCCTGATCCTGTCCCTGCGGTGCCTGGCCTGCCCCCATGTATGCCCCTCCGAGGGGATGACCCCCGTCCTTAGCAGTGCAGGCAAGCAAGGTGTGACAGTTGTCACTCTAGTTCACTCCTTGGTATTTTGACATGGACTGGCCATTGGCCTTTTGGTTGCACAGACGTTTAGCATTTCATATACTGAATTTGTCACTCTAGTTCACTCTTTGCCACTTGGACATGGACTGGCCATTGGCCTTTTGTTGGAACTGACGTTTCACTTTTCATATGCTGAATAAAGCTTTTTTCTTTGTCCCTGTGAACTTGATTTAGCTGTACATCATGTTGATGTTGTTTTACATGCCCTTGCACCTGTAATGCTTGGTTTACAATGTTGCATAATGATGTGTTGATGTGAGGTACTCCCTGTGGTCCATGAGATATATATCCTATTCTTGTGGGTATCCATGTCATCCTTTGCAGCTACCGGGGTGTGTCTGGATCAACTATTTGTGTACATATCTCTGTGAGCATTTCATTGGCATGGTCACATCTGTGGCTTGCACCCCTGCACAAATGATGTGCTTCCCATTGTCCAAATTGTCGCTTCCACATACTTCGTGCTCATCACTACTGGCCCTACAGGTGTGGGCATCATTGTAATAGGAGCAACTGGGGCCTCTGTGCAACTTGCTAGACATATGTTTTGGGTATGTGTAGCTGACTTAGGGGAGACTCCCGTATCCAGGCTGTTGTGACCAGAGCCTTCATTGTGTGGTAACTGATGGCTGACTGACCAAGTGTCCTGCAGACATGAGTGGGACTTGTGGTGAATATGTTTGGCACAGCTGGGCTCCCACAGGAGTTGTGTCCCCTCAAGCTGGTGTGTTATCCAGTGACATGGCCTGGGCCCATGGTGTGTGTTGTATGTGCATGTGTGTGTGTCCACATCCCTGTTCATACACAGACAGTGTTCCCTTGATATGTTCCTGTTGCTGATGCTTGCTGAGTGGTACTGTGTTCATCCCACTACTTTTCCAATGGGCTACCAGATGTGTTGGTGCATCACACTACTGTTAATTGGTGTATCATCATTGGGATTTGTCAGTTCTGAGTGGTGATGATGGTGTCAGACACATATGGGACACAGTCAGGGTTCCTCAAGGCACTTGTTTGCTTGCAATATCATGTAGTTGTCCCTAAGTGGTATTGTTTAGTGATTGAGACATGTGTATGTGTGTGTGACTGCTCCCACTTGTCGGGTTCACAGCTGCGATGCTGGCAGGTGTCAGCATGGGTGTCTTGTATTTCTCCTTGGCATCTGCATAGTCCTGGGACTGTGGCAGGGATTCTGAAGGTTACATGACCTTTGAGGTCATGGCCATGTACCGCATACTGTGCAGTGTGTCTGTCATTCCCAGTAAACAGTCTTTGTGTGATGTGTGTGTGCACCTTAGTTCCTGCCAACATTCCTGTGTTTGGCATGGGTGCATGTGCAATGTCACCTGTCCATGTGTACTTCACAGATACACATTGTTGCAGCTCAGGTGTGTGGTGTTGATGGTGGACTGATGTGAATGTTTGCATAGATGGTCCCCTAGCTCCTGTTTGTCCATGGATGAGGGGCCATGCTGAGTGATTTGTGTTTGTGTATGTGTGATGTACGTTTGTGGCACAGAACACATGTTTGGGTTTCCCAGTTTGTACAACATCTGCCTTTGTCATCACAGTGGAGATGTCATGCATGCTTGTGTCACCCCACTGTCTGGTCCCTGGGGGTAGTGGTGTTGTGTGTCAGTCTCTTGCTGTGTTAGTTGGTGTTCATTCCAGCTTGTGTCACATGTGTCTGTTGTGCTTCCTCTCATCTCCCAACGCCTGATTGCCCACTGAGGGTGTCTCAATGATGGTTTACTTTTGTATGGCACTGTGTCCACATCTGTGTCACTGTGGTTCAGCCCCCCTCATGTGTTGTGTAGTTGCTTGGGTATACTGTGACACACACACACACGTTGTGTCCGATGTGCAGTGTGAGTTTCCCTGTTTGTGCATCTGCACCAGTGCATTGGTATTGCTGTGTGGGCCTTGGTCTGGATGCTGTTTCTGTGATTTTGCATGCTGTCCCTGTGAGTAACCCTGGGCGTAGTTCGCGAAGTAGCACTACGCGAAGCTACGCAAAGTGCACTTCGCACTACGCGAGCTACGCGTAGCACTTCGCGAACTGCGTAGTACCCTGTTCGCACTGTGCAAGATGTCGTTTTCAATGATTGCACAGTGCGGACAAGCAACCGGCACTGTGCAATCATTGAAAACGGCATCTTGCACAGTGCGAGCTGTAGTTTTCTGCTGCTCGAGTAGATTTTTACTCGAGCGGCAGCTTTCTCAACGCGGACTGGTAGTTTCTCATCGCGAGCAGTCGCGAGCATACGCAACCACTTGCAATGAGAAACCTGACCTCCTCGCGTTGAGAATCTCGCCGGGAGGTTTATTTTCCACGCCCGCGATCGCCAACTTGATATTGCTGATCGCGAACGAGGAAAAAGTCTCACCGGGATGTAATTTTGCTTGCTCGCGGTCCCCAACTTGACATTGAGGACCGCGAGCAAGCAAAAAATGACCACTGCACTACGCAACACTACGCTATGCGTGTTCGCACTGTGCTACATGCAATTCGCGTAGTGTGAAGTCGCGCAAACTTCGCAAACTACGTGAGCGTAGCGTAGTGCTTTGCCCAGGCTTACCTGTGAGTCATTTCACATCATTGTGCACATTCATCCTGGTTGTTGGGTGCCATTACTGGCATGGAATGTGAGTTTGTGAGCTGGCACCTACAGTCTACACATGTTGTTTTGATTGGTGTGTCTATTTTCGAGATGTGTGCATGCTTGGTGATGCTCACTTCTGCTGTTGTGTCATTGTACGCTGTGTGCATTGTCAGCCCCCATGTGTGGTGCTTGTCTGCACATGGCCGAGAGTGTTATGTTTTCACAGCACTGTTAGCCTCACCACATCTCTGTGTGTATGGGACACAACCACTAGTTTGCCCCAGAAGTGTTTGATGTGTTGGGAGCAGGGATCATACATGCTGTTTGTTATTTGCAGCTTTGACCATGATGACACTTACTTTTTGGTCACTGTGATGAGGGGGGGTTTAGTCCCCATCACCACAATGCTCCACATCTGCTGCATTCTGGAAGCCCCCACTTAACTTCTGTTCTACACAGTGAGGGGGTGTTCTTTTTACATTGCCACAGTGCTATGGTGATGCTTGCCTTGTGTATGTCACACTCATGTGTTGGTCACACATGTGCTGTTACTTACATTGTATGCTCGAAGCCATAATCACTGTTGTGGGCATTTGTCACAGACTACACACTGTTGTCATGTCATGGGGGATGTATTTTGCGGACATACCTGATGTTTGCGTATGCTGGATGTGTTGCGCATCACCCATCCTATGGCTGGGGGTGGCAGGGGTGATGGGCAACATAAGCACTATGGGTGTGGGTGGCAGTAGTGCTGGGCAACATAAGCCCTATGGCTGGGGGTGGCAGGGGTGATGGGCAACAGGTCCCCTGGGAGTGGGAGTGGCAGGGGTGATGGGCAATATAAGCCCTATGGCTGGGGGTGGCAGGGATGATGGGCAACAGGTCCCCTGTGAGTAGGGGTGGCAGGGGTGATGGTGAACAGGTCCCCTGTGAGTGGGGGTGGCAGGGGTGATGGGCAACATGAGCCCAGTGAGTGGGGGTGGCAGGGGTGATGGGCAACAGGCCCCCTATGTGGTGCTGGCCATGCAACCCCTATGGTGGACTCTTGTTAGTGGCCAGGATGCGGATCCCCTGTGTGTGTGTGCCATTTTGCATGTACGTGTTGTTTGTTTGTGTTGTAGGTGTCTGACTTACTGTCTGCGCCGTCGGCGTCGGTCCCTGATCCGGTCAAGGATGTAGAGTACTGGTATGACCTGCGCGATGGGATTCATGATGTGTTCGTGTCGTACACGCTGCGTGTTGCTCCGTCTCATACCCGCTGCAAGCTGATCCGTCTCGTAGCCGTGTATTGAGTTGTGGCGCGAATCGTAGCTGATATGCTTGTTTTCCGGATGTTGTGACGTGCCGTACGTAACGACCCGTCCGACGCGTAGGAAGTACGCATCGTACTGGTCATGCCGGAAATTGCTATGGATACTGCTTGCGGGCGACTCGGTTCTTCTTTAGGAGTTACGGCTCGGACGGAGAATGGGGCTTGATTCACAGCCTACGTGTCGGTTGTTTTTTTTGGAGTTCTGCGCATCGTACTTACTCTACAGGACGGACTGGCTCTGGGTACGTGTCGGTCGCAGGGTAAGGCTACAGACAGCTGTCCGACCGGCCATCTGAATCGGCCCCTAAATGTCCCCTATCATACACTGTCTTAATATTCTTTTTAATCCAGAAGTCCAGTGTGGAGTCCTGCCAACCCTCTTTCTCAACTTCTGGATCATGATTTTCTGCCTGACTGTAAGTGAAAATCTAGAATCTTTGTTGTGAGTGGCTCTCTGTGAAATACTTCAACATAGATTTATGCACTTGTGTCAGACATGGGTATCTACACACCATGGTTGACAAGAGAAACTGAGGATGGTGGTGCAAAAGTACCACCCTCATTTCCATGTCTGTGGCGAGGCCATTACTTTTAAAGAAGTAGAGTCTGCAATAGTAAGGCTTCTACCCAATAAAGCGCCCGGCTTGGATAAGATGCCCCCGGACTTAATTCGCTCCCAACCAAATATCTGGGCCCCGTACTTGGTGGTACTATTTAACTCAATCCTCAAGGGGGCTGATTTGCCAGACACCTGGCTGGGTGCGGAGATAGTCCCCATATTCAAGAAAGGCTGTCCGTTAAAACCGGCAAATTACAGACCAATCAGCCTTATTGACACCTCCCAGAAATTAATGGGCAGAATTATCTTAGATAGAATCTTGGGATGGATGGACGAAAAGAAGATATTGACTACACTACAGGCAGGGTTTAGATCTGGGATCTCAACCATAGATCAGATTTTCCGGCTACAGGTTTTATACTGGAAAACGGTGAGAGTGGAGGGTGGCAGCCTCTACCTCATCTTTGTCGATCTACGTGCCGCTTTCGACCTTGTCCCAAGAGGAAAGCTGTGGAAAGTCTTGGCAGATATGGGTCTTTCCCCCTATCTACTGAATATTTTAATCAGACTCCACAACGGCAATTATGCCCAGGCCAGGTGTGGGAGGCATGGCGACTTGTCTGCACGCTTTCCTGTTAGGAAGGGCGTGCGCCAAGGGTGTGTTCTGGCCCCAACTTTGTTCAGCCTGTACATTAACGGTCTCGTCGACCATTTGGCTGACGTAGCTGACAACGATGCCCCTAGGTTGGCCACTGGGAGAGTGCCCGCTCTGATGTTTGCGGATGACACTTTGCTGTTATCCAAAACATCATCGGGCATTCAGCGTATTTTGGATGGTTTTCTCGCATTCTGTACTGCCCGAGGCCTAGAGATCAACTTGGACAAGACCAAGTTCATGATTTTTAATCCCCCAAAGCAAACTCGGCCAAACCCCACCTTAAACGGCTCTCCTCTTGAGAGAGTCAGGACTTTTGTCTATCTTGGGATAACCCTGACAGAGAACCTTGATTGGGGTCCTCAAATCTCGAAATCAAGGCTTAGGCTGTCCCAAATAGTGGGAGGGATTAGTAAGGTCCAGTGTGCCTCGGTCTTCAAACTTGCAGCCCCGGTAGTAGAGATATACCGTCTGCAAGTCAGAACTGCTTCATTGTACGGGGTTGAATTATGGGGTCACAAAAATATCTCCAAGCTGACCATGGTTGAGCAGGGCTTTATGAGAAGTCTTGTGGGTTTGCCAATAAGTACTCCACTTATCCCTTTACGATTTGACTTGGGGATAGAACCTATTGAAGATTTAGCAACTTTGCGGCCCATGCTCTACTGGAAAAGACTCTGGTCGGTGCCAGAATTGGCACCCTACAAAGAGGAATTCTTAGAGGTCTGGGCCTTAATCGAAAACAAGAACATCGCATGGTTATCCCATATCAAGGATCTTAGTACAAAGATCGGCAGGACCGATCTTTGGGAAACCCCGGAGGTGTCCTGTAAAAGGACATCCAAAACTGAACTCACAAGCCTGATAAGGCAACAGAGATTACTTACCCTTCATGGTTCAAGCTCTCTGGGGAAACTTACTAAAGAGTTTTTTCTAATAAAAGCCGAAACACGAGCAGAGGTCTTCCTAGATGTAATTTATCCACCCCTCGCAAGGAAGCTCTACTTGCAGTTAAGGCATGGTAGCTTACCGCTTAGGGCATTTACTCACAAATGGGCAAAATCAGAAAATGTTGCCTGCTCGGCCTGTAACTACAATCAAGAAGATATATGCCATGTTTTGTTCTTTTGCCCTGCGTACCAATCAATAAGGAAAAAGTGGCTTATCCCCCTATGCAGGAATCTTGGGTTTAGACACTGCATGCAGGCATGCAGGGTCCTAACATATGATACCCAGCCCCCCATCGTCTTTGCAGTGTCCCGCTTTTTATATGGCTCATGGCGAAGAAGGAAAAGCTTTCTGTAAATATTCTCGCCTTTTTACTCACTTTTCTGCTTTGATAACTCCAGTTTAATTCATTCTTAATCATTGTATTAACTTGATTCTATTTATTGTTTTAATGAAATGTGTAATCTTCCATGTAATCTTATTTGTGCTTTTATGGTCTCCGACCGAAATAAAGTTATCTAAATGAAAAAAAAAAATGAAAAATAATAAAAACCAGCAGCAAGTATGTACAGCAAACAAAAACAAAAACAGAGGCAAGGCATCCAAAACATAGAGCATGCAAGAGCAAGATAAAGCCAGCAGCCACTATAAATGTCCAAATTATATTGGGTGACTGAATCCACTTTTGCACAAAAAAGTATCAAGCATCACACGACAGCACTTTGTAAGATTTGTGTACATGAGCAATGTCCTGATTGTTTTGTGACTGACTGGACAGATTTTAGAACAAGTACACACAATCAGCATCTTATTTATCCTTGAAACACCTGGTGAAAATAGGACTCTTATGATCAAAAGAGTCCCAATTTTAACATGAATAGTCCTGTAGAATTTGCATGAATTGCACATACTACAAGAAAAAAGTCTATAAGATTTCACCTGACCTAATAGTAAGAACATCATAACACTAAAGACTTACAGACAAGTAGGTAATACTAGCGACTGAGTGAACCTACGAGAACCTAAAGTGCCACCATTGTGCTTTAAATTTGCAACCAAACAATTTTAAATGAGCCTGGTTGCAGTAGTAACTGTACTGTCCTATCACTGCAGCTAAGCTTTAATCCATTTGAAGGTGATAATGATCTCTGTGCAAATGGATCCTAACAAGCTTCCAATGCAAACACATTTCCAGCCTCTGTCCTGCATCACCCCCTCTGAATAGAATGCCCAAGCATGACTGAAGGCATAATAACTCATACCAAATCATATCATTTAGAAATGTAAGGTTTAACTACTGATTCAAGGTTAAAAGTGATGATGTCAAGCCACTGTGAAGAAGACCATAATGTATAAAGATATCATATTGGGTCCATTGTACTAAACTCTTCAGATGGAGCAATACTGCTGGTCTCCTATCCAATCCCAAATTTCTTATGATCCCATTGGGAAGTTTCAACAACCTATGATTACAGAACGATTTCCTATTGAAAGATTGACAAATTTTAGGGAGAAAATCAGGACCTGACATCAGAATAGGCACATCTAACAACACCTTTTGATAGGCAACACACTACATACCTCATATGCTCTAGGCACATCGCAGATGTCATTGCAGCACACAAAAGTGCCTTACAGATTATGATACTAAAGTGATTTTCTCCATGTGTTTAACAAGTTTTGTTTCTCTCCAAGATCCCAGATAATTTTCCAAATAGGATGTAACAAAATTTACATTTTCAGAATACTTGAAATCAGAGGATCTATGACATTCAAAATCCTCTAATCCTGACCAAAGCCTTAGTGGGGCTTCATCCTACTTTTAGTATTTTCACTGTTCTACGTGAGTTTCCTTCAGTGCGAAATCAAACAACTCCCGGCAAATCCATAATTCTTGTATTGGTATGCAGACATAATATTGAGTTTTAAATATTGATATGCCATAATATCGAAGTTTACATTTCGATGTGACAGAATATCGACCTGCAAGAATATCGTCAACAAGAATATCGACATATTACAGGTTTATGTATATATATATGTATTTATATTTTTTATTATTTATTAATATAATTTAGTTTAGTTAATATATATATTATTTATTTTTTTAATATGTATGTTTAATTTCTTTATATTACATTTATTATTTATCATTTTTAACTTGTTTAGATAATTCTAACTTTGTATTTATTAATTATATTTATTATTTAATTAATTTTATATTATTTGTAAGACATTTAAAACAAACTATATTTTAAACAACGATATTTTAAACAACGATATTTTGGTTTCGATATTTTTGTACTTACCTTTGTAGAGATAGGATGTTGATATTCTGTCCATCAATATTCTGTACTTGATATTCTTGTAGGTCGATATTCGGTCCGTCGATATTCTGTCAGTGATCCTCTTGTATTAGTGGAACACACAGCTAAAGCAGTCTACCATTTGATATTGATTGTATACTACCCTGTTCTCTGCTACTGAACAGCACGGTTCTAGAGGCAAATTGCATGTCGAATGCAGAGCAACGCGAGAAGCAGGGAGTGTGTCGAGGAGAGGAGTGCGGGAGCAGGAACACCTCCCAGCCATCCTGCTATTCCAACTTCTCAAGGCAATGGAACTTGGAGCTGGTGACTAACAGCATGTGGCTCATGCCCTCCCCCTTTTCCGCTGGCACCTGCAGAGGCTAGAGCAGGAGGAAGGTGGTAGTAAGTGCACAGGCAGCTGTGCTGTGCGGCACATGGTGGGGTCTGCTGCGGGCAGCAGGCATGTCAGGGGCTCTGCACACTCAGAGCTGAGGAACAACAGCAAGAACAGTAACAGCAGGCACGTTAGGTATGTAGCAAAGGTGGGTGAGCCTGAGCGCAGCGGAAACAGCCCATTTAGCATTTAATGCAGCTTGCTGCCCATGCTCCCCCTGCTTACCCTGATACACCAACATGATTCACTGCTCCACATTGCATACTGTGGACCCCTTCCCTTCAGCCTACTCCTTGACCTGCTCACCTCACAGCCTGAATAAACTGTTGTCTAATTACTCTTCGACATCGAAGGCTGGTGCATGTACCCACAGTGACCTTCTGTTGACTGTCAAGGGGGGGCCTGTGCCTAGATTACAACATCTTCTGAATGTTGTCACTCTCCATTGATCATTATTTATCGCTGCTGCTGTTATTGCCACACTCTTTTCTGCATCCAGTCTGGAAACCGCCTCATCAGCATTTGCTGATGCTCTAATTGCCAATATTGTTGCATTGATAGTGGACCTAGTTAACACGTTGTCTAACTTATCCCTCCTCCATCATATGTGAATAATTAAACAGACAAGAGGACTTGGGGTCCAGTTGGTCCAGTACAAGGATGCACTGTCAAAGCTCACTCTTTTGGTGTTGCTCACTGGCCCAAATGCTGAAAGAACCTACAGCCATAGCAGAATCTACATTGCTGGGGAGGGCCCAGCGACGGAGCGGTCAACATTCAGGGGTCGATTCCGATTCCGTCCGTAAAACGTACTGACTGAAACGGACCGGGAACAGAGACTGACCGACACGGACCGGCGCCGTACAACGCGCGCAGTACGGTGCAACGCATGTGAATTACAACCCACTCGCATGGAACACGAGCCGAACGACCGAACCGTACGAAAATCAGTGATTCGCCCGTAAAATGACAGGGAATCCTACCGACTGACACGCACCAGGAATTGACGCGAACGAAACGAACCCGCGATGCACGAGCTGCGCAGTCGATGCAAAACGTGTGAATTGAGACCGAGTCACACGGAGCACAATCATGAAAACCGAGACGCACAGCAAATAGTGACTAGCAAACAACACACCCCTCTAGCATCCGACGCGTATGAAAACATCGAAAACAGCAGAATGTCAGTGTGACAGACTCGGGTTACCCCGCGTGAGCCACTGGCAGCGTCCAACATGGTCAAACGAAAGTCTCCGTCATGCACAACAAAAGCAAAGGAAAAGTCACAAGAAAAGCCCAAAAAGCAAATGACAAAGCCAATAAATAAAAAAAAGGAACAAAGACACACCCACAACTCACCTATATAATGGAAAGAAATCCCTACCATGATCCTTTGCAAACTACAGGCATAGGACAGCAGACACCACCAGCACATTGGAGAGCCACACCACAACTCACACAACAACTACACCATTTGCACCACTTAAAAACTAAATCACATATTCACTGTCAAACTCACACCCACCACACTCACATACACCCCCCATCAATCATCACAACCACCCAGCACCATGCCCCCCAAAAAGAAGAATCCAAAGTTCACAGATAGTAAGTTGGAAGTCATGATTGACGAAATACTCAGGGTAGAGCCACAGTTGTTTGGCACATTGGTCGAACAGACCCCCATGTCACAGAAAACCAAGATGTGGGAGAGGATTGTCGACAAGGTCAACGCACAATCACCTTGTTTGCGCACAAAGGACGATATACAGAACAGGTATTATGATGTGCGCAGGAGGGTCACGAAGCACATCGACAGGGAACACACCCTAAGCAGGCAGACTGGTGGTGGCCCTCCTGCCAAACCAACGCACTTCAGGTCCTGGGAGGAGAAGGTGCGGGCCATCCTACCACCGGAGAGCATACATGGATTAACAGGAATACCAGAGCCTGGTGAGTACACAACCAATTCACTCAAAATTATGTGACAACACACATATAGCACTTTCAATGGAACTTTGAAACAAATTACCGCCAGCAAAGCCATAGCAACGGAAAGGCAAGTATCCTGTGATGTGTATATCAGTTACACAAACACAATACCTGCCATCCCACAGTAATATGGAACTACATCCTAACATGTACAAACCTAAAGACCAATACTGCAAGGCATGACCATAAATAACAAACAAACACTGTCATCTGCTTTGCCACAACTGTCACACCACCTGACAGGAAAGCTGAGTCAAAATGAAGGAAGGTTGGGCTGCTGGGAATGTGCATGTAGCAGAAAGCATGATGGGAGTTGCAGTCACAGCCACCAGTCTCCCACCCACATGTCCCTGCAAGCTCACACTGAACCATACTCACCTCACAGGGAGTGCAAAAGTACTGCCAAGATGGCTGAGACTAGGCCCTACTTTGGGGAGCACAAGGCCATGCTGGGCCTTGGCCTCTAACTCACAACAGGACACCAATGCCAGACATCCTGTAAAGTGACTACTACTCCCTGCAATGGAAGCATGCTGCATGGTGGGAGGTCTGGACTGGGGGAGGAGGACTGCCAGCTCTGACTACAACTACCAGCAGACACCCTCCCTGAACTCAAACTACACCCAACCCACCTGTTCTAATGCATTCCCTCAGAATCCATTTGAATATACAACAAAGATTGACCACACTTGTTTCTGCTGTGTGAAGGACATGGGCTTTTCAGGACTTGAGTGCAAACAAACACCAGGACACCACTGCCTGCCAAACTGTCAGCACAGGCACACCACCACATAGGGAAAAAGATTCACAGGAAGGAAGCTCAGGTATTTTGGGAAGGTGGGCGGAGCCAAAAAGAGGATGGGAGTTGCAGTCACAGCCACCAGTCCCCCACCCACATGTCCCTGCAAACTCACACCGAACCATGCTCACCTCACAGGGAGTGCAACAGTACTGCCAAGATGGCTGACACTAACTGACAACAGGACAGCAATGCCAGACATCCTGAACGTAAATTGTCACTCCCTGCAATGGAAGCATGACACATCGGGGATTCACTGGCCTCTGTGGGTGAAGGAGGTCCTGCAATGACTCCAAATGCCGCCTCAAAGCACACCTTCTCAGCCAGAACAAAGTGCACCCTTGTGATCAGTCACTTCAAAAGTAAATACCTTGGCTAGATGGATGACACATGGTCATGATGTATGAATTGTCTGCAAGTCACACCTATGCACTGGCCAACTCAAACACATCTACACTCACAGCCATTGGAACTGTAGGTATCCTCCCACTCTCTGGAGATGCAGTGTCCCTGTGGTGTCCCCTGACCTGGCTGTGAAGGTGTGTCTTGTAGGTGATAATTGGGGAGATGTAGACAAAGTACATAGCAACAAGCACACACAATGTCACCTATACATCATTGACAGTGGACACATGACAGTGACTAGAATGGACACACACATAGCTGACACTGTAGCATGGTGTCATTCAAAAAATGTGCAGTTGTGAGCTGCATTTCAATCCAACATCGGTCTGCGTTGTACGCATCATTCATACAACACATCATTCACTGTCATGGAGACCCCAAACACAATGACTAACCTGGACTGCATCTGAGGAGGCATGCAACTCACAGCAGCTGAACTGTAACACACACACACACCTCTGCCCATCACTGTAATGAGCATTGAAAAGCAAGATAGCTTGTGTGCCCAATCCCTCTCAATGTGGAGGAGTTTGACAAGAGAGAAGGTGTTAGCATATACAAAAGTCAGCACCAACTCCACCAGCTATACTAACACCATGACTTGTATGAAAAGAGATGTGAACTAGGAAGACAGACAACAAATTATTATCTCACATTGGATCTCAGGCATATCGTACTGCACCATGTTGCACAGACACACCAATGTGACACACAGAAGAAATAAAAGAATCACACAACACATGCCCCAAGCTCGCAACCTACCCCAAGTGTAATTGTAAGTATGTCATTGTTAAAGCACAAATGTGGACAGGGATAATACAGCAGTGTCAGGCATGTGATGGAACCTGAGTGGCAATGGGCATCTACAGACAATTGATCAATACATGAGCTGGTCATGCACACAGCTTGACGTGCACATCAAAATGCTCCAGGTTGCCATTACAAAGTGCTCCAACAATATCAACCTCTGTCTGTCACAACTTAGGACAATGCAATGTATAGACTCTCATAATGATGTTCAGTGTCAAATGTCATGTGTGTGAAACATTGAGGTCTATACAAACATAACATACATTGTGAGTCTCTTCCAAACACAGGGGATGCTGGGGACACAGCAGGTCCTGAGGAACAGTCCCAGTCCCAGACTCTGGCGGACCCTGAGCTCCCCGGTGTGGAGCACTCTCCGTCCTCTTCGGACGATGACCTTGACCGACCTGGCACCTCCTGCGTGAGCCATTATGCAGCCCCAGAAGCAGTAACATCAGCACCTCCCTAAACCACTCCTGCCACATCAGACACCAGACAGAGTCCCCATGCCGACACGGACAGGCCCAGGTCCCAGAAAAACAACTGAACAGGTACACAGGGCCCCCCGGAAGCAAGGGACAACACCACTGACGCAAACACTCAAGGGGGCCCAGTGTCAGCTTGGCCAGCCATGGCAGGTCCTGCCCGTGTGTGTCGGGGTGGTGGGAGGGTGGGCAGGCAGAGGACACGGCCTGCCGAGGGGGCTGGACTGCATGATGAGCCACACCTGGAACACATCATAGATGCATACCAGGAAAGCACAGGAGGGTTTGGACAGGTCGTGGGGATCCTCAAGGAACTCAAAGAATAGCAGGCTGCCCATCATGCCCACTTGGACTCCCACATGGCCCGGGTGGAGTCTAAGTGGGATAAATTGGATGAACTAACAGTGGTGCATAGGGACATACTGACATGCCTCCGCCAGATCAGCACCAACCTGACCACACCTCCCTGTGCGCCCACAACATCTGTTGCCACAACATCCGCAACAGCCACAGGGAAGGAGGAGGACTCTGGCGGAGAGTCCTCAGCACCGCAGCAGCCTGCACATGAGGGTCCCCCGAGAAGGAAGAGGGGTCGTCCGAAGAAGGGAAATTGAGACACTCATGGCCATGCATATCCCCCAGGCACCCAACACCTGCTCCTGTTAACGTCCTTTATGTGCAAACCAGTTGACCTTGTCGACCTACATCCAAATCACCCACTTGACATGGAGGGTCAAAGTTGTGACAATGCACCAAATGACTGTGGATTCTACTCTGGACATTTCAACTACCAAGACTACCAACTCACCTGTAAACTTTGGATTACCATCACATTGTACAGCACTGAAAATTCAGTTCACCATCCTTACACATGTTTGGAAATAAATTCACAATCACACAATACTTGCCTCTGTCGTGATTCCTACTTGCTTTGTGCCATGGCGTTGATGACCTGCTACGGAACACTGTGCATGCAAACTAATACAGCAATGCGAACACCGTTATGTGATTCATGTGAATGTGAGACATATGAGGGAGACACACCACTAGGACAACACAACACATGCTCACCAGGGCCCCTAACTCCTCATCAACACTGATGTCAACAGGAAATACAGTGGAATGCACACACACAACACCCATTCTGGGTCATTGGCAAGCAGCCCACAGGTACAGGATGCAAATTACTGTTGGATGTGCGGACACACACGGAGCATATCACAAAGTGAAGGGCAGGTTTATTAAATATTCACATTGTGAGAATTCCACAACTGATGCACGTTAACCTCACGTGACAGTGATCAGAAAATTAAACATGTGGTGAACAATGAAAGTCCAGGGGTGTGTGGCACATCATTGTTTGGGACTACGAGTACTTGCACTCTGGAACAAGGATCTGTGTCTTGGGGTTCAGACCGCACCACACAGCATCCAAAGTACCCTGTGAAGGACAGACAGAAAACACAATCAAAAACACAGATTTACAGCAAACAACAACAATATACATGCCCAAAACAAAGCACTACCTACCCCGACACATCCTAACAATCAGGTAAACACTGTTTGGGAGTACAGACTACCAGAAAGGACACATCACAGCAAGCATCCTGACAAGTAGCACACAGCCACACTCAATCAGCACCAGTGCACCACCAACATAGGTCATGCCGATACAATACTTTGACAACACATACCTGTATACTGACATTCATGAACAGAAGTTCTGGATCAGCTGGCTCCGAACATCACCATCACCCTCATCATCACTGGCATCATGCCCCAGGCTAGGATCCTCCACGGCTGGCGGAGGTTGGTCATCGTAATCCTGGATGAGAGGCAACCGCTTCCGCACTGCCAGGTTGTGTAGCATGTAGCACACAATGATGATCCTGCACACCTTCGCAGATGCATATGGGAGGGCCCCTCCTGTCTTCTCCAGGCAGCGGAATCTGCTTTTCAGGAGGCCAAATGTCCGCTCAATCACTCTCCTGGTCCGACCATGTGTCTCATTGTAGCGCATCTCTGCTGGTGTCACAGGGTTCCTGAGGGGTGTCAGCAACCACGGCATCTTGGGGTATCCAGAGTCACCTACAGAGAGACAATCGCACATTAGTTGAGCGTGAAAATAGGGTGCGAATCAACTTTAGCAAACACACACAATGCTAAGCAGTCAGTACACACCGACAAGCCAGGAACGCTGGTACTGCATCTGTGCCATCATCGTTGGGATGCGACTGCTCCTCATTATGTAGGCGTCGTGCGCTGCGCCCAGGAACCTTGCACACACATGGGAAATGGTCATGTCTGCCAAACAAACCACAAGAGCATTTATAGAGTGGAAATGCTTCCTGTTCCGGTACGTCTGCTCATGTGCCTGCGGTGGGACCAAAGCCACATGTGTCCTATCGATGGAGCCAATGACATGTGGCATCCCGCCTAGGGCATAGAAGTCACCCTTCATGTCAGCTAGTTGTTGTGCTTTGGGGAAATGGATGTACTGGTCGAGGAAATGCAACATTGCCTCCAACACATCCCGAAGCTCACGGTTGAACATAGTCTGTGACATCCCACCAGCAGTAGCAACAGTGTGCTGGAAAGTACCGGTGGCAAAAAAGGCTTGGGCTGCCATCACCTTCACCTTGGGGGTCAGCGCTGTAGGGTATGTCCGGCCAGGTTGCAGATGTGGGGCCAACTGCGCCGCCAATTCTTCGATAAGTGGACTGGTGAAGCGGTACCATCGCATGCAGTCACGTTCAACCATGGTGTCCAGGTTCGGGAAGGGTCTGTGGACATTTGGTCTCCTGCAGTACATAGGAGAGCAAAGACAGGTTGTCATTCCCCCTATCTATGTGCCAGTGTACATGACAAATAGCACATGATACCACATTACAGGACACAAGAACATGATGTGTGTGCTGTTGGGTATGGACACACATATCAGATACATGCCCATCATCTGACATCTCAGCTCTACAGGGCCACACAACAAGGTCCCTGTTGTGCTGTGAGCAATAAATGGGCTCCGTCACAGTACATCAGTACGAATGTCACATACCAGACACACACCACAGTGACTAGTGACCCCACATCACAGGTTCCTGACAGACACACACAGGGACCTTGTGTCGCAACATGGACACCATCATGATGTGGCGTCCCATATGCACAACACAACACACACATGACACACACATGAAGTGCCCCCTGATTTCATGCCAGCTCACACATGGATGTCTGTGACACACAGATGCAACATCAACTCACATTGACAATAGACAAGGATGTTGTGAACGTTTGACATTGAGCACATTAAATCTGAGTCATCTCTCCACATGGAAATGCATACATACTGTGGATGAATATCACATATGTGGCACTGTGACACCCTGTGAAGCACCTACCATTTCACTGAAGAGTCAGGGTGTATGTCACATGACATAAACAATGTACACCGGAAACTGTGTACATGCCTCATGCACTGAAATGTACTGTTGTCAAACACAGTGGTTATGTGTCCATCCAACAATTGTATCTGTCCCCATGACAACCTGCCCTGCCTGGGAGTGGGTGCCACTAAGTGAAACATACAAAATCACATGTTTACCCACAAACACACACAGGTAATGCAGCCTGACATGCACTTTGAGTTACTGTGTCACAGACTGTATTGTTGTTGTGCCCATGGGTCAATGGCAAGCTATGGTGTGTTGCACGCCTTAAACAGTTACTTCTATGGTGACTGACGTGGGTGAATAATGCGAAAGACGCGTTGGACACCTAGGGAAGGAGTTGCACACACGCCTTGCACGTACGCCTTGCACAATGTCTTCAATGTGGACTGACGCAGGTGGATGGAGCCGCACTCATGCCTTGCACGCATGCCTTGCACAATGTCTTCAATGTGGACTGACGCGGGTGGACAGAGCCGCACGCATGACTTGCACGCACGCCTTGCACAATGTCTTCAATGTGGACTGATGCGGGTGGACAGAGCTGCACGCACGCCTTGCACAATGTCCTCAATGTGGACTGACGCGGGTGGACGGTGCCGCACACACGACTTGCTTGCACGCCTTGCACAATGTCTTCAATGTGGACTGACGTGGGTGGACGGAGCCGCACACACGCCTTGCACAATGTCTTCAATGTGGACTGATGCGGGTGGATGGAGCCGCACGCACGACTTGCACGCACGCCTTGCACAATGTCTTCAATGGGAACTGACGCGGGTGGACAGAGCCGCACGCATGACTTGCACGCATGCCTTGCACAATGTCTTCAATGGGAACTGACGCGGGTGGACCGAGCCGCACGCATGACTTGAACGCACGCCTTGCGCAATGTCTTCAATGTGGATTTACGCGGGTGGACGGAGCCGCATGCACAACTTGCACGCATGCCTTGCACAATGTCTTCAATGGGAACTGACGCGAGTGGACGGAGCCGCACGCATGCCTTGCATGCACGCCTTGCACGCACGCCTTGCACAATGTCTTCAATGTGGAATGACGCGGATAGACGGAGCCGCACGGACGACTTGCGCACACGCCTTGCACAATGTCTTCAATAGGAACAGACGCAAATTTGAGACTTGGTACGAATCGGTTTCTTGAAAATCCGTTGGCTGCCTGCAACAATGTTTCAGGCTCGTCATTGCAATGCTTTTGAATATGTCAAACGATGCGGAAGGCGTGTACGAGGCGTGCAATGTGATGGATTGGCCAGCGTCATAGGATGCAAACGTGTTGGTCCTATCGCTTTTGACACATCGGACTGAATCTGCCTCTGCAGCACAGATATAAGTCTGTCTGTTCACCTGGGAGCTCACTTGCCTGCACTACATGATCAAGATTGACATCTCTGCTACCACTGCTGCTGTCTCTGCATCCTCTGGCTCCAAGAATGGCACGTACTGGGGAGAGGGTCCCAGCCTTCACAGAGGAGGAGAATAAGGCCCTGCTGGACAGCCTCCTTCCACAGTACAGCAAGCTGTATGGGACACCAGGGGAGCAGGTGAGTGTGCACTCCACATCCCTTATTCATTGTGTATGTTGTCTGACTGGCACCAATGAAATTGTGTTCAACTCGGTCTAGCATGCTCACTGAGTAGTTTATAGCCCCAGGGTGTGTAGGACCCTGTAGTGGACAGGTACTGTGCATGAAAAGTGCATTTTCACACGGTTGTAATACTCAGGCAATGTTTCCCTGTTGAAAATTCAGAGACAACTGTCAATCACCATATCTGCACTACCTGTGTCCATCATACACCCCTGCGTGAAAGACATGTATATCCAACTGTGTGATGCACAAACATGTGGCATGTGTGGCAAAGGACTTTTTCTACCCTTGTCATCCTCACAGGTTGATGCCCACCAGAAGCAGGAGATCTGGCTGACCATTGCCCGGGCTGAACGTTCTGTGGGGGGCCACAGACGCCGCATCCTCAACTGCCAGAAGAGGTGGCAGGACCTTCGTGGCTGGACCTGGAGGATTGCCAGAATCCAGCTGAGGCTGTCGCTTCCTCGCAGAAGGGGCGGACGACGGACACTGACCCCCACATGCTCAGGGTTCTGGCAGTGGTCTTCCCGGACCTGGATGGGCAGTTAAAGGCCAGACAGCAGCAAGGAGGGGGTAAGTGCATGCATTCTCTGCGTCCAATGTCTCACAAGCTCTTTGCACTCTCACATCCTGGTTACACTTCCACAGATCTCCTGTCTGCTTGTACAGGAGTCATGTGGCAAAACTAGATCATGTCCCATCCTCATCTGATACACAGGTGTGCTCCTTTCAGTCTGTGACTTGTGTAACTTGGGTTGTGTGTCCCTGCTGTTGTACAAACTTAATGTTGTGAACAGCATCTGCGACCGGTGCATTGTTTTGTCTTCATGAGTGAGGCACATGATTTCCATGTGTCTGCACATTGCCAGAAAAAAAGACATGTACTCTGTGTGGGCAATTGATATGTGTTCCAATTGATGTTTTGGCACACCATATGCGCCAGGGGTATTTGACACACAGCCATGTAGCAGCAACGACAATTTATGGGCCTCAGAAAAATGTACATCATGTGTTTCACACATGCATGGACACATGCCTGGTGTCCAGGGTAATCCCATGTTGCACATGTTCCTGGACAGGTAGGCCTACTCCGGACATGAAGTACACTCTGTTCTTCTACTACTGTGTGTCAGCCTAACATTAGTGCATTGTGAAGTGTGCTATATGGTGTCTGCATCGGTGTCATTGTGAGGTGACCTAGCCTCTTAGACTCCTGTGGTGTTGGTCATTTTAGTTTGTGCAGCTAGCTGGGGTGTGGGCAATGGATGGGTTCATGCATATGTGTGGAATCACTTGATGGTGCATAATGTTGTATTGTACATCACAGTGCAGGCAGTCTCAATTCATTCTCATCATGCTGTGATGTCATCATGCTTACAGACTGGTGCTTTCAGTCAGCCATCTGTTACATTTGTATTACGTGTGATCATCAGATGCCTGAAGATGTGGTTAGCATTGGGTGTACCTGTGCACTTGACATCTGCAAGGCTTAAATTCTCATACATGTTAATGGCTGTGACACAGTGCAGAGTGTTTAATTTTGGATGCACTGTGTCGTACTTTAATCTCTGTTTCCGCGTAGGGGACAGGGCCCTACCCCTGTCTATCCTGGTATTGGCGAACCGCAAATGATTAATGCGGTATGTACGAGTGCTTTATATATCGTTCTAGCTATGAATGCACTGTGTACACGTTATTCTGCTTCACTACGCGGGTTCCATTTTGAGAGCGGTGGCCATCTTGTCATTGCCCTCACATAGGCTATAATGGAGCAAATACGGGCCTTGCAGTACATGTGCTTTCCCGTGACTTCTCTGTGACCTGGGCAGCTGGCTCTGCTGCCCCAGGTCAAACTGGTCTCACGAGCTCCCCTTCCTCCGTCCACCTGTGATTAGCATCAGGGTTTGACCCATCATAAAACCCTTTCATTCTACACGAGCCTCCGGCTAATCTCTTTCACACCTGACTGTTCCTGCTTTATGACCTGTTTCCCAAAACAGGAGCTGCCCGTGTTTTATTGGGGCCTATTGATATCAAATGTGGGATCTGAACCTTACTGTGTAAATCATTGTGGGCTGGCCGAACTGGAATGTGGGATGGTCATCATGACTCTGCCTTTTCTTAGTAATGTACACTTGTATATTGCCGTATCATAAAACCTAGGAATGTATGCTTGAGGCAGGGAAAAGTGTATTTAAGATGAAGTCCGTTTCTATGATTTTCAGCAGTCTCCTGAGAACATACACGCTGTTGTACTTCTAGGATACCTGTAATTGGTCTGCAGCCAATAAACGATCTTTGACTTCACCCAGAAGACTCTGTGTTTCTGTAGGTCTGGAACAGGGTGAACCCAGAAGTCATAGGGTGTGTGCCCCTGCACCGCTGGGTCTAAAATACCCAGTACTTCAGTTTGGCGCCCAACTCGGGACGATTTCAGCGGTACCAGTCCAAGCCAGAGGTTCGTGAGGAGCTTCGTGTGGAAATTCCGGAGGAAGGCCGCCACTTCATCGACCCCTGCATGTCGACGTGGTCCAAAAGTCTTTTCTGCGAGGTTCTCCGCGTCCCGACGGCTACGAAGGACTGCTGCACTGATTAATCGACCTGTTTTGGACCCTTGACGAGTTTTGAGAGAGCGAAACAATCGAGAGAGTCTTCTGGTGACGCCATCGATCAGCAATATTCAGTTAAGTATAAGTGGAGCGTCTCCCATTTGTTTTGGTATCCCTCGGGATCGTTTGATTTGGTAATTTGGAGTTTGCAAACGCCAAAGCCAGAGGACTTGTGTATTCACGAGACTATCGTAATCGATAATCCTTTGACGTTTGGATCTAGACTAGTGAGCAAAGATGCCTGGTTCTAGAATATTTGGTAGAATATTTTGTTTGGGTTGTGGAAAAGATTTCCAGCTGGAGGAATCATGCCCGGTCCCTCCGGTTGGAACTCCAACTTATGAGCTCTATGTAAAGCATGGCGTAGGCCCCATTGCATATAACGAGGTGTGGATCCACTACACCAGGAAAGACGGTGTTTTAAAATGGCCCCAAAATGGTAGTTTCGATACCGATATTTTAGATAATTTAGAAATTAAATTGTTCAAAAAGAAAGCCCGGCCGGCGATGTTTGACTCTTTCCGCTTATGGCGAAAGGAAGCCAAACAGAAGGAAATTAAGCTAGCGAAAAAGAATAAAAAGGAGAGAGGTATGACAGTAATGCAAGCAGCTGTACAATTTAAAGATAATGAGGAGGAGCAGATGAATGAGCAATTGCACAGGCAGCGTAAGTTAGGGATCGACAAATGTTACCCAGCCTTACCACACTCTAAGCAGAATGAGTTAGAAGAAAAGGAGAAAGATCCCCTGATGTCACATTTGTTGAGTTCACCACCCCCGTATGCTCAAAATGCCACGGCACCTCCCCAGCTTGTGAATATGCCACCTCCAGTTAATATACTGCAAGCCTTGCCGCTACCGCCAGCTGCTGCGCAGCCGGCTCTTGTCCATATAGCGCAGCCCTCTCAGGGGCCGCCAGTTGTGTTCCCGACTGCCCCCGCGCTTCCTGCGACTTTGCCTAATTCAGCAGCTGCCTCCCCTGACACTCTTCCTTCCACCACTCCAGTACCTGTTTCTGCATCCTCTTTTCTTCCCTCTGTTTTTCCCCCTGTTCTCGCTTCAGCTTCTCCTTCAGCGCGACAGCGCTTAGCTAATGTGGTTACTACATTAATGTCGCCTCTCTTTGAGTCATCTGGTGCGACTCCTGGTTTACAGCGTAAGCAACTGCGTAGTCAATTGCCTAACCCTGATGAGAAAAAGGTAATAGATAGTATGGCGCGTAGATGGATTGTTTTCCCTTCACTGTATGATGTGGAATCAGTTGTCAACGTTTTCCATCAGTGGGATGCCCCAAAACAGAGATATGTGTTTGAGAAAATGTGCGAAATTCTCTGTGAAGAATTGGAGGATAGTGGTAAAGACCCGAGCCCGCAGGAGTTGTGTAGAGTGAGGTTTGACTTTGGAACTGGTATAATTGTGGATCGCGAGGTAGAGAAAGCAGTTGCGGTTGTATTATCCTTCAGGAATGATGATTGTCAACAGTCATTGTTTGAACCTGATGTTTCTGTGGGAAAGAGGGTAAAAGCACGCCAATATCCGATGCGTGAGGTTCCCCCAGTTTGGAGACCCGCTGATGCAAATGCTAATCCACCTGTCGTAGCACATTTCCAGCGTATTTGGGAACATGTTCCATGGAAAAGATCTGAGGTGTTAGCACTTAAGCAGTCATTGCCTGATCCCCGTAAAAACCCTACTGGTTATTATAAGGAGTTGTCACAGACTGCAGAATCTTGTGTAATGAATCTGGCTGATGTAGATATGCTGTTTGGGAATGTGGTTCCACAGCCTTTGTGGGGATCCATACGTAATACGGATCATGCTGCAGAACTAGGAGACACATGGGCTAACATCATCGCTGCTGATGCTAGACAAACTGGTGGTGCGAAACCTGAGCCTTTAGTGGCAGAACTGCCTGGTAGAATCATCACGTATATGAAGACAATAATGCCCGCGATGCGCGTAAATTGGGACAAGTTATCTGCATGCAAGCAGAAGAAAGATGAGACAGTGTCAGACTTCTTTACTAGGTTTGAAGAAACGTTTGTTGACCACAGTGGGCAAGATATGAGTACTGAGGGTGGCCACCGGTTATTTGTGGATAAGTTTGTGCAGAATCTACTTCCTGACCTGTGTAAAAAGTTAAAAGATTCAGAAAGTTCTTGGGCTGTTTCCTCTTCAGCGCAAATACTGGCTACTGCACAGTATTATGAAAACAGAGATAAAGACGAAAAAGATAGAACAGAAAAGAAAACAAAGGAACTAAAGACGAGGGTCCTTTTGCAGCAGGCCTATCCGCCACGTGGAGGTCAGAATAATTATAGGCAACCCAAAGGTGTCTATCACCAACCACAACAATTTCAGAACAGTCAGCAAATGAATGGGTATTATCAACCACGTGTCCCTGTGGGTCCCAACCAATGTTCATACTGCAAAGAGGAAGGTCATTTTAAATATAGTTGCCCTAAATTAATGCAGCGGAACGGTAATGCTTATGGCGCAAGAGGTAGGGGTGGTCAGCAAACTCCTAGAGGCAGAGGGCGTGGAAATGCTCCCCAGAATGCGCGTCCTCTGCCGTCTCAAAATACCATCAATAGTTTTGACCAGCAAGCTAACGCGACTAGTAATACGGCTCAGTATTATAATAATGATTATTATGCAGAGGACGGTGATGCAGAAAGTAATGATTACTAGGATAGTCGTAGACAGAGAGAGGGAGTTGTTTCAGTGCCAGTGGATCAGAGTGGACCGTATGTTAAGGTAACTACCGCAAATGTAACGGAGCCCTTTCTGCTAGACACTGGTGCTGCAAAGAGTTCAATCATGCATTCAAAACTCCCTGGCGCACCTTTGTCTGGCGATATAAATGTCTCAGTAGGTTTTTCTGGCGCCCCGGTTAGGAACCCGATTTCTAGTCCCATGTCACTTTCTATTGGGCCTTGCAAGCTGAAAGCACCCCTGATTCTGACGACAGGTTTTGGTGAGAATTTGCTAGGATTAGATTTGTTGAAAAGATTGCACGCTACACTGTATTGTTCTCCTTCAGGAGTACAACTTACATTAGGCAAGAAAGTGATTTCCCCAATGTACTTGTCTAAAAATACAATGCCACCTGAATTGTCGTCCCTTCCGGATGCCCTTTGGGCTACTGGTCCCAATGATGTGGTCCTCTTGGAGATACCGCCATACGTGGTGACTTTAAAGGCTAATGTCAGACTGCCACGTATTCCCCAGTACAAGATCTCTAATGAAGGCCAGAAAGCATTGTTAGACATTGTCAGCGACTTGATTAATAAGGGCGTGATTGAAGAGACAAGAGGCAACGTTTGTAATAGTCCGATTTTACCTGTCTTAAAACGAACGGACCCCTCACAGCCACCTGTTTACAGATTTGTGATTGATCTTAGAGAGGTTAATAAGATTGTTGTGCCACAGTTTCCGGTTGTCCCTGATATAACTGCCTTGTTAACGATGATTCCAGCCTCTGCTGCATGGTTTTCAGTGATCGATTTAAAGAATGCTTTCTTTAGCATCCCAATTGCAAAGGAGAGCAGAGATATTTTTGGCTTTAGTCTGGGAGGCCGAAGCTTCCGCTTCAAACGCGCTCCCCAGGGCTACTGTGAGAGTCCATCCATATACAGTCAAGCTTTGAAAGCGCAGCTTGATGCACTTGTTTTACCTAGTGGCGCTATTCTGATTCAATACGTGGACGATTTACTAATCGCCGCGGATACTGAAAACATCTGTAAAGAAGCCACATTGTCATTGTTGCGCCATTTATCTGCTTTCCATCACAAAGTTTCTCTCTCTAAGCTGCAATATTGTCGACAAGAAGTGACCTACTTAGGTCATCTCTTATCAAAGGAGGGAAGGAAACTGACCCCAGAAAGAATTCAAGCCATTGCACAGTTGAGTGTGCCAAGAACACAGAGAGAAGTACGTGCTTTCTTGGGCATTACCTCATACTGTAGGCATTGGATTCCTAATTTTTCCTTGTTGGCAAAACCTTTGTTAGCCTTAACATGCAAAGACACACCGGATCCTATCCCATGGTCTGAAGAGTGCCAGAAAAGTTTTGTGGAATTGCGCAATGCATTGTGCTCAGCTCCTGTGTTGGGTACTCCTGACTACAGCAAACCTTTTACGTTGTATGTTCACGAGAAAGATGGATGTGCGTTGTCAGTGTTAACACAGCCCTTTGGCGACAGACCGCGCCCATGCGCATATTTTTCATCCACCTTGGACCCTGTAGCGAGGGCATTGCCAAGCTGTCTGAGAGCGACAGCTGCTGCAGCGATGTCCATCCGACAATCTGCTGGTTTGGTAATGGACAACACATTGATTGTTATGGTTCCGCATGCTGTAGACACATTATTAAATAGGACCAAGACACAACACTTGACTAGTGCGCGATTATCAGGCTATGAGCTTACACTGTTAGCAAATCACATACACATAAAGAGATGCAGTACGCTGAATCCAGCTACGTTATTGCCAATTCCAACAGACTCAGATGAGATTGAGCAACATGACTGTCTGTTCAGAACAGAAGAAGAGACGAAAGGGAGAGTAGATCTAAAAGATACTCCCCTGACTGAGTGTGATGGCACTTTATGGGTGGATGGTTCGTGTTTCAAGCTCCCTAATGGTGATACGACTGCTGCATATGCTATCACGACTTTACACACGGTCGTGGAAACTGCACGAGTGCCACATAATTCGGCCCAAGCAGCAGAATTAATCGCCCTCACGAGAGCGTGCGTGTTGTCTGAAGGAATGAGAGTGAATATTTACACAGATAGCCAGTACGCCTTTGGCGTGGCTCATAATTTTGGGCGTTTGTGGAAAGAGCGTGGGTTTCTGACGTCGCATGGAGCTAAAATTCAGAATGGCAAGTTGGTGAATGATCTTCTTGAGTCACTGACCCTACCGTTGCAAGTTGCGATCATGAAATGCAGTGCGCACAGGAAAATCACAGATGATGTTGGACGTGGGAATGTGTTTTGCTGATGAGACCGCGAAAGAAACAGCACAGAATGTGAAGACTAGAATGTATGTTGCAGGCCCCGCAAGATGGGTTGATGATGTTGGAATGTGTGAGAACACAATAGACAGTGTGAAGTCGCTTCAAGCTGAGGCCACAGAGAAAGAGCTAAGCAAGTGGAGAGAAAGTATGGGTAAGTTGGATGAAAATGGTTGTTGGATTGATCTGACAGAACATAGGCGATGGTTGTTACCTGACGCATATGTGCTCCCAGTGGTTACTATGGCACATGGAATGGCACATATCAGTACGAAAGGAATTTGTAAGTTGTTGGCTCCAGTATGGCAGAATGCTGGAATTCCCAAGTGTGCAGAGAATGTGGTCAAGAATTGCATGGTATGCCTGAAATACAACCCTGGTAGGGGAACCCCAACTCCAGCTGGTCACTTTGCACCCCCATCATGTCCATTCGAAGTCTTGCAGCTGGACTTTATTCACATGGAAAGATGCAACAACCTGAAATATGTACTGGTGGTTGTTTGTGCTTTCTCAAAATGGATAGAGGCTTATCCTCTGAAAGATAACACTGCCCTATCCACAGCCAAAGCCCTTGTGAAAGAATTTTTCACCCGGGTTTGGAATGCCAAGAATGGTGTGGTGTGATAATGGAAGTGAGTTCGTGGGTAAAGTGATGAAGAATGTATGTGAAGGTTTAGGCATAAAACAAAAGTTCCACGCTGCAAATCACCCCCAATCAGCCGGACTAGTAGAGCGCTACAATGGAGCCTTAAAGCTCAAGCTGGCCAAAATTCAGGCGAGCACCGGTCTTAAATGGCCTGATGCTCTGCCTTTAGCACTCCTGTCCACCAGAATGACCATACACTCACGAGTGGGACTTAGTCCTTACGAAGTGGTCTTTGGCCGCCCGGCCAACGTATGGGGTGTACCGAGGCCTACGAAATTTAGTGAGATTGAGCATCCAGTACTACTCGATTACCTGTATGATTTGACTGTTAAATTGCGTGTTTTGCACCAACAGGTACATGATACTCTTCCCCAAGCTTCTGAACCTCCTGGACACCCTATCAACCCTGGCTCGTGGGTCCTGGTCCGAAACTTCCAGCGCAAGAGCAACGACGAGCCTCGCTGGATCGGCCCTCACCTTGTGCTTTTCTCAACGAGATCAGCGGTGCGAGTAAAAGGGAAGAAGCACTGGATCCATGGCACGCACTGCAAAGTAGTCCCCTTGCCTTTACCATATGACCGGTGGGTCCAGGAGGGTATCGCCGACTCTGAGACAGACATTGTACCTCGTTTTGTACCATTCAGTAACGCACGCATAAGAGACACAGTTTCAGACCAAGAGAGTGACAATATTCTGCAAGAAGCTGTGCCACCATCAAATAGACTGGACACCACTGAGCCTGCACTTTTGTTCCAAGACCAAACAGCACCTGGCCGTCTCCGCTATAATTTGAGACCAAGGCTCATGGACAAATAAAGATTTCTTTACTATTCCCTTTTTGACATTTTTGGCTCTCCCATCTGAAGGACTTTCTTGATTTTTGTTTTTCGAACCACCATCCGGGTTCAGCCGCAGGGTCGCGGTGCCAAGACTTTGGGGTACAGGCCGAAGACGTTAGGTCAACGGTTCTGGTTGGTCTAGGGCGTTTCCCTGGACTGACAGGCGTACTCCTTAGCAGAAGAAACTCATCCCCCGCGAGCGGCCCGTTTAGAGGATGGAGTTTTTTAAGATGGAGAGACCCGTTGAGGACATAAACTCTAAAGCAAGGATGTGTAGAATTGTAAAAAGTAAATGTTTTGTATTTCTGTGCCTATTTACGCTGTGTAGTATAATAATGTTCATCGTAGGATTTGTGTTTTTCTCCTCTCAAAAGACCATTGCGCCCACTGTACAGCCTATACCTCTTTCTACTGCCTCCTCTCACTCTTTTCACCCTCTGCCTGAGCACGAACAGACCAGACGATCCGAATTTGTAAATAACTCGTTTATCCAGCTTTTGCACCAGCACCAACTAGTAATGAATACGACCAATTGCTGGGTGTGTGGGTTAATGCCACATACCATTAACAAGGGTATTCCCTATCTAGTGTTGCCGTACAGTTACAATGGATCGTCATGGGCATTCCAGATCATGTTTCTCTATGCTCTAGATACGTACTCCCCTCGCCAACCGCGTTCCATCAGACCTATCACCAATAATAAGGCTTTGATGAAAGGAGTTGCCGATATGAGTAGAGATATTGATGCATACTCATCCATTCCCAAAGAAGAATTGAGACCTTATGTAGGATGGAACGCGACGGGGTATAGTATTAGTCTGGGTGAAAGACAGCGAAAAATCTCATCCCCAATCTGGGTCGTACCCCACATAGGTCGGTTCTGCTTACAGGGTAATGGTCAGAATCCTAGAGCTCAACTGGGAAGAAGTGACTGTACTGAAACGTACACTTTCCCGTCACAGTTCTCCCCTGCGTTTTTGGCTGCCAAGGGCACATATTTCATCTGCAATGACCGAGCATATACATGGTTGCCCCCTGATTTCTCGGGCACATGTTATATTGTGAACTTGCTACCGCCTACATTTACTGCTGCCTCTGATTATCACAAGACCAGAGTTGTGAGAGGTGTGATTAGTAAGGAGGATACTGCCGGTCAGGAAGCAGGAGACTTCTTTTTGGGCTTCCTGCCGTTTTGGGGACCTATGGTGAATAGTAGGAACCTGCGACAACTGACACGTGTGGTTGAATCCACTGTAAATGTAACGGCTGGTGCCCTCGGTAATCTGACCGCTGAGCTCCAAGCGGATCGTCTTATGACTTTGCAGAACCGCATGGTTCTAGACGTTATTCTTGCAGACCGCGGTGGGGTATGTAAGGTTATCCAATCTAGTTGCTGCATTTTCATACCAGATAACGCTCCAACAGTCTATCAAGCCATCTCCAAACTCCATAAAATATCTGAATCCATACACGTGGATAAGGGAGACTGGTCACTGGTGGGGTGGTTCTGGGAATTGATATCTGCCTGGGGTTGGAAAGTTCTGATGGTCGTTGGAATGATCTTAGCCATTCTTTTCCTGTTCTGTCTGTGCATACAGTGTGCTCCTGCGATATGTGGCCTCTGTGCTACCTTATGTGTAAGGAAACCTGTATCGAGGGACGAACTAAGTAATAGGATGATGCTACAGCAACATCTCCATGACTTTGTGAACTTTGACCTGGACTCGGATTAAGATGAGTATAGTGATTGCCTATGTAAGGGCAAAAGGAGGGTCTGTCGTACTTTAATCTCTGTTTCCGCGTAGGGGACAGGGCCCTACCCCTGTCTATCCTGGTATTGGCGAACCGCAAATGATTAATGCGGTATGTACGAGTGCTTTATATATCGTTCTAGCTATGAATGCACTGTGTACACGTTATTCTGCTTCACTACGCGGGTTCCATTTTGAGAGCGGTGGCCATCTTGTCATTGCCCTCACATAGGCTATAATGGAGCAAATACGGGCCTTGCAGTACATGTGCTTTCCCGTGACTTCTCTGTGACCTGGGCAGCTGGCTCTGCTGCCCCAGGTCAAACTGGTCTCACGAGCTCCCCTTCCTCCGTCCACCTGTGATTAGCATCAGGGTTTGACCCATCATAAAACCCTTTCATTCTACACGAGCCTCCGGCTAATCTCTTTCACACCTGACTGTTCCTGCTTTATGACCTGTTTCCCAAAACAGGAGCTGCCCGTGTTTTATTGGGGCCTATTGATATCAAATGTGGGATCTGAACCTTACTGTGTAAATCATTGTGGGCTGGCCGAACTGGAATGTGGGATGGTCATCATGACTCTGCCTTTTCTTTGTAATGTACACTTGTATATTGCTGTATCATAAAACCTAGGAATGTATGCTTGAGGCAGGGAAAAGTGTATTTAAGATGAAGTCCGTTTCTATGATTTTCAGCAGTCTCCTGAGAACATACACGCTGTTGTACTTCTAGGATACCTGTAATTGGTCTGCAGCCAATAAACGATCTTTGACTTCACCCAGAAGACTCTGTGTTTCTGTAGGTCTGGAACAGGGTGAACCCAGAAGTCATAGGGTGTGTGCCCCTGCACCGCTGGGTCTAAAATACCCAGTACTTCAACTGCCCCTGAGGCTGAAGCTGGCTGCTTAGCCATACTGGGCCGTAGCTTGGTATCCCACTTGCTGATGTGTATCCCGCAGTGATGTCAGTTGTACAGCATGCACTCTATTGTGGCATTGACCAGCAAGACATGTGCATATCATGGTGTCTTGGGAGTGAAACATATCCATTTTACTGACAATGATTTTGGCCATCCCTTCTCATGACACATGTACTGAGTCAGTGGCAGGGGATGGCATGTGTTAGTCCTGGCAGATTTAAATCACGAGTCCTGCAGTTCTGAGATATGTCTATGTGGTGCTTGTGCACACGGATGTATGACGTAACAACGCGAGTCATTACAACTAGGTCTGGGCAAAAATTTCGTTCCGTTCGCGGAAATTGCGATAATTTGACATTTTTGCGTTCCGCGGAGAGCGCGAAAATGTCAAAAATTCCGGTTTCCGCAGCTTGGCGATAATTTGTTTCTTGCTCGCGCTGTAAAATGATACATTCTCGCGCGCGCGCGATCGCCTTACCTGAATCCCTGCGTTCGCCGACAAGTTTTCTTGATCCGGTCGCGTTCTCCATGAGATGTTGTATTGTTTTTAGCCATTTGCGCTGTCTCGCGACAGTTCGCGCCCGCAGTGACGTCATGCGTCGCGCGATCACGTCTTTCTTCTCGCGATCATGCACCGCGAGAACAACTCAAAACAAGATGGCCGCGCCCGCAAGCAACCACATGGGTAAGTTGGCGACCCGCAACCATGCAGAAAATCTCGCGAACATGCCGGAAAAAAACTTCCGCATCTTTGCGATATTTCTGCTTGTTTGCGATAATTTTAAACATTCTCGCGATAATTTGCGAAGGTTAATTCCGCAAATTCCGCCCACCCCTAATTACAACGCGTGCAGTTACATCGCGGTCGTTACAACGAATGCGATGTTACTACGCTATGCCTTTACAACGCAAATCTTTACATCGACTTGCGCTAGATGGCGTGCTAACATTAGAAAAGCGTAATTTACTATTCCAACTCCAGTCCACTTAACAGTAGGGAAGGTGTTGGGATAGTAAACTACACTATTTGTAATGTTAGCACGCCATCTAGCGCAAGTCGATGTCGTGGTTACATCGCGTTCGTTGTAACGAATGCGATGTAACAGCATCGCGGTGTACTGAATGCGATGTAAACGATGTTTCCCTGTGCACACATATGAGAAGTGGCATACAACATGTCCCAGACAGATGGGTCCATGGAGAGGCAGGATATGAGGGGCATGGTTGACTGGCAGGTGTTATTTCCAAAAAATGTCTCCACTTTTCGCAATATCTGGCACTTGATGTCAAGCCATACTCTGTGATGTGCTGTACTGACTGTGATGTGTCAGGTGAAACAGGTGACTGATGTGGATCTGTTTATCCCGATTGATTGCAGATACATCTACGGCTAAGGAGACAGCTTCACGGACCAAGAGGAGCCGCAGAGCCAGACTGGGTCAACTTCAGAGGAGTTTGAGGGACCCAGTGGCACAGAGGGTGAGGGGAGCCACACAGATGAGACCTCAGTTACAAACACCTCTACTGAGGAAAACAGCATCTCTAGTGAGGACTCCCTTGTGGAGGCGGGTGTCAGCAGACACCAGACAACATCTAGCATGTCTGTCCCCGCCACCACCATCATCTCCACCCTCCCATTTGATGCCATCCCAGATGTCTGTGGAGGCTCCTGTGTGAGGGAACATGTTTCCTTTGGTCCAGGCACATCACCCCCTGCCCCTGTCTCACCTGCTGCCCTCAGGGTGGAGTCTATGAACTTACTGAAGCAGCTCCTTGTAGGGCAGACAGCGATGCTGAGTGTCCTCCATTCCCACACCACTCTGTTGACTCAACTGGTGTCATTCATGGAGGGCATCTCATCCAACCTGTCTGCCCTACATTCAGTCTATGGCCTTCACACAGATGGCAGCAGTGTCCCTCCTCCAACAGTCCCTCACTCCTCCTACCTCTGCCACACCCACAGTCCCCACTACCCTACCTGTCCAACGCACACACACACCGGCACCGGTACGCACCACAACAGACCCAGGCAGCACATAATCACGCAAGTCAAAATCAAAATCCACAGGCACGCACACTCCAAAGACTGATGGCACACACACAGGGAATGGGTCACAGATGCACAAACAGGCATCCACGAGCACTCCGCAGACCTCATATGCCTCTCCCTCCAAAAGCACTTCCCCTGGCTCACCTGCAACCCCCCCTTCCAAGCAGCTCTTCCTCTGTGACCTTGGCCTCTTCCCCACCGACCCGGTTTTTTTTTCGGTTTATAATTTATTGCACAGTTAATTAAAACCAATGCGATACAATAACACATAATAAAATTCGTTAAAAATCTACAGCATAAATAATTCATCTGTGTAAGTTAAATCAAATGTCCTGTTTTGCTGAGTTAATCATGGATCAGTTTTTGGTAGTTTTTTTCCTACTACTTTTAAAAATTTCACAAATCTACAGCTCAGCTGAGGGTCCTGTGCTGAAAAGCAGGTTAGCACTGCATTCCTTCGTGTGCGTACCCCCTGTAGAATGAAATGGCGTTTCAGCAGGAGCTTCCTTTCTTCGTGCAGTTCCTCACACGAGCATAGCAGGTGCAGCATGTCTTCTGCCCCTTTGCTGCATAACCTGCATAATGTGCCTGCTTTCGATCTCAGCCAGTGAGGAAGATGTAGAATGCATGGTAACAAGCCCAATCTATATCTTAAAAAGCACAGTTTGATTTTTTTTGTGTAACCTAAGGCAAGGTAAGGCTGGGAGGCTTGTGTCCGGTATGTATTTAATACCATCCAAGCATGAGATCTTTTTGATAGGATGGCTTTATCCTGAACCCATGACTGTAGCTTGATCGATTTTTTCACCAGTTTGTTGAGTGTTTTATGATCTACAGGGGACGCCCAGAGCCCTGCCAACCTTCTGCTCCTTATGCTTTTTTCAAGGTGTTTTGCAGCTGGTGAGTTTTGGGTCTGCTCTAGCTCTTTCCATAGATATTCGTTCAGCGTCCCTTTGGTCGTTTTTCTTATTTTATCCCAGGAGCAGATATATGCCCCCTGTCGTGCCAATAGCTGTGACCGAATTCCAAACTCCAGTCTGATCTGTGCTGGGGAGGATCGCCTTGGAAGGCTGAAGATGAATCTGTATGCCGACACGATTGTGCTGTCAAGTATAACGGCATCTCTGCCTCGATGGACCTCACTCCCATATGTTAGTGTTGGTAACAGTTTGGCACGTATAACATGTAGTAAGGGGGACAGAGAAGGGCCGGAGAGGTTGTTATTTAATGTTTTTAAGGCAATTGCCAGAACAGTGCCTTTGCCTCTTATGCTAGCCCTTTGTTCGCTAAATTGGCCGCCACTGTCATTCTTCACGCCTAGATATTTATACGACGAGGTGTCTTTAATTCAGGTGATATTTCCAGAACCACGAGAAAACTTTCTTCTTTTTGTTGTTACTGATTGTCATTGTTTGCGTTTTCTCGAGGTTCACTGTTAAATCATTTAACTCAGAATATTTCTGGGTCATATTCAGAAGATTTTGAAGCCCAACTCTTGTGTGGCTTATTAACACCAGGTCGTCTGCATATAAGAGGCATGGTAAATTGAGGCCTCCTAATTTTGGCGAGTGTGAATTGCAGTTGTTTAGTAGGGGCACCAAGTCCCCCAGGAACAGGTTGAACAATGTGGGGGCCAGCACGCAGCCCTGCTTGAGGCCATTAATAGTTTGTATCCGCCTTGACAACATTGAGCCGTCCCCCACCTTGATCTGAATCCAAGTGTCTGTATGTAAATTAATTAACAGCTCCAACAAGCCTTTTGGGATACCCCAATCATTGAGTTTTGTCCATAGTAGGTTGCAATTAATGTTATCGAATGCTGCTTTGTAGTCTATATAGCAGAGGTGCAGAGGCAGTTTTTTTGTCTCTGCCTTGTCAATAAGCATACCCATCATCAGTATGTTTGTTGTCGTCCCCACTGATTTAACAAAGCCTGTTTGATTGACAGGTATGAGAGATTTCCTCGTAGCCCATTCTTTTAGTTCTTCCAAAATTAGACCTGCGAAATACTTCGCATCATTATCGATTAGGGCAACTAACCAATAATTTTGAGGAAGGCCCCTATCCCCTGCTTTGTATATGGGGGCAATAATGGAGCCCTTCCAAGTATCTGGCAAGATGTTTGTGTGTCTGATCTCCCGAAAGAGAGGTTCAAGTGCCGCTGCCCAGTAATCCATATCTTGTTTGAAGAGGACGGGCGGGATCCCATTTGGACCCGGAGCACCTTCCCTTCTACCTTTCTTTATTTGCCGCTTTATTATGGGTACCAAGGAAATATAATCTGCGTCTCCCGCCGTGTCCTGGTCAATTGGGCACCATTGTAACCTATTGCCGTCGTCCTGGGCTCGCACAGGAAAAGGATTGTTCATGTTCTGATTGGCCAACAGATCTCGGTTAAAATGGTTTTCGAGATATGATGCCCAAATTGCCTCTGTGATGTTTGATGATATTTCCATTTTTGCAGGGTGCGTTAATGAATTTATTGTTTTCCAAAACCTTGCACCATCATTCTTTTTTATGTCCTCATGAAGGGTTGCCCAGAGTTGTTCCTCTAAGGTTCTATTTGCTTCCCACTTAAGTTTTTTTAATGAGGCTTTTAGTTCAGAGAGTTGATACAGCATCCTTTTGTTGTTGTGATCCTGCTGTACTATTCTCCTTAACTTGGAGATTGAATATTTTATTTCTTTAATTTTCACTCTGTGTGATTGAGGGAGGGTGCCTAACTTATTTGTCCTTGTGCGCAGTTTAGATTTTGATGCATATTGTCCCAAGGTGGTAGTGAACTGCACCCATTTCACTACTTCATTAGGGCCCATGCGCTCCAAATGGTGTTGTTTTGCCAGTCCAGTCAAAAATTTGCCCATTGCGGTCGAATACTTGATCTTTTTAAAATTTTCGGTATAAATGGACTCTTTGGGGGCTGTCGAGCGCTCGTAAGTTGGCTTAGCAAGGTCCATAATGATTTCCTGAGGGCAGTGATCGCTATCTGTTTGGATCCCAATCTGATAGGATATTACGAATTGGAAAAGTGGGAGTGACATGAAGGTATAATCTAGCGTGCTGTTCGCTTTTTTTGAGTGAAAAGTTGAAGCTAGCGGGTTGTCCCCTGCAAACCTGCCGTTTAATGCCCTTATGTTGAAGTTTTCTAGTGCCTCCAGTACCTTCTTTCCCAATTTTGATTGAGTGGCTATTAGTGGCTTGCTTTGTTGTGGTAGTGCCCAGAATGTATTTTGTGCCGTAGTAGCTTCCTCTTGTGTTGTTCCCATAAGATTGAGGTTGAAATCCCCAGTGAGTACTAAATTCCCTGTTTTTTCCCCCGTAATACACTCTTCAATATATGCATATAACTCCCTCGCTGCTTTTTTCTTTCCTTTGGGGTGAATATAAGCATTAACCAAAATGCAGTTATTAGTTGTGTTGCCTTGTCCTGTTGTCAAAGTCAGGTTAACTGCGAGTGCAGCTGTCGCCGAGTGCCCGGTTTCTTTGGCCATCGCAAAGCTGGTTGTAGCTACATATGTTACCAAGCCTCCTCTTAGATGACCATACTTAGCTAAGCTCTTTGCGCCGGAGAAGAAACGTAGGTATCCTTGCAGATGTGGGGGCTCGGCAAGCCAGGTTTCTTGTAGCGCTATTAGATGAAAAGATCGAATGTAAGCTATGAAGTCTGGGTCAAGCATTTTGGATGCTTGGCCATTTATGTTCCAGGAACATAAGCGCAATTGGTCCTGCAAGTTCTCCGTTATTGGCCACTGCACTTGTCAATTGCTGTTTGTTATGGTTCTCACAAACCGTCTTTGTTCCTGCCACCCATTAGGAGCTTGTCTTCCCTGTCGTACTCCGAGAGTGAGTTCGCTCGACCCGTTGCTGCCAGTACGGCTTGGCCCGACAGCACCCCTGAGAACCGAGATTTTGCTACCTTTTGTATGCACCCTCGGATTCGGGTTTCTCTCAGAGCACAGTACATCCAGGTATCGTGGCTTTGTAAAGGGCTTCAGCGTGATGCCCCAGTTTTTAAAGGTCTCAGATTCCAGAAGGATCTTTCGTGCCATGTCTGCCGAGGCCCAGGTCGCCTTCATTGCTTCTTTTCCTATACCATCCACAACTATGAATTTGATAGTCTTCAGGTCCGAGCTTACCACAGATGACAATGGAGGAATATGGGCCAATAATCGCAAGATATTGCCTCTGTTGAGGATGTCGTGGCTTCCTTTGGAGGTAAAATCCGGGATGAACCATGTGGCATCCGAGGCTTCCCCTTGATCGATAGCACCTCCAAATACGTTGTCCTTGTTTGGTGTTGCTGGCCGCTTCGTGTTGCTAGCTGTATTTGCTGGTACCCGATGGCCCTCTCGGTTGTGTTCCCATACTGAAATTAGATCTCTTGCATCATTTGGCAGATCAGAGATTACGCGGCGTGGAAGCTGTTCGTTTAAAGTCAGGATTACAGGGGCAATTGTTGACATTGTTTGGTCCACCTGTAGATATTTTGACACTGTTTCTTTGGTAATGGCTGATATTTGATTTTCGGTTAGTCCTAGATCCTGTCTTCCTGTTTTGTCTTCCCTTGGACTTATAGGGGCTTTTGGGCTTTCCGTGGGTTTTGTGCAAGGCCAGATGTTAGGTATTAGTCGGTTCCAAGACCCGGAGTCGACCAATGTAGTTTTGGACCCGGAGTGTAAGGGCGCCACTGCTTGATTGCTTTGTGGATCAGCTGCTGTCTTCACTAAGGTTTTATTTGCTGGTTGGGTGATGTCATCGATAATGCCGACTCTTTCTTCTTGTTCGTGATTCGGTGATATTGCTTCAACCAGATTGCTCGAGCTTTGTTCTGCAGTTTTAATTTGCCTGAAAAGTTGCCTAAAGCCTTCACGTTTGGAGCAGAGCTTCTGTTTCCTCCCTTTGCGTTTTTTCGCTCTCCTCTGTTTGGCATTTGATTTCTGGTTTGTGTCCGCGTCGTCTTCGATGCCTGCTGATAGAGGTGTTATATTCTCAGTCCTATTTTCCCCTGTGTCCAGGATTTTCGCTACCGTTTTTTGATGGTCATGCCCACCGATCATTGTTGTTTCATCGCGCCGTTTGGCGGCAGTATCTTTGCCGACGGTGGCGTCATCCTCAGCCACCCCTATTCGTGCAGTAGACTCTTTGCCGGGTCCTTTTGGTTTGTGGCAGCCCGGTGCACCACTGCTGATCTTCTGGCTAAGTTCTGCAGATTGTTTAAGATGTCCGCATAAGTCTGACATTACTGTTGGCAGAGTGGCCAGTTTGTCAATGATTGGGCCACATTCACAATCAGTGTTGTTTCTCCTTTTGGTATCCACATGTTGGTTCAGTTTGCTCTGAAGAAGCGAGTTTAGTGTGCCCAGCTTCCCGTCTATTGCAACTACAAATACTGCCAGCGTATCTAACAGCGTTAGTTGGGCATCCATTTTCTCCGATTGATATTGTGCTGCGTCCACCAGGAGTTGTACTGTGTTGAGGAGACTGGGCCATGCGCTTTCTTGTCTGGCCTGAGCTAAATATGCATCCTGGTTCCCATCACACTCTTTGGGCCCCGCTTCTTGGAGCACGGGTGACACTTTGAAGAGTTGCGCTGTTTCTGGCCCCTCCGTTCCTGATGTATTTGTCTGCTGGAGGACCGTTCCACATTTTGGTAACTCACTGGTCAGCCTACTTGTGCTTAGGTCTATGGGATATGCCCCCATGAGATCCTCCCACTCCTCTTTCTTTAGATAAGAGGAGATTTTGATCACTTCTGGAGTGCAAATCTTCTGGCTTCCATCTTTTTTTCCCGTCCCTTCTGACGCCTTAGGTACTGGTGTTGCTGCGTTGTTTTTTATATCAAGGACTACTAATGAGGGTTCCATTCCCGATGACCTTGCTGGAGCAGTATCAGGTTCCTCTTTCCTCCTGCCCTCTTCATTATTGCTTATACCCTCATGACCCTCCCGGCCTAATTCATTGCTCATGCTGACTTTTTCGGTGTTAGTGTTAATGTTAGCGATATTCTTTACCCATTTTAATGGTAACAAAGCCGTGGCTTCCTTTGGCCGATGTATTTGTATTAAGTTGGCATCTATGGTCATCTCCCGTCTTACCGGGATGTCTGCCATCACAAGCTTTTGCCCCGTTTTGAGATTATTGCGCTGAGGTGTTGAAGTTTTTTGGGGTATTATTATAGATGCTAAGCTTTTGTCTTCTCTGCTGTTGCCGATGCTGTTGCTGTAGCTGTCGTCCAGTCGGCCCTGACTGTCGCTGGGATGGTGGTTTAAAGTTGGTTGGAGCGGTTCGAGAGGTGACTGAAGGCCTGATACTTTGTTGATCTTAGAAAATATAATGTCACCTGGATTCTTTAAAAAGCAAAATTTTGTATAGATTTTAGGCTGAACCAAGGTTGTGTTCGTTTTTTTTCCCCCTTCTTTGCTCGTCATAGATCTTATTTGTTTGGGTGTAGTTGTAACAATATGGGCCTGAGCTGGCTCCACTGACTCGCTTGAAGCTGTTAGGTCAATTATTTCTGGAGGGGGGGACTCCTCTGTAGGTTTGGACATATCTGACTGTGCCTCAAACTCCCCCTTAGATGATTTTGTCCTTTGTTTCCGCTTATTTGGACCTCCCTTATGCGTTTGGCTCCCTCGGACCTTACCAGATCTCATGTTAGATTATTGAGCCTGGGTTGTGAGGACCGACAAACGGTGGAAGGTGGCAGGCGGAAGCTGGGTAGGGGTTGGGGTGCCCCCTGACCGTGATGTGGTTGTCTCAGATGCACAAGGGGAAGAGGTAGTCACCACGCACAGGGGGGAGTTCCCCTGCCACACAGACACCCTCCCCCAGGCACCCAGACACTGAGGCCCCCATATGCAAGTCCCCCCAGAGAAGGAAGACCAAGACCCCCCCAATCACACAGGTCAAAGTCACAGTCTCCACCCTGCAGCCCCCAGGAAACCACTCCACAGGTTCCCCGCCACACCCTGCCCCTGGTTACCCCATACAACAATACTGCATCCCCAAAACGCTTAGGCCATCCCCTCCTACCACATGCACTTCCACCCCCACCTCACATGCTCAGCCTGTTCCTGCCACTGATGTGGGGACCGTGTCCCCCCCCTCTGTCCTACAAACCTCACCTGAGCCCCATGTGACTCCCTTGGAGTTTTGCACTGCAGTGGAGGCCCCGTCCCAACCATCTGACCTGCTCACTGCAGTGGGGCCGGTAACAACCCCGTCTGACTTGGGCCCTGCATTGATGTCAGCACACACCCCATTGGACTTGGGCCCTGCCGTGGTGACGGCGCCCACTGTGTCAGACACCTCCGCTGCAGTTGCCAGTGACACTCCCGCACCCACCAGCCCTCCCCTGCCCCATTCTTCTGTCCCCTGATCCTGTGTCTGCGGTGCCTGGCCAGCCCCTGTGTATGCCCCTCCAAGGGGAGATGTCCCCTGCCCGTAGCAGTGCAGGCAAGCAATGGTTGACGACTTGTCACATCTGACCCTGTGAGGACTCAAGAAATGGACTGGCCATTGGCCTTTTGACATTGTGGTCTAGACGGTTCCAAAGAGTTATGTCCCCAATAAAGTCAATTCTTGTTATCCAGTGTTGTGGCATCAAATGTACATGATGTTGATGATGAGTGTCATCGACTTGCTGCTGTACAGGTGTTACAAAGGTATAACAGAATGATTTTTTGATGGGATGTACCATGAAATCTGTGTACTTTTCAGATATGTATCCATGACATCCTCAGCTGCAATTTCATGGTGTGATGTTGGCTACATGTTGTGGGCTGGATTTTCTCGTTGGGGTTGCTACTTCGCATCTTTAGCATACACTGTTGCACATAGGTTGTGCTTACATTTGGGCACATGGAAAGATTCCCTGACTTGGTCAATATCCAATGAACAGGCATGTTTGTGCATCCATGTTACACAAGTCATCTGTGTCATCAGTCCAACTTGGTCTACATGTGTATTGCATATGTGCAGATGACTGAGGGAGGACTCCCATACACAAGATTCTGTGACCATAGCTTTTCTTGAGTTGTAATAGTTAGATCACTGGGCAAGTGTTGTGCTGGCATGACAGAAGTCTGCACAGACAACATTTGGCACAGCTGACCTTCCCCAGGAGTGCAGTCCCCTCTTGGCATTGTGTCATTCCATGACATTGCCTGGGCACATGGTGGGTGTTGTGTGAGCAAGTCTGTGTGTGTTCACTTCCCTTTTTTGGATGCAGCCTGTGTTTCAGACAGATGTACCTTTTTTGTGGACTTGCTGACTTGACCTGTGTTCATCTAACTTCTTTGCCCTGCCTTTTCTGGGATGTAGGTGCATGACAAACTACTGGTAATTAGGCTGTCATCCCTGGCTGTTTCAGCAGTAATTTCCAGGGATGTTGTCCAACGCACGTGGGACACATTCTGGATTACCATTGGCACTTATGTGTTACCAACATCATGTTGTTTTCCCTATGTGGTATCTGTCATTGACAAGCTCACTTGTGTTGTGTGTGTGTGTGACTACTCCCTAGCATCAGGGTCATTGCTGCTATGTTGGAAGGTGTCGACATTTGTACAGTGTGGCTCTCCTTTGGTTCAACATTGGTGTAGGTGTCTGGCAGGGTTCCAAATGAATTGTGTAGTTTTCACGCAATGTCGATGTGCCGCATGCTGTGCAGTGTGGCAGACTTTCACAGGTGTTGTTGTCAGCCCATATGTGAGAATTTGTGGGTACCTTGGATCCCCCACCACCCCTGGGATTGTCATGTGTGCATGAGCAATATCACCAGTTCCTGTGTGCCTAGCTGATGCACATTGTTGGAGAGCAAGGTGTGTGGGGTTGATGGTGGCAAAATGTGAGTTGTTTCATGTCTAGGCTCATAACTACTTTTTGCACATTGTTTGCAGGCCATGGCCAGTGATTTGTGTTTATGGAGGTGTGATGTGAGTTTGTGGTCCCAGACACATGACCCAGGACGCACATCTGACTGTGCTACGCAGTATGGGGAAAACCTAGCTTTATCATCACAGTGGGATTGGCATACAGGCTAATGTCACCACAAATTAGGGTACTAGAGGGTAGTGCTGTGTTGGGTCTGTCTCTTGCTGTGTTGGTTGCTGTTCCACCCACCTTGTGTCACATGAATCCTTTGTGATCCCTCTTACCTGACAATGCCTGCTTGCCCCCCAAAGGTGTGCCCAGTCAAAGACTTACTTTTGTATGGCACAGTGAACCCATGTGTGTCTTTGTAGTTCAGCCCACAGTCATGCGTTGTGCACTAGCCTGGGGACACTGTGACACACACACGTGTTGTGTATGATATGCAGAGTGTGGCTGCCTGTCTGTGTTTGTGCATCTGCGCCTCTGCATTGGTATGGCTTTAGCGTTCCATTGGGGGGAAGTTGTCTGTGGGATTGTCCCTAGTGTCCATGCGTCTTGTAGGTCATCATCCTGCACATTGATCATGTTTGGTATGTCCCATTGCTGCCATGGTATGTGACTTTGTCACCTAACATCGCCAGTCTCCACAGGATTCCGCAGTTTGTGTGTCTGTTTGTAGAGATATGTGTGTATGCATCATGATGCTCACTTTTCACATAGTCTAATTGTACACGGTTGGCATTGTCAGGGGTCATGGCCAATGCTTGTCTGCACATGGCACAGGAAGTTCTTGTGATACACAGCATTCTTTGCCTCTCATATCTATGTTTGTAAGTGACACAACCACCACATTGCCACTACATTGGTTGTGGTGTTGGGTGAAGTAGTCACAAATGCTGGTCTGGTGATGCTGCTCTTCTTATGTCCACACTCACCTTTTGGTCACTGTAGTGAAGGGGGTTTTGTACCCCATTACCACAATGATCCGACAATGCAGGTTTTTTGGACCCCACACTTACCTTTTGCTGACTGTAGTGATGTGGGGTTTAGACCCCATTACCACAATGATCCTAGAAATCGTGTTTTTGTAACCCCACAACAACCTTTTGGGCAGACATGTGATGTGAGTCACATATTGTGTTCACTGTCGGGATCTGGGTTGTGGCCATTTTGCACACATAAACATATTATCTTGCCAAGATGTTAGGGGGATGGTTTGCTTGGTCAACCTATGAGTGGGGAGGGTAGTGGTGTAGGACATCCAGCCCCCTATGAGTTGTGGGTAGTGGTGCAGGACATACAGCCCCCTAGGAGTGGGGAGGGGAGTGGTACAGGGCAGAGTCCCCCTATGAGTTGTGGGTAGTGGTGCAGGACATACAGCCCCCTATGAGTGGGGAGGGGAGTGGTGCAGGGCTTACAGCCCCCTATGAGTGGGGAGGGGAGTGGTGCAGAGCACACAGCCCCCTATGAGTGGGGAGGGGAGTGGTGTAGGGCATAATCCCCCTATGAGTTGTGGGTAGTGTTGCAGGACATACAGCCCTCTATGAGTGGGGAGGGGTGTGGTGCAGGGCATACAGCCCTCTATGAGTGAGGAGGGGAGTGGTGTAGGGCATACAGCCGCTATGACCGGGGAGGGGATTGGTTCAGGACATCCAGCCCCCTATGAGTGGGGAAGGGAGTGGTGTAGGGCATAATCCCCCTATGAGTTGTGGGTAGTGGTGCAGGACTTACAGCCCCATCTGAGTGGGGAGGGGAGTGGTGCAGGGCATAATCCCCCAATGGTTTGATGGTAGTGGTGCAGGAAATACAGCCTCCTATGAGTGGGGAGGGGAGTGGTGCAGGGCATACAGCCCCCTATGAGTGGGGAGGGGAGTGGTACAGGGCATACAGCCCCCTATGACTGGGGAGGGGAGTGGTGCAGGACATCCAGCCCCCTATGAGTGGGGAGGGGAGTGGTGCAGGGCATAATCCCCCTATAAATTGTGGGTAGTGGTACAGGACATACAGCCCCCAATGAGTGGGGAGGGGAGTGGTGCAGGGCATACAGCCCCCTATGAGTGGGGAGGGGAGTGGTACAGGGTATAATCCCCCTATGAGATGTTTGTAGTGGTGCAGGACATAATGCCCCCTATGAGTTGGGAAGGCTGTGGTGCAGGGCATACAGCCCCTTATGAGTGGGGAGGGGAGTGGTGCAGGGCATAATCCCCCTATGAGTTGTGGGTAGTGGTGCAGGGCATGCAGCCCCCTATGAGTGGGGTGGGGAGTGGTGCAGGACATACAGCCCCCTATGAGATTTGGGTAGAGGTGCAGGACATACATTCCCCTATGAGTGGGAAGGGGAGTGGTGCAGGGATTAATCCTCCTATGAGTTGTGGATAGTGGTGCAAGGCATACAGCCCCCTATGAGTGGGGAGGGGAGTGGTGCAGGACATCCAGCCCCCTATAAGTGGGGAGGAGAGTGGTGCAGGGCATAATCTCCCTTTGAGTTGTGGGTAGTGGTGCAGGACATACAGCCCCCTGTGAGTGGGGAGTGGAGTGGTGCAGGGCATACAGCCCCCTATGAGTGGGGAGGGGAGTGGTGCAGGGCATAATCCCCCTTTGAGTTGTGGGTGGTGGTGCAGGGCATACAGCACCCTATGAGTGGGAAAGGGAGTGGTGCAGGACATACAGCCCCCTATGAGTTGTGGGTAGTGGTGCAGGACATCCAGCCCCCTATGAGCGGGGAGGGGAGTGGTGCAGGGCATAATCCCCCTATGAGTTGTGGGTAGTGGTGCAGGGCATACAGCCCCCTATGAGTGGGGAGGTCAGTGGTGCAGGACATCCAGCCCCCTATGATTGTGGTTGGTAATGGTGATGGGCAACCCTCCAGGTGTGGTGACTGCTGCTAGTGTGGACCATGCTACCCCTGTGTTTTTGCTTTTGCTGATGGAAGGGAGGTCACCCCCCGTGTGTGTGCATTTCGTGTGTTCGTGACGTTAATTTGTGGGGGTGTCCGACTGACCGTATACGTTGTGCCGGTCTGTTCCTGATCCGGTCATAGATGTACAGTACTGGGATGACCTGCGCGATTCGATTCACCGTCTCATAGCCGTAGATCATGGTGTGGCGCGAATTGGACTTGATATGCAGCTCTCCCGGATGCTGTGACGTGCTGCTAGTGACGACCCATCCGGTGCGTAGGATTTGCGCATCGTACTTGTCCGGCCGGAAACTGCTATGGGAACTGCTTCCGGGCGACGCAAATCGGTGTTCGGAGGTACGCATCGTATCGTAGATGCTGCTGGAATCGCAGCCTATGTGTTGGACGGAATTGTGTCAGTTAAGCGCATCGTACTTCATCGCCCGGACGGACCGGCTCCTGGGACGAGTCGGTCGCGAGGTAAGGCTACGGACAGCTCTCGGAGGGCTATCCGACCCGGATCGGAATCGACCCCTCAGTGTTTGTTTTAAACTGGAAAATTACACATAGAGTATTTGTGCATCACAAACTCAACACCGTGGCCCGAAGAAGATTTAGCAACCCAAATAGGACTAATTGGGCAACAAAACAGCAGCAACTGCCACAAAAGCAATCACCAGCAAAGCAGGAAACTAAACATGTTGTTAGGGGGCATGACAGTCCACCGCCCACAATCACAAAACTAACTGGTGACTCAAAAAAGCACTCTGTACAAATACTTTATAAGATTGAGCATCACCTCCTCCAGCTGTGCACGCAATTTTGATGAAGCCAGTCCCCTAACCATAACACCCTCAATTATACTTTCAGAGTTTATACATAATGCAGGCCATAAAAATCATCAATGCGTATGATCATGCCCTAAAATGTGTCTTGACCCTGAGGATATCATAGTCCACTCAAATTCTGCTGTGGGAACAGCTGTATCCGTTAATATTTATGATAACGCCACACAGGGGACCTATCCGGACCAATTCACAGATGCATCACACAGACCTGTGCCTAAAGGAATAACAGTGGCACAAATCCATCATGCTCCCCTCAAGCAGTCAAGGTTCAGGGACAGTGATAATTTGGTGTAGGGATTTTCAACACCACTAAATAGAGTGGTAGCACCACACTCTACTGGTAACCAAACCATTCCTACCACCAGAGGGACCTCCGAGTCACTTAGCCAAGAAGCACCCAAGAAGCTAATGGATGTGCCATTTAAGTTGGCCCTACTCAAGGAAGATATCAAAACAACAAGGGAAGAAAGTGTGTCTGACCCATTCAGAGCCATGATGAGGGCAAGCACCTCCAAGGACCCCCCTGCCAGCATGCTGGGAGATGCTCAGTGTGGCCCATATATCCACTATGACGAAGTTCTTACAACTTTAAATTCTACTCTACTGGCTGCCATCAATGCCTTGAAATTGCAGTCACATAAATTGGAGGTGCAGATAGATCTAATACAAAATCTAGCTCAAATAATGATTACACTAGATAAAAAAATTGACAGTCTGGGCTGAAAGCTGGATACTCATGTATTTAAACACACAGCAGCAGACAACACTAATTACATGGAGGGAGTGATTTCACCGAGGGAAATATCTGAAGTTATGGAAAGGAATACGACATGTACCTGCAAATCAATACTGAATAAGCTTGGCACCCTCCCTGAACTACTTTCTACATTAGTAAATCACTAAAAAACCTTAGGGCGACCTTGCAGCATGAGCCCCTAATTGGAATGAGACCAAATAGATTTAGAGAATGATTTAACCAGGGGCCCTCACCAAATCATGCAAAACCCTCCTATAACAAATAATGCAAATAAGAAAAAGTAGCATAGCAGAGACCTTGTGCAATTACTTTACGAGGATAACAGGGCTCATGAAATAGACAAAATAAGGGGCTTAACCAAACAAAACGGGACTATTGGTTACGTCCCACCAGCTGAGCATGAAGATGACACCACAAATGGGTATTTCCCAGAAGTGACGATCAACAATCAAAGCCCCATATGTACAAAATTCAAAAATTGTGATTCCCAAATAGTTATTTAGTGGAAATTGCTCTTTGGGAATTGCAAAACAGAGAGTATGTAACCTACGATTTCCTAATAGTTATTCCTACGGATTCTCTATCAGGAAATCGCAAAATAGGAAATTGCTAAATTACGGTTTCCTAATAGGAAATTGCAAAATACGAAACAGAGCTATCTGGATGCAGAATGATGATGTCAGACCAGGAGGTTTATAAATACAAGTTGTGGCCACAACCATGATGCCTACGCTGGAAATAAGGAGTGCCCCTGCATCACCACTTCCACTGAGAAACACCATCCCAGGAGAAGACCATGGCCGTAGAAGATGGGAGCAAGGACTTAGGGTCTAGAAAGTGAAAAGTAAAGATTACAGAGAAGGAGCTGGAGCTCCTGACAGAGGAATGTAGGGCGATATTGTTTACTTTGCATATGTTACATCGCATGCCATTACAACGTGGTTGTTACAACGACTGCTTTTTGACATCGCATACAATTACATCGAAAGTCGTTACAATGAATTGCTGTAGGCGGTAGAAGGTGTTGGATGTACAATCCAACACCTTCCCTGCTGTTGCACAAACTGGAGTAGGAATAGTAAATGATACTATTCCTGAGTCCAGCGCGCCCCCTACAGCAAGTCGTTGTAACGACTTGTGATGTAATCGTATGCGATGTAACAACACGGTCATTGGACCAACCGTGTTGTAATGGCATGCGATGTAAAGCATGTGATATAATGACATATATTCAGGAATGTATGGCCCAGATGTGCCAACTGTTTGGAATGGCTTCCTTCTTTGTGCCAGAGAGCCAAATGACCCAGATCTGGACCAGCATGCTGAAGGAGGTGAACTCCCTAGGAGTCACTCAGAGGACCATTCCTGAGATCAGCAAAATGTGGTATGACCTGAAGTCTTGTACGAAGGAGGAGGTGGCTAGCAGGATGGCAGAGGGACATGGAACCGGTAGAGGACCCTCACAACACTCCCCTCCAACTCCCAAAGAGGTGGCCCTGGAAGCAGAGAGTGGGTGTAGCTGATATTGAGACCACAAATCCAGCAAGCACCATCCAAGGTAAGCCATCTTCTTTTACTTACCTAAAAAAACAGATAGTAAATTCATATATATATATATTCACTGAAAAAACCATAGGTTTCACACATGTTATAGTTAGCTGGACATTTTACTGATAAAAAACCAATGAAATTCCCCCGTTATAGTTACTGTAGGCAAGTATAACTCACGCGACCGTAATCCTCTGCTGATGCTAATACTGTATTTAGACACTTATTTGCCCATGTCTTCTTCCATTAAATTTTAGCTATACATATATTACAAATATTTTTTTTTCATAAAGACACATATGTCATCAGCAGAGGATTACGGTCGCGTGAGTTATAGTTGCCTACAGTAACTATAACGGGGGAATTTCATTGGTTTTTTATCAGTAAAATGTCCAGCTAACTATAACATGTGTGAAACCTATGGTTTTTTCAGTGAATTTGCAAGGTTTTTTAAATGCTAATTCCTAACTATAACGTGTGTGAAACCTATGGTTTTTTCAGTGAATTTGTACGTTTTTTTAAATGCTAAGTTACTTTACGCCATTTGTGGCGTGCGCGCCCACTTAACGCAGTTCGTTCCGTGCGCGCACGGTGCGCTTCGCGCACCGTGCGCGCACAGTGAGCACGCGGTGCGCTTCGCGCACCGCGTGCCCACGTTACGCTAGATGGGCCATGAACGCACGATGCGCTTCGCGCACCGTGCGCACATGGAGGACATATGATGAGCATCGTTGTGACAGGTAAAATATATGTTTTGTTTAAGTCTAATAAGCCATGCAGAAAAGGTGCCCTTCGGGCACCTTTGGCACACGGGGTGGGGAGAATGTGGATATTTTTCTTTTTTTTTTATTATTTCTTACCGTACGCGTACGGTAAGCGTAATCGGCGAAATTTTCGAAAAAATTAAAATTGCCTTTTTCCACTTGGGGGATCGTTGGGGACTCCCTCGACATGGCTAGGTGCTTGGGAGCTGTGTAAACAGCCCCTTTACATGTTTTTGCACTTGGTTTTTCAACCCCCTGTCAGAGTGCGAGAGAGAAAATGGCGGCCGCCGCTTCCTGGTTTCGACCGATTCGAATGTTTACTAAGATCTAAGGGCCAATCAGAATCGTGCTCGCGCACGCCACCGTACGCGTACGGTAAGCGCACCGTAAGCGCACCGTAAGCTGGCTCAGATATATATATTGATTTAAAGGCTATTTTCTCAGAATCTACTGAACAGATTTACACCAAACCTACAAAATTCACTTCCTTGACCTGAGGACTACCTCTCTGCCAAATTTCAAGTAATTCTGTTCAGCCGTTCGGGCTGTAGCTGTGTCTAAAGGTCCTATGGAAAAATGCATGGGAAAAACGCGTTTTGGGACCCCCCTTTTATCTCAGCCCCCGCTTGACGAATCCCCCCGAGACTTTCAGGGTAGGAGCGGAGCGTAGCGCCCCACCTATTTTGAAAAATTCGCGAGGATTCGTCAACCGGCGCCAAAGTTATTCAAAATAGAATGTTGCGGATTTCCTATGGAAACGTGGTCCTAACTATAACTACCTACTGGCGACCGCCAGTAGGTAATATATAAATATATATATATATATATATATATATATATATATATATATCATACATCACAACATGAATAACTCCATTGAGATGTTGTCCCACCCTGGCAATGCATCATGGGAGTTGTAGTACACATAATGTGCTTGCTGAACTGTGTGTTGATAACTACACCAAACATATCTCTATAACATGTCACAAACACATGGAACTGAGTTACAACATTATTGTAGGCAAACTTTAACCATTTATTTACACTATTTACATGCATCTACACAGACCACAGCCCGGATGTGCCTGAAACCATTGCAGCTGAAGGGCCTACCGAAAATGATGTGGTCATTTTGGAAGCAACACCCACCATCAACCCCTCCACCAATCACCCCGACTGCAACCAGCAGGACAGCAACCATCTCACTGCTGCCAGAGTTTGTGGACAGTGATGAGGGTCAATCACAGAGCAGGGACCCCAGAACATAAGAGGCCAGGACACATAGACAGCGGAGAGGACATAGATCAGCAGTCCATACTGAGAATGAGTCAGACAACATGTCGTATAGTGCTCCTGTGCATGGTGTGTTGCAGAAATCCATGATCTCCATACAGCGCCCGCAGACAAAACAGATATGGATTGTCAGTAGGCATCTGCAATGTATGTCTAAGTTCCTGCAGAATTTGGAGAAAGGGCAGGACCGGTGGCTAGCAGCAATGGAGTGGGAGCACCGTGTGCAGACCCAGAGGCACAGGCAGTACCTGGGAAGGTTTGATTCCTTCACCCGCTCCATCAACCACCTTGCAATAGCCACAATGCTAGCAAGGCGGAGTGTGAAAATGCAGACTGACAAGGGGTACTGCAAGTGCCACAGCCCTGGAGAACATCCAGACCCACAGCCTCTGTGTCCCCAAAATCCTACCCCCACCTGAGAACGAAGAGGTCTCTAGCCTCAGTGCCACATCAGTTCAGGAGACATGCAGGACCAGGCGTTCATGTCACCAGTCCCCCAGCCCAATGTTTCTGACAAATCACCCAAACCCAGAGGTCAAGAGTGAAGCACTGTACACTTAAGAATGAGCCTGCTTTTGTTTTGGTTGGCATTAGTTACTTTGTTTTTGATTTTCTAACAATGTTACATCCACAAGAATGCAGTTTATCCTCAAGTATAACAATATTGTTGCTACCTGAATAAAAGGTGGTGTCTCAGTGATACACCAAGCATTGCCATCATGTGTGATGTCTCATTATTTGATAATCTATTTACTTTTACCTCAGAAATAGTTGTTGGTCATCTCTGGGCATCGTACACGTCCCTCTGCCGCATGTGTGCCCCCCTGCTGCATCTGTAGCAGTGGTCACTCATTATCAGAGTCAGAATCTGGCTCTATTGGTATGTCGTGCAGACCCTTCCTCATTGTAAAATTGTGTAGTATGGCACAATGGCGATAATCTTGCAGCATGTATCCGGTCTGTACAGTAGTGCCCCATCTGTCTTGTGGAGGCAGCGAAAGTGGATTAACCACTGTTTTACAAAAAAAAAGATGTTCATGAGATCTTATCTGCTTGCAGAAAACATGGGAAATTAAACCATCCACAATCCCTGGATTTAATGCTGTTCATAACGTTGCATACAGGAAGAACCTCTTTGGAAGGGCATCTGGTAGCCTTTTGATTTATGTAATGCTCGACTAAAAATAAAGGAGATAAACAATTTGAGCACTGACATACAGGCACTAAGGGGTCCATTAGGATGTAGGGTGGATCGATCCATCCTACATCCTTCCCCGCCCGCCACCCATTTCTCCCACCATATTAGTATGGCGGGGGTACGGCGGCGGATGGGAAGACCGTCCGAAACTTTTCCGCCCGGTCAACGAGGCGGAAAAGGGTTTAATATGGTGGACACCGTAGATCCACATCAGGATGCAGGCGGGGGCAGCCTTTCCGTGGGCAAAACAATGACAGAAGGCGCTAAAGGGCGCTAAACCAAAGAAAAAATCAGCGTCGGAGGCAGAAATTAGATACAGGAAGAACCCTATTGGCCCCTCCCTCTCATTCGCTGGCTGCATTTGACCCCATTGATCTACCCAGCTCACTTTTAAAGGGTCTGAAATCAGGATTCCCTTCGGACCCGTGTGCTGCTAGACTTCTGGCTGACGTGGCAGATATTGTTAATCCAGAATTCAATAGATTTATAACTACGTCCCTTTCTGAAGCTCTTGTCCTGGCCACTTGGAAGCAGGCCATGAACATTCCTCTTTTAAAAAAACCTTTACTGGATCCTCTGTGCCCGTCTAACTACAGGCCGATCTCCCTTTTGCCCAGTGTGCCCAAGGTATGTGAGAAAGTAGCCACCAGACAGTTGACCGACTTTGTAGAAAGATCAGGCCCTCTCCACCCTGCACAGTCGGGTTTTAGGGCCTCCTTTAAAACTGAATCCACTCTGGTAGAAATTTCTGAAGCCATCAGAGACTGTTTGTATGCTGGCGGGAGGGCCGCCCTGGTTTTGTTGGACCCCTCTGCTTCACTCGATACGATTTCTCACACATTGCTGCTCACCCTACTGGCGGAGACTGGCGTATCAGGAAGTGCTTGGGCTGGCTCAAATCCTTTTTGGAGGATCGGACGCAGCAGGTGTGGCTTCCACCGTTTTCTTCCCCACCAAAGAAAGTGACCACAGGGGTCCCACAGGGCTCCTCCCTGAGTCCTCTTCTTTTTAATATTTACGTTACTCCTTTGGTTTATTTGGCTGAGGACTTGGGGGCGAAGATAATCGCTTACGCCGATGGTACCCAGCTCCTGTTCACATGGGAATAAAACGAGGGCTCTATTTCGGCCGCTAAATACTGCCTGACTGCAGTTTTTCGCTGGTTCCCGGCGGCTGAATTGAAATGTAACGAGGAGAAATCAGAAATCCTCCTATTTGGCAAGTTTCCTCCACGGTTTAGGGAAACACTCTGGCCTTCGATTCAGTGCTGCCTGCCTCATCAGGGAACCATGTTAAGAACTTAGGGGTTTGGTTTGAGGAAATTTCTTCTTCTCGACCCAGATCAAGAAGCTGTCAGGGACCTGCTTTAGTTCTCTAAAAATCCTCAGGAAGTTTCTTCCCCTTCTTCCTCAGGCGACCAAGGAGACAGTGGCCCGAGCCCTTATTCTCTCTCGGCTAGATTATGCCAACGCCTTATATGCTGGTGACCCGAGCTGCTTACTAAATAAACTGCAAGTGGTGCAGAACGCGGCTGACAGGCTTCTTTTAACATCCCTGCCAGACGTAGCGCGAGACAACACCTACATGTCTTACACTGGCTGCCTGTGGCAGAAAGGGTCAGATTCAAGATCTTAGTTATCGGCCACCGCGATTTGTATGCACTGGGCCAGGTTATCTTCAGAAACAATTTTCCTTCTACACCCCCGCAAGATACCTGCGTTCCTCCACTCAACTCCTGGCTCAAGTTCTGCGTTTCCGTTTGCAAAGGACGGGCGGCCGCTCTCTGGCTGTGAAGGCCGCTTTGGGCTGGAACGACCAAGCCCTCGCACTCCTATGCATTCAGGACCCGAGTCTTTTCAAAAAGAAGCTGAAAACTCACTTATTTCCCTAAACTTGGCTCCACTTCAGTCTCTCAAGGTTCGCGCCGGGACACTCTTGTAGTATCTGTGTGCGTTAGAAATGAAAATAACATAACATAACAAAGGAGCCCTCGCTGAAAAATAACTAAAAGAGGCAAGGACAAAACATAAGAAATACTTTGGCCTCTAAAACAAAAATATCTAGAGAAGGAATGGAAGTCTGCATTCCCCTTGTTAGCACCTGCTATGTCACCAAAATTCTGGGAATACGTCAATGGCCTTAACAAGAAAACCATCAGTAAAATAAATGTAAAGGAACAAAAAAAGTTTCAGCTCCATTATGTGCATGCTTTATAGATTAGTGCTTGGCATTTGACGTCATAAACTGAAACATCTTATGGGCAAAGTTTGCTGAGTGGAGAATACCAACAAACTTGCTAAACAACTAATAATCGCCTTCTATATGGATACTTGGGTCCAAATCAGACTGTCCCAAACCCATGCTTCTTCAAAATTAAATACAAATAAAGGACTGAAACAAGGTTGCATAATAGCACCCATACTGTTTAACCTTTATACCGCTGATCTAGGGCCGACACTATCCAAAGGCAATCTGTTCTCTCCAAAAACCAGGTCATTAAAACCACTGATTATACAATACGCAGATGACCTAATCATTCTAGATCACACCCGTACTGGGATGCAGATGGATTTAAGCATATTGTTTTCGTACAACACCAAAAAATACCTAACAGCAAACGCCACAAAAAACAAGGTTCTGGTCTTTGAACAATGAAAAACAATCTTCAACAGGGGTGGAACCTGGGGTCGCTTAATCTATTAACAATAAGTAAATACAACTATCTGGGTGCATGGCTGTCTGACACAAGCAAAATATTCTTACAGTCCAGGGCAATAAAAGAAAGAGCAACAAAAATGACATTTGCACTCAAAAAACTCCATCAAAATCTGTATAGTCCTACTACAGAAGGAATACCTATAGCTATCCGGGCCAAACTGCTACTGGCTATCAATAATGGGCATTGGGCCTTCCCATGGATGATATTGAATGTCATTGTGTTGCTTGAACATGAAATACCTTGAAAAAACAAGAAACAAGAGACAAGAGGCGTTTGGTAAAACAGGAACAGTTTGTTTCATTAAACAGCGTGGCCGGGAGCACAGTCACAGGCATAGGGACTGTCACAATTTACAGTCGGTCTAACATAGACTTTTATGCTGTTCATCGAATATAATAAAATGTTTCCAGTGATCCTTTTTTGGTAAGGAATGCCAAACTCTGTCTTTGGAGCCATAAATTAAGGAATTGGATGTGGAATCTAGGTGGGCCTCGACCTTGTGTGGACACAATGAGGCCAGTGGGTAACGTGTCCAGATGTCCGGCATAGAGAGCACATGATCACAGCTTGTACATTTTTGTGCGGTGTCATGATTGGCTAAGTGTTTCTTACTTCATGTGGCATCTGACTTTATGGTGTTTTTGGAACACATGCACTCCTCAGGCCATGTGTGCTTTATTGGGGCCAATCTCCCTGAATCATTGTGGTGTCACTGTGCCTATCTGTGGGAATGATCTGGAATTTCTTGTTTTCACATTGCCTGCTGGCTATGTGCCACCCCACATGTGATCTGTCAATCAGCGACCTCGGGCCTGGGTCTCAGGGCTGAGACTGAGGTCAAGTTCACAAAGGGGGAATTTGCCAATAAAGATGCAATTTAGATTTTATACATGAATGTATTATTATTCATATTGACATTGACTTTTTCAATATTAACACTTGAGCACTGTTAATCCGCAGCTTTCAGGAACATTTTTGATCTGCTAAAATACATAAGACGCACTTAACGACGCACTTAACTGTGCTTGGAGTTTGGCCTGCTACGCCAAGAAATCAAGTGAAAAATAGCTATCGTTAAAGACTATCATCTGGTTGCCTCTGCTAAAGAAGGTACAATGAAAGGCGCATTACAGGCCATCTTCTAAGCAGAATCAAGCCCCCAGTCAAAGTACTTACAGAGCGTTCATAACACCTTGAACTTTAACTATGGGCATCAAAAATCACGTGGTGATAATGCACCAACAGTTGAAGTGCACTTTAAAAACTCATGGAAAGCAATTGTCCTATGCGCTTGACTTGCTGGAAGTAATGCACACTTTGGGGGCTCCAGGTTTGCTTCAATCGTACAAGTCAGCAGCTCTTCAGCCATATTTGAAGGCATCCTCGGGCAGGACAGCTCTAAAGCATATCCTCTACATGAGACTGGTCACAATTCCTTTTTGGGAATTCAGAGCGCATTGGGAATCAAAAGATGGGGGACTGCAGCGGTGCCATCTGTATAAGTATGCTACTGAATCCCTGAGCTAATTATCATGCAGTTGTCCTGTGCTGATAACTGAAAAACTCACTTTGCTGAGGCCATTATTCCTGAAGTATGAGTTAAAAACCTGCAGGAAAGCAGTTTCCTACGTGTACACATGTGATGTCCCAATGGAACTGGCGAGAATGGAAAAAATACTATTCCATAGTAGGGGACTGGTAAAGGGAATGTAACACTTGACATTCACCAGCTGTATATTCCCTGCCAGAACGTCAGAAAGGAATTACTTTCTTCAAGGCAACTTGCACCTTGGTTTGAACTAGAAATTCTGCCATCATACCTGGATTTTGGACCAAACCTTGCACGTTGAAAATGTGTTTATTCAATCTTTGCACTTCGGGCTAAATCAATGGCCACACACTCATCGCAAGTACTAGTTGCTTGTTAATGTCTGCCCATGAACGCTATTTAAAAGAATGCACATTAGGCAATCTGCACTTCTGAATGATCTTTCAATGTTGTTTTCAACTTGTATTCCAGTTTAATCTCTGCTGTTATGTTTTCATTGCTTGCATTTCGGTGACATGCAATTAATCAAGGAACATAAGGAGTCCACGGTAAACAGCGTTGACTATACTCCTGCATTTTAGATTGGATCCTGCACTTTATATTTTGTACCATGAGTCACATGTGTAATTATGCATTTATATCAGGTGGTCGGACAAGCTTGGTTGAAGTAAAGGGCACAATATCACCTTATTGAAACAATGGTGTTTTAATTACATCGCAGTTTTAGGGTATTTATTACGTTGTAAAGTTCTTTTTGGACTATTGTGAAGATTTTAATTAATCATACAATAAAGTATTTCACTCATACTAAACAATACAAAGTGAAACATGTTTGTAATGACTATCCAGGATAGTGTCAATATGCTGACAATATCTAGGTGCAATTGTGAAATCAGGGAATGTACTGATTGAAGAATAACACCAGTACTGCAATAAATTCCAATAAACTCAACTTTCATATCCGGACTATAGAGTACCCCTCATTCTCTGTCAAAGCTGGTATTATACTAACCTACAGTTTCTATTTCGTGACAAGATGAACTATAACCAGGAAAGACCTTGGAGCTGTTCACGGTTTTAGGTTAAGCAATGGAAATCCCATACAATTGAATGGTATTCTCATGTTTTTAGGTCTAGCCTGAGCCAGCGCACAAGTGCTTCTCTGGCGATCTGTTGTAGTAGAGTACGAGAGAGAAGCCCCACCCACTCCCCCGCCCATATTTTTCATTGACTTGTGTCTTTGTCCTTCGTAAATGCTGGTGTCTGGATCCTTAATAGGCATGTTAGTCCCTCCTTAGTAGGGCCATGCTGTCATGATGGACTGCCTGGATGGACCGTGCAGCTGTCAGTATCTTGTGGGTTGCGGGGGTAGCTGTCATTGAGAAGATGTGCTGTCTTCAGTATTTCAAGAAAGACCCGGGACTGCTGTATCCAATGGCGGAGGGTAGCTGGGAGTATAACAGGAACTGCAGTAAGGACCTGATGGGTTAGTGGGGCAGCTGTGAGTATGGTGGGGGCAGTTGGAGTGACGTATTGTATCTGATGGGGCTAGGGTTGCTGTCATGAAGACCGGGGGTAGCAAGTTTTAAGTATCTAAGGTGTGTGGACTGGTACGTCTTATCGGTGACAGCTGCATGGAAGAGACAGACTTAAGGCCTTGTGAGTATCGGAGGTGAGACTGTGGCTGTTGGAAGTATTTGAGGAACCAGATGCGAGTGTCTTCTTGAGAGGGTACATCTGGTAGTAGCTGAGGGAGCTGCGAGGTGGCATGGTTTGGGAAAGTCCAGGGGTTTGGACGGGCCCTTGTTGGAGTCTTGAGTATGTCTGTGGGTTTATATGTGGTACATCGGCTGAAAAGTGAACGGGTACCACCCAGCTGTATCTTATTTATGGGTGGCATACCCCGCGTGTCAGACATGTGTTGCATACTTCAATTGCCCTCTTAGGACTGTTGACACACATTTACCTACCTCCGTGTGTAGGCACCATAGCACCCTCGTCATTTATGTGTGTAGAAATTAAAAGGTACTGTGGCTCATACCATTCTTCAAGTAGCCATTCCCCTGGGTGGTGGAGGGGGTGCATTAGAGGTGGGACTTCAGCTGAAAGTGGCTGAGCACACAGTTTTTCTATTTGTTTAGACGGGTATAGTGGATTTCAAAGGGTAGTTTCTTTCTGACCTTATTTGACACTATTGTGATTATTAGCACCTTTTATTGCTTGCAGCTACACCTTATCCTGTAGCTTTGTTGGAAGGAACTCTGCAGCTTACTATTATGAAGTATATTGTAACCACAAAATGAGTGAAATTATGTTGTTATTTTGGAAAGGCGATGGTTTAATATGGGGGAAATTGGTCCCTTTTAAAAAAATAATACTTCCGTGATGGGACTGGCTGGCAGCAGCAGAGCGATGATTGTGTTAAGACTGGGCTGCAATACCCCCAACGCTGGTCGTATAGTTACAAAGACGTACGTGCAGACCATAGAACTCAAACTTGGGCCCAGACCAGAAGCAGAGACAAATTGTAAAAGCAAAGTTAAAGCTAAGAAGGTGTTGCAAACCCCTGTCAGGGGAATGAGTGCAGGTGGGATGATCCAATGAGCACATTACAAAGGCAGAGAGCCAGGCCCACCTGTTCCACTCACTGTCCATTCCTTAAGGAGGTTATGACTTGGCCCTTAAGTAGGTCCACTGGATGGGCATAAGTGGATCCTTCACTCCTGAGGTAAAGCCACCAAGGTGGCCACAGACTTGCTACATAAAATTGAATTGGGTCCAGTGGACATGTGTGGGGCAAGCTTAGCACTCAGATGTGTAGTACAGAAGCCCTGAACCCAGGATAGACTCGGGAAATGGCAGAGTGGCACAACAGTTGTGCCCTTTACTGTGCTCCCACTCTGTAGCTCTCAGAATTAACCACAGGTATTCTACAGTGTAACGTACACCCTGACACACAGTGTCATTGCTCCTTACACCTGAAAATCATTCCCCAAACTGTCCATGTTTGGTCTTATGCATGTACAAGAAAGTTACATACAGTTAGAATTCTGGCAACAATCACACATGGAGAGCAATACACAAATTCTTGTTGTGTTTATTGGTGTAGATTGCCACACGGTGAAGTGGAGTGCTTTCGGCTGTGGCCTACCACAGACCCGCCTCCTGACTGCCCACAACTGCCGTGGTGTGTATCATTGTTTTGTGGTGCGAGTTCCTGAAACTGTGAGTGATTCTGTGAAAGAGCTCTTCTACTCCCAGTGAGATAGGCCCTTCAAGGGGCCGGTGTCGGATTGTGTTGGGTGTCAGGGAGATAATCTCCTCTTTTCACAGTCCAAGGGTTTCTATTGTTCCACTAGAGATCCCAATCTGCAAAGCAACAACACCTTTCATAGTTGGAGCAGACATTACCACTTCCCAGGCCGGGCGGGGGTGCCCTATGTACCGCCCCACTCCGGGAAGATCATGACAGCGATACCTGCTTCGCCTGGACCCTTATGGACAATCCACAGCACAAGTTTCAATACGATACAATGTTATTGACTATTTGCTAATTATAACTAGAATGCAGACGTCATTTTTCTTTCTACAAGAGGAGGGTCATGGTTTGCAAGCCGACCTAGTCAGGAAGGTTTTCAGTTTTCAATTAGAGGTGGCTAATTGCTCCAGCCCCCAGCCAAGGCCCACACGCAGTCTTGTTCACTGAATGGAATGTGCCTTGCTGAGCAGCCACATGTGGAGTGAGGGATCTCGAGTGTGGGGTGGAGGTAGCGAGAGGGCACCTGCACCCAACCTGCTAGCAAGGAGCTGAATCTGCCCTTCTCCCTCGGCCTAATCCTGCCCAGCCCCCCGCCCCCTTGTGTCCGGCAGCTGCTTTGTTATTCACTTCACACGTCTTTTGTCCCATAAAGCTCCTCCCGGCAGCCATGGCCTCTTCCTTAAAGGCCTTTGTGGATGGTGTAAACAGGGCATTTGGGTCATTTAGATGATTCGATTAATCAGTGATGGACTTTGATGCAGCCCATGACGTTTCCGTTCTGATAGGCATTGTTAATAGGGCAAATCTGGCACTTGCAGTTGTTCAGCGATTAGGTGTATTTACTGTTGTAAAGAGTATGCATTTCTTAATTGCTGGAGGGGTTTGCAATGATCTACTTTACTTATTTCCTTCAGGCACTCTCAGTGTTTCTGTGTACATGAGTACATTTGTGTGAAATATAGTTTTATCTAAAGAGTTCTGAGGAGCACAGCTATCTTTGTTGTTTTGAAGTCATGCAGCCCAGTTTGCTAGTGCCCATGTTGATTGTTCAAGGGAGTAGAACTGAAGCTGCTAAAGCTGAATTTTAAAGTGACATGTAAAATAGTTTGAGCTGGAGGTCTTTGTGCCCATCTGTGTGCTGTTCTTTGACTATATAAGCAACTTGGGGTGTGTGGGGCACCGAGTGTGTGTGTTGGAGTGCGGATTGTTTCCAGTTGGGAACCACCACCTATTGCATTCCTCCACTAAATGCCTGAATTAGTTTCCACCTGTGTCAATATGTTCATGGCCAGTTGTGATGGCTGATTGTACAGCTGCATCTCTCTTTATCCACGCTTGGTGGGAGCGCTGGCCATTCAAACATTCATCTGTGTAGGTGTGAGAAGCGCATGTGGTGATCCGGGCTGAGTAAACATGGGAAGTTTGTTTGTTAAACATCCAAAGAATTATGAGTTTTCACTGCCACCCAATCTTGATGAATGATTGAACATCTAAATATTTCCAATTCCTATAACTTAATAAGATACCAGAAAGTGTAACTGGTCCAGCAGAGCACAACTTCTTTGAAGGACGCTGGTTTAACCTTACTGGTTCACAGGTCTTATCCCCCTCTCCAGTAAATCCCATACAGATCACAGATACAAAAAATACATAGTCAGTGCATGTGATTAGTCTTGAACCCTCATCTCAATGAACCAGACTTCAGCCAAGGAGTGCCATTATGTTGGACTTGCAAAACACTTATGTATAATGCAGACATCAACATTTCACAAAACAGAGCTAATGAGTGGCTTCAGGTCACGCGTCACACCCTCATCCAGTCCCAGCTTTTTAGCTCAAATCATATTACATGCTGGATATTATTGTTCCATAAAATGTAGAAAGTGAAACTACAAGTACCAGATTGAAATATGTTGGTCAGTTTAAGCAAGGACAGACTGATTGTGTCATACTTGACGTGGGCCCACATGCAGCTATGAAAAAGAACAGTGATACACTTATTGGCCACTTTCCAGTCGGCTTACACAGGAGCAAATGATAATTATGGCTCAAAAAATTAACATTGGGGTGAGCCATTCCTTAGACTATTTATTTGCATTGAGTGAAACTGCCCATAAGGGAACTTATTATGGGCTTACAAAAGACAACAACTCAAAAAAAATGCACCAGCCTACACCTCTTTAACCACAATGGTCAACCACAGTCAAGCAGAGGTAAGAACCTCTTGCCCCATTGTAAAAAGTAAAAATAAAAATAAATGTGGCCCAACTCCATACCTGGGAGGAAAGCAATGTAAAATTACTTGCTAAATTCATGATGATTTTCAACAATCAAAATCGGAGAAAGAGAGCAATCATACATTCACTCTACCTTACCGTGCTCAACCAGAATGAACACACTATTTGACCAGCCTATTTCCAGTACATTACCTTTAGTTTCACAGCTAATTGGAATGCCTTGGAAAGAGCAGTGCTAGTTGTCATACAGCAAGTATAGACTAATATGGCAGAGAGCTGTCAAGAATACCTACTTGTCCTATCACCTAGAGTGCAAGATACACCTTTGCTTCCATTATTATCCTTTTTTATAGGTTGACATAGTGTTGCAGACTTTTTTCATACAACAACCCCCTTTTTAGGTCGAGCCTAGCGTCAGCACGCATGTGCTGCTCTGCGAGGCATGCAATATTGGAGTATGCATTTGAAGCCTCGCCCACTCTCTGCCCATATTTTTCATTGGCTTGTGTCATTGCCCTTCATAAATGCTGGCTTCTGATTCGTAAATAGGCTTGTTAGTTCCTCCTTAGTACCGCCTTGTCTTCATTTGTAACCTCCCATGGCGACTGGCCCTTTTACTTGGCTTGTTACACTGTGTGTGTTATAAGTAGTTGAGCACTATTTAGTTTATCGCTGACTAATGGGGACAATGGCGGCTGCTTTTTGTTGTATTTGCAGCGCGCCCACATAGGACAATGGCAGCCACTTTTGCATTGAGTGCTGTGCCGCTCTAGCTTTAAAAGTGCCTGCTCCTACCTCCACAGTACAATGGCGACACGTTTGTAAAAGATATTACTTTTAAGAAGAGCGCAAAGCCCGCTTCAGGGACACTGTACTTTCTTTATCCTTTTTTTTTTTTATAAACTTGCACGCTGAGCGCGCCACCTGCTTTAGGGACCACGCGCTCAGTATCATTTTTAAAAAAAACAATTACTTGTGAGCATGGCGCCCATTTTAGGGACACCGTGCTCTGTTTCTATTTTTTTTTTTAAAAGTCACTGTTGAGTGCGGCGCCCGATGCAGAGACAACCCTCTTTTTCTCTTTTTTGTTTGTTTAATTTTACTAGTGAAAACACAAAGAGATGATGGACAGAGCGCTGAAACTTTTCAGACACTCACCCCCAGTCACAGATCTGGGTTGAATCCATCATCATTATTTAGCTCACTTTGCCACCTCAGTTCAGACCCAGCTATATGCAAATCAGTCTTGACCCTGTACCTCATGGGAACAATCCTGCCCGAACTGACAAGACAGGTCTTCGCTGAACCGGAAACAAGCATCCTGGGACCGGTTTCTGGGTAACACCCTTCATCAGCCAGGCTAGCTTGAATCCAGTGGCAAAGTGAGCAAGGGACCCACGCCTGGGCATACCCTGCAAACTTAGGGTGAACAAAGCAAACACAAAGAGATGATGGACAGAATGCTGAAACTTTTCAGACACTCACCCCCAGTCACAGATCTGGGTTGAATCCATCATCTTTCTTTAGCTCACTTTGCCACCTCAGTTCAGACCCAGCTATATGCAAATCAGTCTTGACCCTGAGCCTCATGGGAACAGTCCAGCCCGAAATGCCAAGCCAGGTCTTCCCTGAACCGTAAACAAGCATCCTGGGACCCGTTTCTGTGTAACACCCTTCATCAGCCAGGCTAGCTTGAATCCAGTGGCAAAGTGAGCATGGGGCCCACTTCTGGCCATGCCCTGCCAACTTATGGCGAACAAAGCAAACACAAAGAGATGATGGACGGAGCGCTGAATCTTTTCAGAAGCTTGTGGAAATATGGATTTTTTATGATCAATTATGTCCCCTATCTTGGACCCCAACGGTTTCATGTATAAATCACAAGTACATGTATGTTCCCTCCAGTTCCAGTTATGAAGACGCAAACACATGTGCGTCCACCGCCAACATGTCCTCTTTCAGATCTGCCATGAATGGGCTGGATATTCCATTCCTAAGTATGAAAGGCCACCGGCTTTATATGGTTCACTTATGCCATTTTACAGTCCAGGCAAGTAGGCCCTGATTCTGCCATCAAGCTTTTCCTGCCTTCTGCCTCTGAAAGCTCCAGTCCGAGCTCGCATCTGTATCCATGAACTTTGTCCTACTCTTTGCGCGGCTAACGGTGCCTGACATCAGCCTGTTGCCTGCCAAAAACTGTATTTCACCTTCGAGATTATCTGCTCCGCTCCCTACCCAATGCATTCCTGTCTAGTAGTTTAAGTAAACATTCTTCCAGCTACCGAGCAAAAGGCCCGGCTTCTCTGTCATTTTGCAAGTGATTCATAGCCCTGTTACTATGGAAGATTTCTGCCCTCGCATCTAGTGTAGACACTTAGACGCTTGTACACGCACTAACAGTCAGTATAGTCAGTATAGAATAAGATTCTACTCTAACAGACCTCTCTTTTGGATAACATAGTTCTCTAAACATAGGATGTTAGATATGATTTGGGATTAGGTTGACTTGACCCTCCAGACTTCTGCCACATGTAGAGCTAAATGTCAAGTCCCCTTCACCCCCTAGTTGCACGTCAATCACACGTCATGCTGCTGCGCGCGCATTTCTGCCAAGTATTTCTGCTGACATTGCAAAATTCTTTCATGGAACCACCCTATTATGACATCATACCTGATGACGTTCTTTAGTTACACCCAGTTACACCCACTTTTGCTACGCATGTATGTTTTATCTTTGCTATCAATTGTTACGCCTCCTCCATCTGTTTCACTGTAATGCCTATTGTATAAAAATGATTACTTGTCAATAAAGTGGGGTTCTTCACTTCCTGAACCTTCGTGGTGATGGAATATGGAGCTCCTCAATTTAAATTGATTCTGGAATAAAGCCCGTTCCGAACCTCTAATACCACGGATTCTGCCTCTTATTTTACTGAGCTATTGTTATAGATTTTCCGCATCAAATTAAGTTCCGGTAATTAAATTATTTACCACATAAATGGCGCCCGAACAGGGACACTTTCTCATCTCACGCGCCGGCGGTGCGTTGCAGGCCCGGTCTCCTGTCACAGCTGGACGGACAACAACGCGTACCCACAGGATTTCCTGTATCTCCCTCCTGCCGAGCGGGGGTAACTGAGGCTGCGATCAACACCCAGACGAGGCGGTGAGAAGTGCGAAGTATCCCGACCAGAGCCTAGCTGAGAGAGCAAGATCCGAGGTATACAGAGGCCCACCAGTTTCCAAAGTTTCCGAAGTTCCGAGTCGAGTCCAGTCCGGTTCAAGTTCAGTTCAGTTCCGAGGCCTTCCGTTCCGAGCTACCCGGTGAGTACCATTATCGGGGAGGCGTTCTGACGTGCACATAGGTTGTGCCGGTCAAGACGGGTTTGGGTACACAAATCCGGTCTGCACTGTTTCAGCAGTGTATCTGTACTGTTTAGCAGTATATCAAGTATGTCTAGTATATAATTCAGAATTACCTAGTTAGTATCGAATATTATGCTTAGTGACTAGTTCCCTAAATGACCATCATTGTTTATTCATTAAATGTTAAATGTTAAAATGTTTTAAATACGTTCTGTATATTGTGGTGTGAATGACTGTTCATTATTGTGTTTTATGGTATTAAACGTGTTCAAAATTAGGTATCAGATCAGTTCTCAATATGCCGCTCTTTTCGAAATTAAGACAGATCAAAACTAGAAAAGGGGTACTCGAAGAAGCTGTTCCCATTCCTCCTAGGGACACTCCAGGGTACTTCATGTATCATAAACATGGCCTAGACGCCATATTATTTCTTGATCTATGGGTAGACTACACCAAGGAATTACCAGAAAGTCAGAGGTGGCCCGTAGCGGGGACCTGGGATGCAGATTGCATTATGAAAGTAGAAGAAGAATTATGGAAAAGGAAAGCTAGACAGTCACAGAAAGATGCCATTGAATTATGGCGTAAAGAATCATATAGACGTACAGAAAAAGCGCTCAGACAGGAAGAGAAAAGTAAGGAGAATTCAAATAAAGTTCGAGAAAGTGTATTAATTGAAGAAGGTACTCGAGTAAAGTCAGAACAAACAGACAGACAAAGAAATGCCCTTGTGAATGGTATGTATCCTCTTCTGGCCGAAGGACTACCTAAGGCTACTCCGGAGATACCAAGAGACTTGCCACCCCCATTGTTTCCGATAAAAGCACATCCCAAAGGGCATCCCAGAACCGCAGAAGATGTTTTTCTTTCCTCTTATTTAGACGACGCAGCTCCCGAGTATGCTAATGCTGCGCCACATAGACCGTCTGCCGAGGGGGTTCAACGCCAAGACCCTCCTCCGTCTGTACCTCTGCAACAGCAAACCCCGACACAAGTTCCGGCAAGCACATCTGTTTCTACATCCGCATCCACACCTATGGTTGCTATATCCCGTTCAACGAATCCTTTCACATCCAGCACCCCAGGTGGTGCTACCGGAGGTACATCAAGCATTTTTTCTACGCCACCCAGAACAAATAAACTTTCCTTTCAAGAATTAGCCCACCAACGTACGCCCAAACTAGTAACTCCCAACACGCTCAAGGAACTTCTAATAGACTGTAGATATGACCCTGTGCCCGGAAAAGGGGACGAAATGATGCTGGCATCATTACGTATCCGACGAGCTGCAATATATTTAGGGAAGCTACCAGGAATGACTGCACATTTAGAAAATATATATCATTTTGTTCAGTCAGGGCGAGACCCTGAGAGTATTAACAGAGCCATGGAGTACCAAAAGGTGGAAATACAGGGGGAACTGTTACGTTTCCTCATAAACTGTGTGATCAGAAATCAAGATCAACCGGGGGTAAATCCGGAAAAAATGCAAATTCTTACCACATGGGGTAAGAATATATCAGAGGGGAGACACGATAAACGATCATGTATAGTAGCTATGAGCCGAAAGATCCGCAAAGAAATAGAACGAATACACGAGGAAAGATTAGCAGTAGACGAACCAGAACAAACCGAGGATGAGGAAGAATTAGAACTACCCACAGGACAGTTAGAAACCATGGCCTATGTAGGTAGAGGAAGATCTTGCAATAATACTAGATGCTTTACTGATCCGATATGTCCGATACGTCCAGATAATAACAGAAAATTCCAAACTCCTATAATAAATATAAGGTCCCCCAAACATTCATTCCAAGCCGCTGACAAATTACTCCGAGAACGAAGGGGTTATCATATACTCGATTCTATGGACGAACAAGAATTAGCCAGGTCAGCCGTTCACTGGGTTGATAGTCCTGGAAAATATGGTGATGATACACTAGTACATACGTTTTTGAACCTCGCCCCAGATGAACAGCGTTTAGCTGGTATCTATATGATTCAACAACTCCTTATATTATATAAAAGCCAACACTCCGATCCTGGTCCCTTACCTGATATATTGACTGAATTACTCACGAATAAATGGAGAGGTTCCGGTACTAAGTTAATTAGAGAAATACTAGAATCCAGAAAGCAGTACATCCTTTTTGTATGTCCTGAACATGTCTCACTGCCCATCAAGGAAAGAACGACGTATTACATGGATAGACAGAATCCCTTACGCGAAGTGCACCCGATAAAGGGTGATGACAATGAGTTTAAACGTGTGTTTGTATACACACCCATATCTAAAATAGAACTATTAGAAATGAAGAAAGTGGTACCCAGTCATGATAAAGACCCAGCAGGTTTCCATCGTGAAATTAAAGATATGTTACTCATGGGAGAATATACCTACCCCGACATTATGACAATATTGAAGGTATTAATGCCTGCGGGCATTTACGAAAAACTCAAGGAAAAGGATTGGGAGGTGGGAGACCAGAAGATAGATTGGACAGCATTAGAAAACGAAGAAAAAGCTCGAGGTCCAGGTTCAGGGCTCGGGGACAAGACCAAAGCACTACCAGGTTTACTAGTACAGGTACTGCCACGTTTATTAACTACGAAAAAGGAAGACTGGGGTGCAATCTCAGCCTGTAAACAAAAATCAGATGAAGACACTAGTGATTTCTATTCCCGATTTGAGAAATGTTTTGGTATAAATAGTGGAATAAAAGCAAGTAGCGAGTCGTATCCACATCTGTTTGTGACAAAATTGGTTGAAAATGCCTTGCCCCAAGTTAAGAATAGAGTATTGAAGTTCGAGAGTACCTGGCAAGGTAACACTCCGTCACAAATGTTACAAATGCTACAGTACCATCACAATAGAATTAGAGAAGAACAAGAACATGAACATAGACGCATGAAAGACACGAAAATGAAAATGCTAGTTTCCCAGACAGTTCCAGCTGATGGTCATAAGAAGGGTATAACACAGTCCAGTGTTTCAACAGGTCCTGTTAAAGGGACGTGCAACTACTGTAAACAGCCAGGTCATTATGTACACGATTGTCCCGTTTTAAAACATAATATCGCCATAGGTAACACAAAAGAAAGACCACGGCCACTTAGACAGGATCAGAATCAACAAGGAACTCCGCAGCATGCACAGTCCATGCCAGCTCCGCAACAGTCTATGCCAGCTCCACCACCGCAGCCTATTGCTGCCACACAAACAACGACCCGACAGATGTATCAGACCGCACAGTATGACTATCCTGATTATCAACGATACTCATGAAACAGCCTAGAGAGGGAAGTTGGCTTACCCCTTATTAAGGTCCCTGTAGATCAAGAAGGACCTTATGTACACAGTGAACTGTTAGGTCAAGATAGAAAATTCTTACTTGATACAGGGGCAAGCCGAACAACAATAAAACGTAGTGAAGTTCCAGGGGCACCCCTCTCAGGCTCACAGAATATTTCCCTTGGTTTTTCAGGAAAACCTATCATTAACGAAGTAACACAGCCTCTTCCACTTACGATCGGTCCCTTGACACGAACTACAGATTTATTACTTACTAAATCATGTCCAGAAAACTTGTTAGGCATAAAAACTTTGAAAGCTCTAGGAGCTATTATATGTTGTTCTCCGGAAGGAGTAAGATTGTTTTTACGTGATTTCAAAGGGCACTACGTGTCCCGAGACATGGATCACCGACTACAGACTTTACCGACACATTTATGGGCACAAGGCCCTACAGATGTTGGTTGCATGAACATTACACCATATCGAGTCACACTAAAGGCAGGAGTGGTACTTCCACGAATGCGACAATACAAGTTACCCCCAGATGCTGTAGTGGCTTTACTACAAATCATTGACGAGCTTATTACCCAAGGAGTGGTTGTGGAAACTGACTCCAATGTATGTAATTCCCCGATAATTCCGATTCTTAAACGAACAGATCCAACAGCCCCGCCAGTATATCGATTGGTTATTGATCTGCGCGAATTAAATAAATGCATAGTACCACAATACCCCGTAGTCCCAGACATTTCTTCATTACTGACAGCCATTGATTCCGAAGCAACATTCTTTACTGTAATTGATCTCAAGAATGCCTTCTTCAGCGTCCCAATAGATCCGGAAAGCCAATACTTGTTCGGATTTAGTTTAAATGGACGAAGCTTTACATTCACACGCGCACCTCAAGGATTTACAGAAAGCCCCAGCATTTATAGCCAAGCACTGAAACGAGAACTCGACAGTATCCACATGCCAGTCAACACTGCCCTGCTTCAATATGTCGATGATCTGCTGATCACCGCTAGGAGCGAACCTGAATGTGAGAAAGCCTCACTGACGGTATTACAATTTTTGGCCGAAAAGGGGCACAAGGTGTCCCCTTCTAAGCTGCAATTCTGTGTCCAGCGAGTTGTTTACCTCGGTCACTCGCTGTCCAAGGAGGGAAGGCAGCTTACACCAGATCGCATCCAGCTAATTGCTAATATGCCAATACCCAAGACACAAAAGGAGGTGCGGGCTTTCATAGGCCTCACTTCATATTGTAGGCAGTGGATCCCTCAGTATGCATTTCTAGCAAAACCCCTCATTCAATTGACAACACAGGAGGCAGCCACATCGACTGTTCTCCCTTGGACTCAGGAACATACACAAGCTTTTGAAAGCCTAAAGAAAGCCTTATGCCAAGCACCTGTTTTAGCAACACCATGTTACAATAAACAGTTTACACTCTTCGTTACAGAACGCGAAGGTACTGCCTTGTCAGTACTCACACAGGAACAAGCAGGATCACACAAACCATGTGCTTATTTTTCTAGTACATTAGATCCCGTAGCTCAGGCTTTGCCTGCGTGCCTGAAATCAGTGGCAGCAACAGCTTTAGCAATCAGACAAAGCGATGCCATAGTATTAGGACATCCATTGACAGTACAAGTACCACATGCAGTAGAGGTTCTCTTGAACCGCACACAAACACAACACTTGACTATAGCACGACTCACTGGTTACGAATTAACATTGTTTCAGCCACATATAGAAATCAGACGTTGTAGTACATTGAATCCTGCTACACTGTTACCTGTAAATGGAACAGACCCACTAGCACATGATTGTATTGAAGTTATCACTATCACGACGAAACCCAGACAAGATTTAACAGACGTCCCATTGTTAGACCCAGACCTGACGTTGTATGTAGATGGTTCATGTATGAGAACAGGTACAGGAGAGCTAGTGGCCGCTTACGCAGTCACAACAGACACCGAAATCGTTGAAACAAATTGCATAAATACCTTGTCAGCTCAAGCCGCAGAGCTCATCGCTCTGACACAAGCCTGTATTCAAGCAACAAATAAAAAAGTCAACATATACACTGATTCACGTTATGCATTCGGAGTTGTACATGATTTCGGCGTGCTGTGGCGAGAGAGAGGTTATTTAACTTCTCACGGTGCCCACATTCAGCACGGACCCCTTATTCATGCCTTATTAGATGCAATACATCTACCCACTGCAATATCAATTATGAAATGTAAAGCTCATACGAAAGTTACTGATATCATTTCTCAAGGCAATGATCTAGCTGACAGAACAGCTAAACAGACTGCTCAAACTCAAACATCCGACATGACAAAGACAATAGTCCCGACATCAACACATTGCATGATGGTTAAGGATCCCGCTCTTGACGTAATTGACATACAGACACATGCTACACCAGACAAAATAAAGAAATGGACTGAATTAGGAGGGATCCAAACGGTTCAAGGATGGATGACGAAGGAAAAATCTGTGTGGTTCCTTCCTGATTCAATGGTCCAAGTCGTTATTAACACTGTACATAGTCCAGCACATCTAGGAGAAAAAGCTATGCTAGACAGCATCCAACACATTTGGTTCAACAAACATTTACGAGCAGCGGCTAAACAAAAAGTCCGTACCTGTATGATCTGTTGTCAGTTTAACCCAGGTAAAAGCATTCCCGTAGAGCAGGGTGGATTTCAGCCTCCTGATCACCCTTTTGAAGTCCTCCAGATGGATTATATCCAGATGGAACGATGTCGAGGATTCAAATATGTTCTCGTAGTTGTCTGTGCTCTTTCCCGTTGGACAGAGGCATACCCGGTTTCAGATTACACTGCCCCGACTACTGCCAAACAGTTAGTTCGAGAATTCTTCCCACGGTACGGTTTACCACGTGTTGTCTACTCAGATAACGGCCAGCCGTTCTCATCCGAACTAATGAAACACGTTTCACTTTTGTTAGGCTATCAGTGGAAATTTCACTGTGTCCGACACCCCGAGGCAGCAGGTCTCGTGGAACGACATAACCAGACCCTGAAAATTAGATTGTCCAAAATTTGTAGAGAGAAAGGTGTCGACTGGGTAGTAGCCTTACCCGTTGCACTCTTTTACATGAGAATGGTAGCACACTCTCGAACAGGGCTATCCCCTTATGAAGTGATCTTCGGTAGACCACCAAATATGTGGGGGACGCCTATACCACGCAAAATAACTGATATTGACTGTAATATGCTGACAGATTACTTGGCTTCCTTGATGTCTGCACTACAATCTTGTCGTTCACAGGTAACTGCAGCCTTTCCCGACCACACCGAGGTGAAACCCCATGACGTAATTCCAGGGGATTTGGTTTTAGTGAGGAACTTTGATCGGAAGTCTCAGCTGGATCCTAGGTGGAAGTTGCCTCAACTCGTATTGCTAACGACGAGGACAGCCGTAAAGATCGAAGGACGAAAAGGCTGGATACATTCAAGTCATATCAAGAAATTTCATGGACTACCGTCAGACGTCAACGACACACCTTGCGTGTCTTCCCCGAGTGACTCAAAACTTCCTTTGGTTGAACTGAATAACCATGAACAATACAAACTAAAACTTAGGTCTAACAAGTCAGGCAATTTGATTGTTTAAGTCCTCTCCAAGGTGAATCGGTCGAATTTGTCTCTGACATGTATCCCTTAGACCTGTATAGAGAAAGAAACAGAAGGATAAAGTTGAAACGACATGCGTACTGTAAATCACTGCGTAGTCATTGCACAGTGACGTTATTAATTTTGTTTTTCTTAAGTCTTTTAATAATTACTGCAAGTATATTGTTGCACACATATTATCCTATTTCTAGACATGCTTACAATATTACTGCCGAACATTCTTTTAGTGAATTACCTCCGCATGAGTTGTCTTATAGATTTGTGCTGCGCAATAACACGTTTATTAGTATGTTACATCATTCCCATCAGGTTAGCAATGCTACAAATTGTTGGATATGTGGCCGACTCCCTCCCTATCAGAACTATAAAGGAATTCTACCTCTCTTTCCATACCCGTTCACACACAACGGCTCCTGTGGAGCATGGTTTAGTTTAATTAATTCCCTAGATTCGAATTCTGCAGTTTACCAGAATAACTGGGTATGGGGAAATCTGAACTTAGTTTTACTCAAAGTCTGCCACCCCAATAAGGAGGGACTTCCCAAAAGAACAGGAACTGATCTAGAAAATGAAGTATATGGATTAGGTAATTTTACGCTCAATCTCATGATCTTGAATGTCGAATCCGAAGCTACTCCAATTTTGCCCGCCATGTCAGTATTTCCAGTAAAAGGTGAATTATGTGTAAGAAAGAATGGTTCCATACATATGGGCCATAGTAGATGCACCACTGTAATAGAATTTAGTGATCAAGGCAAGTCTACATTTAGAGCTTCCCGCCATTCCTACTTCATATGTGGTCAGACGGCATACATACGTTTGCCACTAGATTGGGATGGTACCTGCTACATCGGATTCCTTTTGCCACCTGTTTTCCTAGCTCCTCCTGATTATCACAGAAATACTCATTTAGTACACAATAGAGAAAGGAGAGATCTCCCAATAGTCGATTATACTGAGACCGCATGGGAAAAATACACAGATTTCAATAAAGGTCTCTTTCCCTATATAGGTACAGTTACCAATAGTAAGCTGATACGTGGATTAACCAGAACCCTTGAAGCAGTAGTGAACGAAACTATTTCCGCCTTAGGCAATTTAACAGAAGAGCAGTCTGCTATGCGGATTGTTGTGCTTCAAAATCGTCTTGTCCTTGACGTCATCCTGGCCGATAGGGGCGGAGCTTGTAGGGTCATCGGATCAAGTTGTTGCATTTTCAAACCAGAAAATTCGCCATCTGTATATAAAGCCATAACTCGTCTTCATAAGATTGTAAGCCAGATACACCAGAATTCAGGCACCTGGACTTGGTCCGGTTGGTTTTGGAGTGTATTATCTACCTTTGGATGGAAGGTCCTATCCTTCCTAGGTATTGGCTTCCTCATATTATTCAGTTGCTGTCTATGCCTACAATGTGGACCAGCGATCTGTGGTCTGTGTGCCACATCGTGTATTCCACCACCAAGATTTCATTCATTCCAGAAGAAAAAAGAAGAACAAATGATGCTATATGAACAGATCAACGGATTGATGAAGATTGATATCTCTTGACGGGCAAGTAGGGGACAAGGAGGGAATGTGGAAATATGGATTTTTTATGATCAATTATGTCCCCTATCTTGGACCCCAACGGTTTCATGTATAAATCACAAGTACATGTATGTTCCCTCCAGTTCCAGTTATGAAGACGCAAACACATGTGCGTCCACCGCCAACATGTCCTCTTTCAGATCCGCCATGAATGGGCTGGATATTCCATTCCTAAGTATGAAAGGCCACCGGCTTTATATGGTTCACTTATGCCATTTTACAGTCCAGGCAAGTAGGCCCTGATTCTGCCATCAAGCTTTTCCTGCCTTCTGCCTCTGAAAGCTCCAGTCCGAGCTCGCATCTGTATCCATGAACTTTGTCCTACTCTTTGCGCGGCTAACGGTGCCTGACATCAGCCTGTTGCCTGCCAAAAACTGTATTTCACCTTCGAGATTATCTGCTCCGCTCCCTACCCAATGCATTCCTGTCTAGTAGTTTAAGTAAACATTCTTCCAGCTACCGAGCAAAAGGCCCGGCTTCTCTGTCATTTTGCAAGTGATTCATAGCCCTGTTACTATGGAAGATTTCTGCCCTCGCATCTAGTGTAGACACTTAGACGCTTGTACACGCACTAACAGTCAGTATAGTCAGTATAGAATAAGATTCTACTCTAACAGACCTCTCTTTTGGATAACATAGTTCTCTAAACATAGGATGTTAGATATGATTTGGGATTAGGTTGACTTGACCCTCCAGACTTCTGTCGCCACATGTAGAGCTAAATGTCAAGTCCCCTTCACCCCCTAGTTGCACGTCAATCACACGTCATGCTGCTGCGCGCGCATTTCTGCCAAGTATTTCTGCTGACATTGCAAAATTCTTTCATGGAACCACCCTATTATGACATCATACCTGATGACGTTCTTTAGTTACACCCAGTTACACCCACTTTTGCTACGCATGTATGTTTTATCTTTGCTATCAATTGTTACGCCTCCTCCATCTGTTTCACTGTAATGCCTATTGTATAAAAATGATTACTTGTCAATAAAGTGGGGTTCTTCACTTCCTGAACCTTCGTGGTGATGGAATATGGAGCTCCTCAATTTAAATTGATTCTGGAATAAAGCCCGTTCCGAACCTCTAATACCACGGATTCTGCCTCTTATTTTACTGAGCTATTGTTATAGATTTTCCGCATCAAATTAAGTTCCGGTAATTAAATTATTTACCACAAGCTCACCCCCAGTCACAGATCTGAGTTGAATCCATCATCATTCTTTAGTTCACTTTGCCCCCTCAGCTCAGACCAAGCGATATGCAAATCAGTCTTGACCCTTTGCCTCATGGGAACAGTCCAGCCCGAAGTGCCATGCCAGGTCTTCTCTGAACCGGAAACAAGCATCCTGGGACCGGTCTCTGGGTAACATCCTTCATCAGCCAGGCTAGCTTGAATCCAGTGGCAAAGTGAGCTAGGGACCCACATCTGGGCATACCCTGCCAACTTAGGGCGAACAAAGCAAACACAAAGAGATGATGGACGGAGCGCTGAAACTTTTCAGACACTTACCCCCAGTCACAGATCTGGGTTGAATCCATCATCATTCTTTAGCTCACTTTGCCACCTCAGTTCAGACCCAGCTAGATGCAAATCAGTCTTGACCCTGTGCCTCATGGGAACAGTCCAGCCCGAACTGCCAATCCAGGCCTTCCCTGAACCAGAAATAAGCATCCTGGGACCGGTTTCTGGGTAACACCCTTCATCAGCCATGCTAGCTTGAATCCAGTGGCAAAGTGTCACCTCGAGTGGGACGGGTATGCCCAGACGTGGGTCCTATGCTCTCCATGCCACTGGAGTCAAGCTATCCTGGCTGATGAGGGCTGAAAGCCCAAAACAGGTCCTAGGATGCTTGTCTCCAGTCCAGGGAGGACCTTGCCTGGCAGTTCTGGCTGGACTGTTCCCATTGGTCACAGGGTCAAGACTGATTTGCAGATGGCTGGGTCCAAACTGGAATGGCATAGTGAGGAAAAAAACGATGGAGTTAGGCCCGGATTTCTGTACTGGGGTGAATGTATGACATTGTTCTGCATTCTGTCCATCAGTTGTTCTTTTTGCATTTGTCACCCCGAGTGGGACGGGTATGCCCAGACGTAGGTCCTTTGCTCTCCATGCCACTGGAGTCAAGCTATCCTGGCTGATGAGGGCTGAAAGCCCGAAACCGGTCCTAGGATGCTTTTTTACAGTCCAGGGAGGACCTAGCCTGGCAGTTCAGGCTGGACTGTTCCCATTGGGCACAGGTCAAGACTGAAGTCCAAACTGGAATGGCGAGTAAAAATGGCATGAGGACCAACAAAACAATGGATTTAGGCCCAGATCTCTGTACTGGGGTGAATGTATGACATTGTTCTGCATTCTGTCCATCAATTGTTCTTTTTGCATTTGTCACCCCGAGTGGGACGGGTATGCCCAGACGTAGGTCCCGTGCTCTCCATGCCACTGGAGTCAAGCTATCCTGGCTGATGAGGGCTGAAAGCCCGAAACCGGTCCTAGGATGCTTGTTTCCAGTCCAGGGAGGACCTGGCCTGGCAGTTCGGGCTGGACTGTTCCCATTGGGCACAGGGTCAAGACTTATTTGCATATGGCTGGGTCCAAACTGGAATGGCATGGTGAGCAAAAAAACGATGGATTTAGGCCCAGATCTCTGTACTGGGGTGAATATATGACATTGTTCTGCATTATGTCCATCAATTGTTCTTTTTGCATTTGTCACCCCGAGTTGGACGGGTATGCCCAGACATGGGTCCCGTGCTCTCCATGCCACTGGAGTCAAGCTATCCTGGCTGATGGGGGCTGAAAGCCAGAAACTGGTCCTAGGATGCTTTTTTCCAGTCCAGGGAGGACCTAGCCTGGCAGTTCAGGCTGGACTGTTCCCATTGGGCACAGGTCAAGACTGATTTCCCTATGGCTGAGTCCAAACTGGAATGGCGAGTAAAAATGGCATGGTGACCAACAAAACAATGGATTTAGGCCCAGATCTCTGTACTGGGGTGAATGTATGACATTGTTCTGCATTCTGTCCATCAATTGTTCTTTTTGCATCTGTCACCCCGAGTGGGACGGGTATGCCCAGACGTGGGTCCCGTGCTCTCCATGCCACTGGAGTCAAGCTATCCTGGCTGATGAGGGCTGAAAGCCCGAAACCGGTCCTAGGATGCTTGTTTCCAGTCCAGGGAGGACCTGGCCTGGCAGTTCAGGCTGGACTGTTCCCATTGGGCACAGGGTCAAGACTTATTTGCATATGGCTGGGTCCAAACTGGAATGGCATGGTAACCAAAAAACGATGGATTTAGGCCCAGATCTCTGTACTGGGGTGAATATATGACATTGTTCTGCATTATGTCCATCAATTGTTCTTTTTGCATTTGTCACCCCGAGTTGGATGGGTATGCCCAGACATGGGTCCCGTGCTCTCCATGCCACTGCAGTCAAGCTATCCTGACTGATGGGGGCTGAAAGCCCGAAACCAGTCCTAGGAGGCTTGTTTCCAGTCCAGGGAGGACCTAGCCTGGCAGTTTGGGCTGGACTGTTCCCATTGGGCACTTGGTCAAGACTGATTTGCATATGGCTGGGTCCAAACTGGAATGGCATGGTGAGCAAAAAAACAATGGATTTAGGCCCAGATCTCTGTACTGAGGTGAATGTATGACATTGTTCTGCATTCTGTCCATCAATTGCTCTTTTTGTAATGTTGCTGGTGAGCACAGGACCCGCTCAGGTACACCGTGCTCTGCAATACAATAGGTCTCCCTTTTCGCGAAGTTTGACCTATTGGCATTGTAAATGACATTGCCTTTTAATATTATAAAAGGCATTGCCATTTACAATGCCAATAGGTAAAATCCTGCAATTGCAAAACCTATTGCATTGTTAAATTTGTTTATTTACCTTACCAATCAGTGACTTGTCAACCCTTGGGAGGAGTGGGAGTAACATGGTGGCAGGCTGGTGGCAGTCTCTGGGAGATCTATGGGTGATCCGGAGTATCCTTCGTAGCTAATATCATGACGTCATCCAAGAGGTTGCCTGCGGGATACCCACTTTTTCTTCCTTTTCTAATTAATTAGTCCCCATGGCTTACTAAATGCGGGAGCACGGTGCCTCACCTTCCTGTTGGTGTCGCGCTGCGTCTTATGCCGAGGGTGACCAGCTTTGGTCGACCTCCGGGGTACGGTTAGCATCAACAGCACTGGCAAAGGTGTTTACAGTGTACTGATGTCAGAGGGGATAAAGTGAGCCATCGCCTGACAGCAGTGCTGGACCCAGGGAAAGGAGAAGACACCTAAAGGTTTTGCTCTGTTACTGACTCTGTTTGCGGCCCCAGTAACAGCGGTTGCTTCTTTTGAGGAGGCATCATAAAACAGATGTTCACTTAGGACCTTAAGGTCAAAGGGGTCTGTAGCCTCTTCTGAGGGAGGCAGGGGGAAGAGAACCATAACCACTGCTCAGCTCCAATAGGGAAAGGAACCTCCTTTAGTGTGCATATTAAACCATGAGGCGAAGGAACCACAGTACATGAGATGCAGTTAAAACACCCACAAACAAGATTCTCTCCTTTCCTAAACTCCATTTTGAACATTATGGAGGAAAAAGATAAAGGAGAAATGGAAAGGTTTAAGGAAAAAGACAAAGATGTGTTCTCTCAAAATTAAGGGAATTGGCAGGCAGGGAGGGAGAGATGTTTGAGTTAACTGAAGCAGTGGCAGGGTCCCCATTGCAAGCCTTACCATTTACAGTGGTTAATTGAATGAACAAATATCAAGCCTGATCTGACCCAACTATCCCAGAGCAAGAGAATCTCGCTATTACAGCACCTGTTGTATCAGGCATTTTGCAGACAGTTAATCTGTCTTGTGACGACTCTAATGAGGGAAGATTGCTCTCTCCTAGATCAACTGAGATTGCTGAGATTCATGGTTGTGAATGTCCGTCTGTAGAATAACTTCTTCTGACCCTCAATTCTGAGATAATGCTGATATTTGAGATCTCGGAGTAAAATCAAAACAGAAATGCAGAGTATGAAATGAGTTAGGAGACAAACTGGATGAACTAGCGCAGTGCACTAACCTCTTGCAAGAAAGAATGCACTAGTTAAATCAGGGGCTCAGTGACCACACGTAGGAAATCAAAGCTCTACAAGAGCAGAGCAAGCAGACAGCTGAGCGAGGATGTTAAAAGGGTAGCGATCCACAAAAGAAAGAACAATTTGAAAATGTTGAATGACCCAGAAGGGGTTGAATGCTTTGACCTAAAAGCTTTTATATTAAAGTTTTGAGGGGAAGGATTTTTTGAGGACAGGCCGGACCCTAACTTGGAGGTGGACATTCAAAGGATCCACAGAGACCCCTTCAGGCATAGCCCAAACCTCAAGCTACCGAGGAGGATTCTAGTGAATTTTTAGACCTACATCTGGAAGGAGCAGATCCTCTCCTAGGCTTTAAAGCTCAAATCATTGTCATATGATAATGGTACATATCAGATTAGAACAGACATTAACAGAATATCAGCACAACAATGAGAGCTCTGTGAAAATATTGGGAAACAAAGGGGTTTGGAAGCTTCCATTCTGTTTTGGTATTCCTGCCATGTTGAAAGTCATGTAGAGCACCGAGATGCACAACCTCAGGGGGTTAGGAGGCAGAAGAATTAATCAGGAAAATCAAAATGTTGTCATCCTCTAGCAGCTCAATAGGACAGGAATAGGTTAGGAAAACGGCAGAAGGGGGTTGGTCGTGAGCAATTTATACTTTATGATACAGAGCAGTACAGTAGTTAGTAGTAGATGGAGTAATATCATATGTAAATAGGATAAATAGAACATTTAGGGAGGATGACTGCATGTGGAGATGAACAAGGTTTTGGGAGTAGTCACACTATCTAGATGATGGGAATCTCAGTAGAAATAGACACATGAAATGTTAACGGTTTAAGAGCCAGGAAGAAGCAACAATTGGTACACGAATTCTTAAGGGGAATAAATGCCCAAGTTATCATACTTAAGGAAACTAATTTATGTTATGTTAAATAATTTTATAAAGCGCAAAAAATTGCTCGGAGGCGTCAAGGCGTTACTGAGTCTCGGAGTGTGTAAGCTAAGTTAATAGGTGAAAAGCCATGTCTTCAATGACTTGTGAAAGGAAAGCAAGTTTGTCTGAGATTTAATATGCAGCAGCAGTGAGTTCCAAAGTTTTAAAGGCCCCTGTCACAAAGCTTCTGCCGCCCCAAGAGGCGTGACTGAACCTAGGGATCATAATGTTTTTTTCTGCAGTAGAACGGAGGATACCATTTGAGCTTATCCTTGAGGTAATTTGGGCCACGGTCGTGCAGAGACCTAAAGGTCATGCATAGAGCTTTGAAATTGACTCTTTGTTTGACCGGGAGCCAGTAAAGTACCCATAGAGCGTGTTTAGCTGATTGGAATTCAGGGATTCCCGACAAAACCCTAGCAACAGCATTCTGAAGGAATTGCACCTTATTTAGATACTGCACCTGTAAGTTTAGATACAGCCTGTTACAGTAATGTTGTTTTGACAGTATTAGTGCTGGTACTACTATTCTTTGCAGAGAAGGTGGAATGTATGGAAGAATCTTTTCAATTAGCTTAAGTGTATAGAAGGTGGTCAAGATAGTGCCATTGACCTGGTCACCAAACGCAAGTTTGTTGTCCATAAGGACGCCAAGTTTTCTGACCTTTTTAACAGGAGACAGTAGTAACCCTAAATTTTGTGGCCAGCAGGATAGTGTCAAAAGGTGGTGTCCTTGCCGAAACGGAGGACATCCATCCTGCTGGAATTCTGTTTAAGCCAATTTTTGTCCATCCAGTCCTCTGCAGCCGTCCTGCAGTCACGGAGTCTAAGTACAGTATTATCAGAGGAATTAGAGAAGGACACCACAATCTGGGTATCATCGGCATATGATACCAGGGAGAGACCAAACGATCTGATCAGATCCGCGAGAGGCGTAACGTACACATTTAATATTGTTGTGCTCAATGAGGACCCCTGCAGCACTCCACAGAGCAATGAGAAGGACTTGGATTCTAACTCTTTTAAATACACTGTCTGTTCACGGTCACTCAAAAAAGATCTTAAAAGGGAAAAAGCAACTCCTCTGATTCCAACATGAGCCAAGCAGACAATCAGGAGCGCATGATTGACAGCCTTGAATGCCGTGGAAAGATCTAGCAATATAAGTGCAGCGCATCTTCCATTATCCATCTCCTCTCTGGTCGTTATAAGTGCGGTTTCAGTGCTATGACAGATCCTGAACCCAAACTGGGTGTGATCTTAGAGATCATGCTGTTGAATAAAACTAGCCAGTTGGATATTTAGGGCTTTTTTGCAGTCTGGAGATGGGACGATAGCTGTTGGGATCCTTAGGATCCAGGCTCAGCTTCTTTTAAATAGGTAGTATATATGCTTTTTTCCAATCACTCGGAAAAAACCCTGTGGTGATCATTTTATTAAAGATAATAGTAAGGTTACTTGCAATGATCTCAGGGGCCAGTTGCATGATGTTTATAGGACATGGGTCATAGGTAGAACCCGATTTTGTGGCTTTAAATAATTCTATAACCTGTTAGTTGTTTGGGGGGGAGAAGGCAGTGAGAGTAGCTATGATAGCGATTTGACTGACCAGTCATTCTCCCTTCCCTTGGAAGTGGACGAGGCAGTACATTTATTAAAGATAAGTTCTACTTTTGTATGAAAAGTAACGCCAATGTGTTACAAAAGGAGATGCTACTTTCCTGTGAATCAATTGAGGGGACATTAGAGAGCTTTTTTTTACTGTTAAGAATAGTTATTTTGTAGAGTTCTTTGTGGACTCTTATTTTCTATGTAAAAAACAGTTGTTTGCCTCTTATAGTTTTGGAGGCTGCAATACATTGCTTATAGTCAGCTTTTTCAACCTGACTGTAATCCTTTTTCCGTAGTCTTTCTTGTTTGCTGCACACCTGTTTTTGATTTCTCAGTTTAGCGGAGAATCATGGCACGTAGGGTTCAGAAAGATTGGTGTGTGTACAGTGCTATAAAACATGCCCTGGGGTGCAGGATGTAATCTGTTCTGATCACAGGGGCAATACAAAAGGGTTCATCATATTGATAAAAAGGAATTGTGCGACCAGAGTAACAAATTATAAAACAGATAGTTCAGGAAAGTGCATAGTTGCCATTTTAGGAATAGGCATCTTTGAATGGACTTTTACAGGATATTATGGGCCTAATTGTGATGATCCCTGCTACTTGAATATCTTAGAACAGCACTTTATGGGGTCCCCCTTTCCATGTTTGGTGGGGGTGATTTAAATGTTGTACTTAATAAGGAGATGGACAGAATGTCCAAGTGTAACTATACAAGCATGTCAAAAGTCAGAGGGGCTATACCTTCTATAGTAAAACATATGGGCATCACTCCTAAATAGACTATTTTCTATTAGCAGAACCCTGGCTCCATTGGTAAAGTCAGTTATCCAGCTCTCTGCAATAATGTTAGACATTCTGCCATGATCCTTTTCCTAGATATGCCTGTAGCTAAGCCTCAAAAAAGTTGAATGCTAAATAAGGCTCCACTTTTGAATGAGCACGTGGTTTTTGTGAAATCAATGTAGATAGCTAGCCCGCATTAGCCTGAAACCTATCTCCTGAGGCGGAAGCCGGGAGGAACGCTCGTTTTTAAAAAAAAAAATTGAAATCTGATTGAATTGTTTTTACCTGTGTGTATCACCTTCCCCTGGGCACTCCCCCTCCTCAACTTGCTCAGTTCTCCCCACGCAGCCGATCTAAACGCTGCTGCGGGTCAGAGAACAAATTTGCCACCATTACACGGGCAGCCAGGCCACGCCCACTGCCCTGAGGCCACGCCCCTCCTTCCCCCTTTAAAACAATGTGCCTCTCCCGGACACGCAGCGCAAGCGTGTTGCGAGCGCGCCGCCAGCGCGCCGAAGGTGTGCCTCAGGTAAGCATGTCTGTGCCCGTCCGATGCCAGGACGGGCCATGGGCCCAGTCCCCCTGCACCCCCCAGCTCGCCACCTATCAGTTACTCCGCAGGCACACTTCTGCAACTCAGGAATAGTACCCCTGACCTCTGTCTCCATACAATCTCACTCGAGGAGCGTCAAAATAAATGCAGCCATTGCTCATACAGACTCACTCCTCACTCCTCCCCCAAAACCCGTACTATCAAAATGGCCCTGCTTAACTGCAGATCCCTCCCCAAACACAGTACCGAGATCAACCTTCTCATACTGGACAACGATATCGAGGTGCTGTTCCTTACGGAAACCTGGATCAACTCAGCCTCAGATCCAGACATAGTCCAAGCTCTACCCCCGGGTTACCTAATTAAACACCTTGACAGACCATTAGGGCCAGGAGGTGGCATAGCAATTCTCACCAAAGCCCACCTCTCTTGCCAGCTCAAGGACAGCCCAATTCTCGACTGTGAAAACATCCACTTCTCCATACACCTCTCCCCGGAGAAAACTCTGTCGGGACTGTTGGTCTATCGACCCCTGGGTCCACTTGGACAGTTTCCTAACTCACTAGTGGATACAGCTACCTCACTAGCCTGTCTCTCCTCCAACTTTACAGTGTTAGGAGATCTCAATATTCATTTCGACGACCCAGGGAACAAAATAGCTGTAGACCTCAAAGAAGATCTAGCCGCACTCAGCCTCTCCTTGAAAAATCTCCACCCCACCCACATCAAGGGCCATCTCTTGGACCCAATTTTCTCAAATATTCCAGAACTCACCACATCAATACCCCTCCCTATCCCCTGGTCAGATCACCACCTGATTCTTCTAAATCACCCGATCACCACCGAAGCCACTCACAGCCCTCCACCCCTGGCACCTTCCCGCCCGTGGCACAAACTTGACACGGATGCATGGATCAGCCAGCTGACAGCCTCCACTCCCACTTTGGATCCGGACCCCTCGCTAGCGGACATCCAAATCCGAACTTGGATAGAAACATCGCTAGACTCGGTCCTCTCCTATAAACACCTTCCCAGTAAGAGGGGATCATTCAAATCACCTTGGTTCACCCCAGAATTGCGCGAATTGCGGAAAAATTGCAAAAAACTAGAACGCCTCTGGAGGAAAGACTGGGCCTCAAACAGCAGAGAAACATATAAATCATCCATGAAACAGTATAAAACCTGTATAAAATATACGCAAGCTGCCTATTTTGAAGGAAAAATTCTAGCTGCTGCTAACTCTTCCAAAGAGACCTACCGCATTGTACGGTCACTTATGAAAGTCCCCGAACCTCAGCCCGTCGCCGATCCTACCGGCGCTAGATGCACCCAACTTGCCTAGTTTTTTTCCTCTAAAATCCTCAAAATCCTAAAGACCTTCCCCCATCTCCACCCCCCGGCAGACCCACCAGCTCGGCCCACCGACCGAGACGCCCCCTTCCTGGATGCCTTCTCCCTCATATCCACTGAGACAATGGTGGCCACCCTCAGCCAAGTTAAGAGCGGCTCCCCGGCCGATCCAGCGCCCATGAGCAAAGTGAAATTAGTCGCCCCTACAATATCCCCCCTCCTAACCAGGCTGATTAATGCCTCCCTCTCCCAAGGGATAGTTCCCACCAACTGGAAAAGTGCGATAGTACGCGCCCTCCTCAAGAAACCCCACCTCGACCCCACGGACCCCTCCAACTTTAGACCTATTTCCCTCCTCCCAGGCATCAGCAAAGCGGCGGAAAAAATCGTGAATGAACAGCTATCCACCTTTTTAGAGACCCACAACCTCCTTCGCCACTCCCAGACAGGGTTCAGACCAGGACAGGGGACCGACACCGCCCTCCTGGCCGTGACAGAGGAGACATGATCCATCTTGGACGCAGGGGGATCAGTGGCAGTAATCCTCCTGGACCTGAGCGCCGCCTTTGACACGGTGGACCATACCATCCTCCTTCACCGTCTTCGCAAAACTGGAGTCACTGGGACCTCCCTGGCCTGGTTGAAATCATTCTTAGAGCATAGGACCTTCCAAGTGGCCGATAGTCACGGTCATTCCAAAGCCCTTCCCCTTCAGTGTGGGGTTCCCCAGGGATCGTCCCTGAGCCCCACGCTTTTTAACGTTTACATGGCCCCTTTAGACGACATAGTCTCACCATTCGGCATAAAGGTGGTCATGTACGCCGATGACACCCAACTAGTCGTCTCCATCAATCAGCCCGACCAGTCCATGGAGAATCTGGTCTCCTGCCTGCAGAGCATATCTAAATGGATGGGCGACTCCCGCCTCAACCTCAATGGCGAGAAGTCGGAGATTATGCTCCTAGGTGACCCGCACAAACTCTCCAAGTCTCTCGCCTGGCCACCCAGCATGGGCTCCCCCCCCCCCATACCAAAAAATGAAATCAAGAGCCTAGGCATCTGGCTTGACCAATACCTTAGCTTTAGAGCCCAAGCGAGAAGGACAGCCGGCACATGCTTTGGTCTCTTGCGAACTGCCCGGAAGATCCTCCCTCTTATCCCTCTCCAGTCTAGAAAAATTCTTATCCAGGGCCTTATCATCTCTAGATTGGATTACGGGAATGCCCTGTACCTGGGCGCCCCAGTAGCTGTCATCAAAAAATTCCAGTACGTTCAGAATGCCGCAGCAAGACTCCTCACGGGGACGAAATCCAGATGCTCTGCTAAACCCTCCCTCAAAGCTCTCCATTGGCTCCCCATTCAGGAGCGCATCGCCTTTAAAACCCTGTGCATCTCTCACAAAATCCTCCAGGGTAAAGGCCCCTCCATACTAAAACCACTCATCAAACCCCACAAATCCACCAGACAGCTTAGGTCAGATTCCCTTTTCCTTGCCAGCATCCCTAGAATAAAAAGAGCGCGTACGGGTGGGCGCCGCTTCGCATACAACGCCCCAAAGCTCTGGAATAGCCTCCCCCTCAGCATCCGTAAAGAAACAAACCTGCTGCTATTCCGCAGGCTACTGAAGACCGGGCTCTTCCCCCAATAATTCCCCCCCAGGAGCATTTCAAGCTTACACGACAGCGCTGGGACGCCCTTGGGTAGCTACGCGCTTTACAAATCCCAAATCAAATCAAATAGCTCACAGCTAGAGGTTGTTTGGGATGCCCATAAGGAGTATTTGAGGGAGGTATCTCAAAAATAAAGTATACAGAGAATTTTAAGTCACAGAAGTACGAGATTGATCTTATTGCTGGCATTATGCAGAAAGAAAGTGAGGTAGAGGCAGACACATTGGGGATGTCGCAAGGTAATTCAATTCTCAGGCATAATGAGTACCAGACAATCCTTGAACAAAGAATAAAAGACAAGCGGATTGCCAGTAAGTTGCAGCACTTCGAATAGGGAAAAAATTAGAAGTGCTCTCTTAGCCTGGAAGACGAAGGTTGATTTAACCAGGAATTATATCGATTTTTGCTAGAATCAGATACAGGAAGGATCCTGAGTGCAAATGACAAAATAAAAGCAGAAGTGTTAAGCAATCATAGTGTGGTATATAGCGAAAATATCGACACTGATCCACGTAAAATTAAAGTCTGGCTCTCAGATGAGGAATTACCTTCTCTCTCTGAGGAACAAAGAATTTTCCTCCAGGAAGAGATTTATGGGGAGAAACAAAGTATCAGATCAATGGATTAAAGAATGGGAAAGTGGCAGGTATGAATGGGATCCTGCAGAATTCTATATACCGATAATCAGTGAATTGGTCCCATTATAGAAATGTATGTTAGCCGCAATATATTTACATAACAAAGAGATACCCCCCTCTTGGTACGATGCTACACTTGACATGATTTTGAAACCAGATAAAAATCCCAAGAACGCAGACTCCTATAGACCAATCTCATTATCGAGTTGTGACTATAAAGTCTTTACTGGATTTATAGCAAAGATATTATCTTCTGCTATAAATACTGTTCTCCTCTCTGATAAGAAAGGTTTTATTGCAGGCAGGCACCTACATGACCGAACGCATCTTCTCATTGGGGCTATAGACTTGGCCGTGACTTACAATTCTCCCCTAACAATAGTAACTGTAGATGCTGCAAAAGCATTTGACAGAGTTAACTGAGTGTATCTATAGGAAGTGTTGAAGAGTTTTGGTGTCAGCAATAATTGGAAAAAAATGGTACAAACTTTATACAGAAACCCATAGCAAAGATATTGGTTAATGGTGATCCTACCCAAACCTTTTCAATCCATACTAGACAGGGGTGCCCACTTTCACTGATATTGTTAGATTTAAATATCGAGCCTATAGCACAGATGATTCGAATAGATAAATCTTTGCTTCCTTTCAAATTATCTGATTTTTCAATTAAGATTGCTTTATATGCTGACCATCTAATCCTGTACACCACCAACCCAGAATATTCCATACATAGGTTTGAGCAGCATGCTGAGGTGTTTGGGGAAATGTCTGGTTAAGAAATTAATAGAGGCAAAACAGAGGTCATGATGTGGCCAAACGTAAGTTCTACTTATTATCTTAAGGATCAGATCAGCTATTTGGGGAGCTTATTAACCAAAAACGTAGATGATCTCCCTGAAAATGTTTTGTCCAAAGTCAGGAAAGATATTGAACGGTTGTTAAGAAGATGGGAGAATCTCCCATTGGGTATTTACGGAAGAGTAGATGTTTTCAAGATGATGATCCTTCCTAAATTGAACTTTTTCTTTAATACAATTCATTGTCATTCCCAAACAAGCAAATCAAAAAACTACAAGGGAGTGTATCTAGTTTTATTTGAGCATCTAAACGTGCAAGGATCTCTTGGAAAAAGCTCAAGAGAAAGTTAAAACACGTATGCCTAGCTAATTTGTCAGATTTATATATATATTGTTATGCCTCATAGTTTAAACATTTCAGGCTTCTAGATAGGACTCCAAATGAATTTCATTTTGAGTATATGTATTCCGTCATGTTAACATGTCTGAGTCTTGAAAATCTTTTATATAAGCTAGAGATCCGAAATTTTTCAAATGAGTAAGACCGAATGTTCTTCTCGCAACACTCAAGGTTTGGATTTGTTTAAGGAAGTTTCTGGGGATCTACTATTATACAGACTCAACGCCCATTTGTGATTCCCCTGGGACCTCAGTGTGGCTGATAGTTAAACTTAGTTATCCATTACAAAATAGAAAATTCAGCACTTAGGGGGATTTGAGGAGAGGTGAAGTATCTATTGTTTGTCAAGCAAATTTGTTGTGAACAGGAAGGGAAATCTCAAAGTTACATTTTTTGCTGCTATGTTCATGGTTGTCGGAGCATAGGCAAGCAAAAATAAACTAATGGGAACATGAAACCCTTTTGGATGATAATAAGCAAATCAAAAAACAAGTGTCTCTATGGTACTGGGATAGGGTGACAGCAGAAGACAAGAAGAATGTAGATATACATCAGACACCAGCTTGTAGAGGAAAATCAATGGCAAGTATCTATAAATCTTCTTTATAAAACAGTAAAACCTGCACCATTAAAACAAAATTATTTTTTCACCCTTCATAAAACCTATTGGACACTCCAGTCACTGGCCAAATGTTCGCAAGTGACACCAGGATGGAAGAGGCTCAGTTTGATAGACTGTCCCATGCTTGTTCATTATTGGAATTAAGTAAGTGGCTTCGTAAAGGAAATTATGAAAGTTGAAGTAAAGGTAATCCACTCCTCAAAATTCTTGAGGGTTGAAATGGCATTGAACAAACAGAGTAAGAATCAAAATCTACAGTTTTTCTTGATCTTGCTTGCAGAAGAGAAATTTGTAAAAGAAATAATGGATTTCACCTGCCTCCCACCCCCACTCAGGACTAGACTGGGTTAAGTCAGTAAGGCATATGTGTCAATTAGATCGAGCTCACAACAATGAAGAAGTTGAAAGGTTTTGGTCTCCCTTTGTGGCCTGGCAAATGAACCGCAAAAGTCCAATGATTACACCACAACTCTGCTGAGATGAGGACGGACCATTTCGCATATAAAAAACATTCAGCAAGGCATGTAGCTAGTACTCTGGGAAGGAGACTTCAGGCCCAACAATTAGAGTTGGGAAAAGACTGATGGTGGAATGTGGACGAAAGAAAATAATCAGTGACTTGTAAAGCAGAGAGAAAGCAGTTTACAAGACTCTTTCAAAACATCACTGCAGTAACAATTATGCACTAAGTTTTATACCTTCACTTGAGCAAAACGTCCACTAAAAATAAAGATATGGATTCTATATTTGAAGTATCAATTTCGTGGTAGACAACTTCAAGATAAACTAGCATTTTACATAAAATTTAGGAGAAATTGTATGCCTGAAATATATTTTCCTTCTTGGGTAAACATGAGCTCAGAATACAAATTTCACAGCTTTCTTGAGTGGAAATGTTGTGCACACAGGGGCATATTCTCAAGAAGCTATTGCTGAGTCATTGGCACTTTAGCGCAGCCAAAGTCGCGATAAATATACCGCCCCATTAGAAGCTGGTGCAAACAACCGATACCACCAGTTTTCCGGCGATAGCATCCTCAAAAAAAATCGCCACAGATGTCACTGGCAATTATCGCTAATGAGATGCAGAGTAGGCATTCCCGGGCAAAAAGCCGCAACAACACCACTCCGCAACATTCACAACGACCAGCCACAATGGCGATAAGATCCCAAAAGAGGCGATAAGGTGCGTTAGCTACAGGAAATAAACACCTGCTCCGACCTGGTGCAAAGCCGGACGACAACCGGCAGCATAAAGGGAGCCCAGCCCAGAGCCAAACCTGAAGATCAACAGATGCCATGGAGCTACTCATAATGCAGCTCGGAGCCCCAACAGGGCCACAATACCCACCACCACCACATCCAGGACCGCCACCCACACCCGAACCCCCACCGCCCCCCCCCCCATCGGACCACCACAGAGGCAGTGCAGACAAAGACAGCGGACTTTCAGGAAATGCACCTGCCTCACAGACTTAACACCAGAGCATGTCTGCCCACTACAGGCTCAAAATGACAACCATCCTCCGCATCATGAACATCATTGCCCACAGCTGACGGTACCAACACAGCGGACAACCAACATCCCTCCGCAGACAAAGCTGCTGGCTGTGCTGCACCTGTTGGCCTCTGGGACATTCCAACCAACAACTGCCAGTCACACAGCCAGCCCTATCCAAGTTCCTCAAACCTGTCCTGGATGCCATCATCAGCTTGGTACCCCAGTACCTATACTTCCCCCATACTGTGCAGGAACAGCTGGAGACGAAGCAAGGATTCTACGCCATAGCTGGATTCCCACACGTTTTGGGGGCAATTGACTGCACACATGTCCTATTTGTCCCCCCTGCCGACACTGCACACAATTACCAAAACAGAAAGCACACGCATTCCATCAATGTGCAGGCAATAGTGGACCACTGGGGACTCTTCACCAATGTCGTCGCCAGCTACCCAGGCAGTGTGCACGACTCACACATCTTCTGACAGTACATCATCAACCGGTGCTTCCAAGATGGCACATACGGAAATGCAGTGCTCGTTGGTAAGTACCAACTGGACACACCTCAACTCCACAATCATGCAACTCACAACTCTGGCAATATACACATCACAAACCCACATACAACATGCCAAACAACATGCCCACCCACCATACCCGACAGCACAACATACTGTGGCAACCTGGGCAAGCCATGTACATGAGCCACCACAGGCATGGCACATCAGCCACACACCAGTGGAATGTGGAGGTAGGTGGCAACCAGGCATGTGTGAAGGAGGCAAGTGACCCATGAATGAGAATGCACACATTGCCAAGTGTGGCGTGGATGTGCTGAACAGACTGCAATATGCAGGCCACAGACATATCCATGTCGACATATCATGCTGGTGTTGGTAGTGTTGTGGACAGTGGACGCTACCATGACACCACAGCCAGTGTGAAAGATCTCAGAAATTTAGCTTGTTTCGTCCCCCAATGTAACCGTGCGTGGAGTGGGCTTGCCCGGCGTATGCCAGGCTAGCGTAGGGGTGTGAATAAAAAGCACGTAGCCCTGGGCGTGGTTCTCTTCCAAAATGGCCAACGTTTCTGTGAGGGCGGCGCCTCTCACCCCGTCACAAGGCCGATGCCATGTGCGGCGTTGCCTTTGATCATGTGAGCCTTCCGCAGCCCGGGCCGCAGCTCCCCGAACCAGTCTCGTCCGCCCCTGCGCATCCAGGCCTCACTGCTCACCTGCCAACACCGGTGTGTCTCCAAGAGTGCACACCATGGGCCTGTGCTAGCTCCACGCCTGAGGCCCGTGCCTTAGACCATCACGACCTCCGCGAGCAAGGCCCACAATACTCCTTCCCGTTGACGCACTCCACCAGCATACACAGTGGACAAGTAGGTTGCACATTTGGAACGGAGTCTTGATTACATAATGGCAGAGTACATATTTAAGGCAGAGCTTAACTCCCTATACTCCCTTCAATGTGGTGCCACCAACTCCGTGCATAGCAGTCCGACCACACGTGTCTCCGGGCCCTTGCGGACTTCTGCCTTAGGCCTACACACCTGTCCACCAGGCCTCAGACAAATCCTTTCCAGTCTGCCCCAACCAGGACTCAGCATCGTCGCAGTGTGCACACCCACCCTGCTCTGGTGCCTCTATCTCCATCACCCAGGAAACCTTTCCACATGCCATTCCAAAGCCGTGTGTTAGAGATCCAGGAGGAGCTGGCTGCACAGCAGCTGCCCCATGCAGACCCCTGCCTCCAGCACACACTGCGGTCGAGTCAGACACACATTTGGAACTGACTTTTCATTTGTCATTTGCAGAGTTGATATCAGTGTACAGGCGTCATCGCAGGCTGCATCCCCTTGCAGCTCTGGTGCCACAGACTCTGTGCAATGGGAGTCATGGGCACCCTCCCGTTGGACTATTTTGGCGTCTGAATCCATGGCCTGGGGGTTGTCTTCATCATGTAGCTGATACTGACATGGTGGGATACAGGAGACTGTAGCATTCATCTCCTCCATTATGCCTGTTTCTGCCCTCTGCATCATGCCCTGCATGGACACCTTCCTCTGTCCCCCGTAACACTCCGCGACATTCTCCTGGGACATCAACGAGGACTCGCTCAGCTTTCGTGGCCCTATCTCTGTGCACCACAAGTCACTGTCCCTTGCAGGTGTGCCTGTGCCAGCCGCAGTGCATCCTGGGCCACTAACTCTGTACAGCTGAAGTCATGGACCCTTGCTGTTTGTTCTTTGGTCTTCTGATTGTCAGATTACTGTTGTAGTTGTTGCCAGCACCAACCAACTCCTGAGGGGTTGCTTACACTACCCTACAGCCATCCAGCTTAGGCGTCACTGGATGTGTGACCCTGGCAATGAAAGGTGCAGGGTGGCACGTGCCCGTACCACAAATTATCTCATTGCGTCCGTGTGGTCATTATGTATGCATGAGGGCCCCGGGCCATACCACACCACATTGTGCTGTGTACAGCGTGCACAACCTTGTCAACTCAGGCAATGGTGTAGACCTTTGACATGTGGCTGTGTTGGACCCCCCTATGAGTGTAAGTGAGTTGACCGGCGTATGGCATTATGGCGTGGGGTGTGGACTTTCGATACATGGCTCTGGGAGTGGTTAAGGTTCGGCCTTGAGAAAGAGGCAAGTGATGCGTGTGTCTCTGGTGTGGTGTCGGCTCCACCCATCACGCATTGTGCAATGTTGCTTCGTAGCATGCCCATGGCGTGTGGCCTCGTCCGAGGGGTAAATGAGGGTGAGCAAGCCTGCCCGGGAACATACATGCCAACTGTTGTGTGTGTTGCTATTTCCGCAGCATGAGCCAGGGGTCTACACTCAAGCGCAGGGCGAGTTCAGCCAGGCATGTACTCTACATCTGTGTCCACCCTGTCCTTACCATAGGCCTACACGCATGTGGCCGTACACCTTCAGCAAACTACATAACTGTGTCGTTGTCAGGTTTGTGGACATGCGCAGACAGGCATGACAATGGTGTGCCGTGGGGTGCAGGTGATGCAACCGCGCTGCGCACACTGGTGAATAGACTCGGGGGAGGGAGGCTACGCATTACACATTGATGCCGTTCATATGCAACAGGCAGTACATGTCAAACAGGGAGCACATAGTCACACAAATCACACACTAATGACACAGTGAGCCTGCCAACACATCATGCAGAACCAACTGTTGACTCATGTCTCTCTGCACTGTCTCAGGTGACCAAGGATATGCACTCTGTGCTTGGATGAGGACACCCCTCCGTGCCCCGAACACACAGTCCAAGAGGCAGTACAATACGGCCCACAAACGCACCAGGGGCATCGTGGTACGCACATTTGGCGTATTGAAGTCACGTTTCAGGTGCCTGGACGTCACAGCTGGATGGCTCCTGTACAGGCCAGACATCGTGTGCAAAATGATCGTTGCATGTTGTGTGTTGCACAACATATGTGTACGCAGCAAGGCACCATGGATACCAGTACCAGAGGCACCGGACGATGAAGATGAGGCAGGTGAACTACGCCCCACTGCAGCCGCGGCAGGAATAGCCCGCAGGGACGACATCATTACAAATTTCCTCTGATGGTCACGTCACATTGTGACTGTCCTTGGCAATCATGGGACAGCACAGAATGACCACAGGCACCGAATGTGCAAATAAATGCCTTATGAACTTACATTCACTAAGTGCATGTCACTGATCTGTACAGGCACATCACTCAGACAGGTGTGAGTGTGACATATGTTGATGGCAAGTTTGTGATGTGTTCATGGATGGTGGGTGTGTTTGGGATGTCATGTATTCAAAATGCCAGTCCTGTGTGTCACAGTTGGTAGGGTATTCCACTCTTCGGAGTTTCACATGTGTCCAGGGTCATTCCATTTTGGCTGCCATTTGTGGCCTACAGGTGCCAACAGGGCTCCTTGTGGTTTCAGTTATGTACCACCATGATGCCAGGATGCCTCCTGTGAATCAAATCCCACAACATGTGCCGCATGTACGTAAGCGGGAGTCACTGCCCCTACATTTGTCCACACTGGCATGATTGATTCCTCATGGTCATGACACGTATGTGTGCAGTAGGGGTTGCTTGTCCCTCTGCAATGTGATGGGGAGATGCAGTTTCACTGCATGTTCCATGCATATGTCTGCATTGGCGCAGTTTACATGCAGACTACGTGTCAATGTACATTGTGACTGTGAGGAGATGCCTATGTGATGCGGGTCGATGGTCATTTGTTCTACTTCACTGATGTGGGGGGGTGTCGTACATTGTCATATCACGATTTTTGTGCTCTGCTTTTATGTTGCGTTTCCCCACATGAGGCATTGGAATTGCAGGACTTTTGCTGGTTTTTGTTTTGCTATAGGCATAATCGCAGCTTTTTTTGCGTTGGTGTTTCGCATTTTTGCGTCGTCGCGTTGACTTTAACGCGGACATTTGACGCGCTGTCGTGGGACTATCACATGGTGAAGCTGGCTTGGGAATACCACGTTAACATGGTGTTGTTTTCCCGCGATAGACTGCGTTATGCAAAGTTGTGCTAAGCTAAATTTGCGATGGTTATCACACGTTCTTTAGAATATCCCCCTCAGGTTGTTAATGTCACAGTTTACACAATAACCAAACGTAATATCAAAGCGTTTACCAAATAAAAACTGTAAAAGAAAGACATTGTGATAAAGCTCGAGCAAAAGGGTGCATGACACAAATGTCCATATACGTAAAATAAATGTAAGCGTGATTTAATGAACTAGGACTAATTATTGAATTTAACTCAGAAACAGCATGTGTGCTCAAGCTGTATAAAAATTTGGGGCAAATGTATTTGTTTTCAATGCAAGAAAGAGAATGCTAAAATATAAATATGTCTTAAAATGGAGCCTTTTTTGGTTTAATGTGAATAAGATAATACATAAAAATGAAGCTGGAAGAAAGAAACATGTGCAACAGTCAGATCTAAACTTTGCATCTGAATGCATATTCTGGAAGCCTCCAAATTGTTTTGATATATTTCCCATTATGGAGGATCCAGATAATTTTCTTGCATAGTAATTCATTTGAATTACAGTGCTGGCGACCCAGCCTGCATTTTTAGTGAAATTATTCCACGCTGACTCTGCTGCTGATATTACATGAGGGATAACAGATGTTTAGAATTCCAGTGCATTAGATGCAAATTTGAGTTTTTGGCAGTGCAGTTTGGCTGAACCCCATGGCATTCTATGTCATTTCAAACACCATATGGCCTCTGTGAGTGTTTCTGGCAACCATATGAGACAGGTTCAGGTGTTTTAATGCTAGAAAATAATACAGCAGAATGTTTAGGAAAGTATAATGCAAATGTGATAAAGGATTGAACGTCTCGGGAACAATGTTGTTACATATTGCCCGTTTGCCTTGACCCGTGAAATTGACGCTACCTACCTTGTTCTTCTGATGTGTGTGACAGAGGAATCGAGACAAGCATCTCTATGAACTCAGCGGTTGACACCATCAACCCAATTAAAGGAATTGCTGACCAAACTACCATAAACGTGTGCAGTTATGCAGCTTTCCATCGCTTTGGCTCTCCACTTGTGAAAGAAATGTTGATACAATCATGCACATGCATCAAGCCAAAACGTGCTCGCAAAAATAGCGAATAGCAATTTGCGAGCGCATTGTAGCGATTCCCTATGCATCAACCAAATAACCAATAATCGCAAAAATACCGACTCGCAAATACAGGGAATCCAGAAATAGCGAATCCTTATTAGCGATAAATTGAAATGCGGGAGCAAATAAAGATTCACAATAATTAATCGCTAATGGATGCATCAAAAATCGCTAATAGCGGGCGGAGCTTGGCTCGCGACGAACATGGCCGCCTGAGCCCGGAGCTCCTCCGCACCGGCCTACTATCCTGTATTTATCCGACACCCCCTCAGGCAAAATCATCTTTGGACGACTGCTGTTGGGTCCGGGGGCCTCGGCGTCCCAGATTTGGCCTTTCGACTCTTGGTGGCCCCCCCGTTTCGGAGCTGTGAGGCGAGGCCTCTGGCGCGTTGCTGGGCCTCGCATCCCCGGGGCCTGGTAGACAGGGGGCGTGGCTGCGTCGCCTTGCGTGCGGCCGGGCTCTGTTGGGACGGGCCGGTCCCCGGAGCGACCTGTGGCAGGACTCGTGGGCCCTCGGTGGACTCGCGCCGGGGCGAAGGCGGGGTGCTGATCTGGCCCCGCGGAACGATCTGGCCCCGCGGATCGATCGTGTGAGCTGAGCCACCTGCGGCGCCTCCTGGAGTGACAACCCTGGTCCCGCCGACCGTTCATCTCCGTGCCTAGAGGGGCCTGGGCAGTGGCCCGCGCCTCGAGGCAACCAGCATTGAGGAGGAGCAGAGGTGGACTCGCCGGCTACAGGGAGGTTAGTGGAGATCGGACTTTGGGATTGACCTACGCGGGGCTGGCGGCGCCCCGCCGCTCTGGACTGCGGCCTCCCTGCGGCCTTCTGAGGGGACTGTGAGCGCCTGACCCGGGTGGAGCCCTCACGCAGACTGCCGGCCAGCACGTGTAGTCCTGGGATACAGTGCATCGCCCCGGTGCCTGCGGCCATACTCTGACCTTTTGCTGTGGTGACCGTCGCTTTGCCTGTGGCTTGCCGGCGCCGGGGCGCCTCGGATATCGGCGGCCGCGCCTTGGGGGTGACCTGGAGATATCTCGGCCCGCGGCGGCACTCGTGGTCGGGCGGCGTCGCCCTAGGGCCTGCCCTGCACCGGCCGGGAGTGATCGCGGAGACGGCCTGGCACCATGGGGGGGAAGGGCCACCGCAGTGGGGCACAGGCGAAGCTTGAAAAGTACGCGTTCTGTCAGGATCAGAAACGGTCCCCCCCGGACGGGCCTGCGGAGTACACGCTGGCGGACGTCATGGCCACGCTGACACAGATGCAGGCCTCAATCGGCACTATCTCCACAGATGTTGCGCTCCTCCGGGCGCATGTCGCCAAAATTAACTCCAGACTGACTGAGGTCGAGGCCACCGCGGAGACCCTCACGCGGGGCACGGCAGACCACCACAAACGCATACAAGCCCTTGAACTGGTGCAAAAGCAGCTGTTGGCCAAGTTGGACGACCAGGAGGGCCGGTCTCGGCGCAACAACGTGCGGGTCGTGGGTGTGCCTGAGAGTGAACGCGGCCCTGCCTTAGACCTCTTTGTTGAAAGGCTGATCACCGAACAGCTGCAGCCCCACGGGCTCTCCAAGTTCTTCTCGGTCAAGAGGGCGCACCGGTTGCCGGGTGGGAGGCCTAAGCCTGGGGCCCCCCCGCGCCCGATCCTGGCCCGCATTTTCAACTTCCGAGACCGGGATGCGATCCTCCAGGCGGCGCGTGCCGCCCCTCCACTGCGGGTGGACAACGCTAAGGTCACCCTCTATCCGGACTACACCGCTACAGTAGTGCGGCAACGCAAGGACTTCATGGCAGTTAAGGCAGACCTCCGCTCTCGAGAGCTAAAGTATTCAATGTTGTACCCTGCAAAGCTGCGAGTGGAGGCGGAGGGGCGCACATGGTTCTTCACATCGCCGGCGGAGGCCTCGGAATGGCTCGAGGGGTGGCGTCCAGCAAGAGCGAGGAGCAGGGGAGAGCGCGCCCTGGGCGGCCTTCCTGACTCTCACCAAACCCTGAACGTTGAGGACTCAGGCGCGGGTGACGAAGTGCCCTGAGGCATGGTGCTGTGATGTGACCGAACGATTGGCCGCTTGGCGACCTGGGACCTTGCAGTGGCCGTCGGCCCCTGGGGCCTTGAACCTACAAGGGGCGGATGACCCCGGATCCCCCTTTTTCCTTTTCTCTCATCTGACAGTCTGCTGCTTGAGGGGACAAACTTACGGTATGGGGAGTGGCGGCTGTGTGCTGAGCGGCTTTCCCCCGTACGCACGTACCAAGTTTATGGGAACTAAGCACTCTGCTGTGTTGGGGTGGCGGGTAGTTGTAAATCCGCTGGGCAGGGAGGCAGGGAGGGGGGTGGGGGGATGGGGAGTTCGTTTAAATGTTGATTTTTGTTTTGTTTTAGGCTCACCAACCACTCGGGGGTACATACGGCATATTGGGCAGGTACAGGTGCACAGGGGTGGCACAGGGCAGGACGCGACTAACACACCCTCCCCTGGAGACAACGTCACATAGCTTGCCTCGAGCGGCCTCTGACTCACTGCCAGACGCCCCTGCTCAGCAGCGTTCTCCTTCCTTTGCGGTCCTCTCCTGGAACGTTAACGGCCTGGGAGATAAGATTAAGAGGGGGCTAGTGCTTCAATATCTCAAGCGCAAGGGGCCCGGGGTGGCGCTCTTGCAGGAAACACACCTAGTGGGTACGTCCACCAAAGCCCTGGATAGGTGGGGGTTTAAGATGGCAACACATTCAGAGTTTACTACAGGGTCCCGGGGGGTGGGCATACTGGTGAACAAGCGTGTCCCCCTGATTCTTGTTGATTCCCGTAGAGACGACTATGGCCGCTTCGCGTCACTCACTTGTCAATGGGAGGGGAGGGTTTATAATCTGGTTTCTGTCTACATCCCCCCGACACTACACCAAGCCTCCCTCAGGGCACTGGGCGAATTCCTTTTGGCGCTCCCGCCTGGGGAGCTTATCATGGGCGGAGACTTCAATGCAGCCATGGACCCTGCACTGGACAGGTCTGCACACAGGACTCTTGGGGCCGACGCCTCCACGCTCGCAGACTTTGCTACCGCGCTTGGCTTAGTAGACACATGGAGGGCATACTGGCCTGATGAGAGACAATACACCTTCCTCTCCGGGGTACACCACACCCTCTCCCGTATCGACTACATCTTCACCTCACCGGCCGGGTACAAAGGGGTGACGGAGGTGTCGCACCTACCCAGGGGCATCTCGGATCACTCGCCGGTGGTCATCACGTTTGCGTCCGGTGACCCAGGAAGGCGCACATTGTTCCCGATCCGCCCCGGATATCTCAAAATCCCTAAAATTGCTAAGTCCCTCAAAAAGGCGACCAAGAACTATTTTACCGAGAATGCTGAGTCTGTCGAGAGCGCAGCAACCCTCTGGGAGGCCTTTAAAACCGTCCTCCGTGGCCAGGCCATCTCCATCATTACGGACCACACTAAGACCCAGCGGCTCGCTGTACTGGAGCTGGAGCGGGCGATAGTGGAGGCGGAAGCATCCCATACACTGCGGGGGGACGGAGATTCGGCGCATACCCTTCGTATGGCGCAGCAAGAATATAGGTCCCATCTTTGGGAGGGGGCCCGAGCTCGACAAGTAGCCACCCAGCACACCATCTATGAACTCGGTGATAAGGCTGGCAAACTCCTGGCGTGGCTGGAGAAGGGGGACCGTGCGTCGCGGTGGGTGGCGCGGATTCGCTTGGGCGAAGGAGACTTTACCTCGGAGCCCCAGCGCATAGCCGGGGCCTTCGCGGCCCATTATCAACGCATCTATACCCCGGAGGCCTCGGCCACCGTGGCAGACAATGAGCTCTTCCTCAGGGACATCGCAATGCCTCGGCTGGCCGCTTCGGGGGCTGAGGCCCTGGAGGCGGATCTGATGGTGGAGGAGATCACGCTGGCGATTTTGGCCCTCCGCAGTGGTAAGGCAATGGGGCCCAACGGAATCCCAATCGAATACTACAAGCAAAATTCCGCTCTTGTGGTCCCTCACCTATTAGCCATGTATGGGGACGCTCTATCGACGGGGATGCTCCCCCGTGATCAGAGGATGGCTACAATAGTGGCGATCCCTAAACCCAACAAGCCGTCCCACGAGTGCTCCTCTTATCGCCCGATCTCGCTGCTTAATGCCGAGGCGAAGATCCTGGCCAAGGTGATAGCAACGCGGCTGCAGCCCTGCCTTTCGACCCTAATACACCCGGACCAGTCGGGATTTATGCCCCACCGGAACACCGCTTTGAATCTGCGGCGTCTCCATGGCATCATTGCCGGCCGCTCCTCGATCGAGGAAGATGCGGCCATACTGTCGTTAGATGCGTGGATGGCGTTTGACAGAGTGGAGTGGCCTTTCCTCTTTGCCGTCCTCCGCCATATGGGGCTCGGCCCCAGGATTTGCGCGTGGATCCAGCTGCTTTACACTAAGCCGCTTGCACAGGTGGTGGTCAACGGCCGCGTCTCGGACGCCTTTCCGCTGGGTCGAGGGACTAGGCAGGGTTGCCCCCTCTCCCCGCTCCTATTCGCTATGGCTCTCGAGCCATTGGCGGCGTGGGTGCGACAGGATCCGATGATCCGTGGCCTTAGGTGGACGTTGGACTGGGAGGATCGCATATCCCTTTATGCGGACGATGTGCTCCTCTATCTCGCCTCGCCGGCGCGCTCGATCGCCTGTCTCCTCAACATATGTGAATCATATGGTAGTAGGTCCGGATACGAAATAAACTGGGAGAAATCCATCTTATATATGCTCCGAGGCTCCCCACCGCGGCTTCCGTCAGGCTGTAACATTCTACTAGCTAACGACGGGTTCAAATATCTTGGCATGTACGTCACGGCCGACCGGGACAAATTTGTCGCGGAAAACCTAATGAGGCCCCTCCAACGGCTTCGCACCGACGTTAAACACTGGCGCGCATTGCCGCTGACATTGCTTGGGCGGGCTTCGCTCTTTAAGATGCTCGCCCTCCCGAGATTCCTCTATGCGCTGCAAAATACCCCCTTCCCCATTGCACCCTCTTACTTCACGGCGATCAACGCTGAGATCACTCGTCTCCTCTGGGAGGACAAGTCGCCTCGCATTGCCCTCCATAAGCTTACCAGTGGCTGGTATGATGGAGGTATAGCCCTCCCCGACATGAGGACCTATTACTGGGCGTCGCACCTCATGGTTATTAACCAGTGGCTCCATGTGCCGGGGGATGACCCCGCATACCGTATGGACCGACAACTACTTGGCCCCGGAGGGGTGATGGGAGCCCTTTACAACCCAAAAAGGGGTCGCGTTCCGGCGGGGCCCGCAGCCCATACCCTCCGGATATGGCACGCGGCGCAACGGGCGATGGGATGGGCTGGAAAGATTACCCAGGCAACGCCGCTTTGGGACACCAGGCAGCTCGGGGTACTTCGCACTACCAAGGGGTTCCACCAGTGGGATCTTATTGGTATCTCCAGGGTGGGAGACCTCTGGCGCAAGGGAGAGGTGATCACTTTTGCCCAACTGCAAGCGGACTACGACCTGGCGGACACCGAGCACTTCCGATATTTACAAGTTCAACACGCTCTTCAGGCGGCGATACCACGTGGGACTCGGCTCCCTGAGTCATCGCCCTTGGAGGACCGGCTCCTCATGGAGCATCTGCTCCAGAGGGCGACGTCCCTAACGTACCGGAAGATAATGAATAACCGCCCCGACCCTTTTTCCGCCCTCAAGGGGAAGTGGGAGGCAGAACTTGGAGAATTTGATGAGACGGACTGGAATTCCGCGCTCTCATCCCCCAGGGAGGTGGGCATATCTTCCAAGCTCAGACTGGTCCAACTCAAAATTTTGCACCGCACATACTACACCCGCACCCTCCTATTCCGACTCCACCGGGTGGAGTCCCCGCTGTGTCTCAGGAACTGTGGCCACGAGGGGACCTTCTTGCATACCCTCTGGGAGTGCCCTGTCGTGGCGACTTATTGGAAAGGGGTGTTGCGTATTCTCTCCCAGGTAACAAAAATTCCCACGCTGCCGGAACCTCGGTTGTGCCTCCTCAATGTCTGGGAACAGACGGACCACAAGAGGGTGACCCAGCTTTTGGTGACTTTGGGACTCATGCTTGCAAAGCGTAATATAGCTCAGAAATGGGGATCGGGGCTGGGGCCTACCCTGACGCATTGGATCCGAGATATGGACCTTGTAATGGTGACCGAAAAAACTGTGTATGTCCATAGAGGGTGCCCCAAGAATTTGTCCCAGGTCTGGGGTGGATGGAATGTATACAGGGGAAATATCTGTTAGCCCCCACCGGATGCAGCGGACTCGGATCTCAGTGACCAGGATTAACGGCTCCAATGCTGGAGATGGGCGGGGAGGGGAGCGATGGTGTGTTGTCATCGGGCTGTTTATTTCTCTCTGTGACACCTGTACTGTCATTGCTCCGGTACCTTGTAACCCCTGTATGCCATGCCTTGCACTAAACGAGTGGTGTTTGTTTTATGTTTTGTTGATAAACCCAATAAAAATATTTCAAAAAAAAAAAATCGCTAATAGCGATTTTCCAAAAAATCGCATTTTAGCAAGTGCAGATTAAGGAGAATCAGAAGCAGGTGGTAAAAAAAAATTGATAATTTTTTTTAAGTACAACTGATGAGCTGGTGAGCGGTATTGCAACTGACCAATGAGTCCATAGAGGACGCACACAAAGGCGGCACACTACTTGTTTGTGAGGAGGATGAGGATCCATGCAGTAGGCCAGGGCAGAAGGAGAGTACAGGAGAGGACATTCTGCCTGCGCATCACTCAGTTGTGACAAACTGATGAGGACATATATGATTAATACAGGATCAACGCTGCCATGAAACTGTACCTCATAGCGGAATTCGAAACACTAATGCAGCGCAAGACACGCAGGACCCATGCCATCCCTTCCCATGTCCAGGTGTAATGTTGCCTGCACCTACTTGCATCAGGAGGTGTCCAGGGGGTAGTGGCAGTAGCGGGAGGGGTATCACAAGGCTCCCACTCACGTTTCTTGAGAACCTTCCTGGCTGCCATGATGACTCAGATCCACAACCACATCAGCCTCCCCACAACCCAAAGGGAATTGAACCCACCCAAACTCCATTCATAGTGAATTGCACTGTTCCCTAATGTGATATGATGCATAGATTGCACCCACGAGCCATATGTCCACCATCAGTCAATGAGTAGATCTTCCGTAACCGGAAATGTCATCACTCCATCAACGTCAAACCAATGTGCAATGTGAATAACATCATGACCGACATCGTAGCGCAATATCCTGGGAGCATCCACGATTCTTACATCTTCCGATACATTGGCATACACACACGCCTGCTCAGGGGGGGATATGGCGAGGGACACCTGCTAGGTCAGACAATATACTTATGCACACTAAATCATTCTGTAATGGCAATGCATACCTGACACATACACATTCCACACTACCCTGTAGGTGACAGTGCATACGCCGTGAGGAACTATATCATGACTCCATAGTTGAACCCAGGCTCCCAACAGGAGCAGCGGTACAACGCAGCACACACCAGGACATGTTCCTGCTCTGTCTTCCTATGGGCACAGACTGCAACATGGGAAGAGTTATTTCCTGGTTGCGAGGTCATCAGGCTGCTCCCAATGCGACTCGGTAAAAATGCGAACTCGCAATTAGCGATTTCGCTAATTGCGATCTCGCTATTTGCGAGTTCGCAATTTTTGTCTTTTCAGCAATTTGCGATTTTTTTTTTTTCGGTAACGCGTTTCACGATTTTTTGCGATTCTGAAATTTTTCGGTATCTGCTTCATGCATAGGATATACCGAATCCTTATATGCGATTCCTTAAAAATCGCAATTAAGGACTCGCTATTTCTGAGCTTGATGCATGTGCCTGTAAGTCCTGTACCTTAAATAAATACGGAACTAGTTTTCAAAGACATTTGAATATCTACACTTTTAAGATTACACATATAGTTGAGTGCAGGTGTACCAATTTATGAGAATTTCCAGCCATTGGTATAAGACCCGGGAAAACATTTGACAATTTTCTTTGTATTTATGCATCAGCAGTTCTGAATGTATAATGGTACCTAGTTTACATTGATCCATGCACAAATGGATTGCATGAGTGCAATTGTCTTTCTCAGTTTTTTTTTCTGAATGTAGTGGCTATTTTTACACATTGAGAAACCCCTTATCCTCCTCACATTTCTGGTGCATTCTCATTTCCATACTGGAAATGTACCTCCTATCCTTCCCTTGAAAGGAGTAAATCTCCAGCCATTCCAAAGATCTAATAGACCAAAAAAAAGAAACTTTGGTGGTACTCCCAAATTTTTAGGGGGCTTGTGAAAAAAGAACCTTCAGGCCTGTATCCCTACCCATTAAAAAGGTCTGATGTCCGCCATCTTTACACCAGTATCCTGAAGAATGATGGGGCCTAAAAAGAGAGAAATGGCAGTTAAAGGAAGAGTGGTGGGCAGGGACAAGAGAACACCCAACAGTAACCAAGCACTTCTCTCGATAGGAAGAGAGGGATGGGACCAGCTGACTTGAAAAGGGAAATGATTGGCCAAGGGGTAAGGAAGTAGGAGACGACGAGGAGAGCGGAGGGGGGAGAGATGCTGACAAGATTTGAAGAGGGAGAGAATGGGAGAGAGGTGCTTGAGCAGAGGAGAAAATCAAGGGAGCACAAGAGAACAGCAGAGAAGAAGCCCCTGGTCAGCGCCATGTAGGAGGAGAAGGACCTGCAAAACCGTAGCAAGGCAGACGAGGTGCCTAAAGTGTTGTTCAACACAGAATGGCAGACGCCATCAGAGACACTGTTGCAGCCCGCCATAGTTCAGGAGAGCTATGGCTAGTGCAGTGAGGGCTCCTGGCGAGGTGAGAGCTTTATCAGGTGAAGAGAGGAGCACAGGGTCGGATTGGTAAGGCTGGCACTCGGGAAATTGCCAAGAGGCAGGTATCGAAGCTTTTATGGACCCGGGGGGGCGATTTGGGCTGTGTCTGGTTTGTTCCGTGTCGACAGCGGCCCAGTGGGGCCCTGAGTGGCTTTTCTGGAGGCAGATGGTCGTCCATTACCTCCCTTTTGTCAACCGGCTGAGGTGTGACTCCTTTCTCTGAGCAGAAGTGGCCTCACTTGTTTTCAGGTGTTTATAAAACTTCTCCGAAGCAGTGTTTTGCGGAAAGGCAATATGCAAGTGTGGGCCATTTGTTATAGCGTGCCGTGGCTGATTTCTAATCCCAATCCAACCCTGGAGGAGCACCTGCATGAAGGGATTGGAGTGAACTGGATGTGAGTAAGAAGACTATAATAGAAAAATACCCATAAAGTTGGACACTAGAATTGAGAGGCCTGAAGCATCTGCTTTTGTTTTTATCCCCACTCATTTTCACTCTTTCTATAATTCCATCCACATCTTTCCTTTTTTTTCCACTTACCTGTGAAATTCTGGATAAACTTGGACATTTCCACCAGTCCATCACGGTATATCTATCAAGGCAAAAAAGGCACAGATAGTTAGGCTCCTACACCTTAGGTGATGAGAGAAAACAGTATTAAAGTAGATTACCTTACTCACAGCACTGTCCCTATTTATTTTGAGGAGACTGGTTTTGGCACTACCCGGTAGAGGGAGAAGGGGACCATTTCTATGCCTGTCAAGACGAAGAAGCTGCAGTCCTCATTTCTTACCTTCTGAAGTTGTGTTTACCTACGGTGTTGATTTCTATAGCTGTAACTTTATCGGAACACCTAAATAGAAATTAGCCAAACAACCAAGTCTCCGATGTCATATTTCCGCCCCTACCTCCCACAGGCTTCTTTCTATCAAGTAACACTCACTCCTTACATCTCGGAAAAAGATTTGCTGACTCAAATTTCTCTGTTTGCAATTTCAGGTTTACATTGGGCATTTTCTGCCCTCAGCCCTTTTGTGCCTGTAGCCTAGCCTGTGTCACATGACTTTGTGAATTTCTCCCAGACAGTCACACACTAGAGAGATTAGGTGTGCTTGAATGGAGCATCTACTGGCAGAATGTGGGTGCAGAGCTGAGCAAAGCCCCAATGCAACTGAATAGCCTGTGCTTTGTCTTCTCACAAAGGGCCTAACAACCTCCTATTGTCACTGCTGCCCCTTCCTGCACAAAAATAATCCTGCTTGCAAGGCAGGCACTCTGGTACATAGTGCAAGGGTGCCTGCATTGGTGCTAGGCAGCCCATTGTGCACCAGCACAGGGAGAAAGGGCAGTAATGCATCGTTTGCCTTAAATATAGAATATGCTTGCCCTTTCCCAAGAATGCAGTGCAGTGCAGCATGGTGACTTGTTGCGCTGTGCCACTTTGTCATAAATATGGCCCCGAATCCAAATGTAGAAATCTTCACTATGGCTTCGACCCAAGCCCATCTGAGGATGACTCTCCCTGCTTGGACACCTCCTGCAGCCTTGCCCCACTGAACTTTACTTTCTCATAATTTCTTATAAGTCTGTAGGTAAGCTCTGATGGGGCCCAACCCACTGCTTGAATCTGAACCGCGTTCCAATGTTGTCGGCCATATTTTTCGACTTTGACTCAGTCTCACATGACTAGGTGTCCACGGTTAGAGCTTTGATCTATCAGGCAATAGTTTTTAGTAAAAACATTTAAAAAAATCATAACTCCAGTTCTACTGATGTAGTCATTTTGGTGACAAATAATTTACCAACATTTTTGGTTTGAATTTTTATTGTGTTGTGTTTTCATGAAATTACTGTTTGTGAGCTGCATCAATACTTTACACATTGGCTCTAAGTTAAGCCTAGCTGTTGTTTGTGCCAGGCTATCCCGGGTTAAGCGCAGGTTAATTTAATGACTTTTTGTGGTTCACCCTGCAAGCAATTGTGACTGTTGCTTGATTAGGGCTCACACCTCAGTCAACCAATAACCCATTTTCTCACAAACCCTAAACACCATCCATCCCTGCTCCCTAATTATGCCTCCCCACAAACAAACAACACCCGTCTCTATCCTCAAAACTCAACCCATTCCCAAACCCATAAAGCCCCTCACTACTGGTAAACTCTTCCAATTCCTGATTTCTTAAAATCCTATACCACGCCTACACGCCACTCATCCCTGAACCCTATTAAGAACCCTGTCACCCCCTGTGAACTGCCCATTCATGACCCCTTAATCCCCCACCATCTCCTGCATCCCTAATCCCTAAAAAGCCTTTCTACGTATAAAATCCACCTATTTCTAAGCCCTTAAAACACCACATCACCAATTCCTGAGCACTAAAAACCCTTTAACACCCTAAAACTCTACTCATCACTAAACCTTAAAAACACTTACTAGCCCTTAACTCCGTCCATCCATAAAACCCAAAAAATCTCCACACGCCACCCACCCCTGAACCCTAAACACCCCTTACACCCCTAAACATCACTCATCTTTGAATTCTAAAAACCTCTCAGCACCCTAAACTCCATTCATGCCTGGTCCCTAAAAACCCTTGCCACCCTCAAATCAACCCATCCCTGAACCCTACAAATCCTACAAACCCCTCATCGCCCCTAAACAGCACTCATCGCTGATCTCAAAAAAACGTCACTACCCCTAAACTTCACCCAGGGTTGTGATTTTGGATATTTACTTAAAATGATGTTTCTTTAAAATGTTTTATTTAATTTTTTATTAATTTGCTTTTCCTGATAATTGTATTTTCTTAAAACTGGTCAACCATAATTTTGTTTCCTCAAATGTGGTTTCTCAGTTTTCTTTTTTTCCACTATTTCATATACATCATGTGTTTAAAGGTCCAATAAATACTGTCTTTACCCAATGTAAGCCTGAAATTGCAAGCAGAGAAATTGACTAAATCGCATTTGAATAATATAACTTTAATGAGTTACAAGGGACAGATTTGAGTGAGATAAAAAAAAAACATATGCATCAGGTGGCAGAGGGTTGAAGGACTGATGTTGATGGTTATAGGTAACAGGTTTTCACTGAAGGCATAATGAGCTTTTCTGGCATTGATTGGTGCCATTTTAATTAAGGTCACAAGGTGTATTCCTGTTTTTTCTTTGGCATGAACATGCTAAACACCAGTATCAAGACGTATGCTGACAAAGCCCTTCTCCATGCAATTCACTACGAAAGGTCGGTGAAATAGGAGGTAAGCCTGCCAGACAATGGCTATGGTTGTCTGTGTGTAAAGTAAGAATTGAGATCCCTGTTGTCCTTTTCCGTACAATTGTTACAATTCAAGGGCCATAGCCATGTACACTAAGACGCATATTTATTTTAAGTTCACACAACACAGGGCAGCAAGCAGAGTTGCTGCACTGTGCTGCATTGAGTGAACTGGAGAGAGAGCAACAGTGCAATTTCCTCTAAGATATGGCACTCTTCAGCTCTCTCCCTGCGCTGGCCCACTTGAGTCTGCCTGGCACCAATGGAGGAACTCATTGAACCATGATGCAAGGGTGCCTGCATTATGGGCATAATTGGTTTTGTGGAGGAAGGCACACGTTCCTGCATAAAAACAATCCATAGAGGCATATTTTTCTTTTTACATGTGCTGCAGAATGGAGCACACATGGAAAGAGGAAATAACGAGGAGCAATAAAGATATCTCTCCTCATTGTGCCACTGTCGGATAGCCAACCCATTTTGATGCAAACCCAGGTTTACACGTCTAAGTAGATGTGGGTTAGCGTCAAATCACATGGGTGGGTTCATGGGAACGCTCATGTGCCACCTATTAATCGCCTACTTGAAGAAAAGTAATGCAAGGCAGTGCTTTGCAACGCTTTACTTTGTATTTGCTAAATCATACAAAGCCACGCAAATCAACTTTGATGGGCCTAGCAAATGCCAAAATGTATTTTGCTTTGGGGCTGCGCCACTTAAGTGATGCAGCTTTGATGCAAAATCGTAGTAAATCTGGGCTCTAAGGGCCCGATTCACAGAATTAACTTAAGACAAAATCCTAAACGTACTACTTTTGGTATTCACAGAATGGATTTACTACTTTTGGTATTCACAGAATGGATTTACGACTACTAACTTTACGTCTGCACTCGGGCCGGAGATTCTGGCCCGGAGGTGGGACTTCCGGCCCGGAGGTGGGGATTCCGGCCCGGAGGTGGGGATTCCGGCCGGTGGCGGAGATTTAGCCAAGGACGAAATCTCCACCTCAGGGCCGGAATCCCCACCTCCGGGCCGGAAGTCCCACCTCCGGGCCGGAACCTCCACCTTCGGGCCAGAATCTCCGGCCCGAGTGCGGACGTAAAGTTAGTAGTCGTAAATCCATTCTGTGAATACCAAAAGTAGTAAGTGCATTCTGTAAATACCGAAAGTAGTAAGTTTAGGATTTTGTCTTAAGTTAGTTCTGTGAATCGGGCCCTATGATTCTGTAGCTGATTACTTACATAGGCATCACAACATCGCAGGAATATATATAACGAACAAACACTAGCCCCAATGTGCATAATGAAGCATATATAAAATTCCAGCAGAAATGTACCACATGTGGAGATGCATGCCTTAAGGTTGGCGTTATTGTTTATTCAAAAAGCAATCTATCACATTCATTATAAGCCAGAACTAAATGTTCTGCATGTTACTCTTAAATCAATGTGCAATCATAAATGGCATAATTCCCACACTGCAAAGGAAGATGCTGCTTAGATCGCCACCTCACTTGCTGATCTCCATGAAAACTTAGATGACACCCCTAGGCTGATAGAACTCCATTTGATTCCTTTGCTGGCTGACACCATCTTCTAAACTAACTGCATCACTTACAATGCCATTTCACTTAGCACCCCTCTTATCTTATAGAAAAGCTCACAAAGCAGCAGGTCTCATTCATCTATGCATGTAAGTTCAGGAGCAGCATCTCCATATCCATGAAAACTGACCCAAAACTGCTCCTATTTAGGAAAGAGTTGAAGACTCACCTCTTTAAAGCTCACTACATCACAATGCGCTAACCATCCACAACCTAGCTTGCTCCCATTTCTCGTTGACTTTATTCAGTGATTGGAAAATCTCTTCTTTGCTCATGTTGGTGTATGAGATTTCAGTCAAGTCAGTTTTGTCTGTTGGTAGCGTCCCTTCTATGACACGTTCCTCCATTGGCATTGCTTGTTTCCTACCACCACCACAGCCACCCTGTTCTTCCCTGCAGAGAACTACAGTTTCCTGACTGAAAGAGATGTAGGATACAAACCAAGTAAACCACATGGCATAGGAAATACTGTTTAGTGAAGGGAAGCCAATAGTGACAGGTCTCCAAAATAAGTAAACAAAACATTGATTTCAAAAATAAACTTGAAGTCACCAGCAGGAGTTAGGCTTTACCCATAGATAATGTCTCCAGTTAATATCATGCCTTGATATTGTCAGAAAAGATAATAAAATTGGAGCCTATGCATAACGAATAACAGACATGCATTTTAGCATAAAACTAGTCTAGTGAGTGATCATGCAAGCTTCAATGGAATTTAGTATCCCTGAAGGTTAGGGAGCCACTGCCCTTTGAGTAACATTGCTTAAAACTATTATAGCATTGTTGTTATCGGTGAGATAGGTCAGTGAGTTAACTACTTTCTGTTGGCATCTCTTGTGATCTGCAAGCTTCGAATCCAAGTTCAGCAAGGCAAACACACACTTCCATGCTTTCGTGGACAGTAAATTCAATACCAACAAATGTATTGACATCAATACTTGCCATTCACAACACTTAGCCCCTGATGTACACAGGTGTTTTGCTGTTGCAAAGCCTGCTATTTGCAAAATCACATGGTTTGGTACCATAAAATACCTTTTTACTATTGACAAAAGCCTTTTATGAGTTGGAAAAGTCTTTCTGATTAATTAAGGGGGTTTGCAGCCCTGCTTGTATTGAAAATAGGAAGGGGTGGGAAAGAGGCGACCCCTTCCTAATTGTGATTTGGAGGGAAATTAATAAATTGGTTTGTGACTGCAATTATGGTCACAGACCATTGATCAGACAATGACACCTCAATGAGTGTGGTATCAGATTCATGAAGAGGAAGATGTCTTTATGTGACTCCTTTGGGAATCATAATGGGGGCCTCGAGGGAGCCGGCAGTGGTCTCCCAGATGTCTTCCAAATGAGAATCTTGCAGTTTTTATAAAAAGCAGCATTGGTTATTTGATAGATGTGGGCCGTTTTAAAAATACAAAGCAAATACAGAGACAAAGGCCTGCTGTCCCTTGCAGGGCTCCATCTCTGCATTTGTAGCCAATTACAGGTGGTCTCTATCGGCAACCTTCCAAATTAATATTAATTAGGCATCTTTTGTGACACCTTGCAAATGTTTATTTTAAGAGGTGGCCTACTGGTTCCTAGATCAAAACTCGTATGGCCTTCTCATTCTCAAAGCAATAGTTGTGCAAATTGCACATCCCTGGTTTGTGAATCGATAGTATGTATGGCCAATGGCACCAAAAATGAATTATTGGTGTGATTTAGAATGTTACCCATTCTAGGGCACATTTACTATTATTTCAGACAATGTTGTGTGAAATGGAGTGAGCAGAAATGCTTTGTATTTACAAAGATATGGAGCCTTTCTGCTCTCTCCTTGTGCTGTGTGCTCTCTAGCACCAATGCAGGCACCTTTGCACCATAGTGTAAGGGTGCCTGTGTAACGAGTAGGAATGTTTTTGTGCAGGATGCCCACCTTCCTGCACAAAAACAATCCTTAGAGGCATATTTCTCTTTCTATATGTGCTGCATGAAGCACACATACACATAGAAAGATGTAATGAGGAGAAATAAAGATATTTCTCTTCATTACGCCTCTGCCAGGTAAGGGCACCACGTTGACGCAAACCCAGTAATACAAGTCTCTGGAAACCTGAATTTGCATCAAAATACATGGGTGGATGCATAGGAGTGCCCTTGCTTCATGAATGTAACACCTACATGCTGTGTTGCGTTACTTTGTATTTACTAAATCATGCAGAGTCATGCAAAGTGGATTTGTGTGGCTATATTTTACGTCGGGATGCGCCACAAAAGTGATGTAACCCAATGCAAAATCATAGTAAATAAGGACCTCTGTGTCTTTGGGTAAATGCATTGATACACAAGGGCTTATGTTACCATTAGTAATCCTTTCAAATTTTAAGACTTTGTGCAGTTTCTATTTACTGGCATTCATATTTCACAAAACATGACCAATCGAGGCCACCTTTAGTGCACTGTAGCCTGCCTTTATGAACACATGAATATAAGCAGTCTAAATAAAGACTTGTTTCAAAATCCAGTGAGTACTATTTGCAAGAAAGTAAGCCTTTAAATATGTTTTCTTTGAACCCCATGCTTTGCACATCATGCACAAGTAAAGGCTTAATATTGTTGCATGCTGTGAGCGTTGGGGCTCATTAATTTTTAATCAACCTTTGCCCAGTACAGCTTCACAAATGAACTGTTACGAATGGCTAGTTTTATGTTAGTCTAATGAATGGGGATATAGACTTCAAAGGTAATAAGCAAATGAACCTGTTTGGTAATTTGTTACATTTTTCTGGCGCATATTTAGACATAATTACCACAGATATCGCATTTATTAAAGTTTGTGCATTTAAAAAGCCAATGGTGCAATTAATTATGTTTCCAAATTACTCCCAAATAAATATTTATTTTGAAAAATGGGTGTAAGTAATGATACGTAAGGGTTCATATTAAGTTTCTGTTAATTATGCCATGCACCAGATGATGAACAACACACAAATGTGAACAAGAATGTTGAGGAAGGGTCCACAGCGAATTCCTGTGCTACTGTACTCTTATGGTAGATGTTCTACTTCAAAACTCAAAGTTTTGCAGCAAATATCAACAAAAAAGCTGCCTGACCACAGGCAAGATAAAATGTGCAAATTTCACATGCTCTCCATACAACAAAGACCTGTATGACTGCAGTGATGACAGACCTGAGACACAGAGGGCCTGATTTAGGGTTTCACGGATGTGCTACTAAATCACAAACTAGCCTATCTGTCGTATTACCGTTGTATTAAATTCTATGGCATGTATAATGCAGTGGATGGAATAATCTTCATATTTGTGATGAAGTATCTCATCTGCCAAACTCTAAATCATGCCCAGAGACTGGAAGAGTAACGTCTCTATTAGAGTTATGAATTGTCTTTTACATTTATCTCATTTTTAGCATGTTTTTGTCATTTCAAACAAATGCAAACAGAATATGTTATAATTTCCTGCAGTAATGAGATAGTGATGTTCATTTTATCAATTCTGCCCAAATGAAATGCTGTCTTGAATATGACACAATTAAAACATGATTGGCTACAGTGTTAATAAAATCTGCAACTGGTTTGTCACACAGAGTTTGCACAGTGAGTAGGAACCTTAACTGCTTGCTTTTCAAGTAAGATATGAAGCCAATGCCTGGCCCACTGTTTGACTTGTCATCCTTAGGGTGGTCTTCCCCCAGACCTTTTGCCTGCTTACCTCCACTTTTTGCTGTATCTTTTTGTTGGCCTTAGGACTCTCAGCACTTTACCACTACTGACCAGTGCTAAAGTGCATGCTCTTCTTCCCTAAACATGGTGACATTGGTGCTTATATGATTGACATATTAAGTTTACTTCTAAGTTCCTAGTAAAGTGGTATACAATATAGTCAGTGCCTGTAATCGAAATGCTACTAATGGAACTATGGAACCTAAGGACGGGTCTGAAGCTAACTGGATGGGACCACTAGTAATTTGTATATGAAAAAAACATCCAGTAGCTTGAATTCTCAAAGTTGCTCAAATGATGAGCCAACGTATTGAATCCACTTTTCTTAAACTTTTTTCCAGAAAAGTTAAATGCTTTCAAATCATGTCAAATATCAAGGAAAACACAAAGTAATAAAAAATTATAGATTACATAGGTTTCATGAATGTACAAATGTATAACACACACCAGCATGTATTTGCAAGTGCGTATCAAACATCCACTTACACAAATCCTACATAGTTGATAAAACGTAGATTGCTCAACATAAGGCACCAGTCTGTGACTCAAAAATAATAATGGCAATTAGGCGGCGAAAAGAACCAAACTGTCTACACACTACTTGTGTGTTATCTCCTGCCTATATGCACAGCTCTGGGACTTCTGATTTAAAGTGTTGGCAACAAGGGAGGGAATTTATTTAAGAACTTTCTCCCTGAGCACTTGAGGATAACCTATCCCAGATGCCGCACTGGTTGTGCCACCCACACAAGTAGCCTTTCAAACCTGTCTCAGGCCTGCCATTGCAGGGCCTTGTGTGCACTCTGCTGCCACTTCGACTTGGCATTTAAACCCACTTGCCAAGCCTTAAACTCCCTTTTTATTACACGCAGGTCATCCCTAAGGTAGGTCCTTGGTAGCCCAAAGGGCATGGTGCTGTATAACTAAAAGGTAGGACATTTAATTTTTAATTTTACATGTTCTGGTAGCGACAAACAGCTAAATTCCTTTTTCACTACTGTGAGGCCTACTCCTCTCATAGGCTAGCAGTGGGAATTACTTAAATCACTTTTAGGCTGTAAATGCTGATTAGAAAGGAGTAACTGCATCATGTTTCTTATCTTTGGAATGATAATGATAAATCCTCTCTGCTGGTTAAGTTGGATTTATTATTACTTGTAAGAAAGAACAGGGTATGCTGCAAACAAAGCTCCCCGACTTATCTTTTTCATCCCAGCACTCCTGCCAGGACTCAGAACGTCAAAAACAACGTCCCTGGAAAGAAGAAAGAAAAGGGGTCAAAACATCCGAAACTGGCTCTCCTGTACAGGAAGAATGTGGGCCCACCCAAACCAGGGACCAACCAGGGAATCCAAGCAGAGGAGAAAAGGACATCATTAACTAATGAGGCATGCCCAAAGACAGACAGCGGAGCTGGGGAATCCCAGAAGACGCCGAGGACAGCGTACCGGGGAAAACACTGATGGGCAGAGAGGAAACGCCGACTGGAGAAGCCTGGTCAGGGGAAACGGAGGATGACGCCAAAGCTCCAGAGGACTGGAGTGAAGAGTGGTGGATGCCTACAGGAATGCCTACATGTGGTGCGACATTGTGGTAAATGTTCCAGATGGGGGAGGGAGTCTGGGGGAGGCTCAGAGTGAAAGTGGGTCTGAGAAGTAGTACAGACCATAAGTGGAATGCGGTGAGAGTGCCAGATGACAACTTCAAAGAAAAGTGCTTTTTGTTGTTCACTGTATGTGTGCCATCCTTAAATGCTACGTGCATGCCTATTCACTAAAGCACAGAGAAGGGGATAGTACACCAATTAAGACGGATGAAAAACGGTCATGAATGCCTAATAGCGAACAGTAGGCAAGAGATAAGCAAAGCCTAGTCACTTTTATGTTTTGCTCTTCATCTTCACACTCATTTTTTTTCTTTTTTCTCGTGTTTCATTTTGACTGGCTTCCATTGGAGAAGGGGAGGGGGCAGCATACAAAAACAAGGTAGCGAAGTTACCAACCCAACTATCGGGGACCTCACTTCAATAACCCACAAAGCCCAAAGCTCTGGTGTTTTCCCTTTCCATCACTCCGGGTGTGTGAAGGATACTATCCAAAACCTAACTGTTAGAAAACCAAGAGACTTACAGCCACCTCCTTCTTTTTCTTGAGCCTTCTGGGGACATCCTCCTGGAAGAAGACCACCCTAAAAAAAAATAAGAAAGGAATAAGTAGCCTAGAGAAAGAAGAGCAAGACTCTTATTTGATAATCTTTAATCTGCCCGCCCACCAAATATAGTACACCAAGATTGAGAAGCACATTAAGCCTCCTCTATTCTTTTTCTACCCGTCCCTCCCACATTACTGTTTTAGTAATGATACTTTTAGAAAGTGCACATTTCTCTGCTTTTACTGCTCTGTGTGCAGTGCAGACTGTCTCCAATGCATGCCTAGGATGGGTGACAGCTACCCTTTGTGCATTCCATCTAGACAGCTGCAAACACAGGAAGTCTAGGTGTGACAGAGAACTCAGCTGCATTCATCTGCATTCTGACAGCTCTTCCTGGGCAGGAGTAGGGAGGGGGAGTTGACACTTACACCTGAATCGGCAGTGTCCTGTGTCTCAAACAAAAGACTGCTGTGCTACAAGATTTGCCATTTTGCCTGACTGTTGTTCTGAAGGAACTGCCTGCTGATCTCTGCCCTGCTTAGGACAAGGACTGGACTTCTCTCACTTGAACTCAGAGTGACTCCAAGGGTTTGCTGGCTTGCCCCCTGTTTCTGAAGTCTCAGGGCCATCAAAGACTTCATACAACTCCGCTGCTGCTGCTGGACTCTGCCATCTCTGAGTCCATCCCTGCATGAGGTGCCAATCCAGGCCTAGGACTTGGAAATGGGTTCTGTAGTTGTTTTGCTTCAAACTCGATGCAGTAATGACTTTGCTTTGATCAGAACTGGCACAGTGGCCTTTGATGCTGATGCAGTGCCGATCCAAGGAGATCCTTGCGCGGCTCAATGATGAAACGGGACCCTACTGGGAGGCCCGAAGACAACGCTTCGACTTGGCTGCGTGAGTTGGAACAGATGCATTGAGTCTTCGATTTCGACGCTTGCTCCATCCAAGGTACTTTTTCAGTGGGTCCTGTAGCTGGCCTGCCCTCCACCGAGGTCAACTTGAACTTTGGATTTGCCCCAGTCTAGCGCAACCTCAAGTATCCCCTTAGCACTATTGCCTTCCAAGCAGTATTTGTATTTTATCCATTAAAAATTCAGAACTCTGGTTGTGCTTATTTAGATGTTTGTCGTTTTGGTCTTATTTTACTCATAAGATTATTCTCTATTTTTCTAAGCCTGTGTGGAAAACTTATCTGGTGTTTTCATTGTGTTCCCGTGTGTGTGTGTTGCACAAATACTTTACACATTGCCTCTTTAAATAAGCCTGACTAATCTGTGTTAAGCTACCAGAGGCGAGCACAGGTTATCTTTTAGTGTGTATTTAGCTTACCCTGACTAGTATTGTGGTCCCTACTTAGACAGGGTGCATACCTCTACAACTAGAGCCACAATTTCTGAACACCCATTTATTGAAATTACATGGTGATGAGAATGATTCTTTGACATCCTCCATAATGAGAATTCCTGCCCTACGTCTGACCAGTATATCTCCCACTAATATTTCACTTACAAAATGGAAAAATTTACTAAATCATTCCCCTACAACAACAATAGGAACCACCAGAAGTATCTACACTTCCCTCTTCTACTCTCCACTCTCCTCTGAGCTCTCAATTCTTTAAATCTAACCATCATTTATTCTTTGATAACAGATAACACTGCACACTTTAAGTTCACTTATCCCTGCCCACAGTTGAAGATGACCCCTGTTATTTATAACTTGAAAAGCACCAGGTATTAAAGCTTCCCATAGCTCATAAAATGTGCACCCATACGCAGCCCCTTATCTAAAAAGAGTCTCTCATAATCCACAGAGTATCCCCACCCAAGCCACGTCTTTTTGCTTCCAAACAGTCATCTTCTTATATACTTGCCCGCTTTAATTTTTCTGGATTCTACAGCTTCTCACCCTCTTCCCTTCGCTGAGCATACATTCACTTCTGCTCTTCTGTAAATTGTGTAGCAGTCTTCTCGTCTAAAAAAGACTTAAGCTTCAAATATGAATCCTTGTTCTTCTATTGACTTTACTCTATCATTCCACCCTCTAGTCACAACAATCCCTCTCAATGATCTCTAGCCTCTCTATTTCACATTAGGAATACGGTCTCATTCTGTGCATAAATATTTCTCCTACCACCCACTTCATTTTCTTCCCATACCCATTAAAGCTCTAATCCCAGCCACATCTACTTGTCTCATTAGTCTGGCCAAAAATAAAAATACGCTGGCAGGTACTCATTCTCTGGATTAAATCTGGGTGTATTATCCGCTTGCGTAGACCACTTTACAGATCCCACTGACCTCCCTAACTTTAATATTACAATCTCACTTATATCTGGCTCCATCTCTCCAAAGCGCTACAAAATGTTATCAGTCATTAGGATCACCCTCTACTTCTCGACCTTCAACATCTAATCGGACTTCTACATTAAATTATTTGAACTTTAGGTAACAATTCTCTTATGCATTCAGTGTCCCTTTCCCCAGCCACCAAATCATTCCATTTTATCCTTGTCATCTAATTCAGGGTACTTCATACTTTTGATCAGACCATGTGCTTTCTATCCCAAACCCCAGTGCATAAATGGAACCACCTGTACATAGCCTGGTTATACATATATGGTGATTCTTTCACCGTGTCTAAGTGCTCCTGACAGTAAGCATTTTCCACACTCTACAATGCTGTTAGAAGAGAATCTCTAGATTAATGTTCTTGTTCTCACTAGAAACTATCATCTTAAGCAGCATAACCCCATCATGCAGGTTGCCCTAATGTATAGTTGTTGCTGTTTTTTCTTTGGTGGGACCGTTGAGCTGCTTCCTGCGCCAGTCTGCTGATCCTGACTACAAGCCCCAGGATACCCAGGGGCAAGACGCATCATCTCCACGTGCCAGGAGGCGCTTAAAGCCCGTCTGGGGCCCGAGTCCCTGGTGCTGCTGTTTTTTCTTTGGTGGGACCGTTGAGCTGCTTCCTGCGCCGGTCTGCTGATCCTGACTACAAGCCTCAGGATACCCAGGGGCAGGACGCATCATCTCCACGCGCCAGGAGGCGCTTAAAGTCCGTCTGGGGCCGAGTCCCTGGTGTTGCTGTTTTTTCTTTGGTGGGACCGTTGAGCTGCTTCCTGCGCCGGTCTGCTGATCCTGACTACAAGCCCCAGGATACCCAGGGGCAGGACGCATCATCTCCACGCGCCAGGAGGCGCTTAAAGCCCGTCTGGGGCTGAGTCCCTGGTGTTGCTGTTTTTTCTTTGGTGGGACCGTTGAGCTGCTTCCTGCGCCGGTCTACTGATCCGGACTACAAGCCCCAGGATACCCAGAGGCAGGACGCATCATCTCCACGCGCCAGGAGGCTTTTAATGCCCGTCTGGGGCCGAGTCCCTGGTGTTGCTGTTTTTTCTTTGGTGGGACCGTTGAGCTGTTTCCTGCGCCGGTCTGCTGATCCTGACTACAAGCCCCAGGATACCCAGGGGCAGGACGCATCATCGCCACGCGCCAGGAGGCGCTTAGAGCCCGCCTGGTCCCTCGTCCCGCGAGGACGCACGCGGGACGCGCTGGGCTAAGCCCGGGCCATCTGTGGCCAGAAGAGGCCAAGCTGGGCCAGCCCTTTGACATTTCCAGCAGGACTCAGGACTTAAATATTCGCTAAGTGAGCAGCAAGGTATTGATTGACTCGACCAGTTGTCCAGTGCTAATAATTTGTTGACTATAGTGTGGCAGGATTCTTTTCCTACCAATAGTAACCTTCTTCCTGCCACATGGCCAAATGTATTGTCAATTCTAAAGGGGGGTCGGGGCAGGGGGTGTAGGGACATTGGATGCTTTTCTTAAACGGGCAGAAACAGTTGTGGCCAAGGAGATAGAACTAGTAGAGAGGAGGTTATCACTTGGTCCACTTGGCCACAATCCAAATCAGATACCTAATATAGAATTAATAGGGGGCATCCAGATTCCCCTCCAATCCCCACAAGTCCCAATTACACCCTCTAGTGATGTCTTGACATCAGTGTTACATACAACAAACATTTCCTGTTCATTTATATCCAGTCCCCCCCCTTCACCTCCCAATACACGCACTAGGCAGTCACGGGCTGTACTTGACATTAGAGCTAAAGATCTGCTGGGGAAACGGAAGGCAAATAGTGCTTTAAAGGGAAGTAGGCAAAATGCGAAACAAGCTAGGAAAAAAAATCCTACATTTGGGCTGGGTAGTCAAACAAAGTTTAACGAATCAGGAAAACCACCACAAGACTCAAGGAGGGGGTAATTTAATTACATCTGTAACAGATAAGTCTACGGAGGGTAATTAATTGTCAGAATTTATAGGGGATATGGAGGAGCGCCTAAAGGCACTTATCAACCCAGTGATGGACAAACTCGACTCAATCGATTGTAGACTAAAAATCCTTGAAAGGCACGTATTAAGCCAACAGGGGCCCACGATTGGGACAAAACTGACAGAAGCACGCTCCGCCAGTGCCCCCACGCCCATACTTACAGCCACTAGCTCGAGTGAACCCAAAGAACCTATAGTCGCTCAGGCGACACAACCACCAAACATTCCAACTACAGTTAGTGGAGTAAAGTTTGGTTGTGGGCGTCCTAGGGATAGTTTACATCATATAGATTACATTCCCCTGAAAGAAATAAGTCTCCACCTCCCCCCAGAGGCGTGTCCGTATTCCATCATTTTGGCAAATGTCCCCAAAACTTTTGATGGTAAAGAGGAACATTGGTCCACACTTAAAAATAAAGTACTCCATTTTTTTAACACAAGAACAGTGTTAGGTGAACATCTTTTTAACAACTTTAAGATGGTAAGAAGGGTGGACTGGGTGGGAAAGACTAGGAAGGGTATGGAGGGAGATTGTGTTGTTGTGAGTTTTGGTTCCCCCCAATTGGTAGATCATATTCTGAGGCAGGCAGGATCATTAAGGATACATCAAGATCGTATCAATATACTACCATTGGGGTATTTTTACTAGGCCTGGGCGGTAAATTTCGTTCCGTTCGCGGAATTTGCGGAATTTGGGTAATTTCGCGTTCCGCGGAGAACGCGAAATTGCCCAAAAATCTGCGTTCCGCGACTTCGCGAAATTTTTTGCTTGTTCGCGTTCTCAATATGCGTGTTCGCGAGATATTTCACCCCGAGCACGCAAACAGCGATCGCGAACAGGAAAAAAGTATCGCGAACAAGCAATTCCGCGTGTTCGCGGAATTTCTGCGTGTTCGCGGAGATTTTTTACCGTTTCGCGGAGATTTGCGTAACGCGATTACGCGAATTCCGCCCACCCCTAATTTTTACCCACCTAGTAATACTGCCGCCATTAGCAGGAGAGACCATGTCATTCAGGTTGACCCTTATATTAGTTTTACACCAGTGAGTAATAGATTTGAGGTTCTTAGCTCACTGGACACTAATGACTGACTTGCATCTTTTGAAACGGTTGGCGAGATTAGTAAAGATCCCACCCCCTTTAATAAGGATATAATCCCCTTAAACTTCGAGATAATCGAGGTGAGAAAGGCACTGAATACCATCCCCAGGGGTAGGGCACCAGGACTGGACTCTGTCCCAGCTGATTTGTTTATGCACGATAAGGAGCTTTGGGCACCATACATTCAATGTCTGGCTAACGGTATCGCCAAAGGATCACCTATACCGAATACCTGGAAGGGCGCTGAGATCATACCGATCTATAAAAAGGGGGAGCGCTCAGATCCAGGAAACTATAGGCCCATAAGTTTGATAGACTGCATACAGAAGGTGGTCGCAAGGCTTGTCCTGCAGAGAATCCAAGGGTGGATCGAGGAGGAGGAAGTATTGTCACCACTTCAGGCAGGATTCCGCAGTCACACAAGCACCATAGACCAAGTTTTTAGGTTTCTTTTAATTTATTGGCGGGTGGTTTTGTTGGGGGAGGGTATGTTATTTGCGGCTTTCGTTGACCTCAAATCAGCGTTTGATTTGGTTTCACGAGCAAAAATGTGGGCAGTTTTCGAAGATCAAGGCATGCCACTTGACATCTTGACCTTTTTAATGAAGCTCCACGAGGAAAACTTTGCCCAAGTTAGATGGAACCAATCGGGCAGTGTAACAGATAAGTTTCCCATCGCTAGGGGAGTACGCCAAGGGTGCGTACTAGCCCCAACCCTTTTCTCATTATACATCAACAGGGTGATCAACTACTTCGAGCAACACCCCACCGACGCTCCCAAGCTGGATGGTAAGTTGATCCCCCTGTTGATGTTTGCAGATGACACTCTATTAATCTCAAAGACACAACAGGGTTTACAAAAAGCCATTGATGTATTCGAGGTTTTCTGCAAGGACCATGGGCTTATAGTAAATGCAAGTAAGGCCAAGTTCATGGTCCTTCACAAGTCTAAATATATAAGAGGAAATGTGCAAATGAACGGGGTCAAATTAGAATAGACTAAGGTTTTTTCGTACCTGGGTATAACCCTTGCATCAAAGCTGGATTGGAAACCGCACACTACCCAGCTGGTTACAAAGCACGCACAGCTAATTGGAGCACTAATAAAAGAGCTTCACCTCTCCTATACCAGGCCAATAATACCAGCACTCAAAATTTACGATGCAAAGATAGGAACAGCAATTCATTACGGGGCGGAATTGTGGGGATTCAGTAACCTCACCCTGCTGACTAGGGCCCAAAATAAGTTTTTACGAGTAATCACAGGTCTTCCTGTATCCACCCCGCTGATCCCCTTTTTCTATGACCTAGGTGTCCAACGTTTGGAGGATATGGCCCGATACAGACCAGTGGCATACTGGAGGAGACTGTGGGTTACCCCGATCTCGCACAGTATGCTTGGGCATTTATGGATGTCAGAGGAACAGACAAGGCGCAAAAAATTCCCTGGATGCGGGAGGTTAAGGTAATTTACTCTGCCATGGGCCTAGCCAGTCTATGGGAAGACCCAACAGCACATACCTTCCCCCCTAGGAAAACCTTAAGAGATCTATACTGGAGTATGGTCACAGTGAAAAGATTTGGTTCATGTATTGGTCCATCACTAACTGCGGATTTTATGGAAATTAAAGACTCGCCTGTGTTTGAAAGCTATTGGGACTGCATTACTGTTGTGGAGGACAGAAAGAGATACCACCAATTTAGGGTGGGCACACTACCTAATAATTCCTTTGTTGCCAAATGGAGAGAAGGCCTTGACCCTAGTTGTCCTTTCTGTCCTACACAACGGGAAAGTATTGGGCATATTTTATTTATTTGTCCAGAGTATAAAGATTCTAGGCGGTCCTGGCTTAAACCTATTTGTTTACAGCTGGGCCTTTGGGCAGGGGGTGAGGCTTTACGGTTTCTTAAAACTAACACCTCCCAACCTGTGACTATTGCTGTTGCAAAATTCCTTCATTGGATGTGGATAATCCGTGCACGTAAATTACGCTTTTTGTGAATATTTTAGATTCCATTTGTATAGCCCCTTTCTATATCACAAGACTTTTAAACATTTTAAACGTTTTACTTATAATGGGATGTGTACTTATAACTGAAGTTAATCAGCATGTTACACTCCATGATGGATTTAAATTTTTTTTTGTTTTTTTGTTTTTTCCTTCTTATCATATGGGTCGGTTTAGAATTTTGTAATACAGTTCTGGTGTGGCTTTTAAACAATGTTATGAAATCTTTTACATTATATCCCTCCTGAAAGAACCCCTTTTTCTCCTTTAAAATTGTTAAATATTTTAATGATGTCTTTTATGGTTGAAAATCGAAATAAAAGACTTTGAATTGAATTGATGACACATAGGTTATTTTCCCCTCCAGTCTTTCACATCCCATGTTCAATTCAATGTCAAGAGAAACTCCAACAAGGCAATTGTCGTATGGGGCTTCTTTACAGCTAGGCACTTGGCTTCTAGCTTTGTTCGTTTTAATCTTTACTAGCTAACCTAGTACACAGGAAAGGGTGAGCACATGGTCATACCATTGTCATCTGGGAAGGCACACATAAGATAGCTCAGATGAGACTATGATCATGCTCACTTTCAGAAGTGTGTAAACCCTCCTTTGTCTTTGTGCTTAGATGAAGTTTATGATGTTATTTTAATATGGGTGTTCTGAGACTTCCCATAAAAATAGAAGTATTCCGGGTAAGACAAATGCATTCCTCACTACACTTTGACCCAGATTTTTCCCGCATTGCCTTATGCTTAGCTCATTCATAAATCTGATCTTCTTTCCTTCATCACTCCAATCCCTTTCTTCACTTTTACCGATGCCAACCACCTACTGCTATCAGTCTGGAAAACAGCTAACTTTGACAAAAACATAATGATTTTATCCACACCTTTCACGTGATCCATACCTGCATTGCATTTTAATATTCAAAAAGGCACTGGTCACCTAAATAAACAAACATTTGAACAGATTTTTCATTGGTCTCTCTCACCAGTTCTACCTTCCACTCAGGAAAGTTCAAAACTTTTTTACTCAGGAAAGTTCTCAACTTTTTCACCCACACTCTTTGTTGGCTCTCACTAACCATTCACATCACCTCCTTTCAGCACCATTATAGATAGAATGTTATTTCTGCTATAGCATCTTATAACCTCTTCCCAAAGATCCTCAAAACCATTCAGAACCTGCCCACATATCAATCCAACTTCATCTTCCAAACAATACCCCATTGGATGACTTTCCTGGCACCACCTAATGACACCTAAATCTTCCTGTGCCATCACTAGATTTAGATTGCATTCACACCTAATAGTGACATATTGACACTCCCTTCCACATAAACTGATGTTTAATGTATCCCTCCCGTTATTTAAAATGGCCTTAGAGATCCACCTAGATGAGTGTATCAGTGTCTCAGCACAAAGCTTTGCCAGGTCATTTCTAAAGGAAAGTGTCCCAAAATAAGCTATAATAACTTGCTCAACGGTAATCATAAAATACTACTTAACTGAAAAGGATTCTATTATCTACATATAATCTATGTAAATGAAATGTCATATATAGTCCTTTTCACTCATTCAAAAACAATCTGATTTTTATGTAACCTATACAGCTTGAGCACATCTAAATGCTACCTGAAGGCAGACTGCATGTTGGAGTTGACATGGGCCCTCAAGGCCACTACTGCCTGGTGTACACCCTTGCAGCATATCTAGAGAATATCCTGTCCTTTTTTGCACCATTGGGCCTGCAACACCCCAACCAAGAAACCTAGAGAATATTTCCTACCTGAATATCATGCTATGGTGAACTGGGAAACACAAAACCTCCCCTAGTCTTCACAGAAGCACAAGAAAACCCTCTGGAACAAACTGAGGAACACAGCAGCCTCTTCTGTCTCATCATGGTCACATTTTTCACTACCTGGTCAAACTAGGGAACACACCACCCTTTCCTACGTTTCTGGCTTAGATTCTACATGATCACCTGAAACTCAGGAGCTCTTCAACCTTTCCTCCGTCTCCCCGAGGGGAGACTCCAACCTATGAAGCTATAATGTTGGATTTTCCATTACCACAAGGAATCTCAGGATAGTCCTTTAAAAAGATTCGGGGCTCTACAGTAGCAATACCTCCTCTTTGATATCTTGGTACTAGGAATGTACCATCTTTGGGACAGCCACTCTGACCCTCTTGAGGAGCTTTGAGAATGTCCACCCTTAAACAAATTTTAGGAGCCTGGCAAAACGTAGTTTTGCTTGCACACTCACTTTAATTGGACTGCAAAGGGTACACTCCAGCCTTCTGGTGAACACAACTAGGCACTTTTATTCGAAACTGGTGGTTGCACGCGTTATTTAGCCATCCTGGCATTTCCGCTAGAGTTAACGGGTTTAGCCTCCACCAAGTACTGGGGCTACTCTGAATCAATATTGTGTTAATTCTCCATCCTAATCAAATCACGTAATACTTTAACTTTATATCAGCATATCATGGGCACAAATATTGTGCTGTAAAAACAATAGCCAAAAATATTGGCGACCAAAATATTGTCAAGGTAAGTACATACAGGTAAATATAGATTCACTAGAACTCCAGAGCGCTATATATGTGTATTTTTGATTAAGATACATATACTTAATAAAAAATAGTGGGTAGTTAGTGGTAGTACATATGGTCCAGGAGCAGTGAATCTTTGAGTGAGATTGCTATAATAACCATTGGTCACTTGATGCTTTATGAGGAGCTCTGTGTGAGATACTGTTTTAAGTTTAACTAGTTCTTCAAATTGTGTTATGTTTTTTTAGGTTCCATTATGTGAATTTGAGTAGCAAGTGAAAATATATTTATATTTATTTATATGCAGGCTTGCTTTGATTGTCAACTCGGTCCACCTGGGCTGCCACCAATGGAGAACGACTTGCGTATATTGAAAGCTGATTGGAGGAAACTGGTGCTGTATTGGGCATTTGAAAAAGGCATACCCGCCGAAAAGCGTCATGCCACGGCTTCAATAAATAGTTTTCCTGGATTCCCTGCTGTGTCCCTCTGATTTATTCTGGGTGAAGGCATCGTGTGTTGCATATTTTGCGCGCTTGCCCCTGGCGCGCTGGAGGAACCCGTCCATCAAGAGGCTGGAGTTACAAGGGCATCGATGTTGTGAAGGACCCAAGGGATTGGATGAACTCCAGCCTGCCTCATCCGGAGAAAGCAAGGCACCGCTACAGTTGCAGACCGTTACTACACGGAGGAACAGGATTATTGCATCTACGTTTCAGGGCATGCTGCACTCGGAGACATGTGGCTGGGCGTTAGGGGCCAGGAAGATGGATTTTTTTTAGCAGCAACGCTGAGTTTACACCAATCAGCGGATAACTATGTTCTGTACAATTGATCCAGCACTTACTATGAGAAATTGGGCCCGATAAGAGTCACCTACCCTGTTGGCTGAGAATGGTGCCTGCTGGGAGCTGTGGTCCACCGATGTAGGCTGCAGGCTTGCTCTGATTGTCAACTGGGTCCACCTGGGTAGCCACCAATGGGAGAACGACTTGTGTATATTTAAAGCTGATTAGAGGAAACTGGTGCTGTAATGGGCATTTGATAAAAGGCATACTCGCCGAAATGCGTCAAGCCACGGCTTCAATAAATAGTTTTCCTGGATTCCCTGCTGTGTCCCTCCGATGTCTTCTGGGTGAAGGGATCGTGTGTTGCAAATATATATATCACAAGTGTCCCCACTTCAGGACACACTCCCCATTGGCAACTTTCGTTAATTCAGGAAGCAGCGCAGACGGCAAACCATAGGCTCAATCACAAAAGCCTTACGCATTTCAGACACTTAACATGTCCTTGTTCACAGGCATCGTGCGGCAGTGAAATTAAAAAGGCACCAAGACTGCTGTAGAAATCACCAATACCGTTATTGGCCCCAGGTGCGGCCTCTGAATACCCCAATGTCTTATGGGAACAGTAGTCTTTGTATCAAGCCCTGCTTCCTGGTAAAGTTCATTCTGCCACTCGAACACAATCTTTAATTTTTTTTAAAAAAAACATTTTTTATTTGTTCATCTTCATCATATCATCCTCAGATTTTAACATATATTACATAGTTACTAGCTGCCCACTGTCCGTTAATTTCAGAGCTATTATCTATTCCAAGCATAGTATTACACAGTGTTACCTGGACAGCCATTTACAGTTTCTCGTGGCATATCAACAATTAATGCATAATAATACCAATGTTGTTCATCCCTTCCCAACGATATAACTACTTCCCCTTCCCACCTTCCAGTGCGAACACAATCGTTAATAATATATATATAATCAGTTAACTGCACATTTTTGCTCTAGTGATTTATTAACCGTAATGTATACGCCCAGAGAATTAGCCAAATTGGTAGATTACTGTATATGATCAATAAATTAGCCATGTCACAACATTGTTTTCTATATTATGATTTCCTTTTCATGATAAAGTGCATTTTCTACAGCAAAACACGATACTTTGCTTTGGTTACAAGATTTTTGACACGACAATTCTAACTATGAACTTGTTCACGGAGACAGATATTCTGCAATAGTCAAAATCATATATATGAGAATGGAAACACACTGATATTGTTTACTTCTGAATGGACGCGCATCTTTCATTGCAAAATCATATTTTCAAAATCATTGGTCTGTCCTTATAACCTCCTTTTATTACAGGCTTGAAGTTATTATTACCAATACAAAAAAGAAAAAAAGAGTACTGCTCGTGTAAAAGTAAACGAAAATAAGTGCTACACATCAAAATAGCTTCTAAAAATCTGAAAATAAAAGGAGAATGTCATAAAAAAAACGGAGGTTTGTCTTTGAGATCCAAATCAGTGCAAAAATCCAAAGCGTTGTATGAGCCGCCTTCCCTGCTGACAGGTTCATGTGCTCATAACTCTTTACTGCAGTCATAAGGGTGCCAGCAACAGTTATGATTGTGGAGCAGGAAAGCGCATTATGTGGTCTGCCTGCATTGACCCTTATTCGACCATTAGCCCAACCCTTTCCCGACACACTCTGGGCTCTTGTTTCCTAGTTACAAGCCACTACCGAAGCCATTACTGAACCAGGCTTTGTAATTGTCGTTAGTCTTTCTTCGCGTTCTTTCCGCCGCCAAGGAAGGATGATGGGGCACATTGAGTGCTCCCTAATGGTAGAATCGCCATTTGTCTGCTGTGCCTCAGCACTCTTAAGAAATTCTAGTCGAAACCACTCCCAGGGACAGAAACTATAAGGACAAAAGGCACAATGATCACTAAACCAAAACAAAGGAGAATTGCAAGAATGGTGAGTCATTTAGCTGTACTTCTTCAACTACAGAAATTGATAATTTTTGGAATATTATGGTTTATTGAACTCAAACGTGCAAGGCATAGCATATTGTGCAATCAATAGGCGATATCACATTTGCTGTTACAGTTTCCATGGGAAAATACTGAACAGGTACAAAGGAATTCAGGTACAGCACATATTTTTGCTAATTGTGTCACAAGAAGATTGTGGATAGGCCATGTCGTAGATCCCCCATCCCATGCTGCTAATTTGTTTCAAAGCTAATAGTAGCAGGTAATGTACACACTAAAGGCCTGTCCCTCTGGTGACAATGCATGCAAGGGTGACCCGAGGGTGAAGAGAGTGGGTGTTGTGTGAAAGAACAAAACATTCCAAAATGTGTTCAAAGCAACTCTAGAATGCACTTCTGTGGTAGATTACTGAGGTAGACATTTATGACTGATATGACATGCAATGCATCTACAAAATTTAAATAAGATATGATTCAAGTAACATCCATCCAATTCTACTGTCAAGTTGTGTACAGAATTCTCGCCTACGTTTTTAGAGCCCTTGATGCATACTATCTTTGGTAGACATGACTTCTCACACTTGAGGGTCACCTATAAACACCCCAGGAAGATGCATACGATGCAGCACACATCTGGAAACACAACACCCTTTAATTCATACTGAAGTCTATGAAAAAATGTCCATGGCATTAAGGTGTAATAACTCAGGAAAGATCAATGTCACTATCATGCTGGGCTACATGTGCCACAATATGGGAGTTTTTTTATGGGCTCTGCCACCAGAAGGGAAGTAAATTCAACATGGTAATGATGATAATGAGGATGTTCCAGCCTGCTCCGCCCCCGTAATTGGATCACAAGATGTCCCACACCTGATATTGATAGCCGGGACACTTATGACGTGATTGGTGGTTTTCTACACCTGATGATATGGTGGTGATTGTCATCATAACCATTGTGTTCTCATTGAAGGTATGCAGTGTAGTTGCGTTTTATGTGAATTGGGCATGACAACTAAAACACGCTATGAGCGGATCACAAAACACAGGCAACACCTGGTTTAGCCTTATGAAGTTGTGCTTCCTTTTCAAATTAATTATCTATTTTTCTGTACCTGGTCTCGTGCCTATGAGTAAGGACTCTGCCCAGCGCAGCTATATTCTCTCTTGCATATTGCAATCTTTTTCACCTCGTCAAATACCATGATGCTTTCTGGGGACTCTACAAATCACAGCAATAATGGTAAGGAAAACAATTATACAGCCTCACTTCTATGCAAAGGTCAAAGGATGCAATGTTTTTTTTTAATTTTTATTTTTTACAAAAGATGTCAGAGTCCGAGTAGAGTACAAGGGCCGCAAGCAGCAACGCCTGGGTGACTGTTATGTGGCCATTACATTGATACTCCTGGAAAACCGCATAAGAGCATTTAATGGCCATTTTGATTACAACGGAAACAAGCACTGGCAAAGCCAATAGTTCAGACTTTGGAAATGCTTGTTTTGTTTTGAAAGGGTTTTTGAAAAACTGTATTGCTGGGGAAGATGTTCGGGCTCTCGTCAATTAAAACACATCCTTGGTTAAATGTAGAATTTTTTGTTTGGTCTCAATAAGCACACATTGCCGTGGAAGTCTCTGAAAATGAAGGGAATTACTTTGTGCGAGAGTGGTTCTTGTGAAAGGGCAAAATACCATCACTCAAACTGAAGTTATCCGGTTGCTGATCCATTGCCCTACGCTGTATGCTGAGAGTGGGCAAAAGGAAAATGTGAATGACAAGGTTCAAGGTTTCAAGGTTCGTGGTTTTAGTTGAGATTTAGATCTTACAATGTGATCTACAATTTACAAAATACATCACTTAATGCAACTTTAAAAAGGAGTTTAAAAGCTAAAATAATTTACATCACATTAATTCATTAACTGGGCCAGTAACCATCTCCATAGCATCTTTTCCTGTTGTAATGCCATCTTCTTAGGTCTCGTCTGAGCCAGCGCTTTAGCGCTGCTCTCGCGAGAGCTTTTGTAAAAGGGGGATCTGGAAGTGCAAACAGTGCTTTTCAGGCCTCCAAATACAGTGCATGTGCGCCGGGCGCGCGCACCATTTGGCAGCCTGAAAAGCACTGCGTGATCACTTTCACGGTCGCTTTGATGTCCTCAGTGAGGACATCAAAGCATCCGCGAAAGTGCACACCATTTGCCACCCCTTCCTGCTTGTTAAGATATCAATAAAACTGTCAAATCACCGAGCTAAATAATAATTGAGGGTGGCGCCTTTATTTTTTGGTATTCAGCTGACATTTTTGGAAGCAAATAAATGCATTTCGTAAACTTCTGCGTAAGATTTGATTCTGTATCTGGGTGGGTGGACTGATGGATACAAATCTAGTCAGTGTCTCGCCTCCACGGTCCAGTTCTTACCCTCATGGCATCCGTCCTTGTTCATTGCAATAGCTCACAAAACGCTTCCCTCCTTTCGAAAACAGAACATTTCTGTAATATGTAAATATAAAATCGCGAGCTCATTAGCACTCCTGCTCGATAGCATGCAGCGTTTTTTAAGTTCCTTTAGTTTGCCGCACCATATCAAAATACGTTTCAACTCTGTGCGTCGCTGACAATCGAAATCCCACCAGAGGGGATAGCAAATCTGTAGCTTATCACAATTATGGACACTACTCACCACTATCACAACAGAAATTATATTCTTACTTGCAGGCGCGTGTACAATAGATTTCATCACTATAACAGCTTTCATTTGGAATTATCAGCGCTGTGTCTCGAGAACACTGTGCTCGCCGTGTATTTTAAAGATGAATTGGGGAAACGCAAAAATGTGCATGAAGAGCTGTTTACAATTAAAACAATAACAGACACTCACAGCGCACCTCCGGACAGCGAGCGTAGCCAATCAAATGGATTACCTAATCATGGACACTAAATAGTGAGATCAGTTCTAAAGCAAAACAAATAATGTGACCACCAGTGACACTGTGTCACCGACATGCCTGTGCATTGAGGAGTGACATCACGTATCATTTGAACACCACGCCCTCTAATGGCATCAACGGAAGAGGCCCTGAATAACCACTGAGCCTCTCTGATGGCATCACATGAAATTAACTTAAACAAAACCTTTGACCTTTTGACATAATAGGAAGTGGCACCACACAAGCTGAGCCAGCGCCGTCACTATGATGACATGAACCGCAGAATAAAAGTGAGGCAGGTGTTAATTCCATGCACAGAAAATGATCGCCCGAATTTTTGGTGATAAATAACCCCAAACAATGTCCATTATTAGCAAGGGTATCTGTGAGAAATAGGTATTCTCGACTCAAATCTTGCATGGTTCAATAACATTAATGTATCGATTGAAAATGACAGAAAAGAAATTTAAAAAACACCGCTGCGACCTTTTGTAACATTTTGCAACAGCAATGTTTTTGAGGGATGCCCGAGATAATATATTTTTTTTTTAATCAGCCGTAGTGAGGATTTTGCAATAACGAGGTGAAACTGATAGGCTGATATTGGGGTAATGGCTCCAGGTACAATACATTGAATCCTTTAGGGGAAACAGAACTTTGAAAGTAGAGCAGAGGTGATAAAGTGACCCGACTCTTCTGATGGTCCACACAGGGAAATCTAGAAGAATTGTTCACCCTTGCTTACTCTCATAAACAATTCACCCCCACCCTCATTTTTACATTATTTTATTTGATGCCAGTGGTGAATAGAGAACAGATTGGTGCACATTTCATCATGTATTCTATGTGCTTGGCAAGTTGTTCTTCGTTCCCATATTTTGACACAACACTCCATCATACTTTTGGGCATCTGTTAAACGAAACGACTTACTGTGCTCACTGGCACAGATGAAGTGACAACCCACGTCTACCCCACCAATTACATCTCAGGAGGTAACCTCACATGAGCTGGACGTCCAGGCTTATAATACCAGAAATTACACCACACAGCCTTTGACTATGGTCAAATCGAAGCTACTGCTTCAAATCTCTACAATAAACATACAAACAAGCATTTGCAATGCAATAGGTCTCGCAGTTATACGAGTTTGAGCTATTGGCATTGTAAATGACAGTGCCTTTTATTTATGTTTAAAAAAAAAAAAACTTAAATAAAAAGCATTGTCATTTACAATGCCAATAGCTCAAACTCGTATAAATGCGAGACCTATTGCATTGCAAATGCTTGTTTTTAAAAGTGTTTTAAAAAATCTCTGTTGTTAGACCATTAAAATGAGACAGACACATATAACATGTTCAATAGTCTCTACATCATTATAGCATAAGGTGCATATTCTTTCCTCCCAAACTATATTTTGCGATGCAACCATCACAGTTCTAGCGGTAAACATTTCAACCTATATAGCATTATACACCTAGGCACCCTGTGTTCCAGGTTCCAACTCAAATACACTTGAGGAACTGCTGCCTGACATGATCGAATAACACTCTGGAAATGGGATTTAGTTTCACATATATCCGTATCAATCTTCATGGAGTGATTTTTCATGGTATGCTTTAGATGGACATAGCTCATATTCTGAATATCTGGTCTAGTCAAGGAAAAGTGCAGAAGTGCAGCTAAAATGTTAGATAAAAATGAACCAGCCTTTATAGTAGGAAGGAGACGTTCTAAGGCCATAAGACTCCTTAAAGACTTTTCTTTGGTGTGTAGAATACAAAGGTAAAATAGTGGCAAGTCCTCTTATGTAAGTGCTCACAAGTCCTAATTCTAGCCGTAGCGCTTCTATTAAAACCATAGAATTTAAGGTGCAAATAGTGAGAAGAATCTTCTGCTCCACCTTATGCATTAAGGGGCATTAGTTAATATTTGTTATCTCTATAGAATAGTAAATGGTTGACGGCATCTGCATCTTGTGTACAGTTAAGAGATGATTAAAGTGCCTGTGACTTGTTGCTCCATAAAGTGCCTTCAGTGCATTTCCATAAGCAAATGCCTTATTTGAAATATGTGCACTATGTTCATTGTCAGCCAAATTAGCCAACATAATTTTTCTGAGATAAGGGTATCACTTTACTACTTCTGTAGTAGAATTATTAGAAAACCACTTATACTTTGTATTGATCCGACAACCCTTTGGATGGAACCTCATTTATATTATTGTTCAGAAACTGAGTGTCTGAGTAAGATGACAAGATATCAAGAAGTTTCTAGAGGCCTTTGGGAGTCAGGTCTAGCAAAACAATGTTGTTCGCGTAGGGGAGTGTCCCTAAGGGACAAGAGCCTAATTTTGGGACATCACCAGCAATCTTACTCAACACATCTGGCAGTTCTGCCATATACAGTAAAAGATTAGGGGAACCAACAATCATCCCTTCTTCAAGCTGTTTCTGGTCAGGATTTTCGGAGTCATACCCTGCCTACCTCCTAACATAACCTGACACCAGGTAGCGGTGTGAAGAGCAATGATATGTTTTAAAAGACCCCCCCTGGCATTCCCATGGCATTCAACATTTTCCATAGGGTCTGCCTGTCTGTACAATCAAAAGAAGTTAAAGGATCTATGTAGGCTGCGCGGACAGGCATCCCCTTCATTTCCCATAGTTTTCCAAAATAATATGAAGTACAGATATATTATCCAGAGTTGAGTGAACAGCTCTAAACCCTGCCTGCTTTACCTAGAGGAATATAAAGGTTAACCAAAATAAAAGGAAAAACAAAGTTGTGGCCTGAGTTCTGCTCTGGGAATAAAATACAGTGTAATAGGTTTGATTGATGACAATACACCTAATATATCCAAGTAAAGTTTGTGGACAATAGTGTGGCTATACTACCACTAACCTGGCCTCTCCTTGACCTAATAGCGGCGCAGCTAATTACAAAGACCTTTTCAACCTCAAAAGCGGCAGGAGTCCTAGTTTCTTGTCAGCAAATTACTAAAGGACTTAATATATACAAATTCTGGATTTTCCCTAGGTATTCCAACAACCAGCTATATTTCATGATACCATTTTAATGGAATGGGACACAATACTAAAGAACCCAATTCAGCACATTTGGGGCTGCCGCTTTTGCAGTATTAAATTAACCACCTAACCAGGCCCACTGGGATACATCATCACTTTTTGACATTAAGCTTGATTTATAGTCAGTGTACTGGAATATGAATTATTGATAGGGGTAAGTTTGCAACAACCAATAGCAATATGGCTGCCAAAGCAATACAAGATCAAGACAAGGTCTCAATAAATTGTTCCCCTGCTCAACCCTTGGTAACTGGCAATGAGCAGGAAGGCTTAACTTGGGAGACAGGTGTTTAAAGCATTTAAAAACACCAATACATTGAATAAGTAACACAACACACAGCAAAAATCCACAACCAATGTATAAAAAAAGGAAATATTTTTATGATTAAAATGACACCAAAACAACAGACTAAGTCTGGGCGGTGAACTCTATTCCACTCATGGAGTTCTCCGCACTCCGCATTATGTAGAGCTCGTGGGGTTCCGAAAAACTCCGCTCCGTGAGCTAAATCCACCACCCGGTGAGACTTTTCCTCGTTCGCTATAGTCAACGTCAAGTTGGCGAGCAAGGGTATCGAAAACCAACCTCCTGGCGAGATTTCTCAATTCCAAATCACTATCTGCAGAACGTTGGAGGAACAGGATCCTTGGAATGATAGGGCTTGGCGATCACCAAGCCGAACCAGCACCTATGCCAACTGCTTTGGCAGGAGAACCCACCCCTGTCCCGTGCCTAATGCATTGCTGTGTGGTCCTCCGAGATCAATCAGTTAATGGCAATAGCAATGGTAACAATAGTTATAACAGTGTTCAGTGACTCTTCTCAGCTGTCGAGTGTCATGACACAAAGTGCAGCACTCCAGTCCTAATACAAAAGGTGCCACTCCTCTCACCAAGCTGACCTGATTAGCTAAATAGCTTTTACTAATGACTTGTCACTTTGTAAATTGTTGACTCTTGCGTTGAGATGGCTAGAGTAAGCAGGCTGTTGTAGCTTGAGAAAATGTCAGCTGGTATTATAGTTGGAGTGCACTATGGGGGGAGAAGAAGGAAGAAAGAAGGCGCGGGGTGGGGGAGCCCATAGAGTGATACAAGCCACACCATGACCTATACTGGTCACCTCCATACCATTCCGGCTCAACCCAGGGCTGTCGGCTCTAATTCTGCCACCATGCTCTCACTGCCTGAACTCACTCTCACTGCAGTGCATTACTTGCTGTCTCACAGCTACCTGACAGTTCCAGCCCTCTTGTTCCTTTCAAGGGTTCCACTTGTCTAGGTCTTTCTCTATGTCCATGTCTGAGTCTTCTCTGTGGGCTGTGAAACTGCTTTTATCCTGGCTCTTTGAGCATGGGCCCTTAAGTGCTTTCTGAGGGCTTCATGGATGGTCTGCAATTAGCCAGCACAGGACAGGTCATGACAACCAGAAAGGGAAGCAAGATAGGGCCAGGCAAGGCAAAGCAAACAAAGCAAGCAGGAAAGAAGTAATGTAGGGTGAGTGAAGGAGCAAAACATCCTGGAGGGGTTGGATTTGGCAGGCATCAATGTGATGGTTCAGTGACATATTGGATAGCAGTTTCTAGTTCTAAGTAAGCCAGCGCTGTGATGCAGCTGCATTACTGGGCACATCAGTGTCACCCCTTACCTCAAACGATACAACAAGGTCTCAGCGGTGACTCAGCCACCCATCTCCCAGTGCTCAATGTGCCCCATGCTCAAAATTCCGAGCACTCTGAGCACCCGCCTCACCTAACCAGCTCTCCGGCTCCAACTGTGGTGGAATATGACGTCAGTGATAGCAACACAGTCAAAAGACTTCCACACTAGAATTACAACCACAGATCAATGGATAAAGAGAGCTAACTGAAAGCCCCTTTAGTTATACTAATCATTTAGGGTCAAATGCATCAAGAAATCCTTTTGCGAGTCCTTAATTGCGATTATTAAGGAATCGCAATTAGGGACTCTCAAAAGCCTATGCATGAAGAAATTGCTATTAAAATAGCGATTTCTAAACATTTCTTAATTGTGACTTGCAAATTGCGACTCGCAATTAAGCAATGGCTTCCCATTCATTTCTATGGGCCTGCAGACCCATAGGAATGAATGAGAAATTGCATGCACAATTTGTGAGTACCAATAGGTATTCGCAAATTGCGCATGCAATTTCAACGGTGCCAAGGTGTATAATTGACACTTTGTTGCACCCCTGAAATTGTGATGTGCACCCATGTTGCGCATACACATGCCCCAAGGGCATGTGTGTGTAACCTGACACCTTGAAAAATGCAGTTGAGTGCATTTTTCACAGTTTTTGCAAAATACAGACCAGAGTAACTTCTCAGTATTTTGCGGCCCCAAATAGCGAATTTGCTATTTCTAAGGGGTACGTGCATTGCATTCATGGAATCGTAAATTGTGATTCCTTAAATGCAATTTCAATTCAAGAAATTGCACTAAATTGCGATTTCTTAAATTGCGAGCGCCTTACACTTTTTGCGAATCGCACCGTTTGTGCTCGCTAAAAACATTGATGTATGTACCTGATAATTAATAAAATGACAAGATCGTCACTAGGGTGACCAACCGTCCGTAAATTTCACGGATGGTCCGTAATTTGGACCTCACGTCCATTGTCCATGAGGATCCCTTTCATGGACGCCTTTTGTCCATAATTACGGCCATTACAGGGAGCAGCCCTGCTCCCCAGTGGGAAGCCTTAGCCCCCTGATGGGGCCACCTCACATTCCTCTGAGCACAAGAGCAGCCCACCCTGCCCATTGTCATCCTGTATGCCAGCTAATTGCCACATTAAGAATTACAATGGGACAGTCTGGGCTGTTAAAGCATGTGGTGGTCTCCTCCTGCCTCAGTGTACAGCAGGGCATTCTGTTAGATGGATAAAAGGTAAAACGCCCATGCTGCAATGTGAGAAAACAGTTTATATAAAGAAGCCTGTGAAACAAGTTAAAAAGAACGGATTATAGTTCTTTCACTGTCTCATCATTTTAGAACTGACACATTTTCAATATTATATTCAACAAAGCCATGGTTGCTACTTTTTATTTTAAGCAACTAACAACCATTGACAAAGCAAATAGTCCTGGCTTGTTGTTGGTGTAATGATACTTGCTGTATTATATATCTGGATGCAATGACAGAAACAACTTAATACCAGTCCTGCGGAACACTATGCTAAGCACAGATTTTTAGCCTAGGTGTTTTAAGCCACGCCCTTAATTACATCGAACATCCCCTTTGAAGAGACCCCCCCAGTTTTTTTTTACCCCACTCAAAGCCCTGGAAACAATGCCATTTCACCTCATGTCCTGGCACTGTGCATCATGCTTGACTTCTGAGTTTTCAGATTGCCTATGTGCAGGAGCATAGTGGACCCTCCCCCACCCCACTCCGCTCCTTGCTTTAGGAACTACAGCGAGGTGAAGTTCTTGATGGGCCTCTTCTGTCTGCAACTCTGCAGACAAAGGCTCAGCTCTTAACGTAAAACGGTAGGTGAGTAGTGAGTAAATAAGTTAAGGAATGTGTGAATGACTGGATGAATTAGTGAAAGGATGAATGAACGGGTGAATGGATAGATAATGAAAGAAAGGATGGATGGATGAGTGAGTGGAAGGATGGATGAGAGAAAAGGTAAATAGATGGATGTATGGGTGGTAGGGTAGATGGATGGGTAAAAGGGTGGATGGGTGAGTGAAAAGATGGATGGATGAGTGAAAGGGTAGATGATGGGGGAGTGAATGGGTGGATGGATGAGTGAAAGGATGGATGGATTGATGAATTGATAAGATAATGGGTGAATGGATGGATGGATGAGTGAAAGGGTGGATGTAAGAATTGATGAGTGATTGAAAGGGGGTAGACGGACAAAAGAATGGAGAGATGAGTGAAGAAGTGAAAGAGTGGATGGATGAGAGAACGGATAGATGGATGAATGAACGGATGGATGAGTAATAGGGTCAATCGATGGATTCATGAATGGATGAGTAGATGGGTTGGAAGGATGGACGGAAAAGTGAAAGGGGGATGGAGAGAAAGAGAGGATGAATGACTGAAAGGATGAATGGGTGGAAGGATAAGTGACTGGGTGGATGGAGTAAGTGAAAGGATGGCTGGATGGGTGAAAGAGTAAATGACTCGATGGATGAGTGAATAGATGGATGGGTGGAAGAGGGGATGGATAAGTGTATGGATGGATGGGGTGAAATGGTGGATGGATGAATAATGGATAGGTGAGTGAAAAGGTGGATGGAGGGATGGATGAGTGAAATGATGGATGGAAGGATACATGGTGGATAGGTTTGCAAATGGTTGAATATGTTTGGATATAGATGGGCACACAGATGGAAGGACAGAATGAATGGTGAAAGACTGAATGATAGATAAAATAATGATTGCACCTTGTAGCACCCATTATCTTTAGTAACATTTCCTAAACATTGACTTTCATGTATATATGAGTCATTGTCTCTATATAATGTGTGTGTGATGTGACACACTCCAACACCCTGCCCTACATACTTGGAATGAGTAACACTATAAAAGAAATTAAATGCACATGAGAGACGGTCTATGTGAAGATGAGGGGCACCATTGGAGGGTGGCAGCAAGGCCAGACTGGCCGGACCGGGCATCAGGTGTTTTCCTGGGAGGCCGGAAAGGGGGGGTGGTTTTGTTACTGAGGGCTGGCACTGCAAAGTTCCTTGCATAACCAGTAGTTTTCAGTCAACCATATAAGTGGCCTCACTTATATTCAGGTGTGGTTCACCATTGTCTAGTGACTAATGTACCTGCTGCAGGGAGATGCGAGTTTTGAATCGTCTAAGGTAGCAAGCTGCGGGCATACTGAAAAACTGTGAAGTGCACGATTGTCTCAACCTAATATAAACCTATTTTATCTTGTACTTAAGTGTTTGTCTATTTACTTACTTATATACTATTGCGCAACCTCCTCTGACGTGGCTGTGAAACGTACCTTTTGTCCCGCAGTTTTGTCCTGAATTTGACCTCCTGTCCTGAATTTGTGTCCTGAATTTTGACTCTTGGTCCTGAAATTTTACACTCATCGTACTGAATTAGTACCCATGCAAGTTGGTCACCCTAATCGTCACTAACGCCAGACCTAAAACAATCCTTCCATGCAACCTTACATTGCAGGTAAAGCTCAATACTGGATATAATATGTTTATTTTGTACGGTATACCAGACCTGTATTACTAGATACCAATAATGCACGGTGGACAGAAAAATCTTTATCTAAAGGGCAGCTCTATTCACGAATCAAAGTAATAGTTTGTATATGTTCTTATATTTGTTAACACGTTGATCTCAAAGCCAAATTCCATTAGAGTGCACTCAGCAGATAAATGCATTTATTCACTGTGCCCTGTAGTGTTTGGATGCCACTTAAAATTGGAGAACTGATACAAAGTGAATATCAGAACAGAACAGCACATGGCAGGAATCAGGATAGAAGTTGCAAGCAAACAAGACAAGCATGCCCTTACTTCAGGCCAGAAAAATCACATTTACTGTCAAGCCAATAACTAAGAATGAAACAGGACAGTTGGAAATAACAATACCTTTGAGCAAAATTCATTATATCACTCCCACTGAAATGAAATCTGCTGTATTTGATATTGGTAAACTTGACAGCAAACTGAACACATCTGAGGCTCAAAAAATATTTGGAGATATAAAGCGATGCAATGAGCAAGAAAGTAAGAGCATAAAAGCAGCATTCAAAAACTCAATTTCGAAACACACTAAACTCACATTCTTCCCTGAAATACTATTTTCATCTGTAAACGTGTATTTACTTAAACGCACACAGCACACACACAGACACGCAGACCGCACAGCACCACTCATACCTTCACATACGTGCCCCATTACGTTGTTCTTGTAATGGCAATGACGCTTGTAGTTGGAGTTACTAGTCCAATTGGAATTCCAAGATCCATTGGAATACAGTGAATCTTCTGCATGTGGTTGTGCCTGGATGTTTTAGCTTTTGTGAAAGCAGTTGTAATCTTTGGGTGAAAGACAAGTGAGAAATTAGAAAGAACCAATGAATCAGGACTGTACTGATAGGTTTCCTTAGTAGTTCCTCATGCCTAAGGGGACCATCAAGGTCCACCTTGTAATCTAGTTAACTCTGCACCCCAGGGTTACCAATATCCATATATTGGTAACTCAACAAAACCAAACTTAACAGGGAGAAAATGGGCAACTTATAATGAGGCCCATATGTTTTCCATTTCATTTGATTTGGTTATCTATTTGGAAACTCGAAAGGTAGTGTGCATGTGTTAACTATCCGGAAACATGGCACGGTTCTCTTATCTAGATCTAGGGGTACAGTGCATTGAGACCCTTCCTACAGTAGTTGCCTCCAGTAATGTTCCACAAACATGGTGATAAAGTTGTGAATTTGGTGCCTTAGATTTGCAGCTTTGTCGTTCTGCCCCTAAAAGATCTCCAGCATGCAAATCCTCTCCATGGTGTAGGTAGCCCTGGGTGAAATGTTGCCTACACCAGCATAATCTTGCATTATCTCTGGCATTTCATTTAATGCTTGTTAACCCCTTGCGTGCGCATGACGGAACCACGCCGTCATGAGCCACGAGCGGCGTGTGCTCATGACGGCGTGGTTCCATCATGCTGTGGCCGCTCCGCCCATGCGTCGCTGATTCCCCGCCTGTGCGGGCGAAATAAAGAGTGGGCGGAGTCGTGACGGAACCACGCCGTCATGAGCACAGCTCGCCCGTGACTCATGACGGCGTGGTTCCGTCACGAGCATGGCGGTGTCGCGCTCCCCCGCACCCCCCCCAGCGCCGCGGCAGAATTTGCGCGGCGGCGAAGGGGTTAATAGGGTTTGGCATAACTCATGTAATTCTGTGTACCGTACTTACTTAAAATATATGTGCGATTACCTGGAATTACGCAAGAAAAGTAATCCTGCATATAAAGCTATTATTTTAGCACAAAAATGACCCCTCACGTCCAAAATGGACATGTGGATGCATTTTGAACAAAGAAATAGTGCTCAATGCAGGAGAACATGAATAGAAAGCTTCTGGTGCTCACTGAAAATGCATTTGGAGTGGGATTTCCCCACATCTTACTCCAGGCATTTAGCTCTAAATTCTTTGTGCAAATGGAACCTTGCATCCACATTGGATGTGAGGATGCATTTTGCGCTAAGTAATTGCGCTAAATACAACAGAACACGAATAGCGAGCAGCCGCTTATGCTTGCTAAATGTGTTCCCACTGTAGGATTATTTCCCCCAAATTACTCATTATTAAGAGAGCGGGCATTATTGTTGGCAATTCTGTGTCAAAAGTAATGCGGAAGTACCAAAATTACTCCGATTACTCCGATTGGCGTAATTCAAATTCTGCCCAGGTCTATTGGTTAAGGGAAATAACAGATTACGCCATTATGCAATGTTGTGTAGTTGAGATGTCGTTCAGGCAGAAACATGAATGCGGAAGGACGAGAACAGAGCAGATTACCAGAATACAATCATCGGTTGTTTGCATCACATTAGATATTGTGTTTTTGTGAACTAGGTCCTCACATTTGAAATGGATGCTAAGGTGCATTTTGCACTAAAAAATATCTGATTTACATTGTCCATAATTTTATGTCGTTTTTGTGCAATTTGAGTCATTTCTTCAAATGTCTTTAATGTGGGAATGTATGGGAATACAGACATATTCAAATGTGCACAACTATTTGTGTTGTGGGGAAAGCTGGAGAAAGAGAGAGCGAATGAGAAAGTAAGAGAGAATATGAAGAGAGAGAACGAGGGAGAGTGAGCATTAGAGGGGTTATATGTAAAGAAGGCTAGAGAAAGAGTCAAATACAGAAAACATTTTTGAATAGAGAAAAGAAAGGGAGAAAGAGACTATTGAGAGTGTGATGAGAAAGAAAGCAACAAATGAGATGGCGAAGAGATAGAAAACGAGAGAGTGCAAGGTAGCTTAAAGAAAGTGAGAATTAGATAATATCAAGAGACAAGACAGATAGCAAAGCAGAGAATGGGGACGAGAGAAAGTGAATGTATAAGAGAGAGGAAAGGAAAAAGTGTGAAAGCGGGAAAGCTAGAGAGACAAAGATATAATTATAAGGAAGACTGATGTGGTCACAGTCCTTTAGAATAGAACTTCCTAAAGTGTTTGTATTCTACACAAACACCTTCAGGGGTCAATTTCTAGAGTGTTCTCATGCATGAGCAGAAAGGCCCCGTCTCCTTGGTCAAATCAGGAAAGATTTTATATATGAATACGAAAATGTATGTATAATGCACAAACTCATTTACAGCTTCACTTTTGAATGACTCACCCCATGATCAGTCTGATGGTGATAGGCGACCCTCGACCCATTCCAGAGGTGTTCCTGCCACAGTTGTGACATTATTAAGAACTACGACTACCATATCAACAACAACTTCAGCTGCCATCTGAGCTCACACATCAGCACTCACCATGGCATGCACAACAGCACCCACCTGAGCTGCAACCTGTAACACCAAAGCTCCTGTGACATGCCCTATGTGCCCACTCCTGTAGTTCTGAATAAGGTCAGTGGTCAGGAGATGTCCCTGAACCAGCCCACTACATCAGATCTGTTGTATTTGAATGTGTTAAAGATTATAATGTATAACTCCTTGACTCACTGACACACCTTGGTGATTGGATGCCTTCTCACATCTCTCCCAATAAGGCTACAGCTGGGCAAGTACCTCCCCTTCTTCAGGCACCATACAATGCAGTGAAGTTGTTGAGCCAGAACATTTCTCACAAGAGGCTGGTCATGCATCTCTCCTGGCCAAATAGCATCAAATTCCGCACAGGCTTCCTATCCTCCCTAAGTTTAGGGGTAACCAGAAAGAGCAATTGATGTAGGTAAAACAAGAGGATTAGTAAGGACAGTGTGTCTAGGGAGAAGAGAGATGCCTGGCATGGCTGAACATCAGGATCTGAATTGGCTTGCAGCTTCCATACCAACCCTCATCCAGCAGCTCTGGCAGCAATCAGATCAGCACTTGTTATACCTGTGATCCTTAGGGTGGTAGTCCCCCAAACGTTTTGTAAGCTTACCTCCTCTTTTTGCTGACTCATTTTGTTGGCCTTGAGACTCTGAGCACTTTACCACTGCTGACCAGTGCTAAAGTGCATTTGCTTCTCTCCTAAACACGATAACCTTGCTATACACAATTGGCATATTTTGTTTATTTATAATTCCCTTGTAAATTGGTATATCATATACCCAGGAATTGTACATGAAATGATACTAGTGGGCTTGCAGCACTGGTTGTGCCACCCACACAAGTAGCCTTACAAACCTGTCTCAGGCCTGCCACTACAGCACCTGTGTGTTCAGTTTACTGCCACTCCAACTTAACATTTAAAACCCTTTGCCAAGCCTGAAGCTCCACTTTTATTATACCTAAGTCACCCCTAAAGTAGGTCCTAGGAAGCCTATAGGGCAGGGTGCTTTGTAAGTTAAGGGCAGGATATGTACTTTCGCATTTTGCATGTCCTAATAGTGACAAACACCCACATTTCTTTTCCACTACTTTGAGGCCTACTCCTTTCATAGGTTAACATTGGAAATTCCTTAATGCACTTTTAAGCTGTAATTCCTGATTTGAAAGGAGTCGCTGTGTCATGTTTTATATAGTTAGAATGGTAATGATAAATCATCTTTACTAGTAAAGTTGGATTTAACATTACTATTTTAGAAATGGCACTTTTAGAAAGTGGGCTTTATTCTGTTCTGTGTGCCTGCAGCGTGCCTCCAATGCATGTCTGGGGTGGGTGACAGCTTCACTTAGTACATTCCCTTTAGGCAGCCACAAACACAGGAAGGTTAGGTTAGTCTGAGCACTCATCTGCATTCTGATGGCTCTTCCTGAGCAGGAAGAGAGATGAAGGAGTTGACACTTACAGCTGAATAGGTAGTATCCGGTCTGCACACAAAGGGCTGATTCCCCCCTACTGATAGTCTGGAGCCAGGGCTGGGTAAAAATGACTTCTGTGTACTTCAAAAACCCTTATTTGAAGTCACCTGCACTACAAGGGCACAACGGGGTATAAGTACTGGGGCTCTGGCCCCGCCAAATACACTTCTGGGCCTAAAAGTGGACTCTGTCACAAGAACTGCTGTGCTGCATCAAGGACTGATGGATCGCTGACCTGGAAAGCCTGCTTTTCTCTTTTCATGCCCTTCTGCTCTCTGATTCTGCTGAGGAGAGCTGGAATCTGTCTTGCACCAAAGTGATCTCAAAGGGCTTGTTGGCTTGCCTCCTGTTGCTTGAGACTCAGGGCTATAAAAGTCTCTACCCCTGCTCCTGTGCCTGCTTCACTGGAAGTAGACCCAGATGCTTGCATCATAGAAATCAACACATTTCCAGTCTGCATCTAACAGAACCGGCGCATTGACCCTGTTGCAGTAGAATCTGAACATCGCACTCAGAACTGCTGAATTGCACCCAGAATCACCGCTTCGGAACCAACACATCACCTCCACTGCATGGAGAAGATCAACACATAGCACCTCCAGTGGGGAGTGACCTGGCACATCGCCTTCAGAACCGCTGCTCTTGGAACTGGCATTATGGTTAACAGACCCGATGCATCGCCGCCACTGCATGTAAAAAATCGATGCATCACTACGACTGCGGGCTTGACATTGACGTATCGCTTGTCTTCAGCGCACATCGTGCTGTTGCAAACAGGATCAAGGTACTCTGTTGACTGTCCTGGCATAACTCTTGTCCCCAGCCTGCACTTCATCATGGTCGGCTTAAGATGTTGCCTTTGCCCCAGTCCAGCGCAACCAGATAAATCCCATAGGCGCTTATTGCTTCTAAGTGCTAGAACTCTGTGTATTCTTAAAAACTTCATAACTCAGCTTGTACTTGGATTTTTGTTAATGTGGTCTTGATTTACTCATTAAAATATTGTATAGTATTCTTTGGGGGTATTTTCATTGTATTACTGTGTATATCTGTTGCACAAATCCTTTACGCATTGCTTCTTTAGATTCACATGACTTCTCTGTGCCAAGCTACCAGAGGTTGAGCACAGGTTATCTTTTAGTTTGTATCTTATTTACCCTGAGAGGGATTATGGTTCCTGATTGGACAGGGTGCATACCTCTGCCAACCGGAAACCCCATTTTTAACAGCACTGTACAGCTGAAGAAAGCTCATTGAAGGATAGGAGGTGAACCTGTTGCAAATTACTAATTTTGATCCTGGCCACTCCACCACACAATCCACCTCATGCTTAACGAAGTTCTCAGACGTCACACCACAAAATTCAAGTAAGAGATCTGCCTGTAAAGCAAAACTCATTGCACCTTCTGGATTGAGGATTCCCCAAAACTATGAGCTCTATTGTTGAATGTGTTTTATCCAGTATAGTGTGACAATATTGCAGCCATGGGACTGTTCACTTGCCCCTTTCTCCATACTGTTTTACTATGTCAGGTACATCTTGTAATCATTCTGGTTGCACTCCCAAGGGATTTTCAGAATGTTAACCTCAATAAATGATTTCATGCCAAAATATTGACTGCACAATATTGTCATTAAAAATAACATTTCAATAAGCATACTTTGAGGAATGCAAATGTACTATTTTTACTCTACATCTACTTGCTTTAACCACATGTTGATTGTAAATATTGTAAGGTTGATGCAAGCACAGTTTGATGTAAAAAACCTGCCATATCTTTGTACAACACCAATGAGTAATATCTGAAAGTAGTTGGTCCAGTTGATTGAATTTGTCAACAAAATACAAATAGCATGGACCTCTTTACTACCCAACATACTTACAGAATGGTTCCATTTAACTGTCTTCTGAATTTGAGGGTCTTTTTTATCCTGGCATAGGGTACTTGTTAGATATTTCAAAGTTGGCAGTCCGATCATCAAGAAAGAGTCTACCTGTCTTAGCTTTCTTGAACTTGGAAATGAAAGGCGGTGAATGTGGCTAAATATGGGTCTACGACAGGTTAAAATCTACAGAGCATGTTCTAGCTCTGAAAGTGTAGTGTACTCTTTCCACAAAATGTTGTTTCACTTAGATAGTACAATTTCAGGTCTGTTTGCTTTGCAATTGGGAACAGTGATTTCTAGACAACTCTGGTAAAACGCAATTCCACTTTTTTACATTGAAGATTGGTCTCATAGTACTCATGAGTCGTTTCAAGTCTTAAATGGGTTACATTGGCTACCATGAAGAGATGACACTGTTATGATCTACTCTGGAAAGAGCAAGAAGAAGGATATGGAATTAAAAGATCTTATAAAATTAAGTCATATTGAGCGGGTTTGAAGAAGCTAACAAAATTAACGGGCTTTTTCACAAAGGTAACTTACACTGAGAGTAATTTACACATGTAATTTACTCTTACAATTTTGAGTAACTTTAGTACAATTGGCTGTTCACAAATCGGAGTGTAAAGTTACTCAAAAGTGTAGACTTACACTCCTCTGCCATGTGAGAAAGTGGGTGAGGCCAAAGTTACAAGCCTAAGCTACCATCGCCAAAAAGAAATAGTAGTACATCCAGCACCAAACATGCTTAACCAATGATACTGCAATGCCCTCCCATAGAAAATAAGGGAGACAGGAACCTCCCATAGGAAATAATGCTAAATTAAATTAAACTATTTAGAATAGTTTAAGACATAAATAAATACAATTTTATGTTAAAAAATATCAAATTAAAACCTATGTAGTTTATTAAACATATTTTAACAACTGTTTTTTTTAAAATTTATAAATTATTGTAACATTAAATTTAATTCAAATATAATTAATCTATTTTATTTAATTATATACATAACATTTAATAATTTTTAATGCATGATAGAAACAAGAGTTTTAGTTAATATAAATATAAAATGATTTTACAATAACATTTACCATAAAAAATATTTACACATTTAACTAAAGTTTAATACACATTTTGATTTTCATTATGCTTTACTATGGGGAGATCACCATGTTGACTTGCAGCACTCCTATGGTAAAATATAGGGAAAAGTAAGAAGCTGTATTTACGTCAAAAAATTGGAAACATATTTGTATGTTAAATAGTCATGTAAATTAGTTGTATATACTTATTTAACTGTTGAACAAATTAAAAATGCACTCTGAAAATAATTTTAATTTAACTCTTTCAATAATTTAAATATACAAAGTTAATTATACATTATTGTTTTGAAGGTTAAAATAATTATTAGAAGTGATGTATTCAATTAATTATACATAATTTATTTATATTGTAATAAAAATGTATGTTACATTACTGTATCTATTCCAAAAGGTTGTTGAAATATTTTATAACGAAATAACAAATATATTGTATTTTTAGCTTTTTATCGATCATTAAATTATATTTATTTATATTTTTAACTTTATTAAATATATTAATTTAATTTGCATTATTTCCTATGGTAATTCAATTTTAATTCCCTACCTCCATTATTCTCTTTGGAAGGTTATTGCAGTACCAGTGATTGGGCATTAGTGATGCTGGACTTACTCCAGCTCTAAGCTGCATCAATGTACTCATGTTTTGTGTCCCTCTTTGGTGTAGTAACTGTAGAAGTGCATTTTCTGAATAACAATAGGATTACTCTTTTGTGGGTGGGTGCATATCTCTCCCTAAGCCCCTGCCTAACCATCACTAAACATTTCCTTACTCCTCTCTAAACTCCTCCTCTCATTTAGTAGTAAGTATGGCCAGCCATTGTCCCCTGTCCTTCCCACATTTACTACTAAGAGGCCTAATACGATCTCGGTCGGAATGCCTCTTACCTGAGGTCGGAGGCTTTCCGACCGAGATCGCCGGTTTCACTTGCGACCGCCTAATGACAATTTAGGCAGTCAGAAGTGAAACCGGATGTTTATTCCGGGTTGAATCCTATGGGCTCAAGGAGTTCATGGGATAGTCGAGTCCGGCTCGTAATCCATATGTACGGCGGTTTATGTAGTCCGGATTATGATGCATGGTTTCTGGCAAGCTTTACATGCAGGGCTTTCCAACATGGAAAGACTGTCGGAAAGCAAGTTTGGGGGCCCCTTGCAGGGCCCCTTCTGTTTGCGGCCTCCGCCCGTAATCGTAATAAGCTCCTAAGTAGTAAACTTACATGTGTGAGGACCTCCCCATAGAAAAGATAGGCTAGGTGGAGATGGAGTTTTACACTTGTAGGTTTTTAGTTCTTGTGTAGTACTATTGTAGTACCACTAAATATACTACAAAATGCAGTTTTTTAATAGGGCCCTACAGCTTTTTACCTCTGTAAATGTTTTAGATCAAGTGTACATCGGGCAATGCCACAAGGAAGAGAAGGCAGTGGTCAAGTAACTGCAAATCCTGCCTCAATCACCTTCTATTTATTCACATTGACAGCAAATTGATTGATCATTACCTTGCCATGGATTTAAGCAATAGATCAAGGAATAATGGTCTCCAATCACAAAAATATGCTCAGATTCTATGAAGTCAAATGACAATTTTAATCAAACAAAAATGTTTCAGTATCAGAAAACAAGAACAGCCCATCGCCACAAATCATGAAAGATAAACCAGGTCTGCAGTTTGGTTAATGATGACATTTCATCCCTATTTAATTCTGGGATCATCATCAGGAGTCTAAATAGTCATGAGACTGAAAGGATATTTTTGAAGCCACTGTAGGATAGAGAGGAAAGAAAAGAAATACAAGAAATACGAAGAGGATTAAAAGAGCCGTCTTGGCCCTAGAACCGAACAATATGGAAAAGAACAGAGAAGATTACCTGGGAAGGAAATTACCTTCCCATTAAACATCTGTGGAAAAATACAAGCCCATCAGAATAGCCTGCAATGGGAACATTTAAAAATAAGGGGGCTATATGGGCCAAAAAAGAAATGGAACAGAAGAGCAATGAAAAGGGCTAAAATTGGTACTTTAAAATTTCAAGGAACTGAGGTCACTCACAGGAACTATGTTGAATGCCAGCAGTTGAGTCCGCAAAGAGACGATACTGATACGGAATACTATCAGCGAAAATAGGTAAGATGCAAGGGGAGCAACTGAATTTGCCAAGATTCCATGGGTGAAGAATTGGCATTAGTGTGCTAGTGCATAATGCAAAGAAAAAAGGGGGAAGCTCATGAAATAGAAATATAAGGTAAGTACGCCAGTTTTGACACTCAGGTACAATAAATGCAAGTATTTGGAAATGAATGATGCATGTTTTGCAGCAGCCCTTTTGTGGTGCGGATTTGTACATTGGTGTACGTTGTATGCTGATGTGAGCACCAGCCCTGTTGTTTTATGATTCAAAGGTTTGGGCAGAAAGTCCAAGTACTCCGTTACACCAGAGTCAATTCTCATTTCTCTGTTGTCAGCCTGTACCCTGCCCCAGTGACTTAAAGCTTGATTTAGAATTTGGCAACTGGATTACTCCATCATCAATGTGACAGATATCCCATCCACCTTATTACAAGTACCATAGGATATAATGCACATTTAAAAAGATAGACATTATCTGTTTTGTGACATTGTAACTCATCTGTCAAAACCTACATCAGGCCCGCAGGGCATGATTCACAAAGGTAAACTTACACTTTGGTGTAAGATTATGATTGTTTTGGTATTAACAAAGGAATGTACGACTAGTATCTCAGGCAATCCCCATTGCTGACCCAATTCAGGAAGGATCTCATGACCTGGCTCTTTGCCTGATTCTCAGCGCCCAGTCGGACCTGCCCCACGCACCTTGAGGCCCTCATGGGTGAGTGGTTGCACTTAACAAGTACTGATTGATTGATTGATTGATTGATTGATTGGTAGCCAGTCAGTCAAAACCACTTTAATCGATTAATTAAAATCATAAAAGTACATCACAAAAATTCATACAGATAAAATACGTTAAAAATACAATGTGATAAAAAGTTCCTAAAAAAATCATCCAGACAAATGAATGTGCCACTAAAGTCATAATCCAGGCTGGACATTAAGTTTTTTCCTTGTCCGCACTGCAGAAACCAAAAAATGTGCAATATTAAAAATAATCCATGGACAGTCAAGTAGTTGCAGGTACAACAGAGCTGGTTTAACTTGATAAAAACCTCTCCCTTGAAACAATGGTAAAATGTACTTCTCTCTGCTTGCAGTATAATAATTACAAAATAGAATAAAGTGCACGGTGTCTTGGATTGAGCTATCATCACATTTGCAAAGGGCAGCGTCTTCTGGTTTACTCCATCCTTGGAAGCTCCCTAAATTAAAATGTATCAAATTAAAACGAAATCCAGTCAACAGCCAGCGGTGAAAATGGTTTGTGACCAACTTAAGGTAAGGCTCGATCTGGGGGGAGGTTATTAGTAAGAAATGGGCCCTTACAGACACTTGAGACCTTAAATTCAGGAATTGAGCTTTAACCCAGTCAATATCCCCTTAGTGATCAATTCTGGGTTCTCGTAGATCTCAGGGCGCCCTAGATTATAAAACGTTCTCTTAATGTACAGGAGCCAGGGGATATCGGACGCTCTATCTAAGCCAATACGGTCTTTTAAGATTAGTCGATTTAGGGAGAGTTCAGGGTTCAACCATATTTTCAGCCAGAATGTTAAAGGGGCCAGACTTATGCGATCAGAGACATAATCCATTCCCAATTCTTGGTGTATTGAGATGGTAGGGGATGTCTGGGGGACGGAGAGAAGTGAGCGAAATAATTTATTTTCTACCAATTGGACACCCTCCGCTCTTTTATACCCCCAGATAGCGGCACCATATACCGCTAAAGCTAAACATTTCGCCCTATAGATGGCAAGAACAGCCTCACATGGTTTACCACCCAAGCGTCGGGCAAAATTTAATATAGCGCAGGTAGCCATTACGTCTAATTTAGCATGAAAAGCACTAGGGATTGACAAGATCCCTAATGACTTTTTCCTGGCCCATCCGCAAGTATGGGTTCCTTACAATAACTTCCTATGGAATGCCATTTTAAAGGGTATGGAGATCCCATTATCTCAGCAGATCATACACATTCACAAGAAGTGCCAAGCAACTATCGGCCAATGTGTTTGGTAGATGCATTGCAGAAGTTCTTTTTTTAAACAGGTTTTAGTTCATGTCCAAGAGTGGAGGAAGGATAATGATATGTTGAGGGACTATCAGGTGGGTTTTAGAGGAGGTATAAGCTTTATAAATCAGGTCTTTTGTTTCAACACTATCTTTTGGAAGTCTGCAGCAATCAACAGGGGAAGGCTGCATGTCGCTGTTGTGGTTTGCATGCAGCCTTTGAAGAACCAGAACCTTTTGGGTCTGGCGGCGCAGGGTACGCCCAAAGTCTCCGGAGTTCTCCTGCTTCGCTACACAGAGACACGGGACACCCTGTCGGCGTTAGAAGATCAGATTTATTTAGCTGCAGCTAGTACAGTTATCCTAGAAGTACACAAAGTAGGTTCTCATGAGACTGCCCCTTCACTCTGTGGCGCATCAGATTAAATACTATACAATAATGTAATTATTAACGAGATACACTCCCAGAGCACATAAGAAAGAGCCAATAAGGAAAGTTGGAAAACAAAGCGGAACCAATAGGAAAGGTTTGAAAACAGAAATATCAGATGACTCGAAGAGACTTCTCCTCCAACTGTGTTTGTCACCCCACCCTTAAGCTGACATATTAACAGATTCGTAACTAACTTGCAGGTGGAGAGATACGTTTGTGTGTGTTGGAGGACAGTCGTGAAACAAGAGAATGCTAGCAGGGGACAGTGAAGGCCAGTCGATGAGATAAAGTCAAAAAAGAATAGTGTGAGCCAACAGATAGTTGAAACAGGGATTAGGAAAGCCAGACAGGGATTAGTGTACTCGGCTAGGTCTAACACCAGCTTTGCAAATAGAGGCAGAAAGCGTATTTCGACACCAGGCTACAGAAAAAGCAGAATAGACTTTGTTCGCCGTGCTGCCTGAGTGATGGCAACACAAAATGGCGGCGGGTCACAAAATGGTGGGTCTATTCGATCGTGATCGAAAATCGAAGTTCCTCAGACCCTCCTTTTGCCAGAACTCAGGCAAGATAGACTCACATTAATCTGAGTCCACGTCAATAGCCATGAGGTCATCGAGCTGTTGCTGTAACATAATTGTTATGTTTCTGTTACTTGTGGTTTGGGTTTTGGGATGCACATGGTAGCACAAAGGTCACAGATAGCGGGACCACAGTGCATGCAAAGGCAACAGGAGAAAATAATGGTCAGAATTATACCAAGGAATGTCAATGCTTTCCAACCCCATTTGGACAGCAGTCCCCAAAACCATTCCATTAAAGACCAATCTCCTTCGTCCTGATGAATAGACTCAGAGAATATGTGCAGCTTGGAGATAGCTTGGTATACTGTCGGAGTGTCATTAGGAATGAAAATACAGCAACTTGACCTGATCAATTTGCATACTCCACCACGATCGGCAAGAACAAAGTCTAAGGCAACTCGATTTTGTAAGGTCATAAGACGATCCGCCTGTAGTTCTGCCGTAATGTTACTTAAGGCTCCTACAGTGATGTCTATTGTAGTCTCTACGACACGGACCAATTGCCTTATATTTCTGCTGTTAGCCATTGGACCCCAGAAGGGAAGAAAACCTTTAAGGAAATCTCCTCCCTCTTGTCCTGCTGTGTCCTGCTGTGTCCCTCTGCCATATCGGGTTCGGTGATGATTTGAGGAAGCAGTGTAAGTAGGGGGAAGAAGGAAGGCTATATAACAAGTGCCAGAGAAACCCGTTGGGAACCAAGTATAAGCTCTGTTGTAGCAGATGAAATAGGTGCCTTGAGAGGGCACTAGAGGAGGCGAGTTCTGAGAGGAATAAACGTACGTATAGGAGCAGTTATTCTTTTGTGTCGTGTCAGAAGAGCGATCATTTATCTTTAAGCAGAAATTACCCTGATGTGGTATAGTCCAGATTGGTGAGGACTTTCTTTTCCAACCTTAGTACTGAGACTAGACATATATTGGGTGACGTTCCAATTAGTGTATGCTTTCCTTTCGTCAACGGAAATTTTGCTGTTTTCCATGATTTTAGCCATAACTACCATACCTTTAATCGGAGAACTATGACTAAAATCCGGATAATTAATTTGTGTACTAACAGATTGTCTGAATTTGCTTTGATAAGCATTGGAGAAAATGACGAAGCAAGCCCAAGCAGAACCTTCATAAGAAAAAGGAAGAACTAGATAGGGCATTCCTTTCTCTGTGGTATGTGGCATAAGACCACACACCCAACAATCAGTTGTATTAACCACTAATTGATGCTGATGTAATAGTTGGATAAAGGAATTGTTATAATATTCAGTTCTTCTAACGAGTTCATGTGAAGGAAGAGTATGAAAGAGGTGTGGAGAGATAGTAGAAGAAGACAAAGAAGAAGAAGGGGAGGCATCTTTTGGCTGCAAAGCATAAATTATCCAACCAATAATCGCCAAAGCAATACATAATGATATAAAAACACATAAAGTTATACTAAAACGACTGTACATTATTTTACAGGATGCTTTCTTCACTTCATCTCTTCTTTCTTTATTACTTAGTGTAGTTTCCATCTTACTAATGGATGCTCACGGCAATCTTCCTCAATCACTGAAGTCACGATACTCTACCGTCCTATGACACTGAAGATCCTGCAGACCTATTGTCACTACTCAGGTCGTGACCTAGACTCCTACCGTGACCCTGCAACCGGAACAGAATACTACACAAGGGAGAAGAAAGTCTTGAATGTTCTTTGGTCTGGGCCTTAGATTATAATGTTCCTTCCCCGGAACACTCTGATTTTGGAACAATGTTTGTGGTTCAGTCGTATCCAAGCGACGATGCGATGGAATTGCTTCCTGTAAAATATCGTCATCCTCTTTCTCAGACAGTGTCCCATTCAGGTGTGCATCGCTAAAAGGCACGAATCGTGGAGTCTTTTTGCTTTCACAGTCACCATCACCTCTGCGAACCCACTGATCAAAAGGCAAAGGCAAAGGCACTTTCTTGCAATGCACACCGTGAATCCAATTTTTCTTTCCTTCGACTTTAACTGCTGTTCTCGTGGTCAGCAAGACCATCTGGGGCTCCCGCCATCTGGGCTCCAAATTGCTGGACCTCTGAAAATTCTTCACACATACCCAGTCACCTGGTCGGATGGAGTGACCTGGGTCTGTGGAAGCCTCCGGCAGAGCACTCTGAACCTGTTGATGAAGAACACGCAATTTAGTCGTAAGGTCATGCAGATAGTCAATCAACATTGGATATGGCAAGTCTGAGTATTTTTTAGGGTGAGGTATTCCCCATACGTCGGCCGGACGGCCAAATACCACTTCGTAAGGGCTAAGTCCCAAACGAGAGTGTACTGCATTTCTGGTGGATAGTAGAGCCAACGGCAAAGCATCGGGCCAATTGAGTCCTGTACTTGCTTGAACTTTTGCTAACTTTAACTTCAAGGTTCCGTTGTAACATTCTACTAAACCCGCTGATTGTGGGTGATTTGCCGCGTGGAACTTTTGTTTGATACCAAGACCTGCATAAACTTTCTGCATGACTTGGCCAACAAATGCGCTCCCATTGTCACTCCAGACAATGCGCGGCAAACCAAACCTGGGAAAGAATTCTTTTAGTAGAATTTTAGCTGTGGATAAAGCTGTGTTGTCTTTTAGAGGATATGCTTCTATCCACCTTGAAAAGGCGCATACTACCACTAAAACATATTTGAGGTTGTTGCATCGCTCCATGTGAATGTAATCGATTTGCAACACATCAAATGGATATGTCGGAGGAGCAAAGTGATCTGCTGGAGTTGGGGTTCCCTTTCCCGGATTGTACATTAAACAAACAATACAGTGCTTTACTACATTATCTGCACATTTTGGGATATTCTCATTCTGCCATACTGGAGCCAGAAGTTTACAAATGCCTTTTGCACTTAAATGGGCTGGACCATGTGCCATAGTAACCACTGGGAGAACATAGGCATCTGGTAACAGCCAACGTTGATGTTCAGATAATTCCACCCAACAACCCATCTCATCTAACATTCCAGTACTTTCTTTCCACTTGCTTATCTCGCTCTCTGAAGCCTCTTTCTGAATCGCTTTTACACTTTCCACTTTATTCTCATACATTCCTCTCTCTCTGACCCAATTCGCAGGACCTGCCACATACATTCGACTCGTTGAATCTCTCGCTGTCTTCTTTGCTATTTCGTCTGCAAACACATTTCCTCGACCAACATCATCCGTAATCTTTTTGTGTGCGCTACATTTCACAATCGCTATTTGGGTGGGTAAGGCAAGCGACTCAAGGAGATCAGTCACTAACTGGCCATGTTGTATTTTGGTGCCATGTGAAGTGAGGAAACCCCTCTCCCTCCAGAGATGTCCAAAATTGAACGCTACACCAAAAGCTTATTGGCTGTCAGTGTACACGTTCACTCGCTTCCCTTTTGATAGTATACAAGCTCTCGTCAATGCTATCAATTCTGCTGCTTGTGCTGAATTGTGTCTAATGCGTGCAGTTTCCACAATAGTATGTAAAGTAGTTACAGCATAGGCTGAAACCGTATCTCCATTAGGCAATTTAAAACAAGAACCATCTACCCATAGGGTCCCATCCGGACTCTCTAACGGTGTATCTCTCAGGTCAATTCTCCCTTTTGTCTCTTCCTCAGTACGGAAGAAACAATCATGCTGATCCTCAACACTCTCCTCATTTGGAAGGGGCAACAAAGTAGCTGGATTCAGGGTATTACATCGTTTGATGTGTATGTGACCAGCCAAAAGTTTCAGCTCGTAACCAGTTAAATGAGCACTTGTAAGATGCTGCGTTCTCGTTCTGTTTAGCAAAGTATCCACTGCATGTGGCACCATGACAATGAGAGTGTTATCCAACACCACTCCAGCAGACTGTCGTATAGAAATTGCTGCTGCTGCTGTCGCTTTGAGACAACTGGGCAATGCTTTAGCTACAGGATCCAACGTAGCCGAAAAATAGGCACATGGCCACTGTTTGTCTTCAAATTGTTGCGCTAAAACTGACAATGCACAACCTTCTCTCTCATGAACATAGAGCGTAAAAGAATTAGTGTAATCTGGGGTGCCTAGTACAGGAGCAGAACACAGAGCAGTACGTAAGTTAGTGAAACTCTTTTGGCACTCATCACTCCATGGAAGGGGCTGAGGCGTATCTTTTAAAGTGAGTGCCAACAAGGGTTTGACAATTAGAGAGAAGTTAGGGATCCACTGTCTGCAATAGGAAGTGATACCCAGAAAGGCACGTACTTCCCTTTGCGTGGATGGCACGGACATTCGCGCAATCGCCTGAATTCGTTCTGGTGTCAATCGTCATCCCTCCTTTGATAGGAGATGACCCAAGTAGGTAACCTCTCGACAAACATATTGTAGTTTGGAAGGTGAAACCTTGTGATTCAGCTTAAACAAATGGCGTAACAATGCAATAGTGACGTCTTTGCAGATATCTTTTGAATCAGCGGCGACTAACAAGTCATCCATATATTGGATAAGAGCAGCACCAGACGGCAAATGAAAAGTATCAAGATGACATTTTAAAGCTTGGCTGTAAATGGAGGGACTTTCACAATAGCCTTGGGGTGCGCGCTTAAACCGGAAGCTTCGGCCTCCAAGAGAGAAACCAAAAATGTCCCTACTCTCTTCTGCAATGGGAATACTGAAGAAAGCATTCTTGAGATCGATAACGGAAAACCAAGTCGCTGTGGAAGGTATCATTGTCAACAAAGCAGTGATATCTGGGACAACAGGAAATTGTGGAATCACAATTTTGTTTACTTCCCGCACATCAATTACAAAACGGTACACAGGAGGCTGAGAAGGATCAGTGTGTTTAAGAACAGGAAGAATAGGACTATTGCATGTATTACCTCTTGTTTCTTCAACCACATGCTTCTGAATTAAGTCATGAATGATTCCCAAAAGCGCTTTCTCACCTTCGGCGGAAATTCTATACCGTGGGATGCGCGGTAATTCAACATTGGGCTTGAGAGTGACAACATAAGGTGGAATCTCAAGACAACCCACATCGTTCGGACCCGTAGCCCAAAGTGCTGTTGGAAGAGAAAGCAATTCAGGTGGAAACTTATCTTTGGACAAATACATTGGGGAGACCAATTTCTGTCTTAAAGTAAGATGTACACCAGAAGGAGAACAATATATAGTAGCATGCATTCTTTTCAATAGATCTAGACCCAACAGATTCTCACCCCATCCATTCGTTAACAGAAGTGGAGCTTCCAAATCATAAGGACCAACTGAAATAGGCAAAGGGCAAGAAACTGTATTGCGAACAGGGGCGCCAGAAAATCCTACGGAAACATTTGTTAAGCCAGACAAAGGTGCCCTAGGGAGTTTAGAATGAATGATAGAACTTCTCATTGCTCCAGTATCCAGAAGAAATGGCTCTGAAACACCCATTGTAGTGACGTTAACACAAGGGCCATTTTGATCTACTGGGATTGTCACAACTCCCTTACTTTGTCCATGGCTGTCCTAGTTGGCATGAAGACTCTCATTCTCGCCTTCGACATAATGGTCTTCATTGTAATACTGAGTAGACCTCACAGTTTGCTGATCAAAGTAGTTCGTGGAATTGGGAGAAGGAAGGGCACGCTGTTCTTGAGTCAACACACCTCGACCTCTACCACTGTTTGCTGACTGGAGGCCAGCACGACCGCGTGGAGCAGATAACGCTCCATTGCGCTGCAATAAATCCGGACAACTATTCTTAAAATGACCTTCCTCTCTACAATAGGCACATTGATTAGGACCTAACAAAGGTCGCGGATTGTATGGCTCTGGTTTTTGATACAACCTCTGAAACTGCGGGGGCTGTTGAATTTGGGGTTGAGCATAACGTGGCGGATAGGCTTGTTGCAAGAGAACCTTCGTCTTTAAATCTTTCGTCTTTTTCTCTTGCTTTTCTTTTTCTTCCTTATCTCTATTCTCATAATATTGCGCAGTAGCCAATATTTGGGCAGAAGAAGAAACAGCCCATGAACTTTCTGAATCCTTTAATTTATGTGACAGCTCGGGAAGCAAATTGAATACAAATTTGTCCACGAATATTCGCTATCCACCCTCGGTAGTCATATCCTGACCACTGTGGTCGATAAATGTCTCCTCGAAACGAGTAAAGAAGTCAGAGACACTTTCATCTTTCTTTTGTTTGCATGCTGCTAGTTTATCACAATTAACTCTCGGTGCAGGCATCATAGTTTTCATTAACGTAATGATTCTACCAGGGAGTTCCGAGATCAGAGCGTCAGGCTTTGCGCCACCCACTTGGTCTCTATCTGTATTAGTTATAACATGCCAGGTAGCACCTAGTTCCTGCGCGTGATCCTCTCTACGAATTTTAGCCCATATTGTCTGTGGGACTACATTTCCCATTAGCATGTCAATATCTGCTAGGTTCATAATACAAGCATCAACTGTTTGTGATAATTCTTTGTAATAACCTGCAGGGTTCTTACGAGGATCTGGTAGAGTCTGCTTAAGAGCTAAAACTTCAGATCTCTTCCAAGGGACATGTACCCATATACGTTGGAAATGAGCAGGGATAGGTGCATTAGCACCTACAGCCTCAACTGCCTCCTTCCATACTGGAGGAACCTCTCTCATAGGGTAATTTTTCGACGTCAGTTTAACCGACGGATCGGAATCAAGGAAAATCTGAGAAAACAATAGGGATCTATAAGAGATAAGCGTCCTTACAGCTTCCTCAACTTTAGAACCCAAAATAAGTCCTTTTTCAAAATCAATTTGAACATTTAACAGATCTTGTGAGATCGGACTCAAACTCACATCTTCCCATTCTTTAATGAGAATGTCGCACATTACATTGAAAACATATCTTTGCGTAGGCGCATTCCATTGCAAAAAGGTAGGCATAATATCAAGCACACTGTATTGTGGACCCTTCTTGATCTATTTTCGTGCAAGAGAGTCTAACTTCTCCCGTTCCTCAAAATCTGGGAACTGACTACGAGATTGTCTTCGAGCAAGAGCCGGTGACATATTTAAAGCTCCAAAGAAAGGAGATAGAATACTAGTGACAGAGTCTGTAAGACGCTTATGCTCAGACGGTGAATTAGACATTAGAATTGGAGACAGGGTATTAGGGGAACTGACAGGAGAAGAACCGGTAATTGCAGGAGGAGCAGAAGGCAAAGGAGAGCTAAGATCAGGAGATGAAGGCAAAGAAGTCGCAAGTCTTTTAGCTGCACTGCCCTATGCCAATTTGAAAGGGCAGGAAATCACCATGTTTGCAAGATAAGGTGCATTCCTGTCCTTTCAGCCAATGCTGGTGCACAATTTGGTGCCTAGTGCCAACGCCGGCACACTTGCACCATGGTGCAAGGGGATCTGCATTGTTGGCAGGATTGTTTTTCTTTAGAAAGGGGCACCTTCCTGTACAAAAACAATCTCGAGAGGTGTTACCATGCTCTATGTGTGCTGCACAATGCAGCACACATGGAAAGAGGAAAACGTCAGGAGAAATGAAAACATTTCTCTTTGTTACGCCTGCTCTGGGGAGGCATATGGTTTTGGCTCTTCCCCGGATTTACGTGACTTTGAGGGAGAGTTTTGCGCTGCCTTGCCTCATTCCGTATCTATGAAACCATGCAAAGCCACGCAGGTTGGCTTTGTGTAGCCTCATAGATATGATGGAGAGGCTTGCGCCACTGGAGCGCAAAAAAAAGTGACATTCCGGCAATGGAGGCCTATAGTAAATAAGCCCCTTTGACCACTAGGATGCTCCATTGCAAGGGCATCTCCTCCTTGCTCCCTGTGGAATGATCACTCAGAGTAACTAATCTTTCCCATGTCTTTGTTGTGTCTCAAGATAAACATGCCATTAATTTTCCTCCAGTTCCCTTTATAGACTGATGTCATGCGAAACTGCGAGATTTTGTCTAGTATTGCTGGATCTGAAGTTACAGGATTTGATGTTATTATGTTATTAAAAGCATGTCATCTGCATATAGTAATATCATGCTTCTTCTTCCTCAACATATAATGCTTTCAGAATCTTTGCAGATTCTTTAACCCATTGCCAGTATCTTAAATGAAATGTTAAAAAGAAGCTGTGATAATTGACAACCCCGTGTTAGCACTTTCTGGAGAATAAAGTGTTCAGACTTAATTGCATTTACAGTTATTTTTTCTTTCAATGCTGGGTAAAAGCCTCATGTGAGTACAGAACTGATTGGCAACACTCACTGTGTCCAGACTCACTAATAAGAAGTTACAATTCAGGCTGTCAAATGATATCTCTCTATATCTATTCAAATTAACATTTTGTATTCTCATTCATTTTTTCTTTCTGTTTGTATCTGAAAGTAAGCTGATGTTATTGTGGTCATAACATTTTTTGTTATTGTGGTCATAACATTTTTTGAAGAGTCTTTTTAACTTATTTTATTCACAACATTTACTGTCTAATTACTTAACACTTGGTCAGAATTTTCAAATTAATGTTGAATAATAAAATTGCCCTGTAACAACCACAGCTTTTATGGTTTTTACCATTTTCTTGAATTTTTTTCATGAGGGATTCTTTCATTTCATTGAGAAAAAGTTCTTCTTCTATATTCAATGTATTGGAAAGAAATTTTTAAGATGTCAATGTTGATTCATTTGTAGAGTATGCCTGGGAATCTATTTAGCCCTGGAATTTCCCCAATTCTTGACTTCAAAATCTTTAATAAATAATTAATAAATTAATACATTTATTGTACAATTACTTAAATTCGTTACAAACCACATAAAGAATGAAACTCCTGAAAAGCATTTCCAAATCTTAAAAAACAGCACCCACAATCTGTGTAATAAATATCACACGGGAGGGCCCTCCAGTTCACTGCCATTACACAAGGCTAGAAGTCATAACAATTTGTTTATCTTGCCTCCTTGACACTGTTGCAGAGGAATAGAATACGTGCTAACCCAAACTACCCATTACCTACATGACCTCATCCAAAAGTCCTTATCCTGTGATACATATCAAATACTGACCAACATACTATCCCTGTTAAAGGCCTTGCTTATATACATCTCCTAATATAAGTCAAGCAAAAGTACCAGCACAATGATGAAAGAGCACATTAAAATCATCATTCAATGCAATGTAATGTGCCTAGTTTATTGCAGCATCATACGAACGACAGTTCTCCCTTTAGATTGCTCATTATCTGTGCTGCACAAGGAGGGCTATGTCACTCACCACATTGATGCCTGCTTCATACACCTTAAAAAACTTGCTGTTAGTTGGCCTGAATCACCCAACAAACAAAGGTCCACTACCAGGGCACATGAACAAATGTTTAGCAATTTAAACATTGGCTTTAACTATCTTTTTTTGCAGCTCCAGAAGATTTGGACAGATACATACAATGTGAGTTAATGAATACATAACCTACCGAGCCTATCCAGGCCATGTTTTACTCTGCAGTGCCAGTGAGATTTTAGTGAGATCAGACCGGATCTGTAGCACATCAGCTGCATTTTTAGCTCTAGTGACCATGGTTGGTTTAAATATGATGCAGTATTGGTGGAACTGTAAAGTGCAAGTGCCAGTTTGAAGTGGAGCTTATAGCTATATTCTTTCCTGTTCAACATGCCTGATAGCAGCTTTATCTGTTTATTCAATAGTTTACTCATTAGTTTGCTCAGAAGGGCACTATTCCAGTAGTCTTTGGCTTCCAGGTCATGTAATAAATAAAGTCAACTCCAAATAAGATTTCCATGGGGAAGAACATTTCTTTATACAGACTCATAAGGTGCTTCGTAAAGTGTCTGCTCGCAGCTCGTTGAGCTTAAGGCAATAAGAGAGGTATCTTTCCTGGAGCATAAGCTGGCATTTTGTTAAATTAAACTCTAGACAAAGTTGAGCTTCAGATGTTGCATCTGGTAAGTGAAATATATTTGAGTCTTGTCAAGCCAATTTGCAAGAAACTCACTAAAGGCCACCATACCATACAGTAAAGTCAGGGTTAATTTGCAGTCAATGACTTTACACAATTTGCCTAGATCTTTAATTGTTTTGTCAGTATCATAAAGGAAATGTTGAGGGACATTTTTGTTTCAATTCATGAATGACCCGGCTATCAGTACTTCTAGAACTTCCTTTACCGGCTCACAAATATTTAGAATAGAGAACATTTCTAAGTATTTGTTAACGACCTTCTTGTTACATTCAACAGCTTAATTGCTTATAGGGTCTCATAACCTCTTTAGTAATATTTTTTTATTAAAAAATCAGCCTTTCCTGTTTTTGACTCCCAGTTCTTTTCTTGATTGATTAATTCATTTGACTCTTAAAGTCTGTACTTGTACATATTTTTCTCTTTGTGCCAACATTTCTTTCGTAATCTAAACAATGTAAACACAACGTTTGCTGTGTAATCTTTAATTTCATATTTGTGTTTTGAGATTTGTTCAGTCTTGTTTTAGTTTCTTTTAGTTTTTGTTTTATTCTGTTTTAGATTTGTTTTGTCTTGTTTTAGTTTCTCTAATTCTACCTGGCTCTCTTTTTAGCTTTTTTAAAGCACCAGCTATGAACAGGTCCTAATATAAGATTTTATGCATTTTCAAACAGTATTCAAATCTGAAACTGGAGGCTCATTTCTCACAAAATATTATTGAACTTCTTTGTGGAGATCATGAACCAGTGATTTGTTAGACTTCCAAGTGGAATTACTATATGCAAAACATGTTGTGAAATTTTTAGGATGACAGGAGCATGATTAGTTACACATATATTGCTGTGATTAATCATGATTAGTTCCTCTAACACTTTTTTGCTGCCCAAAATATGGTTGATCCTTGATTGACAATTATGTGTGCAAGAGTAGAAAGTGAAGTCTTTTTCTACAAGATTATCCAGTCTCCATATATCTTTTAACTCCAGTTTTTCCATAAATCTAAGTATATTCTTTCTATTGAATTGTTCTTTGTCTCTTCCATCTCCCATTTACCTAGGACGGAGTACAATGCTTCAAAAAGCTCTCCAGCTATTATCACTCTTTCAGTGTCGAGAGGTGATATTTCTCTTTTTAACGCTGCTGAGAGGATTGGGAAGCTGCTGTTTGGATAGTACAAATTCCCTAAATACATGTTGAGATCATTTATTGAGACAATAATAATTAATTTGCTACAGTCAACATCCTTAAGAACCCTTTTTGTCTTGACATTAGTGTTTTTCTAAAAAGGATACATAAACGCTTATCTATACTAGAGCGGCTATTAGGTAGTTCTTCTCTTGCCCACAATCATTTTAGTTTTTCTGCTTCTGAGTCAGTTACTTCCAAATTGGCACTATTCATTCACTTACTTACTTATTTTGATGGTTTATGTAAAGTAAATGTAAGAATACAATTTGTCCAGAGGATTCTCCAATTTCTTAAATCCTCTTAGAAAACTTGTCTTAGATTGGGAAATGTTAAGCTAAAATAAAACTATATAAAGCAATATAATAATGTATATATCTTCCATTAAGGTCGTTATAATGAATATGACAGTTATGTTCCTTTCAATAGAGTTGCAACCTACAACATAAAATATATATAAAAGACGTTCTTGAACTAAGACTCCATCACAGACCTTAGATAAACTTAACCTATGAACAAATGGCTTGATATCTTTGCCTTTTGAATTATAAACCATAACATGAAGTTATATATTTCATGTATGTGTGTCTAGTCATAGTTGTATGGTATCAATTCATAAGCAAGCTATTTATATTTATGCATACCATATTCTGAAATATTGTACATACTGGCATCTTCACAATGTATCTTGTCATTAGAGATGAGAGAGGCTCGCTACATGTCGACACAATTGCACCTAGTTGACAGACTTCTGTCCAATTCATTCACTCCACCCTTTTTATAGTTTTACAAAGTATTAAAAAACTCAGAATCTCTCCAGTTAGACATTCTTATCTTGCCTGCTGTATGGTTGCTGTTACTACCCCCCTCTATTGTTACATACCACAGTCATGTTTAAGCAACCTATTTCATTCCAGATTCATTCAGCGTAAAAAAACAACATCCTACATTTCTGATGCATTGAATATCGATCCGTGTTAGCTCTCTCCCATCTACAAGCCTCCACAGTTTTAGGTCGACCATAGACAGCACTTGCGCTGTTTCTTAGCGACCTGTTGTAGATGCTTTGTGGAGTTTCAACTCCCCCAATTACTTGCCTTTGCTTTTCATTTGTCTATGTCACTGTCCTTTAAAAATCCTTGCTTGTTATTGGTCGGTCCTGTTTCTTTGTACTCCTTTTTCTCTTCTGTTCCTCCCACGCAGCAGGTACTAAGTACTGTCTCATTACACTGGGGTTCTATATCTGTTCTTTGAGGGACTATTTTTTTCTTGGTTTCCTGCTCTGTTACTGTTTTCCTGTATACTGCTTTGGCGCCATAACTGCTTACATGTGCCTCTAGCATTCCTCCCTTCCACCTCCTCTTAATGCAACAGTTGCATTAGTGCTGCCTCTTGTGCATCCCCTCCATGCTTGTATTCTTATTATTTGAGTATTTTTGCAAAATGTCGATGTTGATCGTCAATTGGGCTTCTTTTGGAAAGAATTTAGGTTTTGGGCTTCCTTTTAAGGGGGATTGGGCTTGCACTTTTTAACTGGATGGCTGGACATGCTCCCATCATGCACTGCTTTGGGGGCATTGGAACTACGGCACAGAGATGCAGCATGGCGGCTGAAGTGTATTTTTAAACAAGCCATTAGGGTCTGGCTTCATTGTGCTATGGTATGCAAACACAGCCATAAACACAGGTATCTTCCTTAGCTTCTTCATTAAAGCCTGTTTCCCAATTCCGATCTTATGACAGTAGGGGCACTAATCACGAGAGTTAATTTATTGTTGCTTGAAGACTGCAGAACAACTCACATGGAATGAAGTGAACTGCATTTAAACCAATAGTTTTTTTTTAAAAAACACAACACACCCTACCAAAGTTGGCGCCAGGTGCCGTTGCGCTGGTATCACTACCCTAGTGCTGGCACCACCGGAGGAACATGTGTCTGCTCTGTTTGCACACTATACCCAGGGGGGTTGGCACACACCCAACATCAGAGGCACAGCCATATCCACTCTGCCCCATGGAACAGTCTGCACAGCAGGAGGAATACCCCCATCCAATGGAGCACAAAGCAAACAACCAACGCCAGCCCGTCAATCCCCAACAAGTTCAACTAACTGCCTCTGCAAGCACTGCACAGACAGCCAAGTGCCCTCATCCAGGTCCATGCACTATACACTGCTCCAGCCTGGGCCCCTCCTGCAGTGCTGCCCATTGCATTAGAAAACAGTACTACAAGTCCCACGATGAAGGACAAAACTGAACCGGAGCAGTACTTCAGGCGGCAGCTATGCTCCCGTGCTCGGCGCTCCAGACAGACAGACATTGGCACAGGGCTGATGTCCTCCAAGGCCCTTCAGGAACAGGTTTGCATTACGCTGACCACATTAGGCAGTTGTCAGTGCGCTCCATATACATGTTGTGGCAGCTGTCGGATCTCATATACATGTGTATTTAAATGTCCACATCTCTGTATGTGGGGCGTGGAATCATGTTTTGGACCATCGGGTAAGTAGCAAGTTACACTGTAGTGCAGTGCGAGACTGGGACAGTGTTCTGTTTCTGTTGCTGATGTATGCAAAGTGTTTTGGCGTTGTGGAGAGCAACTAGGGAGGTGCCCTTGTCTTGCAGTGCCGCTGTGATAGTCATATCAGGGGTACTATATTTATGCGATGCTGCGGCTAGTCCCACTTTATTACAAATTTTCCACATAATCCCTCCCCCTCTGCACAAATTACAAATTTCAATAAAATACTTTTGAGTTTGAATGCTTTAAAAGATAATAAAAGCATTATCAAGTGTCTAGTCCTACAGTGGTACGTCCTTTAGCTCTGATAGCGTTCAAATTGACTCAATAGAGAAGCAGTATAGGACAAAATGTGCTGCACATTGACTCCAAACCGCCACCAGATGGACATCCAATCTCACGAAAGCAAGAACACCCATCAATAGAGTTATCCTCACATGATTCTTGTTGTTTGAAAACTGCAGTCCTCTCTCTTTGCCCAATACAAACCTGCGGGGGGTGGGGGGGTGGGGGGGTGAGGCGTGCACTTAGTAGAGGCATGGTTACCTCCCTTACGCCGTAAACAAATACGTTTCTCACCTGATTAATAGGAACAGTCGGGCACTACTCTCAGCTGGTGGTACACCATCAGCTCATATGCGGGGAAGGAAGCAATTCCTTTTTGTTAAATAGCCCTCACACACTCTAGTAGTGTCATGCTTCATTATCAGGTTCACCCTGACTCCTAAAGGTCAGGGTGGGCTCGACCATCTTCCAGGGAGCACCTAGGATAAATTGGCCAGGGGGTTTAAAGATTAAAAATCCTCCTTTGACCCCAGGTATCCCTTTATTAGCGGAGTTGTAGGGGATATTAAAATTATTCAAGAAGAAGGGTCGTGAGGAGATAATGGTCCTATGACCCTAATGTCAACATATTTCAGCCCTTACAAGTAGGCCCGAGAGGGTCCTGGGCTTTCTTCAGGGCTAATGGAGTTCCCTCCTTGGATATGTGAAGAGATACTACCTACTATTTAATTTTAAGTGCAGAAAGCTGCACTTTAAGGACCAGTAAGTTATATACTTATCTATGATCTGGTGTTTCGAGATATCTTGTCCACCTGTGAAAGAAATATTTATTAATGTTAACTCAAGTGTCCAACTTGTGCTGCGCGTATATCACACAAAGCCTCAGTCAGAGTGCGAGGTATAGCGTGCTTTCATATATCATGCCTTATTTGCTCACACATTTATAGAGCACTCAGGGGGTATCTGTGCCTCAAACACCTTCTGTTCTGAGTGGTAGTGTACATTTAACCACCCATTGCTTGGAGATCAGGAATATATTGTTGTAGTGCTTCCACACCTATTCATTATCACCCCGCACCATTATACAGATACATCCGGGTGTTCATGTTACCCGTTCTTTTGTCACCTAATTGCAGGTGATGTTTTTCATCCATATAATTTTACATAAGTTCTTACCCTATTGCAGAGGGCTAATAGTATCTCAAGAGACTGCAGGTCAAGGGGTAGCACTATAGTCAAACACTGCATGTGTGTGGACAGGAGAAAAGAGAAAGAAACGAGAAAAAACAGTGTTTACCGTATTGCGGACGGTTACATCCTAATAATTTAACGATCGCATCTGGTACACTCAGACTCATCCCTGTTTTTACTTACTTTGTCAAAGGTACTGCCTCATTTGCTCACCTACTTGGGTTCGCATCTCCCAGCATTTCCGAAACAGGATGCTGAGAGCGCGTCTTAAAGCGTATTTCCGACTCGGCATTTCCGGCTCAGGGAATGAGCCCCGCCCCTGGCACCTGCTTAGACGTCATCCGGGATGTCCTCGATGACATACTACAAACTCCCATAGGTAATCGGGGCTTGCAGTTTTGGAATATAAGTTTTGCCCTCATTATTTTCATTTAAGATATGAGGGCATGTATTTAGCGCTGGTAATAAGGACAACTGTCTTACCCATGTGCCATGTCCATTACTTAGGGTGTATGACCGAAGTGGCCCAGCGACGGCATTATTGATCCCTTATGTACTACAAATGTTTCCAGGTGTTTGGCTCTTTTTATATATCGACCCCACTTCTATACACCATAACTGCTAGTGATGTGTGCTATGTATTTCGTCCGTATTGCCATTTGCTCGCAGCACATGTTTATGTATGGAACAAATTTTTGTCTTGAGGAGTTGAATGAAGACTGATCGGTGGAGAACTATGGACCATACTGTTGTCCCTCCCTTACGCTCCGTTGTGTTGTGGAGTTATGTGCACAGCACACCAAACAATAGATGGACATCCACCATCAACAGAACAAAGAAACATCCCAGCCTTGGCTCTGGAAAAAGTGCTGTTTTTGCGGCAGTGGCACAGCAGTTGCAATTGTGTGTTTCATGGTTTCTTATCGAGCACTTTGCAGCAAACACCTCAGCAGGGCAAATGCATGAGGTCCAGTATTAAAATGTACTTAGAGATGTGATCAATGCCCAAGATCATACAGGGCGTGCCTGCATGGACGCTGTAATTGTGCCCAGTTATCGGGTACACAGTGTGCAGTTCAGCCACTGGATGGGGTAGAGTTTATAAAGTGTGCCCAGGATCACACAGTGTGGTCATGCAGTGGTTTCATTGCCTACTGGACCAATAACCAAAAATTGGCCAATTTACCAATCAAATTGCTCTCCATCGACACCTGGCAAAGCAGACAATCCCTACCATAGGTCACCAAGCGCACCCAGCTTCAAGATAGCAATCAACAAACTCGTCAACCTTCATTGGAAATATGCACCACACAAACAAGATGCAATATGCCTCCCATTCTGGAAGCATCCATTGTCCAACTTAGTTCTGTGCTTCCGTAATGTGCAGTGTTAGTGCTTCTTTACAGGCATGTCTTATTTATTGTGCTGTGTTAGTGTTTATTTGCAGGCATGTCATCTAAGTGTGTCATTTAATGTGCAGTACTAGTACTTTTTCATTTGCAGCACCAATAACTCAAACTTCCACTAAAGTGAGACCCATTGCACTGCAAATGCTTGCTTTATATAACTGCTAAGAGTGTGTTTATGTGTTTCCCAGAGTGTTTCTCAGAGTGAGTCTCTTCTCTCTCTCTCTCTCTCTCTAGTGGTGTGAGACCGTCCCTAGGGTGCATTCTAAATCGAAAGGATGATGTAAGGACATTCTGTTAGGCTTACATTCTAATATGAATTTAACCAATGGTTAAGTGATGAGCCTGCAGGATTTAGCAGGGAGTTGCTCTTACGCCCCAAGAGGGTCTGTATTATTATTGTCAGGACTCTGCTGGTCTGTTCACTGATTCCCATATACCCGGGACCACTGGTCAGCCTGATGGAGACGCGGACGATGAATCCAGACCCTCGAGGCCCCGGCTTCCCTCCTTTCACCCCTATCATCCTGCTGCCTCTGAGGGACAGGGTACCCCTTCTGATCTGTTGGACCCAGATGAGGTCCTTCATCCTGCGTCTTTTGAATGGGCCCCGGCCAAGAATGTTGCAAATTATGTTGATGGCAAAGTCCAAGGCCCCATGGATAAGGAATCTAGCAACTGCCTCAGGGCAGAGCGCCCATGCCCCTTATTGGGGGGGAAGGTGTCCCTCACACCAGAGATTGACACCTGTATACTCAACTTTATCTAAATATTTATGAAGTACCAGAAGAAGGGGATTTAGAGGTCCTAGGGGGCATGCCAGGATAAACTCCTGGACACTCTTGGCTAAGATTTTGGACATAGTCGAAGATACCAAGACTTCGGGATCCTTAATTTCTGTGGAGATTCTGTCTGGTTGAGAGCAGTTGGCAATAATGTTTTTTGGCAATGCTAATTGCACACTGTCAACTGAACGTCGTCGCTCACTTTTGATTAAAGTTGACCCCAAGCTTGGTGATCTACCTGATTCTGAGGCAGGGGCTTTAGCTCAAGGGGGGTTTCGTGGGGAGTCTTTTGTCAAGGAATTAGGGAAATTTGTTAACACATTCACCTCCCTTGACAAGGCTCAATCCTCTATTAAAAAAGTGTTTTCCTGCAGTGTTTTCCACTGGGTCAGTTGAGGTAGGGGCCGCTTGACCAGCTGCTCTTGCAACCAGTACCCTCCCAAAGGACAAGGCTCCCAGCACGGCCAATACCTAGACCAGGCCAGATTCAGAAACTTCTATCCAACAAGAGGACAGCATGGCATAGGCAGAGGATGTAAGGAAGAGGCTGCTTTCTCCAGTTCCGGTGAGGTTAATCAATTCCTGAAGTGTGTTCTCTTCTCAATGAGGTTGAGCTGTCAAAGCTAGACCAGGAGTGTTCAATCTTTATGCTGATTTATTGAAGATAACAGGATATACAGGTACAGAGGGCTCAAGGTGGTTGCTCCAACTGACTGTAGAACAATTCCAAAGCTTGGCCCAAACATTCTATTGTAGATAATACATGGAATATACTGACAGGCACAAAATAGCATTCCAACTTTATAAATGAAGTGCACAAAAATATAGTGCACAGACACCACATATCTCCCTCCTTTTAACAGAAACAGAAAATAACGTAATAACAAAAGCAAAAGATGAATGCTTACTGAATGTATCTACTAGGAGTCCTCCTAAATCTTGAACTCCTTCTGACGGCAGGAAAACTCAGATTATCATTAGAAGCTGGAACATTAACAAAATTGGATCTGGCCAGGCGTCCAAAATTCCACCACTGACCATTGTCTAATTTGGCACTGTTACATTTAATAGTAACTATTCGTGCAGGAACCCTGAACTTTGATTTGCCTTTCTGTATCATCAAAGGATCTTTGACACGGACCAAATCTCCAACAGCAAATTTGACTATTTTTTTTGACACAGGAATGGTGAATTTGTTACACCTGCTAACACTGGCTTGATCACTGCGATTTTTAGCAATCAAAGAATTTTTTGTAACATTGCATTCATAATCCAAACAATTCAATATCCAAAAAGGATTGAGAGTGGATACTACCTTTCTCCCTCTCATCAATTCAAATGGCACACAACCAGACACTGAATGTGGCGTGGTCTTATATGCCCAAACTACATCTCTGTTGGCAGTCTCACAGTCAACTTTTGCTTTTATAGCACTTTGAACACATTCAACTAGAACCTGGTTGAATCTTTCCACCTTGCCATTACCTTGAGGAAAGTACAAAGGAGTGCTTAGGTGTTTAATACCCATTTTTCTTATGAAGTCTTGCATAAGTTGCGAAGTAAATTGAACCCCATTATCTGTGAGTAATTCCTCAGGGGTACCTTCTTTGCTGAATACATCTTGGAAAAACGAATGACAGATTTTGTGTTTGGTTCAGAAACACCCCTGACCTCCACCCACCTGGACAAATGATCAATTAGAACTATAAAGTATTTCATACAATTGGGGAGAGCGTGAAATGGTCCAAGAAAATCTATCGCAACCTTTTGCCATACTTTGTTGGGAGAAATTGAGGGTTTGGGAGATGGTGAATTCGTAACCAAATGTTTGTCACTGTATAAACATTGAGTACAATTATTAACAAGTACTTCCACATCACAATCTACAGAAGGCCACCAAAAATCATTGCGTATCCTGCGCTTGGTGGCAGTCATACCTAAATGACCTGAATGCGCAGTTTCTAGTATTCTTTGACGATACTGTAGCGATAACTCGAGGGGCCACAGTTAGAAAGGCACTAGGTAGATACCAACAAAACCCTCCTCCAGGAAGCCGGTGGAGAAAAGGCCCGGGATACTACATGTCCCAGCATGCCATGGGCCGCCTCCAAAGGAAGTTGGGAACACCCTGTATATAAGCACCTCCTCCTCCAGAGGAAGGTGCTTGACAATCCATGACCGAGAGGATATGGCGGATGGTGCCCCCCGCCGGATTCCAGCGAGAAGCATTTACTGCGTTTTTCCAGTCGTCGAAGCCCAGCCGAGTCGGAGGAACCGCGGAGCTGCCCTAGCGAAGCAAAGACATAGGTATTCATGGGACGGGCTGAGCGCGCGCTGCTTTGCTCTGTCTCCCTTCAAAACTCCATGATAGCCGTGCCTGCCGTCTCAACTCAGAACGCTACAAGCAGCGTTCTCACGCCGAGTTCAGTTCTTTTGACCCGCTTTAAGCTGACATACGCTTTCCAGTACCCTTGCAGTTACCGGGGCCAATTCCAAGGAAAACGAAGAAGCGGTGACAGAAACCGCTTCGTAGATCCCCGGCGCATGGTTCCTTCCTATGCGCTGCGATACTTAAAGGGACCATTACCCGTTTATTAGGAAGCCTTCCTTTTTTTGTGTTGAGTTACGAGACTTTCTGCAGGCGCCTTCTTTCTCGACTAAGGTTACTGCAGACATCATTATTTTCATTTTACATGAAACTTACAGGTGAAAGCAGACCTCTGCCTCCTAGGTGCTTGAGAAACAAGGAATAGTGTCCTGGTTGCAGGGGAATCCCGGTGAGTGGGACGGGCAACTTAGGGAGAGAAGCACAAGGGGTCATTAGCGAGCGAACAGTTAGGAGAACTCATAATCCTTGTTGTTTTGTTCCCACTCCAGAGCACTACACTCACGGGAAGTCCGGTCCTCACAAACAGCCCAGGGGGACAGCTCACCTGCCATCACTACCCTTGTTGTTTTTCCCCTTTATTTTTCCCTTTTTCCCCTGGGGGTCTCCTCACGCAGTCAAGTGTATTTTCACTGTGAGGGGGGGGCGCCTTTGGGAGAAGGGGATCACACGACTGCCATCGTTCCTGCTGAGTCCCGCAACGAAGGTTAGTGACTGTATATCATTCTGGTCACTGACCCTGTACCTGACAGATAACAAGAAGGAGGAATTAATTTTGCCTTCTCTAACTAGAAGTGTACCGTAAAGAGTTAATTTGTTTGCAATCTTACAGAATGGTTGTAAATCAGGCTCAATGGATCTTTCTTTAGGCCAAGCTTTTACCAAAAAATCCATAACCTATTTGAGTAGTAAATCATTCTCTAATGCTTTACACCATTCAACCATATCATGACAAATTACAGTATCATCAATGCTCGCAATAATGCATTCTTCAATATCATCTTCTAGCTCAGCAAACTTCTCCTCATGTACAGGATGTCTGGACAAAAAGTAAGCTTTGATGTTTTTTCCTCCAGCTATGTATTGAACAGTGAAATTGAATTCTAAACGTTTAGTGGCTAACCTGGCTAACCTAGCTGTAGCTTTTTTAATCTTGTTGCCAGATAGTATGTCAACCAATGGTTTGTGATCGTCCTCAGACAAACTTTTCTCCCCCACAAATATGGTCTGAATTTCTGAATTCCCCAAACACAAGCAAGCATTTCTTTCTGAATAACTGAATATCTCAGTTCGACATCTTTAATGCGTCTTGAAGCAAATCCAATTTTAAATTCATTGTTGCCTGCCATTTGTGATAATACAGCACCCATGCCATAAGAACGGGCATCTACTGTAATAAATGTATCTCGCCCCTCTGTGTATGCTTGATGGGCGGAAGCAGAAAGAATACTTTCTTTGATGCGTTGAAAGTGATCTTGACAGGTGGCTGTCCAAATAAAATCAGAGTTTTTCTCTAAAAGACTTCTGAAACATTCAGTGAGACTTGCGAAATTCTTTATGAACTTGGAATAAAATTCACAAAGCCCAATGAATGAACGAAGTTGGTTTTTATCAATTGGATGAGGAGCATTGACAATGCCATCCACAATGCTAGGCTTAGGTTTGACATCATCTTTGGAAAGAACGTGTCCTAAATATTCAATCTCATTTACAGAAAATATGCATTTGTCATCTCTCACTGTAACATGATTGTCCTGTAAGATAGTGAGTACCTGTTCAAGTACGACATTATGTTCTTCTTTTGAAACAGTATGCACCAGAATATCATCTTGGGATATGACTACATTGGAAATATCCTTAAACATGTTGGTCATCACTTTCTGGAATACAGACGCAGCTGGCGCCAAACCAAATGGCATCCTACAGAATTGGAATGTACCATCAGGTGTAAAAAAAGCAGTCAGGTGTCTAGAAGACTCATCCAGTTCCACCTGATGGTACGCCGAACGTAAATCCAGCTTAGAAAACCATTTGGATTGTCAAACTACAGTGATGAGATCCTCAATGCTGGGTAACGGAAAGCTTTCCACCCAGATTGCGTTGTTAACAGAGCGCAACTCAATGCGTAAACGCAATTTGCCATTGTTTTGGGGGACAAAACGATGGGAGAAAGCCATGGAGTAGCATCAACCTTCTCTATGATGCCATTGTTTTGCATGTTGTTTAACATTGTAGAAAGTTCATTCCTAATGCTATGAGGAACATTGCATAGCCTATATTTAATTTGTTGCACGCCCTCTTTAATTTTAAAAGTGTGGGAAAAGTTTTTAATCAATCCAATTTTGTCAGAAAATACCCCTTTGAATTTCTCTTTCCAAGATGTGTGATCAGATACAGAGTTGGTAAGAGAAACAGGATGTTTATGACCAGGTTTGATAATCATGTCAAACTCCGCTTGATGCCACCAACCTAGTACGTTGATGCCTTTATAAGATACATAGATCTTTGTCTCAAAAGTGATATTGCCACAAAAATATCCAGCTAAATCAATTTTGCTGCCTTCAAATGCTGTGGTAATGACATCTGGAGGTAAAAGCACTTTATGGGCCCAATTTTACATATATTTGTCAATAGAAATGATAGTAATTCTTGCACCAGAATCAATGAGTAAAGGAATGTTGACATTATCAATAAAAATCTGAACCAACGGATCTGAAATTGTATCGCCAGAATGTACATTGTTAATATCAATGCAATCTACAGCTAACATTAGTTCTTCAAGTTTGTTTTCTATAGAAACTTGTTCACTGTTAACTTCAACATCAGCATTTTGAACGAATCTAACAGGATGTTGTTTGCCTCCTCTACAAACATTGCCAAAATGACCAATCTTTTTGCATTTCCAGCACTCTTGTGCTATAGCTGGGCAATTTTTAAAACTAGAAACGTGAGAATTTGAACCACATCTGTAGCACTGTATTTTGCCATGACCAACAGATGTACTTCTTAATCCTCTGAAATTGGTAAAAACACCTCTGGGCTTATTTGATATACTGTCGGTAGTGTGTGGTGGTTTTGTTGTAGAAACACCACCAAGAGTGGTTGAGGGTGAAGGTTGAATTTCTAAAATTTTAGAGTCATTCTGAGAAGATTCAATACTTTTCGCTATATCAATAGCTTCATCCAATGAAGGATTCCTACAAGATAAAAGTCTTTGTTGAATTTTCTTAGAGTAACATCTAGAAACTAGTTGGTCTCTAAATAACTGTGATGTAAAATGATCAAAAAAACAATAACTAGCTAAAACTTTTAGTGCTGTTATATAAGTATCAATGGATTCATTGGGACCTTGTATGTGAGTTAAAAATATATGACGATGAACAAGTAAATTAACTTTTCCCTCAAAATAAATAGTTAATTTTTTAACTGGAAGTTGATATTCATCCAGATCCCCTAAATCCTGGCCCAAAATATACAGGTAGGTGATCAAAATCATTTTGACCTTCAACACCTAAGTAATAATATAACAGAATCCATTTTCTATCTGGTTTAAACTTTAAACCATCAATGGCACCAAGATAAGCTTCAAAGGATCTGAGCCAAATATGCCATTTTAGTGGTGGATCTCCAGGATCCTGTAGGAACAAAGCAGGAGGAGTGACAGATTGCATAATGAAAACAGAAAACCACTCAAAATAGAATATAAAGCACCACTCTAGTAGACATGAAATACCTGAAAGAAAAAAAAAATTAATTAAGGATCAACAACAAAAGTAAACATTGATGCAAGATTCCAGAAGTGTGTTGATCACTGTTGTAAGAAAATATTAGCATCAACACTTCAAAAATAGCGTGTTAATCTCTGATGAAAAGAAGAGAGAAGAGAATATACTGACAGGCACTGACAGGCACAAAATAACATTCCAACTTAAGTATATAAATGAAGTGCACTAAAATATAATGCACAGACACCACAATTCCTTCCTTCTAAGGGTAGGGGGCTGACACAAGGGACGCATGGGTCCCCTACCTGTTTAAGAGTTTAAATAGAATTTTTCAGGTGCCCCATGGAGGTCACCCTCCCCAGACCCGTTCAGTTCTCGGGACATGAGGCGTCCCTGGTGGACGAGGAGATCTTGTTGATCCTTGCCAACAGGGCCATCTCACTTTCAGTTCCACATCCCGCGGCTTCATCAGCAACATCTTTCTGTTTGACAAGGCCAATGGGGTCAGCAACCAGTTCTCAACCTCCACGAGTTCAACGTGTGGCTCGTTTATCGGCATTTCAAGATGGAGGGGGTCCATCTCCTGCGGCATGTGCTGTGACCCCTAGATTGGATGGTGCATCTGAAACTCAAAAAAACATATCTCTCTATTCCTTTCTTTTCTCCACACGGGAGGTTCCTTCAAAGTGTTTTACGCCAACAGACCTACGAATTCCCCACACTACCTTACGGTCTCGCCTTCACAACATGATGTTTTAGGAAGGTTCTCAAACCAGTCGTGAAGCACATGAGGGCACAGGGAATACACTTACTAGTCTACCTATCTACTATGCTCTTACTGGGCCAGTGTTCACAGAAGCTGTCCCTTCAGCTCCAGGTGGAGGGTGGATCTCCTACAGAATTTGGGGTTTGCTGTGAACAAGGCCAAATTGCTCTTGGTTCCCTCTCAGAAGGCGACTTTGCTTGGGTTTGGCATAGACTCGACCACATTCACCCTTAGCCTGCCGTCCCAGAAAGTGACAAAGATTCATCACAAGTTGGGGCCCGCTCTCGCCAAGCAGCGGATTTCCCTCAGACAGGGAGCGTGGATTGTGAGTCTGTCTCATCCTCCATCCTGAACATCTTCCCAGGGCCCCTACATTAACGAGCTTTGCAGCGCCTGAAGGCTGCACATCTGCGCAAAGGTCTTCACTGTTCTCACAAGGTTTCCCTCTCTGTGGAAGCTCAGGAGGATATTCATTGGTGGCTCGCCCATATGGATGTTTGTACCAGGAGAGCGATCTTTGGGTCAGTTTCGGACATCGTCATAGAGTCTGACAACAGCAGGTCAGCCTGAGGCGTCAGATGTGCTGCTTTTTCCACAGGGTAATTGTGGTCTCCACATGTACAGAAGTTACAGATCAACAGTCTAGAGCTCCTGGCAGTATCCTTTGCGGTCCGCTGCTGGACAAAGGACTCGATTCAGTCCTGTGTGATTCTTAAGATGAACAAGTCGGCTGTTCATTATATCAACCATCTAGGGGGCACCTGATCCAAAGCTCCAGTGGACCTCATGACCAGTTTTTGGCAGTATTGCCTTGATTAACAGATCTCGGTCATGTCAGAGTACCTACCGGGTCAGGCAAACCAGGTAGCTGACTACCAGACTCCAAGTTTCCAGGACCCCAGCCTTTGGAGGCTCTATACGGAAGTGTTTTCGGCTCTCCAGGCACAGTGGGGTCCGTTTTCAGTGGATCTCTTAACCACCAGGCTGGACCACCAGCTTCCCAGATTTTTTCAATTGGAGGCCAGACCCTTTAGTTGTTGCCAAGGGCACATTCCTCCAGGATTGGACCCAGGAGAAAGGTTATACCTTCCCACTTTTCACGATGATTACAAGGGCCTCTGCGCAGGTCAAGCATCAGAGGGTGGAAGTGGTCTTGATTCACTCCAATCTGTCTTAACTTCTGCAACTTCCCTGGAATTCTCTAGACCCACTCCCCCTGTTTCCAACACTTATTCTCAATCTAGATCAGATTTCACACCAGTTGATCCAGGAAGGATCACTCTCACTCATGGCATGGAGGATTACAGGAGATGATGGTTGGTCCCTGGCATTTCGGATAAAGCTGCATACCTTTTGTCCAAGACCTTGGCCGACAGTACATTCAATAGATACCATTCTGCCTGGCTTAGATAGACCTGTTGCTGTGTGCAATGGGGTCTTGATCCCGTGGTTGCCAATGTAGTCCACCTCCTTAACTTCCTGGCGTACCTGGCTATGAGTGGTCTGGCTTACAGGTGGTCAATACGTTTTGTTCGGCTATTTTAGCGGGACATGTCCCAGTGGATAGTTCAGCGATTAGTGAACATCCTTTCATGTGTTGCTTGCTGCCGGGGGTTAGTGTCCTTCCCCCCAGAACCTCACTACTCTGCACTTTGGGGTGTTAATCGGGTGCTTAACCTGTTCTTGTCATGGCAACCCTACTGTTTCCACTCAGGGAAGGAACTCTCAGCTAAACTAGCCATCCTGCTTTGCCTCATATCCTGCAGGTGAGTTTCAGACATGAGTGCCTTGGATTTCACAGGCAGGATTTTCTCCCCCTCTGGGGAAACATTCACAATCAGTAGAAGAACAAAGTGCCATACCGGGGCCATTTCTTATCTGGAGTTTCCAGAGTCCTCCAAGCTTTGCGTTGTGCAATGCCCAAAGGCATATGAGAAGATGACGGAGGAGTTCCGACCCCCCAGGAGAGCGGCAGCTTCTAATTGCTCTTCTGAAGCTGCTTAAGGTGGTTTCCTCTCCCACTACTGCTCAGTGGGTTCGGTGGGTCATGCAAGAGGCAGGGATTGATCTGCACCTCTTAGGAGCTCATTCGTCATGCGGAGCAATGGCTTCCAAAGCTTTTGGTTTAGGTGCATTTTTTAAAGATATCCGTAATGCGGCTCGTTGGTCTTTGGACTCTACATTTAAGAGGAGTTTGGGGAGAGGGGTTGGCCTAACAGCTCATGCGGTCAACCTCAAATCTGGGGAACTGGGTTTGAGTCTTGACAATGACGCTGAACATCCTGTAATTCTGGGCAAATCACTTAATCTGCCCGTGCCTAACAAAAAAATGAATGTGTCCTCATGTATTGCAACTGGTACTATGTAAAGTGCTCTGATACCCGATAACTTCGGGTCAAGTTCGCGCTATATAAAACTCCGTAAAATAAAAAAATTAAATTTAAAAAAAGAGGTTTTACTTTAAGCTGGTTCTGAATATGTCTCACCTCGGTGTGAGCAAGCTTTGAACTAGCATAATCCTCGCCTCCGTTCCTGACATAGAATGAAAAAGTTCCTAGCTATCGTAACGGAAAGTTTCAATTATATTAAGGACTTGGAAACGAGGATTATCCCACCCTGTGAATATCTGTTATGATTCACCCTTCCTGTAGTGAGTAAGTACTGAATTTAATTTGCCTTTGGGTTTATGGTCATTTGGTTGCATGCTATAATGATGTATGCCTCTGACGTTTAGCTGATTCAACTGCTGTTTTTTCCACAGGTTTGAACACATTTGTGTTTTTTTCCTTGGTTTAAACAGACCCCTTTTTGTTATGGGAATGTAAACGGGTAAACAGGATGCATGGGGACAGATCAACGACTAGACTTGGGCGACAAAAGAGGACGAGGGGGCGGTAATGATGGACTATAATTATGGACTGCTGATGCCTGAATGGTGGCTGTAGGGAGCTGTTCTCCCATTGGATAATGTTGTTCTTCTTTTATTCCCAAGGTTTCATGGGAATGATAATTTGTTTGGTATAAGTTGCAAAATGGCTGCTATATTAAACAAAGTGAAGAAAGAATGGTATAATTCTCGCCTCCAAGTCCTTATTAGAATTTAAACTTTCTGTTATCATCGCTAGGAAATTGTTCATTTTTCTGTGAGCAGCTCCACTGTCAGCACAAATAAAATGGGTGACAGTAGGCAACCCTGTCATGCCTCCCTTTTATTAGAGTTGTGAAATAGAACCGCCTGCCTTGACTCTAGTCATAGTGTGTTTGTATAAAAGTTGTACGCATTGGCTCATATGTTCGCCCAATCCAAATATATGTAATGTAGTGAATAAATATTTCCAGTTTAAGGCCTTGTCTGTATCCATGGTGAGTATGGCAGAGTGTGGTTATTTTGGGGAACACCTTCAAGAATAATAAATAGGTATCTAATAATGACGTTCTATGCCCAGGTATGAGGCCATTGTGGTCCAGATGCATCAATCTGGGCATGCGTGGTATCAATCTACTGGCAAATACGCTGCTCAGCAGTTTATATTCTGTTTTAAGTATAGAGAGCGGGTGATACGATGCCGTGTCTAATGAGTCCTGTCTCGGTTTAGGTCAAATGATAACCAGAGCCTCCCGTGTGGTGTCAGAGAGGCAGCCCACTTCACAAGGGCGATTGCGTAACTGTCAGTGTAGCAGTTAGTACACTACAATACGTTTGATTAAGTTCGGCTGATATTTTATTCCTAGAAATACCTTCTCTCGCACCTCTTATCGTTTGATCGTTTATGGGGGAGTTCAGTTCCAACCCTGTCATATGGATCCAGTACAGGGAGAACAAAATGTATCTGGAAATAAAACGATCTCGACTTATTCAGCTTGGCTTGCGTTTTTATATAGCTGTGAATGGTATGCTGTAAATGTCAGGGTAACGGCCAAATGTGACTGCTGGGTATGTCCCGCAGAATCTCTTAAAGCAGCGCCTGGGAGATGCCAGAAGCGTTTCTCAGAATTCTGCCCATTCATCTCCCTGCCTTATCAGCTGCTACATGCGTGCGCGTGGCACACTCCTGGTAAGGTACACAGCGCAGTCTGTCTAAATGCACATCGTGTTCTTTTTTAATCGGTAACTGTGGTCCATGAATTTATTCATTATGGTTGCACTGTTGTCCTCCTCGCCCTCTGGTTGCCTTGTTATTAAAGGTACAATTCCAGTTTTAAATATGGAAACATTTTCATCTACATTCCAGTCTTAAACATGGAAAACTTTTCATCTACTTTATTGTAAATTGTCCTTAAGCACTCCTTCTCAGAAATTAATTCTGTTTTCTTAACAATCCATTCTTATATTTATGTTTTATCAATCTCCGTTCACTGGTTAAGTTTGAGATTGGGAGTTATTTCCTCTCATTTAATAATAAATGTTCTCTGGCCTTCTAAAATCATTCTTCACACCCTCTATGAGGCTTTTTCGATTTTTTTTTTTAAATGTCACCTATTTTCATCTTTTGATCTTCCATACATCGATAGGTCTCGTATTGATAGACATTTTGAGTTCTTAATAAGGTAATGGATTTCAGACTATGTCTGAAGCAGTTATCTTGTCTCATCAAGGCCTGCCCGCTGTTGTGCCGCCATCACCTTCAGAGTCAGGTTACAGAATCCCAATTCTCTTGAAATGGAAAAAAGAATTGTGCGTGCATAGATTAATGCTCATCTGAACTCAGCACGCTGGCCACTCTAGAGAGAATAACATTGATAACCAGAAACAGATACTTGGGAAACATATTTGAACAAAGGTTTTTAGCAAATATTATAAAACTTTTATACTTGTAATGTTGCACATTTCTGAACAACTTAACAGCTACTCAAGTCTTAATTTGTATGCTCATCCAGAGCATGTTTTTATTGTCTGTTTAGACTCTATATAATATATTTGTTTAAAATTCACTTTAATGTACTATGAATATCTCCGTGCACGCACTTTAATAAACATAAAAGGACAAACTCATTTAGACTATTTTAAATTTAACTAAAGTGATTGCGGAATAAATGTGTCTTGCATTCAGTCCATACTGTTGGCTGTTTTAAAAACATGTTTTAGTGATCTGTGGTGCTGCCGTCAGTACCTCATTGCCTTTCAAACAGGTATTTTGCACTGTTGTTTGGGTAACTCTGTCTTCCTAGAAAGCTTTGCCCTGTGACCCTGCCATCTTTTCACCTATTGCCTTAGGTGTTTCTTTGTTTAAACCTTGCCTCTCCTACCCACCTGAGAGTTGCTTCACACGCAGTCATTTGACCCAGGGCCCCCTCTCTTTGTGCCATCCCTAATTAAATATCCCACCAGGGTGTCCAGCCATAGTATCTTATTCAATGACAGAGAGGCTAAGAAGGTGTTCCTGTGGGCTCTTCCCTGTTTTTGCTTCATAGAGCAAGGTAGGGCCTTTAGGCCATGGCTCCTTCCTTTGTCTCCCCACATCCATCGCCTGATGACACTTTCATGCCTCTAATCTAACTATATTCTTTCACAGATTAGTCACAAATCCCTCTCGGCTAGGTTCTATCTAATATCACCCACTCCTGAGGGTTGCACTAACCTACTCGTAGACGGGCTAATTCCTTGAACCTCCCTACTCCCCTAAATTCCTTTTTGCTTCTCCCTGCAACACAAACTACTATATGCTATTTACCTCCACAGCGTGACCTTCTGATTGACACCTGCACTCCTTAGTGCATCAAATACTCATTTTGGTTGCATCCTGTTTTCCTGGTGGGACCCCTCACATATTACTCCTGTTGAGTCTCAAAGTCACACACCCTCCTCTGTTGTGCTGGTAAGTACTGTAAACCACACATTATGACTAGTTGGATAATGTGCATTCTTACCATTCAAATAGGCTGCTCCCCTGCCACTCCAGAGTGGACTCATCAGAGAATATACTATGGCTGGTAGATTGATGGCTGCTTCTCTTTCACTCCTGGGTAGTGTCCTGAGAGCATATACCATAGGGGTCGTATGATTTCCCACTCATATGGGTTGCTCCTCTGCCACTGCTGAATGGACTGATCGGGGCATATACTGTTGCAGATAGGTTAATGGTTATTTCTCTTTCTCTCCTGGGTGGACTCCTCAGATCATCGAACATAGCGGGTTATAAGATTTCCCATTCATCTGGCTTTCTTTGTGCCAACAATCTGCTATGACTGGTTTGCAATGATTGCTACTGGCTGAACTGTGGCTCATAAGCTATAGTTGTTGGAAGAATACATCTCCCAAGTGTAATACCTTTTATTTCTGGGTAGTTCCCTTTGGTCCATGTTTAATGTGATTTAAATTGTATCATAGAGACAACTCATGAAATGGTAGGTATCTTCCTACTCAATTGCAGCTATTCTCTCTCTTTTCTTTTACATCAACAGCTACTTATTCATTGCACTGCTGTTGAGTAACCTCTGTCATACAGACAACATCAAAATACTTTCCACATAGGCCTGTTTGAGCTTGGGCGCATTTCAATCCCTCCATACACTGGTAACTAATACTTAAGCATTACAGAAGAGGGTGGGACCACACTGACTCGCATCCCAGCACTCAATTTGCCCCAATGCATCATGGTAAGTGCAGTGCATCACACTTACTTCAGTAGTAGTCATTACATTTCACCCTTGTTGGTACAGCTTGTGCTGTGTCACTCTAGACATGTGTTTCTGGATTAATGCCTTCATCAGTAGAGAGCAACAAGTTATTTTTGGGGGTGCTGGAAATGCTGCCCAAAGTATTTTCAGGTGTCTGTATCACTCACTGGACTCCGATACATCAACACAAGCTCGCCAGCTTAGTAGCTCAAAGGAGCCTTTTTAAACAGAGGAGGTTGGGCACACACCGCCTCACATCCCAGCACTCAATTTGCCCAAATGCATCATGGTAAATGCAGTGCATGATAACACTTACTTTAGTAGTAGTCTTTAATTTTTCATCATTGTTGGTGCACTTGTGCTATGTAACTCTAGATACATGTTTCTGGATTAATTCCTTCATCAGTAGAGAGCAACAAGTCGGTTTAGGGGTGCTGGGAATGCTGCTCAAAGTCTTCTTGGTCTCTGTACCATACACTGGGCGCAGGTGCATCAACACAAGCTCATCAGCTCAGTAGCTCAAGAGAACCTTTTCCAACCGGGGAGGCTGGAGCACACTGCTTCACATCTCAGCACTCAATTCTCTCCAAATCATCATGGGAAATACAGTGCATGATAGCACTTACTTCAGAAGTAGTCTTTATTTTCTCCCTTGTTCGTGCAGCATGTGCTGTGTAAATTTTAGAGACGTTTTTCTGGATTCTTAAGCATTATATCTGTCACTGATTTTCAGTTGCAACTGATAGTGTGGACTGGGCCCTAAAATTATCTCAATCATAGCACTATCACAAATCTACTGTCACCTGCAGGGTTAAGCCTAGTTTTTCACGCTAAATCATTCTTCCTTCTTGTGATGGATCTTGGAATGTTGTATTAGGTGTCAAGGAGAAAATCTGACATCTCAAACTTGAATTTCATTAACAATTTTAAGTTCAGTCAATGATGAGAGTTGGGATAATTTACTAAAACCTTTATTCTCATTAAGAAATTAGTAAAGTTCTTTTCTTTATTTTGTCTTTATTCCAATCAAACCAAATCAAATAGGTTCACAGAAATCTCATCAAAAGAATGGTTAGAACAAAGCATCAAGTATATTTTGAACTCCCTATTCTAAAGATCAGAGTGAGAGTTTTAGTTTTCAAGAACCCATGACGAGTTTGATTTCAAAGAAAAAAGATCTGAGGAGCATAAAGCTTCAAAGCCAAATTTAAGTAGCAGAACTTCCCATAGGGAGAAGTTTATAAGACGCAGCTGAGTTTCAAAACATCTAGGCAAACCAGCATACAGTTGCAGTAGCAATCTGTTGAAAATCAAATAGCAAAGTGAGGCGGGGGGCGCTAGGTGGCGCACAAGCAGTATGGCCGCACTGTAGTGTGGCTCCTGCAGCCCGGAGCATTAAGCCGCTTAAATATCATGCCCAGATGGTTCCAACCGATTAAAACCCACAACGATGCGGAGTTTAAATACTCGTCGCCGCCCCGTGCAAGTATGGTGTATGTGAGGCGCCCCTGACCACCACTGTGATGAAGGTTTGTGAATGCCCACTGACATCCCCCCCAAAAAAGCACTGCTGCGCTGTTGCCCGCTAACCTTGGGAGAAACATACCGGCTTGAACCACCTTGCCGATACCGTCACCAGCCCTGCTGCTATCGCGGAAGGTGCGCTGCCATTGCCGTCTGGGCCGGGCTGAAGACGCGTAGGGAGAGAGGCCTCTACATATATGGCCCGGCGGGTACTTGTTGCTTTCCCACGCACGTTTGGTGCATATGAGGCGCCCCTGACCAGCGCTGTGACGATGCTTTGTGCACACTGCCACTGCTGCCTGGGTTCTGGACACCGCTGCTGGGTAGCACCTGCCGCGCGGGTCCTGCGGCGCACACTTGGGGACCATGCCTTGCGGTGGTGAATGATTGAGGCCCATACTACCGAACTACTAGGAGTGAGTACCATCATCCGCTCTCATCCCCCGTAAAGCATTACCGCGCAGAAGCCCGCTAACCTTTGGAGAAGATTACGGCTTGTACCACCTTGCCGACACCGTCGCCAGCCCTGTTACTATTGCAGAAGCTGCGCCGCCATTGCCGTCTGGGCTGGGTTGAGGCTGCGTTGGGAGAGAGTACTGAGCACTGCAAGTATTACCCCCCTATCCTGCAAAGGCCCCTTGACACAGAGAGAGGTTGTTAGTGGACTGCCGTGAAGGGCCTAGAGACCCAATCAGAAGCCCCCCTGCCGTCTTAACGAACCTCATCCTTCCCTGCATTGTGCACGCGTCACGGGGTAGATGGAGCACAGGTCTGCGAACACTCCACACAGAATAGAGACACATGCCACTGCTCTCTGGGACCTGACATGCATTTCACAGTGCAGGAGTCTGCCCACAGGAAAGTGCTGTACTGAGTGGGGGCTACTTCTAGACTTGGTATAGACATCGCTGCGGCTTTTGTTAGGCGCAACCCGGCTGGCGACCACGATAAAGCCGTGTGCCTGCACACATTGACAGGCACAACTAGAGGCCGCACGTGGAGACAACTAAACCCGCAAGTTACACTACCTTTATTGACCAGACCTCACGAGCTGCATAACACAAAAATGGGGAAGGCAGACCCGAAACAGCCAAGACTTATGTTTGAGGCCAGAAAGGGAGGGAGCACACAGCATGAAGACGCCACTGCAGTCAATGACGCACCTGCATCGGGATCGTCTCTTGCGCCGGAGGACGACATGAAAGCCTTGCTCCTAGAAGTGCGTCAAGGCCTAGCTGCAATTGCTGACAAAATGGACTCTATGTCGATTCGCCTGGATGCCATAGTGCATAAATTAGAGGGCCACGAAGAACGTATTAAAGAGACAGAACGGCACATCCCAGATAATGAAGAAACAACCCTCATCTTCTGACAAAAGTTACCAACATGGACAAATTGCTGAAGGTTATTGCCGCAAAGAATGAGGATTTGGAGGCGCGCAGTTGAAGAAATAACATACGCTTGCTTGGAATACCGGAAAGTACCAATACTGGGAAGGTGGAGGAATACATTGAACGACTCCTACGGGGTATACAATCGGCTCTGACTCTTTCTCATCCCAATTTCTTGTTGAGAGGGCACACCGGTCTCTGGGTACCAGACCCCCCCCCCCCCCGGGTAGCACACCATGCCCTATCATCGCCTGGATGTTGAATTATCGCGACCGGGACACCGCCCTCAAGGCAGCCAGGGAAAAGCGCAAATTGACTTTTGAGGGCAACATTTCACCATATATCCGGATTTTACAGCTACCGTGCAGGAAGAATGGTGCAAATTTGTACCTGTTAAAAAGAAACTACGTGATGCCCAAATCCACTATGCTCTCCTCTACCCGGCGCACCTGAGAGTCACCCATCAAGGGAAACAATCATTCTTCACCAAACCACAGCAAATGGACGAATTCCTGTAGTGCCTCTGGCATTACAATAACTCCACCGGCTCACCAAACTCATCACCACTATCCAAATCACCAACAGCGGAGTAATGAAGTCTTGAAACTCGGAAGGGACACACCCGCGAATGCAGAGGGACTCATACAGCACCAGTGGTCCCACTATAGCGGGAACCATATACTTGGGGTACAAAAAACTGGACAGCGGATCCTGACTCCTGGACGTGACTAACCGCCTGGAGGCCAACACCAGATAAGTGACATTTGGGATCATGGGACACAGTGCACTCTGGGCACCCTTGCCCTCTCAGAGCTGAGCCACTCCAATGTTATGTCTCTCTGAGGGCGGGGAGAGGATGTGCTATGCCCTGGAAGTTCCCCCCCCGAGGGCCCTCCCCCATTTTTCTATTCTGGGACTATGCCAGCATTTGTTTTTGGATGTGTTGGGGAAATGGGGAGGGGGTGGGGTACATATTTCTGGCATGATTGGGATGCTTCAGTGGGAGGGGGAGGGTATAGGGTTGTTATTCATGTTTATTCACAGCACGCAAAACACATGTGATGTCCGGTTGTATTAATTTTACTCCACTCTGCCTCACAGGCGTAAAGTACCCAACCTGATAATCAGCTTACCTCACCAGCACACATAACTAACCTAACGCACTCTCCAACAGTGTAGATCCTCACCTGGAATGTTAGGGGTCTGGGAGAGCCGAGAAAGCGCTGCCAAGTTCTGGCATATTTAGATAGACACCAGATACATATAGCCATGCTCCAAGAGACCCACGTCAATCCTAGACACAATAATACCTTTGCTAGTAAATGGGCGGAACACAGAATTTTTTCCTCATATTCTTCCTTCTCCAGAGGGATGCCCAATATAGACTCACCCGATTTCTTCACTACACTATGGGGAAACATTGTGGAGATAAGTTCCACTCACCTTATCTGGAGGGGCGATTTCAACGTCGCTTTAGACCCAACATTGGACAGATCTAAGCCAGCCCGCACCATTATAATGGCTCACACAAAGCGCTGTGTAACATAATGGAAGCTAATGGTATAATAGACGCCTGGCGTCACCTCCATTCACATGCAACTGAAGGCACACACCACGCAACTCAATTTGCGTCCTGGGCCCGCCTAGACTACCTCCTATTTACATTAGGTCTGGGTCCTCTGATTGGCATGGCCACCCACCTAGCTAGAACATACTCAGGCCACTCTCCTGTAAGACTAGCATTTACTCATCCTGGATATGATGCCCCACAAAGGATTTGGCGGCTCCAGCCCTTAGCGCTGCTGGATGCGGTGTTCCAAGACGAACTGGGTCAAGAAATACAGGAGTTTTTACAGAGAAACAAGGGTTCTTTCAACAGCGTAGAGACTGTTTGGGAGGCCTTCAAGGTCACAATTAGGCGCTTCTGCATATCCAAAAGCTCGGGTGTACTATGGAATATACAGAGATTTCTGAAAAAATTAGAAACTGAGATTAAACACCTTGAGACACGGCTCATTACCAGCACTGACGGGCAGGCAAATCGAGAACTTCAAAATAAACTCACTGAATACACTGACACTGCCGACAGGGAAGAGAAATTTAGAGGCAAACATTGGATTGCGAGGCGTTATGGGGAAAGTGAATGCCCCGGGAAAGTGTTAGCAGGCACGATACGAAGGCCACGCTTCACAAATAACATATTCCGGGGATGTCACCTACAGGGACATTGCGGACATACTGTGTATCTTCTCCACACACCATGCCTCATTGTACACATCATGAGACATGATGAACTAGATCTCAACGCCTACCTAGAGGATGTAGCATTGGGGTGGCTGGGCGATGCCCAAAGGGAGTTCCTCAGCACTCCCTTTGAATTGGATGAAATAAGGGAAGCCATAATGCACATTAAATCAGGGAAGGTACCGGGATCAGACGGGCTCCCTATCAAATTCTACAAAACATACATAGACTTGCTGGCCTCCATCCTTCAAGAGGTGTTCAAAGACGTATTAGACAATGGAAAACTCCCCCCCCCTCTATGCGTGAGGCACACATCATTTCCCTGCTGAAACCCGTGAAATCAACCCTCCACTGTGACTCTTACAGACCACTTTCACTCGTCAACTGTGACACTAAAATCCTGGCAAAGGTCATAGCAAACAGACTGAGCTTGCTCATGGACAAACTAGCCCTCCCTGATCAGGCAGGCTCTATTTCCGGCAGAGGGACTACACATAATCTCCGCACGTTTTTTGCGATCCTCCATAATGTTGACCCTACTTTGCCACTAGAGGCAGTTTTCCTAGACACTACCAAGGTGTTCGATTCAGTTGAGTGGGATTATTTACTGGGAGTCCTGCAGCTAATGGGCTTTCCCCCAATATTTCTCTCCTGGATCAAGCTGCTTTTTCACCTTCCCGTGGCTAAGGTCTGCTTAAATGGTCACCTGCCTTTGCCATCACTAGGGGAACTCGACAGGGGTGCCCGCTCTCCCCCCTATTGTTCACTTTAGCGATAGAACCCTTGGCAGCCAAGTTGTGCCAACACCACCAAGACAAAGTGTTATGCTGTAATCTGTCCCAAATTTTACTATCACTGTACGCAGATGACATCACCCTTTATGTTTGTGATGCACAAACTAACCTTAACCCACTTCTCCACTAATTCATCGTGTCGGGGATCCATATAAATTGGGGCAAATCACAGATCCTCCCCCTCACCCATGCAGCTGCTCCATTCCCCCTAGACTACCCCTTAGAGTGGTGTCACTCAGATATTCGCTACCTAGGGATTCGCATCACTACAGACAGAGACGAGCTTGTCCGTTTAAACTATGGCACAGCCTTGGATCATATTACAGATAATGTCACTCACTGGATCTCCTTGCCTTTCTCGATGGTGGGTCGAGCCTCATTGATCAAGATGGTGGTTCTCCCGCAGGTGCTATATTTGTTTCTCAATATTCCTTATAATCGGCCAGGCTTTTTTTACGATGTTACGAATGGAAATAATCAGACTTGTATGGGGGGCAAACAGCCCCAATTACAATGGGGTATACTCACCAGACCCTACGCACAAGGGGGCTCTGTTGTTCTGGATTTTGAGCTCTATTACACCTGTGCACAAGCTCACTATGCCTATTATTGGTTTCATCCTCCCTGTTACATGCCACAGGTTGGGGCAGAACATTGGCTGGCGGATCCTATACCAATAGACGGTATATTATTTGACCCCCCTGCATCGGGACACGGCACCCACCGCACTCACTTGCACGCTCAATGCCTGGCATCGCATATTGAAGCTACTACAATGCCCCATGCTCTACTCTCCACTGCTCCCACTGACATATCATCCCCGAATGCAACTCCTACAGGAAAAGGGTTTCCACAAGCTCCTAGAACGAACCAACATCACTACGTGGGGCGATCTATACCACAATGGAAAGTTCGAGACGCTAACCCATATATTTAAAGAGGCCCAATCATCCCCTTAGATGTTTTCCTCTATGTACGACTGCAGCAAGGCCTCTGCTCTGTCACACCAGAGTTCCCACACGAGCCCCCTACATTAGCCCCTCTGCAGTGGTCTGCTGCGAGCTGACTCCCCGGGGCATATGGTGTCCACACTTTACCACATTGTGCATATGACACAAGAGAGGACCTCATGCCCTTCCAGAGCGCACTGGGACACGGAACTGGGCTATGCACTTACCGATGACCAATGGACATACTGTTGCAAACACACAGAGCAAATCGCTGCCAGCCATAGGCTGGGTATTACACACTACAAATTTCTGCATCGTTTATATTACACCCCGGTGAAATTACATAAATATAAATTGTCAGACTCGGACCATTGCACCGCGGTAGTGCCCGTAAGGCCGATTTTTTACACTTAGCCTGGGAATGTCACGAAGTGCACGCATACTGGAAAAACGTTTTCGATGCCCTGGACCAGATGACCATGCAATCCCTGGAACGCACACCCCTGCTCGCCCTGCTTGGCTTTTCAAAGCATATTGCCAAGCCCTATCGCAATTATCTTGCCATTGCCTTACTCATGGCGAAGCGCCGATTTGCATGTCGATGGGGCAGAGGACGTGCACCGAAATACAAGGACTGGCTCACTGATTTGATATATTGTCAGGAGCTATTCACTGATTATGCTGACTTACTTTCCAGAGCCTCGCGTCCCAGAGGTATATGGGATCCCCTAACAGCTTATCTTCTCACACTTTCTACACATGCCGCCGAAGAAAATCCATCAGTGCAGCTATCACAATATCTCACCCTCCTATTATCCATGGACTCATATGCACCCCATCCCCTACCTCCTCATTCCCTGTCTTCTCCTCCTCCCACATTTCACCTTGGTAGCTATAGGAGAGGGCAGGCGTGAACACCCTACTGATGTTGTTTGATTATGAAATGTTCCAAATGCTCATGTCAAAAAAATGTAAATGTAAATGGAGTTCGAAATGCCTGGCGTGTTGGGTGAGGGCGAAGCTTACTACTGCACTGGGAGTCGGACTTTACCAACAATACGTGCTGAGACGCCAAATTTACTTATTGTGAAACACCCCTGTGAGGACAGAATTGATTATATACTGTTTATTAATCACATGTATATTCGTATATATCTGCAACTGAATTTCTTATTGTAACTCATATATGACAAAAACTAATAAAAACAGTTAAAAAAATAGCAAAGTGAGGCAAAAAGGAAATCAATAGCAGCAGTAGCCACAAAAATTAGGGGTCTGGGATGGAAATGGAAACAAACGTAAAACTGTAAGGTCCGCCTCTACTTAGGAGCACGCACTAATCTAAAAATCAGGAAAACATGTTAAAAACATTGCTTCAGGAATATTCTCCATTTACCAATAGGATGGCAGCATTCTTCGGTAGGCATGTTTAGCTCCTCTATTCCCACGAAAATACATGCAGCTTATACTATTTATCACACGGTTAGCTACCGAGAGTCTTGCATAGTTAGATTCTGGAAACATTAGACTTGCTTTCCAGAAGCCTTTAAACATAGATAGACCTTCTACATCCCAATTTGTTTCACTGCAAGAACAATGAACTACTAACCAAAAGGCAAAATCACTGTTAAGTAATGCATTCCTTCTAATATGAATCAATTATTATTAATTAAAATGCACACGTTATTCTGTTCAAACATTATATAAAACAGAAGAATAAAAGGAAGTTCAAGACATTTAAGAATAAAATGTTGCTTATAAAGTAATACATTTGTTAAACCAAAATATTCTACAGTTATGACAATCATTTCTAAGCATTTCAATTTAAGGTCAAGCTCTGAAATCACATGGTGCACATTTTCAACAATGTGAAGTTTGCTTCTAGTCAAATGAAACTTGCTTCGTAGCTTTTCTATGGCATTCATAGGTAACTATGACTGCTGATTGCAAATCAGCACATTTCAAATGTGTGTCTTTTCTGCATTATATTTAATTAGTATCATTGCACATTCAACTACTAGATTAAATATTTTTAATGTTAATTAATTAGCTTTCTCACATCTTTGTCAAGTGGCAGTGAATAAACTATTAGAAGAACTCACTATTGGTCTTCACGCAAAATATCAAAACACTTCCCAAATAGGTCAAACGACAGACACAAGTTCTTCCGTCCAAGAACTCCCTTATAATAGTCTTCAAATGGGCTTTGTGCCTCACCTGGGGTATGAGGCAGTGGACAAATCTAACTTAACAACACTTTGCCAATATTAGTTCACCTGTTCCCACATCCCCTTTCCAGGAATTGAGAGGGATCATACCTGCTGCTGCCTAATAAATAGTCGAAGATGTAAAGAGGGGAGTGCTGGATAGCAAGGCACATCACGTCCATAGATTGTCTAACATTAAAAACAAGAAATATGCATGTAACAACACAGTTTATGTGTGTTGTGAGCTGCACTGTGCTACACAGAGAAAGAGAAAAAATATTCACCAGAATACCGCCGTTTTCACTCGTGCTTATAAGGCTGTCACAGCACTCGTTCATCAAATTGGAATTGACTGTTACATCATCAAATTCAATCTTTGTAGCCCATTGTTCAGTTGTCAATTAAGGTAAACAGATGCATATTGTGTAACAGAACAATGCACATGCATGTAAACAACCACCATACATCATGGTTTCTAACCCACAAATACATACAACAATCATGTCTTCCTTTCCCACGTACCTCCAATGTCCTGTGATTGGAGTGCATCATGGTAATAATCGAATTAGGAACATGGGATTGCAAATGTGTACCAACATAAGTACATATTCTTCCAGTAGGACTGGTGTCTCAGGAATGCTCACAGTTGCTGGTTGTTAATCCATATTTCCGTGCTATCAGCTGGCAACTGGTTCATGTGGGCCCAGACAGGACTGACAGAAGACAAACAAATTAGATAATCAATATAACTAATAATGTTGCTTGCATCCTTCATATGAGGATATTTGATATGGAGCAATAAAAAGGAGGTTCAGGACTCCATATAGATATTAAATTTTTCTTTGTTTAATTTGAAAACCTTTTCTTCAAATACACTTTTCCTCAACGTTACATTGAGTAAATGCAAAATATCAGAACAGCATCTTGCATTTCCCAACATTTAATAAACACTTGGTACCATTCGATTAAAGCGTAGTATGATTAATACTTCATATAAGCACATTGCAAATACCACCCTCCCAAAGAGAGGGCAGGGACAAAATCTGCAAGATTGCGCTGTAACTTAGTCCTCACTTTGACAAAAAGAGAAATTCCAATGCCTCACATGGCGCCCGTTGGTGAGTCATCAGCACAGCAGTGGTGAGCTCTTCTTCATCCATTTAATTGTAGTGTCCTCCCCAGCCCAGAAGCATGTAACAGACCAAACCACACATGGAGCTCTGGTTTGCACATCTTTATTCTTAAGCATGCAACCATTAACTGAAGGCCCTGTATCACAAACCTTATTAGCTACACCCAGCCACACCCATCAGATTCCATAATGCTTGTAAGGAGTCTGCTGAGGGCCACTAGAGTCTTCACACACATAAACACAGGACAAGACATCTACCCCTTTGTTAAATAAAAAGTACAAACAAATATATACATCTACACATTACAACTCCTCAATGAGTCGTTGAGGTGCTCACACCAGTCTTCCAGATATAGTTGTACGAAAAGAGTCAGATGCTGGCCTTGCCTTACTCACGAGGTCTGGAGCTGATGAACAATTAGGCAAAGGCTTAAAGTGTGACGAGTCTCTGGTTAAGGGTTTTCAAGGTCGTTGAGCAGTTACCATGTGTCCTTTGCTTGCCAAAACTCTTAGCAGTTCAACATAAAACGAAGTGTCCTTCTTGTGTGTCCATTTTGCTTAATAAGATCTCGGTCTCTGTTCCTTACCGTGACTCGAGGGTGTTGGCGGTCGATAGCGTAGGCCTTCATTTTGCATTTGCGTGCGGTGTCAGCGACACAAATCCTGTCAGGGTCTGTTGACCGACTTCGTTCCAGGAGCTCTCCCAAAGAGCAAGGTGGCAGGTCTTTCTCCTGTCATGGAATGAGGAGTGGAATGGTGGGCACGAAGAGCTGGGTGCATAGTAGATTTGAGGTTGATGCTCTCCAGCGCAGTATGTTGAACCACCCTTTTGAAAGTGTTCATAAATCGATCTAAAACGCCATTTGCCTGTGGCCAGAGAGATGTGCTTTTTATGTTCAAATGATTAAGAAAGTCTTTGAACTCTCTGCTATTGAATGGTGGACCGTTGTCAGATTTGAGGATGAAGGGAATACCTCATGTTGTGAAAATGTCATCCAGCCTTTCGATGACTCGATTATGTGTCGATGATAAGTCTTCCACCAGAGGAATATGTTAGTACTAATCAACATCTGCCATGAGATGGAGTCCATTGTTTAGATGTCCAAAGAAGTCAACAGCAATCCTCTTCCACGCTTGCTTAGGTACATCAGACTTGTTAAATGGGTGCTGAGTCCTTTGGGTGGCAGGCAGTGGCATAGATGACAAGCTTTAAGCTCCCTTTCAAATCGTTCATCAAGACTTGGGGACCACACTCCCTAAGGGCTCTTTTAGTTGCAGCAATGCCACAATGTCCTTCGTGTGCTAGTTCAATAATGTGTTGCCTCAGGCTTTCAGGGGTAACTATTCTTGTCCCTCTTAGTGTGACAAATTCATGTATAACGTAAAGTTCTTCACAAACTTTTTTGAATTTCTGATAGTTAACATCATCTGTAAGAGGCCGAGTACGCTTCCTAAATGATTGTGTTGTAATGATTTCCTTGAGCTTAAGCTTGTCTTTGTTAATATCAGTAGCTGCTTGAATCTGTTCAATAGAAAGAGCTCAGGCACACTTGACTTTACCATGAAATTGATGTCGGCCTTAGCCGCTTTGGACATTGTGCTTTGACGCTCTAGCGGCACTCGTGAAAAGTAGTCTGCGGAGATTTGATCTTTCCCTGGTTTGTGAATAATAATGTAATCATTCTCCTACAGACACAGCTCCCACCTCTCAATGCGAGGAGGGATCTTGGCTTTTAGATTTCCAAAAATGATGAGTAATGCTTGATGATCTGTAACAAGGGTGAAATGTTTTCCGTACAGAAACACATGAAAGTGTTCACACACCCACACTATAGCCAAACTTTCTTTCTTCAGTTGAGAATAAGCACTTTCAGTCTGAGATAGACTCGGACTAGCATAGGCCATAATGTGTCTCTGAACTTTGGGTTGTCCATTATATTGGGCAAGGATTGCTCTCAGCCCAACTGTGCTTGCATCTACTACAATATCTCTATATAATTTTGGATCAAAGTAAGCCATTTTCGTTGCATTTTCAATTGTGTTATATTTTCTTGAAACTTCTGGCACATTCAGATGACCATTCAAATGGAACATCTCACTTTGTTAGCTCTCTTAGAGGGGCACTCACAGTTGCAAAGTCAGAAATGTATGATTTTCATGTGGAATGTAGAAATTTCACATGATTGAACAATAGAAAACACATTATTTCTCATTTACTACTGTACTTAGATATATTTGTTTTATATGCCAAATGAAAATGATGTTTTTCTATGTGTATTATCCATCATATCGCTCAGACTAGAACAGGCGTCTCATTTGGGAGCTACCAGTAGCTCCCAGGCATCTTCAGAGCAGCTCATATCCTTGAGTTTTTTATCAAATGAGCACCTGGTCATATTTTTGTCTCAAAGTTAAGGGAAGGCTGTGTTCATGTGACATCATGATCCTTAGGCTGCAGATAGCAGGGCCTGACAAAGAGCAGTGCTCAGTCAGATTTGTGGGCCAGGCTGGTGCTGAGTCACAAAGGTGAACAACTGAAGCTCTGAGATTATGGACTCTTTTGTAAAAATTCCTAGTCAACTCAAAATTGGAGTTTTGAACAAAATGATGCTTCTGAATGCTTTTCAAATGGAAGAAAAATGAAATGGAGAGTCATTGATTACACAAACAGTTTACATTTCACAGGCTCTCAGTCACCCATACAAATATATCCCCTTCTTACGCACACATGTTCATACATCCCTAAAGAGCAAAACCTTACTGACATACATGGCAGCCCTTTCATAGTGCCCTTAGTCTTGGTATTTAGATCAAACCATAGTATCTGCGTCTATGGACATTAGGCTTCATGTCAATGTAGCTGGGCGTGGGGATGTCTGGTTCTAATGTGCAAGTTGTTTAGCCATCAGTATTTCACAATAATATTCACTGATGGGAAGAAGCTTGTGATTGATGTAGTAAAATCATGTTACATCAATACAGACAACCAACAAGTCACAAAACTGTTATTTTTTCTTTCATTTCTTGGATCCATACATGTCAAAATCCATCAGAAAAAGGAGATATAGTAGGCCATCGCCAAGGAGGTGTGGACCCTGGAGGTCTACAAGCAGTGCAGCATTCACTATCGCAAGAGGTGTTGAGACCTACGACTATGGACTAAGAAGTCATCACAAGTCTCGCCAAGTCCTCCCAATGTGGGAAGCATGTGCGCCACCCTGACCCCCCACTGGCCAGTATATTTGCGGTGGCCTATATGGACCTTGATTGGCAGTTGACAGCAGCATTAAGGGAGGAAATTCTTTCATGAGTTCTACATGTTAAATAACAAACTTTTATTGCAGCAACTAATTTTGCCATCAACATTAAGGTTGACACATGTCCAATGTAGAAGAAAAGTTCTTAAAGGTGTAAGTTTTGCACAAGGTGTATGATAATGTGTTTTGTATATGAATTTGTGGAAAAGGATACCACCTGATTTGTGGTCACTACCAAAGGGCTGGTTCCAGCAGACAAATGCCTGCCTAAACAGCAAATACACTTGAGTTTATTTAATGTTATAAGGGGCAGTTGTACCAACAGGCCAGTAGTCTTTACTGTGCCAGGTGTAATGCTCCTTCACTATTGTAAATGATGTAAGGTTAGCCCTATTACAGGTGACATAGAAAAAAATGCAATTATGATACAGTGGATGTTCCAAATGTCACATTGGTAAGTTGATTTTATACACAAACAAGAGTGAGCCAAAATGGCTGGTAACATCAGATTAAATGGCTACATTATAGATTCAAAACAGTTCCAAATGTGTTTTGATTTCAAACTAATACTGTATTCAAGTTCAAAGTGACAGAGTTGCATGATGTCTTACTCCTTCACAAGTGTGCATGTAAGCAAGTCTGTTTTTGGGAAATATTTGGGAGAGACATACAATTTTTGAAACAACAGATAGGAAAGTGTACACATTGGTGACAGAGTAACACACAGCCAAAACCATTTTTCAATGTCCTTTGTTATATCCAGATGATAAATCAATGATGGAGTAAAATGGAAAACTTAAAGTGACTTTTGTCAATGCAATGTTCCATCACATATATGTAGGAGTATTCCATCTGGAAATCACAAAATCAGGCCAAATGCATGACTCCTTAGGCAAATGTAGAAATGCATCAAGGTGTAATATGTTGCATATTGTGATTTACATTTGAATTTTTTAAAGTAAAAATTATATATGAATCCGTGTATTTACGATTTACTGTAATGTTGTACCAATTATTGCCTAAAGTGAAAGCAGCATAATTTGTAAAACAATTTCACAATGGTAAAGCAAACTTCAAATAACTAGAGATATTTAGAAGTCAAATGTGAAAATGTATTTGCTCTGTACTGAGGTGGATTAGAAATGCATCATGGCCTATGTGTTTAATAATGCTGTAGAAGTCATTTGCCAATCACCCAAAATAATTTTTCTTAATCTTTTTAACAGTATAGGTTTCAACATAGTGCATGACACAATGATAAGCTACTTCAGTACAGATGCATGTAATATTGTTTTACATTAGAAATATACTTTAGATACTTGAAGTAAGTGTTACAATTGTGAAATGCCCAAACAAAAGAAACTGGCTTTCAGTTTATACAAATATTGATACAACATTGCAGTATTTGTTGATACACATTGATTTATATTTTATTTTTGTGAATGAAAATAATGCAGATTTTTGGGCCTTGTAAACACACTGTACAAAGGTATTTTTGGTTTATATCCTTTTTGGTGACATAATTTCACTATTCTAAACAACAAAGCCCTGTCATTTAGAGGTGATAAACAGTACCTGCAGCGGAAAACAAAATGGATACGAGACAGGATCATACATAATAGAGCTATCATGGGGAATTACAAAACTGTGACCAAATGGTTTCTGAAAATGTTGTCTACATGCATAAGCTTATGCTAATGAAGGACCAACGTTTGAGAGCCTTCAAGCAGGTGAAATATGAAAAGTTGGAAACGGTTTTGTGATCAAGGTTCATGATTAGTTCTGTTTCCACAGATTCCCCCAAAATATTATATATGTCATTTTAACATCATCAGAAGCAGGCGGAGAAGACGTGGCCACTTAGGTGGGGAAGCAGCTGGACACTGTGGTAAGGGTCCTGAGACCACAGACACCGAGGGACCCAGTGGCACGGAGGGTGAGGGAACTGCAATGAGGCCATCAGCTCAACAACATCATCTTTGGAGGTTTCCACAAGCAAGCAGTCTGGCAGACCCTGCAGGAACTCATCACCTGCATCTTTGTTCGCCACCCAAAGAACCATCTCCAACCTCCCTATTTCTCTCCCCTAGTTGGCCAAACCAACCCCTAAAAGGGATAGCATCTCATTTGTTACAGACACCTCACCCTCTGCTCCTTTCCCCCCAGCTGCTCTGAGTTAGGAGGCTATTAACCTCGTATGGAACATCTCTGTATGCCAGACTGCACTCTTGAATGCCATCCAGGGGCTTAGTTGCCACATCCAATAAATAATAGCTTACCTGGAAGGCATTCATAGTGCTATGTCTGTCCTGCAGAGAGCATTTATAGGCCTAGCCTCCTCACTGACCTCATCCTCTCAACTAGCCCAACCTTGCACCTCAACCCAGGCCCCTTCCCATCCCAATTCTCTATTCCCAGCTCTGTCCCAAGCAAACTCCCACCTTTGCATGCACCCAGTCCAACACACACAAGCAGCACGCCCACACAAAAAAACAAACACACCAAAAAACACAAACAACATACAGACACCATACCCAGCAGCACACCCACATATACCACTCCCACGACCACACCTATAACCACCACCACTAGCACACCCACAGATACCACACTCACAAGCACTACCACCAGCATACCCATGGCACCACACCCACATGCACCACCACATCCACAAGCACCACAAACATACCCAGCACCCCAACAGCACACTCACCCACACACAAATACTTTAAAACAACACCCACAAAACACAAATGCCCACACTCACCCAAACAACATGCACATAGGAAGGATAGGATATGATAGGACTGACATTTGTAGAGCGCACAAATGATGAGGAGTCTTGGCGCTAGGGTGAAAGAGAGAGAGGACCAGTGTCCACAGAACCGACACCTTAAGCCCTGGGGAAACCTGGAAGAAACCCCCCCAAATGTCACCCACATACACCAGATCCACGTGCAACTGCAACCTCAACAGACACATACTTTTCACCCACTTCCACTCCCTACACCTCCCAAACCCAACCTGCTCCCGACCATCCTACCCATTTTCCTTGTGAATATTATTTATTTGCCCTTGCCTAGACCCCTTCCAACACCAACCCCCCAAACACCAAGCCTCCCAACCCAAAACCCAACCCACTGCTCCAATACCCAAGACAATCCCCCCAAAGCCAAAACCACCCCTCCAAAGTCAAAACTACCTCTCTCAAACCAAATACCACCCCTCTCAAACCTAAGACCACCCCTCCTGAATCCAAACCCCCTCTCAATAATAATCATTGAGGTGCTTGCTCTGTGCCCACTAGGTGCCCCTTCCTGAGGAGATTGCCCTTGTCAGTTATTTACGAGGCAAGCGTAGTGCTACAGCACAACAGTGCACTGGACATTATGTTCTATTGAACTGCCATTTATTTCATTTTTTTATTTCAGAGAGGTATCTCTTTGGTGTGATAAACCAGCATTTTGATTTCACAAAGTTTGCCCTGACATTGATTTTACTTGCCAATTGTCTGATTCCTAGCAATGTTTCTGACTAAAATGTGAAGTACATATTTTTATTTACCATTATGGCAGGAAAAACAACATCTTTTGTTTATGTTTAATTTGTTAAGTGCATACACTGGTTAAAATAGTATGTAATGGTTATTTGTATATAGGTGCAGCCATTCATCATGATAAGGAACACTTGCACCAACAAAGAGATGTTTAAAATATTTTTTTTAAGTGTTACTACAGGTGTGCTTATTTCACCTTGATTACTGATAAGAATAAACGCATCTGGATTACACCTTAAAAAATAATGTGATTATTGAATTTGGATGCAATTCAGGATTTGCTTCAGATAAGGGGAAATGTCACATTTGTGAATATGTTGACTGATTCAAATTTTGGACTGACATTGATTTTACCGGTAACTAATAAGGTAAAGGTTGCACCTTGTCTAGTACAATTCCTACATCATGTTACATTGCACTTATCCCAATGATGTGTAATGCATATATTTTTAATTAGACCATTTTCAAAGTGTATTTAAACACAGCTGTATGGTGATGTTTTCATTTTTTGCTTGGTATCCTTTTGTTACAAGTGCCCATTTTATTGAAGGCAGCTTGCACCAAATTTAGAAATACAATGTGATCATACAGATGTGTTTCTTTAAATGTATTTAACATCAACATTACACACATATGCATTGCACATTGGTATGCTTTTGCTTGTGTGAGAGGTTTAAAAATGTATGAGTCCAGAGCAAATGTAAACAGACAAGTCAAAAGGTAACAGTAATGGAGGGGCTTACCTTTGGCTATGGAGGCAACGGTGTTGATTTGCTTTGTGATCAAGCAGCAGCAGCTGAGGCATGACTTGGAAGATGGGGTCCATGGCGGAAAAGGAAGTGTGAAAGGTAGAAAAGGTGAGTTTCTGGCTTATATCCCTTCCAATACGCCACGTTAGGGGAGGATGTTTAGCTGCCAGTTACACCAGCGGAGAAGTAAAATCATGATTGGCCCGGTGGACAAAGAGGATATATTCACTCCGACAGACGCTTTTGTCTATGAGTGAGAAATCCTGAAGAAGACGGCAGCTGTCCGACGAGCTTTTGTCCATGCCCCTGCCAGCATCTAAATAGAGCGGGTGGACTGCCTAGTAGGAGGATGGAGAATCAACAGTGGGACTTTTACCATCAAGATCTAAATCAAGCCCTTTGATGCTTCATGTGGTAATTCTTTTCAGACTTGTGCCTTTTCTTGCAAACTGCCAATCCTACATGAGCACACCAATCTGTGACTGACATCACGATCACACATCCGTTTTCCTCATCATCATTCGATGATGAAGTCAATAAATTGTTGGATAATAAATTTGATAATGATTGACATTGTTTCATTTCCACTTGCCTTAGTCGATGTTGTCGTTTGGCCTTTTGGGAGTGGCTAGAGTACTTCTGGAACTTGCTGGCATTCCTCTTCTCGCCTTTTTGTGATGCACTTAGTTTCTCTTTAACTTTGCAAACCTTTATGAAATTGTTTTCCGTCCCACAGCCTTTGCATATTTGTCCGATAGCAGGACATTTGCTTTCATGTGGAAAGTACAGATGCTTTTATCCTTGAACACAGGGAAGGCCTTTGACACGGTCCGTTGGCCATTTTTGAGACAGGTACTGGTGAAGTTAGGATTCGGACCGGAGTTCAAACATTTGTTTGTGGGGGCCCTGGAGAGCTTGATTTCAAGATGGCTGCCATTGTGTGAGGCTCTGCAGGCTGGAGCCATTTATCTGACATTTATCCATTTGAGCAGGTGGCATTGGATCTTGCAGGCAGTTGCTTATGTGTGGGGTGCCCTGTGGATCCAGACTAGCTCTGTATCCTGGCCAGCGTGGGCTTTGAGCAGATGTTAGCTGCCTGAGTGCTTCTTGTTTTCTGTGCGGACCCTGTGGCATGATGGGGACATTTGGGCGCCTCTCCTGGGCCTGCCGGGCTGCCCTGTCGATGCTGGCTGGAGGCTTGCAGAGAGCGCAGCTCCTTCTAGGAGCACGGCTGAGATGGAGACTGTGAGTCACTGGCTGCATGAGTCTCCAAGAGGGTCTGTGAGTGGGTGTGTGATTCTTTGAAGGTCTGTAAGTGTCTGTGTTAGTGTTGCAGTGTGACTGTGAATGGGTGTACAAGTCTCTTAATGGGTGTGTCAATAGGCTGAGGGTGAGCGTTTTAGTATATATATCTTTTTTTCATTTCACCAATATTCGTCGCAATAGTCATGGCATAGTACCAGCGTCACATGGGGGCCACGCTGACGTACACAGCGTCTTTGCAAATATAGCACCTAATAAAAATATTCATTTTTAGACACATAACACCTCCATTTCTCAAACATGGGGTCAGAGTACCTCTACCCTGACCCCTTGTATCACCTTTCACCCACTTTTTAAGCCCCGAGAACTGTTCCCCTACCCATAAAATGGCAACCCCCATTTTCTATTCAGGTTACAGCCATCCAATTACAGCATTCCTGTTGTCTCACGTCGGCGCGAATATTTGCGATGTTGCCACAAAATATCCTCAACCACAGATATCATACACTTTTTCTTCTTACGTTTCCCAATAACTACTCATCAGTTTTGCACCAAATAACTAAAAGTGTGATCTGTTTAACAAAATCTATCTTTCTGCCAAAATTGGTGTAACTCCGTTCAGTGGTCCAGGCTTTAGGCATGTGGATAGGTCCTATGGGAATTAACATTACAAACACACCCTTTGTGGAAGCCCATTTTTCTCAGCCCTCGCTTCATGAATCACCTCAAAACTTTTAATGCGTAACAAGATTCATCGGGGCACTTTTTTGGGAATAATTTCGCGGAGATATAGGCAAGTCAAAAAACGCTTTTCCTATGGAGACTAGGTCCTAACAATACCTACGTACTGGTGACTGTCAGTAGTTTTTCAATATATACACACACACATATACATTCTTAAAGGTATGTAGATGTGGCATTAAAATTAATAAATGGGGGCGTGGCCAAGACTCAGAGCGAAATGGCCGCTTGATCCTTTAGCTCTGTGAGTCCTATCCCTCCTCCGTCTATCCTGATTTGACATCTGACTCCCCGAGGTGGGGGAACGCACCTGACAGCAAGTGGGGGCCCTTTGGCTGACTCCCGCTATCATAAACCACCTGAGACCAAAGTTCTGGGTCCCAGAAGCAGCGGGCCTACATGGGCCTTGAAGCCGGGGGCCAAATTAGAGGTCCTGCCGCTGAGGAGGAGCCAAAGCACGGCCTGTAAATCCAGCGGGCCCCATGCGCGAAGCACCTCTGCGGACAGAAGCGCACAGAACATCAGTCCGGCGGAACCCCCAGAGCTGTGCCTGCCCTGGTCACGTAGTTGGAGGTAGCAGCTAGGGCATAGGAAAGACCGGTGGCGACTTTGGCCAGGCATACCGAAGGTGAGGTGGAGTGGGGGGGCCCCGAGGTGTGGCGGCAGAAGCGGGGCCCTGATTCCCCCCCCATTGATTGAAACCCGAGGAACGAACCTGTGGCCCTTGCAGGGGCCTGGCAGGAAATAAGGGCGCGGGCCCTCCCCTCATATCGCACTGAGACCTGGCAAAAAGTGGCAGGCAGTGGGAGCCGCAAACAGCCCAAGTAGCCCATAATCCTGCTGGCGAGGCTGGAGACCACCCTGACGGCTCGGACCTACCCCCTGCTCAACTGTAAGCTGCGCTGACGCTGGGAGAGAGCTGTGTGACGTCCAGGCGGTGTCAGAGGTGCTCAGATTCACCTGCCTTAGCCATCAGCACGTGCAAAACTGACCATTTGGGGGACGTGTGGCGTTGACGTTGCTCCTCAGTGCACCCCTGCTCAAATATAATTGGCGACAAGCGGATGGAGACTGGATCTTACTGCTACGCCGTGTGGGCCCACAGCTGGTACCGGACACAGAAGCACACTATCCTGTGAGATAACAACAGCAAGTCAAAATGACAGCGGAGAAGAGAAAAGCCACAGGTGCGAAGGGACTGAAAGCAATACAAATGAACAGGCTTGACCGCTACACCCTCCCTAAAGACATGCCCCAGGGCCGACAATCTGGGGGTGGCATCACAGGTGATCAGGGAGGAGAGGACCAGGAAATGTTCCTAAAAGACGTAATGAAGGCAATCACCAATGGCCAAACCACGTTGGAGCATAAAATGGACACCATTGCTATCGAAGTCAACCTGATTCGAGCCGATCTCATCTCACCAAACTTAATGAAAAAGTCAAACAGGTGGAGCTCACCACCTCTCGTCTTGTAGACGATGTCGTACAGCTCCAAGGTGAACTGCAGGACATGCAAATATTTCGCAAAGCCACTGAACTCAAGCTGGATGATTATGAGAGGCGCCTACGCTGCAATAATCTGCGCATCTTAGGAGTGCCGGAAAAAGCTGAAGGCCAGGCCCCTGACCTTTTCGTAGAGGACCTTATCCTGCAACATCTAAAACCCAAGAGCCTCAGTAAGTTTTTTGTTATTGAAAGGGCGCAGAGAGTCCGTGGTGCTCGTCCCAAGCCGGGAGTCCCCCCACGCCCAATATTGGCAAGAGTGCTAAATTTCCGGGACAGAGATGTGATCCTCCAAAACGCTAGAATGGGGACAGCACTCCGCCACGAGAATGCCGACATCTACTTTTTCCCAGACTTCACGCAACGAGTGCAGCGGCAAAGATGGTCCTTCACTACGGTGAAACAGAAACTTAGAGAAAAGGGACTGAAATACTCCATGTTATTCCCAGCACGTCTTCGAGTGGAAGCCGAAGGGAAAACCTGGTTCTTCGAACAACCGGAGGAGGCGACTGACTGGCTTGAATATCGGACGGTACGGGCCTCACAAGATTGCAATGCTGGGGGCGATGCTGCCTCTCAGGCACATGGCTGACGAGGCTGACTTGGACACGAAGCCTCCACAATATGGACTAACTATTGAGTTTGGCCGTGACAGGTAATGGGCTGCGTGGCGGCCGGACCCCGGGGCGACTCCTCTCCCCTCTTTATGACTGATGCCCAGAACTTTGGTGTGAGACCAACATAGGGGATTTATTTGTTTATAGCATTTGGGGGGGATAGGAAAACAGGTTGCCACATCTTACATTTTCTACTACTAGTTCTATTTTAGGGCAACAGGCACTCTGCAAGTTTCTTATGGGCAGTTCCGAGCCCAGAGTGCAGGGCAGCAGGGTGGGGGCTGTTGGTTGGGGGGAGGGGGGTTCTTAGGTTGGGGGGTTGTGTTTATTCATCATCATGGTTTGCACATCGGTATTTTATTTCACTATTAGCACAGAGGAAACTGCCACCGGTAACCTAAACTATGAGCGTCATGGGGGATAAAAATGTTAAAATATTGAGCTGGAATGAAAACGGGCTTGGGGACAAGATCAAGCGTAGCGTGGTTCTCTAATATATTAAATGACAGGCCCCAGATGTTGTCCTCTTACAAGAGATGCACCTGATTGGGAATCTTTGTAAAGCAATGCACAGGGGGGTACAAAATGGTTGCACACGCAGGATTCACTTCCGGCTCCAGAGGTGTAGGCGTCATGGTTAGGAGCTCACTCACCCCTGGACGTGGGCTCCATTTGGATGGACGAGAGAGGCAGATATGCTGGGATTTCGGGCACATGGGAGGGCTGTTCAATCACATTCATGTCAGTCCATGTACCCCCGGAATTGCAGGGTTCCACCTTTGCTGACCTCGGCTCCGTCCTACTCACTATTCCGGATGGCCTCCTGGTCCTCGGAGGTGATTTTAATGCAGTAGTCTTGGGCACACTGGACCCTTCTCCCCCCAGGAAGATAGGACCCTCTGCACGCTGGCTGTCCAACTTTCTTGACGCTATGGGTTTGGTAGACTGATAGAGAGTATATCACCAGACCAGATAAAACACACCTTTCATTCCAGCGCACACCATTGTCTTTCCCGTCTAGATTACTACTTGGTCCCCACAGCACAAGTCACTCACATACATGAAATCAGGCACCTGGCCAGGGGCATCTCAGATCACTCCCCGATAATGATACACATAGTACTCAATCATGTTACAGTGGGTAGACTGACTCTGATCAACCCCTGGTACCTTCGTGACCCAAACCTCCGTAAAAATCTCCTTCAAGCCATGGACGATTACTTGTCAGAAAACTGGGGTTTCATGTCCTCATCCCAGTCCCTATGGGAAGCATTCAATGCCATAATCCGAGGTCCGGCTCTGTCCTTAATCACAGGGACGAAGAAAGACAAACAAACAAAAAGTCCTCGCCATAGAGGCTGACATTTACCGACTGGAGGGTGACCTGGAATCTGGTGTCACACCGGAAAAGCTCCATTTACTGAGCCTGAAACATCATGATTATAAAGCCCTGGTCATGGACAAAGCCAAATTCCTGGGCAGGGAGCGTCAAGGTAGAATTTACAACCTGGGTGACAAAGCAGTGAAGCTAATAGCATGGTTGGAAAAAAAAGACTGGGCAAGCAGATTAGTCCCGGAACTCAAAGTTGAAGGAGATACCTCCCTCACTGAACCTCAAGAAATAGTGGACAGATTCGCCACTCATTTCCAAAATGTATACACAACAGTGGCCCACACACCGAAGAAGACTCTCAAGACCTACTTTGAAACATCAGGTTCTCTCGTCTCTCCTCAGTAGACTGTGACTTTATGGAAAGTGACTTGACCACAGATGAAATTGAGCAAGCAATTTGTGCGTTGAAACCGGGTAAGGCTCTCGGCCCAAAGGGTATCCCCATCGAGCTGTACAAACTGAGGCCTGATAAACTTGCACCATACCTGAAATCGATGTTTGAGGAAGCTATAGAGCATGGGGCACTGCCATGGGAACAGAGAATAGACACCATAGTCACCAAACATAAGGAAGGGAAGCCCAGGACTGACTGTGCCTCAAATAGGCCCATCTCCTTCCTGAACGCCGAACCCAAAATCCTGGCCAAGCTCCTGGCTAATCGCCTGATTAAAATAATAAGTAACTTGGTGCACCCAGATCAATCTGGTTTTATGCCCCACAGAGATACATCCCTGAACCTGCACAGGATTCATAGGGTGCTAGGCAGAACTTCAATGATTCAAGAGTCAGCTGTGATAGTTTCCTTGGACGCAACCATGGCATTCGACACTGTTGAATGGCCTAACTCCGGGCAGTTCTGACAAAACTGGGATTTGGCCCAAAGTACATACAGTGGGTACGTCTCCTCTACCAAGAACCCCTGGCCCAGGTAGTGGTAAATAATAAACTGTCGGCCACGTTCCCACTTAGTCGTGGAACCCGTCAAGGATGCCCACTCTCACCTCTTCTCTTTGCCCTCACCCTAGAACCACTGGCTGCTTGGATCCGACAGGATCACATGATACGAGGGCTGAGATGGTCCCCTGATTGGGAGGACTGCATTTCACTCTACGCGGATGACATCTTACTTTATCTGGCCTCCCCGACAAAATCCCTAATAGTGGTATTAGATATTTTGGCAGTGTTTGGCTGATTTTCTGGATTCACAGTCAACTGGGGTAAATCCTAATTAATCGCCCTTAGGGGAGATCCTCCCCCCCCACTTCCCCGGAAACTGCCCAATTCAGATCAACACTATTGGTTTTAAATACTTAGGTATTTTTATTTCTCTCGATTCCTCAGCTCCCTACACCCAAAATCTTCTTTTCAAGCTGGAAATCGCTTCCCCTCTCCCTACTGGGCAGAGAGCCTCAGTTCAAAATGAGGTCCTTGCCCAGGTTCCTTTACGCACTGCAAAATGCCCTGGACCCTGTACCTGCACATTACTTCAGGGAAGTGGAGGGCCTTCAGAGAGAACTGCTTGGGTGGGGGACATAAATTGACGTTAGCAACCCCACATTTGGATTCTGAAAAACTGGGTGGCCTATGGAGGTCGAAAGATTTCGACAGGTGGGACCTCATCGGCATTTCACAAGTCAAAGACATTTGGGGAAAGGGGGCAGTCAAGTCCTTCACCACACTACAGGCTTGATATGACCTAGCCGACACTGAATATTTCCGATATGCTAAGATCCTACACTCACTTCAATCACTTCTACCCAAGGGAACGGCTCCTCCTGAAGCCTCACCCTTAGAGGATAGGATCTTGGATGGCCACCTACCAGAAAAGATGATTTCCTCAATATACAAAAAACTAATAAACAACATGACAGATCCCCTCCAGGCATTACGGGAGAGATGGATGGGGGATGGGATGGATAGATGACAAGGACTGGCGGGAGGCAGTGTCTTCCTCTAGAGTGGTCGCTATACCAGCGCGCCTTAGACTGGTACAGCTAAAAATTCTTCATCGAGTGTACATCACCGGGCCATGTCTGATCCGTATGGGGAAAACCGATAGCGGGAAGTGCAGGAGAGGATGTGGCCGCCTGGGAACGTTCCTGCACATCATATGGGAATGTAAGCACGGCAGCTCCTTCTGGCACGAGGTACATGAGACAATGTTTGCAGTGCTACACATCCGTCTTCCTCCGGAGGTGAGAAGATGTCTCCTAAACATATGGGAACCCACAGACCTGAACACTCACCAGACGCAATGGACCACCCTGGGGTTCATGATTGCCAAGAGAAACATTGCACAATTATGGGGCGGTGCTAAAACACCTACACTAGAGGCCTGGGAAAAGGAACTTGATTGGTGTATGTTTAGGGGGAAGATGGTGTATGTTGCCAGGGGATGCCCCAAAAAGTGGGCCCGAATTTGGAGCCCTTGGAATAGTTATTGTGGAGAAATCTGTATGCCACCTGGTTGTGCTGAGCAAAATGCCCCCTCTTACCCCGTAACACTCCCCTCCTATGTCCAGATGTAATCCTTCTTCCTCTGTAAGCCATTGCTACATATAAACTGGCTGATTCCTCTGTATTGTCTATTTGAACCGATGTCTGCTTCAACAAAAAGATTTATAAAAAAATAATAATTAATAAATGATATTCTGGCATACAACACTCAAACTACACTGTTAAGGTAAAGAAAACTATGTAATCATGTAGGGGTTCACTCCATCAGGAGCTATGCCTCAACAAGTCCATAAATGGTTGTAATCCGCATTAGGATTCCATGAAGCCAGTTCCATTGATATTTAGCATTTCCTCTTCTGGCGTCCTTTGACACACATGAACCTTCTTAAGTGCAATCTCATTGTCATTGAAAGGTTTCATCAGGCAAAGCATTATGCTAATTAAATTAAGCCCAATGTCTTCAGAGCAATTTCATTATGCTATTTGAAAAGAGCCTTTATCCAAGTTCATTCCAGCAAGATCATTTAAATATTTAGTCTGTCAGGTGCCCAGTATGCTAAACACAGTTGTACAAAGAATGGGTTTCTTTTGTTTCTTGTCTTTAACCCTTAAACATCGAGCGGATTGTCATGGGGTTTTTATAGTGAATTCCACTAAATTATATTTGTTCAGACTAGTAAAAGCTGAAATAATTCCTACTCCAGGCATTCCCCTTTACAATGCTATGATGTAACTGAAATCCTTTGGGATTTACCTTTCAGTTGTGTTAATATTCAATATGACTTGTCAAATGAAAAATACTATTCAAATTAAAGAAATTGCAGAACCTTGAGTTTCCATCCAAAGAGAACAAGTACAGTCCCCATTTTCTTATAGCTGAAACTAGCAAGCCATCCTTTGGTTCTTGAAACAAATAATCACATGCTTGTAACTTCATTGTAAATATCCAGTTAAAGCAGTGTTGCTAGTATGTTGCACCCACAGATGTAGGGCCTCAGGACCTTTTATTCCATTTGCAAAAAATGGTCCCTAATTGTGCACCACTTTTTTGGGAATGCAATAGTATTTTGCTAACCGACCTATGTAAAAACAATTCATACAATTCCTCTCTTGGCAGAATCTTTGAACATACTAGCCAATATCAGGTTGAATTTCTAGACATATTGATTTGCAACAAAAAAGGACGCTTATGAGTCAAACCAACGTCAAACCAACAGCCAGAAACACTTTTTTACACTACAAGAGTTATCACGCACATGCTAAAAAAAGACTATTCCCTTTGGGCAATTCCTATGCCTCCGTAGGAATTGTTCAAACGTACAAGATTACCTGAGGCGGTTAGTCAGAGAATCTTATAAAAGAGCCTGATTCTTTGACCGGGATCATCTTTTGAAAAACAAAGACAGCCAACTCCCAATCTACTATGTGGGAGGAAAAGGTGAGGCAAATAATAAATTCAGACTGGCATATCTTAAATAGTAATGCCACACCAGAGTCCAAACTGCCTAAACCTATGTTCACCCATCGGTGTAACAAAAACATCAAAGACATCGTAATAAACTCACGATTTAGAATGGAAGTCCCCTTCGTACAAAAAAAAGTTTGATGGCAGCGCTCCAGTATAGGGGACACACAGGTGCACACAATGTAAAGTGTGGCAGTCAGTAATTGAGAATGAAAAATTTGAACATAATGGCTAGACTGTAAAAGCTAGAACTTTCACAAACTGTAAAACCAAAAATGTTAATTACTTACTCCTATGTCCTGTAATCTAGGATATGTTGGTGAGACAGCCCACAGAATTGCTACTCGACTCACAGAACATCGATCAGCTATACGTACAGCAAAGCTTACAGCTCCTTTAGTTGAACATTACAGAGTGAAACAACATACACCAGATGACATAAGATGGTTCATTTTGGAGAACACTGAGGCAATGCTAGAACTACTGAGTCATCAAGTTCATAAGAGACATGACATCTTTTGGATATTTACCTTGGACACCTATAAAATGAGTCTCAATCTTGAGACCCCTGGGAGAATGTGATTAGATATAATACTCCTGTTAATTGAATTTTAGGTTATCTGATGGATCATTATTGAGACAATCACTTATTTCCATCATATCTTTGATCTATTTTATACAACATTTCATAACATCTTCTTCTTCATACTCTGATTGTTTAACTTATAATGAGTTTATAATATATTTGACTATATTTTTAGAGTCTTGGTTCAAATAAAAAAAATATATATATATCTTATTCTTTACACTATTGGGTTAGTTAGCCATTTGGTTTGTTAGAGATGTTTAAGCTACTCTTGGCAATGCAGCAGTAACCATGCATTGTTGTCCTGAACCGTAAGAACACACAAATGTCCCTTCCATAAACATTAGGTTAGGTTTTTTCAACCCTTACGGCAACAGTGGTGAACGGTCTAGTTGTGTTCACTGCAGTCGCTGTTTCATTGCCAACGTCATATCCGCCTGTTATTAATTACGTCATATCCGGCAATTACGCAAACCAGAACACTTTAAATAACAATTCACTCTACTCCTTTTCATTGCTGCCACAACCCAAAAAGAACTCGCGCCCAGAGTAAGCCCAAACCCCACGGCTTTAGGTAATGTGCCTTGTGGAAAATGTCATTTATTTATCTTACTCCACATTAATCTGTTTCGATCAACTTTGTTTACATTACCATCTGACCTACCCAGTGCTGGCTCAATATTTTTAATACTTTGGTGTCTTTGGGGTCACTTTCTAACGTCTGACACTAATTTGACAAAAAGTCTTCTTCGTAAGATTCTGGCATTCTGGGTGTATAATTTACAACTCCATAAGACGTTAACTCATGCATGTAATTTTTGAGTTTATATTACCTAGGTTTATAACGACCACTCATATGTTCATTGGCTTTATGGTTATCCAATTTCTATAATCATTTTCTTTCTTTTTCATAGTTAGTCATCCTTTGGCTAAATTACACGACTGTATCTGTTGCAGGGATTCTGCATATACACAGAACTATGCGCAGGAAACCAGGACCTCAGTGTGTTGGGGTGTACCAAATAACCCACCTCGGTGCCCAGAACCCCAATTTGTCTTACTATAGTGTCTAATTCGTTCTCCGTACTACAGCGAAGCTTCCAATGATTAGACATCCTAGAACATGTCTTTGATCCTCTCAGGAATCGCGGGAATAAGAACACTCTTTCGTTCAATCACTCATACTTGTCCACAACGTGAGTAAACAGAGACATGGTATAGTTTACAATGTGTATTTTAACTAAGGTGCTCTACAATGCAGTACACAAGCCAATACTAGCAGCAAAATGCATAAGAATAATATAATCAGCATTGTTACAATTCCATGTAGCACAAAAGGGGAAACCATATTATAATAACAGTGGAAACAGGATTACAGCGCCTTACCACCCTCCCTGTGCTGTAAGCTAGTTTATTAAAATTATAGAAGAGCTCTAGGCTTTGTCAGGGGGACCCCATACCTCCAAATTAGATGCAAGGATGTACATCTCCTGACAAGCACAGCTCATCTTCTTTGGAATGATTTTCTCCAAGTGCCTTTCGTGCATGTAATGCCATATTCAAAGCACCCGAGTTTCAGTAGAACAGCTGTGTTTCATGTTATGTCTATGGGCGTGGGACTGACCAATGTGAATCAACAGCATACATTGTTATTCGACCTTGAACACGCTGTGAAGACGAGGAGCACAGTGTACATCTAGATTTATGAAAGGCAGACAGTTCTCCTGTGAAAAAAGAGCAAGCAGTGTATTTACAAGAACAGAGCCATGTAGGAACGTGTGCAAAAAGCAGCAAAATGGCAGCCAAGCATATACCAATTTATGCTAACTTAGCAATGTCCGCCGTTAATCCCATGTCCTCACTACACCCTCCCCTGGTTAGACCATCGGACAGAGGTTTATTGAGAACACCGAGCTCAAGAAGTCTGAGCAAGAATCAAGAGCATCTATATTGATGTGGCCTCAAATTTAGGTAAAGAGAGTTAATTTTGAAATCTTGCATAAAAGCCCCTAAAACAAAATATCTTGTAAAGTGGTGACAGACACAGAACCAAAAAAAAACAAAAAACAAAAAACAAAGGAGGCGGTTGATGGGCACCAGCCAAGTTAATCCATCAAAGTGTACGAGCAGTAAGTTGCAATAGCTTCCAAGCGCAAGTCATTGTTTTCGTCAGAAAAAAGAGACGCCATCCACTCTAATAAACTGAACGAACATACATGTTCTTCAATAATGGGTGCCTCCAGCACCATTGCAGGACAACTTGCGTGATACTCGATATAACTCCGTTGGAGGAAGTCCTGTGCAGCCACACAGATATCCCACTGCGCCAAAACTCCAAGCACAGCCGCGCAGGCTATAATCCCAACACCGGAACACTCTTGCTCATGGGTTACTAAGGGACTCATTAGCAGATCAAAATCCGGTACAGGAGATACCGTATTGGAGGGGCAAAGATCCAATGCCCATTCAAAGGAACATTCCAAGCAGTGGAAGACTGGTGGCATGCAAGTGTAGTATGTGAAACAAAAGGATAATCCATACACCACGCTGAGTGTGGCCAGGGCAGAGTACCCTAGCATTCAAGCATATGATTACGAAGCATCTGCAGCCAGTCTTGGCTTTGTGGGGCCACAGGAGGTGCAGCCATTTCGTAGCAGGCAAATCAACAGCAGAACTCTAGCAGCTAAGCCAAGTAATAGTGGCAACCCACCGAAGACGCTGGAAAAAATAGAATGAATAAATGACGGTATCACACCAAATGTAGTTTGAAAAGAAGTCACAAGGCCAGATCCCACCACTTTAAAAAAAATGGGCCAAGCCTGCAGTGTGAGAGGCATTGAAAATGGTGTGAATTAAAGCACCAAAATGCAGTGGGAGGTCAGTGTTAAGAAGGGCTTGCACTTCTGTCCAGGTGTTAGCCACATGAAGGACGAATGTCTCACGGGCAGATGTGAGCGAAACTTCTTTTTGGGATAATAGTGCTCTTATTCTGCTCAGTTTATTGAAGTCTGCCTTCAAGATCAGAATGGAAGGCCAGATCGAGTTATCGAGCATCCCATGTGGGGGTGGAAAAAGTACATTTTTACAGCAAATTTCTCGTTGTGAGACTATCACAATGTAAGGGATGCCAGCAAGCATGCCACAGCATTCCTCATTATTTAGAAGCAGATAACTACAGTTTGCAAGCAGGGTGGAAGTCGGTGTAATAGCTTTCACTGGCTTACCATTTAAAACACATGCAAGATTCGGGGCCATAAGGTTACAGGCTCCATGCAACTGAATATTTTTGCAAACTCGGGAATGACCTATGGATGAATTGCATGATTCACCAGTAAGGTAAACCTCTTTGTTATCTCGTAGGCATCTGTATGTGAATGGTAAGCCACACATCATGAAGGAATGCACTGCCTACAGATTCGAAGCGGCCTAATGGATAATGCTTCATGCAGGAACTACATTTAAATAATGAAAAAGGCAGGGCTTTCACCGCATGGATGAGCCAGACAGCAGAGTCCGTTCCGGCCACATAGAATGGTAAAGGTTCTAACTTTTCAATATGTAGAAGAGTATACGTAGCATCTTTATGGACATAAACTGATGTTTTTCTGTCAAATTAAAAGGCAAAAATAAAGATGAAGCGTTCAAATAATCCAATGGAACTTTCCCCATCTTCAAAGTTTGTAAAGTCCATGCAAATTGCATAACAGAACGAAAATGATTCTGACCATGATACAAACCAGACACATCATCTTGTACAATATCAACAACAGATGAGACAATATTATCCAATGTGTAAATGCGGGAAGAAAGCGTGTTAATACTATTATCAACAACTGCAAGTACCTTTTCTAAATTTGTCTGGTCTATTGCCCTTAAACGTGATACAGCTTCAATTTGGGATAGCTTCCAGATTTCATTGTAAGTTGCATAGATAAATCTTTTTGATCGAGGAAAAGTAGGTCCTTTTATAAAATCAGTTAAATTAATGTCACCCGTTAATAACGACAAAAGTTGTTTTACTGACGTAAGTGTTGAGTGTTGTAACCAATTTTGACATAGCTTTCCCACTGAATAGGTAGTAACTGAATGGGAGTTAGAAAAACGAGGATCAGGCCTATTCTGTGTGTAGCCAGGGGCCCTGTCAAGGAAGTGAAGTTGGCAAGCATCTGCACTAGTCTGCCAAACAAACCAACCTAAGGGGTCTAGACCAGAAATATTAAAGGTATTATTTGTAAACAATGATTGCAATTCTTCAATGGAATAATTTGTATGATTGCTCCAGTTCTGATATGTAGCCAGGCCAGGAATCGTAGGGGCATTCATTTGCTTGGAAGTAGCCAATCCTCAACAAGTAGTCTGATAGATGGAATCATTTAAAAATAAAATCTGAGTTGGGATGAGGTGCGCGTGATGTAAAGCTTCTGTGCCCTGCACCTGCCAGGATCTAGAACCCCAAACAGATTTAAGATCTACTGGGGACTTCCACAATTCATAGCCACCTACTGCCAATTTATCAATAAAGGATTTGGAGTACAATACTTTTGTGTGGGTGATCATCACCTTGGGATTGGATGAAGTATTTAACTTAAATAAAATGACTCAGATTTTGGCTGATCAAAATCGGTAAAATATGTAAATTTTCTCAAAAGCATATTTGAGCTGCCTTCCAATGGAGTCGGGCAATGTTCCCACTGTGTGTAATTAAAAACATTTCTAAATATATCAGCTTTATTTATGCAGGTAGTGATGTCCATAATGCTGGTAGCAAAACAAATCAGCATAATTTGCTGTATTTAAATATAAATCTTCAGCATCAAATGCAGCATAATATTTTAAATCAGAAAACAAAGATTGTATGGCTTGTACATCCCAATCATCAGATCGAATGTTGTGTTTCACCACAGTACCCACAGAAACACGAAGTACATTTGGTAGATTAATTATCTCGGTAGGCTCATGAATTTGGAAATCCACAGCATCCCAAACTATGCCATCTGCAACTGGCCAGGTGGTGATGTTCACAAAAGTCTGATCTCTTTTCATGATGTGAGAAGAAGAGTGCGGAGCCAAAGTTCCATCAACCAGTTTCACAGCAAAGCGTTCAGGTAGGTAGTGACCATTTATGAGAAGTAAAAAAAATTACACCAATCCAATTGACAATGAACAAAAAAATGGTGATGAGCACCAACCAGATGTATGTCCAAGGCAGATCCAAATATGTCTGTTTAAACCATGTGACAAAAACAGAAAATTTGGTAGGGGCCAATGATGATGTGGAGTTCGAGTCAAAAGAAAAACGTGACTGGTCAAGGGTGTCCGGTATTAAGTCTTTCTGCAAACTGATAGTTAAAATTCTGTGTTTTGCCACAGGAGTGGTATTTGGAAATACCGCTTCCAGCTGGTCAAATTTCTCAGCAAGCCAGTAAGGTAAATCATCCTTATTCTGTGGACGCTTGCCCGTAACCGAATTAACCATAACTGGACTGATAGTCAGTCCACCAGGTCCAGCTGACTGTGCTGCAACCCCTGACGCTCCCACCTGGAGATTGCGCAAGACGTATTGTACTAGAGCCCTATGCACCTCGATTAAGGAGGTGTGCAAAACACGCAGTTCGTCAATTGGGACTGCTAGATAATGTGGATGTGGTGGGTACATGGCCAACACTGGCCAAGTGGCCCCTGGAATTGATAAAGGGCCTAAACAGACTGGAGTCAATGAGTGGGGTAGGGCGCCATTAAACCAAATACGGTGTTGACATGCCGAAATCGGAACTTCAAGAGTTCTATATGGCCGATATGCTAAAGGTGTTGCAGTGTGAGTGTATACATGGAACAAGTTATCATCTCTATTCACTGCTGGAAAAGTTACCCAATGATAAAACACCTCAAAGTGGTAAGCCGGGTCAGCTCCAACCACAAAAATAAGTTCGATACCCGCGTCAGGCACTCCATAATTAGCCAAATGACGACGGAGCGTTGTGCGGCTATGTGCCGCAATATCGACATCAGCCATAAGGATGAAGAAAGAATAACAACTTAATGCGTGGCAGCGCAATGTAGGGTAGTAGTTCAAAAGAATAATAAAACCATTAAATTGTATCAAGCTTGAAAAAACCTATAAAAACATCAATATAGGTAGGTTATGCCGTCACAGCTGTCTTCCGGAAAACAGAAGCAAGGGTATTGTGGACAAGCACAATTACTGCTAAAGTGCCTCTTAAATAAGTACCAGACCAAACGTTAGGTGCGCCATGTTGCAGGAATTCTGCACATACACAGAACAATGCGCTGGAAACCAGGACCTCGGTGTGTAATGGTGTACCAAAAAAACCCACCTTGGTGCCCAGGACCCCAATCCAACTAGCTTTAGTGTCTTATTCGTTCTCCGTACTACAATGAAGCTACCAATGATTGGACATCTTAGAACATGTCACTTTGACCCTCTCAGGAATCGAGGGAATAAGAACACTCTTTCATTCAAACACTCATACTTGTCCACAACGTGACTAAACAGAAACACAGTATAGTTTAAAATGTTTATTTTAACTAACGTGCTCTATAATGCAGTATACAAGCCAATACTAGCAGCAAAATGCATAAGAATAATATAATCAGCATTGTTACAATTCCATATAGCACAAAAGGGGAAACCATAATATAATAACAGTGGAAACAGGGCTACAGCACCTTACCACCCTCCCCGTGCTATAAGTAAGTTTATTATAATTATAGAAGACCTCTAGGCTTTGTCAGGGGGACCCCATACCTCCAAGTTGGATGCAAAGATTTACATCTTCAGACAAGCACAGCTCTTCTTATTTGGAATGATTTTCTCCAAGTGCCTTTTCATGCATGTAATGCCATATTAAAAGCACCCGAGTTTCAGTAGCGGAACTGTGTTCCATGTTATGTCTATGGGCGTGGGACTGACCAAAGTGATTCAACAGCATACATTGTTTTTCGACCTTGAACACGCTTTGCAGACGAGGAGCACAGTGTACAGCTAGATGTGTGAAAGGCAGATAGTTCTCATGTGAAAAAAGAGCAAGCAGTGTATTTACTAGAACAGAGCCATGTAGGAACGCGTGCAAAAAGCAGCAAAATGGTGGGCAAGCATATACCAACTTATGCTAACTTAGCAATGTCCGCAGTTAATACCATGATCTCACTACATATCCTTTGATGCAATTCTGATCATCAACCTTGAGAAACCATCTTGGTTGTCATCCCGACTTGGGGTAAATTATCTGTACTTCATGTCGTTAACTATTCCCTCTCCATGGCTATGTAAATTCTCTTTTATTTACACGTGCATCATTTATTTATTCTCAGCCCTGTTGTATCTTTCTAATATCACTCCTGTTTAATCTATCAGTTTGAAGTTAGTCCTTAAACATTATCTTTTCATTCAACCTGTCCAATTGATTATACAACAATGAAAAACAATAAAATATCATAAGGTAAACAGAATTTCCACTCTTTTCTAATAAAGTACCTATTTATTTGGAATCTGTCTTCAAGTTATTACCTACATTTCATTTCATACAGGAGTAACATTACCATCTATTCATAATTATATATTTTTATTTTGTCTTGAGAGCTGTTTCTAAGTCTTGCGGTTATCTATTTCTACTCACCTCGGAGACTGTTCCTTCAAGTACAGTCCATGTAAGCATTTGATGACAACATTCACAAACAGTCATTAGCTTTTTCCAAAGGTAAGTATTATCATCCAGTAGTGGTCTCCTAACCTTCTCATATTTGAGAATGTTACTTATAAGTATCACATTTGGTGATGGCTGCATTCCTATTCACGTCACTCCCTAAATGGTTTGCAATCGACATGAGAGAACATGAAGAGATTAAATAACTTTTTATTCTTCATCTGGTGAAGGTTCTAACTTGATCTTATAGTTTATCTTTCATGGGTCGGTATCTAGCCAGATGAGGGTCCAGTTTTGCACCGCCAACCCTGGTGATTGACTTTTCTCTTTCCTACCTACGTTTTAACATACATAAAATACACTTTTTCAATAATACACATTGCATTGTATGGCTAAGCTTCTTTGTTATGTACCAACAGGTATCATCTGGTTTAATCAGTGGCTTTCCTGATGAAGGCGCATGGGTTGCCGAAACACATGTCGACTCGATCCTATCAAAATCTCCCATGATCTCAGCCACTATTAATATTGTGATACAATAAGAAAATATATGAACTGTTTTGTAGATATAGAGACTATTCTTCTTTCCCTTTCTTTGAATTTGGTTGTAAATTGACGATTAATACATGAATTTGTTGCTTGAGATTACACATAGGACAGTATTGTTTCCATATATTTATTCTATTCATTTTCTGTATTTAATTCCATTTTACATTATTAAATTATTATCCCTCTTTTGTCAAACCCCTGTGTCGCTTGGCCTTTATGTTTAGGCATATATAACATTAATTGTGGACTGAAATTTAGACTGCCGAAGGGTGTTATTCACATACTGTGTAAAAATAGAAACATCACAAAATAAAATGATGAACGGAATGTTGAAACTTTTCAAACACTCACCCCAGTCACAGATCAGGGTTTAATTCATTATTATTACCCAGCCATATGCAAATCAGTCCTGACATTTTCATTCAGCTTGCTTGCATTGTTCAACCTGCCTTGAAAAGTACAATTTACACTCACCTGTAACAGGCTTACTTGGTTCTAGAAACTAAATATAATTAAATATTATTTTTGATACAAACAAATTGATCTAAGTTCAGACTTTGAGTGTGTGACATCATTTGCTGCCTGAGTGCGTACAACAAATGCTTAACACTACCCTCTGATAAAGCCTTACGGCTCGCCCACAGTACCATAAATAGAGAGTAAGGTACTATCTACTTTTACCTCTGCCTACCTTTGGGGTTCCACTGGACTCTGTGCACACTATACCTCATGTAGCTACAGTATATACAGAGCCAGCTTCCTACAATTGCCCATTTGCAGATATTCGAAAACAAAGGAAGAGTACCAAGCCTGAATTGAATATACCATATCCTGGCCAAGTTAGGTTAAATTTCATCCATGAATCCTTCAAATTTGTAGGAATCCTTATACAATAAAAAACTATCTGTCAGCAATCCCAGTGTGAAGCTGGCCAAAAGCAAATGTACTTGAAAACCTTCTGTTGACCTTTTTTAGTTCATCTTTGGAAATACGTAAACAGGCTCTGCTAGGATAACTTTTGGCATATTGCGGGGATATAAAAGTAGCGCAGTGGTGGAAGGATAATGTCTGTATCCTGTGATGTGAGCGCAATAGATTCAGAAGTAGCAGAAACCTTAGTGGATATTATCCCAGGCTAAAGCGTGAAAATCGAGATAGTCAGATGAAACAATGGAGACAAGCGATGGTAGCTGAAGGATTATATCCTGTACTAATGTCTGAGGAACATCCAGAAGGCAAATGCACATAGAAGACCAAACATATAACTATGACAGGTAGTGGAGAATTGGAAGATGATTTTTTGGAGGACCTTTTAATGAAAAACCCTCCGCCTTACCAAGAGGAACAAAGCAGAACTACTCCTAGTGCTCCGGTCTTGGGAACACCATTAGTTCCCCAAATTATGCATGAAACAACAAATGGATCAAGGAAATCAAGGAAAAGAGCAAGGTCAAAACAAAAAGAATGGGGGTAAACAGAAGGGACGAATGAGTAGAGAGGAGGCAAAGAAAATGTTTCCTTGTCATGGGTGCGGAAAATTGGGGCATTGGAAAAATTAGTGTAAAATTATGCAGAACAATAATGGCCCAAATCAAAATTTAAATCCACAGATGCAGAATGAGGGCATAATAAATCAACCGCAGCAGGTTGTAAATCTACAGAGTCAGTTGCAACCTGCCCCTATGCCAAATTTTGTGAACCAGTCCAAGTACAGTGCGGACACCGAATTTCAAGGAGGAAGTGGTAAGAAAAATTCTGTAACCTCACAATTTCTTTTACAGGACTCTTATTTTGATGACAGTGACCAATGAGGGTGCCTGAGAGGGGAGGAAAAGGAGTGCGTACTTGGCACATCCTTACCGGTAGATCAGTCAGGTCCATGTGTTGATGGTAAAGTAGAAGGAAATTATTTTACTTTCTTGTTGGACACTGGTGCTACACGTTCTACTGTGAGAACAGCAGACATTCCAAACCTACCCCTCTCGGGAGAAGCGATCCAAGTAGTGGGCATTTCCAATAAACAGATTAGAACCCCTATTACTGAACCCATGGTGGTACGCATTGGCAATTTTAGGGAAATGCACAAATTCGTAGTGTGTGACTCCAGTCCTATAAATTTATTAGGAAGAGATTTACTGTGCAAAATTAACTGCACAATATTCTGCACACTGGACGGTGTTGCAATTCAAACCCCAGATGAAGCTGGAGTCTATAAATTTATGTTAGCTAAACAAGGTACAGAGATAGATGAGATGTATTCTATGATGACTAAAGATGACTGACCAGATGAGGTCTAAACAACAGTAAAACAAGATGTGCAGGATTTTACAGGGAAAGATGTAGGGTTAATGGCAAATGTAGACCCAGTAAAAGTAACTGTAAAGGAAGGTGCAGATTACCCAAACACTCGACAGTACAAGATGAGTCCTGAAGTCAAGGTTGGTGTTGCAGCAGAAATAGATCGAATGATCGAACAAGGCATTTTAAAAGAAATAATGAGCAGTCCCTGTAATTCACCTATAATTGGCATAAAGAAACCTAGCGGAAAATATAGGATAGTTCAGGACCTGAGCAAGATTAATAAAATTGTTGTGCCTTGTTGCCCCATAGTGCCCAACCCAGCTGTGATTCTGTACCAGATATCCTGGAAGGCAGGATGGTTTACCGTAATTTATCTATGCCATGCCTTTTTCTCTATCCCATTACACCCAGACAGCAAATATCTTTTTTCATTTAAGTTTGAAGATCGTATTTTAGTTTGGAATCACGTTCCTCAAGGGTACACTGAAAGTCCTTACATTTTCAATCAGATACTGAAAAGGTGCCTAGAAACCTTAGTGTTACCCAGAGAGTCAGTATCAGTGCAGTATATTGATGACTTACTAGTCACATCCAAAACAAGAGATGACTGTGTTGCTGATTCAATTGCTTAGTTGAACCATTTGGCTGAAGGTGGGCATAAAGTGTCCCCAGAAAAATTACAGTTTTGCCAAACCAGAGTCAAATATCTTGGACACCAAATAGAATGTGGGGTGAGGAGAGTGACGTCTGAAAGAATAGAAGTAATAAGACACATGAAATTGCTGCAAACCCAGAGAGAAATCAGAATGTTCCTTGGAGTTGCAGGATTCTGTAGACAGTGGATTGTAGGACTTTCCTTATTGTCCAAACCCCTAATACAAATGACCAAGAAACGAGCAAAGGATCCAATAGTATGGGAGGATGAAAGTATGGAAGCATTTGTCTATGTGAAGCCCCAGCATTAGTAATGCCAGATTATTCAAAAGAATTTGCACTGTTTTGCTGTGAGAGGAATAATTGTGCGCTCTCGGTTTTAACTGAAAGACATGGTCTGATGCAACGACCGGTGGCATATTTCTCTGCTACTCTAGACCCTGTTGCATCAGCTTTACCTGGTTGTTTAAAAGCAGTAGCCGCCACCTGTACAAGCCTAGAACAAAGTGAGTCAATTGTGATGGGAAATCCAGTAAAAGTGCACGTCTCACATTCAGTGGAGATTCTATTAACAAGAACTCAAACTCAATATCTTACACCTAGTCGAATGACGAAATAGGAAAGAATAATCTTAGGTGCTGAGAACGTGACCATAGTCAGATGTACAGTGTTAAACCCTGCCACTTTGTTACCAGACACCTATGGAGAAGAAGTGAGGGATGAAGTCGAACATGATTGTCTGGATGTGACGGAACTTTGTACTAAGCCCCGTCCAGACATGCAGGAAAAACCCCTGAAAAATGCAGAACATGAATTGTTTGTAGATGGCTCATGTATGCGCCATGAGGAGGAAGGGCTGAGTGCTTCTTACGCTGTATGCACATTGGCTGGAATAGTTGAAGCATCCTATTTGCCTGGAGTCAAATCTGCACAAGGAGCTGAATTGGTGGCTTTGATTTAAGCATTTAAAATTGGGAAAAATTGGAAAGTAACCATTTATTCTGATAGCCAATATGGTTACAGGGTTGTGCATGATTTTGTCCAACTTTGGATGCAGATGGATTTCTTGACTTCTTCAGGATCCCCAATCAAAAATGGAAATTTTGTAAAAGAATTGCTTGAAGCAATACAATTGTCGAAAGAAGTGGCAGTGGTCAAGTGTGCCGCACATCAGTCAGAAAATGACTATCTGACAGCTGGTAACAGGTATGCTGACCAAGTTGCCCAAAATTGTGCCAAATATAAAATAGCAGTGAACAAGAAAAGCGAAACAAATGAAATCAGCTGCCAACTTATGCTACCTTCAGGATTAGAGACATGGGAAGAAGTAAGACAACTGCAGGATGAGGCAGAGATGCAAGAAAAGGAAGAATGGGTAAAAGCTGGGTGTCAAAGGAGGTCAGAAGATGATGTTTGGCAGATGGCAGACCAGTAATGCCAGACTGCATGCTTTCACAAATGGCAAGAATGTATCACAGAGAAACTCACATAGGCAGGGATGCCATGATCAGACTCTTTAGACTCTGGATTGGTTCAATACAAGGTTCAGGAGTGTAGCAGAGAGTCTATGCCAGAGATGCTTAATTTGTCAACAAAGGAATCCAAGAAAAAAGACATTGGTCAGTATGGGAACAATTAGAAAGGCAGCAGGCCCATTTATAAGACTACAGATTGACTTTATTCAATTCCCCCCTTGCAGAGGATTGAAGTACATACTTATAATAGTCTGTTTGTGCTAACGGTGGGTGGAGGCATACCCTACACGAAGAAATGACAGCATAACAGTTGCCAAACTTTTGCTGAGGGAACTGATTCCTTGATTCGGTTTTCCAGTAACTTTGGAATCAGATGGAGAGTCTCATTTTAATAATGAAGTAGTTCAACTAATCTGTGAAGCATTTAAAATTGAAAAAAAATGCACTGTGCATACTGCCCAGAGGCTTCTGGAGTGGTAGAACAACTGAAGGGCAAAATAAAAGCAAGACTGGGAAAGATAAGCGCATCTACCCCACTGGATTGGCCTGACACTTTACCTCTTGTTCTGATGGGGCTCAGAAGCATTCCTGATAGGAATACAGGGTTGAGTCCCCTGAAATACTCATGGGAAGAGCAATGAGGCAGGCATGTATACTAGGGGACAAACCGCTGAATATATCTGATGATTTGGTATTGGAATATTGCAAAGAACTGGCTGACCTAGTGCGTACTATCTCTCACCAGGTTGGAGAAGACACAGTTGCCAGGCAGCCGAATCAAGTACATGATCTGAATCCTGGTGATTGGGTGGTAGGGAAAGAACACACTCGAAAGTCGTGTCTAGCACCCAGGTGGGGAAAACCACAGCAAGTTATATTGGTTACCACCACAGCAGTGAAATGTGCAGGCTTACCTCATTGGATTAATGCAAGCCATACCAAGAGAGTACAACCACCTGACACAGAAGGTTCTCAACATACAGAAGGAGTTGAGGCTGCGGAAGGTTGTACAGCTGAAGGATCTGGAATAACAAGCCCTGAAATAGCTGATCAAGAACAACCAAGTACAAGTCAGGATGACTGGATACCAGTGGTTGACATACCTGAATTAAATGTGAAAACAAGAAGCCAAGATTGTCTAGAAAGACAGAAAAGCAGAAAGAACCAGACAGGTATAGAAGCACCAGCTCAGAAAAGAGGTGATACAGTTATTGAAGAACCTGAGCAGGAACAGATAAGGAGAGAACAATCTACTTGGACTGAAGAGAATGAAACAATACATGAGTCTGAGGAGGGACAGATAGGTCTAGAAGAACGTGTTCGGGCTGCAGAAACCCAAAGTGCAATAAGACCTGAGCAGGACCAGTTAGGAAAAGAAAAACAAGTTCAGGAAGAAGAAGAAGAGAAAATCAAGATAAAACCTGAACAGGGTCAGACTAGGGAAGAAAAACGAATCCAGGCAGAAAGGGATGATACAGGAGTAAGCCCTGGACAAGGTAAGACAGAGAGGAAACCTGAAAACGAAGATAACCAAGTTGTGCCACAACATAACAAAAATAAAAGAACACTTGAAGACAGTGACAGTGCAGTGCAAGCAAAAAGGGTCAGAAGAGGTGACAATTGGCAGAGTGCTGTGAAGAGGCTAAAGTATCATTTCAAAACAGTTAATCAAGAACCTGATCAAGTAAACGATATTTCGAGTCAGTCGGGAACATCTGCTGAACAGCCCAGATGACAAAGTCAAAGACTGAGGATCTTGAACAATAAATTCAAGGGTCCTGAATGAACATATGTAATTCTTGAAGAATTCGGGAATCTAGATTTGAATGGAGAAATTGATGAAGAAATAATTGCGGAACAAAATATCGAAGAAGTGAGACCAAGCTGAAAAATTTCTCAAAGGAATTTTGAATTCCACAAGTAAATCGAAATATAGAAGAGAAATCTTCTTGACTCAGAATGGCTGATGATAGGTCTGCTGGAAAACCGAAACGAAACTGTGTACAAAAATGTTGTAGAATATGCATATGTAGTGTATTTTTAGTACTCATAGTTTGGTTAGTACTGACAGTGGCCAACCCTTATTTGATGGATACAAAAGAAAGGAATAACACCGAGATGAATGAGAAAGTAGCTAACATTAAAGGAAATAGGGTAGCATTAGAAGCACCAGATGATAATAAGACAAAATGAGACAAAGTAGATTTAGAAGCATCAGATGAGTTAGACATATCGCACACTGTGACAGACAATGACACTGCTTTAAATTGATTTACAAAGTTATTAGTTCAGTATGTGGACACTATGGAAGTAAGTGATTGTTATGTATGTATGAAATTACCAGCATCAGTGGCAGAAGGTGTGACATATCATCATATTCCATTAACATACGGTATATCTTGTAGTTTTTTAGCAAGTTTGTTTTATAGAACAGGAAAACTACAATATTATTATTCTAATGTAGATGTGATTTTCTCCGAGGTTCCTATGCAAAAGAGAATGAACCTAGTTCTTAGTACTAAAAACGCACTGTTTATGGGAGAATATTTTCTAACAATGAAGACAATAGATGTAGCCGAACACACATGCACAATTTAACATGTAAATTACACAAAGAAGAAAATATATTTTTGAATTTAGTTTAGTAAAGGAGACAGGACTTGCAGAGAAGGGCTTCTGAACCGAAACCACAGATACCTCAGTGAGCTGAGAAAGATGACATTTATAAAACTGGCAAGACTCATGCTGCTATGTCCCTGGATTTTGAAAAGAAAGGGAAGATCTGCAGCCATAGATTAAAGACTGAATATAACAATGTGTTTATTCGTTCCAGTGAATACCAACATAACTTTTTGGTTATCGGAGGATGGGGACTAAAAGGTGGAAGAGATCCAATATTTCCTGGAATTTATTACGTGTGTGGCAATAAATCTTATTTCAGATTGCCTGATCATTGGTATGGGAGTTGCCATTTTGGAATTCTATTCCCAAAGGTGTACCATGTGAAAAGAATCACTGGAAGCAATGAAGACGTAAAGGAACTAACACGTATAAAAAGAGCTCGTTTTTCTGAAATAGTAGATGGCATTTTCAGTGCATTGATACCTTCAGTGGGAGTAATTCTGAATTCCCGAAAAATTTGTCAGCTGTCTACAGTAGTAGATCGGTTATCTACTGACACTGCTGGAGGATTCTTGATGATCAATACAGAAATGGTTGTGATCAGATCTATGGTTTTGCAAAATTTACTTGCTCTTGATAAATTATTGGCAAAAGAGGGCGGAGTCTGTAAAATGCTGAAGGCACAACATTGTTGCGCCTACATACCTGATAAAAGTGTTGAAATTGGAAGATATATAACTTGAAGAATTGAAAGGAAATATATATAAAAGAATGAAGGGTCTACAGTACAGGACTGCAAAGAAAGACAATGAGAAAGTTGAAGAATAAATTGAGATGTGCTAAAGTTGGCATCTGATTTAGTGATGGTAATTTAGTGATGGCATAAAATGCCATCTGAGAGGGGATTGATGGAGCAAGGACTCGTATAAAAGAGACTTGCTCGGAAGCAATCCTCTCAAATAACTTGTAATGCGGTAATAACTGTGTTCGTAAATACTAATAATGGATCAGAAAATCAGCACACAGTATCTAGGGGAAGCTTGCTTATGTGTGTTACTAACAAGTAACCCATGTGTCTCTAAAATAGCTGCCAAACGCCGGTTTCTGCATTGCGCATGCGTCTACTGCTTCTACGCAGTATGACGTATTATCGCTTGGAGGGAATTCTTTGCAGCTGCGCAGTTGCTTTTAAAAATGGCCGCTTGAATCTCAAATGATAATGCGCATGCTTTGCTGAAAGTAAACTATGTAAGTTTAATAAAATGCTAATACATAAGATTTATATAAGTAAACAGGAATAGAGTAGAGATAAGTGGTATACAGTGAAATCATTTATTTTTGAAGTAGAATTCTCTCTTTCTTTGACCTCTCTATTAGTCCGTATTTGGGCCTCCGTGCAGGCCGGAAACTTGCGGATCATGTGACCAATTCACATGCGCAGATTAAACAACCCCAGAGCCGCGATGCAAAGCCTTGAATGTCGTCTAAAAGTAGAAAAGGTAACATGTCCTGAGAACAAGCATGATGTCCTGAGAACGGAATTTTTTTTATTAAAACTCTAGACTTTGTATTGATTAATTTATGAATACGGGTGGGAAATAAAGCATGGGAAAGTAAATTAAGGGGAGGGAACATAGAACAATGAGCTTAAAGAAAAGTATTTAACTTAGCATGGTGTGATAATCACCTCCCCTTTTCTTGTCCAATCGGATGTAGCTTAGTTAGATTAGTTGCCCACAGTTAGAAGGAGAATGCTAAGAGACTGAGATGCTGTCTGAAAATTTGAGGAAATAATGAAAAATATCCAAGTCCAGACTTAGAACTTTTGAGACAATTAATTAGAGAACATCATGGAAGAATCGAGGAGGCTCCTAATTAGAGAACATTGCGGAAGAATCTAGGAGGCACATATTGGAGAACATCGCAGAAGAATCGAGGAGGAAAATAGCATCAGAGAGGGGTGCGGCGCAGGCGCCGTATCTAGAAGAGGTCATCTGTCCTGTCCAGAATCCTGTCCTGAGCTTTGGTCGCCTGATCTGTCCCAGGGGGCTCTTCCCAATTCCTTGGCCAAGGGGTTGGTTTCCACACCATACTAGGTAAATATAACTCTGTGTAGTATTTTCAATGTACTGTTCTCTCTTTTCCTCCCTACAAAGGTTCTGTCATCGTAATAATTTTGTTTAACAACTAATCTAATTGAATTATTTTCTCTTCCTCTCCTTGTCAAAGACGGTGTTCTAACTGCATTATGGTTCTTGGCTCATATGAATTTACTAAACATTTTAAACTCTCCCGAGTTTGTGATTATTCAATAAAGGTTTATTATATGTAATATTTCACCTATTTAGCTAACTAAATGGTCCATTGACCAGAGGAAAATACGTTGGATCAAGAGGTTCGGTAAGATATAATCAGATAAAATTCTTCTTACAGATATTAGCACAATAAATTGACCCCAGCGGTATTTACTAGCCTACATGAATGAGTGTGTTTATGGGCCCAAGTGAATATATAGAAAGTGAGTACCTGAGGTTGGTAACCCACTGGTTCACCTGTTCCCTCTTATGTGGGTCAACCCCTAGGAACCTTCGTACCAGATTGGGGTCTCTAAAGTTGATAATGATACAATCACCCGGGCAATCAATCCGACCCTTCCTGATCCACCTCAGTCTACATGTAAGGAGTAGGTCATGAGCCAATGAAACCAGGACGTTCTTATTCTTCAATGTAGACACTTATTTTCCAGTTCCTCCTGAGTTTCTTTTTGGCCCTTGTTCAGTTCTGGAACTCCCAACATGATTACGACAAATGGGCAGGATGCTAGTGGTAAATTAATGATTGGTAGGTTTTTAATATGGTCAGCCCTGTCACATGATTACTCTCCTTGCGTCTGTCCTTATTCTGGGACAGGAGCGGCCCGTGGAAGGAGTTCGGTGGGGCAGTGAGGCGGGGCGGGGGAGGGGCAGGGTGGGAAATGTAAACACCGGAATATGGATGAACAAAGGTAAGTACACATTTAAATAAATAAAACGAATTTCGTTGCACGCGCTGCATCGCAATTTGCGATGCAGCGTGTGCAAAGGAATTCGTTTTATTTATTTAAATGTGTACTTACCTCCTTTCATTCATATTCCGGTGTTTACCTTTCCCCACCCTGCCCCTCCCCCGCCCTGCCTCACTGCCCCACCGAACTCCCTCTACTTCCACATCCCACACTGTCTTTTCATCTGTTCCCTCATGTACTTTTCTTTGCATTTTATATCTTCTTTCTTCAGCCATATCTAAAAATATTTTTTCTTCTTTCTTTAAGCTGCATGTCAGATTGTTTCTAAATATAGATTCTAATCTTAATTCTTTAGTCTCTAAGAAAAATTCACCTAATACCTTAGCAGGCTTTACTTTATTCAGTTTATTAATTGCAGGTACTTGCGAAAATATGTTATCTACATCTGAAAAATAATATTCTAGTTTCCCCATTTCGTAAAACAGACTAGCTATTGCACTACATGTTATTCCATATGTTGCTGGAAGGTTATGGTAGGGCAGTTGCAGGTAGCTGCATGCAGACATAGCAGTCCCTAACATGCATTGTTTTTACATATTCATACAAAAGCTTCGAAAACACATTGTTAGAGAAATCATTTATAGACCTGTCTTTGTGTAGATAATTCCTGTCTATTCTAGTTGGATATACCTTTTGAACCTTTTCTATATTAGTCTTATTCTCTCTATGTCCTTCTATTGTGTCTATAGTAATTGTAAATGAGATCATCAGTGCCAACACACTCCATAAAAGCATTAATATTCCTGTACAACAACAACACATTTTAAACCATCGCTTCAAGAACACACATCTATCTTTTCTACTTTCTGTGTTTGCCATTTTGTAAGAATGATCAGTGTCTTTTGACTTAGCCTCTTCTACTTCACAACTAGTTTGTCTAACCCAAGGCTCTAAGCACCTACTTGGTTCTATCCGTTATGTCTTTTCCAGTATTTTATTGTTTTTCCATTAGCAGCAATTTTGTCTTGTTCAGTTTGGCATTTGATCGTCTTTCACCTTTCCCATGTAATCTGGATGCAGAATTTCCTGAACATCCATCTCTTCTCCAATGTCGGATAAGATGACTCTCAGGATTTCCGATTCTTCATCTTCCTCAACCACTTCTGGTACAGTCACCTCTGGGTTTCCTTGGCTATCCGCCTCTTCTTTTATTTCTGGCAGGGCCACATATGACCATTCCAGCGACTTATACTTCTGGTTAGGTTTTCTCGTTCTTTTGCTTTCTTCTACTGCAGTTACTTTCAAATTTTTTGATTTTTCTTGACTAGATACCTCATTCGCCTGTTCAGCTCTTGGTGAATTTACCTGTGTCTGTCGATATCTTAACCTCTTTATTTTGTTCGGCCAGATTTCATCTCTTGCTGACCTTTTCAATTTGCTTCCTTTATCATTCTTTTCAGTTCTCCATGCTCGTTTCCTCAAGACTCGACCTTCTGGAACTTCTTCATCACTCTCTTCTGATTCTGTTTCAACTGGCTTTTTACTTTCAACAGCTTTTCTTTCCACTACTTCTTTTGTTTTCCCTACTTCTGTCCCTCCTTGTGTTTATTGCACAATATCTTCCTGCTGACTAATTGTCCCTTCCTCTAACTGGATGGTGGAATTCCCTACACCTCCTCGGGGGTCTTCCGCAAGCCTCTTTCCCCCTCTCTCTGTATCTGTCAGCTGTCCATCTATTTTTGTTATTTCAGGTGGAATTTCTCTCAGTTTTTCATCTGGAATTTCCTTATCAACAATCCTTCCAATTGTCTTTTCACTGTCCTTTTCTTTTCTTTTCTTGAATGTACAGTTACTTGTTCAGTCTCTGAGTCTGAGCTGGTGTCAGAAATTTGTAACCTCCTTCTTAAGGTGATACTTCTTGGAACAATGGTCAGATTTGGCTCTGTCTCCCCCTTTTCAGGAGTTTCCCTTGTTCTTACTTCTTCAGTGTCTGATTCAGAGCTGCTTTCTGACTCTTCATAGTATTCTTGTTCTTTGTTATCCACTGGATTTGGGATTCTCAATGTATGGCTAGCATGGATCCAATTTTTGATCCCAGCACACTTCACAGCTGTTGTTGTAGTCAAGATCACCTGTCGTGGTTTTCCCCAACGTGGGACCAAACAGTTCCTCCTTCTGTGTACTTTGATTCTTACCCAGTCTCCTGGGCTCAGATCATGAGCTTGCTTCTTTTCAAGGGTGGTAGCATCCACTCCAACCTGATGAAACACAGAATGAACTGTGTCAGCCAGGCCCGTACAGTAATCCAACACCAAGTCATCAGTTATAGGAAACAGCTTGTTGACTGGTATGAGCACATGACGCATTGCTCTTCCCATGATGATTTCATGGGGACTCAACCCTGTGGTTCTGTCTGGAATTGATCTTATAGTCATGAGTACCAGAGGCAAGACATCAGGCCATTTCAAACCTGTGGCTAAACATATTTTTCCCACTCTGTTTTTAATGGTGCCATTCATTTGTTCCACCACACCAGAAGCCTCTGGGCGATAGGCACAATGTAGTTTCTGTTGTTCATTCAATGCTTCACAAATTAATTTCATGATCTCATTATGGAAATGCTTTCCTCTATCTGACTCAATTGTTACTGGGAACCCAAATCTAGGGATGAATTCCCTCAAAAGCAATTTGCTACAGTAATTCCATCACTTCTTCTTGTGGGGTATGCTTCTACCCATCTAGAAAACAAACAGACCATTACTAGAACATACCTCAGCCTGTTACAGGGAGACATTTCAATGAAATCAATCTGCATTCTGATGAAAGACCCGCCTTCTCGTCCTATTGTTCCTAGACTTACCACTGTTTTTCTTCCAGGATTGTACTGCTGACATATAAGGCATCTTTGACACAGGCGTTCAGCTACAAGCCTAAATTTTGCATTGTACCAGGTCTGTTTGAAGGAGCGAATCATTGCGTCCCACCCTATGTGTCCCTGTCCATGATACATCCGTGCCATGGCAGACATCATGCTATCAGGCATGACTGGTCTTCCACGCCGATAAACCCACACCTGATCTTTTTCTCTTGGTGCATATCCTGCTGTTACCCACTGCCTCATTTCCTCATCTCCTGCTTCTTCTGCAATTGCCTCACTTCCTCCCAGGTACCCACAACGTTAGTTAACATTAGGGTGCAAGAATTCATTTCCTTCTCTTTTGCCCGATTAATGGACTTTTGATTTCGTGCACAGTATTGAGCCATATCATTGGCATATTTGTTGCCAACTGCAGTGTAATTGTTTGATTGGCTATGTGCAGCACACTTTACAACAGCCAATTGCTTAGGCAGCTGTATCGCCTCAAGCAACTTCCCAACCACTTCAGCATTCTTTATGGGAGTTCCACTCGAAGTCAAAAATCCTCTCTGCAGCCATATTTGGCCAAAATCATGCACAACACCAAACCCATACTGACTATCAGTTATCACAGTCACTCTCACATTCTTTCCTATCTTGCATGCACTGGTTAAAGCAACAAGTTCAGCTACCTGGGCCGATTTTATTCCCTTCAGGTAGGATGCTTCCATCACTGCTGCAACTGTGCATACTGCGAATGCTGCACTCAGCAATCCATCATCTGTTCTCAAGCAAGACCCGTCCACAAACATCACAAAGTCACTTTCTGGCAGTGGCACATCTTTTATATCAGGACGTGGTTTGGTACAGAAATCGAGTTCATCCAGGCAATTATGATCCACTTTGTCCTTTACTTCAACATTCTCAGTTGAAGGATTTACATTCACACATCTCACAAGGCTCACATTGGTTGCACCTAAGATGACCTTCTCATATTTAGTCAGCCGACTATGTGTCATAAACTGAGTGCGACTCCTTGTTAAAAGGATTGCCACATCATGAGGTACAAACACTTTCACAGGATATCCCATCACAATTCCTTCACTCTGTTCCAAATTCCTACAAGTAGCAGCCACTGCTTTCAAACACCCAGGTAGAGCTACAGCTACCGGGTCTAGCATAGATGAAAAATATGCAATTGGTCTTCTCAGTTTTCCATGTTTCTGTATTAATACAGAGAGTGCACATCCATTCCTCTCACTGCAGTACAACTCAAATTCCTTGTCATAGTCAGGCATGCCTAGTGTTGGGGCTTCACAGAACCCATCTCTAATTGCTTAAAAGCTGCTAATTCTTCTTTATTCAACTCAATGGGATCTCTCACATCACTTCTCGTCAAGCGTACCAAAGGCTTTGCAATCAGGGAAAAGTTGCTTATCCACTGACGAGAATACCCCACCATTCCAAGAAACATTCTCACCTGTCTTTGCGTCATTGGGGCTCTCATTCCTTTTATGATCCTGATTCTGTCTATCGTTACCTTTCTCAGTCCTTTCTCAATGTTTTGGCCCAAATAGTGGACTTCCTTTTGACAAAATTGTAGTTTTGATGGTGACACTTTAAGTCCTCCATCGGCCAAATGATTCAGCAGGACTATGGTGTCCATTACACAGGCTTCTCGAGTTTTCGATGCCACAAGCAGGTCATCGATATATTAAACTAGTACTGAATTCTCAGGCATTTCTAAACTTTCTAAAGACTTTTTCAGTATCTGATTAAATATTGAGGGGCTTTCTGTATACCCCTGTGGGATTCGGCACCAAGCCAAAATACTTTCGCCAAAACGAAACGCAAATATTTGTTGGCTATCATGGTGCAATGGAATGGAAAAGAAAGCGTGACATAGGTCAATTACGGTATACCATTTTGCATCATGGGGAATCTGATACAAAATCACAGATGGATTTGGTACAATGGGACAACATGACACAACAATTTAGTTTATCTTTCTCAAATCTTGTGCTATCCTGAACTTCCCATTGGGCTTTTTCAGTCCCATTATTCGTGAGTTACATGGACTACTCATTATTTCTCTCAAAATACCTTGTTTTACCACTTTCTCGATTATGGGAGTAACTCCTTCAAATATCTCAGGTGTCAATTTATATTGAGGAACATTTGGGTAGCTTATCCCTTCTTTCACTGTTATTTTTACGGGATTTACATTTCTCATTAGTCCCACATCTTCTCCTGTGAAATCCCAAACTTCGGCTTTTACGGTCTGCTTCAATTCTTTTGGTAGTTTGTCAGGGTTAAATACAGCATAGGCTTCAATAACCTCATTTTCCATATTTGCCATAGTCATTTTATATAGCACGTCTTCATCAGGGGTCTCAAATGCTATACCATCAGGGGTACAGAATATAGTGCAATTCATTTTGCACAACAAATCCCTACCTAACAAATTCACAGGACTTGAATCGCACACAACAAAGTAGTGCATTTCGGAAAATTTCCCTATACTAACCTTTACTGGTTCTGTGAGATACGTTTTAATCTGCCTGTTGGATACGCCAACTATTTGGATTGTCTCGCCCGAGAGAGGAAGATTTTTAACATCAGCTGACCTAACAGTTGATCGAGTAGCACCAGTATCTACTAGGAAAGTAATATTTTCATTATTTACCTTTCCGTCCACAAATGGGCCTGTCTGGTCAACTTCTAGAGTCGCGCCAAGTACGCACTCTTCTTCCTCCCTTCGGCACAGTCAATAACCTTCTTCTGACTCACTCTCATCGCGTTGTAGCCAATACTGCGAGACAGCGCTAGCGCGTGGCAGCTTAGTTACCTGTCCTTCGTTGTAGAATCCTGTCTCATTACTGTATTTCTGTGAGTTTACACTCTGCGGAAACGGCGGTTTTGGCACCTGATTCTGTTGGGTAACAACCTGCTGCTGTCGCTGCGGTTGACCACTCACCTCAATCTGCACCTGTGGATTCAATGATGCATTTTCATTATTAGTACTTGGGGGAAATTTACACTCGGATTTCCAATGCCCTATTCTTCTGCAAGTATGACATGGGAATTTCTTTTTAGCTTCTTCTATATTAAAATGTCCTTTTCCTTTTCCAGGGTTAAATTTTGGTTTTGGTCCTGTATTACTTGCCTGTTCAATTAGCTGAGCTTCCTGTCTTTCTGCTACCTTTACTTGTGCCCACATGGCTTTTTCTTTTAATTTACGTTTCTTAGCTTCAATCTCATCACTAAAATACTTCGCATGTCTTAATACCTCATCTATTTTCTTATTCTGCCAATCCAAGGTATGTTGCTTAATCATCTCACTAATTTCTGGACGTAGACCATATACAAATCTGTATACAAAATGACTCAAATCCTTTTCACTTAAATTTTCGTCTCCACTGAACTGTTTAAACGCGAGTATTAACCTTTCGTAATATGCATGTACTGATTCCTTACTCTCCTGATGAGTTCGGTCAGTTTTTACCCAATCAGTTTCGTTGGGAGGCACTTTATTTTTCAGGAAAGCGATAACGTGTTCAAATTTCTTCATGACTTCAGGGTCAGGGGCTCCTGTCTTTGGATCTCTAGGGTACTCTTGTGTAGGCCAATTTATCATCAGCTTACATTCTGTCCATAGATCTGCTGGTACTATTATGTCAAATAGACTATTTAGATCAATCCACAGAACTTTCGATAGTTTTACAAATCTATCCACTTGTCGGTACCACTCGACGGGCTTTTCGCGTAGTCGAGGGAAATCATTTGTAAATGGCAAAATATCCTTCATAGTACAGGGGACATGTACATAGCCCCCACCTGGAATTTCTCTCATAGGGCATTCTGTTACCGCTTTTTCCTCTTCTCTTACAGGGTAAGCTGCAAAGGACTTTTCTGAGGCATCATCTTGTTTCCGGTACCACCTGCTCCTCCATTTATCCACATCTCCCCATTTTCGCAACAAAACAATTATGTCCTTAATCTGACTTATTCGTCCTGTGGTGTTTACATTTTCAATATCTTTCTCAGTGAAATCTACTCGATATGGTTTCTGTAAGGCTTTTACCTTTTCAATGTCTATACCCATTTCATTTGCTACTTCCTCTAATCTTTCGTGCAGATTCTTAGCTCTCCAAGTTATACTTTTACACAGAAATAGCAATTCTTCATCCTGATATGTTTTCAACTTTTCTGTGGGGATGGTCCCTACTATTTATTCTTCCAAGACCATTCTTAGGTCGGCCACATCTATCGATTGTGATTCTCTATCTTTTCTCTGCAAACTCCTCAGCCATTCACTTAATTCTTCTGACGTGGGGCCTACGGGTTTTTCCTCATTACCTTGTCCTAAATCTTTCGGAGTCTCCGATACAGATTCTATAGTAATTGTATGTTTTTCTACTACATTTGGGTTTACTGTCAGGTTTTTAGGAATATTTGGCTCTATCATACTCACTGTTTATCTCCATGGGTTTTCGTCTGAATTTTGCTTTGGCTTCCCAATCTGTCTATTAATGTTATAAGGGACCGTTCGGCAATGTTCACTATCCTTTTGTGTGTCAAAAATAGGCATCACAGGGCCTATGGTTACGGGAACAGTTACGGCTTCAAAAATTTTAGTTAATTCCCTGATCTTTTCAGTTAATTCTAAAGTGGTTTTTGCTAATTCTGCCAAATTTTCACCACTCATTTTATTCTCCTGATTTCTCTCCTTTTCTTGGAAAGAATTACTCTTCCCTAACTCTTGGGGTACTGGTTCAGTCTTAATGATTCGCAAAGTCTCTCTCATTGGGGCACTTGGAGTTAACATGTTAGATTCTGGTTGATACGGAGGTGGATTTTTATAAAACATGTCATCAAGAACATCATCCTCTGATTCATTCATTCCATACCTTCCTGATTCTATATTGTGTCTCTTTTCCGTACATTTTCTACCAACAGTTTCTTCAACATGCCTCACAGGGAATAAACCATCAGTCATATTCGCATTTCGCCATCGCCTCATTCTATCATCATGATTCTCATGTCCGTATGATCTACCAAACATGTACCTATATCTTCCACCACTCCTCTGTCTTTCTCTGTCATGCATTTCATCTTCCCATTCCGTCAATGCTTCAAACTGTGTTGGTCTAGGTCTCGGTTCAAGATTCCTCATTCTCTCTCTTAAATTTCTCAAGACCGCTAAATTAAACGAACCATGCTCTGGAAATGCCAAGACTCCATCGTCTTTGGTGTATTTTGCCCAATTGTCCACCCAAATGCAAGTATGATATCCATATTTCGCAACCATATAGGATGCGGGTGTGTTCGGTGGGGGAAGCAACTGTCCTTCCCTAGTCACAATCGGCTTATCCTTTTTAAATAAATTCGTAATTTTTCCAAACCAAGACTTTTTCTCTTGCTCTGGTGGATCGTAATACATAATTTTGTCTATATTGTGTATCGCTAGCTTTCTCCTACGACTATTCTGTTGTCTCAACCAATCGTAGCGCGACTTACACTAATGCACCAATCCGGAGCATCTATGTCCCTTCTGCAATTCACCAATCCCAGCGCGACTCACACTAACGCACCAATCCGGAGCGTTGACATCACCCTGTAACTCTCCAATCCCAGCGCGGTGTACACTAATACACCAATCAGGAGCGTCTAATTTTCTTACTACTAACCAATCTCAGCACGGCTTTTCTGACGTCAGCCTTGCTCGCTGTCGCGGCTCTCACTCCTGCTCCTGTTAACCCTTCCTTTACAAAAAGTCTCTCGATAGGCTTTTCACGTTCTTCAAATTCACAAATCTGTTAGTAACAACATAAAAATGCCACCATTGTCTGTTCCGCTAACCAAGGATAGTCAAAAACTTTTGTTACAAGAATTCCGTCTTTCCCGAGAGCAGCGCTTACCTCTGCCCTACTACGGAATCGTTACTTCCGTTGATAAAGTAGCACATCCCTCTACCTTACCCTTCTAACAAGCATCAGTTAACGGATTCTCCAGAATTAAGACACCTAGTTGGAAACGCAATGCTCCTGAGAAATAAAACCAGAGTTTCACAATTAGCCTGAATGACTTTTCATTCACGCACTTTCACATGGGAAAATGTAGTACATTCACGCAGAATTCTGTCTTTCTCGAGAGCAGCGAACAGTCTGCCCTACTACAGAATTAAAACACTTGTTAACAAAGAAGCACTTCCCTCTACTTTATCCTTCTAACAAGCTTAGGGAACACCTATTACCTTTCCAGTGATAAGCGTAATCAGAGCTCCTTTTGGACTCCTGGTACCTAGGACCAAAATTTCACAGGTGACCTTCGCTCCCATGCACTTCTTTCATACAGGAAATGTCTCTAATGGCAACACACGACGATGTTACCGAATCGAACTCAGACAATGCGTCGTGCGACTTCAATCGTCACACGTTTTTCCTGTGTACCTACAGGGCAACAACAATTCCGTCTTTCTCAAGAGCAGCGCATACATCTGCTCTACTACGGAACCGTTACAAACTTACAACTTCCTACATCCCAGAAGCCGTGCAAACAACATAGAACTCGACGCAACTCAACATAGAGTGTTAATACATAAACTTATATCAATCAATAATCAATAAGCAATGTACAAGCAATAATCACCAAACCAACACAATAAAACCATAACTCTGCTACCAGAAAAACTGTTGCAGCGCCAAAACCTTAAGTGAGGGCAAGACCTGTATCAATATCCTCCCTACGTCACAGACCCAGCATCACACTAACTCTTTTACACATGCAGTCATTGGTGGGGCCCATAACACCAACATTCACACATAACGTCCACAACGGTCTGCAAGCTCAGGAGGAATAAACGGTTCAAGCGCTTGACATGTAGGGGAATACCTTATAACCTATAAGAAGAAAAATTATTTTACATATCTATACATTAATATTCTTTTGCCTACAGATCTCAACCCTAAACATCAAGGCACTCCTCCTACCAGATCAATGGATCAAATTAGTTGGATTGGTTGATGGTGATTTAGAAGCAGCTAAAACACATTTCAATGTTTTGATCTTTACCTCCCTCAATAAATCACACTAACGCATTTCTCGTTAATGAATATCTGTTTATCTAATAATTATTGGAAAGTTTAAATTAGCATTTAGCAAGTTTATATCAAATTTCATGTAAATCACAGAACACCATATTTACCTAATCTGGCTATTGGGCGTCCTTTAAGTCATTCGCATAGCATAGTCAAATTGGCGGTCAATAACAAATCAGAATTCTTCGCTCAGCACGCTACAGACCCAAAGGATGGGCAAGGTTCAGAGACGTGCAAGCATTTACCTATGCCCATAGGTTTAGATAAGTTTGCATTTCATCAGATGATGGGCAGCATTTAGTCCGTCAAAGATTTCAGGAACGAAGCAGTCACTGTTGTGTAGCGTCACCGTCGTCTTCGTCAAAGACTTGTCGCTAAAGGGAGTGTGGCGAGCAACTCCCTATTCTACCATGTACTTATATAACAAAATCACAGTAAAAGTTACATTTCGATAATTTCGTACAGTCGTGATTGGTGGGTTGGGATCGTCCGATGGGTTTTAGCACAGTTTGAGGGGTGAGGTCACAGTTCAGTTTATTCCGGTTTCTTTTGTAAACGTCTATTGTCCTGTCACTTGGCTGTTGTCCCACTGTGGCCTTGTCTTAGTACAGCGGGTTACGGGTCATGCAGAGGCTGCAGTCATCTTTGTTGCACATGCGCTGTTTGCCCCGCGCCTTGTGGGACAGTGGCCACCACCTTGTGTCGCGTCAGCGGGCATTTTGTATTTTAGGCCCAAAGGATAACTTAAGCAAAACAAACACAAAAGTAATTAATACATAGGAGTAATGAATCTAATGTTTACCCCTTACTAATCCCTCTATGTGTATGTATTTATCTAGCGTATAGCGACATTCAAAGCGTTCATATTCACCCATTTGTTGTCATCTGGGGCAACAATACAAAGACATCACAAAAGCAAAATATAACATGCCGTATTCTATTTACTACATATACTATTGCTAGTATGCATACAGATTTTAGTCGTCAAGGTTATTTAGCCATGCAAAATGCAAATCCCACGTATAGTTGATATATTAATAATGTTAATTAGTTATTCATGCAAACTCATTTAATATTATTACAATTATTAGATTATGTAATTAGTATAGACATACAGAATAGGGGGGTATACAAAATTGTGTACTACCCGCTCCATCATCAGCACTGTGTATAACCCACACTTTAATTTCAAAGGCTGAGCTACAAGGACTACCTGTCCGCTACTTACATGCCATGAACACTGTCTCGTGTGTGTCGTCCAATGCTAACCTTCCAAAGTATTTACATTTTTCTGTGGGATTTTAGTGCTTCCAGGTTACGAATCAGTTAACACCTCAATATGGCTGTGGGCAACGTTTAAATGTTTTGTCACTGGATTATGGCCGCAAAACATGAATACATCAGGGTCTGAATTAGTATATGGAAGGGATGCCCAAAACATGTCTCTTCCAAATAGTAATTTAAAACCCATTTCTCTACCCATTTAGCAACTCAGGAAAACATTTTTCCGAATTGCTAAGTGAGTTTAGTAAATTTGAAAAAAGATTTTAGCATTCAAAAATCCTCCGATTTACTGAATCTTGGAAACTGCTAACGCTAAAACCCTCATTTACATGACGTCTTTTGACTAAATCCATCTCTACATCTAATTTGCATTGCTGCTGGTAGCACAGCAAAGGCAATAATTATTATATTATAGTGTCAGGGAAAATATATGAATTGGGTCATTGGTAATATCCCCAAAAATCAAGAGATAAATAAAAACCGTTTTAAACCATGCTTGTTTGCTTCAAAACTGCATCTAAAATACCTGCACCTAATGCAAAATCATTAGCTGTCACAATGATAAAGTAAAGTTCCTGAATTCTTGGAGCTATGAACCACATTTCAGTAAATTAAATTGACAGGCTCCTTGCTGATCAACTTCACCAGAGAGGGATAATTCAGAATCAAGGCTTGCCATGTGTGCTTCTTAGAGAAATGTCTGTATTTATTTGTAACTGGCTTGTATAATCCTTTTGTAAGTGTCAACCTAGAGATCTTTAGCTTTCCAGAAAGATCAGTTGATACTAAAGGACATTCCTATCAAGTAGAAAAATAATTGCTGAGCTTGTTTAGCTTTCCCTCAAACCACAGCACTGAAAAAAGTGGGGATTTTTACTAAAGCAGATTGAGTTTATCACACAGGTACACACATAGGTGTACACAGACCGACTCACACACAGATGCACCTCTCTGCATGTGCAGTAACCCATCCAAGTCAGACATGAAGACCAACTTGCAAGTTGGTAGGGGGATATAGCCGGCACCAAAATAAACTTAGGGTCTGATTTAGATAGGGATTGGTGATGGAGAATCCTCTTTGCCAAAAGGAAATTCCACTTGCCTCATTTAGAGTCGGTCAGAACGTAACTGTGTCACCAATGGAGTCTACTCTGTCTCCGCCACTGACATCCTCCTACAGCTCAAGGGAGTAAGGACCATAGGAGGTTTGGCCATCCACCTGTCCTACTTAGATGGGGGAACTTTTACTTTCACACACCATCTTTCAAGATGTGTCAGTAAGTGAAAAGTAAAAACATTTTAATGACCTGCATGCCATGGGAGAAAGCTCCCAAGTCAATGTATCTCATTTATTTTTTATTTTCAAAAAGAAAATCTGTCTTAGGGATTTTGATTTTGAAGATAAAAGAAAGGTATTGAAAGTGTGCAGTGTCGACGGAGCCCCACTGCACACTTTCATGCATTGACAGGAACTGCCATGATGACAGTTGCTGCCAATGTAGATGTCCACTGAAGCATCTCTGAATCCGGACTGTGGTTACTCCTTCAGGTTAACAAAGTATTTTACTAACCGAATGACTTCCTGAAAGGGGTAGGTCAGGAATATAGAGGAAACAATTTCAAATGGTCACAAACTCGTGATTACAATTTTAAAGGGACAAAAAATCAAAATGAGGGTGTATAGATTTTCTATACCTTACTCCACACAGAGATATGTTGGTGATTTATATATATACTCCAAATTCACAAAGTAAGCGCACACTCAGGGGATGGTTTATCACAGATTAGCTCCTTTTGCTCCCACACGCCCGCTGGTAGTTGGTGTGCTGCACCGGTGGAGTCCATATATATATATATATATATATATATATTCACTGAAAAAACCATAGGTTTCACACATGTTATAGTTAGCTGGACATTTTACTGATAAAAAACCAATGAAATTCCCCCGTTATAGTTACTGTAGGCAACTATAACTCACGCGACCGTAATCCTCTGCTGATGCTAATACTGTATTTAGGGGCCTATGCATCAACAATGCCATTTGCGATTCCTTATTAGCGAAAAATAAGGATTCGCTAATAAGGAATAGCAAAAGGCTATGCATGTAGGAATCGCTATTCAAATAGCGATTCCTTAATATTCCTTATTACCGAATCGGTAATACCGAATCGGTAATAAGGAATACCTACCCATTCATTCCTATGGGCTTGGAGGCCCATAGGAATGAATGTAAAGCCAGTCTGTATTAGCGATTCGGTATTACCGAATCGCTAATAGCGGGAGCACTTTCAAGGGTGCCAGGGTGTCAAAAGGACACCCTGTTGCACCCCTGAAAATGATATGTGCACATATGTTGCACACACACATGCTCTAAGGGCATGTGTGTGCGCAACATGAAACTTTGAAAAATGCACAAAAGTGCATTTTTCAAAGTTTTTGCAAATTACCATGCAGTTCATCTTCATGGTAATTTGCTCCCCCTATTAGCGAAATCGCTAATTTTTTAACTTTGATGCATTGCATTTAAGGAATCTCACTTTGGGATTCCTTAAATGCAATCGCTATTTAAGGAATCGGTATTTAAGGAATCCCTATTTAAAGAATCGCTATTTAAGGATTCCTTAAATAGCGATTTCTGCTTTTGGGTTGATGCATTGGGATTGGGTATTTTTTACTTAATACCGGGAGCTATTACCGAATCGGTATTTTACCGACTGGATTTTGGGTTGATGCATGAGGCTGTTAGACACTTATTTGCCCATGTCTTCTTCCATTAAATTTTAGCTATACATATATTACAAATATTTTTTTTCATAAAGACACATATGTCATCAGCAGAGGATTACGGTCGCGTGAGTTATAGTTGCCTACAGTAACTATAATGGGGGAATTTCATTGGTTTTTTATCAGTAAAATGTCCAGCTAACTATAACATGTGTGAAACCTATGGTTTTTTCAGTGAATTTGCAAGGTTTTTTAAATGCTAATTCCTAACTATAACGTGTGTGAAACCTATGGTTTTTTCAGTGAATTTGTACAGTTTTTTAAATGCTAAGTTACTTTACGCCATTTGTGGCGTGCGCGCCCACTTAACGCAGTTCGTTCCGTGCGCACACGGTGCGCTTCGCGCACCGTGTGCCCACGTTACGCTAGATGGGCCATGAACGCACGATGCGCTTCGCGCACCGTGCGCACATGAAGGACATATGATGAGCATCATTGTGACAGGTAAAATATATGTTTTGTTTAGCTCTATTAAGCCATGAACAAAAGGTGGCCTTCAGGCACCTTTTGCACACGGGGTGGGGAGAATGTGGATATTTTTTTATTTTTTTATTATTTCTTACCGTACGCGTACGGTAAGCGTAATCGGCGAAATTTTCAAAAAAATTAAATTTGCCTTTTTTCACTTGGGGGATCGTTGGGGACTCCCTCGACATGGCTAGGTGCTTGGGAGCTGTGTAAACAGCCCCTTTACATGTTTTTGCACTTGGTTTTTCAACCCCCTGTCAGAGTGCGAGAGAGAAAATGGCGGCCGCCGCTTCCTGGTTTCGACCGATTCGAATGTTTACTAAGATCTAAGGGCCAATCAGAATCGCGCTCGCGCACGCCACCGTACGCGTACGGTAAGCGCACCGTAAGCGCACCGTAAGCTGGCTCAGATATATATATTGATTTAAAGGCTATTTTCTCAGAATCTACTGAACAGATTTACACCAAACCTACAAAAGGCACTTCCTTGACCTGAGGACTACCTCTCTGCCAAATTTCAAGTAATTCTGTTCAGCCGTTCGGGCTGTAGCTGTGTCTAAAGGTCCTATGGAAAAATGCATGGGAAAAACGTGTTTTGGGACCCCCCTTTTATCTCAGCCCCCGCTTGACGAATCCCCCCGAGACTTTCAGGGTAGGAGCGGAGCGTAGCGCCCCACCTATTTTGAAAAATTCGCGAGGATTCGTCAACCGGCGCCAAAGTTATTCAAAATAGAATGTTGCAGATTTCCTATGGAAACGTGGTCCTAACTATAACTACCTACTGGCGACCGCCATATATATTACCTACTGGCGGTCGCCAGTAGGTAGTTATAGTTAGGACCACGTTTCCATAGGAAATCCGCAACATTCTATTTTGAATAACTTTGGCGCCGGTCGACGAATCCTCGCGAATTTTTCAAAATAGGTGGGGCGCTACGCTCCGCTCCTACCCTGAAAGTCTCGGGGGGATTCGTCAAGGGGGGGCTGAGATAAAAGGGGGGTCCCAAAACGCGTTTTTCCCATGCATTTTTCCATAGGACCTTTAGACAGGGCTACAGCCCGAACGGCTGAACAGAATTACTAGAAATTTGGCAGAGAGGTAGTCCTCAGGTCAAGGAAGTGCCTTTTGTAGGTTTGGTGTAAATCTGTTTAGTAGATTCTGAGAAAATAGCCTTTAAATCAATATATATATCTGAGCCAGCTTACGGTGCGCTTACGGTACGCTTACCGTACGCGTACGGTGGCGTGCGCGAGCGCGATTATGATTGGCTCTTAGATCTTAGTAAACATTCGAATCGGCCGAAACCAGGAAGCGGCGGCCGCCATTTTCTCTCTCGCACTGAGAGAGATGATTAACAAACAAAGCACAAAAACATTTAAAGGGGCTGTTCTGACAGCTCCCACACACATAGCCATGTACAGGGAGTCCCCAAAGATCCCCCAAGGCCAAAAACGGAATTTTTATTTTTTCGGTAATTTCGCCGATTACGCTTACCATACGCGTACGGTAAAAAAATAAAAAAAATAAAAAAATATCCACACTAACCCCACCCCGTGTGCAATTGGTGACCGAAGATCACCAATTGTGCATGGCTTATCACATAAGTAAAAAACGAAAAGATTAAAAAAAAAATATATAAAAAATAAAATTATCCACACTCTCTCCACCCCGTGTGCAAATGGTGCCCGAAGGGCACCATTTGTGCATGGCTTATAACTACTGCCAAAAAATTAAAATATTACCTTTAAAAACGAAGTGCATCATATGTCCTCCATGTGCGCACGGTGCGCGAAGCGCATCGTGCGTACATGGCCCATCTAGCGTAACGTGGGCACGCGGTGCGCGTAGCGCACCGCGTGCCCACCGTGCGTGCACGCCACGAATGGCGTAAAGTAACTTAGCATTTAAAAAACCGTACAAATTCACTGAAAAAACCATAGGTTTCAGACACGTTATAGTTAGGAATTAGCATTTAAAAAACCTTGCAAATTCACTGAAAAAACCATAGGTTTCACACATGTTATAGTTAGCGGAAATTTTACTGATAAAAAACCAATGAAATTCCCCCGTTATAGTTAGTGCTGGCAACTATAACTCACGCGACCGCAATCTTCTGCTGATGACATATGTGTCTTTATGAAAAGAAAATATTTGTAATATATGTATAGCTAAAAATGTATGGAAGAAGACATGGGTAAATAAGTGTCTAAATACAGTATTAGCATCAGCAGAGGATTGCGGTCGCGTGAGTTATAGTTGCCTGCACTAACTATAACGGGGGAATTTCATTGGTTTTTTATCAGTAAAATTTCCGCTAACTATAACATGTGTGAAACCTATGGTTTTTTCAGTGAATTTTTATATATATTCAAGGCATGTAGACGTGGAGTTAATTATAGTAAGTCCACACCTCCCTCTGTGCACTCAACTCTTCTATATTTTGTTCCTCGATATTCTGGTCATGATATATTGACAATTCGATATTTTGTCTTAGATATTCCCTACCAAAATCCTTCTCAACTGCAATACCAATCAGTTCCTGAATAAGGACTCTGCGGTTTATTTAGGATAAAGGACTCTCTAGCCTCATGAGTAATTAATTAATGATGATTTAACATTAATACAGTGATCTATGTGTGGAAAGGCATTTCATTGTCCTCTTTTCTGGATACCCGTAAATGCACAGAAAGTACAGACATCATACTAGCACAGCACAGCTTCCGCTTGTCCAATATATTTTAAATGATCATGATAAATTGTTGCATGTGACTCTGAAGTGGCTGCTTTGTTTCTTTATCAGTGGTTTTCTATGGTACTATAAGTATGTTGTGTGGTTTAGATATGAGCATGCCTGTTCAATTTATTCAGGCGAAAATAAGCATTTCAGCAGGTTTCCATGACAACAATCCTCGAATCCTTGCCTTCATACACGAGTTATTGCTCTTATACTTTCATACTCCAGGCAACGGAGACATGGAAATGATGTGGGTCTGAAAACACAATGAAATAGTTAATGCCTTCCAGTTCCCATAGATGAACAGTATATGTGACTGCAATATTCTTGAGAAAGGTGCTTCCAAGCAGAAATAAGAAATGTATGCAAAGGTCTGGCAGATCCCAAATGAACATTAAACATCATTTTTGTTATGATTTAAATAACAATTTAACTGATCATTTGCAAGTGTTGACAGATTTACAGGAAGGCAGCAAAACACAATTCCAAACTAAATAGACGAGATCTTTGAGAACGATTCCAGTTTCTGCCTCTCTAACTGTGGAGCGTTCTTCGCCTTTAATTGGGACAGCAAACAGCAAAACTGACATGCGTTAGACCTGGGCACCATATTGGTTAATGTATAAACTACAACAGAGGGACCCTGAATATTTAAATGTGTGAGGAAGGAATCAGGGAAATAAACTATACAACAACAACAAGGGCTTCCTACACCTATATACTTCAATTTTAGGCACTAAATCCATATAAATAAGGCAAAGCCCACATAAAGGGTGTACAAAAATAAACTACTTCATTTATTAGATAATTTTTTCATTTTTTGTGAAAGACATATAAATGTCCATTTTAAGTTGAAAAATAGATTAAATAAAATGCATATTAGATCACATTATTAGGAAGAAATAAAACTATGTCAACAGCAACACATACCATAATGACATTAATAAATAACATCAAAACATAATGCAAATACAAAAAACTTAGAACAGTGAAGACAAAAAATCACAAAAGCAATTTTAGACAGAAAGAATACAACATAAGGTAAGGCACAAAACAAGCGCCAAGCCAACCATATTGGTTAAGAAAGCATAATCTCAATTAATTCTGGATTGCTGCATTTTTTGCAGTTTGAGTAATTTTTGTTTTCCTCCTGGTGCGCTTTTTAAGATAACTTTTAGTCTCTGAGAGAGTGTGTGCTGTAGCTGTGAGATATCTACTGCTGAAATGAGTCACCCTCTGGGAACTCACGTAATTTGTATTTGTGAGGCATTCCCTTGCTTACAATTTACACACAAACGGCTGGCAAAATCCATATAATAAAACACATGTAACTTGGGTAAAATTGTGGTGATATCGCCAAGATGGCAGTGTCCAGTCCCGTACTGTGCTCCGGCTCACACCAGTTGTGCCATGTCCAGAGGCATCGGTATAACCTTTTGGGTGTAAATAGGGGCCAGGTAGTGGATTGCCTCTGAGAAGTTGGTGACTTGGTGCTCCTACTTGAAAGCAGCAGCAGAAAAGGAACTGCATTCACCACGTCTGGAAACTCACATTGGAAGCCCCTTTATGGTGGCCCCAACGCTGTGAGGAAATACCACCTTTGTAAGCCGGTGGAAGCATGGATGTGGAGGGGACTGCCCCAGTGAAGCTGAAGCACCTGAACTAGGGTGGTGGCCGCAGCCCAGAGATTGAAAAGACAAGGAGGAGCGAAGTCCAACCATGAAACAGCCATGATGGTGACTATCCAGGACTGCCGAGAGTGGTGATGAAGAGGCTCCCCGAGGGAGGTCCCTGAATGCTTTTGCCCAACCTACTGAGACTCTGACCCTGTGTAGTGGGTCAGTGACTGCACCTCTGGGGCTTCCGAAGGGAGAGGAGCTAGCTGTCTGAACCAGGTGAGCCACTGAAGAGGAAGCTGGGCCTGGCAGCCCACAGAACTGATTACAGTGGCAGCATGGAGCTGGAAGACCTGGTGCTGGTGTGAGGAGAAAGGAGTAGTCTGGCCACTTCTACCGATAACACCCCGTTTTCTGACTGTGTCCTGGAGTTGTGGGTGATTGGGGAACTTCTAACAAGGAGGAGGGCATCAGGGGTGTGTGCAGGAGCGTAACACAGGCCCCCGCATCCCCCGCAGTGCAGGGGGGCCCCCAAGCTACAGGGGGCCCCTTCAGCACTGCACTTTGGCCGGGGAGCTCCTGATCGAGTCTGGAGGGGGCCCCTCCACGTACCTTGCAGGGGGGCCCCCTCAATTATCGTTACGCCACTGGGTGAGTGGGAAGGCCACCCTTTTTCCTGCTTCTGCCTGCCTGAACCCTCCCTCTCATTGGGAGTTGGCTGAGATGTCCTCTGGTTGGCGTGGGTCTAGTGGGCAGTGCCTTTCAGAAGACATGGGGTGCAACTGAGTAATGGAACCTGAGCAGGGGTCCTGGACAGAGAAAAGAGGAATCAATACAGCCTAGCCAGAGTGGCATTGAGACAGCTATTGACAAGCTGGTCTAGGGCCTCCTTCAGGGATGCCTCTCCATACATTAAAATCTATCTGCAATGAATAACTCTGAAGGTAGCCCTTCCCCCTTTTGTCTCCCTCCCTTAGGAGATTAAGATCAGTGAAATGGAGACAACCAAGGCGGGGCAGAAGTAAACAGTAAATTACCCCTGGTCCATATCCTCAAATCAGAAGACCAGTGGAGCTGAGCAGAATGAGTCAGAGAAAGTGGTGGCAAGGGCCCCAGGAGAAGTGGAAGGGAAGGACCAATCACAAAACAATTTCCTATCAAACTATTTAAAGATTTTTAAAATTACATCTCTCAATGCGAGCTAATCTAACTGCTGAACGAAAACAGGCAAAATAAGACCTTAATGAGGTCAGAATGAGAGCCCTCTTCTTAGAGATAGCAGAGAGGAGAAGCAGGTATTTTTGAGTTAAGATGAGCACCTGGGGTCTGAAATACCACATTTGCACCTAAACCACACAGAAAACTCATCAGGTAGAAACAACGTTATAGTCATAGGTGTTCCAATAGAAATGGAGGAAAGTGATATTGAAGCCTTCATGCAGTCACTTTTTAGAGCGCTCTTAAGTGGAATGAGCACAGATGACATCCTGCAGGATGGAACTCACAGGACCGCCAAGGCCCTAAGGGCACCAAATCAATTTCCAGATATACAAGATTCAACTTTTTTCACCAAAATGAACAGATAATAGCAGAGGCCAGAAGAGCCAAAACTTTGCAGATAAGGAATATACTGATTTCTTCTTTTAGGACCTTTCTGTTGTGACATTACAAAGAATAAGACAGTTTCAGCCCATCCTGGATTTCTTGCGTAAGTGATAAATTCAATGCAAATGGAGGCACCGCTTCTGTCTAAAATTTTTATGAAAAAAAGCCTCCCTGCAGAAGGGAAAGGATGTGCTCAAGTCAATGGATGGAGATGTGAAGGGGGCACGTAAGGAAACATGAAAATAAAAGGTCCGGAAGACTATCTGACCAGACTTAGGGATGATCTGGCAGAAGGTTATAGGCAAACATACCAAATCATACCACAAAGCCAGGGAAGAGGCCATCATAAAAGAAAGCTGTGCTGCATAACCTGAAGAGCTTCAACATACTGGACAAAGGGCAGCCAATAGGTTTGAAGGACAATGATTTGTCCTCAGTGTGATTGATCCTATTAGTATTAATGATGGGCACCCATTAGGCGAGATGGACAGGGCCTGCTCCCTGAAGGAGGCGGAGAGTGATGGTGTCCCAGAGAATTATGAGAAAACAATTTTAAGAGTATGAGCGGGTGGGGATCAGGCAAGGCAGTTGCAGGTTGACCAAGGTGTCTGCCTTAACATTCAAAGTGGAACGGAGAGGATGGGCCAGAGTGGTGAGGGGATGAAAGAGGGGATTAACCCACTGATTAAACATTAGGAATGTCAATTTATTGGGACGCAGATGCATCTGGGGTGAAAGAATAGTGATGAGGGTAGTTTACAATGTTTTGCATGATTTGTTGAGTTCTGGAATGGGTATTTACTATGCACACTTGGCACAAATGTTTAAACTCAACATGCAAGCAGGAAAGTCTGGCACCACCATGGAAACCATACAGGAATACAACAAGCATACAGTTTCACATTCACAAGTAATTACCTTATTACTTCACCTTCACATACACCTTAACCAAAGATGGCCAACTATAAGCTCAGGGTTTGGAATGTAAATGGCCTCAAATATAAAATTAAATGCAGAGCAGTTCTCAACTGCTAAGGGTCATAGCCTTGCTGTGCAGGAAAACTCTACTCCCAGCAACTAAATATACCTTTCTGGACCAGTACGACTATGATAGGATCTATCACTCAGGGTTTTGCTAGCTCCGGGACACTGCTCGGTGTAGCGGGATGCTCTATAAATCTCCCATTTATTCAGGGTTCACCAGAAACACAAGTTGCTGTCCCATTGCCCAGGTACTTCCCCATATTGGTCTTCCAGAACCACATGGACACTCAAAGTTGTTTAGTCTCAGTCTCTGGTAGACTAGAGGCTGCAGCTCTGTATGGCTGCTTCACTCCCAATGGCTAGGAAAGCAAAAGAAACAATTGATGCATGGAATGCTGGACAATGCGAACATCCATATCCAGTCACAAGGATCTAGGTTAAATCCATCATTCTTTTGCTCGCCACACCACCCCAGTTTGGACCCAGCCATAGGCAAATCAGTCTTGAGCCTGTTACTTGTGGGAACAGTACAGCCCGAACTGCCAAGCCAAAACGATGGATTTAGGCTCAGATCTCTGTGCTGTGGTGAATGTATGACATTGTTCTGCATTCTGTCCATCAATTATTCTGTTTGCATTTGTCACACCGAGTTGGACGGGAACGCCCAGACGTGGGGCCTGTGCTCTCCATGCCACTGGAGTCATGCTATCCTGGCTGATCAGGGGTGAAACCCCGAAACCGGTCCTAGGATGCTTGTTTCCAGACCAGGAAGGACCTGGCGTGGCAGTTCGGGCTGGACTGTTCCCATGAGGCACAGGGTCAAGACTGATTTGCATATGGCTGGTTCAAACTGGAACGGCATGGTGAGCAAAAAAACGATGGATTTAGGCCCAGATATCTGTACTGGGGTGAATGTATGACATTGTTCAGCATTCTGTCCATCAACTGTTGTTTTTGCTTTTGTCACCCCGAGTGGGAAGGGTATGGCCAGACGTAGGTCCCGTGCTCTCTATGCCACTGGAATCAAGCTATCCTGGCTGAATACGGGTGAAACCCCGAAACCGGTCCTAGGATGCTTGTTTCCAGTCCAGGGAGGACCTGGCTTGGCAGTTCGGGCTGGACTGTTCCCATGAGGCACAGGATCAAGACTGATTTGCATATGGCTGGGTTCAAACTGGAACGGCATGATGAGCAAAAAAACGATGGATTTAGGCCCAGATCTCTGTACTGGGGTGAATGTATGACATTGTTCTGCATTCTGTCCATCAACCGTTGTTTTTGCATTTGGCACTCCGAGTGGGAAGGGTATGCCCAGATGTGGGCCCCATGCTCTCCATGCCACTGGAAACAAGCTATCCTGGCTGAAGAGGGGTGAAACCCGAAACCGGTCCTAGGATGCTTGTTTCCAGTCCAGGGAAGACCTCGCTTGGCAGTTCAGGCTGAACTGTTCCCATGAGGCACAGGGTCAAGGCTGATTTGCATATGGCTGGGTTCAAATTGGAATGGAATGGTGAGCAAAAAAACGATGGATTTAGGCCCAGATCTCTGTACTGGGGTGAATGCGTGACATTGTTCTGCATTCTGTCCATCAACTGTTGTTTTTGCATTTGTTATCCCGAGTGGGAAGGGTATGCCCAGAAGTGGGTCCCGTGCTCTCCATGCCACTGCAGTCAAGCTATCCTGGCTGAAGAGGGGTGAAACCCCGAAACCGGTCCTAGAATGCTTGTTTCCAGTCCAGGGAGGACCTGGCTTGGCAGTTCGGGTTGGACTGTTCCCATGAGGCATAGTCAAGACTGATTTGCATATGGCTATTTTCAAACTGGAACAGCATGGTGAGCATAAAAATGATGGATTTAGGCCCAGATCTTTGTACTGGGGTGAATGTATGACATTGTTCAGCATTCTGTCCATCAACTGTTGTTTTTGCTTTTGTCACCCCGAGTGGGAAGGGTATGCCCAGACGTTGGTCCCGTGCTCTCCATGCCACTGGAATCAAGCTATCCTGGCTGAAGAGGGGTGAAACCCCGAAACCGGTCCTAGGATGCTTGTTTCCAGTCCAGGGAAGACCTCGCTTGGCAGTTCAGGCTGAACTGTTCCCATGAGGCACAGGGTCAAGGCTGATTTGCATATGGCTGGGTTCAAATTGGAATGGAATGGTGAGCAAAAAAACGATGGATTTAGGCCCAGATCTCTGTACTGGGGTGAATGCGTGACATTGTTCTGCATTCTGTCCATCAACTGTTGTTTTTGCATTTGTTATCCCGAGTGGGAAGGGTATGCCCAGAAGTGGGTCCCGTGCTCTCCATGCCACTGCAGTCAAGCTATCCTGGCTGAAGAGGGGTGAAACCCCGAAACCGGTCCTAGAATGCTTGTTTCCAGTCCAGGGAGGACCTGGCTTGGCAGTTCGGGTTGGACTGTTCCCATGAGGCATAGTCAAGACTGATTTGCATATGGCTATTTTCAAACTGGAACAGCATGGTGAGCATAAAAATGATGGATTTAGGCCCAGATCTTTGTACTGGGGTGAATGTATGACATTGTTCAGCATTCTGTCCATCAACTGTTGTTTTTGCTTTTGTCACCCCGAGTGGGAAGGGTATGCCCAGACGTTGGTCCCGTGCTCTCCATGCCACTGGAATCAAGCTATCCTGGCTGAAGAGGGGTGAAACCCCGAAACCGGTCCTAGGATGCTTGTTTCCAGTCCAGGGAGGACCTGGCTTGGCAGTTCAGGCTGGATTGTTCCCATGAGGCACAGGGTCAAGACTGATTTTCATATGGCTGGGTTCAAACTGGAACAGCATGGTGAGCAAAAAAACGATGGATTTAGGCCCAGATCTCTGTACTGGGGTGAATGTATGACATTGTTCTGCATTCTGTCCATCAACTGTTGTTTTTGCATTTGTCACCCTGAGTGGGAAGGGTATGCCCAGACGTGGGTCCCGTGCTCTCCATGCCACTGGAATCAAGCTATCCTGGCTGAATAGGGGTGAAACCCCGAAACCGGTCCTAGGATGCTTGTTTCCAGTCCAGGGAGGCCCTGTCTTGGCAGTTCGGGCTGGACTGTTCCCATGAGGCACAGGGTCAAGACTGATTTGCCTATGGCTGGGTTCAAACTGGAACGGCATGGTGAGCAAAAAAATTATGGATTTAGGCCCAGATCTCTGTACTGGGGTGAATGTATAACATTGTTCTGCATTCTGTCGATCAACTGTTGTTTTTGCATCTCCACAACAGAGCCTCAAAAAATGGGCACCGCCAAAAAGAGTTCCTCCACGGCATGGACTGAAAAGTCCATGCCTTGCAGGAACTGGAGTGCATGCACACAGGGGGGCAAATGTTGTGCCCCCCTGCATCACCCCAGGGTGCAGAGGCACAATGGGCTTTGTTTCCTCTCTGCCAGGGTTTTCATGGTGGAGGAACTGCCATGAAAACCATGGTGGAGAGGAAACTGCTAATATGCTTGGCAGGACCGCGGCAGTCCTGCCAAGCATATTGATGCCACCTAACCACCCCAACACCACCAGGGAATGGCGGTTCCCCAGCAACTGCAGCAGGGCAATGGCAGTCCGACCACCCTAATCATAATAGGGTGGTTGGGTGACCTCCGCTGCCGCAGCCCCATGAGTCTGGTGTTCCAACTCGTAATTAAGCCCTAAGTGATTGCAGCAAAGTCTGGCCAAAAAGGGAAAGAAGACATGCTGAAATATGGCCAGAGGAATAATCTGAGAGATAAGTGTGACAGAGCAGTAAACTCATTCCACCATGAATGGTGCAAAAAATGAGACAAGGGACTTCATTACAAGAGTGGGATTCCATTTGACCCTTAACCCTGTTCCAGGCAGGTCGCTCCCCACGCCGCACAGCACCACCTGTGTGTCCGTGTCGCTGAGCCCGCTGCTGCCGCTTCTGCTGGAAGTTCAAGGCCCTCCTCCACCCGTAGGCTACCACCTACGCCTCATCCCTGGTGGCCAGTGGTAGGCCGTAGGTTCTGTATGCTCGCTCTGCCCCTTTCTCCCTGTCTGCCTTGCTGTGATTGTGCTTTCTGGTCTTGTACTGTAATTGGTTTTATTCCTCCTTATTCCTTTTTTTACCCCTTTTCTCCCTGTCTGCCTTGCTGTGATTGTGCTTTTGCTCTTGTATTGTATTTGGTTTTATTCTTCCTTATTCCTTTTTTGTACTGTTATTGTGCCCTTTTTGCCTTCTGTATACTCCGCCCGTTCTGCCCCCGTTTTTCCTGCCGCTGCATCCCCTGCGGCCACACCCCCCTGCTCGCCCATTCGTCCTGCTCCCACCTCCCAGCTGCTCCTCCCTCCCACCTCCTCTTCTTATGGCAGCTGCCGAGTGGCCGCATGCAGCGGCGCGCCGCTGGCATGCCGAAGATGCGCCTAAGGCAAGCCCGTCTGCGCCCGTCCGTGCCTGGACCGTGTCCAGCGCCCTAACCCCTGGCCCCCATGAACACCATGACACCCAATGGTGGTACGACGCCAGCACCTTCCACGCACTCAACGACGGCCAATCACACACCTGCTTTCGGGCCACCCCGAAGCGCACCCATGGATGCTTCTCCTGCCGGAACTGCAACTACACCAGCCTACGAACCACCACCACGCCCATCGGGGTAGGACGCAACAGCCTCCGATGCCTTCTACTCAACACCCGCTCCGGCCGCAAACACGCCATCAAACTCTGGGACCTTCTCAACTCCACTTCCCCAGATGTCACCTTCCTGACGGAGACCTGGATGAACCCCTCCTCGGCACCCGACATCGCCATAGCCATCCCTGACGGCTACAAGATCACCCACAGGGACCACACCAACAGAACAGGAGGAGGAATCGCCATCATCCACAGAAACACCCTCAGAATCTCGACCAGCATCGATGACACACCGATCGCTGCCAAACACCTGCACTTCCAGATCCACACCGACCCCAACACCACCCTCAGAGGAACCCTCATCTACAGACCACCCGGTCCCCGGCCGCAATTCAGCGACTCCATAACTGACTTCGTCAACACGCACGCCCTTGCATCCATGGACTACATCCTCCTCGGAGACCTGAACTTCCACCTCGAAAACATCAATGACAGCAGCTCTGCTGCCATGCTCGACAACCTCTCCAACCTCAGACTCAAACAGCTCATGACGACTCCCACCCACACTGCCGGACACACGCTCGACCCCGTCTTCTACGCCAGCAACCACGTCACCCTCAGCCACACCACTGAACTCCACTGGACCGACCACCGCTGCGTCCACTTCACCTTTGAGAAGCCCATCACACACTACCGCACACAACGGGCCCCCCACTACAGCTGGAGCAAAGGCACCGAAGACCAGCTAATCACCACCCTCACATGAAACCCACCAACGGACACTACCAACACTGACTCCGCCGCCATTAACCTCAGGCAATGGATCGACGACTGCACCAACACTCTCACCCCGACCAAGAAACCCTCGAACAGACGCACCGACAGAAAAGCCATCTGGTTCACCGCTGACCTCCAGGCATCCGAACAGGCCTGCTGTAGACTCGAGAAGAAGTGGCTCCACGAACAGACAATGGACAGCAACACAGCCTACAAGAGTGCCATCCGCAGACACCACCAACTCATCCGAACCGCCAAAGGGACCTCCTTCAAAGAGCGCATTGACAAAAATGCACATAACAGCAAAGAGCTCTTCAACATCGTGAAGGAACTCTCCAACCCCAGCTCCAACTCCAACAACATCCCGCCTCTGCGACTCCCTAGGCACCTTCTTCCACCGCAAGATCGCAGACATCCACAACAGCTTCAACAACCAGGCCCCCCTGACAGACACAGACACCCCCGCCCCACTGCCCCCCATCCACATCGACCCTCTGCTCTTCTGGACCCACGTTAATGACGAAGACACCATCAAAATCATGAACACCATCCACTCCGGCTCACCATCTGACCCCTGCCCGCACCACATCTTCAACAAAGCAAGCTCCACCATTGGACCCCATCTACGCACGATCATCAACAGATCCTTCGAGACCCCCACCTTCCCGGAGAGCCAGAAGCACGCTGAGATCAACGCCCTACTCTAGAAACCCAAAGCAGACCCCAAGGACTTCAAGAACTTCCGGCCCATCTCCCTCCTCCCGTTACCGGCAAAAGTCATCAAGAAGATTGTCAACAAACAACTGACCTCCTTCCTCGAACAGAACAACATCCTGAACCCTTCCCAATCTGGATTCCACAGCAACCACAGCACCGAAACAGCCCTCATCGCAGCCACCGACAACATAAGGGCCATGATGGACAATGGAGAAACTCATCCTCCTGGACCTTTCGGCCGCCTTCGACACCGTCTGTCACCACACCCTCTGCACACGCCTCCACAATGCAGGGATCCACGACAAAGACCTGGACTGGACCACCTCCTTCCTCACCGGCAGAACCCAGAGTGTCTGCCTTCCCCATTCCACTCCAAAGACACCAAGATCATCTGCAGCGTACCCCAAGGATCGTCCCTCAACCCGACACTCTTCAACGTCTACATGGCACCGCTCGCCAACATCGCCCGATCGCACGACCTCAACATCATCTCATATGCCGACGACACGCAGTTGATCCTCTCCCTCACCAAGGCCCCCACCACCGCCAAGTCCAACCTCCACGAATGGGTGAAGGCCATCGCTGAATGGATGATGAACAGCCGCCTGAAACTGAACTCGGACAAGACGGAGATCCTCATCATCAGATCCACTCCCTCCGTTTGGGATGACTCGTGGTGGCCGGCCACACTGGGAGCTGCACCGACATCTACTGACCACGCACACACCCTGGGAGTCATCCTGGACTCCGCACTGTCTATGACCCAGCAAGTAAACGCCATCTCCTCCTCCTGTTTCAACAGCCTCCGCATGCTCCGCAAGATCTACAGATGGATCCCCACCGGAACCAGAAGGACGGTCACCCAGGCCCTCGTCAGCAGCAGACTGGACAATGGCAACGCTCAATACGAAGGAACCTCAGCAATACTCCAAAAACGACTACAACGCATACAGAACACCACTGCACACCTCATCCTTGACATCCCCCGCCACAGCCATATCACAGCCCACCTAAAAGACCTGCACTGGCTCCCCGTCAACATGAGGATCACCTTCAAGCTCCTCACCCACGCTCACAAAGCACTTCACAACACTGGACCAGCGTACCTCAACGGATGACTCACCTTCTACACTCCGAACCGCCTGCTCCGCTGACCTCGCCCTCGCCACCGTCCCCCACATCCGTCGAGCAACTGCCGGCGGCAGATCGTTCTCCCACCTCGCCGCATAAACCTGGAACACCCTCCCCACCCACCTATGACAGACCCAGGACCTGCTGGCCTTCAGGAGACTCCTCAAGACCTGGCTGTTCGAGCAGTAGCAGCACCCTCACTCCCCCCCCCCCAGCGCCTTGAGACCTGCACGGGTATGTAGTGCGCTCTACAAATGTATTGATTGATTGATTTGGAGAGACTGCTGCTCCAGACTACTAGTTGCCTGGTGTTAATGCACCTGGGAGTCCAACAGAGCAATGGACTTATTCCATCTAGAAGGAGCAAAAAATTATGAAACAAAAGGCTTAACTAGGAATCTCTCATGTGTGTATCTGCTGTGTGGGTTTGACTCAGCCAGACAACTTGTTGTCTGCACACCCTCGATTACTGCACACAATTACACTGTGCACAGTTTTAGTGGAGATCCGCACCCATTAAAACCTTAGGCAGCAAAGAGCAGGTCTGTGAGCTGAGGCACAGTCCAGTCTCCACCTCCTCACCCAATCCCCTGCAGCATCACAATGGGGAACAAATCCCTGCACCAGCATTCAGGAGGCTCTCCTGCTCCTGACGGTGTAATAATGAAGCATCAATCAGGTAGCCAGGTAATGTAGAACAGGTTGTATATTTATTAGGCAGGTTACAGGATCAAATATGATGGTAGATCACAAGTAAAGCCTCAAGTAAGACCACTAATAAGTCCCAAGTAGAACCCCACCAGGAGCAGCCTCCCTGCTGCTCAGCCCATCTCTTCAAACTGCCAAGTCCTCCAGTCCCCCACTCCCAACATTCTAAGTGACATCACACATGGCTGAGCAGCAAGGGACAGAATAGTAATAAGGAAGATGCACACAACACAACAGGTTATAACACATCTTCCTTCCTTACGAAAACAAAGTATGAAGATACAAATACACAAAATCAAAATATCACCAAAAACTCCATCGCTTACATAAACAGAAATTCATTATGCAAGTGAACATACATCAAATCAGAAAATACCTACAAGAAAAACACTAAAGCAAAAGAATAATGAACCCATCCCCCTCCCTAAGGAAACTAAATAGATGGGTACACACCACCAACATAAGGGAAAACACCACCTCCCTTAAACTCAGAAATAGGGGAACTGCGTCACCCTATAGGGGAAAAACACCTCCCTTAAACTCAGAAATAGGGAAAATAAACCTCCCAATGATACAAAACACAGAAATAGGGGAACAGCGTCACCCTATAGGGGAAAAACACCTCCCAAAAGACTCCGAAATAGGGAAAATAAACCTCCCTATGATACAAATCACAGAAATAGGGGAACAACGTCACCCTATAGGGGAAAAAAAAAACACCTCCCAAAGACTCTGAAATAGGGAAAATAAACCTCCCTATGATACTCCAAAATGATACAAAACACAGAAATAGGGGAACAACGTCACCCTATAGGGGAAAAACACCTCCCAAAGACTCTGAAATAGGGAAAATAAACCTCCCTATGATACAAATCACAGAAATAGGGGAACAACGTCACCCTATAGGGGAAAAACACCTCCCTTAAACTCAGAAATAGGGAACTAAACCTCCCTATGATACAAATCACAGAAATAGGGGAACAACGTCACCCTATAGGGGAAAAACACCTCCCTTAAACTCAGAAATAGGGAAAATAAACCTCCCTATGATACAAATCACAGAAATAGGGGAACAACGTCACCCTATAGGGGAAAAACACCTCCCTTAAACTCAGAAATAGGGGAACAACGTCACCCTATAGGGGAAAAACACCTCCCAAAAGACTCCGAAATAGGGAAAATAAACCTCCCTATGATACAAATCACAGAAATAGGGGAACAACCCCCTATGATCCAGAACTGGGCAATTAGCCCCCAAACACCTCAAAACTGGACATTCAGCTACAAAACTTCTCAAACACCAACCAAAAACCAACACCGTAACAGGGTACATACATCCCTATGAAACAAAAATTGGGGTATACACCACCCCACAACCTCAACATAAAGGACACACCACATTATGAAACTAAATCGAAACACACACAACCCCCACAGGATAGAGGCACATTCACTCACACCCCCACAAAACAGTATTGTAGCAATGACAACCATAATTAGGAAATCTCTTACTCCGGTGAGCGATCTCTCACCCGAAGTCCTCACCCAAAGTGAAGTCCTTGTCCATAAAATCCAATGTAGCTGTAATTCAATACAGTGCCTCAGGAATGTTGCACAGTAGGTGCTTAACAAGTTTTCCCAATTTTGTCCATACGGTACTCCTTCAACGCTTATTCAGTGACATTACTATTTATGTACTTTTGCACATCACCAACAAAACCAGCAGTGCCTCAATTCTAGCTTTATGCTAATGAACTGCAAATAAATTACTTTAAAAAGTTCACAAGGTGGCGCTGTTGTCACAAAGATGTATCAAAAACTTGCTTGTTTTACAGCAACGAGATCATCGATCAGCACGATAGCGAGTGAAGAAACTGACTGACAACACTCACCTTATCCACTCATGAGTGTCACAAATTATTTCTTGGAAAGTTGACATATGTATAAGCCCGTGGTGCGTTAGTAAATCCATCTCCAAGCCGGCGGCGTTACCATGTGTTCCGGTAACCATAGGAACAAGTAACAATACGGCAAATTCACGTTGAGAAAAGCTGCGCGATGACGTGTCCACCCTAGCAACACGGAAAGAATAACTTTACCATGACGGTGCACTGTCTCTTCGCCAACACCCACGGAGATTCCAACACGTCATCAGTAGGAGGAAGACAGCACCCAGGGAAGGATCTCCAGAAAGCAACGGTAATTAGGGGTTTGATACGTTATACTGAAGGACACGCTTCACTTCTCACTTCGTATTGTGCCAATGTCAAATTCTCTCACTTTCATGTGCCTCACGAATTATTTACCGCTTGTCTCAAGTTCATATTTAAATTGGTAAAATCAGTTGTGAAACGCTCTTGCTAGAATTTAAATCATAACATGCAGCTTGTAATGTCGATGTCGCTTCAGTTATCTCATCAACATACTGAGTAAAAAAAAACTCTTCTGAAGACTCAAACAAATTTGTGCAGCACGGATATTAACCAATACAGTTCCGATTTAACTGAATAACTCATGTTAATCATGTGCCAGATAATTTCAATAGTTGCAGTTTCAAACTGACACTCACCATTAGGGCGACCGATGGAGTGGTCACTGGTGGGGCTCCTAAGTGTCAGTTTGGTAAATTCCACTTGTAATTTCTCATTAAGTTCCTTTTTCCATTTCCAGTTCATAGGATTCAATTACTTTCCCCTTCAGTAACACACAGGTTCCTCAAATACCCGCTTTTAAATTCTCTTGAAGTTCCTTCCTTAACTCTTGAAAATCCTTTAAGCAACAGAAACCATAGTCCATTGAAGTAGCAGGTTCTTTCCAGTCGTCGCCAGTGTAATAATGAAGCATCAATCAGGTAGCCAGGTAACGTAGAACAGGTTGTATATTTATTAGGCAGGTTACAGGATCAAATATGATGGTAGATCACAAGTAAAGCCTCAAGTAAGACCACTAATAAGTCCCAAGTAGAACCCCACCAGGAGCAGCCTCCCTGCTGCTCAGCCCATCTCTTCAAACTGCCAACTCCTCCAGTCCCCCACTCCCAACATTCTAAGTGACATCACACATGGCTGAGCAGCAAGGGACAGAATAGTAATAAGGAAGATGCACACAACACAACAGGTTATAACAGGCGGCTTTCCAAATACCCCAACCCTCTGATACCTGCTATTACCCGCCCTCACCCTCTGATTCACCACCTGCTTAGATCAGGAATAAACAGTCGAGAAGAATCAAGAAATTCTAGGTCCCTATTAGTCCCCATTCCAGAGACACACTCCCGTGGTAGCAAGATTTTGACATGAAGGTACCAGCCGGAATCATTAATCCTGTCCCGGTATTTCCCTCACATGAATCTGTAAAATCTATAATGTGGCTCAGAGACCACCAGCGGGTTGCGTCAGCAGAAACAATGTTACTACGAATTACCCAAGATTTTGTTTATACAGAATGAAGTCCTCCCTTCATAAAAGCAATCGTATAAAATATTTAATATCGGCATTACAAATCCAGTTGGACTAATACTTATTACATGCTGCTTTCATCGCATTCTGTAAGCTGATAAGCAGCTTTTAAATTCAGTTTTCTTTCTGGTTTCTGGTATCATAATGTTTCCGCCATGCTCTCTCAGCTCAGGGCAGGCAGCTGATCTAAGAGCCCTGGAGAATAGTTAGTTCTTGGTTTTGATCTATGCCGGCTGATTCTGAGAAATATACTGTAAAATTCTTCCATGGGGTGTGCCAGGTGTAAAATGGCATTCTAGGACCTATCAAATAAAGTTCATTGTTTACAATATGCGGCTTTCAGTGAGGGACGAGTTTTATAGTGCAGTCTTTATTTAACAAGCTGTTTGGCTTAACGAGCAAGGCAAACAATGATGTTAAAAGAAACAGCCATGCATATTTCAAGAATGCAAATATAACCATGCACTAGAAAAAGCAGCACACTTGAAAAGGTTGAAATTAAATGCAATAAAATCAAATTAACATCCATGCAGTTAACACTAATATAAAAGTGGACTGAACGTTCATAACAGGCCAAAGAAACAGTTTAAAAGAATTGATCCAGCATTAGTTCATCAGGGGTAACATTTAAATTAGGGAACCATTAGGTGTGTAGTTTAGTTGTACAGAGAAAGTTTAAAGAGGAAACAAGCATCACAAAAACACAAGTCTGAAGAGGAAAATACACTAACCTCCAGCAATAAATGTCCTGCTTGATGTAAGGAGGCAAGCCCCTGCAAGGGTATCCTGGCATTGAGCAGGTGTGTGTGCATAGCCCTGCCTATGGTAGGTTGGTTAATTGAATAGCCAGGTCTTCAGCTTTTCGCAGAATTCATCAGGAGAGGAGGAGGCTCTAATGTGGCGTAGGGGATCATTTAGTATTCCTACAAACACAATCTTTGAGCACCAGTCATATCATTAAATCAGAAAGAAAAGTGCATTGTGTAATGTCAAAGCGACAATGACTTGAGATTAAGGGCGGGCAGTGAACTCCGCTGCGACAGCGAAGTTTGCCGAGGTTTAGTAACTCTGCACTCCACTTGGAGTGTGAAGTTTTCCAAAACTTCGCCTATGCAGCGGAGCGGAGTTCCCGGTGCAGAGAACACCTACCTTCCTGGCAAATCAGTGTCCTTTGTCCTGCTCCTGCTGCTTGGCCACCCTGGGTCCACTTCTGCTGCTCCGTGAGAATTTCAGAAAGAACTGCAGCGTGCATGGCGTATACCTATAGGTCAAGCATGCCTACATGCAGTATGCCAACCTGTAGAGGCTGTTCTAAAGCTGGATTCAGGCACATCAGAAAAGCAAGCTCTATAACTTCTTTTCTGTTGCTTTAAATTCATATTTTATCTCACTCCTGTCAATAGTTAGACTTTATTAACGTTTTAATAAAGCCGTCCCATGTTAACCTATGAAGCTAATGCACAACAATGGGGAAAACCATCAGCAGCAGTTTTCCAATCACCAGGGCTTATAAAACATTTTTCATAATGCCCCTGGGGCACATAGGGTAGACCTTAAGGATGACGTATACGTAAAAATAAGGTTGTTTAAGACTTTGGAAGTACTTATAATTCTGAAGTTGAATTTGGGCATAGTTTCATTTTAAAAGCAGCTTGCAAAGTTAGGCTGGCTTTTGAAATGACAGCAGGCAACACAGCAGAGCATACTTAAGTGCATTAAATCCGCTGGGCCTCTAAACTTACCTGCCCTACCATATACTAGGGGCTTACATGTAGGTTGTCATACCAATAGTAATTACACCTATTTACAATGTACCTTTTAAAAATAGCACTGGCCCTGGGCCTGGTTAACAGGGACCAATTCACAATCAGAGTAAGTAACCACCAGTATCAGTAAAAATATGAGGGCGAGCAGGGTAAAAAGGATCAATTTCTCACAATAATACAAATATGAGGACCACTGCAAGCTGAATTCACCTGTTGAAAACATAGTCATTATGTTCAAACTTTTTGGGGAAGGATTGTAAGTCTCAGCAATTTTCTGATAGTCCATGAACGTGCATACCTTTGTCCTGCAGAATCTTCATTGTGCAGTACGTTTCGGGGCTTGTCATTTTAATCAGGCTTTCCTCATTCGGAGAATTGAGAGTCAAAGGGAAATCTGGCCAGGTCAGATGATGCTCTCATTCTCCTAGATCTCTTCTTGATGTGTTCTAAAGATGGGTATTGTTGCCCCATGAGGGTTCACTGACAGAATATCGATGTAAAAATATAGAGGTACAAAATATACATGAAAAAATATAGAATGCAAAAGTATTGACTCCCTATACTTAAACAGGTAAGTTCAAAAATATTGAAACAAAAATATTGATGTCAAAAATATAGCTGTACAAAATATTGATTTTTATAGATATATAAAATAAAAAGGTATATATTAAATATGTTAAATAATAACATGTATTTAAAAAAATTAAGTAGATTTAATAGAAATTTTTAACAAATACAACAAGTAAACTTAATTAAAAAAATTAAACACACATACATAATATTTAATATATATTTACATTAAAACAATTATTAAACTACTAATTTTAACATATGTTATCATTTTAAAATTATATAAAAATGTCTCAATAACATAAAATCTAATAAAAAGAAATTATGTTATAAATTATAAAATTAAACTATTTAAAAATCTTTAAACTTAAATTTCCCACACCAGTGAGTGCAACAGTAGAAAAAGTGTTGGGTAGCCGAGGGGTACAAATTACTATTCCCACTCCAGTGAGTGCAACAGTAGGGAAAGTGTTGGATAGCAGTGTGGTAACAATTACTATTCCCACTCCAATAATTGTAACAGTAGGGAAATTATTGGATAGTGGAGGGATAAAATGTACTGTTCCCACCCCAATGAGTGCAACAGTAGGGAAAGTGTTGGATTGCAGAGGGGTAAAAACTAATATTCTCACTACAGTGAGTTCAAAATTAAAAATATATCTATATATCAACAACAAAACAAAATAAATAAAGGAACATTTACATATGTAAAAATTAAAATACAAATATAGTTAATATTATAATTAAAAATATATATATCATAATGTTAAACACATATGTCAAATGCCTACAATTATAATAGTAAATACAATAAAAAATAATTTTCAAACAAATAAATATTTTTAATTAGAAATGATTTAGAAAAGAAAACATTATTATTATATAAATCTACTTTTTTATTTCCTACCCTATAACTTCACACAATTCACAACCCATATCTAAATTTAAAAAAGTGTACTTCCATAATTAACGTAATTAATTACCTCCATTTAAAGAAATATTAATTAAAAAACAAATACAAAATTAATTAACTTCCAACATTTTACCCCATAATCCCTACAAGCCACAGCTAAAATTAAACTGTAAACATTTATTACACAATTAAAAAATTTTACAATTAAAAAACTAATAGTATTTAACAACTGATTATTAAGTAAATAAAATTAATTTACTCCCCATCCTTTACCCCTATAAAAGGAAAAAACACACACATCAAAATTAAACAATTACCCTAATTAACTATCAATTAATTAATATTAATGATCAAATAATTATTAACTAATTAAACATAAATAATCTCCCACCCTTTACCCCTATAAACGCAACACCTAAAATGTATTACACAATTTCAATATGTAATTAATCAATATTAATTAACAACTAATTATTAATTAAATAAACATACTTATTTATTTATTTGTAGAGTTTTATATAGCGCTAGCTACACCTGGAGGTATCAGAGTGCTTTACATAGAAGTGAAGTAAATATACAGTTACACTAGTTGCATCGGTTACAAGAGAACAAAGAAAAAATACAAGAACAAGTCAAAAAGGAACATCGAAGGTGGTGGGGGAGGGAAATTGAGCCTGTAGCTGGACATTGGACCAAGTCAGGCATACCGGCAATGAAGACGGTTAAACATCAGGAGACCCTCCAAAGTCAATGTCTACAAACCAACCGGACCGCTCGGGGACACGGAATCCACGGCACCCGGGGCCGGTCTTGCTCACCGCGCTGGAGCACTCTGGCTGTGGAGAGGGCCAGAAGTAGGGGGCGAAGTGGATGTCTCGAACGGATCATCATTATTGATAGGGAGTAGGCGTTCCAATGGGGGGGATCGCCGAGAGGTGAAAGTCAGGCTGTCGAAACTATGTCAAAGACTGGCCTCATGCGGAGATCTCAGAATCCGATCAACGCCGCCAAGATGGAGGGCTCTGGTCTCAGTCACATCGATATCCTGCACAAACTGGAGGAATTTCAGATCCACCAAACGCCAATTGTGGAGGAAGTCAATCTCAGGGTGCTGGACTCGATGGGGGTGGCAGCCATGGGGAACAAGAGGATGGAAGACAGGAACTCACCACTCTCTCCGGGGTCATCAAGGAATCACTCAGGGACTCAAGGGCAGCAGCATCGCGGCGAGCCCTCCTGCTTTGTCTCAGGAAAGCGACTCTTGTGCAAAAAGCAAATCTAGAAAAGGGGAGTGATTCAGTTCAGGTAAATCAGAGGTTGGAATCAAAAACTATAGCAAAAGGATTGAATGGTGCTATATCACCGTTACCACGGACCGGGAGGCGAAATCCAGAAGAGAGAAACTCCACGGAGACAGAGACACCACGGACCTAAAGGCGATATCCTGAAGACATCGCGGACCGGGAGGCGTAATCCTGAAGAGAGAAACGCCACGGAGTCAGAGACACAAAAAACAGATTTGATGAACATCGCTATGATGGAAATGCCACATAAAGGAACACAGGATCACCACAGTATTTCATCACGTGAGCCTAAGAAGGCACCCAAAGTCCTACCTGTTTAAAGACCAGCCCTGACGAAGACCTTCGTTTGAAACATTGTGCTTGGTCCTATTCATTGAAGGTCGAAACACTTTGGCTCTTTATAAAGAGAGGTTCAGAGCAGCCAAATCTAATGACACTGCTCCATATTAGGCACATATGAGCTGAATAGTTGATGCCCTAAATTAGAGTCTCTAAATAACTCTCTGACCTCTCCAGGGCCTATATAATGAATGCAATTGAGGGCTGAAAAAAATAAAGTTCCATTTAAACCACAATATAGGTGCCAATTCCGATCCTGGAAAAATTTCTCCCGTACAAATCGTATCCGGATTTTTTTCCGTACGAATCGTACAAGTAGCGTACAAACTGCCAAGCACGATTCGCATGGGAAAAAGTCCATACGAATCACATCGGGAACATTTCAGCACACGTCCTCGGGTCGGAAAATGTGTCCGACACATCCCCGGGCGATTTACCGTACGAATCAGAAAAATGAAGTCCGACCGCGCAAGTACGATCACTCCCGTCCTTCCGATTTTACAACCATATGGAAAGAACACCGTACGGACTGAACTCCTATAGCAACCATGGAGACATGTGCCCGCATACGGGCCGAACACCCCACCCCAGACCCCGTATGTATGCGCAGAACACCCCCCCAGCCCTCGTATGTACGCGCCGAACCCCCCCCCCAGCCCCCGCATGTACGCGCCAAACGCCCCCCGGCCGCGGATGTACGCGCCGAACCCCCACCAATGTATGTACGGACCGTACCCCCACCCGTGTATGAATGGAGTTACCCACACCCCACCAGTGTATGTATGGAGCGTACCCCCACCCGTGTATGTACGGAGCGTACCCCCACCAGTGTATGTACGGACCGTACCTCCACCCGTGTATGAATGGAGTGTACCCACACCCAACCAGTGTATGTACGAAGCGTACCCCCACCCGTGTATGTACGGAGCGTACCCCCACCAGTGTATGTACGGACCGTACCCCCACCCGTGTATGAATGGAGCGTACCAACACCCCACCAGTGTATGTACAGAGCGTACCCCCACCCGTGTATATACGGAGCGTACCCCCACCAGTGTATGTATGGACCGTACCCCCACCCATGTATGAATGGAGCGTACCAACACCCCACCAGTGTATGTACGGACCGTACCCCCACCCGTGTATGAATGGAGCGTACCAACACCCCACCAGTGTATGTACAGAGCGTACCCCCACCCGTGTATGAATGGAGCGTACCAACACCCCACCAGTGTATGTACAGAGCGTACACCCAGCCCCCCCTGTATGTACGGTGCGAAACACCACCACCGATGGACGGGCGGACCAACACCCTGCCCGTGTCTGTACGCACCCTACCCCAGGCCCCTACACCAGCACCCTCACCCAACATCGCACATATACGAGTCGTACTAAGCCATAGCAAAGGACAGCACTGTACAACAACATGGCCAATGTACGCACCGTACAGACGTAAAAAACACTCGTACAGAACCAGGACAAACCAAAAAAACACAAGGAGAGTCAATTCGATGCACACAACACCACAAAACATGTCCAACAAGCCCAAATATATCCTATACACTGACCTGCAACTGACAAACAGCTAAACAGAGGCCCAAACACACCCACGCCTTATAACACACCCACCCAAAGTTCAAACACAGCCACACCCACAAATGGACCAATAAAAAGGCCCAGCACACACGAACCATGATCCTTTGCAACAGATCCACTACTGCCAGACCACAGAGACAACGCACTGCACCATACTACATACATCAATACACCTTACACTTGCACTCCTTCACACAACCACCATCACAAACACACCCTCATCACATTCACACACACACACCTGCACAACCACACTCACACCCCACAACCATCCACACCCACACACCCACAACCATCCACACCCACACCCCACACCATGCCCACTAACAAGAATCCAAAGTTCACAAAGGAGGAGCTGGAGGTCCTTGTCGACGAAATCGTCACAGCTCTTTGGAACATTGGTCAGACGGACCAGCATAGCCAAAAAATCAGCCATGTGGGAGAGGATAGTCAATTCTGTGAATGCTGTTGGGTCCACCAGAAGGACCAGGCATGAGTGCCAAGCCAGGTGGTACGATCTGCGGAGGACGGTCCACCGCAAAATGACGGACGATCACAACCAGGGGAACATCACTGGAGGAGGGCCGCCCCGCAGACCGGTACACTACCATCCCTGGGAGGAGAAGGTGATGGCCACGCTGCCGCCGGTGGGAGTAGACGGAGTAGAAGGAGTCCGAGAGCCTGGTGATTACACAAACAACTCACCTCACATGGGGTAACGCCATACACAACCAAAATACCAATCATGCACGCAATCCCCCCAAAGCCAGCACCGTACACAACCACACTCCAAAAACACACACATGCCACTAGCGCCTCCATGCCCCATGCCCCAAGCAAGGCCATGCCAAGTCACAGGCCACACAAAACACCAACACAAGACAGGATGTCCCCGATGCCGGAAGGGTGGGCCTCAAAACTAACATAGAGCAACTCTGAAGCACACAACAATGCCCTCAGCCCATATGGCCTAGGGCACAGCCATACAAACAGTGTGTCCCCACACAGTACTGTGTTGCCTGCTAATGGTGGCCGCGTTGCAGGATGACATGGGTATGAAGGCACAATTTGCACATAACAGCAGCTAATGAAGACGCATCACTCTGAAAGAGTGTCAGCACACAGCGCCACAGCAGCAGCGCAGACTCAGACACTCCACCCAATGGGTGCCCGGAGATAAGAAACAAACCCACATGAACAAGCCAATGGCCTTTGAAAGACCTGCAAACTGTGTGTACCCAGTAAGCTGGGCTGAGGTGACAGAGGGTGACACACAGAGGGAGGGAGAGGGGCAGAGAGAGGGACGGAGACAGAGGTGGACACAGGGAGACAGACAGAGGGAGGGAGGAGGCTGACAGAGGGAGGGAGAAAGGGAGAAAGGGAGACAGAGGGAGACGGACAGTGAGAGGAGGGTGACAGAGGGAGGGAGAAAGGGAGACAGAGGGAGACGGACAGAGGGAGGAGGCTGACAGAGGGAGGGAGAAAGGGAGACAGAGGGAGACGGACAGTGGGAGGAGGCTGACAGAGGGAGGGAGAAAGGGAGACAGAGGGAGACGGACAGTGGGAGGAGGGTGACAGAGGGAGGGAGAAAGGGAGACAGATGGAGACGGACAGAGGGAGGAGGCTGACAGAGGGAGGGAGAAAGGGAGACAGAGGTAGACGGACAGTGGGAGGAGGGTGACAGAGGGAGTGAGAAAGGGAGACAGAGGGAGACGGACAGAGGGAGGAGGCTGACAGAGGGAGGGAGAAAGGGAGACAGAGGGAGACGGACAGTGGGAGGAGGGTGACAGAGGGAGGGAGAAAGGGAGACAGAGGGAGACGGACAGTGGGAGGAGGCTGACAGAGGGAGGGAGAAAGGGAGACAGAGGGAGACGGACAGTGGGAGGAGGGTGACAGAGGGAGGGAGAAAGGGAGACAGAGGGAGACGACAGAGGGAGGAGGGTGACAGAGGGAGGGAGAAAGGGAGACAGAGGGAGACGGACAGTGGGAGGAGGCTGACAGAGGGAGGGAGAAAGGGAGACAGAGGGAGACGGACAGTGGGATGAGGGTGACAGAGGGAGGGAGAAAGGGAGACAGAGGGAGACGGACAGAGGGAGGAGGCTGACAGAGGTAGGGAGAATGGGAGACAGAGGGAGACGGACAGTGGGAGGAGGCTGACAGAGGGAGGGTGAAAGGGAGACAGATGGAGACGGACAGAGGGAGGAGGCTGACAGAGGGAGGGAGAAAGGGAGACAGAGGGAGACGGGCAGTGGGAGGAAGGTGACAGAGGGAGGGAGAAAGGGAGACAGAGGGAGACGGACAGAGGGAGGAGGCTGACAGAGGGAGGGAGAAAGGGAGACAGAGGGAGACGGACAGTGGGAGGAGGCTGACAGAGGGAGGGAGAAAGGGAGACAGAGGGAGACGGACAGTGGGAGGAGGCTGACAGAGGGAGGGAGAATGGGAGACAGAGGGAGACGGACAGTGGGAGGAGGCTGACAGAGGGAGGGAGAAAGGGAGACAGATGGAGACGGACAGAGGGAGGAGGCTGACAGAGGGAGGGAGAATGGGAGACAGAGGGGGACGGACAGTGGGAGGAGGCTGACAGAGGGAGGGAGAAAGGGAGACAGAGGGAGACGGACAGAGGGAGGAGGCTGACAGAGGGAGGGAGAAAGGGAGACCGAGGGAGACCAAATCACCCTTGGGTGGTGTGGCCATGTCTGCTCGTCAGCAGGTGGACTGTGTGCATGTAGACAAGGTTTGGCAGTGCGTGAACCCCCCCCTTCAACTTTTGATAAACACTGGGCCATGTGTCAATCTGTGCACGAGTACATCCGTGCTGCAGGCACAAACCTAACCTTACACCCAGTATACCCACCCACTGTGTTTGTCAGAACCCTGTCACAAATGGTTAAGTTACCTACCTGCATTCTCAAATAGCATGGAAAAAACACCATTTGGCCACGTACAGTGCAACACGTAAGGCGGCTCTGCATGGCTTGCTACACCCGCTCACGACACTGCTGACTGCGTTCCAAAAAGATGCATCAACTAAGATTGTGTCACACATAGGTAAAGTGTTGAAAGCTGTGGCCAAGGGACATACCCATGCACAAGTGCACTGTGAGAGGAATGCTAGCCAAATCCAACCACCCAGAGGAACTGTGCCAACTCAAAAATGAATGAAACATGGATGTCGCATGTAACACAATTAACACTGTCTCTCTCACACACAGGTCAACGTCGTCGATCTCCCCCCAACACTGGGGGGGAAGACTCACAGGACCAGGCTCTGCGTGAAGAGGACCCCACCGGCAGCGGCGACTCTCACCACTCCGTGGATGACCCAGACCAACCTGGCCCCTCTGGTGTCCAACCACCTGCAGCACCTGCATCAGGTACAACTGTGCCAACCACCACCCCCATTCCTGCCACATCCCCGGAGACACCCAGGAGCCCTGCCCGCACACAACAACACAGCCAGTCTGTCCAGGAGGGACAAGGTTCTCCGGGCAGCCAGGAGGAGGCAGGCGACACCGCAAATGCCATCCCTCAGGGGTCCCGGAGACCCGATGTGCCCACAACGGCAGGCCAGGCGCAAGTGGGCAGGGGTGGTGGGAGTGGAGGACGGCGGAGGCTCGAACCTGACCAGTTGGCTCAGGAACCGGTAATGTCACACGTCAGCAACATCCTCGACTCGTACCGGCGTGACACCAGGGGCATCAGCCAGGTTGTGTCCACCCTCGAGGAGATGAAGACCCTGCAGGCCGAGCAACAGCCAGTCAACAGCAACACCAAGGACGGATGGAGGCAAGACTGGCTGAGCTCGTGGCGGTGCAAACGGACATGACCCGTGTACTCCGTCGGATTGCCGAAAACATGGGCAACCCTCCCTGTGCCACCAGGCGAAGAACATCACCACCCACAGGGAGGGATCAGGAGGAGGAGGATTCATCCGACGGAGCATCACAAGCATCGTCACGGCCTGCTTCTGAGGGTCCCCGCAGGAGGGTGGGTCGTCCACGCAAAAGACCGTGAGAGTCAGCGGAACATCACCATCTCCCAGGTCACCTGGCCTGGCACCTGGCCCTCTGGCCCAACAGCAGCACATCAGCAAATGACATTCTCTGCCACATGGCCTTGCTGGTCACTGTCTGACCAATGTTGACAAAGACTGTGGCATAGACTCTGATGACTTTCAATGGCAAGGATACCAACTCCCCCTGTGAACTTTGAATTCTACACTCCCGCCAAGCACCTCTTGTCATCCCCCCAAACACGTGCCCCACCACAAATAAAAATCATCACAATCCCGAGATGATGCCGTCATTTTGCATTATTCCACTACATGTGTGTGTTGTAAAGTCAAACCATGCCTGATTTCAGAAGTAACTCCAACCATCCATACCCTGGGGTCTGAGTCTGGCACAGGACACACATGGGCCACAATGTATCATCTAATACAGACATGGAGCACCATACTCACCCGTGATGGGCCCAACCAGCTGAGGGGGTGCCCGCACAACTGTGCCTACAGACCTATTTAGAAGAGCAACAGTCATGCGCAGAGGTCAGGGATCATGTGGAGTGTCCTGGGGTGCTACTCCCAGGTATGTGTAGACACGTGGCAGAACCATGTCCTGCATGCTTGAGTCAGGTGGATGTGGAGAATGGTGGGCCGGCCAAGGTTGGATGCATGGAGATGGCACAATGGGGTGTTGGATCACAGTGCCACAAGGTTGTGTTGTGGTAGTGGGCTGCATCCTGAGTGTGTGCGTGGATTGAGAAGGTCATCCTGCAGCTGGCAGTGATCAATTCCCCCATCTCTGTTGGACGTTGATGTGGCCTGGTCGCCGGATGTAGAAGCAGACCTGTGCAGATGCACCCTGGATGTGGACAAGTATCATGGGAGTTGTAACGCACATGTCCGTAGAGTGCAGTGTAGGATTAGACACGGATGTCGTAGTTGACCTGGGGGATGGTCTCTCTTGCCTTGAGGTGGATGGAACTGGGCATCTTGTGCATAATGCAGAGTGTGCTGCAGCATGAGGCACAGATGCTTCTGATCAGCATAGCACATGTCAGCAAGCAATCCATGATGATCACCAGCTCCTTTGCGTGGACACTGGGTGCCCTTGCTGCAGGGCCTGCAGCAGCATGCGCCATGTCAAGAAAACAATGCCACAAGTAGCACACAAAGACAAGGATCTCAGGAAGGAACTATGCAAAAGGTGTATGTCAAGGAAGGAATGTCTGGTTCAACATGGCACATACACACACAATGGATGCACATGCAGCACAGTGGCCGTCGTGGATACTGACATGCCACAATACCTACACAGCCATGGACATCATGCACAATACAGATTCTAATCCCTGACAAACAGCTTGCATCTTGCTACTCTACACATAGACTCATATGCACCATCTCTGAGAACTAGGCCAGACATGCCGCATGCACAGTGGCAACAGACCACCATTGACAGAGATGAGGCACCTTGGAGGCAGAGGGACACCTTTATTAGTCATGTGTGTCGGAATGCTAATGCAACTCTGTCAACACATACACAGGTCATGTGGATGAACACGTGGGACCAACACTGGCACCCCCCTTTGCACCACAGATGCTGGAAATCCATAGAACTGGCACACAAGTGACGGGTTACAGCTAAACACCCCCTGCTGCTCACGGAGAGGCTGCTATACACCATTGAGCCCCTAGTGATGAATTCACACACCATGTCAACCCGGTGCAACCCGTATGTATCCGAGGGCAGTGTTACACACATTGATGGCTTCATCACAATCCCATTACAGATGACTGTCACCAAGTCTGACCATCAATTCAGGTGAATTCAGCTCCATGTCATGTGCCCCATGGTGATTCTACATGTATGTAAAGTATCCAAACATGAACAGGAGCAGTGCACACACATTCAAAACAAATACCACTCCCAAAAAGCCGTGCTGCATCCCTTACCCTAAGGAGATTTTCAAACTTGTCCGTGCATGTAACGCTGATTCAGCACATGTTGCTGTGTTCATGAGGAATAGCAGGAGCACAACAATGCCACCAGCAGACAGCATGCGCAAGTACCTGTGGATGAGAGACACACCAGAAGTCAGCCAAAAGAAGCACATCCGCATGCTTGTGCATGTACTCGACACGTATAAGGTTGTCAACATGCTAGGTGACAATGATGACTCTGGAAAAACATTCTTCCATTGCACCATCACTCGAGTGACACATCCAAACACACCTCTGACTCACTTGGCAGACATGCAGATGGACACACACATTGCAACACATGCCACACACGGCCCAATGCGTGCACACTCAGACACTGGAACTCACCACTAAGCAAAGAAGTTGCGTATGAGCCGACTCCGAATGTCCTCTACCGCCTCCTCCTCCTCCACATCACTTGCCTCGTGACCAAGCCCTTCATCCTCCACGGGTGGATGGTCCTGCTCATCTGGATCCAGGATGAGTGGCACAGCTTTCTCCACTGCCATGTTGTGCAGCATGCAGCACACGAGGAAGATCTTGCAGACCGTCACCGGTGCATATGGGAGTGCGCCACCGGTCTTGTGGAGGCAACGGAATCGGCTCTTCAGGAGGCCAAACGTCCTCTCTATTACTGGCCTGGTCCGCCCATGGGTGTTGTTGTAGCGGTGATCGGCAGCCGTGCTGGGGTTGCGGAGAGGCGTGATCAGCCATGGCATGTTGGGATAGCCAGCATCCCCTACATGGAAACATCATGGACAACAGAGGGTCAGGAGAAGCAGTAAGACAGGAAGATGACGTTAAATAAAGGACTGCCAGAGTATACCCACAAACAATACATGCTCGTTCGTTGCGCAGCTGCAGCATCATTTCAGGCACCCTGCTACGCCTCATGATGTAGGCATCGTGTGCTGATCCTGGAAAACGAGCACAGACATGTGAAATCACCATGTTGGCAAGACACACCACAAGGGCATTAATGGAGTGGTAATGCTTGCGGTTCCTATACGCTACCTCCTGTGCCTGTGGTGGTACCAAAGCCACATGTGTTCCATCTATGGACCCAATGACATGGGGCATCCCTCCCAGGGCATAGAACTCACGCTTGACACCTGTCAACTGCTCAGGAGTTGGGAATTTTATGAACTCATCCAGGTGATCCAACATGGCCTCTGAAAAATCATGCAGAACATGGCTGAACATGGTTTGGGACATGCCACCAACATGAGCAATGGTATGTTGAAAGGTACCCGTGGCAAAGAAATGTAGGGCTGCCATCACCTTCATCTTGGGTGTCAGTGCAGTAGGATACCTGTGTAGCGGTTGGAGGTGTGGTGCCAGCCGTGTCATCAAGTCCTCAATCAAATGTTGGGGGAAGCGGTAGCGGCGTATACAGTCATGTTCCCTCAGGTCAGCCAAGTCCGGAATTGGTCGAGGGAGAGGCGGAGCCCTGCAGTGAATTTGAAGGGACAACGAAGAGTGAGTACAGTACACCACCAATGTCAATGTACTGAGCACATGTTCAACAGGCAATACACATATGCTACATACAGAGTCAGGTCTGTGCAATATGCCCTGGACACGTATGCCAGGCAGGTGACACTCCTACCAAGAGCCAGCTACAAATGTTGATTCTCAACCTCAATATGCCATGCCATGAAACTAGCTGTGGGCCAGTGTAAGTGAACAGGCAGACGCATTACAGGAGTTACAGACATCCACATATGTGCAGAAGAAGGATGTTTATTGTACAGACAGGTTGCGGAATACTAGAGGCACACGTCACATGTCATAGAAAAAGGACAGACCACACACCTTGCCATGAAGGAGTACATGTCAAGACTGATCACACATACATTGAGAGTATGCAGATATGTCCTTGTTTTGACACTCCGTGTCGATGAATACATACACACCTTACGTCGGATTACACATGTGGGCTGGTGTGCGTAACAGTTTGCCATGGCCATCTACACACAGACACATGTTGGTTGCAGCAACCTCAGATGCATTTGACCAAACACCTACAGCAAACCTATGGGAACACATGACACACACATGACATAGTTACAGCGTGCAACACGGGCATTCACATGTCAGGGGTAATATTCCGTGTACCTGGCATCAGGGGACAGTTGCGGGTGTCGGTGACTGTGCCATGCCAGTGACGCATGGCTCAACAAGTCTGTACTACATGCACACATGTCAAAGGAGTGCAGGAGATGTGTGGCACATAGGGCACCATCACACATGACATGTGTACACAGCTCATCATACTTTTATTAGCTTCACACCTCAGGAGTACAGTGTCACATCACAGCCTGACCCACCTGTGCCCGACACATGTAGTACTGCACAGACAATGCCTTGATGTCCAGCCTTGGCCAAGTATGACAGCTCTATTCCTGTCTGTGTGCTGCCTGTCACCACTGTCAGGTGTGAAACGCACCGTACATACGCTCTGAGGGCGTGTGTAGGGACTCTATCACTATGGGAGTGCTGGCGTATGCGTACGCCACAGTGATACGGACTGTACATGCGTGTGTAGGGTCCCTATCCCTATGGGAGTGCTGGCGTATGCGTACGCCACAGTGATACGGACCGTACACGCGTGTGTAGGGTGCCTATCACTATGGGAGTGCTGGCGTATGCGTACGCTACAGTGATACGGACCGTACACGCGTGTGTAGGGTCCCTATCACTATGGGAGTGCTGGCGTATGCGTACGCCACAGTGATACGGACCGTACACGCGTGTGTAGGGTCCCTATCACTATGGGAGTGCTGGCGTATGCGTACGCTATAGTGATACGGACCGACCCTACACACGCGTGTACGGTCCGTATCACTGTGGCGTACGCCAGCACTCCCATAGTGATAGGGACCCTACACACGCGTGTACGGTCCATATCACTGTGGCGTACGCATACGCCAGCACTCCCATAGTGATAGGGACCCTACACACGCGTGTACGGTCCGTATCACTGCATTTGGGGTGCCCTAGGGCCATGGAACGGACCGTACCTGTGTGTAAATATTGAAATAACATAGGGGACACATGAGGGACAAGTATAAGGGCCTAAATGCATGCTGGTTGTCATGGAGACCGTGTTTAAAGTTTGAATTATTGCATCAGGTGGCCAGCAGAAGTCGGTTGGAAACAATATACTTTGTTGCAAAGTGGTTGTTGACTTGACATCATGCTCAATTTTTAAACCATGCAAAGCCACTCACTGGGGTAGGTTTAAAGGGATTGGAGGAAACATAGGATGCTAATGTGACTGACCAATCACTCTGTACTCCTGTAAATGAAACAGGCCAGCAAGGCAGATATAAGGCAACCAGGTCCCATGAGAGAGCACTTGCCTGCACAACACTGCTGCTGCTCGTGATTCCTCTGGCACCATGTCCAGGTCTGTGGAGAGGGCCCAGCAATTCACCATGGAGGAGAATATGGCGTTGGTGGATGTGATCCTCCCACAGTACACCATGCTGTATGGTCGACCAGGGGAGCAGGTGAGTGCAGACTCCACTAGCTTAGACTGTGCCCCTTTTTTGGGACTGTGACTTCTGGCATTGTGTCCCTGTGTGACAGACATGCAATGTTGTTTAGAGTGGGTCCCAGGGTGGGGAAGGCCTCATGTCTCCCATGTAGAGCATGCTGTAGTTCCTGTGTTCACTCCTCACTTGCATTTTGCTTACTGTGACAATCAATGCATGGTGCATGCCACATTCTGCCTGGCTACTCCTCCTGGGAATGTTGTTGCTACAGTCCTGATGTGATTCTGTGGTCCCCCCAGTGTGACAGGTGACAGTACCCATAGATGTGTGTTTGTTTAGTGTACCTGTGCTGTGAGTGTCCAAATGATGTGTTCGTCCCCTGGACATTGGTGTGTGTGTGTAAGTCCCCTGTCATGTGGGTGAGTGCATATGGGGGGTGTTGCACACCAGCTGCATGAGGGATGGATATACCCTGCCCATGTGATGTGAGCAGGGAGCAGTGCTGTGTTACTGCCATGCAGAGCCAGCCCCACACCTGTGACACCCCCCAGTCTAGTGGCACATGGGCAGAGTGAGGTTTGTACCCGCAGTTGGCAATGGCAGGTGATTGTCCTGTGCCTGTGTGTGTCTGTGTACTCTGCTGAGGTAGCGTCAGTGGGCTGGGGCATGTGACTGCTTTGAGGTGCTGTCCATGATCCTTGTGTAGCTTGTGATGCACAGTGTGATCCAGGATCATTGATTGTGTGGCATCCCTCATGCCACCTGTGTACTTTCAATGCCACGTAGTGCATTTTGCCTTCCACAGTGGATTATGTCCCTATGACAAATGTGCAATGAGTTGCCTGCATACCATGGCCTGTTCAAACAAGACAAATTGTTAATATGTGTGTCTCTGTGTCATTGCTCAGGTGAATTAAAGTATTCTCACTTTTGCATCCTCACAGGTAGGCGTCCATGCCAAGGGGGAGATATGGAAGCAAGCCGTCAGTGCCGTGAGGATGACGGAGGGTCGGAAGCGGCGCCTAGCCCAGGTGAGGAAACGCTGGCAGGATATCCGGTGCTGGACGAGGAGGATTGCACGGGTCCTGCTGGGGGACTCACCTGAGAGCCGGAAGAACCGTGGGTGCTGGCGTCTGACCCACATCCATAAGCGTGTGCTGGCTGTGGTCTTCCCTGACTTGGATAGGCACTTACAGGAGAAGCAGCAGCAGGAAGGGGGTAGGTACATGTGTGTTTGTTGTGTGTCACCAGCTTTTGGAAGTGCGCAGTTGCATGGATACACTGCCAGGGTTTACATGTGCAGTGCATAACCAGTTCCCCAAAGTAAACCGGTGCTGTTCTTCCTCCCTTTCCCTCCTTGCCATGTGTTCCCTGGTCTGTGTGTAGTCACTCTTGCACAAGGCAATCTAGGCTGGCAGTTAATCCAAGTGCCCAATGCTTGCAGCATCATGTGTGGGGGTGGAGTGTAACAGGTTTTGGGACCTTGGCTGTGCCCTGGCCAGTTCAGTCATTGTGGGGTCCATGTCAGTTGGCACTGATGCTGAGTCCCAACATAGGAGTGTGTCTTTAAAGTGTACTGCCTTCCAGCATGCATGTCCAATGTTGTGCCCTCTGACATGATGTGCATGAGTGGGAGTAATGCATAGTGCAGGGACGGTTGCTTCAGTTGCAGTCATATCCATCCAGGACCATGGAGGTGTGTGGCCACTACCGTGCCCTGGGGCACCTTTTCCTAGGTATCATGTGTGTCATCCAACAATGTGGACATTCTCTGTGTCTTCGGCATAGGTTGGGCTCTGTGGCATTGTACCCTGGCCTCATCTGTATTGACGTAAACTGTGCTACATGTGTCCACTGTACAGTGTGACCCAATTTTGCTTGTGCATACTCACAGTGGGCAGTGCCTGTGTGTCTTGGAACGACAATCTGATGATGGTTGATTGTCAATGATATATGTGGACAGGCGCACCAGGGGTAGTTTGTGTACAATCAGGATTTAGTGCAGGCCATGTGTTTTTATCCCAGAGTAAGAGGTGTAAGTACTTCCTCTGTCTCAATCACATTGTCTCTGGTAGGGGGTGGTTTGTGCGGGCAAGGCCTACATGTCCAAATCTGAAGTCTCCCTGCTAGGTCTGGCCTGTGTGTGATGTTTGTCTGGACATACACTCAAGGTGCAGTGACCCAGTCATGTTGGGCATGTTTTAATGTATTAGCTTTGCAGCATGTGCAAAAATTTAATAGACATGGTTCCTGCTCATCCCTTTTTTGGCAACGCTGTGTGGAACAGATGCTGTGCACGATTGTCCCCAGAGCCTGGCTCCTCTGTCCTATTTGATATCAAGTAATTTGCTGTTGGGTCATGCTCTCCATTGTTTCTCAGTGGCATGGTGGGTCAACCAGCTGTGTGTTGCAGGGCCTACATATGTACCTTGTGTTGTAGATATTACTCATGTTGCTTTTCAGGCTATGCACTGTGACCTATGTAGATTTGACTCATGTGACATATGTATACAGGTGTCTGATTATTTCCTGTCTCTTCACCTTGCCCACAGCATCGTCGGGGGACTCCGAGGGAGACACTGGCACGGACCGTGAGGAGGGAGCAGGCACCAGTGGCAGCAGTGCTGTCTTGTCTGGCGCATCGAGTGGCATGGAGGCCGAGGGGAGTGAGGCGGAGGACCTGTCCAGAACCACCACCGACTATGACGCTGACGGGTCCGAGGCTGAGCTCCCAGAGGGGGCGGAGGCTGCTCCCACAGCTGACAGCAGCACTCGATCTCTACCCGCCCCCTCGATTCCCATCACCGGCCTCCCACTTGCTCTGGTCCCTTCCCGCCGTGCTAGGTCACCACGTGTCTCCATCTTGCCAGGCACCGCACCCCCTGCCCCTGACTCCACTGCTGCCACAAATGCCGAGTCTGTGGACATCCTGCGCCAGTTGCAGGTTGGTCAGACTGCGATGCTTAATGTCCTCCATGGCCACACACGAGTGCTCACCCAGATGGAGGCATACATGGAGGGCATCTCAGCTGCGCAGTCTGACCAACGCCAGTTGCTGAGGTCCATTGACTCGACACTGACTGCAGCAGTGGGTCTCCTGCAGCGCTACGTCCCCCCTACCCCTGCACCTTCCACACTTCCCACTCCCATGCCTGTCCAAAGCACACCCAGACGTACCCATGCACGCACCCCACCAGACACAGGTACCACATCACCAGGGAAGGCCAAGCGCACACCTCCTGTCACGCACACACAGGGTGAAGTAGGCACACCCACTGGGTCGGGGGGCAAACGGAAGACACGCAGCCACAGTGGGAGTCCACATTCATCACAACCCACTACCTCCAAATCCACTCCCCTCAGCTCTCCTGGCCAGGATTCCACCAAAGAATCCTTCCTGGCCACTCTGTCCCTGAGCCCCAGTGTGACACCACCCCACAAGCGGTCAAAGGAGTCCCCGGTCAGGGTAGTTGAGTCCCCCCCCTGTCCACACCCTCCCCCAGTGGCACTGCGACTCATCCCTCCGACACCCCCCCCTCCTTGGGGCCTGTGGTTCCTTCGGGTGCAGGGGAGATGCTGGAGGACCTTGCAACCGTGTGCAGCGCCATTCTCACCTCCACCTTTGGTGCTGCCTCACCCCCTGTGGTGGAGTCCTCCGTCCCTGCACCCACAACACCTACCCTTGCCCCTCCTGTCCCTGCGGTGCCTGGTCCTTCCCCCCCACATGATGCCCCCCCTGTGGAAGCAAAGGAGGTATGAACTGTGCAGGCAAGCTAGGGGACACGCGTCCCTATGTGTCCCCCACCAGGAATTGGACTATGGACTGCCCTATGGGCCTTGTACATATTCAACTTTTAATAACAAATCTTTTTTTAATGCTGAATAAAGCTATGTTTTTTTCCCTTTGCACACTACTGCTTTTCTGGTATTGCTGTTGGTGGTGCTGCTCCGTGATTTGTGGTGGGGATAATGTGTTAGGTGTCTGGGAAATGTAGTAGTGTGCTGCTCATGGGATGGACCCTGGTATCTGTGTGCCATCACAAGGTATTTGCGAAATAACTTTGTTCATGTATGCTCTTACTGCATGGTGACATTGTCCCAAGGTGTGTTCCTTCCTCTGTGGACCCTGACATCTTCCCTGCAGGGTGTTTCCTAAATGTTGTGCTGAGCTGTGTCTACACATCCGTGGTGTGTGACGGATCCGTTCAACTTTGGCCATGCATGCTGGGCAATGTCTCCACCTGCTTCATTTGTGGCATCCTTGGTGGTCACTGTACTTGTGTGTGGAGTATATTGAAGTTACTTCATGTGGACATGTTCCCTTTTACACACTATGCATGTGTGTAAACCCAGCCTCGCACACATGTTACGTGTTCTGCAGGGTCTTTGAGCACCTGACTGACAATTGTGGGCATTGTATCTGTGGGTACTGCACCCTTTTCTTTCCATGGGCACTGCTGGGAGGACTCTGCACCCACCCCTCCAATGTCTGGGCACTGCTGGGAGGACTCTGCACCCACCCCTCCTATGTCTGGGCACTGCTGGGAGGACTCTGCACCCACCCCTCCTATGTCTGGGCACTGCTGGGGGGACTCTGCACCCACCCCTCCTATGTCTGGGCACTGCTGGGGGGACTCTGCACCCACACCTCCTATGTCTGGGCACTGCTGGGAGTGATAGGCACCCACCCCTCCTATGTCTGGGCACTGCTGGGAGGACTCTGCACCCACCCCTCCTATGTCTGGGCACTGCTGGGAGGACTCTGCACCCACCCCTCCTGTGTCTTGGCACTGCTGGGAGTGATAGGCACCCACCCCTCCTATGTCTGGGCACTGCTGGGAGTGATAGGCACCAACCCCTCCTATGTCTGGGCACTGCTGGGAGGACTCTGCACCCATCCCTCCTATGTCTGGGCACTGCTGGGAGGACTCTGCACCCACCCCTCCTATGTCTGGGCACTGCTGGGAGGACTCTGCACCCACCCCTCCTGTGTCTGGGCACTGCTGGGAGTGATAGGCACCCACCCCTCCTATGTCTGGGCACTGCTGGGAGTGATAGGCACCCACCCCTCCTATGTCTGAGCACTGCTGGGAGGACTCTGCACCTACCCCTCCTATGTCTGGGCACTGCTGGGAGGACTCTGCACCCACCCCTCCTGTGTCTGGGCACTGCTGGGAGTGATAGGCACCCACCCCTCCTATGTCTGGGCACTGCTGGGAGGACTCTGCACCCACCCCTCCTATGTCTGGGCACTGCTGGGAGGACTCTGCACCCACCCCTCCTGTGTCTGGGCACTTCTGGAAGTGATAGGCACCCACTCCTCCTATGTCTGGGCACTGCTGGGAGGACTCTGCACCCACCCCTCCTGTGTCTGGGCACTGCTGGGAGTAATAGGCACCCACCCCTCCTATGTCTGGGCACTGCTGGGAGGACTCTGCACCCACCCCTCCTATGTCTGGGCACTGCTGGGAGGACTCTGCACCCACCCCTCCTGTGTCTGGGCACTGCTGGGAGTGATAGGCACCCACCCCTCCTATGTCTGGGCACTGCTGGGAGGACTCTGCACCCACCCCTCCTGTGTCTGGGCACTGCTGGGAGTGATAGGCACCCACCCCTCCTATGTCTGGGCACTGCTGGGAGTGATAGGCACCCACCCCTCCTATGTCTGGGCACTGCTGGGAGGACTCTGCACCCACCCCTCCTGTGTCTGGGCACTGCTGGGAGTGATAGGCACCCACCCCTCCTATGTCTGGGCACTGCTGGGAGGACTCTGCACCCACCCCTCCTATGTCTGGGCACTGCTGGGAGTGATAGGCACCCACCCCTCCTGCATCTGGGCATGTACGCTCGGGACATACACGGGTGTGGGTACACTCCATTCATACATGGGTGGGGGTACGCTCCGTACATACACTGGTGGGGTGTAGGTATGCTCCATTCATACACGGGTGGGGGTACGCTCCGTACATACACTGGTGGGGTGTGGGTACGCTCCATTCATACACGGGTGTGGGTATGCTCCATTCATACACGGGTGGGGGTACGCTCCGTACATACACTGGTGGGGTGTGGGTACGCTCCATTCATACACAGGTGGAGGTACGCTCCGTACATTCCCATACCCACGATCTGCAGGCCTGGGTACGTACCGTACCCACGCCTTAGGAGCGTGAGTACGGGTCGTACCACGCCCACCCCTAAGTCACCCCAACAATGGCGGTACGGCCCGTACCCACGTTCTAAAGGCCTGGGTACGGGCCGTACCAGCATTGTTGGGGTGATGTAGGGGTACGCGTGGTACGACCCGTACCCACGCTCTGAAGGGCTGGGTACGGTGCGTACCCCTACGGCACCCCATTGAGGGTCTGCACCGTACCCAGGCCTTCAGAGCGTGGGTATGGGTCGTACCACGCGTACCCCTACATCACCCCAACAATGCTGGTACGGCCCGTACCCAGGCCTTTAGAACGTGGGTACGGGCCGTACCGCCATTGTTGGGGTGACGTAGGGGTGGGCATGGTACGATCCGTACCCACGCTCTTAATGCGTGGGTACGGTACGTACCAGTATTGTTGTGTTGCGGGTTCGCGTCAACATCCACTTCCGTTGTGGCGGACGCTTGCGTTGCTGGACACACCCCCACCCCCTCGAGGTGACCAGGTCCTGCAGGTCAGGTATATCCAGGGCATGTGTGATTTGTGACTTGGGTGGGGGTTATGTGTCCTGCCCCTGCCCCCCCCTTTGCCCCTGGGTGTTGTTCTGACCTTCTGCGCCGTCTGCGTTGGTTCCTGTAGAGCAGGTGGACTGCTATGAGTGCTGGGATGACACGTAGGTTCAGGTCCATGGCTGTCCGTCGCGTACAGGTGCTCCTTGTGCGCGTCGTCCTGATTTCCCGGCAGTTTTTGGCAGCCGGAGAATTTAATCCGTGCGGGGTGACGTCGGTGCGGATCGTACTTCCTGGTTCGTGAAACGCAGCCTGAAGGCGTCCCGACGTCACGTCAGTGCATTCCCGGATCACATTTGTATGTATATTTTCGTCGGTCGGTGTTTTGTACGAATCGTACGGAAATGGTGTTTCCATACGAATCGTACTTGCATTTTTGTAATGATTTTTCACCGGGTACGAGTCGGACGGAGAAAATGCTCCGTCCGACGGTTCGTACCCGGTTTCCCCAGGATCGGAATCAGCCCCTTAGTAGGACTTATTCATGTTAGTAATGAGTAGTGTGTAAAGCATCCTCAAAATCAGGAACACAGCCTTTTGTATGTATATTTGCCTCAAAGTGTCAGGCCACCTTAATGTTAGTGATGTAAATATTGTCTATGTGTTATGTATTTTTGTTGAAAGTATTTCATGCATCCAAAAAGAAGGGGTCATATGTCCTAAAATGTTATGTGATCGTAACCTCTTTTTTTGTCTATTTGAAAATAACGAATGAATCCATAAATAAATGGTAGCCCAAGGTTAATTGAGAAAACCATTGTGGCAGAATGGAAAATCGATTGATGGTATCAGAGGTATTTTGTGTGTATATTGATGATCGTGTGCAAAAAGCAGCAGCCACGGGAGGCATAGAAAGAGGAATTTGTAGCGCGAAGCCAAGCAAGGTAGGTGATGGCCGTGAACAACACCGGAGTGGTGATCCCCAGCCCATCTCCTCTCAGCTGCCTAATCAGCTCAACCGTACTTTGGCCATGATGTTTGTGCTTCACTGGGGGCAGTCTTTCCTGGCTTCTCGATAGCTGTTGTAGCCAGCCTAAACTCAATCGGCGAAAGCCAAGTATCGGTCCAGGAGAATCACGGGAATGCAGTTCATGGATGTGGAGGTGGAGGTGGTCCGAGTGGGGGTTTCCCAGGGATTTATGCCAAAAGGCAATCCCTTACCGGGGAGCTCCCGACTGGAGCTCCTTACCCGTCAGCCACCTTGGACTGCGAGACATAAATTACTTCCCACCCTTTACCCCTATAAGCCCCACATCCTGCACCTAAAGTTGATTACACAATGTCCATAATTCATTTACAATCAATTAATTAATATAAATTACCAACTAATTATTAATGAATTGAACATAAATTACTTCCCACCCTTTACCTCTATAAACCACACAATCCGCACCTAAAATAATGACACAATTTACATAATTAATTTTCAATCAATTAATTAACATATATTAACAACTAATTATTAATGAATCAAAAATAAATTACTTAGGTTGTACCGTATACAACTGGACTTTTGGGCACTCCAGCACAGCCAGTCGGGCTGGCATTAAATGGCCAAAGTGTTTGTTGTTTTTTTTTGTCGTGTCACACCATAGTACCAAACCACAGCCCCCACACAGAAGCTTTCAAGCTGGCCCATCTGGGAATATCAGAGTGCCCGAAAGGCCAGTCCAAAACATTTGTACTGCATTTAATAAATTAATTAAGGTACCCCTTGCTTGTGGAAATGCGTATGACTAGGGGGCAGTAAAAATCAGAGAATACCCACTTGATTTCTCCTAAAGCGATGTTGCTGTTTTGACCAGAAAATAAAATAATGGGTAAGATGGGCAGGAGGTGGTGATGGGGAGAGACTTAAACTTACACCCAGGACTACTTCTATCCTAGCCTAGGATGAAGGAATGTTGGCTAGCGTGTAGGGCGGCATGAGACATGTGCCACAGAACTTCACCTAACACACTCAAAGCCCTTATCAATAATCATAAAGAAGAAATTGTAATTATGGTGACATTAAGTACATTAACAAAATATAACAGATAGGTTTGCCGATTAAAAAGGCTAAAGGTACCCCTGGGGAACCTTACGCCAAGCGTATGAATACATGCACATTTTGAAAAGCAGCCAGCAATTATTATTTTGTCAATATATCCAAAAATGTGAGTAGCATCAGGAAGGCTTGAAGTGTAGATGGATATATTATTTTGAATCAGTTATTCTAGTAGTTTCACACTAAAACATCGACAATACCTATATGTTTATGAGGCCTTATTGCATTTCCCAGTTGGGGGGTAAGTGCCCAGGGTGGAGTTCTGTATGCTACTGTAAATCATACTTTTATTTTTCAGGAGCCACTTAGTTGCCTTTAGGTCATGAGAACATTTTGATTACTCCATGGTAACCTTATGCAACGTGCAAGTTTCGGGCTCTGCATATTTCATGTAATTTTCTTTGCTTTGCATATTTACACTTAATATTTAAATTTCGCTCACTGGAGACTTGAGAAAATGGCAGTCTAGCAAGTCACCTTGTTGAGCTGCCATGCGCCACAGGGAAAGGGCAGGAATGCGCTGTATTTAAGTAATTTGTCGCATTCTTGTTGGCAGTCTAGCATCAACCCAGGCACCCTTGGACCACGGTGCAAGGGTGCCTGCGTTGCATGTACGATTGTTTTGTGCAGCAATGGGCACCTTCCTGCACAAAAGCAATCCTGAGAGGCATATTCCTCTATCTATGTGTGCTACAGAATGCAGCACTCATAGAAAGAGTAAGTAACAAGGAGAAATAAAGATATTTCTCCCTTCTGAGGAGGTGTATCTTTTTGGCACATTCCATGGTTTACCTGGTTTGGTATATCTGGAAATTCCTCCCAAACCAGGGGAGTTGCATGGGAACACCCACGCAATGCCCATGGAACACCTCCATTGTGCAGGGTAGTGCAATGCAGCGATTTAATCTGCATTGCATTACTCCAGGATTATGAAGCCATTCAAAGCACCGGAAAGTGGCTTTGCGTAGCATCATAAATCTGACTTAGAGGTTTGCGCCACACATGTACCACGTTGCGTGGTGCAAGCATGACGCATACCTCTCATAAATATGGCCCCAGATGTTTCAAGTAGACGCATGAGCTGCGTCATCATTCACCGCAGAAGGTTTAAGAAGCTGTATGAAAACTTAATTGAGCAGGTGTCTCACCTACCTCTTGTGTGTAAGGTCTTACCTTGCACACAGGTTTCATGTGGAAACCGCCCAATTATCATTCGCATAATGCATATAATTTAAAAAAAGACAGATTTTCACCCTAGCTTTTATCTCTCTGCGGTGAACCAAATGCGTGACACAGAGTTCAGTTAAGAGTAACATCCTTTCCTTATACATCCTGGCAGCTGTGTGCTAGCACCTGTAAATGCTACATACAACCTACGTTACTAGGCCGTATATTTGTCACGTGCCATATCTGTCAGTGTGGAAGAGGTGTGATACGTGAAACAAAGCCTTTGCTTTTGCTGTTGTTTTACAATACATGATACTGTCAGACTCAAGGGACATCTGGAATTACAAGCAGCTAATATTTGCTTCCTCCTAGGTTCTCATTGTGAGTATGTTTCATGGGGTTTTATTTTCTATACCTCCTTCATTGTAAATGGCCACCCCCCCCTGCACTTTTAGAGCATGAAGGTGATACATTTTGGTAGAAATGCTCTCTGCTTCTGACCCTTCAGGGTGACAACACACGGCCCTAACTCCTTTTTCAGCTACAATAGTCCAATGAATCACTGACAATTTTCTCATTTACTTTAGACTCAGAGGCCCATCATTCAATGTCCTCCCTTTACTCCAAGATGGATGCTGTCTGGATAAGTAATGGAGCCAGGTCCTGTAAGAAAAGCCAAGATCTCAAGATTCTCTTCCTGCCCTCGAGTCACAGAGACTTTAACCAGTGAACTCAGCAGATACAATGTGACAACAAAGAGTGGACCCATTCAAAGAGACAAGAGAAAGAGAGTTTGTGAGAGGCCATTCATCACCAAGTCCCCTTTACAGTATTTCAAACTCTCATTTCAAAAGATACCACAGGTGCACCTATCATCAGTCACACATTACACACACATGAAAATGTCTGTTCCCTGGAAGGCTGACAGCATGATCGAACATCTGCAGCGGCAGATATGCTTTTGTGAACTTTGCTGAGAAAATGTGCCACTTATCCTGCAGCAAACGCTGCATTTGTCATACAAAGAAGGGAAGTGTAATCCGGAAAAGGTGCCAAGCTGCTAAAAATGTCCTCAGAATTAGATCACTCAAGGCAGTAAAACAAGAAAAATTGAAACGAATCGCCATGAGCAGAGACAACATTGAATGCCGCAGCTAAGAATCAATTTCAGAAGGAGCACAGAAATGTGCCATTAAGTTAAATACATTATTGGGCGTATTCTGGCACTGGTGAACAAAAACAAAAATGTCCCACAAATGTAAATACCTAATCAAGAATGAAACCCTTTGGTTCAGAATTTTCCTACTGTCTATGATTATTTTGGAGACACAGTCCCGGAGGTTCTTGTAGAGACTTCACAGTGGATTCTCAGCTGCAAACAATAAATAGTGGATTTTCTGTGATTGCAGGATTATTTAGGGCTCTTCAGGTTTCCGACTCAGGCTCTCCTCCCTGGTTTGTTATCTGTAATTTTAGGATAGATTTGCAGTTAATTAAGGAGTGTCACCTGCATTTTTCAAAAATTTAACTTTGACCAGGCTTCCATTTTTGATTAATTTGCACATTTTCCCATTATGCTCTTTGATGTGAATGTCTAATCCTGCTGCCTGTTTGCCTGCTAAAGTGCTCTGGCGAATATCCAGACTGAGAGGGTTAAGAAGTGAGACCCAGTCCATATTTTCATGTTTGTTTAATATCATGTTAATGCAAATGACATATAATCAGTGCATACTTATATTCCAGTATGACTTTATCTCTAGATTGATCATAATTTGTGATTTTACTTTAATCAGTTAGAGTGTGTTCACCTTAAGTTAGCCCTAGTCACTATAGACTTTGATTTGAAAGGCCCCTTGTTGAATGAAATGTTGTGTTTCTACTTAATGTGCATATTGTTTTTCTCCTTTTAGAAGTTGCAACAGCATGCTCATTAGAACAGTGATGCTACTGTTACATTTTGTGTGAAGGCCATTGAATTTGTCTTTTAACAAGCTGAACAATATATCTTAACACCTGCTCATTAAACAGACCTGCTAAGACGCATCCTCCTTTGCACAATATCTATGAAGGCCATGAAGCTGGAATCTTCCATTGTATAAGTCATGAGAAGAGGGCCGACTCCAGGGGTTTACAAATGCTTTGTTTTGATGGGTTCCTTCTTTGTGGGAACAGTAAAGAGTATCTAAATTGTTGAATCCTATGTTTTAATCGTGCATCACTAAGTTAGGCTTGTTAGATTTGCTTCCTATCCACCTTTGGAAGATGGATGCTCCTCTGCCTCTCTTGAGGCCCTTTGCTTATTTTATTTATGTTCAAAAAGTTCATTTCTCGAGCAAACACATTTCTTTGTTTGATTGGAACCCTAATTTGGATCTGCTTTAGAGGCTTTATTTTCTGACACCGACCTCTAAGGTTCATTGACTTCAATTCTGAAACCTTAGCTTGCCATTAGGGAGTTTCCATTCAGGTGAGCTGAATCTTTTGTGATTTGCCTAGAATAATCTTTAAATAACCTGGATTTGTATTTGCTGTTCCTACATGCTTGGGTTATATTGGCCTTTGCAGTAATCAGTTGACAATTGATTTATGACTAATTGAACTGATCTGACACCCGGTGACTCGCAGAGGCAGACACCACAGGTCCCACCGCCAGGTCCCTCATAGGCTATGATCAGTGCTCCCGCCTCCCTTGACCCCCCTTCCCTCCTCCGAATCCGTGACCACCCCGACTTTATCTCACACGATGGTCCAGCTCTCAAGCGCACAGCTACAAGTATTCCTGATATGCGACATAGTGCACCCCTTTTTCCCTAGTTCTCTGTCCCCAGTTAGTTGATGGTTAGCTAATGGCTGCAACCCTATAGCCTCTACGACACCCCTTACAGGGGTTCACTCACATTGCACGGCACCCAAGCGGCGAGGCGATCACTGCGCGCTCCAGTAGGGCATACCCAGAGGCTGGTCCCAGACACACGCCTGCAGCCCTACTCAGGGTAGAGGCGAGTGGCCCGAGGGCCCACGAGACTGAGAGACCGAAAGGGATGTGACTGGACGCTCCTGATATGTAAGCCTCTATGATAATGGCGCTATCGCCTGTGCCTACTTGTATAATTGTTTATAAATGCCAATAAAAAATGTTTTACAAAAACAAAGGGGCTCCTTAGGAGCCCCTGTTATGTCTTTGGAGCAGCATAATTTAGGTTCCCCCATTTTTACATCAGGATTATATATCTATATACTCATATATGACATTTGTATTCAACATATCATTTATTTTATTAACGTGTGTGTTAAATCTTTAAATAAATCAATAGTGTATATCTATTACAAACACTGAGATGATATCTACATGAGTGCATTAATTGACTGCTGTAGCCATGTTATGCATATTTACATTTAACATTGATTATTGATCTTACATCTCACTTTCTGTGCACCTCATATTGTAATTCATGGCAACAAACTCGGAGACATAAGGGTCAAAGAAGGCCTTCTGTTCATCACCTACCAGGATGGTGGAAAGCTCAAAGCTGACTGCTGCAGTCAACATTTCGATGAGATGGGAACTAAAGGGAGTGTTTTGACTGCCCCCACATTCAGCAATTTGGTTGGTTCCTGGTGGTGTAGTGAGAGATATGGACATTTTGAAGTTACTATTATATTTAATTGGTGTTTCCATAACTAGTTAGGCATTTCCCCAACTCTGAGAGGGAACAGATGTCTCTTACTGGGCTTTTCCTAAGTGTAAAGGTTCATGCTGAACACTTGGTTGCTTCCCTTAACTTCTACAGAAGACCAATTTTCTTATAACACATTATATGATCCCTGGATAGAGATCCCCTTCAACTGTCCTATATCTATGTTTAGAAGAAAAAAGGGTAGTTTCATAATGTAACACCTATTTGCTATAATTTACTTTATTCTCTTTGTGGCTGTTACCGGTCTGTATCTCATATTATTACAGCTCAACTATTTGACATATTTCACCCTGCAAACAATATTGCTGTATTTTGTGACCTTATTTCTACTCTGCTTATCTGCTGGATGGATCAATATTCTAAAATAAACCCATTTAGTCATAAAAAAAAAATTTAACTGATCTGACTTTGTAACTTTGATAACTTTCTAATAAACCTTTATGATTTGCAAAGTATAATTCTTGTGGGGCCAAATGTACTTCACTGTTATTGATATACTATTGAACTGTTGCAGTTAAGCTTCAATTCGAGACAAAGATCCATCCACTCTAGTATGGTTTGAGTCAATGCTAGAGCAAGGCATCTTATAAGAGATCTTAGGGAGTCCCTGTAATTCCCCAATTGCAGGTCAGGCAGGACCTGTGAAAGATCAATAATGTTGCCCCATGTTATTCTGTGGTACCGAATCCTGCATTGATACTGTTCCAAATACTGTGTGATACTAAGTGGTTCACTGTCATCCACCAGTGCAAAACATTCTATTCCATCTTGTTGCATGAGAACAGCCAGTTCCGTTTTGCACTACGGTTCAAAATAAAGTTTTGGCATGGTGCCAAGTTCCATAAAGATATAGGGAGAGACTCTCGATTTTCAGATCCTGAAAAAGAATCTGCCTACCCTACAGTGGAGTGCAACTCGGTTCTGGTCCAGTATATCGGCAACCTGTTGGTGGCTTCGACAGCACTAGATGCATGCAGAAAAGATACTATTGCCCTGTTAAATAATCTGGCTGAAAATGGACATAAAGTGTCATCTACTAAATTGTTGTACTGTCCAAAAGAAGCTCTTCATCTAGGACATCATCTCATGTAAAGAGCAAGAAAGTTGTCTCAAGAGAGAATCTTTTTCAGATTGAAAATTAACCCTCCCAAGATGCAGAGAGAAGTTAGGATGTTTCTGGCAGTGATGGATTACTGTCGTCAGAGGATTCCCAGCTTTCACTAGTGGCAATGCCTCTACAAAGACTTAAGCACAAAAATGTGCCTGATCCACTACCATGCGACTACTAATGTAGGTGTGCCTTCCTCAAGCTGAGAGAAAGTATTTTTTGCTCCCCGTATATAGGAATGCCCGACTATGACAATGACTTTGTCTTGGTATGCAGCAAAAGGCATGGGAGCTCCCTCGCTGTTTTCAAAGGACTCATGGTAATTCCAAACATCTCATTGCATATTTTATCAGCTACTTCTGGCCCAGTGGTTGTAGCATTTCAGGGTTGCCTAAAGGAGGTAGCTGCAGTGTGTGTCAGCATTCAGAAAATGTGAGGGATCGTGATGGAATATACTCTTACTGTGATGGTCCCAGACTCTGATGAAATCCTACTTACCCGTACTCAAAACCGAACATATCACCAACAACAGCCTCACGTGAAGCAAGCAGGTTATCCACGCTGTGGAGAATATCTCCCTGACGAGATGCTCCTTTCTCAACCTTGGTTTATTGCTGTCTTTTCCTGTTATTAACAAAAACGATGATGAGGTTGACTGACAGAACTGTGTACCAAGCCAAGACCCCGCATTCAAGATGTACCTCTGGAAGAGCCTGAACAGATGAAAATGGGATTTCAAAAGCTACCTATGCTGCTTGCGCCTTTGAAGGTGTAGTGGAAGCTTCCTGTTGATGCAATGTAACCTCTGCACAGGTGGCTGAAATGATTGCTCTTACTAGAGCTTGCAGTGTCTCTAAAATTTAAAAGTAACCATCTACACTGATAGTCAATACGGTTTTGACGTGGTCCATGATTTTGGGCAGTTCTGGACCCAGAGGAGTTTCATGACCTCCTCTGGCCCTCCCATCAAAAATGTGAATAATGGCATGGATTTGCTCGAGGTCCTGCAATGGCCTGCTGAAATAGCACCCAGGAGCAGATGTAATTTTGTGACTGCTGACAACCTCTATGGAGCCGATTCACAGAACTAATTTGAGATAAAATCCTCAACTTACTACTTTTGGTATTCACAAAAGGCACTTAGCAGTAGTAAAATTAGGACTCATAACTTTAGTATAACTAAACTGAGATAAAATCCTAAATTTACTACTTTTGGTATTCACAGAAGGCATTTAGTAGTAGTTAAGTTAGGAGTCCTACTGTTGTTTACGTGGCTCTAAATTTATACAGTCCTACACACATAGGTCAAGATGCAATGGCTCATCTATTTGGCACTTATTGGTTTGATCCTCAGTTCTGTGTTATTGCAGTTGTGTCACCAATGTGCCACATGTCAGCTCTTAAGCAGGAAGGAGAACAGTGAATCTCAGGAGCCACAGGTGGCCTTTTCAATCACATGCAACTCAATTTTGTTGAAATTCCCATGTGTAATGGTTTCTGCTATATTCTGGTGGTGGTTTGTCTGTTTGCCCGATGGGTGGAGGCATATCCCACCTGAAGAAATTACAATCTTACAGTGGCAAGCTATTGCTGAGGGAATTGATTGTACAATTTGGCATACTATTTTTTCTGAATCAGACTATGTCAGTAACCTCAAGAATGAGGTGATGAAAGTTTTTATTGTAGCTTTGCAAGTAGATCAGAGATTTCACTGTAGTTACAGACCTGAGGCTTCCGGCACAGTGGAACAGATAAACAGGATGATGGAATCCTGTTTGGCTAAAGAGTGTGCTTCCACAGTCGTAGTTGCCACATACTGCACAGAGAGCCTGAACACTGAATACCACACATTGAGATTTGGAGACAAATGGAAAGGACTTTGTGTTGTTTATGGTAATAAGATCAAACCTCGTCATGGAGTGTATTGACTATGCCTGGGGGACTGAAGATTTGCATGCATTTTTGATAGTGTGGATATTTTATTACGACTCACTGCTCCCCCAACCTTTCTCCCCACCTTCATTCAAGCCCTGCATCGATTCTACCTGCTGCACACGTCCGTGAACGGGTGGACACTGGGCCTAGCCCATAAACCCTGGACTGCCCCATTATGTTTAGGAGCCCTGGACTTTAACCAGCGATAAATTACACACCGGCGCTGAGCCTCACTGTGACAAACCGCACTGCCGGGGATGGATGAGGACAGACTTGCCGATGACACTTCTGCCCTGGTTAATAGAGTAGAGGGCCACATACCAAACAGGGGTAGGCCTTGATGTAGGTGAGATTGTTGGCCCTCAAGTGCATTGGCTCACTCACACCCTTTCCCTTCCACAGGTCTGCGCTTCTACAACATGGTACTGTCTGGATTTTGCCCGGCATGGCGTTACAGGTTGATCAGGCAGGCTAAAGAAGCTGGGTTTCATCGGGGGGACAGCACCACCCTGCCTGTGAGCACATGGTTGGAGTCGGCCAGACAACCTGTACACCTACTGACCAGCAGGGGTCCCTCATTTGAGGCCCCCACACACAAATCTGCAAGCAGTGTGGGACAGCCAGAGGGTAGTACAGTTACAGCTTGGACCCTGGTGGCTGCTCGACCTTTGTCCTGTGCCATTGAGACCCTCTGGCCCCACTTGCTGTAACACGTGTGGGGCCACATCCCTTCCCTCCTTCCTGCTTCTCCCCTCAGGGGCCTCTGCAAAACAATGGGGCCATGTGAGTGCCTACAGCAGTGCTCTTCTCCTGTGCCCACCTCCCCTAGCATGTCGGGGCCTTTACGAGACTGACCATCCACATTCTTTTGGGCCTCTCCCTAGGATTAGTCACTCACCCCCCTCCCCTGCAGCTTGCTGCCCAGGCAAGGGGATCCCTTCTGGGTTGGTCACCTGTTGCAGCCCCATAAAAATACCCCTCAACAGGCCCACCGCTCAGACTACAATGGCTTGAGGGAAGCCCACAAGAAAGCTGCTCTTCACAGAGGTGGTCTCTCAATTCAAATTGTCCCCCCATCAGAGCCCTCAGAGGCAAAATGGAGCTGATCCTCAAAGAAATAATGGCAGTGGGGCACAGGTAGGGGGACATTGATGCGAAGATGACTGACCTTACAACAGAGACTATATTGATCCGTTGCGGAGCTGGCCGGCTTCCACGACAAGGGTCTCGACCATCGCTTGTCCTCCCTGGCATCTAGAGTCGAGTTCTTCCAGATAGGGAACCAAAGCTTAGAGCCCTGCATGACACGATCATGAGGACAGGAGCCACAGGGACAATGTCTAATTCTTCGGCATCCAGGAGAAGGCAGAGGGCACCAATGCCAGGCATTTTCTCAGCAATTGTCAGCCCACCCTCCTTAGGATCACAGAGGGTGGACAGAATGTGTCCATGTAGGCCCCTGACGCAGACAGAAGTGCAGACCATCATAATGTGCTTTCTTCGCCATGAGCAGTCCTGGCAAATACTCTCAGTGGCAATGGCGCATGAGCCCTGTGACTTTGAGGGACACACATTTCAAACAGCAGCTGACTTCTCCAGAGAGACAAATGACAAGTGGAGGGCCTTCCTCTCTCTGAAATCGCGACTGCACAAGTGGGATATAAAATGTGGCCTTTTTGAACTGGCACAAATGTGGATCACTATGGATGGCAAATCCAAGGACTCCTATGAATTAGAGGAACTGCAAATGGACTGTGAGACAGGGCCATGGATGCAGCCTTGTGCCTGCCTGGCCTCTCTACCACTGCCGTGGGCCAGCTGCCTCTGAGGACTATAGACACACAGCATCAGGGGCCCAGACACAAGGATAAGGTGCATCACAATCAGAGTGTCAGGGAGAGGGCGCTCAAAGCTGTGATGGAGCTCACAGAGGGTGTGACAAGTCCCTCTCACCACTGAAGCTGGAGCTGCCCGTTGACTGATGGATCCAGTGCCAGCCACTGCTTATTGGACGTTTAGTACCCTCTGGCCTTAAGACTGAGTATAGCATACCTGTTCAATATTGATGGTTTAATGTTTGATGCTTGGACTTTCCTGTTTGTAGTACAAGTTGTCCCCCTGCTAAATGCCCCACTACTGCATGTGCTGCCACAAGTGCTGCCGCTGCCCCGTCGTCCCCCTTGACATAATTACAGCTTATGCTGCAATGCCCAGTGCATGCCTTTCCACTCACTCCAATATTGCTGGGGGGGCCGGAGATGGCTGTGCCCTCCCCCTTTCCCCCTTCTCCCCACTTCGTCCTTGTCATGCCGGTCTCATCGTACTGAACAAAAGCTGATCCTCAGCCCCTCTCCCAGCTACAAACCAGTGTCAACAAGGGGGTGCACATTCCCCCACCCAGAATTACCCGCTCTCCCTCCGGTTGCTGGGATTCGTCATCTTACTCTCTTGCCCACTCTATCACTCTCTCTGGGGTCCTCCCCGGCAGAATTACAGGCCTGTCTCCCTCCCACCCTCTCCTACCTCCTTCTTGCCCTTGGCTAGAGTTTTAGAGTGTGTTGCATTCCGATTTCAGGAGTGCAATTGGTTTTGATTGTTGTGTTTTTCAATGCTTTGATCTCCCCTGCCTTGTTCTTCCTCATTTCCTCTCTAGCTTTGCTCCTTTCACCCGTCCTTGTCCTGTGCCTTCCCAACCTCCCTTGATTGCTACTCCTTATTCTCTCTCTCCAGACCCATGGATCACCATCTCCCCATCCCCCCTTCAAGTGGGTCTGTCCACTGAACTTGGCTGGTCATACCACCCCATCCCTGGCACTCCCTGTCTACATTTGCCCCCCTCTGGGCACTGATGCTCACGATGTCCTGTCAGACTGCCCTAAATGTCCTGTCTTGGAACATGAGCAGCCTTCCACACTATGCAAGTGCAAGAAAGTGCATGCGTACCTTGACTCTAAGCATGATGACATAGCCCTCCTCCAGGAAACAGGCCTCATGGAGGTGGAGACAGAGAAGCTTTGGTGGGACTGGGTGGGTAAGGAGATCCACAGTTACTGCTTTCTACTTCAGGCCAGATGGTATCCTGGAAAAGTGGTGTGGCCATACTGATTCACAAAACCCTGCTCAACACTGCTCACATCCTGGATAGACCCCGAGGGCCCCTATGCATTTGCCTTTCTGCATTGACTCCGTCTATGCACCAGCAGGATTGAAGTGCTTCTTCTTCCTTCAGCTAACCCAAGTTCTGATGGCACTAGATGCTGCAAATGGTAACACACCGGTAATGCTTAGTTTTGATTGATTCCCTCTTTGTGGGAACAGTAAAGCGTGTGTAGATTGTTGAATGACGTTTTAATTGTGCTTCACTATGTTAGACTTCCTCCTGTCCACCTTTAAAGGCGGATGTCCCTCTGCCTCTCTTGAGACTCTATGCTTATAATTTTTTGGCTTATGGAATTTATATCTTGTGCAAATACATCTCAAACACATCTCAACTCTGTTTGATTTGAACCTTCATTTGGTTCTGCTTTAGAGGTTGAGTTTGTTAACGCCTGCTGCTTAAATTTCCCTGACTTCACGTCTGAAACCTCAGCTTAGCATTAGGGAGTTTCCCTACAGGGGCATTGAATCTGTCATGATTTGCCTAGAAATATCTTTAAATAACTTGCCATTGTATTTCCTATTCTGACATGCTTGAATTTATATTGACATGCTGTGATCAGGTGATTTTTGAATTATGACTAATTGGACTAATCTGAGTTTGTGTTTTGCTATCTTGCTAAAAAACCTTTAAGGTTTGCACATATATTATTCCCTGTCATTCTGTTGGGGCAAAATGTGCTTCACTGTAATTGATATGTTATTGAACTGCTGATGTTCAGCCTTCATTCGAGATAATGATCCTTAATACATACAGCAACAAATGCCAGTTTTGCATCTCACATAATTACATGTAGTTTCACATCATTTTGCAAAAATGTCATGTATTTTTTCAAATTTGTGAATGTCACACACCTCTAGTTATTATCCAGATATTTCAGCTGTTTTCAGCAGCAACAGTGATGTTGAAATTCTAAGTATAGTTTTGTTACAGGTCTATTGGAACTAGAGAGACAAACTGTTAGAATTGGGGGTCTCTAGTTGGCAGAGGTAGGTACCTTTGTCCAAATAGCGACCCTTGTTTCTAGTCGGTGTAAGGGAGCTACACTCCTAAATAACTCCTGCTCACCCCCTTGATAGCTTGGCACGAGCAGGCAGGCTTATCTAAGAGGCAGTGTATAAAGCATTTGTGAACACATACAGTAATACAGTGAAAACACTACAAATGGACACCACGCCAGTTTAGGAAAAGAATTAATCTTTACTAGACTTAACACAAGACTAAACGACAAAAATCCACAATACTGTAATCAAAAATATGTCTTTACAATGGTAGAAAATAGCTTAGTTCAATGTAGTAAATGCAACACTTTACTCGGTAACTGCTGCGGCAGCGACACGCTTCTCCTCGTTGTGTTGCGCTTCCAGCTTCCAGCGACATTCAGTCTTCTCAGAGGGCCCAAACAACAGTAGGCACCATTCTTCAGGTAGAATTCCCAGCAAGGGAATTCAGGGGAGCTGGTGGTAAAGTCTTGTATCCCTGAGACTTCAAGCAGGAGGCAAACACAGTTCAAGCCCTTGGAGATTCTTCTTCAAGATGATGAAAAGTTCACAAAAGTCCTCTTCTCCTTTCCTTGGCAGATAAAGTAACCACTGCAGGCCAACCCCAGAAATAGCACAGCACTGGGGCAGGCTGCTCCTTCAGCTTTATTGGTTCTTCTCCTTGGCAAAGGTTTGTCTTGATTCGTAGAAGTGATGTAAAGTTCTGGGGTCTGGGCCCCAATATTTATACTAAGCCTGGGCGGTGAACTTCGCTCCGTTCATGGAGTTTGCGAAGTTTTCTGCACTCCGCAATCCACGGAGCTCACGGAGTGCAGAAAACTCCACTTCGCGATGTGCAGCGGAGTTTTTTTCCCCACTCGCGAACGCGACGGTAAGTTTGCAATTGCGAAATTTAAGTTTGCGAGCTCGAGCTGCCGCTCGGGTAGAATTTCTACCCGAGCGTCAGGAATACCAGCACAAACTGCAGTTCGCACTGCTCTCCGCCACTCACGGAACTTCGCGGAGGTCTTTTGTAAGTTCGCAGAGTTCTGCGTAGCAAAACTCTGCGAACTACGCCCAGGCCTAATTTATACTTCAAAATCCTTTGTCCTCTGAAGGCAGAGGGTGCCTCTGCCCAGCCCAAACCAGTTCTGTGCAGCTTCCTGGCAGGAGGTGGAGACAGCATTGTTGAAAGCAGACCTGGCCCAGGTAGCTGAAAGGAAATCTCCTTCCCCTATTCTCTATTCTGTGAGGGCTCAGGTCAGTGAAAGGAAATCTTCGCCCCACACTCTCTATTCAATGCAGGTCCTGTTCAGCCCAGCCCTGTCCCATCAGACTGCTGGAGCCAAAGCCCTCTCCAGCCCCCTGTCACTCACAAACCAGACATGGAATACAAAAACCTAGCAGAGGCATGCTGGATGGTTAGGCAAGAAAATACCTACTTTCTAAAAGTGGTATTTTCAAACACAGAATGTAAAAATCACCCACACTAAAAGATGTATTTTAACATTCTGAGTTCAGGCATACTAAACTTTATTTTCCTTTCATGTTCCTAGGGTCAGTTATGATTATAATATGTTATATTGAAACTGCCCATTCTGGCCTATGGGAACAGATAGCCTTGCAATAGTGAAATACAAAATTGGCTGTAATTCACTATCAGGACAGGCCACACACATCAGGGCAGGTCCTACCTTTCACATACCTGCCCATGGGAGTACCCTGAGCCTACCTTAGGGGTGAGCAACATGTAGAAAAGAGAAGGTTTAGGGACTGGCAAGTGTGTGCACTTGCCAAATTGACATGGCAGTACCAGACTGCACACAGGCTCTGCAATGCCAGGCCTGAGCCACACTTTACAAGCTGATTCTGTGGGTGGTACAATCAGTCCTGCAAGCCCACTAGCAGCATTTGATCTACAGGCCCTGGGCACACATGGCGCACTGTACTAGGGTCTGACAAGTAAATCAAATAAGCCATTCATGGAGTCACTAATCCATTACAATAATTTACAATAGGGAGCACTGCACTTGGGCACTGAATAGCAGTGGCAAAATGCCCAAAGCATCTAGACCAGCAAAACACATAGCAAAAATACAGGAGGCAACAGGAAAAAAATGGAAGGGAGACCAACGCCAATGGTGCCAGGTCTAACACAAACGTAATATGGTCATAATTGTTGACCAAACATTTATTGATGAGCATGGCTGGGGTGATTTCAAACCGAGTTGTGGACTTGCACCTTATTTAGACTTTGGAGTGTGGGTTACTCCGCCTCAAACAGAACGGATATCCCATCTGCCTTGTTGCACGTGCATTACATCCTATAATACTTATACTAAGGCAGACAGAATATCTATCACATTTGTGATGGAGTATTCACCAGCCAAACCCTAAATCAGGACCCTTGTTTGTTGACAGATACAAGGCAACAAGTTAATGCATCCCACACACCCGGCAATGAAACGCACTTCCTTTATGAACATTTTCAACACATGAAGCATGTCGTACCTAACACTGCCTTCCTTGTCCTCCGTTGACCATCTGTGGGTTTTAGTCCATCCTGCTTGAACTTTACCCATGTTTATTACACCCCCTGCAGATCTCAGGTAATTGCAGAAGACATAGGGCCTAATTTACAAGAAATTGGTGTACTGCAGAGCCGCAAGTCACCTTGCTGTGCAGTCCTATGCTAGTTCGAAAAGGCAGAAATGCAAAATATTTACAAGATACGGTGCATTCCTGTCCGTTAAGTCAGCGCTGGCGCACAATTTTCAGCTGAGTGCCAACACAGGCACACTTGCACCATGGTGCAAGGGTATCTGTGTTGTTGGTATGATTGTTTTTGTGCAGGAAGGGGCACCATCCTGCACAAAAACAGTCAAAAGAGGAGTCTTCCTCATTCTTTGTGTGACTCAGAATGCAGCACACATGTAAAAAGGAAAATACGAGGAAAAGTGTCAACATTTTGCCTCATTACGCCTGCTCTGGGGAGGTGTAAGGTGCTGCCGCTGCCCCAGGTTTACGTGCAGTTGTAGATCTGGGGCAATGTCAAATTCCATAGGTTCTGAGTGGGAACACCCACAGCAACACCCATGGAATGCCTCCTTGACATAGAGTAAAGCAACACAGTACTTGGCGCCTCCTTGCTTTACTCCATATCTATGAGCGCATGCCAAGGCCTCTTGTAACTGAGGGCCATATTGTCTGTGTCTGATCAAGCGTATTCCACCTTCACTTGTGCCATAGTGGACGACCTGAAGATGATACTATTTACTGCTGCTCTACATCTCAACTAATTTAATCCAAAATTGTACAATGTGAAGGTTTAAAAATAAGTACTTGAAGTTGCAGATTAAAACCTTTATCATCTTTGCAAACTCCTGGTCCCAGCTGAACACATGTACATATTTGCAAACTGGCCACCAATATGGATTGAACTCCATCTTTTGGATTGATGCAGTGATCATTGTATTCATTTGTTTCAGATTGAAGCACTTATTAAACTTGTTCTCTTTCTTGAGACCGGATATCTAAACAACTTTCATTCCTTATTGTCAATCAATTCCTGGAACCCATGACCATTTTGGCACTATCTCTGGTCGGTGCAGTATAGTACTAGAATATCATGGTATGAATAATGCCTGACAAAAATATACGTACTTACTCACTTACTAATATCTACTAACCGTGCTGGGATATAAGCCCTCAACCAGGACTGTCCAGCCATCTCTGCAACAACTATCTGTGGCAGCATATGGCAAAAATATATAGGCATATGTACAACAGCATGGCAGAGCTCGGTGTTATGCCACAATTGGTAACGCCGCACTCCAACATTCTGGAAAACACAGGGATGCGCTGTATGTACTATAATATGGCGCAGCCCTGCATTTCTCCTAGAGCTGTAACTAAATTTAGCTGCCTAGCGCCAACGCAGGTACCCTTGCACCATTGTGCAAGTGCAGGGAATGATTGTTCAGGTGCAGGAAGGTGTCCCCTCCTGCACATTTGCTCCTTATAAGTGTGCTGCAGAATGCAGCACACATAGAAACAGCAAGGTTAAGACCAGGTTTTTCCTGCTCTTATTGTTGGCACTGCCCCATAATTACGCCACTCTTGTAAATAGGGGGCAGCCTCAAAAAGCAATGGATGTTGAGGCGGAACGCCCACTGCAACACCCATTGCCCACTTCTATCACACTAAGTGCTGCGTGAACGGGGCATTGTTTACAAGGCGGCGTTAAGCCACGTTAAATGGCTTAACGCCGCATTGTAAATAAGGCGAAGGGGTTTTCACCACCAGAATGTCACAAAAAGTGATGTTCTGGGGGCGATAAACCCTTGTAAATATGCCACATAGTGTCCTAAATATTCTGCGGCCAATGGCGTGATATTTTTGTACACAACATGTACGCCATAATATTAATGTTCAGAGAATATTTTGGTTACCGATATTCTGACATAGTACTGCAGTTGCACCTGCATGCAACCTTTGTAAAGTTTTCTATGCTTGGCCTAATTGAGTTAGGAGTGGTCTCATCAGCTGTGATGACCATCACTGCTGTCATTATGCCCGGTGTTTTCCATTCTGCTTCTTGGGCAATTGTGCAGCAAATTCAGGTTTTGTTCAATTCTTGTGTATCTAGGATCGCTTTAGATTAGAAGAACATACCTCTTTTGCCTCAGGCCAATGTCCTTATCAAATGTTTAATGATACTCTTAAGAAAGCTGTTCAGCGTACTGTATTGGAAAAGCTTATCCTTAAAATTGTCTTGTATTCTGCTCTTCGAGCTTATCGTTCGACCCCTCACTCAACCACTGGTAAAAGCCTCGCAACCTTGATGTTCATGAGAGCCATGACGACAAGTTGCCTCAATAGACCAACAGATGATCACGTAAGAGCGCAAAAAACCCATATAAAAGACTTGGATCATAAAAGGAAAATGAAATCCCATGCCCACAATTGCTGACATGCAAAAGTCGTTACGTTCACTAGAGCAGATTGTGCTCTTGTCCGTCAACCTAGAAGTTGGAATTCTGATGCTCCTTTCGATGCTGAGTCATTTCATGTTGTGACCAACAAAGGACACATGGTGACTGGCCAACGTCCTGGGAAGACCATTACACAAGATTCCTTGCATTTCTGACATGTGGCCATCGCTCGTACGGCGCTGATGTGAATGTAGAGATTGGGTCTGAAAGGACAATTGAAAACTCCTTGACTGTTGTTTCTACTACATAGCCAACGCAGATCATGGACACTTCTACTGCCTACACCCAGTTTCCGATGACACGTTCAGGAAGAGTGATCAGAGCACCGTGAAGACTTATCAATGAGCCGAAATTGTATATATATTTGTAAACAATTATGATTTTTTATTTAACAGGGGGGGGTGTAGCGTTGTGTGAGTTTGCAATGACGGAACCCTTTTGGCTTCTGATGGACTCCATAGAACTGTGACGTAAGTGTTAGAGAAGTGAATGCAGATTTAGAATGTTGAGTTGGCGGTTACACGCAGATGACTAAAGACGTGGTATACTAAGTTCCATGTGTGGCATAGTCATTAGCGGGTATCCAGGCTGGGAGGACACTGCACATATGTAATCCAACAGTCCAAGGCCTACTGGCGTAATTCAGCAATAACATAAAGCTACCCTAATCTGGTTTTGGTGCAAGAGATGCAGCAAATTGCTTTACAGTTTGAAAGCTTGATATATCGTAGGGAGTGGAACAACTATTCTTTCACAATTTAGCTAAAAAACTGATTAACTTCCATTTTCACCACATGTCTTATGCGCAGCTTACCTGCCTTATAATAGTTCTTGCCCTGTTATCCTTCAAAGTGTAGTGTCCTTCAAAAGACTTGATAAGAATTTCAAAATGTCCACAAGTCATTTGCTGGACTGAGTTTCTTGTACTAAAGTTTATTCTCTTTAATATTTGTTTGTTTGTAGATTGTTGAACTAAATGGTGATACATTAGCCATTTCTGTGGTATCTCTCTTTTTTTCTGTTTTCCAGAGTTCAATTCAAGCAGAAACAAAATGGACTGGGATGCTTGCAGGTGCTCAAGTTTTCACAACTAGGATTCACTGTATCTGGAGCTGATGCACCGGTGCCTTCTCATCGCTGGCAGAAAGAAGCCAAGTGCGTAACTGGGCCTTGAGTGTGGTTAATTTAGGACTGCATGCAAGATGGCCTTCCTATCACAGATCTCATTTCAAGTCTTGTGAGGTCTCATAGTTTGACCAGCAAGCAAGACTGAAAGATGTAGGAGCAGAGGGACTACTGTCTTGAGTTTGGCTACATGTACTTTCCTCACCAGTCCACTCTAGTGCTGCAAGAGCGGTGCCATGAACCTTTGGGGCTATATAACGGGATAATAGAGGGTGTTAAGTATTGTTCACATCAGTCCCATGGGAGCTTTATCTTGGGATGAATTGGAATGCAGTGTTGGAGGTTCTTGGGCTTAGTTGATATTAGCAAGCATACATACATACTACTGTTACAAGAGATTGCTATTACAGGAGAACAAGCTATACAAACTACACTTACTGTTTCTCTCCAATGCCCACTTACAGTACACATCACTTTATTTGCGCATCCTGCATCATGCAACTTCTGTTTTGCTCCGAAGCAGCTTTGTTCCCTCACCAAGATTTACTGGGTACTGTACAAAATTGGGTCACTGGTTTTTGAGAGAAACCTTACTCAAGCAGCAACCACAATCCTTGTCAGGGTGAAGACACAAGCAAACCCCAAATTAACCTGTGCTTAATTCTTGAGTAGCTTGGGACGATAGCAGTCAGGCTTAACTTAGAGGCAATGGGCAAAGTATTTATGCAGAGCTTCAAACAGAAATACATTGAAAAGAAAACACAAGAAACATCCCACTCTAATTTAGAAAAGAGTAAAATGTAATAAATAATTTAAGACGAGAACAACAAAAATCCAATCGGTAGAACCAGAGATATGTATTTTAAAGACTTTAAGTAAAAATAGTGCCAAAAGGCACAAATCAGCAACTGTGGATATCTTGACAAGGACAAAGTTACAAATTCAGGCCAAACCCGCTGAATAAAAATACCTGAAATCCTGGTTGTGATGTGATTCAAAGTCCCCTGCCGAGGATGTGTTACACCGTGGTGATTCTTAGAAGCTGCGAAACTGCGATGCAAGGTCCTGCATGGTCATCGATGATGCCTTCGATGAGGGACCTTCAATGCAAAGTCTTGCATCAAGATGTGTCATGCACCAGATGGTTCTGAAGAAGCTACAGGGCTTGCATGCAGAGTCCTGCATCATTGAAGAGGATGCTGTCGAAGAGGAGCTTGGGAGGAGAAGGCTGAGGATCAATCATGCAGTAGTAGTTCCTGGAAGGCTGCGGGTGGTGATGCAAAGTCATGTGCTGGAGACAAACCACACAGCAGTCCCAATGCAGAGTTTGGTGACGCGATGCGTCACGCTGTGGCTCCAATGCGTTGGTTCTGCTGGGACCACAGTTGGGGCTGGTAGAGCACCTTCAGGCCCACATCTGAGGGTCCAGGACTGAAATGGCACCACTTGAGAGGGTAGGACTCACAGCTGGCAGAGTCTGTGTGCTGGATAGAAGAGGGTGGAAACCTCTTCTCTTCCTGAGGCTTCTGATGAGGAGGCCAGCCAACTAGCCCTTGTAGTCGCTCTGGTGTTCCTGGGTTCAAGATGTAAGTCTAGTCCTTCACTTAGGCAAGAGGGCAGCAGGGCAGCCGAGTGGCAGCCCATTTTGAAGCAGAGCAGCACAGCAGTCTTTCATCTGAGTCTTCCACAGGTCAAAATGTGCCCTGCAGAGTTGGGATCTGAGGTCGAATATTAATACCTTGTGCCCACTTTGAAGTAGGAGAAGCTTAAAGAGGTTTCCACCCCCCCAGAGGTGCTTGGAATTTCCTGCTTCTGTGAGACCCCTTTTGTGAGAGTGCCTAGGCAGGGCCTTTGTGCTGTTCAAGTGTTTGAGGTGACAGCTTTTCCCCTCATAAACTCAGAGTGTCCCATTCTGCCACTTGACCTACCTGCCTACCTGCTCCCAGCTGTTATCACTTATAAGAAGTAATAAGGGAACCCAATGTTATCATGTGGGAGAGGTAGACCTTGAAGTAGGGAACAGCAAAACTAGGAGTTATTCACTGCCAGGGCATGTAAAACCTTTAACAATACTTGTCAGACTTTTTAAATAACTGTTCCCTGTCCTCTGGGCTGTGCAGGACATATCTTAGCTGTGATGTATATGTATTAAAAAAGGATGGTTTGGGCCTGGCAAGAGGTTTATCTTGCCAGTCGAAATGGCAGTTTATAACTACACATGTGCTGCAATTGCAGGCCTGAAGGATGCTTATAAGGGCTACTGGGTCTGGGTGACACAATCAGTGCTGCAGGCCCACTAGTAGCATTTAATTTACAGGCCCTGGGCACATGTGGTACCACTTTAAGTGGGACCTACAAGTAAATGAAGTATGCCAATTGGGGGGTAACCCAATTCTACTATGATTAGGAGAGAGAGCACAAACACTTTAGCCCTGGTTAGCAATAGTAAAGTGCACAGACTCCTAAGGCAAGCAAAAACAAGATTAGCAAAAATAGGAGGGGTGAAGGCAAAAGCTTTGAGAGAAGACCATGCCAAGGCAGACAGATCTAACAGGCACTACTATTAACCCTAGAACACAGAGAGCCTTACAAAGTCTAACAGAACAACCATTGACTCTAACTGCCATAACCATGCAGCAGTAACTGTAAGACCTTGTGACCGAAAGGACCATAAAGTAGATTCCTGGTGAGCAAATGGTGACACAATGTAAGTCTGGCACCCAAAAGTGTCTGAACTCAAGTGTTGTTTTCGTTTATTTAGCAGTGAGCTGTGCATAAGTTTAGCAAACCTAGAGCCAGTCTTCTCAGTTCTCAAGTGGCTCAGTTTGTACACTTGTGTCGGGTGGGGCATCAAAAGTAAACCCAAAAGTACTATTCAAGCAAAATACAAATGTCAGTCATTTCATCTTTAAGCTGCCTTACAGTGAAAACCCGTAATGGTTCTGTTGCTCATATACCTGAGACACCTAACGAGATCCAGAGCAGACAATTAAGGCTTACAATGATGGCTAGAGCCTCCACAGCTCTCTCTCTCTCTCTAGCAACTCCCTTTCCACTATTATGCAATATGTTGACCTGCACTTAGCACTGTATACCGCCATCTACATGACAGGGAATGGTTGCATCCACATCGTCCCTGCTTAGTCTTTTGGAACAGGACATTATGTTAGTGCCTGTGAAACCACTGACAGAAGATGAACAATGTTAACTATTGAAATTACATAGGGTACACCTGCAGGTCCCACAATGTAGCGCTCCTGCAGGTGGAATTCACATTACTCTTTGTGATCTCTGACAAAGATAAAAAAAAGAGAGAGAGAGTCCCAGGCCATCATGCTTTGAGAACTTGAAAAAGATGGCTCTGTGAAAAGAGTACAACTTTCTGCATGCAGACATCCCAATAGCAAGAAGAGAGTTAAGCTCTATTAGATGTTTTCCTAAACACCAGGCGAATATCACTGTATGAAACCTGCACCTGTAACAGTTTGCAGGAGAAGTCAAAGATATACAGGATGTCTGACTGTGTCCAGGAGTGCGTCAAAATGAAAGTCAGTAATATGGTGGCCTTTTGGTAATCGAAAGCTCAGAAAGTGCTTGTGATATCTCAGTGACACCTATTCCAAGTCAGGGGTCACTTGGCCCCTACTTCTGTGTGGATTGCATGGACCTCAACGTTGTGACATAAATTGACATGCATGCCATCCCCAGAGCTGAAGAGCAGATTTACAAATTAGGAGCTGTTCATTTCTTGAATACTTTGCTTTGACTAATGGGCACTAGAAGATTATCATGACCTCTGGTTCAAATGAGGATAATCTGTTCTCTACACTAGATACTTATTCTAATGCAAAAGGCAAGGTATCTTAGCAAGTTACCAAGTCTTGTCAATTTTTTTACATTTCACATTTACCTACAAATCTTATCCTAGCCAAAAGAAATTCACAACACACCCTGAATCTCCTTCAACCCCGCTAATAACTCGACTCAACACTGAGGCTCGCTGTGGGTATTCATGCTCCCAGATGATTTGGCACTCCTGCTCCATCTTAGCGCCAAACCCAGTGATTGCATAAAAGCAAATAAAAAAAACTTTGGAAGTGAACAAAAGGCTGAGCATGTAAACATCAATAACTTAAATTAATCTGACTTTATTATATATATGTATATATTGTTCAATGGAGAGAAACCATAATTTAATTGTGATGAATCAGGGGCTTTGAGGGTCCTCATCAAAGGAGGTTCACATTTAATACTGTGCAAATTTCAACTATGGGTCAGGTTTTGATTTTACCCTAAAATTTAATCTTTTGGAAACTTTCTGGTTGAACTTTGTATTATTTTCCAGAAGTGGTTGGGCTTCTAATTCCATGCAGCAAATGAAGGGGCAGCCTTCAAACATAGTGTTTAGTGTTCTCACATCCCTCAATAATACCTTGTCGCCAGCCATTTGAAAAATGCTTAAATAGCTTTTTAAATGCAGCACACTCCTGGAGGCTCCTAACTGATAGCTGTCCCTGAGAATAGATGCACAGTATTTTGCCTGCATGCCCTATTTAACTGAGGCATGGAAAATGGATGATCACATAGGAGGGAATTGCCAAAGCAATTTTCAGAAATACTCTTTGAATTGGGCCACAGCAGGAGATGATAAATAACTGTCTGTCATAAGCTCTCACGATGTCTCAGTCCACAGCTTAACCATAGAAATCTAAGGCCTATATTACGTGTTGGCTAGATTTAGGTGCAGGTATACTGTGGCATTGAACCTGTGATTCCATTCAGTAGTCCCGCACCTACATGCAGCCACTACAACCTTTGGTTAATGTTTTAGCAACATCCACCAAATGTGGGTGACTTGACAGATATGCTATGTGTCTTGCAAAGATCAAAGGTTATGTCCACTATCACTTGACTGGTTAGAGAAAATTGGGCACTGGTGCAGCTTGTTGAATTACTTAAAGTCCAGACATCCTGTAGGATCCTCTCACTATGACTGCATGATGTCATCAGTGATGCTATCAAGGATGTCATTAACATGGCATGAGTGATGCAATGCATGAGGTCATAAACAGTCATGACAGAGGTTAAAGCTATAATTAGTTCACTAAATACTAACTGGTGAAATTCAGTGGTTTTTGTTTTCAAATATTAGTTATTTTCAACACCTAACTATAATGTCACTTAAATCCTTCATGTTTGCATTGAATGTCTCTTTATTTTATGTAAGTGAAGATCCAAATACAATACCTAACTACAATCACTTTACATTTTATTTTCTCAGTAATTTCCTGTGTTTTGTGATCATATTCAAAGTTGAGCATACACCCAACCCCTTGGGCAGCCTACTGCCAATATCCCTGCCGCACATGGCCTTTGGCCAAACCCTGCACCCAACCCCCTCTGTGGACTCCACCCTACGGCCAGGTCCTGCACCTATTCCCCCATCGGCATTCAACCCTCAGTGCGTCTAGCCTTCCTATGTGTTCAGTGGGAGTCTGGTGTAGAGCTTGGCCTAAAGCCAGGCTCTGCACCCATCCCTCATTGGGCACCCAACCCTTCACTGCACATGCCTTTCTTCTGTGCGCAGCATTGTTTGTTGCTAGACCCGATGTGCCTATCCCTCGATGGGCACCCAACCCCCCATGGACAACCAATTTCTTCAGCTGTGCACAGCAAGGGTTGGCTTCTGGAACTGGGTGTATAACCTTCAGTCTGGCCCTATGACCAACCCCCTATGGGCAACCATCTGCTGCACACCGCTTTTGGCCATTCACAGCAGGGATTGTGCATACAGCCTCCCCACTGGCCAAGCCCTGCTCCCAACCCAAAGTGGGGGTCCATCCCCTTGCAGCATATGGTCTAAAACCCTGCACAGTGGGGGTTCAGGCACATGGGGCTGTGCATGGCCCCGATGGGTGCCCAGCCCCCAATGGTTTGACCCTCTGCCCAACTAACTCCAGATAGTCAACCCCCTATTCACATGTTTTATAGCCTTCTAAATGATGGTTGGCTGGAGGGTCTGTTTACAAACCAGACCCTTCTCAAGTTTTTAACAAATATTTGATTTGTATCATGGTATTGCTATAGTGCGGTACTGGGATACAGATGCTGTAGTATCCCAGGGGGTTCTGCACTGGGTACCTCATTATCAGGTGCTTGTATTGTGGCCAGAGTACACAATGGGGGACAAGAAGCAAATAAATGTCCGGCATACATGCCCCCAATCAGGCTATGTAACTCTAAGTATACAGTTCCTAAATGGAGAGGAAAGGAAGAGGTTGGGAATAGACTGTAGAACCAGATTGGGTCATCTGATTCCTCAGGAGCAAGAGCCCTCACACACCCAAATGGTTTTCATGCTTCATCATCAGGCAGCTCCTTGTTGGGCCAGCACTGCATTGCCTAATAGACCACGTAAGGGGGCTCTTTGCCGGAGTTCCTTTGTTTTGTTTTTTGCCGATGTGAAGAGTGAGGTGTGTTGTTAAGTGGGGTAATGTGTGTGTACTGCTGTAGTGTGAGAATAAAAATAACTCAGGGATACCCTAGTTTTTTAATATGTGGGTGCCCTTGTTATCGTTAAAAAATAATGAACTGCTAGAAATGGATGCAATGGTCCAAACAAGCTCAAAAAGGGATATTAAAAGAAGGTCAACATGTTTCTTGCCTATTTATTGTAAAGACTGATCATGGCGATTCAAAAGGACAATGATCCTAATCTATTTGTGATTGGGGCGCCACAGAGTGCATAGTATTTAAATCATACCCAACTCTGCGCCAACCTCTCCTAATATATATATATATATTGCTTACTGGCGGTTGCCAGTAGGACCTATTTTCCATAGGAAATCTGCAAAATTCTATTCCCAATAAGTCTGGCGCCGGTTGACGAATCTTCGTGAAATTTTTGAAACTTTTGGCCAGCTCCGGTCCACTCCTATCCTGAAATTTTCGTGGTGATTCATCAAGCGGGGGCTGAGAAAAAAGGGGAGTCCCAAAACGCGTTTTCCCCATGCAATTTCCCATAGGACCTGTTGACGCAGCTACAGCCCGAACTGCTGAATGGAATTGCACCAAATTTGGCAAAGCGGTAGTCCTCCGTTCAGACTCGTACCTTTTGCATAAATGGTGTGAATCTGTTCAGTAGTTCCTCAGAAAATTAGGGTCAAAAAGTTAGTGATATCTATGGTCTCGGAGGATCCGTGCACCCTACCCGCACCGTAAGCTCACCCTCCCCGAAACAAGCGCGCACCCTCCCGATCACACGCTGAATGCTAATTGGCTGTTGAGTGTCTCTCTACATTCGAAACCAGGAACTGTTGGCAGCCATTTTGTGCCTCGGTAGAAGCGAGGCTGAAGAAGTAAGGGGAATAAGTGTGTAAAACATATAAAGGGGGCAGAGTGGAAATACTCTGACCCTCTAGAGGTGCATAGGGGGTCCCAGATGGATCCCCTGGTGCCCCCTTTTTTTAATGCCAAAATGCGCGCAGGGTGCGCGCATTGTATCGCGTTGGGTGCACGGTTCCTAACGCGTTGGGTGTGCGGATCCAAGGAAAAAAAATTGAAATTTTTGGGAGATAAACATCAAGATTAGGTGTTTTGTTGTTGAGTGGCTCTAAAAAGAGCCGTTGTGTTCATTGAGAGTTTTTGCTACTTAATAAGTAAGTACCTATACAGAGTCTAAAGTTGTTGAGGAAGACTCTGTTTCCTTCATCAGTAAAGTGTACTCCATCTCTCCTATACATCTCTTGCATATGAAAGCGCAGATTGTTATTGAAAATGGACCCCATCCTATAGTCTCGGAGAAAAGCAGAAACAGATTTATTCACATGTTTCCTAGCTTTCTCAATTTGTGGACAAAAATGATTGGACCAGTTCCATTTCTGCCTTTGGCATATGTTAGAATACACAAACGCAGTTTTGGGGAAAAGTGAAATCAGTTCTGCAAAGGTGTCCTTCATAAGCTTTTCCAGACCTACCCCAGTCAAAGTGCCTAGGTCATTGCCACCACAGTGCACTATTATGAGGTCAGGGTGTTGGATATGCATGAAGGATTTGACCAATGGCATCAATTGGTGCCACTTTACCCTCTCTGTCCAATCCATTTAATGTCTACATTTGGCAAACCTAGTTCTTTGTGAATGCCTTTGTTTTCTGCATACCTTTGGCTGCAGAAAATATAGCTGTGTCCCACAATCCATACTGTAAGCACCTTGAAGGGAGGTCTGGATGCACTCAGATGGTCTCTGTAAATGAAATGGCAGTTTGGAAAGTAAGATTTTTCTAAAATGGTGGCTAAGATGCAGTTTTGAAAAAAGACAAGAAATCATTGGTTGTTTGACAACCTTCTACACCTCAAGGTAGGGTGCATGTTTCTGTTTTTTAAACGCATGATTCTTATTGCTTAACAAAAACTGATTGAAAGGAACATTATATATGATAACCTGATATGTTGAAAAGTCAAGCACACTTGCTGTTTTGATTAGCAACATTGTGTGCTCAACTTGTGACCTGTGTGCTCAGTACAGTGTTCCATGACCTGTTTCTATGGTAACAGGCAGAAGGCAGATTGGGGGGAGGGTTCAAATTTATGTCATTTGGAAAGGGTTGAAATGTTTAACCAATAGAAATGTGTGTTTGCTTTTGAATTTATGTGGGAAGGAATGTGATTTGATGTTTACATGTATATGTGTGGAAAATGAGAGGGAAACTTTGCCATTCTTTGGTTTTGCTGACAGGTGCACAGTGCAGAGATTCTGTATAAGAACATCTGGTGTGTGACTGATATACGTCTTAATCTACAAAACAACTTGAAGGGTGAGTTATTTAATTGAGAGGAGGTGTATGTGGTCTATTTTGATTTTAATCACACTAATGTATTTCTCCTGCTAAAGTGCAGGGAGTACTTTTTTTTGTCTACAATCTTATTGACAGTGTGTGTGCATGTAGAAACCATTCTGTGATAAGCATTTGTGTTTTTCATGTGTTTGCAGACAGATAACTGTGCTGTTTTTATGTTTTGGTAGCATTAGAAACCAGTCATTATTTATGTATTTGCAAAATGAGTCATGTTTCTACACTAAAATGTAGTACTTCTTCTAGATTAAGAAATGTGCTTTGGTACAGTGCAAGGGATAGTGTTGTTTGTCTAGAATCACACAGTGAGTCTGTGTGCATTTAGGAATCATTTTGAGAGAAACATGTTGGTACTAATGTGTAGTAGAACATTTTCTGTAATGAGTGCAGTCACTTTACATCTTGTAGACTAGTGAATGTATTTTGTACAAGGGATATTTGGCTGTCTACAATCACACTGTGAGTCTTTGTGCATTTGGGCAATTATTGTGAGAAAACCATTTGGTAACATCATGTATTTGCTTGCAGATTACTACTTTAAAATGTGGTTTGTTGTCAAGTTTGAGTAGCATTAGAGGCCAGTCATTGCTTATGCAATTGCAAAATGAGTCAGGCTTTCATAGTAGTGTGCAGTATTGAAATATGTAGAATGTGTGCAGTCACCTTACCCCTTCCAGAGTAGTGAATGACTTTTGGTAAACTCCTAGAGATAGTGTTGCTTGTCTAGAATCACACTGTGAGTCTGTGTGCATTTGGGTAAGCATTGTGAGAGAAGCATTTGGTAACATTGTGTATTTGCTGACAGATAACTGTTTTAAAACCTGTCATGTTGTCAAATTTTAGTAGCATTAGATGCCAGTCTTTGCTTATGCATTGATAAAATGAGACAGGCTTTGACACTAAAGTGCAGTACTGAAATATGTAGATTGTGTGCAGTCCCCTTACCCCTTCCACAGTAGTGAATGAGTTTTGTTAAACGCTTAGGGATAGTGTTGCTTGTCTAGAATCACACTGTGAGTCTGTGTGCATTTGGGTAACCATTGTGAGAGATGTATTTGGTAACATCATGTATTTGCTGACAGATAACTGTTTTAAAACCTGTCATGTTGTGAAGTTTTAGTAGCATTAGAAGCCAGTCTTTGCTTATGCATTGATAAAATGAGTCAGGCTTTGACAATAAAGTACAGTACTGAAATATGTAGATTGTGTGCAGTCCCCTTACTCCTTCCAGAGTAGTGAATGTGTTTTGGTAAAGTCCAAGGGATAGTGTTACTTGTCTAGAATCACACTGTGAGTCTGTGTGCATTTGGGAACCACTGTGAGAGAAGCATTTGGGTACTTCATATCTTTGCATACACATAACTGCTTAAAAACCTTTCCTGTTCTCAAGTTTTGGTAGAATTAGAAGCCAGTCATTGCTTATGTATTCACCCAGGAAATCTCCTTGCAATACTGTAAACATTCAGTTAATATCCAAGTAGTAATGGAGTGAGGCAGGCCTTAGCACATGGATTGATTCAAACGCCTATCCACTATGCATGCAGTCCTCTAACCATCTACACACTTGTCTTTCACACCTTCAATTCCCCAGTCAATATACATACACTTCCAGGAAACACCCTGTCACTGCCCTTGCACTCCTCTACTGATCCATTCAGCACCATGTACTAATCCATTCACTGTGCGAAAACCCAACCACTTATAAATTCATCCAGGCACTGTCCTTGTCTAATTATTCAGTCAGTACCCAAGTACTCATTCAGTGACCAGGCCTTAGCACATGGACTGCTTCAAACCCCTATCCACTATGCAGGCAGTCCTCTAACCATTTACACACTTGTCTTTCATACCTGCAATTCCACAGTCAGTATCTATATACTCGAATAAACATTCTGTCACTCCCCTTGCACACCTCCAGTGATTCATCCAGCACCATGTACTAATCTATTCACTGCACCAAAACCCAAAAACTTAAAAGATTCATCCAGGCACTCTCCTTGCAGTACTCTAATGATTCAATCAGTACCCAGGTACTCATGCAGTGACCCAGGCCTTAGCTCATGGACTGCTTCAAATGTCTTTCCAGTATGCATGCAGGCCTCTAACCACCTACACACTTGTCTTTCACACCTTCAATACCCCAGTCAGTATTCATACAGTTCCCGCAAACACCCTGTCACTCCCCTTACACTTCTCCAGTGACCCATTCAGCACCATGTACTAATCCATTGACTGCACCAAAACCCAACCACTTATAAATTCACCGAGGCACTCTCCTTGTAGTACTCTAATGATTCAGTCAGTACCCAGGTACTTATGGAGTGAACCCGGCCTTAGCACATGGACTACTTCAAATGTCTATCCACTATGCATGCAGGCCTCTAACCACCTACACACTTGTCTTTCACACCTTCAATTGTCCAGTCAGTATCTAATACTATACTCCAATAAACACTCTGTCACTCCCCTTGCACACCTCCAGTGACTCATCCAGCACCATGTATTAATCTATTCACTGTGCCAAAACCCAAAAACTTTAAAGATTCATCCAGGCACTCTGCTTGCAGTACTCTAATGATTCAGTCAGTACCCAGGTACTCATGCAGTGACCCACGCCTTAGCCCATGGAGTGCTTCAAACGTCTGTCCAGTATGCATACAGGCCTCTAGTCACCTACACACTTGTCTTTCACTTCTTCAATTAACTAGTCAGTATCTATAAACTCCAGTAAACACTCTTTTAGTCCACTTACACACCTCTAGTGACTCATCTGGCACTATGTAGTAATCTAGTCACTGCACCAAAACACAAAAACTTAAAAAGATTAACCCAGGCACTCTCCTTGCAGGAGTGTAATGATTCAGTCAGTACCCAGGTAATCATGCAGTGTCCGAGGTCTTAGCTCATGGACTGTTTAAACGTCTATGCACTATGCATGCAGGCCTCTAGTCACCTACACACTTGTCTTTCACTTCTTCAATTAACTAGTCAGTATCTATATACTTCAATAAGCACCCTGTCACTCATCTTGCACTCCTCCAGTGACTGATCCAGTACCATGTACTAATCTATTCACTGCGCCAAAACCGAAAAACTTTAAAGATTCACCCTGGCAGTCTCCTAGCAGTAGTTTAATGATTCAGTCAGTACGCAGGTACTCATGCAGTGAACCATGCATTACCACATGGACTGCTTCAAAGATCTATCCAGTATGCATGCAGGATTCTAACCTACTATACACTCGTCTTTAACAGCTTGAATTCCCCAGTCAGTATCCATGTACTTCCAGCAAACACCCTGTCACTCCCCTTGCACTCTTCCAGTGACTTATTCAGCACCATGTAGTAATGCATTCACTGCGCCAAAATACAAATACTTATAAATTCATCCAGGCACTCTCCTTGCAATACTCAAAACATTCAGTCAGTATCCAAGTACTATTGGAGTGAGGCAGGCCTTAGCACATGGATTGATTCAAACGCCTATCCACTATGCATGTAGGTCTCTAATCACCTACACACTTGTCTTTCACACCATCAATATCCCAGTCAGTATCCATACACTTCTAGCAAACACCCTGCCACTCACCCAGTGTCTTTCCTTATAGTACTGTAATCATTCAGTCAGTAAGCATGTAGACTTTCAGTGAGGCAGGCTTTAGGGCATGAACTGCTTCAAAGTAGTATGCACTACGCATTTAGTGTTTTAACCATAGTCACACTTGTGCTTCAGGGCTATAATTTCTTAGTCAGTATTTATATAAAATGTGTTTGTATAGTAATAGAAAAGTATAATTTTTAAAGTTATTAATATACATTTATTTGTGATTTTTTTTAAAGATACTTTTTCACCATTCAAATAGAGAAATCATGCCAGAAAAAAAAAGAAAAAGAAAAGAACAGAGAAAGGAGAGTTACCTGAAGAAAAATCAACCACAAGTATTGAATGAACAACATAATGTGGCTAAAAAGAAAAAATCTTCTGGTAAGATCACAAAGCAATTTATTAAAATTGTTTGTAGGACCAGACAGAATGTACAGAATGCTGAAACCTCTGAGAATGCTTCAACTAGAAAAAATATTCAAAATAATAGGAAAAGCAAAAAAGCAAATGGACAGTCAAAGGAAGAGGAAGTATGGTAAAAGAAGCCAAATCAGTATAAGGAAATACACAAAAAAATATTTTACAAGAGAGTAGTACATCATTTTCTGAAAGATGTGAAGAAATATAAAAAGAGAGCTCTATTTTATAAAAAGAAGAAGCATATTGAAACCATTGTTGAAAAGGTTTTTGAAGTAAAAACGAAACTATTCATTTTAGTATTAAACAGAATTTGATCACTAGATAAACCAATCCATTTAATGAAGGCCAAAAGTAGGAGGAAAAGAGTAATTAATAGAACACATTTTTGTGATTTTTTTTGGGAGAATGGAAACACAGTTCCAGTTCAGAGCCATTCTTTAATGAAGAGAGTTATTTACAGAGCAATAATTTGTTGCATGCAGTTGACACCAGTGGTCGAGGTTATGAGGTTAGAGATGGTTGTCCAATTGACAAAGAGAAAATGGTTGAAAGAAATGCAGAAGAAGTGAAAGCTGATGAAGTTGTAGGGAGACGTCCTAAACACCCTGTGTACACTTGGGATTGCAGTAGTATTTGTAGTGTACGACAAGAATCTATTGATAAATTATGTAGTTTTTTACGAGCATATAGTAAAAAAAGTTTTAAACAAAAGATTAAGGTGTTGCAAGGACTAGACCCTTGCAGAGTGAGAAAAAATACTGGTTTGCAAAGTCATTCTCTGGCTTGTCTTTCTAGGAAAGTTTGTCAAAGTGTTTTTCACCATTTCAGGATGTTGGCAGTACATCATACTCAAATGCGGAAGTTAGTGAGAAGATTGTATTATGCAAAAAGTCCAGCACTAAAGTTAAATGAGTTGAACAGTGCTCTTTTGCGTGGGTCAGTATCAGATGTGAGGAAGGTTTGTGATGATATTGAGTTTTGTTACTTTGGTCCTTAGCAAGAGAGTGCAGAAACTGACACATCAGTAGAACAAAATGTTGAAGACAATGTAGAACCCGTGATTACAAAAAATATTGAAGATCAAATCACAAAGTTTAAGGTAATTTCAGGTGAAAGACCAAATGTTTCTTGTATTTGTTGTCAGCGAAGTCACTATAAAAATCAGACTAGGAGTGACAATCTGTATTTAAAAAGTGAAATAGAAAATAACGATAAGTGGAAGGAATTTGCAACTTATGTGTTGGTAGAGGATTGTTTTGATTCTGAGCAGTGTATTTGCAAATATTTTTATAACAAATTAGATGAGAATAAAATGCCTGCTGGAGCTGTTCATAATAATCTAGAGTTGGTTGCTATTCCTCCAGAGCTAATAGATTTAAATACCTATGAGTCTATTCTCATTCAATGTGTGCACCCGTTTCAGGCTATTGTTCGTATGGAGCCTAAAACAGGTAAATTACCTCCATCAGAGTTATAGAGAGGATTGAAAGGAAGAGTTGTGTATTTACCGTTAGATTTAAAGAAAAACATTGAAACTATTGGTGTAGACCATGCAGAAAATGAACCACTAGTCATTCTAGTTAATGGTGTTCCTACTAAGAATAAGAAAATCTGGCAGGACTTAGTGGATGTTAGAAAAGTGCAAAAGGCATCATTGTATCTGATAAAAAATAATGAGTACTATAGAAATGTGTTTGTAGGAGAAGAAGAAATAGATTTAGCAGAAGATACTGAAACATTAAGTGGACAAATTGAAAAAGTGGACATGTCCAGATGTGAAGAAATCTATGAACATTATAGTGTACATCCACTTCATTCGAAAGAGGTGATGGGGAATACGATTGAGTTGTTCCAAATGAAAAAAGCAAGAGGAAGTCCCATGAGTGTATGAGAAGAGAGCTTGGAAGCTTGTTGTTTCCCGCAGTTGTTTCCAACAGGAAAAGGTGGACGATATGATGAACGTCCTGTGCAGATTCCTGCATCTGAATATCGGACAACAAGATTATATGCAGAAGATCCAAGATTTCGACAATGTTTCATCTTCTGTTTGAAAGTGACTTGTCTGGACTTTCATATGCAGTAAATCACATTTTAAAAACTGGAATGAATCTGCAAAATGTAACTGCAAAGGATTTTATGGATAAAGTGCATCAGAGAGATGATCATTTAGAATCTCAGTTGATTAATCTGATGGCATGTCAGCGTGGGACTAATGAATATTGGTACTGTCGTTATGGAGAACTGAAATGTATGCTACGGAACTTGGGAACTCCTACATGGTTTGTTACACTAAGTTGTGCTGAGTATGCTTGGGGTGATTTACTTGAATTTCTTCGAGAGGCAAATTCCAATATAAAAAATATTGAATACAAGACACCTGGAGAATTGTGCTCTTTGGATCCTGTTAATGTTTGCAGATATTTCAATCATAGATTTGAAGCTATGATGTCTTTCATCTGCAAAAAAAAAATCTCCCTCTTGGAGAAGTTGTGGCTTTCTTTTGGAGAAAGGAGTATCAAGCAAGAGATGCTCCTCATATACATATGTTGTTATGGATCAAGGACGCCCCCAAATTTGGAACAGATTCATAAGATACTGTTTTGTCTTTCATTGAAGATTATGCCACATGTGCCGTACCCAATAGCAGAGAAGATAAAACTTAAAACAACAAGTCTTACGATTCCAAAGCCATAGGTGTGGAAAATACTGCCGACGAAAGTACAAGTCAAAGGATAAGTTCTATACCAAATGTCGTTTTGGATTTCCACGTCCTGTATTATCCAAAGGAAGAGTGTACAGTTTTATGTTAGCTATGCGACATACCATCACAAGAAAGTCTCCAAAAAATACCTACAACTTAAGAAGAAGCGAAGAGTCAAAATACATAAATGACTACAATCCAGTTATTTTATCCATGTGGAACGCTAACATTCATATTCAGTATGTTGCGGACAATTCCATTGCTGTTGCTCGATATGTAATGTCCTACCTTACTAAATCAGAAAAGACAGAATTGAAAGAAATGTGGGAAGAGATTTCTCACGAGAAGACTCTAAGTAAGAAATTATACAGTTTCAGTTTGAAGATGTTATCGCATCGTGAAATTGGAGCATATGAATGCTCAGATCGGTTATCATCTGCAAGTCTATACTCCAAAAGTAGAAGAATCATTTGGGTGAGTCTAGGTCTTGCAGCAATGCGAAATCAGGTATGGAAATCTGTTCAAGAAATTGAATATTTAGCAGAAAAAGAACCAGAAAGTACAGATATTTTGAAAACGAATATGTTGGACACATATTACCCAAACAGAAGTCATCATCTTGAGAACATGTGTCTCTATGAAGTGCTGCAAAACTATACTTTTAAACGGAATACTACAGAGAACATCAATGATGGAAAATATGCAGTGATTGGTTCCGAAGGATGTTTGGTGAAACAAAGGTAAGGAAATCTAATTAATCACAGGAAACTAAGTTGCAACACTGCTGATAAAAGGGAATTTTACTATTCAGCCCTTTTGCAAATGTTCAAACCATGGCGTTCAGAACTGGAATTACTTGGAGATTTTCAGAGCTATGAAGATTCATTTAATGCTTGTAAAGATAGCATACAATGCAGTGCTTTTGCAAATTATGTGAAAATGTTGAATGATGAAATTGATCAAGAAGCTACAATTGCAGCTGAGATTGCTAGAGACAGTTCTCAAGACAGTTAAAGTTCTGCTGCACTGAGTCAAGATCTACTAGGACAACCAGTTGTTGAAAATGAAGTAGCAATTGCCATGAATGAGGTGGAATCAGCAATGTATCAAGCTCAAGAAGGTGTAATACAGTTAGGAAACTTGGAAGAACAACTAAATGTTGAACAGAAACAAATATATCAACAAGTGAAAGAGCAGATTGACCATGGATTACTTCATGAAAAGAAAGGGTGCTCATGTACATCATTTCAATCTATCCGAATGTCTGTGAGTGGTCAAGATGGAACAGGAAAAGTTTCTTAATTAAAGTAATTACAAGTTATCTGCAGACAACAACTGAGTCGCATTTGTCTTGTGTTGTCACTGCTCCAACTGGGTTGGCAGCACATAATATTAAAGGAATTACTTTACATTGTTTACTAATGCTACCAGTAGAGCATGACAACAAATTGGAATACCACAAGCTATCTGCAGAAGCTTGTTGTGAAGTTTCAAGAGTCCTGAAGAAAATGAAACTTCTCATTATTGATGAGGTAAGCATGGTCTCAAACTTGATGCATGCCTTTGTGCATTTAAGAATGCGGCAGATTCTTAAAACAGAATATGACGTTTTATTTGGAGGAAAACACGTCATAGGTTTTGGAGATCCACTGCAACTGACTCCGGTAAAAGGACAACCGGTATTTAAAACACTTGCACATGAAGATACCAGAAAGTCTCTTGGTAGTGTTGGTAACGTGAACATTTGGACATATTTTGAATACAAAGAACTGACAACAAATATGCGACAGGCAAATGATGCTGAATATGGAAGTATTCTTCAAGATATAAGAATTGGACTTCCAACAGAACATGGCAAACAAGCTTTGGAGAGTCGATTACTTTCCAATTTGTTTCCACATGAAAATGTAGTTCCTGAGAAAGTGTACATGAAAATTGCAGAAAATAAATTAGTGATCTGCTTAATGCCAACACTGCGCGAGTGTTCTATATTCAACGAAGAACTATTGAAACTGGAAAATGAAGAAATTATAAAATTGGAAGCCATCGATAAAATAGAGCATGAAGGAATCACTATTATTTTGACGGGAAAATTGAAAACAAAACTGGATTCTTTAGAAAAAAAATATCTAAAACGGCTTCTTTAGAAAAGACTCTATATGCATGTGTAAACTGTCGGGTAATTTTAAGGCGTAATTTGGATGTAGAAAAAGGTTTAGTAAATGGAGCAATGGGTAAAGTGGTGGATTTTGTTAATTATCAGAAAAAAGAAGGAATTGAATTTTTAAAAATTAAATTTAATGAGATTGAAAAAGTTAAAGAAATTGGTCATTGTACAGTTCGGTTTTTGCTTGTTAAAGATTTATATGTCCGTAGGAAACAATTTCCATTTGCAGTGACTATTCATAAATCTCAAGGATTAAGTGTAGACAGTGCATTGGTGAACATTGGATCTACCGTGTTTAAAGAGGGTATGGCATATGTTGCTTTGTCGCGAGTCAGAACATTATCTGGTTTGTTTTTGATTGATTTTGATGAGACAAAGGTTACTGCAGATGCAAACTGTGTAAAAGAGTATAATAGGTTACGAAGGGTGTATGCGCCCAATTTAGGTCAATATCCTGTATTTGAAAGTGTGTGGTTGGTCGAAAAAGAAGGTTTGAGAATATCTGTACTGAAGGTGTAGAGAAGGGAAAAGAACAAGATAATGTTGTGATTGCAAGTAAAAAGAAAAAGGACACTATTGAAGAGATTGTTGGTTATCAGTTTGAAAATAGTTCAGGTGTCAACTGCTATGCTAATGTAGTGGTCAATGTTTTTTTAATCTTGAAAGTTTGCAAGAACAAATTATGCAGAATCGGGAAAAAAGATTTTGTTCTTTGTTGCATTCTGTTTATGAAAAATTGACAACAGATACACGTAAAATACAAACTTTCAGATGTTCGTAATCTTTTGGATGTGTGTTCTGGTTCTACACAATTTACGCAAAATATCCAACAAGATGCTCAGGAATCTTTTCTGTACATGCTTACCATTTTTGAAAACGAAGGTGTAGAAATAGAAAATATTTTTGGCCTTTCTTACAAATGGGAACATCATTGTGAAATTTGCATGTATACATCTAGCACCAATGTAGACACTGAAAGATTTCTATATTTAACATTACCAGACTGTAAATCAGTGTCTTTCAATAAATTAGTTAAAGGTGCAAATCAAAACATGGAGTGTAGCCATTGTAAATCAGAAATGTTATCCAGATTATTTAAAAAAAATATGGACAATATATAATTTTAATGATGCAACGTTGTACAGCTGATGGAAGAAAAGTAAATACTTTAATAAAGCAATTTGTAGCAACACAACTATCAATATCAGGAAGGACTTTTGTAGCAATTGCAATAATTTTCTATGATGGTCCTTCCACAACATCTGGACATTGCACTGCCTATTTAAAATGTGACAAAGGCTGGACACTTTGTAATGATGCCCAGTTGGTTTTCAAACGTTTGCCTAGTGAATTACCAAATTCCTACCTAATATTTTTAAAGCCAAAGTTTTAGGAAGATAAATCACTCTCTGAGGAATTTATTATTATAATTTCATAGGATTACCATTGGACAATTTACATAAAAAGGAATGCAAAAATACCATTTGGCCTCAAGGAAAGGTATATGTTTGAATTATTTACTTTTTCGTGCTCATTGACTCGGTGAATATTTTAAAGCGACAACATTTACAGTTTTTATGAGTTAAAGTTATAAAATTTTGTTAACCATAAGCATTTCATATATGTGTGATTTGTATTTTCTGGTATTTTACTGAGAATATCATGTTGGGTTTTTTTAAACAATCGTTTTGATTGTTTTTTTTTTGCCCGCTGGTATGTGATGAGTACGATTGAAATCACTATTTCTAGTGAAATGCAATATATTCTGAGAACACCAAAAAAGCCAAACAAATTACTTTTTTAAAATTATGCTGTATTGTTAAAAATGTAATATTACATGTTATAACTATTTTTTCTTTTCTTTCACAGATCCTAATTCTAAAATAAACAATTTACCCCAATTTACATTACAAAAAACATCTTAAAAGTATGTGTGCCAGTTTTTATTTCTATTACTGTGAAGGTAAGTTTAACTAAGTATTAATATGTACAATGGGCAGATCTGGAAGAAGCTACAAAGTTTGAATACGTTTTTCAAAACACCCTGTTTATACCTATGTAGTTTCCGAATCTCCCTGTCATAGGATATCATGTGACCTGCAAAAAACAGATTTGAGTGGTTCATAATATTTCCCATTGTACCTATTGAAGGACCGCAATCATTTCAATCATTCTTTGAGCATCTTTGCAGACAAAACTCTGTGCTTACCTCCTATCATTCACAAGCAATTTTCCAAACAGAAATATGTCACTTTTTGTAACATAGTTATAGCGCAAGACACTCTTTCATATTTACAAAGAGAGGTAAAGGCACTCTGTGTACCTTTTCTTCTCCATGTAAATACAACCTCATCATACACACCTCTTTGCGTTGAAAGGGCGTTCTATAAGTGTTGTTGTGCGTGATTGCACTGAATACTCATAGAACAAGACATCTCCAGATTTATCATAAATCATAAATCTCGACATGTGTGTGAATGCTGCACCATTCTCCAATTGGTGTGGCAAAGCACAACAAGGAGAATTGTTTTCATTTCTCCTCATTTTTTAACCTTCAATGCATGCTAAAATGTTCAGCATACATTGAAGGAGAAAAATGCGTTTACTGATTGTTTTGCGCAGGATGGTGTGTCTTCCTGCACAAAAACAAACACCACATGACACAGATATCCTTGCACCATGGTGCAAGGGTGCCTGTGTCACTATATGGCTGCAGTTTAAGCAGCCGTGCAGAGAGAAGCATAGATTTGCAACATATTTATGTACATATGTTGCATCCCTGTGCTTCGGAAGTACTACAGCACCCTGCAGTTAAAGAGGTTACTGTGTGATGCTGCAGCACTTCCTCATAGTTCTGCACTTATACATTCACCATACGCTACTAATGCATTCGTTCAGTCAATTGCGTACTACACATACATTCATCTAAACTTTCACACACTAACAAACAAATATAGCTCTTTTTTTAAACCAGGAAAGTTAGTTCTTGGAAGAACTTTTTTTTCTTCTTTTTTCTTTTATATTTTTTTTCTTCGTTTTTTGAACAATAAAAAATAAAAAATTGATTTTTCTTGAAAAAAAAAGGAAAAATCAGAACTGGAGGAACAAAACAATGAACTTCAGGGGAAAAAAAAAACTAGCAATGATGGTTCTCTTGCTTTCGACAGATAAGGTTAATCGACTGCTCTCCATAGCAAAGTACAGCGTTGCATTTTATGCAGAGCACTTTTAAGGTTGCAAACTGTGGACGGATGTCTAAGTTTTGCAGAGATGGATCCACCCTAGAAGTACTCGGCTGCGATGCATTTGATGGAGCTGGAAGAACTCGCATTCTTCGGCATTCCTCTCGAGCAAGGTTCACCGGATGGAGGGTCCTCAGATGCTTCATCATACTGGCTGTACCGCAGGAATATTTTTTGTTGGGATCCCCACGGGAGAGCACTCGCTGGCAGATCTTGCATGTCACTAAGGTGACATTGGTTTGCCCCTCAGAAAAAGTAAAACATTTCCAAACCACAGATGTATATCTTGGTTGGAGTGGTGGTTCTTCCAAAAATCCATCCTCAGATGAATGAGCAGATGCTGGTGATGCCTGCTGCCCTGAAGCCATTGTTTTTTTAAAAAAGTTTGAACTAAGTGTAAACTTAGCAAAAAAAAGTTCTTCTCTGCAGAGAGATGCTCCTCCAAAGAAGGTCAAAGAAGAATGATTGAAATGGGTGGGGTCTTTCAATAGTTAGAATAGGAAGTGTAATTAACCAATCAAATCTCTTTTTTTCAGGTCACATGGGATCCGCGCACCGTGCGCATAGGCAGCACGCACCGAGCGCGAATTCGCGAAATTGCATTTAAAAGGAATATAGTATTAGAATTAAAAATATATTAATTTTATTAGTAGTTTAGATTATGTCTTCAATTAATATTCACATGAAATACATATATATATGTTTTTTGACATTTAAAATATTTTGCGGGATTCGCGCACCCACCGCGTGAAACACGCACATGACATTTCGCAGAAGCGCGCGAGCGTCGCGTAACGTGCTTCATACGTGTCGCGTATGGGCTTGGAGTCGCGTACCGGTCGCATAGCAATCGCGCACGATAATACGTACCCAACACATACCGTATTTGGATCCTACACTACACTCGTAAAATGGCGACTATGTTCCATGCAGGTATCGAGAAAAGTGCGCATAGGGTGTGCGAATCCCCCAAAAATGGTTAAAAAAAAACAACAAAGTATTAAAAATATAGTTAAAAAAATATTAAAAAATATATAAAAAATTGTTTAAAAATTTTTACAAATTTGTTTTAAAAAAAAATAATATTTTTTAATTTTTCAAAGAATGAATTGAAAAAAAAGTTTAAAAAATGGTGAAAAAACAATATAAAAAAAATAATTAAAGGAATTGACACACTGAAATATAAAGATTTAGAAATCCTATGAAAATCATTAAACATCATAGTAGCTTTAGAGATAAGTTATAGATAGGAAATAGCATTTAAAAAACCTTAGAAATTCACTGAAAAAACCATAGGTTTCAGGGGCGTTATAGTTAGCTGGACATTTCCCTCGTACAAAACCCTAGAAATTCCCTGTTATAGTTAGTTCAGCTAACTATAACTCGCGCCCCCACAATGCACTGCTGATGATGTCACATATTACATTACTCATGACATGGTCAGTGACATCACTGATGACATCACTGATGACATCTCAAATGCAATCACTGATGACATCACTGATGATGTCATTCATGTGATCATTTGATGCTTCTTGTCACACCCTAATATAACCTTTGATACACCCACTCTAAATTACATACTGCCACTCTCAAACCCATAGACACTCCAACACCAATAAGTACATACCCCATCACAGAGTCTTAGGTCTAAACACCCATCCACTCACTCACCCGTACAGTCACTCATACTTATGGTCACACGGTACAGGACTGTCATATGCACTCATACACCTATATAGACACTCCGACACCGCTACTCATCCCTAGAGTTACTCACACACATACTCAGTCATACAAGTAATTTATCACACTGCCATTTACTCACCTACACAATTATATACACACAAGCTCAATTAGTCATACAAATACTAGCACATTCTTATGATCTTATACAATCAATGATACAAGCATACACTCATCCATACAGCCACTCACACTAACACACACTCTCAGTTAAAGTTATTTCTGTACTCCAACATAAATATATGCTGCCGTTCACATATGTAGTAAATTACACATGTACTAATGAAATATATATTCACACACTAACACAACCATACAGATATTCACCTACCCGTACAGTCCATTGCAGACTGCACCCAGTGAACCACCCACTGACACATCTATGCAGAGTCACACACATCCCACCCACACAAACACTCAGGTACCCATACAGATACTCAGCCACTCAGACAACCAATCAATAACTTATATAGACATTCATGTACCTATTCACAAAACCATGCATCCGCTTACACACCAACAGACAGACGCATTCAGTCATTCACACAGTTTAGTCATTAACTCATGCATTCAGTAAGATACATTTAATTACTCACTTATACAGTCAGTCACTCACCTACAAAGTCATCCATTCACACACTGAAACACTCACTCATTCTTCAATATGCCTTTCCCTATATATAATAAACGGGTTTATGACATTACAACGCGTGCAGTTACATCGCATGCGTTACAACGCATGCGATGTTACAACGCTATGCCATTACAACGCAAGTCTTTACATCGACTTGCGCTAGATGCCGTGATAACATTAGAAAAGTGTAATTTACTATTCCAACTCCAGTCCACTTAACAGTAGGGAAGGTGTTGCGATAGTAAACTACACTATTTGTAATGTTAGCACGCCATCTAGCGCAAGTCGATGTAAAGACTTGCGTTGTAATGGCATTGCGTTGTAACATCGCATGCGTTGTAACGCATGCGATGTAAAAGCTGCGCGTGGTAAAAACCGCGTTGTAATGGCTGTTCCATAATAAACATATTTAAAGTTTATAGGAACACACAGACACTGGATGATGTCATCAGTGATGTCATCAGTGATGTCACTGACCATGTCATGATGGATGTAATATGTGACGTCATCAGCAGTGCATTGCGGGGGCGCGAGTTATAGTTAGCTGAACTAACTATAACAGGGAATTTCTAGGGTTTTGTACAAGGGAAATGTCCAGCTAACTATAACGCCCCTGAAACCTATGGTTTTTTCAGTGAATTTCTAAGTTTTTTTAAATGCTAATTCTTAACTATAACGTGCATGAAACCTATGTTTTTTCAGTGAATATATATATATATATTGCGCAGTGAGTGTGAGTGTTTTCTAAACATTTATGAGTGTTAAACATATTTAACAAGAGACTACAAAAGGTCAAATAGTATAATTTCTGTACTACTAATGGCTGATACCATTTTAGCATATATTATGTGAGTGGCTATGTGATGGTGTGCATTCATGTGTGAGTGTGTGTCTGAGTACCTATATAGATGTGTGATTGGCTGTGTGGGTATATGAGTAGGTATGTGAGTAGATGTGTGAGTGAGTGGCTGTGTGAGTGATTATATTGGTGAGTGAGTGGGTGTGTCACTGGCTACATGGGTGAGTGAGTGGCTATGTGAGTGGCTGTATGGGTGGGTGTGTAAGTGACTGTATGGCTGAGTTTCTGAATGGCTGCAGGAGTGAGTGACTGGCTGCGTTAGTGGCTGTATGGGTGAGTGAGTGGCTGTTTGGTTCAGTGAGTTGGTGTGTGAGTGGCTGTATTGTAACGCCCTGGGGGGGTGGCTGTCACCAGAGCCATGTATGGCTCCAGGTAAGGGGCCAAGAACCCCCCTCATTTCTTGGATTTGGCCCTGGGCAGGTGGTGGTCCTCAGGGCAAGCGCACGACAAGCAATCCATATTTTAAAGTGCCTCAGGGAGGTGGCAGTTCTCGGGTTTGTGTGTGGGGGCCGGCACGGCCCCCCTCAATCAATGTAATTAAAGCCCCAGGGAGGTGGTGGCACCCGGGGCTCCAAGGATGTCCGCATGGTCCCCCACATTGATTTCAAATAAAGCCGTGGGGCGGTGGCATTCCCCGAGCTGCGGAGGGTCTGAAGGGCCCGACGCATTCAATGAACTAAAAGCCTCAGGGGGTGGTGCCCCCAGGCTACAGGGAGTCCGTGCGGGCCTCCTGCATTAAATTACTATTGTTTGCCCTAGGGAGGTGGTGATCCCCAAGGCTGCATGTGGGCCATGTGGCCCCCTGCATTAAGTTACTATTGTTTGCCCTAGGGAGGTGGCAGTCCTCGGGTTGTGGGGGTGCCGAGTGGGGACCCACAACATAATTAAAAAGCAGTGCACTGGGGCTTCCTTGAAAAGAAGCGCTGGAGCCCATGCTTCTTTTTTTTCAATTTTGCTGTGAATCCAAGGATCCACGTGCAATTTTGTGGCAAAATTGACTTTAAAAATGTTTCAAGCCCCTGCAGTGTTCCTGTGGGACCCCTTCACCAGTCCTTTCTTTATTTTTTATGTATATTGTGGCACTCAGCTCAAGCCGAGTCGCAAGATGGCTGCCAACACTTCCTGGTTTAAGTGTTGACAGCCAATCAGATTTCAGCACGGGGACTGCTGGATCCACCAACGATACACTTCCCCATATATACAAATTTAGATTTCCCTTAACATTTCCAAAACGACTGAACAGATTTACACCAAATCCCAAAAAGCATGATCTGTTGACCAACAGTTAGCTTTCGGTCACATTTGGTGCAATTCCGTCCAGCAGTTCGAGCTGTAGTCGTGTCTAAATGTTCAATGAGAATTAACATGGGGAAAGCACATTTTGGGACCACCCCTTTTTCTCAGCCCCTGCTACACGAAGCAGTCCAAAACTTCCCAGACAGCAGCTGAAGTTAAGGGTACATTTGTATTGAAAATTTCATTAAGATTCATCAAACAGCACCAAAGATATAAGCAACTAAAATTACCTTTTTGATAGAAACAAGGTTCCTTCTATAACTACCTACTATATATATATTCATTGACACAAACAAAGGTTACAGGAACACTATGCGTAGGCTCAGATTTCACTTGTACAAAACCAGTGAAATTCAGCAGCTATAGTTACCTGAGCTAACTATAACTTGCGCCCCCGCAATGCACTGCTTATGACCTCACACATTACATCACTCATGACATGGTCAGTGACCAACATACATAAATCCAATCCAAACCAAGCTCTATTAGGTGATCTGATCCTCTGGTGTCAATCTATTAGTATCCACACACCCAGGTGATATTTCATACATGGGTGGGTGAGCTTCACAACAAGTTTGGAACTTCGATTTGGAAATTGTTCGAGCTTATCCACCCTGCGGTTGGCACCTATCAACACAATACAATAAAAATCATAAGAGCTAGAGGCCTGATTATGGGTTCGATGTAAGGGAACCACCGTTGCTTTTATGCATGTCAGACCACTTTCCTAAGCATGATGTCCTGTCCTTTTATGTACTAAGGTTTCATTCCAACATTAGTCATTACCATGTAGGGCATGAGTGTGACTATCATGCAATATGAAGATGTATTAATGTTGTTGGACTTGGCTCTTTTTGTCCTAGAATTAATCACTTTTTCCCCTAGCCTTTTGACTGACAAGGTGTGTCTGAAGTGAAAATAATAAATGTTGTGCAATGGTGTACGCACCTTTATTTCCACCATTGTAGAAATGCACCTTTGTAAAATGTCACTTTTAAAATGGACGCCATTTCTGTCTGCTTGTGCCGCCTGCCTGAGGTGGGTTGGCGGTCTAGTGTTTGAAGTGACAGAGTGCCCTACACCTCCCCCACAGTGACAGTTAGGAACTGCCAGGAGCCTTCTAGAAGGTTCTAGCCCTTTCTGGTAGGTGGGAGGAGGGGTGGATATGTAGAGGAGCTGTGCCTCCATGTGCTCAGACTGAACGTGGACTTGATTGAGAGGGGACACTCTGCCAGGAGGTACTGCTGCAAGGGCCTGTGTGCTGGCCCAGGAGCCCATCTGTACCCCTCTGCTGTCCACAGGGCCAGTGAGAGCCTTTGCTGGAGTGAAGACTGCTATGTGAGGAGGAGTGCCACTTTATGGGAGATGACTGCTTCTAGGAGCTGCTGTCCTGTACTGATGAGTGCCCACAGTCGGCTGATCTTGCCCAGCCTGGCCTGCCTGCTCTGCTGCCCAAGCGCCTCGTGAGCACTATACTTTCACTGCCTGTATTCCCAGGAGGTGAGGAGTGTGGGCACTACTTCCTTGTGTGGGTCTCTGGATCCTCGCCAGCTCCCTAGCGCCTGGGAGGCACTACTTTCCTGATTGCCAGAGGAGGAGCTGACGCCTGCAGCGCGGTGCTGTCACAGCGCTATATCTCCATCCCCAAAGAGAGGAGGAGCGTGAATCCTGCAGCTGACGTCTGGTGAGGGAGTCCCCCTGCATGTTCCCCTAGCACCTCGTGGGCGCTATATTTGGAGTGACTGGGCTCTTCCTGCTGCCTAGCGCCTTGTGAGGGCTGCAGCGCTATCCAAGCCCCTAAGAACTTTCCTGTCGCCTGTGTGTGCTGCGCAGATGCTTTACACATTTCCTCTGGAGTGTGGCCCACCCGCTCTGCGCCACACTACCCATTTCTAACATTGGTAGCAGCGGTGGGATAGGGCTTGTGTTTGCGCAGTTACACGGCGACAACTGGTGGCACTACAAATTCTACACGTATAGTAATCACAGGGTTTGGGGATTATTGTTCCTGATTTTGTTGCACCCTGAAAGTGGCATTTTGAATTCTGCACTCCTGTAGGCGGTTCTTGCACCTAGGTCCCTTGTCTTGCACTCCATCTTGGTGTCTGGCCAAAATGGAATCTGCCTTTGATTTTGACCATCTGTTCAAGTACAGTGTGTTGGAGTTGAGGGGATTCTGTGAGGAGAGAGATATAACAGTAAGTGGGTCAGACACCAAGCCAGGCCTTCAGGGATTCCTGATTAAATGGCAAGAGGATGAGTGGAACCGTGAGCACTATGAGCAAGAGCGGGCCCTGGCCGTATGCCAGGAGGGTGGCCCTAAGGATCCTGAACAGTAGGTTCAAGATGACAGGGTGGGGACACCAGTAGATAGTGAGGACCCCATAGATAGGGAGTCCCTTGCTGGGTCCAGTCCCGGGGGCACTGCCCCATCCCTTTTCCAGTCCCCAGAAGAGTGGGTAGATAGGAGGGAAGAAAGGGAGCATTGGCTGGCGCTGGACAGGCTCAGAGGGGAGCGAGCGCGGCTGAGGGTGCAAGAGAAAAAGCTGGAGACCGAAAAGTTCCTTGCACAGGAAAGGATGGCTGAGGCTGAAAGGGCCTTTACCAGGGAGAGACTAGCTCAGGGGGGTAGATTGTCCCCTGAGAGTGATTTCTGTGGTCTGGATTCACCAGTGAGGGTGGGATCCAGTGGTGGCATCGAGAGTGAATCCAGTGTAGGGAGTCCCACTCCCAGAGCCCGGAAGACAGTGCCTGATTCCCAGAAACAGGGGTGCAGGTTGAAATTTAGGGGCAGCAAGAAACTGTCCCACCAGTCCTGGGAGGAGTTTGTGGAGGTGTGTTGGACTGCACTGGAGAATTGGATGGTATGTAGCGCGGTGAATGATTGGGAAGGGCTGTTCCAGGTAGTTATCAAGGAGCACATGCTTAGAAATTGTTTCCCAAGGTTGTGCCAACACCTGTTTGTGTGTGGGTTCTCTGACCCCAGGGAGCTTGCACGGGAGGCAGACATCTGGGTGAGTGCCAGAGTGTCTGAGGAGGCATTGGGTAGTGATCCTGAAGGGAATGGTGCAGGGATCTTCCAACCCAGCGAGGTGGGAGAGGTGCAGAATAGCCCAGCTAGGTCCCGGGTGAGTGAGAGGGTTGTAGGGCCTCACGTCCTATCTACAGGAATGAGTGAGATGGGGAGGTGTCCCGAGGTGCCCCAACCGCAGTCTCAGGGCCTGGAGATTTCCATAAGGGAGCCCCAGGTTGGGAGCCTAGGCTGTCCTGATGTGCTGTCCATTGAGGGGGATCCCCTTGTGCCAGGGGAACCAGGGGTGTCTGTAATCAGAGCTCCAGAGGTTCTGGGGTTGGCTCAGTCACAGGGTTTAGATCCTGGGCTGGGATGCCAGGTTCAGAGACTGCCTGACCCGGAGGGTGGGACACCTGTAGGCCGTGCCCCCACCAACTTGACTTCCAGGGGTACTCCTCCAGGTGGGAGGGTGCGGAACTCTGGGAGGGGGTGCAGAGGGAGGAAGGGCTCGCCTCTGGCACAGGCTCAGCCACAGGGCTTAGATCCTGGGTTAGGAGGCCAGGGACAGGTACTGCCTGACCTGGCGGGTGGGACATCTGTAAGCAGTGTCCCCCCAGAATTGTCTCCCAGGTGTACTACTCCAGTCGGGAGGGTGTGGAACTCTGGGAGGGGGTGCAGGGGGAGGGAGGACTCGCCCCTGGCACCGGTTCAACCTAAGGGTTTAGACCCTAGCTTCATGGATCAGTTGCAGGGTCAAGGCCCTGGACTGGGGAGAGAGTGGTGTTCTGAGGGTGCCTCGCATGGGAGGAGGGTGAGAAACCCCAGAAGGAGAGGTAGGGGGAGGAGAGCCTCGCCCCTGACTTCTGGTCAGCCTGAGGGTGCAGACCCCAGGTGGGAGGACCAGTGGCAGGTTGGAACTGCATGAAGGAGGAGAGTGGCCACCGGGTACTACGGGCCTGGGGCTACTGCCCCCCACTCTGTGAGACAGCAGGGACCAGAGACATCTGGATGGCCTGGCACCTGGTCCGAGCCGCGGACAACTAGGGAGTACCAGTGGGGTGGCTTAGTTGGTCCAGGGAGGTTTGAGAGAGGGAACCATCGGGTTCCAGAGTGGCGGAGAACCTGCGGGTGCCCCTGAAGTTGCGGGCCTGCGTCCATGTTTTCTCGCCCCAAGCAGAGAAGCCCATCAAGGCATTGATTGGTCTACCCTGGCTTTTGGCTGGGAGGGGGTTGTGTTGGACTTGGCCCTTATTGTCCTAGAATTTTTCGCTTTTCCCCCTAGCCTTTTTACTGACAAGGTGTGTCTGAACTGAAAATAATAAATGTTGTGCAATGGTGTACGCACCTTTATTTCCACCATTGTAGAAATGCACCTTTGTAAATGTCACTTTTAAAATGGATGCCATTTCTGTCTGCTTGTGCCGCCTGCCTGAGGTGGGTTGGCCGTCTAGTGTTTGAAGTGACAGAGTGCCCTACACCTCCCCCACAGTGACAGTTGGGAACTGCCAGGAGCCTTCTAGAAGGTTCTAGCCCTTTCTGGTAGGTGGGAGGAGGGGTGGATATGTAGAGGAGCTGTACCTCCATGTGCTCAGACTGAACGTGGACTTGATTGAGAGGGGACACTCTGCCAGGAGGTACTGCCGCAAGGGCCTGTGTGCTGGCCCCTGAGCCCATCTGTACCCCTCTGCTGTCCACAGGGCCAAGAGCCTTTGCTGGAGTGAAGACTGCTATGTCAGGAGGAGTGCCACTTTATGGGAGATGACTGCTTCTAGGAGCTGCTGTCCTGTACTGATGAGTGCCCACTGTCTGCTGATCTTGCCCAGGCTCGCCTGCTTGCTCTGCTAGCCTAGCGCCTCGTGAGCGCTATACTGTGACTGCCTGTATTGCCAGGAGGTGAGGAGTGTGGGCACTACTTCCTTGTGTGGGACTCTGGATCCTCGCCAGCTCCCTAGCACCTGGGAGGCACTACTTTCCTGATTGCCAGAGGAGGAGCTGACGCCTGCAGTGCGGTGCTGTCATAGCGCTATATCTCCATCCCCAAAGAGAGGAGGAGCGTGGATCCTGCAGCTGACGTTTGGTGAGGGAGTCCCCCTCCAAGTTCCCCCAGCACCTCGTGGGTGCTATATTTGGAGTGACTGGGCTCTTCCTGCTGCCTGGCGTCTTGTGAGGGCTGCAGCGCTATCCAAGCCCCTAAGAACTTTCCTGATGCCTAGCGCCTCATGAGCGCTATCTTCTGGTTGCCTGCACTCCAAGGAGGTGAGCAGCGTGGGCGCTACTCCCTCGGGTGGGACCCTGGGACTGTGAGCTATCTAGCGCCTCGTGAGCGCTGCCTCCAGCCCCTGCCTAGGTGAAGAAGGTGCGTGGGTCCTGCAGCGCTGTGCTGCCAGAGAATTATATATTCACATTGACTGTGCTCTGCTTGCTGTCTAGCGCCTCATGAAGTGCTACAACTGTTTTCCAGCCCACAGGACTCTTAGTCCTGCATTCCTGGATTTAGCGCTGCAACTTTACTTCTGCATGAGGAGAGCACTTTATCTATACTGCCCACCTGAGAGACAGCTACTTCCACGGAATGGTGACAATCTTTGCAACGTGAGTGCATGTATGAGGTTCGCCCTTCTGACTTGAGGCCTAATACATTTCTACGCTCAGTGTAATCCTGCCATGATGTTCATGCTCTTATGCTAATGAGAAATGCCCTAATGATGCCTAATGTACCTGCAAAGATTCATGCCTAAGGTGTTTATACCCCAGGATTGGTGCCTATTGTATTTGATGATGCCTAATGCCATGATGTATGCCTAACATGTCTTTACACTAATGATACTGCATTTATGCCTCATCTGTTTTACTGCTAAGGTGGCTGCAGGCTAATGCTATGTGTAATGTGTTTCAAAACCTAAGGTTGATGCCTGATGTTCTTTTTCCCCCAAAGCTTATATTGTTGGTGTTCTGCATAATGTGTTTTTACGCCGATGGAGATGCACCATGCAAGTATGCCTCATGTCATGGGATTCATGCTTCTAATGTGATGACGTTTATGTCTATGACTAATGCATTGATTCATGATAATGCTTTTTCCCTAATGCCTACATGGCTGGTTTAATGTTTAGGCCTAACTTCATGCTGTTAATGTTTTCAGGCTAAGGAGGTTTATACTCCATGTTTAGGCCTGCCCTGATAAATGCCTAAAGTGATTTATGCTTATCGTAAGGTTGCTCAGTGCATGGCCTTGTCAATAACTACTGGACGGTAGACATGTATTGCTGATGGTATAAAGTAATGCCAACGGTAATGTGATTAGCCCTAATGTGTTGCTCATGCTTTATCCTAGTGTTTGCATGCTAATGTGATGATGCTCTATGTGTAGGCCTAAGGCTATTTGCACTGTGGCTAAGTGCATGATGCTGCCAGGAGGTACTGGCTGCTTTACGTTTATCACTGATGCTTCCATTTATTCTAATTGTGCTGGTGATGGTTCTGGCAGCGGGCCTATTGGCCCTGCCTTGTAAATAGTCCCCCTGTAAATGTCTACCTGGTGCCAGTAAGCACAGTACTGTTACAACTGTGATTGTCTCATGACATGTTCTGCATAATACATATGCTGTTTTTTCAACTAATCTGGTGTGGAGTCTTTTTTGTGGTGTGCCTGGTGTGTCGCCTGTGTGTGCTGCGCAGATGCTTTACACATTTCCTCTGGAGTTTGGCCCACCCGCTTTGCACCACGCTACCAGTTTCTAACAAATGTGCTCTTTCGAATTTCCCTCTCCTCATTGGTCCATTAATTAGGAATTTTCATAATGTCCTATAAATATACATGTTGTATGCATGTCTGATATCCTGCCACTGTTAACAGCAACTAAGATGCAATTAGAGTAGGATACGTTTTAAGTATAATGAATTGGGGAATGTTGATGATCAATATGTATGTGCTAGAAATTTTCTGAAAGTCTCCTTTCACTCGAATTAATATTGGCAATTGTACTGATTCTTTCAGAGCTCATTTTCCGTACAAGTTTTTTAAGAATGTATGTTGTTTTTAATGTTTGTAACCACTTTAGTAACAAACAATTATTGATAATTGACTCTGTCCTTGGGTAAACATGCCAGTTTGATTTTCACAGTTGTTTTTTTTGTAATTATTTGTTGTTAATGTATTGGTTGTATGTTCTCTTTCTATTTGGTGTTGGTATATTCAGCTTTATATGTTATTCTTATTTATTGTTTTACAGCCCTGAAGAAGTCCACTGATATGAATGAAACACATTGCTGTCTTCACTGGTATGTTTGACGCTCAGTTTTTAACAAAGGAAATAAAGTGAAGAACTGGAAAATCTTTGAATACGGTGCATCTCTATTTCTATTAATTTGTGTTTCTGATCAGATGGTTGCACCTTTGGCAGCAGGTGCCTATAGTGAATGCACGCTGATATGAATTGAATAATTAATATTGCCACTCATTGGAAAACAGGATAGGTGTGGCCACCTATGGTCTGCTGCCTTGTTCTTTTGTTGTATAGTGATGTCATTTCAGATGTCAGCAATGCTGTTATCAATAAAGTCATGGATCATGATGTACCATGTGAGGGTGTAAGCAGTGCATGGTGAGACCGCAAGGTATAGTTATTTCAGGGCTCGAATTGTAGTTACTTCAGTTGACTATAACTGGTGAATTTCAGTGGTTTTGTAGTTTAAAATATAATCTTGCACCTGCCATTGTCACCTGACTATAATGTTACTTCAGGCCTTGTTTTTTTCCGTGAATATAAATATATATAATCTCTATTTACTGCCAAGATAAATCAAAATATAATATATGCTTAAAGAAGCATGTACTAAGGTAATTTGTGGTCACAAAGCCTTGAATTTGAAAAAGCAAAGGGTTTGCAACTGCATAATACCTTCTTGTCATTTATAAATGCTGTATTCTGAGTTGAAAAAGTATTTCTGACTCCTAAAAGGAGTTTTGCCACCCTGTCCGAATTGCAATAGGAGATAGCATAATAGGGCCGTCCCTCACCACTGTGTGATTTGAAAACGCATGTGATCCCAATTGTTTGCAAACCATTGAACAGGTACCAACACCTAAACGGGGTTGGTCTCTAATTTGCAAAGTAGAAACTTCCTCCATGGCACATCTTCCCCTCATGGAATAGTAAGCCTTGGTGGAGGGCAGGCAGCGGTCCTCTAGACCTTAATGTCTTTCCAAATGGGAAGTGTGTGTTATTTTAAAGCATCACTGGTCATCTTAATGGACATGGGCTTCTATTAAAAAGGGTTTGCCTTTTGGGAATGAAAATGCAGGGACATAGGGGCATATGTATGAAAGGAAAAATTAGTCGCAAACGCTGCGAATCGCTAAAAACAGCGTTTGCGACTGATTTTTCGCAGGTCCATATGTACACTTCCACACAAAAAACTAAGAAATCGCTAAATTAGCGATTTCTTAGGCTGCGAAACATTCAAACTGCGATTTTCCTTGCGAATACTGAATTTGCGATTTCTTAGCTTAGCGAAAATCGCAAACAAGAAATCGCAAACTAAGAAATCGCAAGCGCATGTAAGAAAAATTCGCAAATTGCGATTTCACGAAATTCGCAATTTAAGAAATCGCAAAGCGGGTGTCTGAGAATTATTTGCGAGTTTTAAGGAATCGCAAATGATTAGCGATTAATTTTTTACATCCCGTTTAGCGAATCTGAATTTGCGAATCGCAAAATATCGCAAATTAGGATTCGCTAAACTGGAGTTTGATACATATGCCCCTAAGTTCTTCTGTCCATTACAGACTTCCAAACCTGCATTTTGCAGTAAATAACGACGTCACAAATGATGACCTGCCTTATTAATCATGATTAAGCAGTTTGTTTTGCGACCCCCGTCGAATGGACCATTTGTTATACCACTTATTAGCATATAGGTTGCAGCTCAAATTGCATTCCCATTTTCAAATGAGTCAGCGTGCAAAATGCATTTCCCTGCTTTGAGAGTAAGAGTTACATATCAGACCTAAACTTCCTTACTCTAGACATATTGTAATTAATTTTTTTAATGAAATTACTCATACATGAAAATTATCAATAAAGTACTGCTCTGCCTGTAGTTTACCATAGCATCTCTTTCTTCAGAGGCAGGGAGAAAACTAAGCCATCATAATTAAGACGAATAGTCGTTTAACCTCTGCTACCAAACTTAAGGATTCAGTCTGATCCTAAGAAAGCATGCTTGCAGGGAGAAAGCTGTACAAGAAGCAGAAACTACCTAGGTTTTCCTACCACCTTGCTGAGGTGACGGGTTTTGACAAATAGAGCCTGTGCCAAGATGATCTAAACTGATGTCCATTGCCAGCATTTTTTATAAATACCTGATTCACATATCAATTGATACCACCTGTATTCACAGCAGATCATTCACTTAGTGAACATATTTTATTAATTGTTGCATTGATAAGGCTGTCTCAAGCGCCAGAGTTATCCAACCACATTCCTTAATTAGCAAAAAAAATCAATTTGCCTTGCGATCTGTAAATTACACACCCATAAGTCGCACTCATCAGTCATCCTATGTTGGGACAATTGACATTTATTTTTGCAAACTATGCGAATAAAGACAAATTAATGACATTGATTTTCTCACATCTGCACAAGATCGCCAATTATTGCTGACAGTTCCAATACCTACAGCATTAGTAGCTTATTTAAAGCTCAATAATTGTATGTGAAACAGAATGAGGGGAGTGTGTATTGTGAGGGTTATTTAATGGCTAGTTACTCTGTGGGTGCTAATTGCCTATTTAGAAAAATAAATAAGTTGACTGTCTTCAAGTTAAAAGCAGTTAGTTTAGCGTGCTACTTCTGTTTATTTTCCACCTTGCACAAGTATACAGTAAAATAATGTTTTATTAAGGATAACGTGTACACTGTGTCACCTTTATCTTATACCTTTATGTGGTCAATCATGGCAGCACATCAGTCACCAAACAATTATGGGAGTTCTACTAAAGTTGGCTGCTTGCCCTCCACCAGCTGTGGTCATTTTTAGTTTTTTTATGCAACTGGCTAACATTGAGCTTTTAGGGGCCCACCCATGAATTTGCAATGCTTTAAAAGTGTCTTAGATAACTAGATAATTTAAGTTGTTTGTCCTTCTCTGGCAGTAGCACAAATGGAAGAAAAGCAGTCATTAACCTACATGGATTTTTGGTTCAGGCTTAACAGTGCAACTGACACCTGAACTTTTAACCTACACTAATATTATTCTACAGTTCTTTACTTCTACACAAATACATATCCTATTTGTTTGTAGTGCATCACATTACCATACAACATTCCTTTAAAGCCAGAACTATTGGTATTGTCAATGCTTGTTTTTTTTTGGGGGGGGGTGACAAATCTACTCAACAGCCCAATAACAGTGTGCCAGATAAATTGCGTTATGTGCGGTAAGTCCTGTTACAGTACATATTGTAACTAAGTGTTGTTGTGAAATAGCACCACCCCCTCTAATTCACAAATCCACCCCCACATTTTTCCTATGGTAAATTTCCGCAGGTCAAAACTACCGAAATATACTGAGGGAAAATGTCCAGTGCGTAGCAGGACATGCTGATTTTGTTCCAGTGAGCATCCACGAGTTATTCCCCAATATCTGGAACAGACTTTTAACTGGGTGTTGTTTATCTCACATGATAAGTTCGCATCCAAGAAGTCAGCTTTCAGCCCAAACACTATTTTAGAACTTCATCACTGCTGTAGTTAGTACAAATTGCACCCAATCTTGCATTTGCATGAGTAAATACCACCATGCCCTACCTCTTGGCACGTGCCCATGCTGACCCCCAGGACTAATATGTAAAAGACAGGCTCAGTTTTGTTAAGGTGCGTTAGTCCATATTTAAGCCCAGATGTATGCATTGGTTTCAAAAGGAACACTGTCCAAATGCTATCTGTAGTGGTGAGGGTGTTACTGAGCTCATTTTTACAAGTCTTACGCGAGCATGGTAGAGTTTCTTGGATAATGTGTAATAATACCACAAATCGGTAAGTTCATTACTACACCCTGTATAACCATAAACACAGCTTTAAATGGGGAAACAAAGATATTGAGAGTTGAGCTCTTGTAGGGAGATAAAGGAATACTCATGTGCAGTACGTCATCCAGGAACAGGAGTAAAGTAAGGCAAAATCCAACAAGAGCCAGGATGCAACTAGCTCAGGCCTCAACTGTAGACTCAGACTCCCACATACAAGGATACAATAATCACTGTATATGACGTGACAACATCCCACACCAGAGCAGGATATAAGAAAGGAGAACATACAACTTCTCTCTCACAAAGAGCAGCATAACACAGTATAATAACTCAAAAGAGCACAAGAAGCAGAACTCATGATCTGCACTCTAACGCCAAACCTATTTAACCTATAATGAACATTGTAACACTTACAAATGTTTTTTTTTTTTATTTCAAATCTTTTTTATTGAGAAAGAAATAAAGAGATGACAAAGACATACAATAAATGACAATAAATGACATATGCAATCCCCGAGCCCCTGAGAACTGGCAAATAGATAGGGGAGTCGCCCCCAACTCAGACGTATATGGAGTCATATTCCTATATACATAGTAATAAGATCCGTACATCAGGACTATAATTCTGACCTTACGTCCGAATAACATGGACGAACTTGTAGTGAAACTGAAATTACTGAGACTGAAACTAAATGAATTAAATGAAATTAAATGAAATGAAATTAAATGAAATTAGTTAAATGAAATTGAATTAAACTAAGATATGTCATGAACCCCATATCGGCCCCCAGACTCCGATTGCGCTATGGTGAGTGAACGCCATATCAGCCAATGCCTTATATCCCGTGTGGTACCTTCAGAGCCCGCCACGCCCTGTATTCTATAGCCTAGTAAACATAATTCTGTCTCTTCCCCTCAGGGCGGGTCAAATGAGAACGAAGAACTGTCCAGGGATTTCCAGAGCCTCCTATTGGGAGCGCGCCACGGGGATGAGTGTAGCGCTGGATTATCAGCTTCTCTTAGAAACGAGAGCCATTCCTGCCAAACCCTGAATGAGACCTCAGAGGCGCTCTTCCATTTACATAGTACCACCTTGCAAGCTAGAGTAAGCAGAATATCTAACAACTGACGGTCATTGTCATTATGAAGCTCGTGATCCAGCACCCCCAATAGAACATAGACAAACTCCCTCTTAGATTTGATCTTAAAAATATGATCTATGCAGTCAAACACTTTCCCCCAAAACAGTCCTAGCGCAGAGCACCCAAAGAGCATATGAGCTAAGTCACCCACCGCTGAATTACAGTTCCAACATAGGGGGCTATCCCTCAGATGCAGTCGATGGAGTTTTTCTGGCATCCAGTATGTCCTGTTAAGGAGCATATATTTGGTTTGGGCCAGAATCGGGGAGATCTTATTCGTTAGGGCAGCAGCATGTATCAAGTCCCAGTCGAATACCAAACCAGTAGAGTTAGGCTCAGATTCCCACTTGGATTCATTTTTCTTGTATGCCTTCCTTGGGGTAGGGAGGAGTAATTTATAGATTTTAGAGACAAAGTGACCCAACCTCATAAGCCGTGGAACCTGGGTCTTAAGCCAAGGTTCGCTCGAGCTGAGGGAGCGAGTAGACAAAACGACCTTGAGTTTCAAAAAGTCATAAACATCCATTGGTGACAGATTGTGGCTGGCCTGAAGCGAGGAGAACGGCAATGGATGCCCTCCCTCAAATAAGTCCTTCACCAGGTTAATGCCTTTCTTAGACCAATCTCTCCACTGCAGAGGTTTCCCTTCCATCTTAAACGATGGATTATACCATAACGATACCACAGTAGACTTTCTCCATAACAAACCTGCTTTGTGAGTCTGATCTAGTCTCAGAAGCGCTCTTCTAGTATTTAGTAGGATGTATTTGGAGTGGGGCAGATGGGATAGATCCATTGAAAGTAATGCTATTAGGGGGGCATTACCAACCAGAGATTTTTCAATCGCAATCCACAGCAGGGTGTAGTCCGCGTCCTCACTCAGCCACTGCGCCCCCTGCTTACATAGAAAGGCCGTCTGATAGTTCCTAAAGCTAGGAAGACCCAGGCCGCCTTTTCCTTTTGATAGCTGTAGCTTCTTCATAGATATCCTGGGTTTCTTCCCCTGCCACAGGAACCCACCAAATAGCCCATCCACCTTTGTCAAGAAGGCTTCCGAGAACGTCATTGGTAACATGCTCGCCAGATAATTTACCAATGGTGTCACCATCATTTTTAGGGTTTCCACCCTGCCCCACCATGACAGGAATTTCGGGGACCACCCCTCTAATAATTTAGATATTTTCTTCAGAATCAAGGTTTCGTTCACCCCCAAAGTTGTGACTAGGTCCTTATCAAATTCCAGCCCCAAGTATTTAAAGCAGCCTGGCTGCCACGTCAAACCTGAGTCCCCCATAATCTCTCCATTACCCAAATTATTCAACAATTTAACCTCTGTTTTATCTTTATTCAGCTTGTATCCTGACACCCTGGAGAAATCGTCAATGGTAGAAAGGAGAGCCGGTATAGCTTCTTCCGCCCTTTCTGAGACTATTAAAACATCATCCGCATATGCGGTCAACTTTATTATACAGTCTTCAAATGGGATACCAGCAATACCATCGTTATTTCTCAATCGATAGAGAAAGGGTTCAATGGCCAATAAAAACAGTGAGGGTGAGAGAGGACAGCCCTGTCTGGTGCCTTGGTGTAAGTGAAACGAGGAGGAAAATGAGCCGCCAGCCCTAACTCTCGCCGAGGGACAGGAGTATAGAGACATCACCATCTTTATAAAAGTTTGACCCAGGTTGAACTTATTTAGGACTGCATTCAAATAGTTCCAATCGACTCTGTCGAATGCCTTCTCGGCATCAAGCGTGATTGCAACAGTGGGTGTAGATAACATTCTTGCCCTTTCAAGTACATGCGCCAGTATTCTGGTATTATCGCTAGACAGTCTATGCTTTAAAAACCCCGCCTGTGAGGCATGTATCAATTTGGGCAGGACCTTTTGAAGCCGATTGGCCAAGATCATGGCTAGAAGCTTACAGTCAAGATTAATGAGGGAGATAGTCCTATAATTCTTTGGTAGTGCCGGATCTTTCCCCTCCTTTGGCAGTACCGCAATGATGGCTTCCGACAACGTTCCTCTCACTTCTCCCACAGTACTGATTTCTTGGAATAGGTGTAAGAGTGGTCGTGATAATAGTGGGGAAAAGCTTTTGTAAAATCTAGCGGTGAACCCGTCCGGTCCGGGTGCCTTACCGCATTTTAACGATTGAATGACCATCTCGACTTCCTGGAGTGTGATGGGACCGTTAAGGCCATCGCGATCTACAGTGGATAGGGAGGGAAGATTGCAGCCATCCAAGTAACCGTCTATTTTGGACTCGACTACCTCCGTGTTCTTGGCATAAAGTTGCTCATAAAATTGTTTGAATACTTCCGCTATCTTGACCGGGTCAGAGTGTGCTGTTCCCCCCTGATCTTTGATGGAGATTATTGTATTTTTTTGTATTTTAAATTTGAGGTATGCCGCGAGGCTTTTCCCTGCCTTGTTGGACGCACAGAGTTTGAATTGCTTCCTCTTAGTCAACCAAATCCCTGCTCTCTCACTGACTATTTTGTTATATTCATACTTCTTGTTTGCTAGTTTATTCATTGTGTCCTCTTTCCTATCAGACAGGTGTTTCTTCTCTAGCGCGGCAATTTCTCTTTCTAAAGTCTCCAGAGCTTTATTGTGTTCCTTATTGATAACAGATTTTATTTTAATAACAACCCCTCTTATTGTACTCTTTAGCGCCTCCCAACGAATCAGATCAGTAGTATCCCCTCTACCATTATGTTCTAAATATTCTCTAATCGCGGACTCTATCTCTACCTTATGTTGTTCTTTATCAAGGACCTCCTCATTAAACCTCCAGATTGATTGTCGAGTAGAAGATTTAACATTGGAGATGGACAAGGAAATACAGGAGTGATCGGATAAAACCCTTGGCTCTATAGATGTTCCTTCCATTCTGGGAATGCCATTCTTTGTTATAAATAGATAGTCGATCCTGGAGAATGAATCATGTGGTGGAGAATAAAAGGTATAGTCCCTCCCATCAGGGTTCTGTAACCTCCATGTATCTACCAGCTGGAATCGAGTGCACAGATTAGTAAAGGCCTTATGAGATCTATTGCTACGAAAGGAGCATCTGGAATCCCTGTCCAGCACAGGATCAAATGGTAGATTAAAGTCTCCTGCCATAATGTGTATGGCTGAATCCGGGATAGTCTCGAGTTGCTTAGCCAGATCAGACCAATAGGTTAGGTCGCAGGTATTAGGGGCATAAACATTTGTCACATAAAATTCAGTGTCGTCTTTAGTCAGCTTGGTCGTAACCCATCGCCCTTTTGAGTCCGAGTCGAAGGAGAGCAAATCTACGTTAGATTTTTTTGCAATCAATGTCAGGACCCCATTTTTCTTTCCTATCGCCTCAGACCCTGCGACCTCAACAAAGAATTTATTCCTGAGAGTATGAAATTGTGAGGCTTCAAGTTTAGTTTCCTGCAACAACACAATATCACCTTTTTGCCTACGTAAATACTCCAGAATCTTCTGGCGCTTAACTGGCTGATTGAGACCCTTGACGTTGAGAGAGAGTATTTTCAAGTTATTCATTCTCGTTACGACTATAGGAGTATCAATAGCGGATAATGACATAACTAATCAAGAGCCAACATGGTGGATTGTTAACAAACTACCCTTAAAAGTGTTTACTCGGTCCTCCCTCAGACCTGGAATGCATTGCAACTGGACATAAACACTATCAGGATCGTGACAGCCACCCCAGCGTAGACATTGGCAGTAGAAAGAGTCTGAGTCTGGAGTGCATTGGAACATGACAGAAACATAAGTAGGATCGCGGCAATGTAATCGACATAGGCATAGGCATTGGCAATAAAATGGACCTGGTATGCGTTGGAACATGACATAGGCAACAACATAAATAAAAATTAACACAGAAAACAAACACACACCCCCCCACTCTCCCTCTCCCATCCTCCCACCTCCCCCTCACCCTCCCAACCACCCTCCCCCACCCCTCCACCCCGAGATAAACTAGTAGGCATGGTGACACGGAAAGACTAGTGTTCCTCCCATGGTCACAAATCGCATTCGTGTAGGCAATTCGGGAGTTAACCCAACATCTAAACAGCCCAAACCTGAGCGCCCATTAAGCAACCGAGCCTATCCAGGCAACAACTAACTTATACAATTAAAGCTGACGCTAGGTCACCTCCCATTGGGATTATCAGCATACATCAACATTATCAGCCTTAAGTACCCACCCTCACTGACCCTAACCCATTCTAACAAAAGGCACATCCGAGCAGATCAATGAGCAAATAGTAGATATGAACGATTCATGGCTAGTAACCAACACTCTAACAGAGCACAAGTCACCCAAGAGCACAGAAGAGAAGACTTACTTCCCCCTCTATTCCATAGATAGAACCCAACATTGCAGCAGTGCAGCAGTGCAACAATACATCAGGACCCAGCAGTACATGACCCCAAATGACACAACGGGATAATAATCTGCTATGGAAACAGAGAGTTCTGCCTAGATGATGAAGTAGAGGCCGCCGCTGACGTGTCCATATGTAGCTCATCGCCTCCCTCCAGACATTGCCTGAGCTTTAACGGATCCGTGAAAACCTGCGGAGAACCTTTGATAAAGACACGGAACTTTGCTGGACCCACAAAACCAAATTGGTGGCCCAGCGACTTCAACTGTGGTCGCAAAGCAAGAAAAGCCTTCCTCGTGTCGACAGTTTCTTTACTGTAGTCCTGTGATATGTACACTTTACTAGATTTCCAGAGCACATGGTTATTTTTGCACACAAATGATAGTATTTGTTCCACATGTTGGTAGCGCAATGGTTTGCATACAATAGGTCGCTGTCCCTTCTGTCCCGGCATGATCCTGCCCGGAACCCTATGAGCTCTATCAAATTCCAGTGGGTGATGAAAGTTAAGATTAGTTGCCTGCGAGAACCATGTCTCCAAAAATGGGACACAGGACCCGTACGTTTCTTCTGACCCCTCCGGTATCCCAAAAATGCGTAGGTTCCCCCTCCGATTTCTGTCTTCCAATTCCGACAGCTTCCTTGACATCTGCTCTGTGGAAATATGTAGGTGTTTCAAGGAGCTACACGTCTTGGTCTCCGAATCCTCGAGGCGGCTGATTCTCGATTCCGACTCCGTCAATCTGGCATTAGTGTCTCTGATGTCTTTGCGAATTGCTACGATTTCTTCTTTTGTAGACTTCGCAATCTCTCTCACCTCTTCCAATCTATTTAGTATTATGTCCATCGTATCCGTCACATCCTTTTTACCCTTGACCGGTGAGATCGGATTAGGTGGCTCCGCTTTGAGTCTTTTCAGATTCTTTGTTTCTTTGTTTGTTTCTTTGTCCCCCATCTTGTGAGCGCACGTAGAGGCTTCTAAGCTCAATTACAAATCCCAAGGACATTCACCTCGGCAAGGGTCCTTCAATGTGGTCTCTCTCCCCAGAAGCAGTGTGGGTAGGAATCCAAAATCTTAGAGCATACCTCAGCATACAACAGCATCCCGTTTGGGGCTAGCCAACGCACTGATGGAGCGGCAACCCGCGACAAATCCGAGTCAATCACGCCTCTTCTTAGCTTACTGCTTCCATGTGCTGCTCAGGCATTAGCTACACAGTCGGTGCACGTGCAATCAGGAAGCCCCCTGCATCATCAGCACTCACAGCCTTCATTAGTGCCTATTATGTTCATCGTGCTCCTTATGCCGACATTCATATTCCATGCTCATTTGTATCTGTTATGCTCCTTATGCTCCATTCATGCTCCACGCGTAAGTGAACTCCCAGCATCCTGCCGCTAAGTACAGCGCCTCAAAGAAGCCCACTATCCACCACCGCTACCGCTATTCCGTGAGAGAGCAGACCTGCGCAGCTGACTAAATCATAATTGCACTCTTATGTGCCATGTGCAGCCTTACTTCGCCCATCTTGTTTACATCTGTAGTCCACGTTGACCTCGTCCTCAACACAGCAGTCCTCGCAGCCTCACGAATGCACAGGGGCTCTGGGGAACCCTGCCGCCGCCATTTTATGCCCTTTCATACATCGGTGAATCACGGCCAACCCGGCACATTGGTGGTGAAAGCTACAATTCCAAGGTGCTCCCCGCTTGTATGCACCAACAGCGATCTCGCACTGACCTTTCCTCAGTTAATCCTCGGTGAAGCCGATTCACGCTCCGAAACCGGGACTTCAAGGATTCCCGTCGCCGCCATCTTGCGTGTCCGCGTTACCTCTCCTGTCGGGGAAGCGCCACCTTATTCAAACCTGTAAAGGTCCCCCTCACTCCTGTTGTTGCATGCAGACCCTATGACCCTCCAAGGCAGACCTTCCAATAGTGCAGTAATATCGGCAGCGTCAGCATCCGCCCGGTGGCCAGCAGGGTCCTACGACCCTGCTGGCCACCGGGCTATGGCCCTCCAAGGCAGACCTTCCAGTAGTGCAGTAATATCGGCAGCGTCAGCATCCGCCCGGTGGCCAGCAGGGTCCTACGACCGCGTGTCTCGCTCGGGATCAGCCTCCAGGGGACTCGGCAAGAACTCACCGACAGGGCAGCCCAGGCGTCTCAAACTCGAACCAGAGTCAGGCATTGAACTCCGATCGCCAAATCAGTCATTTTCCGCTTGCATGGCTTGACTTTGACTCCTTAAACTGCTTCAGGTTGCACGACCACGGGAGGAGAAGTGCGCTAAGCCGCCATCTTCCCCGGCGTCCAAACCACGCCCCCCGTAACACTTACAAATGTTAATTGTAAATAACACTGCAACCTAAGCACACATTATAGAAATGAGCTCAAACCTAAACCGAAACATGCATAATTTCGCACACCTTCAAACAAAGCAAACGGCAACATACAGCCCTTCACACAAGGTAAGCAGAAACACTGAACCACACACATCTCTCAGGGGTAAACCCTCATGGAAATGAACTTTTAGAGCACACAGTGCCTGTGCCATCAACTACGCGCATCAGAAATGCACATCATGATCGAATCCAGTATGTATACCCACCTTGGAAACGAAAAATGAGTATACATTTCACCTAGTCGAGTGCCCATCCTCTTTGCAGAAGCACAAGGTCATTCAAACAAATTCTGTGGTTAATACCTACTCCATGTAACAGCACACAGGCATATATCATATCCAGGAGCGCATGCTATCTCCATGCAATAATATACAGGCATTCAACCCAGTTGAGTGTGCACAATTAGCACAACAGCAAACTGTAATTCAACTCTATTGGAGTACACAACCTCTACCCCACAGCACACAGGCATATGTCACACCCAGTGGAGCTTTGTATTGTATGGTACAGCATACAGGCATTCAACCCAGAGGAGTGAGCACACGTCACTGAAGAGTACACAAGAATTTAAATTTAGTGACACAGTTACATGACATGACAACATCCCAAACCAGCCTAGGACAGACAGGACACCACAAAAATCTTGCCAGTTTTTATTGTGTGTCACAATATTAAAGGGTGCAGGTTACACCACCTTCTTTCATTTACTAATGGGGACAGCTTGGCCTAGGTAGAATGTGATAAAAACTCTTTATGATTGTGCTATATTTTAATATTACTCCAGAAATTCAGCAACACTTACAATGGCAAAAAAGTAAACAATGAGCAGTTGACTTTAACAATACCACTGGGCAACTTTTTCCTAATGTAAATGAGAGTCTGAATACAATTAAAATGACTTACATTTCAGGAAAGCGCTCCCATCTTCCTCATCAACGATATTAGCAACATATCTCTAAGAGAAAATACAGCAGAAACTATTGAGATCTGTTATTTTATTTTAGACAACTATGAAAACAGCATAGATGCTTGTAAAAGAAACAGGAAATGTGTTTGTATTGGATCATAGCAGCTGTTACAGGACTATAATTATTGTAATTGCAAAATAAGGATGCATGGACGCAATCCTAATACAATTTTCTTATAGCTGTGATGCAATCTGTATTATACAGAACAATCTCTTTCACAACAATTACAGAAAACCAGCATCTGTTAAAAATTATTATAATTTTTCCAAAAGTTTATGACAATTTCTTCGTTTCTATCAATTGAAACAAAATGGAGATAATCTATCACAAGCACTACTTCACAGATGTAAGCATTTAACAAAAGCAAAATATATGGATATGGATATCTGCTGTGGGAAAGACCAATCGAGAGAGGAAACACGCCATGAGGCTTCTTAGTCCCGGGCATTGGTGCTGGGTCCTACTAACATTCCAGGCCGGGTGAAACAGGAGTTGTGAAACCCTGAGGAATATTAAGGGATCTCTGAGACAAGGATTCTTTGTTCGCACATTTAGAGCAAGGGTGAGACTTTATGTCTGCCTGTTCCTTTGACATCCTGTGAAGATACAAGTCAAAAGATTAGCTCATTGGAGGAATTAAGTCCCCACTTAGAGAACGAAGATCATCAGGTCTTTGATAAGTGTGCTGGGAGATAGCTTTGTAGTAAGCCTGAAGAAGGTGGTTGGGCCTACTTTATTCAACCGAAATGCGTCGCTTCTTGGTCTTTGGACTACCACACCATAAGGGGTTCTTTGTACAAAATGTATTAGATGTTCAACCTGTTGTGATTATTGGTTTGGTTGTGTACTTGTACGTTTATTTGCACTTTGATATTTGCCACACCTGTTTACATGGTGTAAGGCATGAAATAACCTGATGCTAGCTATTGTGTAAAATTTGAAATGTATGCGCTATATCTGTTTTTAAACTTTTTTAATTCTATTGAATAGATCTACTAAATAAAAAATGTTATGTTGTTTTTTTGGCTTATATGTTGGTGATTGACTGATTGCTTCAATGTGGTGTGTTTACATTGCACTATGCCATTGAGGAATCCCAAAGGGAATCTGTTTCTGACGTAGTGAACATGCAAAGTGTGCATGACTGTTTAACTGACCAAAGAAGGCCGGCCAAACCATCATGTGCGCTTAGAGAGTGCCACCACTCCTTCCGTCTGCTCTGGCAAGCCCTGCCCACATGAGACATAATCATAATATTGGTGCGTTATTATAATTTTATTTTTCCTATTGAACAGTGGGGCGACACTGCTCGGTCTAAGCGGAGTAGCCGCCACTGCGGGCTATACCTGACAAGCAAAGGCTCCATGTCTGTATGCTCACAAGACTGCTGCACCAAGAAGGGGACTTGCTTGGCCATCCCTCTTTTCAAGAAGCTTCAAACCCTAATACAAACCTTTCAGGTGGCACTATCACAATGGTACTAGCTTTTGTATCCTAATACAACCTAACTACAAGATTCTCATCTTGTGTATCTAGCTCCTCTCTAATACTAAAAGATATTTCTTGTGTATAGCCTACAATTCAAAAAGACAGACATTAATGTGTGTTCCGTTATCACTGAAGACTTATGCCTTCCTTTGTGTATTGATGGACCTGGGTGAGGTGCCTATTAGGCTTCCCGCATGTAGACCTCTGATGCAGCCTTGAGGTGAACTATTGCAATAGTTAAAAAAAACAAGGAGAATCGATCGGAGGTTCCCATTGTTTTGTCATGCAATTGCTATTGTTCCATTGATCAAATTCATCCCTTCTTGGCAAAAGTTGATTCTCATTTTCTTGGAAGGAAATTTTCCACAAAGGTTAACATTTGGTTAAGACACTCATGATACCTGCTTTTTTGCCACATTGCCTTTCTTAAAAATGTTCATCGATATTATTGACTATAGTCATCTTGGATCGATTTTTCAAATACTGTCTTACTTGTTTCAGCAATATTTGTCTAACTCTGTCAGTACCTTATTACCATTGGTACCTTCTTGATTCAACTTTGTTTATGTCTGCTTTCATGCCTAAGGAGTCTTGCCTTAACAGTGCAGAAAGTCTTGAATAGAGAAATTTCATGGAATTACTGATGAAGAGCTGCTAGTCATTAAACAGAATGTTTCCACCTATATAAATAAGTTCCTGCTATTCCACAATTGTTGCAAAGTTTATCAATTAATTTCGCATCCTATTGCTTTTCGCCACCAATAAGAAGTTAATTGTAAGGAAGGAGAGAACCAAACATCCCTAGTAACTGAGTGAAAGATCTTTATTTTATAAATCATTGATTACAATAAAAACCTAGGACATAAAAATCTAATATTCCTCTTACAAACATCCTCCCTTTATAAATGTTTAAATACAATACAGTTATAAATAGCTGTAGAAAATTTTACATCAATGGGTCGGTTAAGACAAAAATAAGTTTGATCGAGAACTTTCATAAGGTTACCAATAAAGGAATTACCGTGAGCATTAGCACAAAATTTGACAGCCTATTCTATTGTCCTTACATTGAATTCTCTACAATATTCCCATAGGTACTTCTTACGAATGTCCAAGATTTTTGAGCACAGATAAATGATAGGACATATTGACTCAAGTCAAGTCAATAAGTCTTTATTTCGATTCAATTCATCATGAAAGACATATGAACAAAGATTAAAAAAGTGATAAGAATACTATCCTAATAAAATCAAACATTAAGACTCCACGGTTATAAATAAGATTAAAATCAATACAATAATAATAAAAAACTTGATAAAAACACGGCACATAATTACCATTGTAGCCTAGCTCTAATAATCCAAACCCAGCCTAAGAATTTGGCCACAGCAATTACAATGGGTTCACTCGTGTCATCTCTCAATAATCTTAAGGCCACTGACCCCACTCTAATACCCATATTACGGCAAATGGGTTTAAGCCATTTCGCCCGGGGAGCGGCATAAGCTGGCCATTCAAAGAATATATGACCAATTGTTTCTCTGCGATCAATACACCAGTGACAGGATTCGGTCTCCTCCCCCTTCCAGTTTTTAGTAAATGATCTAATGGGTAGGGAGCCGACCCTTAGCTGGTGATAGAGTTTCCTGTCACTGGACTTGCAGATAATACCCCAATACTCTTCTAATAAAGGGTAACTTTTACACACCAAGAACATGCCGGTCAGTGAGGTAGCCAAGATTCGAGTAAAGTGTTTCTGCTGGATATGAGACCAATATACATTTTTAAGTAATTATTTTGGAGGGGAAGGGATTGTCAGCGGGATCAGACCACAAGGTTCCCAAGCCCAAGGACTCCAGGAGCAATTTAACTTGCTTAAACCATGCTAGGTTACCCGAACCCAAGATGGAACGGACATCCAGGATAGCCTTAGCATACGGGGCTAATTCCGGAGTGGTCCAGATTCTTCTCCATAGAGCCACTGGTTTAAATCGAGCAATATCTTCTATTGAGTGACACCCAAGATCCAATAATAAAGGTTTCACGGGGCTTGAGCTAGGAAGGCCAGTGAGGTTCTTCAAAAATTTATTTTGGACTTTAACCAAAGAAGAAAGGTCTGCAAACCCCAGAGGTCCGAGCCATAGAGAATCTCCGAGCTGATCCTGGAGTTGTAAATCTTCATTGCTGGACCTATCCTTTTGGTCTGAGACAGTCTCAAATCTTTAACCAAGCACCCAGTTAGCTGGGCAAACTTTAGTGATAAGATATCAATTTGGGGCTTCCAACTCAATTTACTTTCAAGGACGATCCCCAAATAAGTCATAATATTAGTTTGGTCCAGCTTCTCATTATTCATCATAACATGGCCTGCCATACGTCTTCCCTTGTTAAAAACCATGAGCTTCGTTTTGAGACATTGACTTGTAAGTCATGATCAAGGCAGAAGTCATCAAACTTATTCAAGGCTGCCTGTAAACCCATCTGTGTCTGCGATAATAAAAGGGTGTCATCCGCAAACATGAGAAATGGAAACTTAATACCACCTAGGGAAGGGGCGTCTGTTGAAATAGTTGAAAAATACTGCACTACTCTGTTAATAAATAACAAAAACAGGGTAGGCGCTAAGACGCACCCTTGCCTGACACCCCGTGTTACTGCAAATCTATCTGTGACCTGCCCTTGATTCCCCCACCTTACCCGAGCAAAGTTTGCATCATGCAACCTGATCACAATGTTCAAGAGATCTGGGGGCATCCCTAACCTACCTAGAACCCCCCATAGTTTGGACCTAGGGACTAGGTCAAAAGCTGACCTGAGATCAACGAAAGCGGCATACAGAGTGCCGCCGCCCAGGTAGACCATTTTCCACACGATCAATTGAAACCTAAAAACCTGATCGATGGTACTGATACAGGATCTAAACCCAGCCTGTAGGGGGGATAAGATCTCCTCCTGCTCGATCCAAATCTGGATTTTACCTAATACCATCCTGGCAATGATTTTTTGGATCGAGTCAATCAGACTGATCGGGCGATAGTTCCCTGGGCATGAGCGGTCACCCTTCTTAAATATGGGCAGTATCTCGGCACCTTTCCAAGATTCGGGGATAGCAGCCCCCTTGGCTATGGCAGTAGCCAAGAAGGCAATATATGGTACCCAGTTTCCTCGATCATATTTGAAAAGGTCCACTGGGACACAATCCATACCAGTGGCCTTTCCACAGGGTATCTGGTTTAATGCTGCTTCGACCCTCTACAATCAAATGTAATGTTCTGCATGTTGGTCATATCACAGAAATTATGGGGAGGAGTTTCATCAATCAGATTGAAACCTGAAAACTGGGACTCAAAATGCTCCACCCATATTTCAGGAAGAACGTTATTTGTGAGGACCTGTGCATTCAGTGAGTTACCCCATTTTACAATATGCCAGAACTTGGTCAGGTTTTTAAGTTTACTGGCAGCCAAGAGCTCTATCCAATGGTTATTATCTCAGGATTGTTTGGCCAGGGTTTTGGCTTTAAGGTAATTTCGCCTAGCTATTTGGATGTCACCCATGATCCTGGTTTTAATGGCAGATTTCAATTTACCATAGGTCTCGCGGCACATTTTGTTGTACCAATGATTGCCCTTTGGTTGGATTGTTTTTTTTGGTTTAGTGGGTTTGGAAAAATATGTTTTTATGCCCAAAAATAAGACCTCGTGAATTTTTGTGATCGCCCTATTGACGACTACTTGAGATGAATGGGAGCGCAGACCTTTCAGGGCACAAGAAACTTTTATACTGATCTCCTCTAGTGCACCAGTATCAATTGCTACCCTATCCCAACGCACTCTACGTAGATTATTAGTAAGAAAAGCATCAGCGGTAGCTATCTCAGTTTGCTCAACACTTCTGTGGGCAATACAGGGCAAAAAGCATAGAACTAGGGGGTTGTGGTCACTCTCAGGGCAGTCCAGAATCACCATATCTCTTAGGGCGGGCCAAAACTCCACTTTAATGAGGGCATAATCAATTCTTATATGACGAAAACCATCGTCAAATGTGTCCCGACCCATTTTGTCAGAGTCAGTCCGTCCATTTGCGCCCTGAAACCACGCCCCAAACACAAACTCGTCCACTGAATAGCAGACTCAGTCCACTTCTTGACAGGAGGAAGGTCAAGAAAGGGAATGTTCCATAAGACATGCACATCAGTCATAAGTGTTTCCCCATTGACAATCAGAGGCTCAAACAGCAGTTGAGATCCCCCAATATTATTACATTTGTATCGGGGTTAACTGATTCTAGGAACCCATCAAGATGAAGAAAAGTGTTGGAACCACGCCCTCCTGGCTGGCCTCTATTATAAACATTAATAATCATGATATCGGGGCTGCTGTGAAGATGCAACAATAATATTAAAAGATCTGGGCTGTCTATGACCAATTCTGTGGGTCTACACTTAATGGTTTGCCTGACCCAGATACTGAGACCACCTGAGGGTCTACCCTTGCTCCCTCTGATAGCTGCTTTATGGAAATTAAGGTAGACCGATCGATAAACCGGGTCCACTGTCCATGTCTCCTGAAAAACCAGAATGTCATATTTTTCCACCCATGCAGCCCACTCATCTATAGAGATTTTACTCCTAAGGCCAGCTATATTCCAGGAAACCAGAGTAAGCTGTTGGAGAACACTATCAACAAGTAGATGTTGCGGGGACAAGACCTGGGGGTTGCTCAAATTGACAATCTTGCCAGGAGGTAGGGACCCTATCTCTCAGGGGCTAGGTTCCATGCGTGTGTAATTAGCCATGTCATGCTGGGCCTCTCTGACATGGGGAGCTAACACTAAATCGGCTAACTTTTTGCGGGGTAGTTGTCTGAGTTGGGAGCATTCAGAGGAAGCGGGAGGTAAAAAAGGAAAATCTAGTTTACTATGTAGCACAGGTGATATAGAAGATGGAATACTTGGTTGTTCGCTCCCAGCTTCTGGAAACCTCCCTGAGTTACCTCTACAAAATACTTGCTCCGCCCTGCTAATACTTCCATACCCCTTATTTCTTTCACAGTCAAGACCCATGTTGTTATCAACCAGTCAATCCACCCCCTCCATACTACTCAGTGGTCCAAATCGGTTGTACAAGGGGAAAATGAAATCCTGTCTGATTGGGCCATATGCACGTCTAGAAACCCTTTCCCACCCATCGGTCTGGGCATTGTGTGTACCGTGATGGATCGTAGGGTAAAAATAGCACAAATCAAAGGTAAGAATTCCTCTAGTACCCTGGATGTTGGGTTGGCTGCAGATGTACCTAACCACTCTTGGATCCCTAAAGTTTGTGATTATGCAGTCACCCTCCACATCCTTGGTTTTAGTACCTAGCCAGCTCACTCTTCTAACAAACAAAATTTCTGTATTCATGTTGGGTGGGAGAGGCCTATTCCTATTTAGCCAATGTATGACCTTATTTTTAAGCTCTCTGTGGGACTCAGACTTATCGCGGGATATCCCAGGAACACCTGCCAAGATTACCGTATACGGTAAAGAATCGGGGGGTAAGTTAATACCCGGAGGTTTAGGAGACAAACCTTCTCTCAGGGGCACGGTGATCCCTCTATTATTGGGCTGTGGTCTAGGGTTGTTAATGGGCATCTTCGTCCTGCCCGTTCCGACGTGTGTTTGACCTTCTTCCCTGGTAGAGTCCAAAGCAGGTGGATTTACTAGCTCTTTGGACATAGTAGAGGTAGAACCAAGAGGGAGTTGACTAGGCAAGATGGAATGAGAGGTGCCAGTCAAAACGTTCTGAGCGTTGGTAGCTATGCCTAGAGATGTTGCTGGCCCGTGGTCAGCAGTGGACTTGATGAATTTATTTAAGACAGCCGTATTGACAAGCACCGTGTTTTCCAGGTTCCCAACATTAGTACTAAGTAGTTTGACTCTCTCTAGTATGGGAAGCAATAATGATTTTAACAGTTGTTGAAGGGTCTCCAAGATGCCATTTGGGAGCTGATTAACACAAGACTGGCAAGATGTTGTCTTATTAGACCTAGGGCTAGGGGCAACTAAGGATGTGGTATAAGTAGCTAGGGGGGGATTACATTCGGAGTGGTGTCGGGTTTAGACACTTTAGCGCGTCTTCCCTTTTGAGCCCCTCCTCTGCGTTTTTTCCTATTTCTTTTACCATCAATATGCTGGGTCGTACTCCCTTTTTCCAAGTTATCAGCCAATGGTGCTATTACAGGTGGCAACAGGTATTAGGTTTTACGGCAGATTGTCTATTCTCTAGGATGGAAATACTTTCGGGGGTAGTATCTAGACTGCTATAATTAGTTATATCCGACCCCACAATCTCGGTACTTGAAACCGGATATAAATCGATACGCGCTGGCAAGCGCTCGGGGGAAACAGCAGACATTATATTACCAAGGGAGGATCTCTTAGCCAGTAGCTCTAGGGACAATATCTTCTCAGTAAGAATGATTTCATGCTCGAGAACACAAGCCGCTCTAGTGATGAAATTATCTAAAGTCCCATACACAGAACCCCCTATACTATCCTGGGTGATCTTACTCCCGGACCTTAAAGAAGAAGCCATTGTTGTTTAACGCGCCGTGTATTTCAATAGGACACACTGCAGCCACGTCAAAATACACTGCTGGGGGTTTGATTATAAAACAATGTAACATAAAACCCCTGGCTTAGACACAAATACACATTAAAGTCTCAGGAGTGATAATGGGCACTCATTACAATGTACAGGTCCCGGAATACCGGTGTTTAGAGCGGTGGCCCGTCCCGTCCTCCTGCGGCCCCTGACGACCACAGACGGCCCGCCCTTTGCCCGGGCGTAGACCGAGGCTGCCCGCGCACGGTCCCGCGACGCGGGGGCTTGTGGGGGCTTGTGCTGAAATTTATAGCGCCTCCAGGCGTGAATGATACAACGCCGGCTTCGGCGCTCAGGAGCCTGGGAATTGAAGTCCCCCTCCACACAGCGACCGCGGTGTTGAGAGATGCGGCGGCGGGAGGGAGACAGGACTGTCACAAGCAGGCACAGGTAGGTGCTAGGTCCTGCTAAAAGTTAATCACAGCCAATGGAGCAAACAGGTTCTGCACCAGTCAATATTTCACAAACTCCTTCTTGCTCCGCTCCTCAGTTATGGTGATTGCAGTCTACCTTGTGCATGCACTATACTGTGGAACCGGATTCCCACGGACTGTGCTTTGCACTTTAGCACCTTGAGCAGCTCCTTGCGGCTCACGGCAGTTCCCCACAAAACAGGGGCAGGGCACACTGGAGCAAGTGCCAACCAGGAGTCATGTGGAGTGGAAAGACCATGTGCATGCGAGCGGAGCAGGACGTGTGCGAGCAAGAGTGGGGCAGGAGTAGGGCAGGAGTAGAGCACATTGGAGCACTGCAAGCTACACGAGTAGCACTGCACTGGTGCTGCTGTCACCCCCCGTGGCTCTACTCACTCCACTCACCGCTCATGCCGCTCGACGCGGCTCCTTGTGGCTCCCTCCGGGTCCTTACGGCTCCTTGTGGCTCCCGCTGCTCTGTGTGGCTTTGCGGGCCCCTGCAGCGGTTCAGATCTGGCTGTTCGCAGTTCTCTTTTGGTTCACGGCCCACGGTTCCAAGCTCCCGTGGTCCGCTTTCCGCCTGCTGCCGCTTGCTGCTACTGACTCCTTCGCGCTCACCACAAGACCTCCACAAGACTGGAAGTTATCACAAAGGACAGCAGTTTGGCCTTTTTCCCTCACCGCATTCATGGCAAACATATTGACTCATCCTGACAGCCACACAGCCTACATCCCAATGATCCGGAGCAGGTAGTATTCCATGATCCTTCAAATTGGGAGATTAGGATATCCATTAACCTGAATCTTAAAAAATACATTTTGACATGGCCTTCCAAATGTGATGTGTCATATGGTTGTCTTAAAGTGGTGTAGGAGTCAAGAAAGAAACCTTCATGTTTGTATTTCAGAGATACTATAAAGTCTTCCTTACAGATGCTGACCAATAGAGAGTTCCTTATTTGTCTCATCCGAATGCCTTTTGGGCATCCCACTGCAAATGGTTAAATTAGGTCGTTTTTGGGCCTCCATTGAGATTTTATTTTTTTATATTTATTCAGACATATCAATGTTGCAGACATTTAGACAGCATCAAACTATGCAGTTCCACTACGGGTTTACAACTGTATATAAAACAGTAGTCGGACAGTACAAACAAGGCCAAGTTACATCACTTAGAGTAATTGCACTTCTAGTGTCATGTACGTTAAATTTGACTGAAACAAGAGCTTAATTACAGTGCTTTGAGAAAATCTCTTAGACCTTATGATCATACAACAATATATTTTGGCACAAGAGTGCGACAGATTTGGATGTACAGCACCTGCAGGAGTTGTGTGCAGATGGAGGTGTGTTATAAGTCGACGACTGGGATTGTGTTAGTGAATATGTGTCTGTGGCTAACGCGGAAGCATCTGGTGTTACCATGTCTTTCTCCCTAAGCCAGGTCACGAATGGCTCTCAAATATCCTTCGGGCGGAATGCCATGGGCATGATGTCCCAGAACGCAGCCAGTTGCTCCTGACAATATGAGACGTCCCGGACCCATGTGTTTACTTTGGAGTTCTTAGGGGTGCCCCAGTGTAAGACCAGTCTTCATTTAGCAAGTAGCAGCATCATAGCCGCTAGTCGGCGTTTCTCAGGAGTGACTGCCTCAACGTATCCAATAGGGCCACTAGCAGTGTACATTTCAATGAGACCCCTGTGACCGTGTGAATCATTGCATATGCCCCCTTATTGAGCTCTTTAATAGCAAAAGGCTCAGACTCCTTTTCTATATTTGTATTTAGATCATCACAATTAGACACTCCAGGTAGTCGCTTTTGTCTCTGCTGCTGTCACAGACATAATTTACTGTTGCTAACATATGGAATGCCCATAATGATGGGATATCTAATTCAATAAGATGGGCATTTGCCTAGAGTGGCCAATTGGGAAAAACACATTAGGTTCAAATGCCACTCCGAGCAATTGCTAGTGATCGGTCTATCTTCAAGCACACCTTTTGTGTTATTCATTGCCTGGCTTATGTCGCATAAGACTTGAGTTAACGATGGTAAGGTCAGAACCAGATTGCTTATCATGGCTCCCTGTATTGCCCACAGTTTACCACACATCAGGGGTTATGAGTCAGCTGCTAATTCTCTTACAGCAGCTAGCTAGTCTGATTGATCATGGTGCTGGCACCTTCAGGTTGCCATGATCATTCTCTTTTCCACCTGTGCTATATGTATCCTCATTGTAATGTACTTGTTTATCTAAGTTCTCTTCCTGTGGATCCATCAGTTGTTCCATGTCATCACCTGCAAGTATCTTAATACCGCTGTTCCAACACTGATAGGTGTGCCTATTTGTTCTTTCTGAGTGCTTGATTCCTGATGATTGAGTGTGACTGCTGTGAATCATGTGACATAGATGGCAATATTGTAGACTTAATCGGCACAGGAAGTCTTCTGCATCCCTGCTGTCCCATTGCCGGACCGTTTGTTCCTGATGCGTGGCCCCCATAATGTTGAATGCACAATCAGTGTTTTAAATGAAAATAAAGAAGTACAAGTGCTCACTAATTAGAGTTTGTGTTTGCTCCCGAGAAGTTCTGGTTCTCTACCATTAAATGTATTGCAGCATTGCGGGCACTCAGTATCGGGCAGTACCTGCCCATATAAAACACTGTGCATAATTAATGAGACTGCCCATGCCTGCATAAAAAATTTGTGTGGGGGTGTAAAGGACTGCCTCTGCAAAACAGTATATAAATCAATAACTTGCTTTCTTTCTGCGCAACTGCTGCACCTATAAGGTACATTTGTTGTTCTGGTAATGTTTTTAGGTATTTCATGCGCATTTTGCTAAAAATTGAACGACAGTTTCATGAGGAAACATAATGAGCATCGCTACAAATTAAAGCCAGTATTTAAGAGGAATGGTACTATGTTTTCATAAACGAGGAGCACAGTTGTAATGTGTACATAAGTTTAACACTGCTAATTATTAGGGGGGACCTTCGTGTTTCATAGTGTACCCCATGCTACTGGATTTGGTTTGAACAAATTCCACTGCAGAAAAACAGCTAAACAGCTGAAGGGTTTTAGAGATATTAGCTCAGACAAGCATACAAGAGTGTGTTCAAGAGATTCCCATTCTGATTACACCACTTGCACAGTTCCTGATATTCACTTGTCTTTTTAGGTCGAGCCTGAGCCAGGGCACTAGCGCTGCTCAGGGGATGATCTGTTGTAGTTCAGTACAGGATAGAAGCCCCGCCCACTCCCTCCGCGGATATTTTTCATTGGTTTGTGTCTTTGTCCTTCATAAATGCTGTCTTCTGATTCATAAATAGGCTTGTTAGTCCCTCCTTAGTATGGCCATGTCTTCATTTGTAACCTGCCATGGCTACTGGCCCCTTTACTTGGTTGTTACATGGTACATGCACTATTTTCTTTATTAAATTTCTCCTACGTTAGGCATGACAAAGTGCCTTGTTTACATTTAGCGCGTACTTTCAGCAGCCAGGACAATGCGGCTGTTTGTTTTTAATGCCATAGATCCCACATTTAAATGCAAGATCTATAGTATTGCAAATATGTTTTCACTGTCTTCATTACATTTTGTTGAAAAGTGCGAATTTCATGCTCTCCCATAGACAAATGTCATGTGTTGAGTTGTGTGCAGCTCAGTCGGTTGCGCTCCGGTTATAGAGATGTGTGTTTCTGTCTATCTACCCCCCTGGAGGTAAAACGTTGCATATGCGCCCTTCAGAGGTGCTAGTTACAGCTGTCCCAGGAGAGTGAAAACCTAAGTTGGCTTTGCCAGAATTGAAACCCGTGACAGCCGATCTCTAGATTGAATAAATGCATCACTGAGTTTTCCCACTCGCTAGATGCAAGGAAGCGAAGGCGGGAGTTGACGCTGTTTCACTTAACGCATGGAAATTTGACACTTCTTTATTTGCTTCAGTGTGTGTGTGTATATTATGTTTCTAAGAACCACTGCCTTTGGCAGATAATTGACACGAGAAACAGGGATGAGGTGCCCAAGAGCACACAGTTTGGTCACGTAGAATGGGCTAGTAGAGATTTGGTCCAGGTCTCATGGTTCCTTGGTCCAGCCTGTGCCCTTCTCAGCTGTGTTCACCTGTTGAGTCCGCGATCTGATAATGAGAGCTCTTCTGAGCACCAGGGACACCCCGCCATTACACGCACTAGGCATGGAAGGACACAAGCGATCCTTACTTACCATGTGACTTTGAGTACCCGCAGAACACACTTGCAAGCCCCAAAAACGTAGCAAAGGCCCTCGCAGGATGTGCATCGAAGGGCAGTTGTGTGATGATGTTTCACAAATCAGTGTCAACAGATCACTTCGACCAGCTGGTTTAAGTGAAGCAAGTGAATACTACAAGTCCCAGAATGCACCGATTTGTAACATGAAAGCCGATGTCTCAAGTCATGGTGTCATGTCAGCAACTCTTCCAAACCTCAGAAAATAACCTACATGGCTCTCGGGAGCTGCTGCTGGCAGCGTTGAGAGGGGGCAGGGCCTCCTTTCGACCACGTCTTCATGACAACGGGAAGGGGGTGGAAAAGGGAAGGGGTGTTTAACAATGACGTGTCACAGGCAGGAGCTGTGGGATTAGCTTGAAGTCCCATGAAGGGAAAGATAGAAAGGTAATGCAAAATGTCTGTCTTGACCCTAAGACCCTCACCAGCCAGCCCCCAAGGGCAGGGCATAAAGCCGAGTACCGCAGCTTTCTTCTTAGCACCCTCATTATTTCACCACAATTTGAGCAAAGCGAGATAAAGTAAAAGAAATGGAACATTCAAGAATCCAGAGAGGCCTTCCCAGGCTAAGGGACTGATTGCTCAGCAGACTGTGGAACTGTGTGTGACCCCCCCATTGTCACCGTGGGGCCACTCAGTCTTTCATCCTCCTGAAGCTGATCCACATGATGCGTTTTATTTATGTTTGAAAAACCAAAACATAAATAAAAGGCATTGTCATTTACAATGCCAATAGCTCAAACTCGCGTAAATGAGAGACCTGTTGCATCGCAAATGCTTGTATACACTGTGCTGCCCGTCATTTAAAAAAACTATGGTTAGTCATTTATAGCTGTATAGTTTGCTAGATTCGGAATTCGCCGATATTGCATTTTAAAGTACCTCAGATGTGAGGACTCTGTGGGACAGTGCAACATTTGAACTCTATTTACATTTTTGTGTTGTACTGTATTACGAAAATATACCCATTGTGCAACAGTTTTAAAGCTGTCTGCAACAATAATTTAATAGTCCATATCCATCACATATGTTAAATATCCAATACTCCATTCACTCAAAATGTACTTTATTTATATTGACACAAAGTGGTGCTTTATGCCATTTTGCTCAACTTTGTGTAAATGGGGCGTTCCATGGATGGTACATGGTCGTGACCATGCAACCATCCATCGTTTTTGAAACAAAGCCCTAACCATTAAACAAAGAGATAGGGCTTTTCACCAAAAATTTACACGAGGCAGACGTGACATAGAAAAATGTTTTCTCCAAACATTTTCAAGTTTGCATGTGTGCTGTACTGTAAAGCATGCAGGCAAACTTGGAAACGTTTTAAACTAGGTCTACGCATAGTATTTTGTATTGAAAGGGTATCCATCCAGTACAAAACCTATGCTACGTGGATGTTATGCACCCTTGCATTATGGTCGATGTTCTGCTCTCTCCTTTTCATGCAATGCAGTTCAACAACTTTGGGTAGAATTAGTAAGTTTGGTCCAACATGTGTGTAAGGTTATTGTTCCTAAGACAGTCTGGGGCTTATTTACAAGCTCCTTGCGTCAACGGTGAGTCACTTTTCGTGACGCCCTGGCTGTGTATTTTACTCTCCCATATTTATAAGGCCAGGAAAAGCCACCCTGCGTGGGTTTTCCTGTCCTTGTAAATATGGCCCCTAGACACGCAGCACTTTGCGTTAAAGGGGCGTTCTATAGGTATTGCTGTGGGTGTTCCCACGCAACACCCATGAGACCGGACACATTTCCAGATTTACGAGAAATCATAAACCTGTAAATGTGTCTGAATGCTCGCCTCCCCAGGGGATGCGTAGGCAGGCAAAATGAGGAGAAATGTATTGTTTTCTCCTCTGTTTTTTCCTCTTTCTATGCGTGCTGCATTCTGCAGCACCATAAAATGAGGAAATCACCTCTGGTGATTGTTTATGTTCAGGAAGGAGTCCCTTCCTGCACATAAACAATCATTTCCATGGCGCAGGGTGCCTGCGTCAGCGCATGACAATCCATTGAGTGCCTGCGCAGAGGAGAGCACAGGAATGAGACATATTATTGTACATATGTTGCATCCCTGTTCTTTGAAAGTGCAGCAACTTGGCACAGCCAAAGGGCTTGTGGTGCCGTGTGGCGGCACTTCATGCAAATGAGGCTCTCCGAGCCCTCCTTTTATTTGTGGAAGTGTGAGGCATTCACGCGCTCCCACCTCCAAAGCGTGAGGCAGTTGTTTTCTTCTACTACTAAAGGAGTCAGTGGCTTCCTGCCTGCTTGAAGCTTGAGGAAACTATTGTGCTTTTGTTTTCTGGAGTGAAAGATGTTTTGCCTTCATTCATGGTTGTATGGGACTACAGTTTGCGACTTTTCAGAAGACTTGGATTGCCCCCCAGAGCCAGACTTGTTATCAATTAAAGTATTATCCTCACACCAGCAATTTGAGTGCATTTATTATGTCCCCAAGTGTATACCCCGCAAATATGGCACTGCAGTGAGCAGAAAGACAGGGTAGCCTGATGCAGACTATATAAAGATTGGCTACTCAAATTGCTGCATTGACATAACTCAGTTTACCAGACTGTATTGTTGAAACTATGCTGTGTGAGTATGGTTTATGATGGAATGAAACAACTTTGAATGTCTTAGAAAACCAATGTATAGCATGAAATATGTTCACAAATAAGATTTGGTCTGTATAGGAAAAAGGTTATAAATAATGGATAGGACAGGGTAACAGATCATGTTGAGTTGGCATTAACATCGGCGAAGGTAGGAAATCCCTGTCTCAACTGGTGTTATTTACACACAAACATCTAGAAATAGTGATCCATTTACAGCCCTGATGAATGCCCCTAGCCATTAAAGGGCAACAACTTGTTGGCACATTTAAAGAATGCTAATGTTATTGCACCCTTAAGCATCCACATTTAATCTTTTCATTTTTTTTTAATCATACTATATCTGTTTCGCTGACTTATCCAGGCATTAGCGTACCTCCCAAATTCCTTCATGAACAAGGTTGAGTCTGCCCTGGTAGTACCATATCACCAGGGTGGGATGAGGTAGCCAATGATGAAGCATGCTACATTATGTGGATGAGGCCTATACAATGGCCTTTTGTGTCTTCTGCCCCAATGTAACTGTGATAGCAAAGGGAAATAAAAGCCTTCCTGTATAACCAGTCACCATACCTTTGTGATATTATGACTCCGCATCCCTCAGATTTTCTCTCAGCTCCAGGCGAGTACCACAGGTGTTGTGTGGGCATGCTTGTCATTGGTCATTGTGCTCTACTTTGGCAGTTCTTCCAAGTAGCAGGATAGTGAAGAATCCTCCTGGACCCATTCTCATATGGAGTCTCTAGCTCGCAAAGTGCTCGGTACTGACACCTTCCTACTGGTTTCAGCCTTTTATTACTACTATGGAAAAATCACTTCCTGTGTCAAGGTCCGCCATTTGCTCTGATGTCTTCTCAATCACAGGTAGAGTGTTTTCTTAACTGCCTGCGGGATATGACCTATGAATGGGGACGTAATGATGGTGAGAGGTGCAACCCATCAAAGATATGAAATATATATTTTCATAAAGTTGTGGGACAGTGCTCATTAGTATAATTTTAATTGCAAGATATGTCATCTCAGTGCTTTCTTTGAACTTCTGGCGAGAGTGGATTAGCCAAACGTCCATTGGTACAGTACAGTTTCCAGTAAAGATGTTCAAGATGGTAAAAAGGTTGGAAACTTGAGGAGGCACAGGGTGCCTTGGATGCAACTAACATATGTATTAGGTTTGGGTTTGGAGTCTACTGGAATTGGATCTTAGATGGTGACAGATAGGTCACTGCTGTGAATGCAGGTGTCTGTACTTTCGCTGGTACATAGCTCTCGTTTTGGCCAAGACCTTGACTGCTTGGTGGCAATTTTATTTAGTGTCAATTTCCCTAGGAAGTTTGTGCATGGCTCTAGTTGAGAATTTTAGTGCAAGGAAATGCCTTTTTTTGCATGATCACCCCCAAGTTTTTGGACTGGTACTGCTGTTTTTTTACTTTGAAGGTGCCCTGAGTCCTGCCAAACATGCCTCTGTGCCAGTGATTTGACGCTTAGAATATGTGTCTAATTAGTTAACCCACAATTGGCATAAGTTACCTTAATTATAAATCCCTAGTCTATGGTTCCAGGAGTACCTAGTGCTTGTAAGTTTAGTGTCCCTCGTGGTCAGCAGCATTTATTATGCCACCACAAGTGTGTAAAAACAAAGCATAACTACCAGTCCCCCATTACAGGCTGGTAGAGCAGTTTTAAACTGCTAACTCACCTTTGCTATTTAAATCAATGGGAAATCCATGACCTTACCTTTCAATATGGATAAGTCACCATTAAGCCAGGTCTATTGAGCACTAAAGGGAAGGTCCATTATTTAAAAAAAAAAAAAATGTGTGATTAACTTTGCACGTCCTAACAGTAAAAACCCCACATTTTAATTTTTACAATGGAAAGACTAGCTCCTCCATTGACAAGTATGGAGTTACACGTTGACAACTCAGCAGTGCTAATTTCCAGAGGGACTACTAAATATGGTACTTCAAGGTATCAAACAAATTTCTGCATTAAGCCTGACTTGTTGCTTAAGTAAAATTTAATGTAACAAATGACAACTACAGAAAGTGCCACTTTTGTTGCCGAATGTTTCCAGTAGCTGTTTTTATAGTTGTGCACAAGTTGCTCTCCTCGAGATGACCCTCTCCGTGCCTGGAGAGAGGGTGGAACCACTCTCAGGAATGGGAACAATGCATCTGCCGTGAGTAGAGATGTGACCTCCGCCTGGCAGGCTGGCCAGTATCAGTGCGACCGCAAAAGGCTAACTACAGAGGTGATCACACAGGGACAGGGCAGCCCTTTTGTTTTAGCAGACAGGTTGGCACCGTGGGCAGAGAGGGAGAAGCGGTTGTCAAACCGGATTTTCTTAGGCATGTAGCCTCAGGTAGTCAGACCTCTGGGTTGGGCTAGGGATCTCCACACACCAAGTAAAGGATTCTGTCATGTTGGGAGCAGGCAGAATAATACATTCTGGGATAGCTGGGTGCCATACTTCACCGGAAGTCATCATCAAGCGGGAGGGGACCTAGTAGCCCATTGGCAAATAATTGCCACATTTCACTAGGGTCTTAGTGGGAATAAAATTGGCAGCCCTGGCACCAAGACCTCAGATCACATATGGACTGGAGAGAAGGACTACCCTGCTTTACTCTCAACCCAGCAAAGACAGGTTGCACCAAAGGGTGGGCAGCACATGCTGCATCTTGGGCTAGAAAAAAAGGACTATGCCTGTGGTGTCTCTCTCAAGGTAAAGTCATTGCTGAACCCCAGACAGAGAAGGCGACTCCAAGAGTCAGTTGTCCGACTCCCTGTTCCATCCACTGGGACACAAAAGCTGAGAAGGCTGCCCTTCTGAGAGCCCAGAGCCAAGATGTCTGAACGTCTTAGGATGCCGAGGTACATCCTGGGAGACCAAGTCCTGATCCTCAAACATTGCACTAGAATCTGCTAGACCCAGGAGAAATCGGAGTGAGTTTTGCCATCTAGCAAGGAAGTTACTCCAAGCTAAAGGGAACTTCTGTTTCTGCTGTAACTGTAGACTTGTAGACCAGTGGTAACTGGTTTTGTGCTTGACTTAACCCGGACTTGATGGGACATAGACCCCTGAGGCCAAAGTCGCTCCTATGTGTTCGTGGACCAAGGGGTGGCAACAGGAAGACCACCCGAAACCAGCTCAGCATCCTTGAACATCTTAAGCAACCTGCATCCCTAGCATCTGGACCACTCCATTGATTCCTATGGTGATTCACCCATAGAATCTGGACCTGGACTGGGGACTGCTTAATATTAGAGGTAACTGTTCAACTGGCCCTGACTGGACCCTGTGACTGTCTCTATATCATAATTGGATCCCACAAGAGTGCCTTTATAGGCATTTTCAAGTTACTTGTTGTGGCTAACAATAAATGGTGGTTCATGGTAGATTTAAATGATCTATTTCATTGAGCAAAAAGCTGTGATTTATTGTTTCTTCAAAAATTCATATCTCTCTGACCCTCCAGTAGATGTGTGTCATTGAGGTGTCTATTTAGAGATAAAATGCAGTCTATTTTTATAAATTGGTGTTGGATTTTTATTGTGTTGCATTATTTTCTTATTTAACTGTTTTCATACTTCTTGATGCTTAACACTTGTTCATTTGCTAAAGACTAACTGCTGTGAGCCACAGGTAGCTGTGAGCTATGGACATCATATGGAGGACGGTAGGGGTCGCAGCTGTGACTTCTAGCAAAATTGCCTCTTGTGAGGGCAGGGGTCACAAAGAAAGTGCCAAGAGTAGCAGGGAACAAGCTAGTGGTCACAGCTGCTACCCCTGACTACACCAAATGACATCCATGCCGAAAGTTAGGGATTTTCAAAAGAACATGACTGGACCTGATACATAATTGTTGCCTTATTATATGGTGAGTCTGCTCAACCACACCTTATAATAAAGCACTTTCATTACACTTAGGAGTTTGCTTAGCTGGATGACAATTATGGGAGGCACACTAGCAGATCAATTGAGTACTAGTGAGTATTTTAGCAGTGCTGAAAGAAATGTATGGTTGGATCTTGTGAATATTTTGTGTTTGATGTCATGCTCCAGTGACTGTATGGGTTATCAAGGCAGAACAGTGCCTAAATGTTTCTGGTGGAGGATATGAACATCACGGTGTTTGGGACGCAATGGAAATGGAGTAATTTGGCAGATTGGTGTTGATAAGAAGGGAAAGTACAAGCCAGAAATTTTAGAGGAGTTTAAAAAGAGGAGTTCTAAGACCATTTCGTGATGGATAGCAAACAGGGACATGTGTGTGAAGGAGTGGTGAAAGTATAGAAAAAGACTTAACATACTTGTAAACATAAAATAACATGTATTGGTAAAGTGTGCATTTACTCAAAGGGCATCTTGGCACTGAATAACAGATGTTTATTGTTAGTCAAAGATACATAAATGAGAAATTAAATGTGAAATTTTGAAATGAGAAAGGGCTTTGGGAGTTGTAAGAATATTAGTGGTACTCAAACTCAAATATGTGGGATGCCCTCGAGGAAGGTGATGTAAAGTAAGTATACAGGAGGGCTAAGAACAGAGGCCTGGGGCACACCCACAATGAGTGAGGTGGGCATTGATCGCTTGGAGTCCCACACTACAGAGAAAGCACATTTTTTGTGGTTGAAACAAGCTATTTGCTCATTATCCTTGTGAGTTCTAATGAGTTGAGGGGGTGGCAAGGTGGGGTGAGTTAGCAGTCGACAGGTCTAAAAGTGTAAGACGTTCTAGGAAAGGTGATTGTGATGTGCATGTGATAATGTTGGATATATGTGAAAGCACAGGCTCTCTTGAATGAAGGCCATGGACAACTGACGGTAGGAGATTGAGCAGGTTATTAGAGGATAAACAGAGTCTGAGACAGTTGCTGACCAATTTTGTCAGTATGTAGGAGAAAAGGGGTAGTTAAGGCACTGGGAAATAGTTGGACAAAGAGGAAGGAATTATAGGTGATTTCTTTAGTAGGGGTAAAACCACTGAGAATTTAAAGCTTGGTAGATGGGAAACCAATTTGAGGGTGTAGATTGACAAAGAAGCCAGAAAGAGAAGAAAACATGAGCTGAGAACAAGATGTGTCATGGAGCATAATATGATCAACTACTTTTATTATTGAAACCATTACAGTGGAACATATAACAAAGTGTGTGAGCATGGTTGTCAGATGGGGTAGCTGGTAGAGATGGAGCAGTTAATAAAGCAGGGGTTTGATTGTTTTGCTTATTTTGGAGAAGTATTATACACAACTATTATAAGATAGCGACATGTTTGTGATAGGTGAGCATGCATAAGTAAGGCTGAAGTGAGTCAATAAGAACCTGGAAGTAGGATGATTTTGCATTATCAAAGGATCAGAGCTTGGCTGTATGCCTCATGGTTAGTAGAGGTCTTGTTCTTTTGGCATCTGAATGGAAGTCCTCACATTTTCTTTTTAAATTGCAAATGGTAGGTGAAATTCAGCGTTGTAGCCCTGAGGCAGTAGGAAAGAAGACGGGCAGAGGATAATATAATACAATGGCTTAGTTCAAGGTGTGTATTAATTGATCAGATAATAGCGTTTTAAATGTTAGGGTGTCTAATTTATCTAATCTAAATTGCAAGGAGAAAAACTGGATAATGTTTCCTGTTGGATATAGGAAATGGGTATCAAGAGCAGGGAGTATTCTGTGATGTTTTCTATGATAGATATATTGGCAAGATCAGAATGAAGTAGTAGATAGTAGGTAGGTAGATGGATACTCTTTCGTATACTAGAGTGAGACCTAGGTGTTCCCTTTTTGTGTTGATGTGGAATGTATTGATTAGCAGAAGCTCAGAAAGTAATGAATATAGGACATCATGTAGTTGTATATTGAGCATCAGATTAAAATAGCTACGAAGGATGGTTGGAGTGGAAGGTGCAAGTGATTCAAATCATCAAAGACAGGGCCTGTTGCACTTAGGGGTAGTTGAAAATTGCCCGAGAACATTGAACACCAACAACTCTCCCCTTTTAACAGAACAGATTAAACTTACAGACACACCACATAGGAGGATGTAGGACTTCCTTCTTCATGTCTCTTGTTCGCCTAATGGGAGGTACCAAAGAAAACAGTAGCATTCAGCATTTTTTTTGTGTTTGAAAGCTTTATTAAAGAATTGATAACAAAAGGAAGATATCAGCAAACATTGCAATAATACAGAATCCAATGAAAAAACTTAATACTGCTGATATCACTGTTAGAAACCCACAAAGCATTTTAAGAGAATTTTAACATTGAGGGAGACAAGAGAAGGGATAGGATAAGGGAGGAAAAGAGGGGGAAGGGGAGGGGAAGATATAAAGAAATAATATAGACCATTCATTATCTAATAATTACGGCATATATTCAAACTATATAAATCAGCGATGCAAAATTACCATCATAAACAAGCAATAGTATTAAATAAACCTATACGGGATAACAAAAGGAGAGAGTTCAAGACATTCAAGGGGGCCTAAAATTTTCTGCATTGAGACGTATGGGTTTCTTTAGGGCCAAGCAGTCCAGATACGTGGTGAGAGGCAACCAGAAAAGATCAACATTACGAACAGGTTTACAAGTGGAGGCAAAGGAGACGTCCAGTCTGTGAAAATGGCATAAAGAATTCCACCAGCCTTGTAGGGAAATAGAAGCTAGAGATTTCCAGTTGGAAGAAATGTGTTGGAAGGCAAGAGCAAGCGTCAGGTCAAAGAGACCGTGTAGATGAACGGGTAGGTTCAAAGGTTCAGAGAGGCTACCCAAAAAGAGAAAAGAGTTTGTGAAGGAGGAAGGGAGAGAGAAGATACGAGAGAGGCATGACCACACTTTCCCCCAGAAGGTAGAAACGACTGGGCACAGAAAAAACATGTGGAAAAGGTCGGCATCAGAAGAGCCACAAGACCAGCATTTAGAGTCAGAGGAGGGGGAAAAACGGGATAAAGAAAGGGGAGAGAGGTAGAGTCTGTGATACAGATAAAATAAGGATTGAGTAAGAGAAGCAGAGCGAGAAATTTTTAAAGATCTGGACCACAGCTTATCCCAAAGAGCAATCGGCCAAGTACAACAAAAATCTGTTTCCCAAGAAAGCTCCACTTTAGTTTTGACACGATTAGGATTAGGAGATATAAAAGATTTATAGATGAGAGATGCTTTAGGGAGTGTAGCAAGAATACTTAGAAGAGGAGGGGGAGGTGACGGTGATGCTGTAGAGGGGAGAGAATAATAACGATCAAGGATAATTGCCATGAGGGTTGTGAATTTCTGCAGAAAGGAACGAGGGCATCGAAATAAAAGTTGAAATTGGGGAAAAGAGCAAGGGGATATGCCATCAAAAAGTTGGTTGACCCACAATACGCCCTTTACCCTCCACGAGCTCCAAAAAATGGGTCTATTTTTTAGAAGAATAAGAGAGTTATACCAGATAGGAGAATTCAAAAAGGACGTACGTGTGACCACGGAGGGAAGAACCAAAGGATTTAAAAGAGAGGAGGTATGTTTGAATAGGGGACAGAGAGAGTAGGGATTCCTGGCAGAGAATCGTACCACCTCAGCAAAGGAGAAGGGTAATAGTAAAGAGTGTTCAATGAGAAGCCAAAGGGGCGAGAAAGGAGAAAGAGTTGATGAGATCCATCTCGAAGCCTGACGTAAAGAAAAGGATCTATGATAAAGACGGAAATCAGGGAAGTTAACTCCACCATTAGATTTGGGCTTACGGAGGGTGGCAAGAGAAATTCTGGATTTCTTATCTTTCCAAAGAAATCGAGAAAGAAGAGAATCGATTTTTTTAAAGTAAAATGTAGGGATATGAACCGGTAACATAGAAAAGGTATAAATTAGAATAGGAGCAATCATCATTTTAATTGAATCCAATCGACCCCACCAGGAAAGAAAGAGGGGATTCCAGGCTGAGAGCGACTGATCAATCCTGGAAATAACTGCCGACATATTTAATTTAACCGAGGATGAGATGGAGTTGGAAAACAAAATGCCAAGGTACTTAATCTTGGAGCTACTCCAGGCGAAACCAGTAGCTGAGAAAAGATGGGGGAGACAGGATGAGGTGAGAGGGAGAATTTCAGTTTTGTCCGAATTGATCTTATAACCTGAAACCAAAGAGAAAGAGTTAAACTCGGACAGCAAGGGGGGTACGGAGGATTCAGGATCAGAAATAAACAATAAGATATCGTCCGCATAGGCAGAAAGTTTCAATTGATTAGAACCATATGGGAAACCAGAAATGGAAGTATTATTGCGAATGGAGGATAAAAAGGGTTCAAGAGATAAGACAAAAAGAAGTGGGGAGAGAGGACAACCTTGACGAACACCCCTCTGAAGATTAAAAGATGGAGAAAGTTGTCCATTCACAAGTACCGAAGCCTTGGGAGCAGAACATAGCAGAGAGATAAGGGATATAAATTTGGGACCAAAGCCATGCCATCGCAATGAAGCAAACAAAAAAGACCAGTCAAACCTGTCAAAGGCCTTCTCTGCGTCAACAGAGATAGCAGCAAGAGGGGTTGAGAGTGAGGGAGCCTTATTTAGGACGTTAAGAAAAAGGCGAGAGTTGTCCGAAGTAAGTCTGCCCTTAACGAAGCCACATTGCTCTTTGCCAATGAGGTGAGGCATAAGGGGGTCTAGGCGCATTGCAAGTAATTTGGCAAAGATTTTGTAGTCTACATTGACTAACGAAATCGGTCGGTAATTTTTACAAAATTGATGATCGCGACTTTCTTTGGGGATCAGACAAATGGTGGCATCTTGAAAAGTGCCTTCTGCCTTGCCGGATGAGCAAAATGATTGAAAGAGGGTTAAAAGTTTAGGCAGTAAAATGTCTGAAAAATGCAAATAAAATTCCACAGGAAAGCCGTCAGGGCCAGGGGTTTTGCCTTTAGTAAGGGATGTCAAGGCTGCAGAGAGTTCATGTAGTGAAAGATCGAGGTCAAGATCCGGAAAATTAAGGTGAGAATTAGATGGTTTAGGGAGATTCTCAAAATAGCTCTGAATAAGAGAAGGAGTGGGAGGGCATTCTGGGGTGTAAAGGTTCTGGTAAAACAATTGAAACTGCTCAAGGATTTTTTTGTCTTTGTGGAGAAGAGTGCCAGCAGAAGAATATATAGAGTCTATAAGAGTGCGCTCCTTACGGGATTTAAGATAATTGGCCAAGAGCTTACCAGATTTATTGCGACCTCCGTAATACCTTGCACTACTGCGGAGAAGAACCGAAGAAGCATTGTCAGTAGTTAATTTGTTGAATTCCAGTTTAGCTCGCAGGAGATCCGGTGACATAAATTTGTCAGAAGATGTGTAGAACTGATGCTCCAAGAATTTTATATGGGCCAGGGAAGATTTCCGCTTTTGAGTAAACTGTTTCTTCTTCCGAGAGACAAAGTCAATGATGAATCCCCTCGCAGAGGCTTTAAAGGAATCCCACAGAGTGTGGGAAGAAATACTAGGATCCGAATTAAGAGAAAAGAATTCTTCCACAAAAGAGCGAAAAGAGGAAGAAAAGTTGGGATCAGTAAGAAGTGCACTATTAAAGCGCCATTGGGAGGGTTTAGGATGTGGTGGGAGTAGGTCAAAATCTGTTACGATGGGAGCGTGGTCCGAGATAACAATAGGTTCAATGGAAGAAGACAGAACATTCTGAGATAAAGATTTAGAGAGGAAAATATAGTCAAGGCGAGAAAAAGATGAGTGAGGAGGAGAGAAAAGGGAATAGTCCAATGTGTCAGGGTGTGCAAGACGCCAAGAGTCAATAAGGTGTGATTGTGAAATAGTATTAAGGAATTGTTTGTGGGGTTTGTGCGGTGTGAAACGGACTGTGGATTTACGGTCAAGGAACGGGTCAACAATCTGGTTGCAATCACCACCAAAAATAAATGATACATCCTTATATTGAATACATTTCTTTGTAATTAAAGGCCAAAAAGAACAATCTGCTTGTACAGGCCCATAGACATTGAAAACAGTCAAAGGAATAGAGTTCAGCAGTAATCTGGCTAGTATCCAACGACCTTCAGAGTCCGTCTCCTGGGACAGAACCGTACATTTAAGTCTTTTGTGACAGAGGATAGCGACTCCATTCTTTTTGTTGTCAGAGGGTGAAAATAAAACTGTACCCACCCAACTTCTTTTTAACTTCAGAGATTCAACATCATTAAGGTGGGTTTCTTGCAAGAGAGCTATATCTGGGTTATAGGAAGCCAAATGGGACAGAACTCTCTGCCGCTTAATAGGGTTAATGAAACCTTTTACATTCCAGGTAACAACTTTGAATTAACACAGAAAAAGTGAAAAAGAGAGGGCATGCGCAAAAGACAAGCCGAAAAAGAGAAAACTTTGAGAAATATCGACAAGGTAGGTTGAAAAAGGAAGGAGAGGGGTAAAAAGAAATAAAGGAGAATCGGAATTGATCAACCAGTAAAGGGGAGAGAAAAGGAGAAAGGAAGCGGGAAAGGAAAGCGAATACAAGGAGAGACAGCACATATGCCAAAGGGATGACTGAAGAAAACATACCTGAGGGGAGTACGAAATAGGACAACGGGGAAATGGCGACACTCAACGAGACAGATCCCCCAAAACGGGAGACCAGGCCGGATCGCACCGGAACAAAGAACATAACCGAAGAGCCAGGTGAAGAGGCAGTCGGTCCATCTAGATAAATGAATAAAGAATGGGTAACATTTGAGAATAAGAAAAGACACTATGACAACCAAAGGGTAAAAATCCAAGAGCGACACATAGAGGAAAGAACTGAGGAAGCAAGAAGCAAAGAAGTCAAAAAGGATTGTTGAAGGACAAAAACAAGATACAATTATTAAACAAAGGATAGAGGGAGATGAAAGTTAGATACAAAGGAATAAGAAAGTATGTTTATAATCAATACGAAAAGACTAATAAACAGAAAGAAACAAAGACAGGGACAAAAATGGATGGCCTGTAAGGGAAGCAAAAGTTAGACATTTTCAAGTAATCTGAAAGTGTAAAAAACAATTGAACAATCAGCCACAAGAAGAGGAAGAGGTCTCCATAGCAGAATTAGAACGGATATGAATGAAATTTTTGAGTTCAGCAGGATCCTGGAAGGTCCAAGTCTGATTCTGGTGCGTAACTTTGAAAGTGCATGGGTGGAATAAACCATATCTAGCACCAAGAGACCTCAAAGGAGCTCGTAGAGACAAAAATTCCTTCCGACGAGAGGCAGTAGCATTTGAAACATCTTGGGAAAGATACACTCTCTGACCCAACCAGGAGATCTGACGCTTGGCCCTGGCCGCTGAGAGAACAGAGAGAAGATCTGTGAACTTCAAAAAAAGGATAATGACTCCCCTCGGCTTGGTTGATGTGGACGAGCGAGGACCAAGTCTATGTGCTCTCTGAATATTGAGGGAAATGGTGGACGGCATATCCAAAAGCTTCGGGAAAAAGGAGGAGAAAAAGAGCACAGGATCGTCCCCTTCTAAAGATTCCCTTAAACCATAAATACGAAGGTTATTCCTCCTGTTTCTATTTTCCAATTCCTCCGTATGCTGTTGAAGCGCCAAAACAGATTTTTCCAAGGAGGAGACCCTCTGGGAAGTAGATTGAAGATCCGAAATCTGTTGCTCCACAGATGTAACTCTGTTGTCCATGGACGACCATTTCTCCTCAAGAAACTGCATCTTACTGTTGGTCTCCTCCACAAATGGCCGAAGGGCACGAATTTCCTCAAAAAGCATCTCCATGGAAATAGGGGATGGTGACTTCTCTGAAGAAGAGGCATCTTGTTTGAGACGCTTAGAAGATGTTGCTGACGGAGGCGAGGATTTGTTTAAAGGCGGCTGTGTTGAGGAGGAGCGAGGGAGAGCTACTCCCGCCATTGGGGCTGCCTTGGGAGGAGAGTCCGCCGTTGAGTGAGGTGAAGAAGTTACCACAGGAGAGTTCCCCGAAGGAGTAAAGACAAATTTTGGGTTACGTAACTTGCCCATAGAAGCCAATCAGAAATGACCAGCAGCAAGGAAGAGGACGACTATAAGGTAAGACCAAAAAGTGAAGGCATTCAGTCACATATAAGATGAAGCAGTAACCATAGGAGAGCTTGTGGAGTGAATAAAGAAATGTTCCAGGAGACAGTCCAGAATAAACAGATAGAGACAAGCCAATGCCGGACTATGCAAAAATGAAGAGTGCAGGGTCAGTGACCAACCTGGCCAAGGACGCTCCCATCAGAGGCAGAAACATAGTATGGAAGTCCTCATCAGAGGTTACCTCATTCCAGTAGCGTGAAGCAGCACAAGCAGTAAGGTAGTCATATGGCAAGGCAGTGTCCAAAAAAGAGGATGAATCGGCATTCAGGAGGTGCAGGACCCTAAAAAAGGGCAATGTGAAGTAAATGGAGGCAAGCCAGCAGCAAGAACGAGCATCGCGCCTCAAACAAACAAAATGGCGGCCGCTCTCTGAGGAGAGAACGAACGTGGTGAAAAAAGAGGCAGCCCAGTCCTAAAAATGTGTCAAAAAGCGCTCACCAGAAGCGCGCTGCATTCCCACATCAAAAACCGATGTTCATGATGTTTAAATCCTCTCCGGAGGAGAACCGGCAAAGAAGAAAAGCTCTGGTGCGTCGGAGGTCCCGCGTCAGGCGGCCATCTTGCTCGGCGTCGTGGCCACGCCCCCCAGCATTCAGCATTTTAACTTCTATATGGATACCATGTCTGTGGTACCCTCAATTTGGCGAGAGAATGTTGGGTAAAACCCAAGACATATCCATTGTGTAATTGAAGATGTTGTAATCCTTCATAAAAATATCACATGAGGCACACATACGGTAAAGAACAGTGTTAATGCCAGACAATAAAGTCTAAAGGAGTTGTATCACACTTGACTGGAACAAGGATGGTCACAACAGCTTGATCCCACAGCCAATATTCCATTGAGCTATAGAGGACAAGTGTAGGGGTTGGGTTGAAGGCATAGGAGGTTTCCTATCATAATCCATCCATTCTCCTCATCGATGGACGCAAAGAATGAGGGCTAAAATTAACACCTGCCAGAGAATCCTACCTGGTAAAAATGGTGATAAGGAAGTAAGATAAACAAGAGGAACTACCCCGGACATCTTCTGTGTGTGCAAGCGGAACACCATCTGTTTCTCTGTGACCCCTCGAAGGTTCGGGGCACATGAGTGATTTTACATAAAAAGTTTTATAATGCTATGTATCTCTCTCGGATGGCTAAAGGCACATCTAAACAAAGGTAATTTTCATTAGAATTCTTAATAAACAAAGATTGATTCCCAATTGTTTTACTTACTGGATACACCAGAGGAGAACAGTGTAGCCATACTCCCTGGGTACCAAGAGACCACCCAGAGATATGGGAGCACCAAAGAAAGCACAGCAGTCGAGTGTCTGATAGAAGAGTTCACCCGGAGCTGCCAGTCTTAGCACAGCAAGGAGGGATTGTATTTGCAATCACAACAAATCAGAAAGGAGTGCAGCTAGGCATAGAAGGTTAGTGTTCAGGGAGAAAAAACAGTACTTGGGAATGGGAATGCTAAGGGGTGCTAGAGGGTGATTGAGGAGAGGCGGTAGTGGGAGCTATTTTACTCAGAGTAGGTGCTCAGGCCTTTTCTGCTTGATGTTATGCTGTATGTCTCTGACAGCAGCCCTTCCACCACAAAATACTGCTTCTCTGCTTTCAGCAGAAGGGTTGTGCAGAAAGTGATTGTGAAAAGTCTGGTCTAATCTGGGTCCATGGACAAAACATGTTGGTTCCTAAGTTCTATATGCAGTATTTTGACCTTTCTTTGCACATCAAAAGCAATGATCACAACCTTACCATTAGTGAAACAGATACAAGTACAAATGTTGTCATATTACAGATAAGATTAAATGTCACATTACCCTCACCCCTTTGACAGAGACAGCTATGAATGTAGAATCTTTAAAAGGTTTGGTTAAGTGGTGTAGTTTAACTACATTTCACTTTTAGGTGTTTATTGGTATAAATATTGTGAGGTTATAAGTTTTGCATTTGATGCAATTATTATTGCATGGCTGTTGCGTGCATTTTAGATTGTGCTTGTAACTATAATTTGCCAACTTCAGTGAATTTTCAGCTGTAATTCATTATTATAGCTGTACTTTATCTGTGCATGGTATGTAAATTACTGAGTTTTCTAAACATAGTTCAGTGAGTTCTTTTTTTAACTTATTGAACATTGGGGCTGACATAGTATGTCTAGAGGCACTTTGGCTTATTTGAACAGCATTACATTTTATGTATGTTCCTTACTGAATACAAATGATTTTAAAACTCTTTGATTTTATCTGTATCTTACTTGTGGGCTGCAGTACAATATGTGGCTCTGTGTCAGTGGGTCCTGTCATTAATTCCCCCTGAATGCTCCATCAACCAAACACCATTTTGAGTGTCGGTCCAGTTTTCCTTGGAAGGCAGGTATTTAGTGGAACAAGCAGTATGTCAATGCCCTTTTAGTGATTTGCAATTGCACTTTGCATTTTTACTGCTACCTATTTAGATTGTTTTTTTGGTGGGTGCCACAATTGGGAGCTGATAAATTGTACCTAGTGAAACTTAAGTAACCTGGGGACTGACGCACTAAATCTTAAGGCACTTTGACTAATTTGAACTACATAAACATTAGTGTATGCTTAGCTTGTTATTAGTAATTTGTGGCTTCTTTCATTTTATATGTATCTTACTTGTGGGCTGATGCACAGTGAATGTACCATGAACTGGATTGCATTTTGGGTGCTGTTCTAGATTGTCTTTGCAAGTAGGTATTTAATAGAACCTACCAAAGGTGTGCTGAAGGAAAGTCTGTCTGTGCCCAACAACGCCCAGCCATGCGCCCAGCATAATCCATGACATTCCTTGTTAACCATGGAGGGACCACTTACCAACCGATAAAAGCTGAGCTCTGAACCTGGCCCATCATAAATAACAAAATATGTCCATCCATCGACCTGTCTACCTGAAATCCCTGGCCAGGCTTTCCCCCAAATGCGGTCCAGTATCCTCCTGCAGTCAGTGTTGGAAAACTGACAATGCCAAGTCTTTACACCTGCCTTCATGTCTTCATGTCACTTATTTGGGCACCCTCCTATTAGTAACAGCTGTGTCCCTTTGCAGCACCATGAAAGAATATTTACTACCTATTGAATAGATCATCACTTTACACTTCCAGCTACCACTGAATCCAATCTCTTCCTCCTTCTTACTTGAGTGTCCACCACATCCCCAATGCCTGTGAGTAGCAGATGATGCAGGAGTTTTTCCAAATAGACTAACTGCTCGCAGTCATAATAGGCTCAAACAGGGAAGACATCACAGGAAACAAGGTTTCTAATTCTGAGTGAAAATGGTGAACCAGCAATAGCATTCTGCAATTTGAAGCTAAGAAAAGTGGAAAAGCTAGACAGATGGAGGCTAGCATAAATCAACACAGTCATTTTCTAAATCAAGCTATATGGATTATAACTATAAACAGGCATACAAGTCAGGAGGAGAATACTTTGGAAAATACACTGTCTGTGGGCCATAAATTATGAAAAAATTACAAACAAGCAAGCCTTATCCTACCATTGAGTTATACACAATTTATTTTCCACACAATGGTATCCCATGGCAAGTGAATGGTGTGGACAAGTTTGGATTTGTTTCCTCATATTTATTGTTTAGTGTTGCTTAATCCACGTCTGCTCCACTAAGTGTGAGCTATGTTGATGTTTGAAAAATAATACAGCATAAAATACCTCACAGCTGAGGAGAAGAGGGTTGGTAATTAATAGATGAATGCCTGGATAGAAGTAATTAGGGAACAATTGAGTAAGAGACAAACACAGGATTCTCAATTCCATGAGCATGGCAGATCTGTCAATTTAATATACTCAAACAGTCTTTAGCAGTCCACAAACTCTCAATTAATTAATAGTTACCTAGGCCAGAATGCAAAATAAGTAGACCACACAATTAAAAAATATTTATCAAAAACAAAATAAAAATGATACTGTATAAAAATGGTGCAACTGCATTCTTCTAACGTCGTCCACGTTGGCAACAGGGCTGAATTACAGAGCAGGAGTGCCATGGACGTTTCCTGAAGACGGACTGGGGAGTGAGAAAGGAAAATAGAAATATTATAGAGCCAAGTTGAACATGGTGCGTGAGGAGACAGAGTTTGCAGCATAAACTGATGTCCCATAAACTAAGGGCTAATCTAGTACCAATACCTGACAACCACACAACTAGCTGCATATACCCTGAATAACTGGCCACCTGAACAATAGAAAGGGTTAGCTATGCCTAATGTATTCATAATTTCAAACACTTAGGATTTGCCACTCCAATCATTACTTTGCATTATTCTAATTAAATCATCTATTTCGAGCCCATAGAGGTAGTTGCTTTGATTCTTGTTTCACATAGAAATATATAGTGATGGATTGCTCTCCTAGATGTTATTGATGGGACATTCTTCCAAAAAGAGAAAGACCTGTTAAACCAGACAAGAAGAACACATTGAGTTTTACAATCAAAGTAAACTGAGAAATCCAAGAAGAACCAAGCAATGCTGGAGGGTGTGAACAAAAGGCAAATCAAGTAAAATTCCTTGCCACACGTGGAAGCCTTCACCCAGAATATTCATAAAAACATAAACAATAATAAATGTACCTATATCTCTCCTTTCCATCAAATGAATCAACAATTGGCATTCAATAAATCATGTAAGTTACCTGTTCCAAGTGTGGTTTCTGTCTATCTATGACTCTCTTTTCTGATGGGAGTAGCAAACGTAAGCAGGGCAGTCCTTTGAATCTTTACTAACAGTCGAGCATTGGAATGAAAGGTTGGGCTTGGTAGGAAATAGAGGCTTTTGATATAGTCAGGGGTCAGTTGTTCTTTACATAGATTACTGTTGACCCTAAGATTGAATGTGTTTGTTTTTCTTTGTCATCATTCACCACTCAGTGACCAGGATAAAAAGGCAAATTACTTCTTGTCTGTCTGTCTGTACCTTTCACACTGGTCAATTTAAGTTTATAATAATTTCTTAGCACACCAATATAAATTTGCATTTTTTCTCTTTTTCTCTTATAGCAAATATTTTTGTTGTGTCACTAGTGTTTTTTTTCAGAATGTTGGCTTCATCCTCATATTCTGGGATTTCATCTGGAGAAAAATCACTCCTATTTTTTGTTCTGATCGTCTGTAGTCTCTCCATGTATCAAAGTGAGAGGCTATTCCTTATGACCATGACAATCTCACCAACTGCACCTGAAAAATGACATGCTAAATACTTTTTCCAGCCTACTGTCAGCTGTCCAATGTTTCTTTTTCCCATGCTAATAGATCAATGACTCTTGATCCAAGGAGAATTATATTTGGGCATCCAAGGTCTATTGTACCATCTTTTCTAATGTCACTATTGTGTACATTTGGACTGGGGTCCTGATTAAAGTCCTGGAGCTTTCATAAACCAACCCATTGTGGAAGCTGGATGGAATTATGCTGTTGATGGTGATTCAGTTGAAGGTGTGTCATGGAATGGTGATTGTATCATCACCTGCGGGCTGTAGTTGCAAGATAATTCTAGATTTAGTGGCACACCATGCTCTCTAGAAGCTGGTGAAGAAAGTACTTCAGTTCCACCCTCTACGTTTATATTCTTACAGCTTCCTGTTCATCCAATTTCCCATAACGTGGCACAGATATACTCTTGGTAGGACATGATCTCTTGATGCAGCATGCAATTTGTATTCAAAGGATTATTTGGTGACACATTAAGCTGCTTCTTCATTGATATATGATTCTTCCCCTTCATACTAATGGTCCTGTAGCATGACAACAATGGTGCAACTTAGCTTGTGGCACAATCCTCCTTGTTAACTTCCCATGTCAACATGTCAAATGTCACTAGCATTTGGATCTGGCACTCTATAAACCCCCATTTATCAACCTCCATTGTCATGTCTGTGGCCGTTGCATTCCCTCTACTTTATAGCACATGCTCATTCATTGACTTGTGCTGCTTAAACAGGCCTAGCAGCAAGTAAAACGTGTGGTATGAGGACTTTTAAGAGAGATCTTTAGCATGCTGAATAATCCTCAACTGCTTCAGCTCTTTGGCGGAATGGCTGAAATGTGTGCAAATCCCGTGTGATGTGACCAGTATGTTGTTGATTACTACTTTTTTGGGAAAGTCCTGCACAATTAGATTGATACAGTGTGCTAAACATATCACTCTGAAATATCCTCCAGCAACCATGGATTTAACAATATTATTCCCATTGTCAGTGACAGCTATTCAAATGCTGTAATCTCTGTGTTTAGGTCTTTTGTAAACTTTGAGATTTATTTCTTACAATTTTTTGGCAGGTGCATGTGATTTCTGCATGGGGGATATTACAATTGTCGAAGGCCAAATAATGCCTTACAATGCATCAAGACTGATTTGCCTATACCGGGGTCTGAACTGAGGTGGTGAAATGAGCTAAATAAGGATGATGGATTCAACCCAGATCTGTGACTGAGGGTGAGTGTCTGAAAAGTTTCAGTGTTCTGTCCATCATCTCCTTGTGTTTGCTTGGTTCGCCCTAAGTTGGCAGGGTATGCCCAGATTTGGGTCCCATGCTCAGAGGTTAAGACTGATTTGCATACAGCTGGGTCTGAACTGAGGTTGTGAAGTGAGCTAAAGAATGATGATGGATTCAACCCAGATCTGTGACTGGGGGTGAGTGTCTGAAAAGTTTCAGCGCTCCGTCCATCATCTCCTTGTGTTTACAATGCATCAGCAATAGTAACACCAGCTGCTAGACTTTGCCTAACGCGCATGAAGGAGATCTAGGGGGTGTATTTACCTTTGCACAGTGTTGCGTCACAAAAGTTATTGGAAATTGACCTTTCTGCAAGGTCACCCCCAAACATTTTGCCTTCCTCCAATCCTTTTTGCTGAGTTTGTTTTTGTTAGCTTTAGGACTATGGACACTTTACCACTACTAACCAGTGCGAAAGTGCATGTGCTCTCTGCTTTAAACATGGTAAAATTGGCTTATCCACATTCAACATATTTAACTTACGTATAAGTCACTAGTAAAGAGAACTACATGTAACCAGGGACTGTAAAATTACTGCTACTGACGGTTGTGCCAGCCACTTAAGTAGCCCTTTAAATATGTATCAGGCTGGTCATTGTAGAGCCTGTGTGTGCAGTTTTAAACTGCCATGTCAACCTGGCAAGCCAACCCTCTAGCCAAGCCCAAACCTTCCTTTTTAATACATATATGTCACCCCTAGGTTAGGCCCTGGACAGCCCCAGGGCAGAGTGCAGTGTATTTAAAAAGCAGTAAGTGTCCTTTCCAGTTATAGATATCCTAGTGGTAAAAATCTCTTAAAGTCATTTTTCACTACTGCAAGACCTATCTCTCCCAAAGTATGACATTATTACATTTAACAGGGGTAATTTCCAATTGGAAAGAGATGGGCCCCTAAGTTAGGTGATTCTGGAGCCACAATTAAAAATTACACCTTATGGTGAAGTCGGATTTTAAATTATAATTCTGAAAAAGCCCTTTTAGTCATTTGGGGGCATATGTATCAACATCTCCATTTGCGATTCTCAAATAGCGATTTTTAAAGAATCGCTATTTGAGAATTGCAAAACGGGATGTATTTAAAAATTCGCAAAACTTTTGCGATTTCTTAAAATTCCTTAATTGCGATTAGCAAATTGCGAAATCGCAATTAAGGAATACCTTCCCATTCATTTCTATGGGCCAGGAGACCCATAGAAAGGAATGGGAAGTAATTCTCAAATTGCGATTCGCAATTTGCTAATCGCAATTTCAGAATAATTTCAAAGGTGCAAGGGTGTCATGATGACACCCTGATGCACCCCTGAATTGAGCATGTGTGTGCATATGGCGCACATACATGCCCTAAGGGCATGTATGTGCGCCACGTGGCACTTTGTAAAATTCCAAAAAGTGAATTTTTAACAGAAATCGCAAATTACCACCAACTAGAAGTTGGTGGTAATTTGCGATTTCTTATGGATAATTCACAATGCTGTGGTGCGTTTTACATATCATTTAAGAAATCGCAATTTGCGATTTCTTAAATGCTTACGCAAAATTAAGAAATCGCTAAATTAGCGATTCCTTAAATTTGCGATGAGAATTTGCCTCATACATCCCGTTTTGCGAATTTTTAATCGCAAACGCTGTTTTTTGCGAATCGCAGCATTTGCGATTAAAAATTTGGTTGATACATATGCCCCTTGGTGCTTGCTGCCTTTCTCTGAATACACATCTGGGGTGACAGCTGGGATTTCTGCATTTGCTCTAGACAGCCACACACAAAGGGAGGTTAGATGTGCCTGATGGACCATCCTGGGCAGAATGGGAGGGAGGAGCTGGCTCTTACACCTGAACAGGCTGCGTTCTGTCCCCACTCTGTGCACTTCAATGGTATCCCTTGGTAGTCTTCCTCACTTCAAAGGCACAACTGGGTATAAGTACTTGACCTCTGACACCACCACTTCTGTACACTTATGGACCTGTGAGAACTCTACTAGAAAGAAGGCTTGCTGTGCTGCTGAAGTACTGCCACTCTGCTAAACTGATGCTCTGGAAGAACTGCTTTCTTGCTGTGCTGACCTGCTGCATGCTGATCCTCTGGCATCACTTGAACCCAAAGTGACTCCAAGGTGCTTGCTGGCTAGCCTCTTGATTTGAAGTCTCAGCAACATAAAATACATCCAAGCATCCTGCTCCTACACCTTAACTCTCCAAACTGTGAGTCTGCCTGCCAAGTGGTGTCACCACAGTACTGGACTCATGGATGTGGGCCTAATGAGTTTGGACAAGTGGAATTGACACATCATCTGCTGCATGAGCAGAGTCGACATATCACCATTGTTGTGGGAACAGGACCCTCGAACCGCCGCTTCAGAACCAACGCATTAGAGCCACTGCATAGAAAAGAGCGACACATCGCCTCTACTGCATGGAGAACCACAGCATCTCACCTTCCGAACCGTCGCAACTAGAAACCCGGTGCATCACCTTCAGAACTGACCCATCACCACTGTTTTGTGGAGAAAATCTATGCATCACCCCACTGCGTGGGAACACCGATGGATTACTCGACTGCGCCCGAATCTTCATTGATGCTCATTGTTCAGTGGTCCTATCTCCATCCCTGTAACCAGTTGTCGAGTAGTTCCTATATTACCCATACAGGATCTGCGTGCTTGGATAACATAAACTGTAGGATTTACTCTTACACCCCCACCGAGAATGTTAGCCTTTCTGTTTTAGCTAGCTCACAGTGCCACTAGACTCTCCTCTTATCGGGGAGAGGCTAGTTCTTGGCAACTTCAGAACATGACAACCCTGATCCCTCAGAATCGTGGAAACAATGTACTACCTTTCGCTCAGTCACTCTTGCTCACTTATTCAGTCTCAGAGAGTTACACAGAAGAAACAGTCGGGCGTGTTACAATAAGAATTTATTGCACAGTAATTCTTCTACAGTAATATAGATGTGTTGCAACAACCGTTAGACAGTAGCAGATATATATGATTAGCAGTACAGTGAAAATAAAAGGATAGTACAGTTCTACCATCTTGCAATAATCACAAATACATACATGAATATAAAATGCATGATAAAAAGAGCGCGTAATCCAATGATGCCTATCTAGATGAACCTAAGTGTACTTAGCATGTGAGTAGGTGTGAAGCCAAGAATCCCTCTCGGATTTGTTCTAACCCCATTACCTGAAGTGAGAGAGTGTGGGACACCGTCCTGGTCTCGAGTTGGACACCCTGCAAGGGATGTGTTAGACCACTATCAGCTGAAGCGTCTGCATGCAGGAGCCTCAGTGTCTCTGGTCAGTGCGTCGGACGGGAAGTCTCAGTCTCCTCTTCTAACCCTAGCAAGATGTGCTGTATTTATACAGAAAGTATCTAGGGTTTCTATGTTCCTTGTTTCTTGTATTAGCCATTGTTGGATTTAAGGATGACGTATGGGATGAACCTTATATGTAGATATTATGCAGGTGGTGTAGCCTCTGCCTGGTTTCCAAGAACCCTTATGAATATTCATTCATACTGTGTGAGTCCATTGATGAAGTTATAGGACGCTATTGTTCAGGGAAAAAGAACCTCCTTCTGCACCCGGGACTAGAACTAGGTAAAGGTTCAATCCTAAAGGCTCGTTACTGTGTAGTGTAAGGGAGACAATGTAGGTGGAGGTATGATATTACCCGGGGCCTATATTAGGGTACCTATATGGAACATAACACCCACTTCCGAACAGTCAACAATAATAAAATGCTATTGAACTACTCTTTTTTCTAGGTAGCAGCGCATAAAACTATCAGTGAGCTTCATAAAATATTGTCTTTAAAACCATTTAAAAATAGTCTAACGGGGGGGAGAAAAAATGATTTTGAAAGTTAGTATTGGAAATGTCACTCTAAGCCAAAGTCCTAGTTGAGTTTGTTTATATAAGTCGAACCACTACAAGCCAGAAGGCCATGCTTTCCCAGTGAAAGTGTCAATTAAAGGAAATGTACCAAATTTAGTTTAGTTTCGAAACAAAAAGGAAAAAAAACGAATTCTTTCCCAGCCCACAATGAGCCAACTATAGATAACTGTCCTGGCTGAGAGACGTAACATCGCTGTTACTCGCTGTTGCAGAGGACGATCCCTGTAACACCTCACAGAGCACGTCAATTGACCACAGATGATACTCAGAACTGCCAATAGCTGGAGCAGAGGCAGCTGATGCTGTAGTCGATACCTGAGTGCTAGTGGAAGAGCAGATGCTCAACCCAGTTGTAGCAAAAGGCAACCTGCAGATTCTCGAGGAATGCAGCCATCAAGATCGGAATATGTTGGGGACATTGCCGAGCCTGGGCCCTCATGGGTTCCAGCATAGTATTCATGTCCGGTGGCGAGGCCGATGGAAGTGTCAGACAGACATCTAACATGCATTCTTCTCCGCAAAACAGGCATCAAAGAACCGGTAAGATGCTGTCCATCCAGACAGGTCTTAACAATAGGCACTCATTTCCTGTAGGCGAGGAGTGCCCAGATGTTGTACCATGCGTTCACGGTATTTACGCTCCAGGAGTGCTTTTGCCATTTTATTGGTGATTGGGCCGTCCATTGCGTAGCAGAAAAATAACAATCAGGATTCCTGCTATTAAGAGCAGGATCAGCAGGAGACCTCCAAAAATACTTTCCAATACAGAGTGTATAAAGTTTGGAATAACTCCAAGGACAGGATATATTCTTTGCGGGGCATAGGGAGGTGGGGGCGAGTTTCCAACAAATCCTCCATGAAGGGATCCTCTTCCTATCGAACAACATAGGACCTATCACACTGTAATCTAAACTTCCTATCTGCACACTCAATACCCTTCTCTGTTCTTTCCTTATCAAAAGCTACCCCTTTCTGCACCACCGTTTACATTGCCTTCTTCCTAGACTACTTTTCAGCATGTATACGCCACTGCTTATCTTCCTTCTGCCATACCTGCACAGTATCAAACATTGACTGCCGACTTCTTCTAGCGAATAGTTTATTCTGCAAGTAATTATATTTTTGTTCATCAAAAGTACCAAGCCGTGGCCGCTGAAGCTCAGCATTGTCCATCGTATACTTGTGCCACAATGTACAAAACATAATAGGGCCAAAACCGTCCTTCACATACATATCAAAATTTGGAGTGCCTTCCGGCACCTCCAGGAGATGTTCCGCAAAGTAGCATCGGTACCCCAAACACCACACTTTACTCCAGCAAGGCATCCTGGCATCAGACACATCCATGTATTCACCTAATCAACACATACACACACAACAAAACACACATAAACAAAGAGCTCTCAAAAACAGTCCGGAACAGTTACGGAATAAACAATTAGTTCTGGGCCTCTGTAAAGGGGTACAATAGGCTAATAGTTCAATAGGCTACAAAACACATGTAATGGAGGCACAGTGACTTCCCAAAGCACAAGTGATAACATCAAAAAGAGAGCCCTTGCCACGCCCCAGGGGTGAGCTATGGAAGGGACTAAAAGGCAGAGGCCCAGCTGAAGTTCCATTGTCCAATAGAGGGCTAACAAAGCAGCACAGCCAATGAGTCAGACAGTTGGTAAAGGCAAGCAAAGTCCATACAAGGTAAGGCCCTCCGCCCCCATGAAAGATACAATTCGTACTGCAACAATAACAATATACTTTGCTATGGATAAAACAAAGAACATCATACAACAAGAAAGAGACAAAAAGAGAAACCTGAGAGAGGTGAGGACAGAAAGAAAAAGAAGAAAACAGCTAAAGAGGTGTCCCCCAGAAGGGACGAGAAGGGAAAAAAGAACAAAAGAGGATGCACCAGGAAGATGGGGAGGAAGGGGAAGGACCATGGCCCGGAGTGGGGGTCAGTAGTCCCAAGGTCAGAAGGGCCCGCCCGACACACCAAGCAGATTACTCCAGGGAGGCCGGTCTCAGGCCCTGAGAGAAGGGCTCCAGAGGGTCTTCGAACAACTGTAGGGCCCACAGTCTGGTGAGCATCAAGCGGGAGTGTTCGGTTTTAGTGAGATGGTGTATAAGTGGATGCCAGATGCGGTCAAAGCGTGTGTCAGTGTGAGTGAGGCAGGCCGTAAGGAGTTCCAGGGACAGGACATCCCACAGCCGGAGAAACCACGCAGCAATAGGAGGAGGGTGGGGTCGCTTCCAGCAGGAGGCAATGGACTGTCGCATCGCTCGCAATAAATGGAGAATTAAATACCAGTCTGTCGAAGTCATGGTCTTCAGCGTGCCGGGGCGGATGCCCAGAATCGCTAGGGACAGAGTAGAAGGAACCGGGAAATCCACCACCTCTTTGATGGGACTGAGGACCTCCTTCCAAAACATGGTAAGACCTGGGCAAGACCACCAAATGTGCAGGAAGTCCCCTCTATATTTCCGGCAGCGCCAGCAAGTCGGAGGAGTGTTCCGAAACATCTGATGGAGACAGGTAGGGGTATAATACCATCTCGTCATCAGTTTATATGCAGATTTCCGCTGAGGAATGCTACGGTACACCTTAGGGATGTCCCTCCACAAGCGATCCCACTCTTACGGGGAGATGTCAGCAGCCAGATCAGAGGCCCAACGCGCCTGGTAGCCATGAAGCGGAAGCAGTCGAGTGTGTTGAAGGACTGAGTAGGTTTTAGAGATTAGGCCCCTAGACCCCTCGAATCTACGAATCAGGGAATCAAAGGGGGTGAGCTGTCGAGTCACCTCCCGAGAGTATGTTGTGGAATCAAGCCAATGTAGTTATATAGAGGGGTCTGGGGCATTTTTGTAACTGCCATATGGTTGGCTGCTAGAGCATTACAACCTACGATTGGTAGAATTTGGGTGTTGATATCCCCCGCTACCGTTTTTATAGCTTTCCGGTTAAACTGTCCCATTAAGTCATCAATTTTATTTACTGTAGGGGATTGGACATTAGGAGGGACTGATCTAATGTATATATTTACCAGGGCTATATATTTTGGTCCTGTTGGAGTTGTAATTTTAATTTAAAGGGCGAGTAGATCTCTTGAATTAGAAGGAACAGATCTCACCACGGGTAACAAATCTAGACTTAACCATATCAGGAGTCCTCCTGATGGGCGCCCTGCCGGGGAAGGTATTCCGTTATTGCAAACGGCCAGAAAACCAGGTCTAAGTCTTGGGTTAAGAGCCCATGTTTCCTTACGAAATATGATGTTATGCATATCAATAAATGTACCCCACTCTGGATCAAAGAGTTTGGACTTAATTCCCACAACGTCCCAAGATAACATGTTTAAACAGTCATCCTTTGTCGAGTTTGGGGTCTACAGGTTATAGTGGGTGAACTCTCCCGTGACATCAAATGTACTTCTGTAAAAAGAGGGTCTGTTCCGTTAGTCCCTATAAAGGAGTTTACATCAGGAGATGGAGTAAGTACTGTCCCTACAGCTACAGGAAAATGATTTCTTTTTGATTTCATGGGGGCTTCAAAACTGTCATCCCTAAGTCAATCGATGTCCGATGTATTCATGAGGTGTGGAGGTTCCCTATGGTTGGACTGCCCAATACATAGTGAAAGATTTTTCTTTTTTTCACCAGATAGATCCATTGTGGGGCCCGGGGGATTTAGTTTTAATCTTATTTGAATATTATCATTTGGTTTATGACGCAGTTCAAAAGCAATTAAACCTTCTGCAAGAGCTTTAAAAAGCCACCCCTATATGATCCAGCTGTGAATTTTCAGCTGCAAACCATTTGACGTTGAGTATATCCTCCCTTATTATGGATCAACATCTCCTTTTGTATCGTATCCAGTGGGTCACCTTATTTACCAATGCCTCACGTGTTTCAGTGGGGACCCTCTGAGTTTTGGGTATGTTGATCATAAAAATATCATAGGGTTTACCATTACTGTTAGTAGAGGTGGCCTTTCTCTTTCCTTCTTTATTATTTGTAGGAGAGGTATCTTTGGGTCTAAAGCTCATAGCCACCTTTGTGGGTTCTACATGCATCTGGTCGCACAAGGGGGCGCAATCATGCCTGGGGTAACATATGCTGACAGACTATCCTGAGGTCGAGCCGGGCAGAAAGCCATGCCCTCCGGAGCCTGAAGACAGAGCCCGCCGTGGCTGCACAGTCTACTGGTAAATGTGTAATCCCAAGGGCAGCTTTTTCCCCCCTTGGGATTATGATGTCGGGTTTCGGCAGCCTTTCTGTGGCGGCCTTTCCGACATAGAAAGGCTGTCAGAACTTGCATTTGGGGGGCCCCAGCAGTGTGCACGACTTCCCTCTGGAGGCCGAGAAAGCACCCTGTTGATCCCTGCACCCCGTGGCAGGCACCTCAAGCCTGCCACGGTGTGCAGGGATGAACTGCACCTCCCATTTTACAATGGGAGCATGCATTTCGGCTGGTTTATGGCTAGAATGCGTGCTCCCATTGTAAAATGTAGGAATGCAACCAAACAGTGTTCTGTCACATCCTAATGGGTCGGTCGGGACCGCCAACTGGGTGTCAATCAGTCCCATGACCGAGATGATGGTGGGTGGAGGGAACTCTGCCTGACATCGTAATCAGCCCCTAAGTGTCTTCTTTGTTGCATTATGAAATCCTTTAAACATAAAAATAACACTTTTTGATTATAGTGGTTCTCTGGCTTGATTCCTTGCAGTCAGTGCTTTTGTTATGTGATGCATGTGTGGGGGAAACATAAAAAATTCCCATGGCCCTAGGGGACCAGCATTGATCTGCTACTGTGCCCCTTAAACAAGTGTTTGCACTAAGCATTATAATTTGGCTACCCAGAGGAGCATCACACCCCCTCCTCATCATTGCCATTAATAACGACAGACTGCCTCCTCTGCCGTACCCAACGTGAGCTGGCATTGCTTGGCTTGATCAGTAGAACCTTGCTCCTACCTACACACCCCCATGGATGCCCTCAGAGCCCTTTTTAATGTACTTTTTTGGTGGGAAGGTACTGTGTTGTTGTGGGTGGGAATTGGGAAGGGAAGTTGGGGAAAGGGTCAGACATGATTGAAAGGACAATTAGGGCTAGTTGCTTGGGCCTGTTGTGGGTAGAGAGGGTGGGTTTCCCTTGCAAAAAAAGAAATGCTCATTCTTTCTAATGCATATCACTCGCAATCTGTCTTTTGTCTTTGCACTGCTTTTTAGTGCCACATTATGTTTTTTAATTGACAAAAAGGTGTCCTCTGAAATAGTCACATACTGTATATCAACTTTTCCCTCGAGACTTTACCTACCTAAGTCCCTTGCCATATGTTTATTTTCAGGTTACTTACTTTACTTACATCCTCTTCCTGCAGTCCAGTATACCCAATATTCTGCTACCAGAGTGGGAACAGCAGACTTGGTCAGTTTGTCCTAATATTTTTTTAGCTTAACTTTTGCAGCATCCAGCCACTTATCTTCTTCTGCTCCAAAGTCAGGCAAATGTACCATTGCTGGCTGTGGCTGCTCTCCACTTTGCTGTGTTTCCTGAAATAATTGTGTACTACTATGCGAGAGGGACAAATCCAATTCAACATTACTACTCATCGGCGTTGACGTGATTGCGCTAGCTGCCTCACTGACAGACATGGTCCTAGGTTTAGATTGGGGGGGTGGCACTGTTGATGCAGGAGTGCTGCTCCCAGCTTGCTCGCCGGAGGCCAGTGCGGCAGGCATAACTTTCCTGAAAAAGGTTGTGGTCGGCACGCCAGTGGTGGAAATCTACTTCTTCTGCTCCCCACCAGCCACTTTCCTGGCAGCACCTGTCTTTGAGGCCATCTTAAAACTGTCAGGTGGAAGTGGCACTTAGTTTTACAACGAGGTGAAGAGATGACCTTGTTGTATAGTCAGTCACACATCATGTCTTGCAGGGGCCAACTGTCTGGCATTACTGTCGGTGATGTCTCGTTTCTCAGGGAGCTGCAGATGAAAAATGACAATCAAAAAATCCTTACACAATGATTGTTGCTGTGCACCTATAGCAGACATGGGGTTGATTAATTAATGTCAGATGTTATGAAAATGGTTAAAAAAAATCTAATAAAAATTTAAACTAAAATTGAAAAAAATGTAAATTAATAAAATTATAAATAAGTTACATTATTCTGAAGCATACCATTCGTTTAAATTTATTAAACTGCTATCTCATTGCTCAACCATCCATGCAAGTATGTGACAAAGGGCCACACTGGCTGGACACACAAAATGTCAGCCTTCCATTGCCACATGGTCATCAACAACAACAACACAGAGCAAATAGACATTGGGAATGGAAACAAAGAGAAGAAGACATGCAGCCGATTGCAAAATCACACAGGCTACCTACACAAAATAGCCACCGTCTGACCACATGGTGAACCAGCAAGCAAGGAGCCATGGCCGCAAAATAATGATAGAAGAACAACACATGCAAGCCTATGGCAAAAGCACACTGGATGCCTGCCTATGCAAAATGGCCACCAGCCACATGTTCAAACAGCAAGCAAGGAGGCATGAAGAACAAAGAGAAGATATGCAGGCCTATGGGGAAAGCAGTAGCACACTGGCTGGCTACCCAAAATGGCCTCCAGCCACATGGTCAGAACAACAACAACCATCAAGGTGGCATGTACACAAATGGGGAATGACATGCCGGCCGATGGGAAAAGCACACTGGCTGGATACACAAAATGGCTGCCAGCCACATAGTCAAAACAACAACAACCAGCAAGGAGGCATGGCCACAAACAGAGCAGACCTGCAGGCCTATGGGGAATGCACACTAGCTGGCTACACAAAATGGCCGCCAGCCGAATGCTCAGTCAACAACAACCAGCAAGGAGGGATGGTCACCAACAGCGAAGACATGCAGGATTATGGCAAAAGCATACTGGCTGGCTATACAAAATGGCCGCCAGCCACATGGTCAGACTACAACAGCATCCAGCAAGGAGGCATTGGCACAGACAGAGAAGACATGCAGGCCTATGGAAATCTCAAACTGGCTGGCTACACAAAATGGCCACCAGCCACATGGTCACAACAACAATAACAAGCACGGGGGAATGGCCACAAACAAAGAAGAAAAGCAGGCCTGTGGGAAAGCACACCGGCTGGCTACACATGATCACAACAACAACAAGCAGGAGGCCTGACAAACAAAGAACACATGCAGGCCTTGGGTTGACACCGACTATTCAAAATGCCCCCGGGCCACATGCATAATGATTCTTGAACAACAAAGGCAAATGTTAGCTTATGCCAAAAACACATAGACACACACAGTGACCTGACAAAAGAGGCATGGTAAGCCAGAGAACACAGCTTTAATTCAGCAAAGCCAAAAACGAAATTAACAGGGCTAAAAATGTTCACAACAACACACATCCTCCAAAGGCATTACCCACCTAAACACTGTTTGCAGGGTATACAAAATGTGAAAAACCATAAAAAACACTAGTTGTTTTTAAACCAAGCCATCAGTGGCCTAAATGATGTTTCAATTCTACAGACAGTGCAGAAACAGTAGTTCATGCACCCAGACACACTAGCAACTGGACATGCCAGCTACTTTATTGCCAGCCAGCTGACCTCTGGCCATTGGTGTATCATCCCATACCAATATACCAATGGGTTTTGATCCAGGTAGACCTATTTTGGGTCATACAGATAGTCTTGAACCATCCTCTGAATTGACCTCTGTTGCCTTTGCCTCTGCACTTGACTTAAGCCCTGCCACTTGAAACCAAGCCATTGCAAGGTTGGGCCCAATTCTTCTGTTTTTGGTGTTGCTGCTGGTGTTGGCTGCTGTGAGACAACAGCACTGCCCTCTCTGGAGGTTGAAAGCTGTACACCAGAACTTCTGCCTGGGACTCTAACTTCAAGCCATTCTTCATCCTGGCCTCTCGCTTGTTCAATAATACAAGTCTTGTATTGTGAAATATCCCTTTCTGAAAAAGGAATGAAAGTGACCTCTACTTTTTTGTACCATGGATCAAGTATTGTGGCACAGATGAACTCTTTGGAGGACTCAATCTCTCTGTATTGCCTTGTATTAACAGTCAAGAGAAGTATTAAGCTCTGAACTAAGTCATATGCTTCTTCATTCACACCCGCAAACCTTTGTGACACCTTTTTTAACTGGTCCTGTAGCAGATGCAACAATAGGATTGCTTTGGCGGATCATACTGTCCTTCTTGCTGACTTCCTGTGCAAAAACCTCAAAAGAAAGTTGCATTTGTGCCAGACATATGACTAGCCCCTATATGCCTATCTCCATTGTCATGTTTTCCACAGTTGCATCCCCTTTGCTTTAAAGGGTATAGTTGGTGATCAGTCTGTACTGCTCAAACAGACTTTGCAACATGTAGTAGGTTGAATTCAACATGCTAGCACCTCCTGCATGAGGACTTTAGCAGGTGTACTGAATGCTTCTGGGCTGTGCAATAACAAATTAAATGAGTGCAGATTCTTCTGCAGGTGGCCAGAATGTTGCTGACAATGACTTCTTTTTAAGGAAATTCCTGCACAATCATGCTGATGCAATGCGACAGACATAGGAACGTGAAATAGGCACCATCTGCCATGGCCTTGACTAGATTATTGTAATTGTCTGTGGCAACAAATCCAATTCTAAGCCCACTGGGTCAAAGCCACTCAAACACCTTGCTGTCTGTTAAAGTGTTCCAAGATGTTTTCAGCTATGTGGGATTTATATTGGCGAACATCGCTTCTATTGCATGATGCCAAATGCCCTCAAACTTTTTTCTGTGCTGAGACCTGAAGATAGCTGTTTCCTAACCCCTCACAAAAAGAGATCCAGCGTGCAGTGATACACATGTAATCAGTTGCTTGACAATTGGAACACATGACTGTCATCAGGTTGATAGTGTGAGTAACACTCTGCTGCATATCTTGACCAACCAATTGCAGCACATCAATGATGGAGCACTGGAACAGCAAATTCTAAAAATCCCACTCCTTCTACAAAAGACCACTCCTTCTACAAAAGAAAAAGGGAGAAGTTCCAGCTCTAACATTTCAGCCAGCTTCCCATTGTACAAATGTGCCATGGGGAAGTTGCATTCGTAGGGCCCTCCTGTCTAAAATGCCCATAATAGTAGCTTGGATTTTTTTTCTTTTTTGATGCCACTGACAGAAGCGACTTGCAGAGAGAACCAGGAGGTGGTATACTTTGGCTCTGATTTAGATCTTGGTGGACGGGCCCCATTATATCCAATAGGATTTATATTTCAGGAAACAGGATTCCGTCACCGTTGTGACAGAGTAACCCATTTGCCAAGATTAAATCAGGCCTTCAATGTTCATCTTGGAGGAACCACTGTATGCAGTGTTGTCTGCAACTAAGTCTTGTGCCATTTGAGGCTGCTGATGCAGGTGATGCTGGTATAACGCAGGGGACAGGGCAGCTTTGTGTAAAGCTGTAATCTTCTTCTTCCTCTTCATTTCCTTTTGTCACCATGATCGGATCTGCTTTCCCTCTCTCATCTAGGGGTGGGTGGAACTTGCAAAGTTTCACTCTGTGGAATTCCATGGAATTATATTAAAACTCTACTAGTTTCAGCAGGGTTCCGCGAATGGGTATAATTCAGCACATTGCGCTGCTTTCTCAAATTGTTTGTACCAGGAGCTTGTGCTGTGCTGTAAAACCAGCATAAACAGAGGGTGTTACTTCTTTCTGCTGCTCAAGTAGATTTTCTACTCGAGCGACAGCTTTCTCAGTACGAAAGGTCATAAACTGCCACAATCGCCCACGTTGAGAAATCTTGCCGGGGAGGTGTTTTAGCACCCGGAAATTGAACTAGGGGATGAAAATTCTCACTTATCAATTTAGCGTTGGCGAGCCATGCACAAGATAAAAATCGGCTAAGTGGCTGCTGGCTACGTTTTGCCAGAACTCCTCGCCACAACGCAGACTGAGAAAAATCTGCATACTCCTCTGGTGGAGTGGTATTATTTACCCACCCGTACTTTCATCACCACCACTGGCTCCATTTTTGAGGTGCTCCTCCCACCAATTTGCATGCTGTTTATTCAAATTGTCAGAATAAGAGGGAGAAGGAGGTTCAGGCTAGGTTCGTCCTCCTATATCATTAAAGTACACTCTATTGATCCATAGATAATGGATCATGAGAAACTATCCTAAGTCAACAGACAGTGGGTTCACCAAATTGGTGAGCCTCAACAATTTAGAAAAGAAAAATGCTTTTCTAGAGTCCCCTCACTCACCCAGGGTTGCCCCTAGGTGACATGCTTCATCATTGGGGCCATCCCAAGCATCTACTGCTTGGGGCGTGCTACGACTTGCAAGATTTACGTAGGAGCACTTTTTTGTGTGAAACTATGTGTTGTGCAGTGTTGGGGGAGTGGTGTTTGTGTTAGTTAAAAATACCTAACTAGTGAGTTAACAATTTATTCCTACTCCTAGCTGGTAAGATAAAAAGGGGTTAATAACAGTAAAAATATAACTGTTATGTGGTTATATTGCCTATTATTTTGTCAACATGTTTCGAGGTATCCCCTAACCTCTTCTTCAGGACAGCATGGGATCCAGCCCCACGTGTACCACTCCGTGCAGAAACTTAAATTAAGGTGAAAAATAGACTAATAACGTGCGCCTATTGAGAGCACTTGGTTATATACATACGGTTATTGATGAACACGTGGTATCTGTATTAGAGAAAAAAAAAATGCAGGTTAGAGAAATACAACCTGCCTCAATGAGCAGGTGCTGGTATTCGCGTTTTGGCACACTCATCTTGTCAGTGCCTTTCAAATTAAAATAAGAAAATGATCTAATGTTATTAAAAAGGAACAGTTAGTAGTGCTTGTTTTCATGTTGTTATCACACAAATCTCCAGTCTAGAGAAAACGGAACTGGTTACAAAACACCACCTTTTAAAAACCACCACCTTTTAAAACACACTCATCGTCCTGGACAAGCCTCGTGACAGTAAACACACACTCAACATGAAACGTTGTACAAACATATAGACATATCAACATACTTATATGGTAGCACTAATATGCCCCATGGTCTGTCTGGGTGGAGGGGCCTGTAGGACCCTAAAAATGAGGAGAGAAAAGTGGAAGAAACACCGATCACATTAGGATTAGAGTATTTTCTCTCTGCTGGATCTGTTTTAAATAGCCACCAAATCGGGTTCCTGTTAGGAGAGAAAACGAGGTAAATCTTACTGTTCTCGGCATCCCTCCGTCAGTGTGACCTGTAAGTCCCAGGCTCAACCGCATATTAGCGTGTCTCTGCCTCGGTGCTGTTTTATATTCTCAGCCACTGAGGACAGGGAAACCTCCCAAAAGGCCATGGCCAAACAGGAAAATCAGTTAGATGAGGTGACGCAGACACAGAATGCGGCCATTGGAAAAGTGGCCAACGTGTTGAGCCAGCAATGGGGACACACGTTTCTGCCTTCAGCGGTACTAAAAAAATACGTCAGGGGAGATGACCCCGACTTCTTTTTCAACAACTACGAATGTTTGGCACAGGTAGCACATGGTACATGGACAGATGGGGTCATTACTTCAGGCCCATGCTTATGGGGGATTTGCAAACTGCCTATGAAGAAGCCAATCCCCAGGGAATGACCCCCTAAATTGATATAAAAAGAGCATCTTGGAGAGACCAGGGGTGTATGATGAAACGTACCGAGTCTGACTATGACAAAAAAGGAGGGGATACATGACACCCCTAGGGATTTCTACTGCAGAGTGAAAGACATGACCGATGGATGGCTCAAACCTGTGGCTGGTGCTAAGGAGCATATTTTGGGGAAAATGTGCTTAGAGCAGTTTCTGGTATTTCTACATTCACCTGTACAAAAAGCGGTAAGGCAGCACGGCCAAGAGAACATGGAAAGCATGGTAGAAATCAACAGTGCCTACAACCATGCACAGGAACACTATAGAGATCGAGAGGATGGTGGTAGGCTGAGTGAAGGCCCGGGTCCTGTGAGACCCAATAATCCCCTCTTAAACTGGAAACCTGAGGTGGCACGCCTTTTACAAGGACCTGGTCCATGTCCCATATTGTCCGGTTCACAGTGCTTCCACTGTTGGAGTATGGGACACATACCTCAATATTGTCCCCAAAAGGTCAAGTAAATGGAAATTGGCATGGTTAGACCTAGGCCTGGGTGGTGAACTTTGCTCCGTTCACGGAGTTTGCGGAGATATCTGCACTCCGCACTCCGTGGAGCTCGCAGAGTGCAGAAAACTCCACTTTGCGATGTGCAGCGGAATTGTTTCCCCGCTCTTGATCGCAAACGGTAAGTTCGCAAGCTGCTGCTCGGGTAGAATTTCTACCCGAGTGGCAGGAATACCAGCATAAACTGCAGTTCGCACTGGACTCCGCCACCTGCGGAACTTCTGGGAGTTTTTTTGTAATTTTGCAAATTTCTGCGTAACAAAAATCTGCGAATTACGCCCAGGCTTGGTTAGACCCCTGTACAAAAATAGCTCTTGGAGCATATCCCACCTATCACTGCTTACTCACTGATTAAAGTGAATGGGGAACTTATCCTAGCTTTGTTGGAACTGGGTTGTCATCAAAGCGTCATGAGACCCCAGCTCATCCCAGGAAAATGGCCCAGCCAATAGGAGTGGTGAACCTTCAGTGTGTTCACAGGGCCAAGAAACAGTATCCTGTCACAAAAATCAGCCTTAAACATGAGGGAGAGCTCATTGTGCCTCTTCAGGTGGAGCTGATACCCCAGTTGCCCGAACCTCTTATCATAGGCACAGATTACCCTGATTTGGATACCTTAGTCAAAGAGAAATCGAGAGAGGGGGATTCTTGGTGGGAGACTGCCCCTTTTTCACATATGGAGGACTGTGAATGGCCACTCCCAAAGAAGCGAAAAGCAGAAGGTAGTAGAGAAGTAAGAGGCAGGAGATTCACAACGTCTTTCCTGCCTATACTGAGGACTATGCCTGGGTATCTGACTGAAATCTCCAAGCAGCTCAAAGGGAAGCATGGAATATGGCTATGGAAGAGGAGGATCGCCAGGCAGTAGGTCTTCAGTTCTTTAATCAAAGAAGGTTGTCAATCGGGAAAGGGGGAAACCCACCCTAAGCAGCTGCTTATGCCTACACCATAGAGAGACAAAGGGCCTGATTTAGAACTCAGTGGCTGGGTTACTCTGTCACAAAGGTGTTGGATATCCCGTCTGCCAAAATATAAATCCCTTCACATCCTATGGGATTTATATTTTGGCAGACAGGATATCCGTCACCTTTGTGACAGAGTAACCCGTCTGCTGAGTTCTAAATCAGGCTCATAGTCCTATTTTTGGCTCACAGCCATTTATTAGGGGAACACTTTGGGGCTGATAAACAGAAAAGACAATACTCAATAGTGTCTATTGGCCAGGCATTTATAGTCAAGTGAGGAAATATTACTGTGAATGTCCGGTCTGCCAAAAACACAGCCTCTATCACCCTTTGAGAGCCCCCTTACATACTCTAACCATGATTGATGAACCGTTTTCACAGGTAGGGATGCTAAAATAGGGCCCCTACTCCCCTCCTGCTGCTACGTCCTAGTGATGGTGGACTATGCTACCCTGTACCCTGAGGCGGTTTCCTTTTGTCAACTTACTACTATCCAGATCACCAAAGCCATGATAGAGCTTTTCACCAGGTTGGGTTTCCCCAAAAAACCTTGACTGATCAAGGAACTTCATTTACTCCCAGGCTCATAAGACAAGTGTGTCACACTTTGGGTATTAAACAGATAGGCACAGCAGCCTACCATCCTCAGGATGGTCTAGTAGAAAGATACAAATCTACTCTGAAATGCGCGCTATAGAAACTGTTAAACTTGGAAGCACCAGAAATGGGAGCAGATGCTACCCTTGTCCCTGTTCGCTATAAGGTGCAAGGAACAGAGCAGCATGGGTTTCTCACCCTTTGAGCTACTGTTCCACTGAAAAACCCTGCTCCTTATTAGATATGGCCCAGGAAGAATGGGAACAGGAAAAGGATTATACAAAACACTTCCTGGAATTTGTTGCCTGTCTGGAGACCCACACAAACCAAATATGGGAGATAGTGAAAATGAATTTAGAGCAGGCCCAACAGGCACAGAAACAGAATATGACAAAAAGGCATAATTACGAGTATTTGCTATAGGGTAATGTTGCCTTCTTCTGAATACAAATTGTTGTATCAATGAAAGGGGCCATAAACTGTAGTTGAACAGGTGACCCTTGTTACCTATAGAGTAGAGTTGAATACAGAATGAAAGAAAATCTGCCATTTGAACGTACTTAATAAATGGAGGGCCACCTCCTGGTCTTTTTCGGGGTTGTAACAGAGAAGGATGTACAGGTCCTACAGTGTATTGATCCCAAACTCGAGGGAGATCTGAAACAGAAATTGGGAGATCAATTGAGGCCTTACCAATGAGTGTTTTCCGACATTCCGGGGAGAACTAGCATAATCCACTTCCTTATAGCCACCAAGCCTCAGGAGAAAGTACACATAGACCATATAGGATCCCTGAAGCATGTAGACAGGCCATCAAGGAAGAGGTGAGGAATATGTTCCAGATGGGTACTCTAGAACCTTCTGTAAGTGAGTGGAACTCCCCTATCATATTGGTACTAAAACCAGAGGGCTCCATCCTTTTTCGTATTGACTTTTATGAAGTGAACAAAATTTCTAAGTTCTATACTTACCTCCTTACTTGTATCGAAGAAATAATCGAGAGGCCAGGAGATGCCCAATACATAAGCACCTTGGACCTGTGCGAAGGATATTGTCTGCATTTTCTACCCCAGGATGGGTATACCAGTTCACTGTTTTATCCTTTGGGTTATGTGGGGCCCAGGCCACCTTTCAGAGAATGATGAACACTGTCTTAAGGCCCCATATCACTTACGCTGATGCATATATAGACAACATATTAATCTATAGCCTCACATGGAAAGCCCACCTAAGCCATTTGCAGAATATCCTACAGCGTTAGGATCTGTAGGACTGGAGGTAAATCCTGGAAAAAGCCATCTTGCAGCCAAACATGTGAAGTCTTGGAGGTGTCTGCTAGGAGAAGGCCACATACAGCCCAAAACTGAAAAGGTTTCAGCTATTCTGCAGGAACCCTTCCTGAAAACCAAGAGAGACCTCTGAACCTTCCAGTATCTGATTGACTATTATCAGAGGGTTATCCCCAGGTTCTCAAAGGTAGCGACACCATTGACTGACCTACTGAAGAATAGCACAGAAGCAGACCAGAGTTTAAAACAATCCCTGCAATAAATACTAGATGCCTTTCGTGTGCTACAAAACACTCTCACATCAGAAACCGTTCTTCACAGTCCTGACTTTTGCGGACAGTTTATCCGGCAAACAAACGCTTCTGATATAGGTCTACGGGCAGTCTTGTCTCAAACAGGCAAAGCAGGGATTGAGAAACCCATTGTTTTTTTAAGCCAAAAACTCTTTCCACAGGAGAGAAAGTGTGTTATTGTTGAGAAAGCAGCACTAGCCGTCAAGTGGGTAATAGAATCTCTCCAGTACTACATGGCGGGATGTAAGTTTCTACTTTACTGGCCATGCACCCATAGAATGGATACTCCACAACAAGGGAAATAACGACTGCATCATGCGATGGTTCTTAGCTCTACAGCGCTTTTGGTTTAGGACGTATCATTGAAACCAATGCTAACTCTCTGTCCCGATATACTCAGGACTCATTTCTTTCAGGGAAGAAAGTAAGAGAGGAGAGATGTGGAGAGGTCCCCACTTGGTCCCTGGACTTACCGTCTGAAAGCCAATAAGTCCTTCCTCCTCCATTCAGGGTCCGCATTAGAACGGGAAACAAAAAAAGATTGTTAGTGGAGAAGAGGAGCTGAGGCAGGTAAAAGCACCACAGACATTGATGACAGACTTCTCTTTCCAGGGGCAGAGGGGCATAGAGAGAGGTGACACTGGGCCTGGGAATGAGAGCAGGTCTGCTGCCAGAGGCATGTGTGCTTGAGGAGTGACATGGTGCATCGCAGAGAGAAAGGGGGACTAGTTGACTAACATAGCCTCGGCAAGCGAGGTGGACCATTCTGGGGAGAACAGTAGGTTGGAACTAGATTGGGCATGGTGAGGCCCTGGATAACCTTTTGCTCACCTCGTTCATGGGGATTGGAGAGGAGGGGGGCACATTGGGAAGTGTGCTTGATGTTTGACCTATTGATTGAGGATCCAGAGAGGGTATGCTTTCTTTTAATTGCTGATGCTGGTAACTGAAATTATGTTCAGGGTAGTGAGCTTGCTCTCATATCACATTGGTGATAGGCTAGGGTTTTGTTTCATTATGGGTGGGGTGCATGCTGCTGGTCCTATCAGCTGTGAGTGGGTGGGCAAATATGAGTGCTCTCTGTTTGATTGTTTGCCTGGGGAGGGTGAGGAAGGGTTCACTGCTTTATATTTACTTATAGGGTTATTAATGAGAGGGTTCTCCTTTGTTGTGTTGCTGGAAAATATCTACTGTTGCATCATGATATGGATGGGGACATGCTCTATTGAACCATCGAGGGAATAAGGGCATGGGGGATGATTACTTGAGAATACTTGATGGAAACCAGTAACACTCTTTCCTGGAATGTCAGGGAGTTAGTTACCTATACCAAAGTCAATAGGTTCCACTCGTTCTTAAAACGTTCCTAGGTTCATATTGCATGCCTGCAAAAGACACACCTTATGTCGGATGACGTCCAAAAATTGGCAAAAAAAAAAGGAGGGGGCAGATATTCACCACATATTCCTCGTAGAATAGGGAAGTGCTCATATGTATAGTGCTTGGGCTGCCATTCCAAGACACATAGTCAGAGGTGGATGTGGAGGGGAGGCATGTCCTGGTACAGGGCACACTAGATGGAAAGAGCATCACTCTCAATAAAACTGTTGCATCCAGCACTGATGATCAGGACTTCTTCCTGCAGATTCAGGATGTGATTAAGGACAGCAATACTATGGGTGGGAGATTTCAACTGTGTGATAGTTAGGGAGAATGATCACCATCCCCCTTGGGTAGGCAAAAAAACATTGATGACTAGGTCACTCTCAGAGGGCATGCGTAATCTTGACTTCTTTGATAGTTGGAGAGTTTTCCACCAATAAAATAAGGATTACACCTGTCACTCCTTAACACATCACACCTATAGTCAACTGGATATGTCGAAGATCGCCATTGATGCGTTGACGGAGGTGGGACACATGGGAGGATACTTGTTGGACCATGCTCTGGTCCTGTGTTGGTGTTTTTGGCACAAGGGTGGCAATGGAGCCTATATCCAGACATCCTCACGAATGTCCGATGCCGGGAGTCCTTAGCTGACACACTGACAACATACATGGAGCATAATTGCGGCACAAGGAATAGTAGGGCAAACTAGTGGTAGGTGATGAAGGTATGAGGGAAATGTATGGGGGCCTGCATGGGATCCAGGAGCAGCTGGAGGTAGAAGTAGACTTGTTGCAACACAAAGGAAACTAAGTGACCTCTGGGAAAGGTTAGACAAATATACACTAACACAATATAGACAGCACTTACACAGGGAGGGATACAAGTCAGGAACATGTCTGGTGTGGATACTGAGAAGGAAGCCGGAAATACCACCGGTAAGACCATGGATGGCAACTTGTCATGGCCCTTCGAGCCATCTTGGCAACGTTCTAGATGCACTTCCAACAGGTACACCGAGATATAGCAGTAAGGGCCAGCGAGGAGGTAGATGACTTCCTTTACCTGATGACACTTTCCGAACTTCCGATTGAGAGTGTGCAGAAACTGGAAGCAGACTCAATGCTGAAGGAGCTGAGCCAAGGCACAAGGACGTGATGGCTTCCCACTTGACTTTTACCAGACATACTCAGTGCATTTGACGGAGAGTTTACTGGACGTGTTTAAAAAGGCACTGGTGATGGGGATCCAACCTCCCACAATATGCGAGGGTGCCATCTGCCTTTTACTCAAACCTGGGGGTATGCAGTTGATCCCACCTCACACAGACCACTCCAATGTCAAGGTGCTCTGTAAGCTCATAGTGACCGGGCTCCACGGGTTGATCCGCAGCACAGATGTTAATATAAGCAGGTTGACACATGCTGCACAAAGTTCCCAAGGAGGACCAGAAAATGGCTCTAATAGCCATTGAGTTAGAGAAAGCATTCTACATAGCAGACTGGTCATATTTGCTGGCAGTGTTGGAGAGCCTAGGGTCTGAGCCCACTTTTCGCCACTGGGTGCGGATATTGTATAAGGCACCACACGGGTGAGCGGTATGTTGTCTGATACTTTGGTGGTATGGGCATTAGACAGGGCTGCCCACTTTAAGTTCTATTGTTTGCCTTGGTTCTAGAGCCCCTAGCTATTCTGTTATTACGGGAAATGAGCAATAGGGGTATACCAGTCGGGGGACACATTCCATTTCATCTCGCTATATGTGGACGACACACAAGTGTATCTCCACTCCCCTAGGGTGGAGGAACTGAACTTGATGCAGTATCTGATGGCCTTTGGAGAAGTACCGGACTACAGGTCAATCACAAAACATCTGCCTGTTCTGGGTTTATAATCCACATTTGTAAAGCGCGAACAATCACCCGTTAGGGTCTCTAGGCGCTGGGGGCCGTCGGGAAGTTTAAGCAAGCTATTGCCCCGAGTCACATGGTGCTGGGCTAATCTGTCCCCTGCGCCGGGGATCGAACCATGATCCCCATATTCCGGAGTCAGTCACCCTGGCCACGGCACCACACCTCTTCCTTTGAGATTGAAAACAGACAGTTTTCGGTATTTGGGGGTCCGGTAGCAAACACTGTGGAGGATAGATGTGTCATAATATTGGAAGGGTACTGCAGGGGTTTCAGAGGTCTGTGCAGTTTTGGATCACTGTTCCCCTTCCGGTTATGAGCAATGTGGGCATTTCTAAGATGTTTTTTCTCTCCAGATGTCTTTATGCTGCGCAGAACTCTTTGTGTCTCTTTGGGCCAGGATATTTAAAAAATAGGATAGCTTGCTGACCTCCCTGGTGTCGGTGGGTCATTACAGTAGAGTGGCTATGGCGGTCCTAAACAGGGATATGTAGAAGGGGTAGCTAGCCCTACCGGATATGCAGCGTTATTATTTTGCAGTCCATCTACAATATGCAGCAAAATGGTTTGCAGACTTGGATAATTGGGAAAAGAGATTATTACAGGGTACTGCTGATGATGTGCCACTGGCATGCATGCTTATTAGCAGGGTCCGGGTTGCTTCCCCAGTCCCATGTCTGATGTGGCAGATGTTGGCTAAATGGGATGGGGTGGTTGCCAAGGTGCTCCTTCAGATGCCCTTTGACAGAGAGCTACAATTGTGGGATCTCCCTCAATTTTTCACTACTGATGAGGACATGCCCATGGAACAGTGGAGAGAGAGTGGAGGCCTCCTGGCTGGGTATCTCAACCCAGGAGAAAGTTTTATCTCTTTTCAGGAGGCTAGGGATACATTTCAATTGGGATCCAGACAGTTCTTGCACCACACAAAACTGGAAACCACGGCTCGGGTGGTATGGTATGTGAACCCAGCAGCTTTAGCACCATCACAGGTGTTGAGCAGGCTCCTTTGATAGAGAGAGAGAAGCCATTTAATCACACTTCAGTACAAGGCCACCAGGGGGACCTCACTCAGCCCTACATACCAGCCCAACAGGCATGGGAATGGGAGTTAGTTGAAGTCTTTGATGATGTAGATTGTAACAGGGCCTGTGCACTGGTCCACAAGGTGTTTTGCAATAACCGGTTCAAGTTCTTACATTTCATTTACCTTCATTGCACTTACATCTACCCATATGCTCTTAGTAAGATCGACCCACAAACAGTGTGCAGGTGTGTCAGGTACGGGGAAGACACAGCCCCATTTTTACATTTAGCTTGCCAGTGTTGGTAGGTGGGTGCGCTTTGGAAGGAGTTGGTTCCCCAGAACGAGGAGGCCTCGGGCTACAGATCCTATTCACACCACAGCCGAGGACCTCTCCACTTGTAGCAGAACGCGTTTTACATGCCTGACTGTGCCACAGGTTTTACTGTTGATGCTGCATTACCAAGCATACCAATGTGAATTTGAGTTCTCGATCTATCACAATTCAGGCGTTTGTGATCCTTATCTTTTTCGCTTACAAGAGCATCTAAACTTGATAAATTTTGGACACACAGTATCCTAACAATATTATTCTTCAACGCGCCTTCTACATAATTGTGTATACTTCTGGAAAGTGTTTTTGAAGTCTTATTTACGACTCAAAAATTCAGATTCGGCATCATTACTTTTGCTGTTGTGCATCCTGAACAATTGAGGGATCTAAGGAACTTACTTACCATCTATTACAAAATTCTTTAAGCCTTGAAAAAGTTGTATACACAACGGAACACGTGTCGGCTGTCTGCATCTACGATATACACTTCGTGTCAACACAATCAAGACTTTACACGACTTTTGCATTTGTACTTTTTATAAATAATTTTTATATTTTCTACATTGCATGGCATTGTGTTTATTAAAACCAACTGACAACAAGGTCAGTGAACAAACTTAACAGTGGTTGTGCTCTGTAACCAATGTTTTGCTGATAAGTGTATGGAGAACATTTCTCCATATAGATAACACTGGGTATTGGCACAGTGTTGTACATTGAGCACGCTTATATATACATATTCTGAATATACTTTGGGAGATAATGCGGAGGTGCTGACCTGTGCTCTTTTACCACTGCCACTTGTTCTATAATTATCACAGACATGTTGGTTGGTGCATAGTAGCTTAACCCAAAGGCAGGAAATTTCTGGACAAGTTTATGCAAATTACCCTTCTATTGGGCAAAAGGCAGGTGGCTATCACCTGGATGGGTACGTGAGTGATGCAGGACAGTCTGTGGGTAAGATATATCCTTGAATGGGCAATAGCTGAAGAGCAACATATTTGGATGCCTAGGCATTTTCACAGGGTTCAGGATGATATTGCAACTTGTGCCTCGGTTCTTGAGCAGTTTCATCCCTATGCTGATAACTCCAATGGATCAGTGGTAGACATTAGCACGGATGAGTATATATGAAACTAACTGAACCAGGCTATCCATTAAAGAACAACACACTGGCTGGCTACATAAAATGCCCACCAGCTACATTGTTCAAACAACAAAAAGCAAGAAGTCATGGACAACAAAGAAGACATGAAGGCCTATCCCAAAAGTATGCTGGCTGGATACTTAAAATGGCTGCCGGCCACATGCTCAAACAAGCAAGCAAGAAAGCACGGATAACTAAAGAACACATGCAGGCCTGTGGCAAAAATACAACGACTGGCTACACGAAATGGCTGCCGGCCACATTTTCAAACAACAGCAAGCAATAAGGCATGGACAACAAAGAACTAAGAAACAAAAAAGGGCCCCTGAAAAAGAATGCAGAGAGTCAGCATCAGGGGAATACAGATCCAAGACGCTCAAACTACGTGCCTACTCTATCTCTTTATAAAGGTAGTTTGCCCATACATTCATATTACAAAACCTACCTACCTCGAGCCACCAAAGAGTAACAACTCCATTAGGTACATATATCACAAAGGCATTTATTGGAAATAGAAAATCATTTTATGTAAATTATTTTTGTCACATTTTACTATTGTGTTTCGCATATGCATATATGTGCAACATAGGATTTGATGATACAAAGCAGTAAATGAAAAAAACATTTCTCTCAAGGAAGTTCCAACTGGTCCCTAAACATACTAAAATGAAACACACTCCCAGACATATCTCAATTGTACTGCATTCGTACATACAAGGTACAAACAATAAAATGTAGTGTAAAACCTCCAATGGTGAACAAGAGACCAAACTAAATATTAAATTGTAATAAATCCTTTCAACAGAGTGCCAAAAGTGAATATTCACACACTTTAGCACCTTTATCTTTTTACCAATTATCACTATACACGTACAGTCATATTATTCAATATAATTTTCAATTCTCACAGGAGGGGACTTTTCTGTCAGCCTCCTTAGTGTTAATTCAAAGAAAACAGCATGGTCTTCAAGTTCAAATTCAACTGACACAAAAAATACACAGGCCTATAGCAAAAGACCACTGGCTAGCTATACGAAATGGCTGCCAGCCACATGCTCAAACAACAACAAGCAAGAAGTCATGGACAACAAAGAACACATGCATGCTAATGGCAAATGCACATGGACTACTGCCCAATATGGCCTCTGGCCAAAAGTACAAAAAACAAGCAAGAGGCAAGGACAACAAAGAGCACATGCAGGCCTATAGACACTGACTACACAAAATGGCCTCTGGTCACATGGTATGGATAGCAAAAACAAAAAGGCGTCGTATGGGAAACACACACACACACACACACACTGCCCAGACAAACAAATGACACTTTTTGCAGGAAAAAAAATGTGAAATACAAAACAAAATACATTTTGCATTTAAATCAATGCCATCCCTGACCTGAGTCACAGATGTTATAAAACAACATAAACCACAGAAATAGTTCTTTAATGTGCCCAAAACCTAGTACTGTCTGGAAGGCCTGAGAGCAGACTAGACCACATGGCAAAATAAATTAATAGTGAAAAATTTGCAAACATAGAGAAAATGTACTTAACTGTGCAACCTTTTTTCTTATAAAAGCTAAAACATTGAATGCAAAATAATAGGCCCCTACTGTAACTCTAGGCTTCCCACCACAACCACAATCAAATTTAATAATTAAATAGAAGGTACAAATATGTACTGGTGCATGCCCTCTTTCAAACAACACCCTTATGGAAAGGTTTTTTAACTTAGTTGTTGTGATGTCACAAAAACAAAGGCCTTAAAATCCAATGGCATGTATGTAGCAGGAATTAACGACAAAGATAGTGATCCTTTCATCTCAAAATCCATAGGGAACGTTACCAGGACATTGACAAGCACTGGGAGGAGCCTTCCGAACAGGAAAAGGAAGTTGCAGTCTCTCTTAGCACTTCCTTCCTGTTGAAAATAAAAAGTAAAGTAAAAAGCATGCTTTTCACACAAAAAATCTACTTGAACCCTCTGTTCTAGTAGAATATTCCCTCAAAAAGGTATTTTTGAGGTGGTTTAGCTGCTTGTCGAGCCAAAAATATCCTTTTGAATTAGCCCTGATGGCTTGCGACTGCCGGTGTCACAAAATAGCACCAGAGGGCTCAGTGGCAACTAGAAATGCGAAGTTACTAAATTCCGCCAATTCCGCAAGCAGAATTATAATTCAGACCTGGCCTATATACCATTACAATATCTATATATATTTTCCATGCATAAGCATTTACAACACTTAACAACACATGCATTTAAAATGCAGAAGGAAAGGTAGGTTTTTAGGGTTCAGGTGCCGGTGGAAAGATAATTTTTTTTTTAAGGGCTCAGTAGAGGTAAAGGGCTGTAAGGTAAGTTTAGGGTTCAGAGTGGAAAGTGGTAAAGGATGGTAAGGATTTTTTAGAAGTGAGTTAAGGTTTTTTTTTAGGGTTCAGGGATGTATAGAGACATAGGGAGGTACGGCTTTTTAGGGTTCAGAGTGGGCAGTGGTAAATGGAGGTAGAAATCTTTTAGGGTACATGGATGGGTAGAAGTAAAGGAAGGTAAGCGTTATTTCAAGGTTTAGGGGTGAGTAGAGATAAAGGAAGGTAGGGTTGTTTTAGGATTCAGGACTGGGTTGAAGTAGAGGGAGGCAAGGGTTTCTTTAGGGTTAAGTGGAGGGTAGAGGTCAAAAGTATAAAAAGACATACATGTATATGTTATAAAGTTGTACCTAATAAACCTATATGTATATACATACAGACACACATATATGTATATATTACAAATTCTCTTACAAAAATGAATTATGTATAATACATACGTTTAAAAAAAAATACATTGTAAAACGTATGAGTTGGAATGACTCTCATTGTAAACGTACTTTACATTGTGGCATAATACAATGATAACACAATGCAATGGTATACATTGTAATTAATGCATTGTAATGTGCCGTGATGTAAACAGCTTTGTCTTAATGTTTTATATTCCATTTAGGGCTTGGCGGGCATCCCACGCCATAGCCAGGAAAAGAGTGTTGCTTGTCAAGTGGAGAACAACAACATTTTGAGATTCTCAAATGCCTTGCATGGAACTCAATGCCAACAATTTATCCTCCGATTTGGTACACGCCAAGAGTAGTTTGCCGAGTGGGCACTATGGGGGTGATTTACGATGGCGGTAGGCCCGCCACCGCCAGCCGTGCGGTAGCGGGCCTTCCGCCATCGGACTGCAATTTTCCCCCGCCAAATCAGGACGGTGGGGGGAATCGGACCGTGACCGTGGCAGAGCGGTCAGCATCTGTAAAAAGGTGGCGGTGCCTATCAGGCACCGTCTGCAAAATTACAATGCTGGTCGCAGTTAGTCTTTCTGTGGCGGGTAAACCGCCACTGAAAGTTTAGCGAGGGTTGGTTTTGGGGGCCCGTTGTGGGCCCCCCTTGTGTTGGGGGGAGGTGATGGTACACTTGGGGGGTGCTGGTACACTTGGGGGGTGCCCATGGTACCCCCCACATGGTGCCTGCCACATAGTGTAGGGAAACACACTACATGCATTTTTCACAGTGCAGTGGGTGTTACAGCCAGCAGCACCCGCCACAAGTTAAAGATGCAAGATGCGCCCGCCACGGTGGTGGTCGCATTGTGATTCTGCGTGTGGGACCTCCACCATACAGGCGAGCGGTCCCAAGCACCACCACGATGGTGGGTAGATTCATGTCTGCCCGTGTTCATCATATTAACCCCCTCTGTGTTTTTTTTACCCTTTTTTTAGTGTTCTGAATCAAACTCTCAAAGCAGTGGTTTAGTTTAGAAAAACTAAAAAACAATGGGCCTCATGAGCAGGGGGGTTTCTGTCAGTTGACCACCACTATTACGAACAGGGACATCCAGTGACAGCAACCCACATGGTAACCGCCACTAAGTCCCAGTGGCCAATTGGTTGTCAGGAAAAATGTTTTGTAGGGCGGAGCTGGCTAGCTAAGGCAGAAAACCTGCAGTCAATCACCTCTAATTGGGGTGGCGGAACAAGAGGTTTATTGGCAGTTGGCCCTCATCAGCTAAGCTCACAATGTCTTTCCACTACTCCGCCCTCCCCCTTTCTGAGTCTTGTTTATAATATTTGGGGTTTCCCTTGTCAGGTTCCAACACAATAATTTACCTATAGCGCCAGACTGTTTGATAATTGAATCTGTCATGGTCCCTGTTGAAAAAGATAATTCTTTTGTAACCTTCACTTTTTAAACGCTAACTATTTTAATGATTTAATATTGTTATCATTTTTGTTATAGGACCCATTTTATCTTTTACTCGCAGTGCACGCTCAATATATCATGCAATGCCCCACAATCTAAACAGTTCCAGGATCACTATTAACAGCATTATCTTTATTTTCGAATAGCTTAAAATACTTCCGTCAGATTGTCTTTTTGAAAAGGGTAATTCATGCTGCGAAATATGTAATTGAGAAGAATAATCTAACAGATTAATGACAAATTCAAGCCTACCGCTGCCCCTGTTAGTCAAATTTAGCCTGCCTTTAATTCCAAAGGAACATTATTATTCATGTCTGTGATTTCATATTTTGACTTTCAAAATTAATATAAGGTTATTGAAGCTGTCATTAAGCTACTTTTAGAAAGTGTTTATATCCTTGACATAGTACACATACAAATCATTTTTCAACGTATGTGCTCGCTAGTCACTTTCAACAGCCCTTGGTTTCAAGTGAAAGGCTTATTTAAATCAGTAGCTGCTAATTATGTGCAATCTTATGCGGAGACGGTGTTCGCTGTAAGAGAGAATAGAACGCCAAAATCACAGCTTTTTGTAATCAGAGGTCTGTCGATGAAAATAGTTCAAGGAGAAACTTTATGCAAATGAAATAACATCATCTATGCATTTACTTAGCCAAAAACTCTTTGCATACTCTATTAGCCTCGCCAGAGACTTCACATTCGTTATGGCTTCCCAGTTGCTCTTGCACCTTCTGACTGGAGTATCTAGATGGTGCCAACTGGGGCATGTACCCCAGTTCCATTTCCCTTGCCCCCACCCTTGGGCCGTGAATTAGCAAAATAAACAGAAACTGCACCTTGTCACACACATTAATTTGCCTTACCACCTTTTACGGCAAAGTTATTGTTACTTTAGAGCACAAGTTATGTCACTGAAATTTTAACCTAACTATAATGTTATTTTAAACTTTGTTTTTTCAGTGAATCTATAAGGTTTTATTTTCATATAAAGTAAAGATATAATTACAATTTCTAACTATATTGTCACTTTATGCGTTGATTTATTTCAGTGAATTACCAGGCTTTAAATAAAATATAAAGTGATATTTTATTACCACTACTGCTAGGCCCTGCATCCAACCCCTTGCAGGTGAGCAACCTCAAGCTGTGCAGCTGCAGGACCTCGACGCAAGCAGCCAACACCGTGCCTCGCGCCACTTCCTGGCATGTGCATAATGCAGTTGATCTCACATGCCCTGGACACACTCAGGCAGACTTACTGACTTTGTCAAAAAGTCACAACATCAAAATATATAAAGTGAAATTATTGGCTTTCTCTAAGGGTGAGCATATCGATATATATGTAAACCAGATCTAGCATCTTCTGTCAAAAATTATCAATATTTTTAATCTGATGTATATTTCAGTAGTTTACACAATGCAATGTTTAATATTAGTGATTATTCTAAAAATACTTAATGAAGTTTTAATGGAAAAACATATCGGTGAGTCTTACTTTTAGCATAGTTCTTGACACTGCATGTTGTGGTCTGAAAATGTTAAAAGAAAGACTCAGAGACGTAAATCTATATATATATATATGTGTGTGTGTGTGTTTGACTTGGCCCTTTTTGCAGGGTCATCCCAAAACTTTTTGCCTTCCTTCTGTATTTTTTCTGACCTGACTTTGTTGGTTTTATGACTCTGGGCACTTTACCACTGCTGATCAGTGCTAAAGTGTATATGCTTTCCCTGTAAATTGTTGTTATGGATTCGTGATTCCATGATTGACATATTTGATTTACTTGCCAGATCCTAATATAGTGCACTGTGGGTGCCCAGGGCCTGTAAATCAAATGCTGCTAGTGGGCTGCAGCACTGATTGTGCCACCCACAAAAGCAGCCTGTAAAATGTGACTCTGGTCTGCCATTGCAGAGCCTGTGTGCAGTCTGGGACTGCCATGTCGACTTGGCAAGTGCAAACACTTGCCAGTCCCTAAACCTACTCTTTTCTACATATCAGTCACCCCTAAGGTAGGCCCAAGGTACCCCTGTGGGCAGGGTTCATTGTATGCGAAAGGTAGGATATGCCCTGATGTGTGTGGCATGTCCTGATAGTGAAATACTGTTGATTTCATTTTTCACTATTGCAAGGCTACCTGTTCCCTTAGGACAGAATAGGGAGTTTGGTGATAACATATTATAAACATAACTGACCCTGGGAACATGGTAGAAAAATAAAGTTTAGTATGCCTGAACTCAGAATATTAAAATACATCTTTTAGTGAGTGTGATGTTTGCATTCTGTGTTTGAAAATACCACTTTTGGAAAGTGGGTATTTTCTTGCCTAACCATCCAGTGTGCCTCTGCTAGGTTTGCGTATTGCATGTCTGACTTTTGGATGATATGGGATGGAGAGGGGCAGCGGCTCCAGAAGTCTGATGAGTCAGGGCTGGGCTGAATAGGCCTGGTCTGCATTTAGAGTGGTGGGAGGAGTAACACCTGCACCTGAATAGGGCTGTGCCTTCCATAATGACGGCTCCGCCCCCCTTGTGGTGTATCTGGAACCCGGGCTCACATTGACAATGGAGGTTGTTGTGCACTTCCAACAGAACTGGTTGTAGCTGGGTACAGACACTCTCTGCCTTCAGAGAACAAGGGATTTTTGGGGGTATAAAAAGAGGGGCTCAGACCCCAGACCTTTATATCACTTCTGGGAAATCAAGAGGAAGCTTTGTCAAGGAGACGAGCCGGATATGCTGAGGAGGAATACTACCCCTGTGCTGTTTGCTGTCTGGGGTTGGCCTGCAGTGGCTGATTGCTGTCAAGGCAAGAGGAGAAAGGACTTAGCTGTTTGCTTTGTCACTGGCCTGAAGAAAAGATCTCCAAGGGCTTGAAACTGAGCTTGCCTCCTGTTCTGAAGGCTCAGGGACACAAAGACTTCACCACCAGATCCCCTGAACTTCCTTGCTGGGAGTTCTGACCTGCAAAGAGGTGCCTGCTGTTGTTTTGGAAAACTAGAGACTGTTTACTGCTGGGAGCTGGAAGAATCCACGCATTGTCCCCGATTATCGCATGGAGGCGCCAAGTTTGTTGCATCGTTGGGGGACACAGTGACATCATCACCTCCTCTGCGTTGCAGTAAGGAACCGACACATCACCTCCCCCGGGTGAAAGAATCAATGCATCACCTTCCCTGAGTGTAAGAAACCGATACATCACCTTCCCTGCGGCCTGTTTTTTTTGTTTGTGTGAGAAAAGTGTTGCATCTGCAATTTGCTTTGAACTGAACTATTTCTACCATCTGAAAGTCATATTTGTATTACTGTACTGTGGATTCCTTTCGTTTGGTCTTGGTTTGGTTTAGATAAAGATGACTTATTTTTCTAAAATGGTGTGGTGTCCGTTTGTAGTGTTTTCACTTTTCTACTGAATGTGTTTACAAATTCTTTACACACTGCCTCTGAGATAAGCCTGTCTGCTTGTGCCAAGCTACCAAGGGGTGAGCAGGGGTTATTTTAGAAGTGTATCCCCCTTACCCTGACTAGAAGCAAGGGTCCCTATTTGGACAGAGGTATCTACCTTTTCCAACTAGAGACTCCCATTTCTAACAATATATATATATATATATATATATATATATATATATATATATATATATATATATATATATATATATATATATATATATATATATATATATATATAGCAGAAGAAATACGGGTCCTTCCGGGATCAGTCCCGTCACCAGGTGGTGCGTCAGCCGGCAGAAACCCAAGCCGGTATATAAATATTTAAAGTTTTCCTCAAGTAACAACGCACACTCAGGAGTCCATTGCAACCACAGAGGTTTATTTAAGTAAACCGCTACGCGTTTCGACACCAAGAGTGTCTTGATCACACGATTTCCACAGTGCTTCATGACGTATATTTGACAACAAAAAACATAGAAAAGGCACTACAATCGGAGCATCCACTTCTGCCCCGTTCTTTGGCATCCATCTTGAAATAGTAACCATTATAAGTACTACATACCTTGCCAATGTAGAGTTTTAAATTTATGTCTAAAAAAATGACAGATAATGAAGACAAAATTGATAAGTCGTGATAACATGTTAACCAATTCATGATTGATATGAAAACTAAAGTAGTGTTGAAAAATGCAATAAATCGACATTATCATGCATTCTATATGTATAACTGGTTAGTTGCGTAATTCCCAACTTAAATAAGTTGAGCCTAGGAACTGCGAGGGCGTTTATAATGATACAGTGCCATCACTCTTTTATAACCAACAAAGTACTTCAAGGGCACTTGCCTAGGAAACCTTGTTCGAACTTTATTGATGTCTAAAAATTCTGACACCAAGCTGTGCTTAGTTGCAGTATCGAGTAATACTCTTCTCTATTTAGAGATGTTTTACATGAATTTGCACTCCAACCTATGCAAGAAACCCCCCTCGCGGTCAATAAAACACACATCCACCGCCGGATGTGTAATACTTTTTATTTTACTCTCTGGAAAGGAGACGAACCTCACTTGAGAGTCATTTTTATATACAACCGCAATGGAGCGCACACCGCTAGCTCCTCCTCCGGGTCGCCCCATGGGAAGCTGGTGCATGAAGTTTTTAAGTGGTTCACCCCAGTGGGTGCAAGTAAGTACTTGTTGATGATCTCTAGACCCGATACATGTCCCGGGTTTTAAAATATCGCCCGAGACATGGCTCGGGTTTCGGGATAACTTCCCTCCTCAGTAGAGAAAATAGTTAGGGGTGGAAGAGAGGGCCGCCAAGCAACCGTCAAGGGCCTCAGTGCCCGCACAGGCACGCAGGTGCGTCGTCCAGGAGCTCGTCAGCTCAAAGCTCGAGGGAGCCATTTTTATATACAACCGCAATGGAGCGCACACCGCTAGCTCCTCCTCCGGGTCGCCCCATGGGAAGCTGGTGCATGAAGTTTTTGAGTGGTTCACCCCAGTGGGTGCAAGTAAGTACTTGTTGATGATCTCTAGACCCGATACATGTCCCGGGTTTTAAAATATCGCCCGAGACATGGCTCGGGTTTCGGGATAACTTCCCTCCTCAGTAGAGAAAATAGTTAGGGGTGGAAGAGAGGGCCGCCAAGCAACCGTCAAGGGCCTCAGTGCCCGCACAGGCACGCAGGTGCGTCGTCCAGGAGCTCGACAGCTCAAAGCTCGAGGGAGCCATTTTTATATACAACCGCAATGGAGCGCACACCGCTAGCTCCTCCTCTGGGTCGCCCCACTTGAGAGTCACAGCGTGCTCCTGGCTGAGCCCAATGCTGTGTTACACCCACCAGTGCCCGCCGAGTGCCACACACCTCTGTGTTGTATTCCACCAGCTAGTGCGTATGCTATGACACTCTCTAGCCCATGTGCACTGTAACACCACCCCGTGAATATGTCATGCCACACTTGCCTTCGCACAGGTTAAATTGCCCCATCTAACGTGCCTTCCTCGATGCCTATGTGTAAAGATCAGAAGTACATCAAGGTATCCTTCAAGATTGCTTTATTGGTAACGACATCCCAGCTCAGCTCCAGTTCAACTGCTTCTTCTTTTTCTTCTGTCCATTCTACCCTCAAGCTGACATCATCACATTCCGTGATGTCAGCTTAGCATTTCTCTACATAGCTCTACACTATGTTATAACGCACAGCGCTATGCCATACATATTACAATCTGGGATCCATATCTTTGTCACAGTGCATATGCAACGTTACACTCCCCAGAACATATTTTATATTACAACTTTAGAGACTAGTTAGGTTACACAACACTGCCCAGTGCATATTACACTCTAAGGCGCTTATCGCATATCACGCGCTAGTGCCTGTGCTATCTTGCGCTCTCCAATGAATCTGTCATTGCGCACAATGTATTGCATATTATATTTCACGCCCCGGTTCATCTTATATCACACTTTTTGGTGCATAGTTTATACCATATACTATATCTAGTTTTCATTTTCAATCGTGCTCTCAGGACTATGTTCTATAGAACACTGCGTCCACCTACCCTTTTCACGGGCATTACATTTTGCGATGGGGGTGGAGGGTCAGGGGGTGTTTCTGCCAAGTGAGCCCGGAGTCACAGTCACAAACGTCCTCTTCTTCCTGAATAAAAGTGAGATTATGCTGCATACTTGTTCATATTTTAAGTAGTTCGCGAAGACACACATTTTAAAAACAATAAAGTTCCTAATACCCACCTTCTCTGAACAGTTAGCTTGCTGCCTCATCCACCTCCTCACTATCCTCTCTTGTCTGAATCCATGGACTAGCCTCCTCCCTCCTGCCATGCATGGTCTGATGTGCTGCCACTGCCCTCCATTTAGCATGATGTACCAGTCCATTCCTCCTGCCCTCCATTGCCCAATTCTATGGCCGATCATTGACCTCCTGCTTAGCTTGCTGCCCCTATTCTCCTTCCCCCTGCTCTCCGATGTCTTTGTGCATGCCCCTGCTCCATCCTTTTTGCCCACCATGTTCCATGGACCTGCCACTCCTAACTACTCTGAGTGTTCTGTTGAGCTGCCACTCCACTCCCACCTGCCTAGCATTGTCAGATGACTATAACCTGTGATGGATTAAACCCAGATCAGTTGACTGGGGGTGAGTGCTTGCAATGTTCAACACTCCGTCCATCATTTCCTTTGGTTTTTGCTTTGTTCGCCATAAGTTGGCAGGGTATGCTCAGATGTGAGTCCCTTGCTCACTCTGCCACTGGATTCAAGCAAGCCTGGCTGAAGACGGCTGAAATGCCAGAAACCGGTCCTAGGAAGCTTGTTTCCAGTCCAGGGAAAACATGGCTTGGCAGTTCAGGCTGGACTGTTCCCATGGGGCACAGGGTCAGACTGATTTGCATATGGCCATGTCTGAACTGGGGTGGCAGAGTGGGCTAAAAAACGGTGATGGATTAAACCCAGATCAGTTGACTGGGGGTGAGTGCTTGCAATGTTCAACACTCCGTCCATCATTTCCTTTGGTTTTTGCTATAACCTGTCCCTGCCACCTCCACCCTGCCTGTCCATATGCCATGCCCCTATCCCCTTCTTCCTGTCCTCCATGGTCCATTTTACTGCCACACGCTTCTGCCCTCCCTGGTCTGTTCTGCTGCAACTGCTCCTCCTGCCTGCCCCGCACGGTCTGTTGTGAGGCTCCTTACCCTGAACTCTCTTGTCTGTGCCCAGGTCCTGACCCTTCCTTCTATCCTCGATGGTCGTTTGTGCATGCCCCTGCACCCTCCTTCTTGCCCATCATAGCCATTGTGCTACCACTAACCCTCCCGCTTGCCATGCATGGTCTTCTGTGCTGCCATGTCCCCTCCAACCTTCCCTGTGTGGTCAGCTAGCTGCCCCTGACCCGCTCCCACATTCCCTCCATGGTCTGTGTGTATGCCAGCATAGTCTCACTATTGCTATCCATGGTTTCTAGTGCCTATCCTGCCTGACCTCCATGGTCATCTTGCTGATCCTGCCCTGCCCCCTTGACCCCAGCCCTCTGTTTCCATGTGCAGACCCCTATTCCCTCCCTCCTGGCTTGTCTGTTCCATTGTAATGCCCCTGATCCGTCCCTCCTGCCCTTTATGGTCTGTTATGCTGCAGCTTTCTCTCCTGTCTGTCCATTATGGTCAGCTAGCTACCATTGCCTCTTTCCCCTCTGTTCTCTGTTGTCAATGTGCATGGTCCTGTCCCCTCCCTATTGCTTTCTATGGATTGTTGTGCTGCACTCCCGTCCCGCATGCCCCGTGTTGTGGAAATATGGATTTTTATGATCAGTTATGTCCCCTATCTTGGACCCCAACGGTTTCATGTATAAATCATAAGTACATGTATGATCCCTCCAGTTCCAGTTATGAAGACGCAAACACATGTGCGTCCACCGTCAACATGTCCTCTTTCAGATCCGCCATGAGTGGGCCGGATATTCCATTCCTAAGTATGAAAGGCCACCGACTTTATATGGCTCATTTATCCCATTTTTCAGTCCAGGCGAGTAGGCCCTGATTCTGCCATCAAGCCTTTTCTTGCCTTCTGCCTCTGAAAGCTCCAGTCTGAGCCTGCATCTGTGACCATGAACTTTGTCCTACTCCCTGCGCGGCTAACGGTGCCTGACTCCAGCCTGCTGCTTGCCAAAAACTGTATTTCACCTTCGAAATTATCTGCTCCGCTCCCCATCCAATGCATTCCTGTCTAGTAGTTTAAGTAAACATTCTTCCAGCTACCGAGCAAAAGGCTCGGCTTCTCTGTCTTTATGCAAGTAATTCATAGCCCTGTTACTATGGAAGATTTCTGCTCTCGCATCTAGTGTAGACACTTAGACGCTTGTACACGCACTAACAGTCAGTATAGTCAGTATAGAATAAGATTCTACTCTAAGACCTCTCTTTTTGGATAACATAGTTCTTTAAACATAGGATGTTAGATATGATTTGGGATTAGGTTGACTTGACTCCCCAGACTCCCTGTCTCCACATGTAGAGCTAAATGTCAAGTCCCCTTCACCCCCTAGTTGCACGTCAATCACACGTCATGCTGCTGCGCGCGCATCTCTGCCAAGTATTTTTGCTGACATTGCGAAATTCTTTTATGGAACCACCCTATTGTGACATCATACCTGATGACGTTCTTTAAGTTACGCCTAGTTACACCCACTTTAGTTACGCATGTATGTGTTATCAATTGTTACGCCTCCTGCATCTGTTTCACTGTAATGCCTATTGTATAAAAATGATTACTTGTCAATAAAGTAGGGTCCTTCACTTCCTGAACCTTCGTGGTGATGGAATATGGAGCCCATCAATTCGAATTGATCTTGGAATAAAGCCCGTTCCGAACCTCTAATACCACGGATTCTGCCTCTTATTTTTCTGAGCTATTATTATTAATTTTCCGCATCAAATTAAGTTCCGGTAATTAAATTATTTACCACATATATGGCGCCCGAACAGGGACACTTTCTCATCTCACGCGCCGGCGGTGCGTTGCAGGCCCGGTCTCCTGCCACAGCTGGACGGACAACAACGCGTACCCACAGGATTTCCTGTATCTCCCTCCGGCCAAGCGGGGGTAACTGAGGCTGCGATCAACACCCAGACGAGGCGGTGAGAAGTGCGAAGTATCCCGACCAGAGCCTAGCTGAGAGAGCAAGATCCGAGGTATACAGAGGCCCACCAGTTTCCGAGGTCCCGAAGTTTCGAGTCGAGTCCAGTCCGGTTCAAGTCCAGTTCAGTTCAGTTCCGAGGCCTTCCGTTTCGAGCTACCCGGTGAGTACCATTGTCGGGGAGGCGTTCTGACGTGCACATAGTTTGTGCCGGTCAAGACGGGTTTGGGTACACAAATCCGGTCTGCACTGTTTCAGCAGTGTATCTGTACTGTTTAGCAGTATATCAAGTATGTCTAGTATATAATTCAGAATTACCTAGTTAGTACCGAGTATTATGCTTAGTGACTAGTTCCCTAAATGGCCATCATTGTTGTTCATTAAATGTTAAATGTTAAATGTTTTAAATACGTTCTGCATACTGTGGTGTGAATGATTGTTCATTATTGTGTTTTGCTGTATTAAACGTGTTCAAAATTAGGTATCAGATCAGTTCTCAATATGCCGCTCTTTTCGAAATTAAGACAGATCAAAACTAGAAAAGGGGTACTCGAAGAAGCTGTTCCCATTCCTCCTAGGGACACTCCAGGGTACTTCATGTATCATAAACATGGCCTAGACGCCATATTATTTCTTGATTTATGGGTGGACTACACCAAAGAATTACCAGAAAGTCAGAGGTGGCCCGCAGCTGGGACCTGGGATGCAGATTGCATCATGAAAGTAGAAGAAGAATTATGGAAAAAGAAAGCTAGACAGTCACAGAAAGATGCCATTGAATTATGGCGTAAAGAATCATATAGACGTACAGAAAAAGCGCTCAGACAGGAAGAGAAAAGTAAGGAGAATTCAAATAAAGTTCGAGAAAATCTATTAATTGAAGAAGGTACTCGAGTAAAGTCAGAACAAATAGACAGACAAAGAAATGCCCTTATGAATGGTATGTATCCCCTTCTGGCCGAAGGGTTACCTAAGGCTACTCCGGAGATACCAAAAGACTTGCCACCCCCATTGTTTCCGATAAAAGTACATCCCAAAGGGCATCCCAGAACCGCAGAAGATGTTTTTCTTTCCTCTTATTTAGACGACGCAGCTCCCGAGTATGCTAATGCTGCGTCACATAGACCGCCTGCCGAGGGGGTTCAACGCCAAGACCCTCCTCCGTCTGTACCTCCGCAACAGCACACTCCGACACAAGTTCCGGCAAGCACATCTGTTTCTACATCTGTATCCACACCTATGGTTGCTATATCACGTTCAACAAATCCTTTCACATCCAGCACCCCAGGTGGTGTTACCGGAGCTACATCAAACGTTTTTTCCACGCCACCCAGAGTAAATAAACTTTCCTTTCAAGAATCAGCCCACCAACGTACGCCCAAACTAGTAACTCCCAACACGCTCAAGGAACTTCTAATAGATTGTAGATATGACCCTGTGCCCGGAAAAGGGGACGAAATGGTGCTGGCATCATTACGTATCCGACGAGCTGCAATATATTTAGGGAAGATACCAGGAATGACTGCACATTTAGAAAATATATATCACTTTGTCCAGTCAGGGCGAGACCCTGAGAGTATTAACAGAGCCATGGAGTACCAAAAAGTGGAAATACAGGGGGAACTGTTACGTTTCCTCATAAACTGTGTGATCAGAAATCAAGACCGACCAGGGGTAAATCTGGAAGAAATGCAAATTCTTACCACATGGAGTAAGAATATATCAGAGGGGAGACATGATAAACGATCATGTATAGTAGCTATGTGCCGAAAGATCCGCAAAGAAATAGAACGAATACACGAAGAAAGATTAGCAGTAGACGAACCTGAACAAACCGAGGACGAGGAAGAATTAGAACTGCCCACAGGACAGTTAGAAACCTTGGCCTATGTAGGTAGAGGAAGATCTTGCAATAATACTAGATGCTTTACTGATCCGATACGTCCGATACGTCCAGAGAATAGCAGAAAATTCCAAACTCCTATAATAAATCTAAGGTCCCCCGAACATTCGTTCCAAGCCGCTGACAAATTACTTCGAGAACGAAGGGGTTATCATATACTCGATTCTATGGACGAACAAGAATTAGCCAGGTCAGCCGTACACTGGGTTGATAGTCCTGGAAAATATGGTGATGACACACTAGCGCATACGTTTTTGAACCTCACCCCAGATGAACAGCGTTTAGCTGGTATCTATATGATTCAACAACTCCTTATATTATATAAAAGCCAACATTCCGATCCTGGTCCCTTACCTGATATATTGACTGAATTACTCACGAACAAATGGAGAGGTTCAGGTACTGAGTTAATTAGAGAAATACTAGAATCCAGAAAGCAGTACATTCTTTTTGTATGCCCCGAACATGTCTCACTGCCCATCAAGGAAAGAACGACGTATTATATGGATAGACAGAATCCCTTACGCGAAGTGCACCCGATAAAAGGTGAGGACAATCAGTTTAAACGTGTGTTTGTATACACACCGATATCCAAAATAGAACTATTAGAAATGAAGAAAGTGGTACCCAGTCATGACAAAGACCCAGCGGGTTTCCACCGTGAAATTAAAGACATGTTGCTCATGGGAGAATATACCTACCCCGACATTATGACAATATTGAAGGTATTAATGCCTGCGGGCATTTACGAAAAACTCAAGGAAAAGGATTGGGAGGTGGGAGACCAGAAGATAGATTGGACAGCATTAGAAAACGAAGAAAAAGCTCGAGGTCCAGGTTCAGGGCTCGGGGACAAGACCAAAACACTACCAGGTTTACTAGTACAGGTACTGCCACGTTTATTAACTACGAAAAAGGAAGACTGGGGTGCAATCTCAGCCTGTAAACAAAAACCAGATGAAGACACTAGTGATTTCTATGCCCGATTTGAAAAATGTTTTGGTATAAATAGTGGAATAAAAGCAAGTAGCGAATCATATCCACATCTGTTTGTGACAAAATTAGTTGAAAATTCCTTGCCCCAAGTTAAGAATAGAGTATTGAAATTCGAGAGTACCTGGCAAGGTAACACTCCGTCACAAATGTTACAAATGCTACAGTACCATCACAATAGAATTAGAGAGGAACAAGAACATGAACAAAGACGCATGAAAGACACGAAAATGAAAATGCTAGTTTCCCAGACAGTTCCAGCTGACGGTCATAAAAAGGGTATGACACAGCCCAGTGTTTCAGCAGGTCCTGTAAAAGGGACGTGCAACTATTGTAAACAGCCAGGTCATTATGTACACGATTGTCCCGTTTTAAAACATAATATCGCCATAGGTAACACAAAAGAAAGACCAAGACCACTTAGACAGGATCAGAACCAACAAGGAGCCCCGCAGCATGCACAGTCCATGCCAGCTCCACAACAGTCTATGCCAGCTCCACCACCGCAGCCTATTGCTGCCACACAAACAACGACACGACAGATGTATCAGACCGCACAGTATGACTATCCTGATTATCAACGATACTCATGAAACAGCCTAGAGAGGGAAGTTGGCTTACCCCTTATTGAGGTCCCTGTAGATCAAGAAGGACCTTATGTACACAGTGAACTATTAGGCCAAGATAGAAATTTTTTACTTGATACAGGGGCAAGCCGAACAACAATAAAACGTAGTGAAGTCCCAGGGGTACCCCTCTCAGGCACACAGAATATTTCCCTTGGCTTTTCAGGAAAACCTATCATTAACGAAGTATCACAGCCTCTTCCACTTACGATTGGTCCCTTGACACGAACTACGGATTTATTGCTTACTAAATCATGTCCAGAAAACTTGTTAGGCATAAAAACATTGAAAGCTCTAGGAGCTATAATATGTTGTTCTCCGGAAGGAGTAAGATTGTTTTTACGTGATTTCAAAGGGCACTATGTGTCCCGAGACATGGATGACCGACTGCAGACTTTACCCACACATTTATGGGCACAAGGCCCTACAGATGTTGGTTGCATGAACATTACACCATATCGAGTCACACTGAAGGCAGGAGTGGTACTACCACGAATGCGACAATATAAGTTACCCCCAGATGCTGTAGTGGCTTTACTGCAAATCATTGACGAGCTTATTACCCAAGGAGTGGTTGTGGAAACTGACTCCAATGTATGTAATTCACCGATAATTCCGATTCTTAAACGAACTGATCCAAGAGCCCCGCCAGTATATCGATTGGTTATTGATCTGCGCGAATTAAATAAATGTATTGTACCACAATACCCCGTAGTCCCAGACATTTCTTCATTATTGACAGCCATTGATTCCGAAGCAACATTCTTTACTGTAATTGATCTCAAGAATGCCTTTTTCAGCGTCCCAATAGATCCGGAAAGCCAATACTTGTTCGGATTTAGTTTAAATGGACGAAGCTTTAAATTCACACGCGCACCTCAAGGATTCACAGAAAGCCCCAGCATCTATAGCCAAGCACTAAAACGAGAACTTGACAGTATCCACATGCCAGTCAACACTGCCCTGCTTCAATATGTCGATGATCTGCTGATCACCGCTAGAAGCGAACCTGAATGTGAAAAAACCTCACTGACGGTTTTACAATTTTTGGCTGACAAGGGGCACAAGGGGTCCCCTTCTAAGCTGCAAGTCTGTGTCCAGCGAGTTATTTACCTAGGGCACTCGCTGTCCAAGGAGGGAAGGCAGCTTACACCAGATCGTATTCAGTTAATTGCTAACATGCCAATACCCAAGACACAAAAGGAGGTGCGGGCTTTCATAGGCCTCACTTCATATTGTAGGCAGTGGATCCCTCAGTATGCATTTCTAGCGAAACCACTCATTCAGTTGACAACACAGGAGGCAGCCACATCGACTGTTCTCCCTTGGACTCAGGAACATACACAAGCTTTTGAAAGCCTAAAGAAAGCTTTATGTCAAGCACCTGTTTTAGCAACACCATGTTACAATAAACAGTTTACACTCTTTGTTACAGAACGCGAAGGTACTGCCTTGTCAGTACTCACACAGGAACAAGCAGGATCACACAAACCATGTGCTTATTTTTCTAGTACATTAGATCCCGTAGCTCAGGCTCTGCCTGCGTGCCTGAAATCGGTGGCAGCGACAGCTTTAGCAATCAGACAAAGCGATGCCATAGTACTAGGACACCAATTGACAGTACAAGTACCACATGCAGTAGAGGTTCTCTTGAACCGCACACAAACACAACACTTGACTATAGCACGACTCACTGGTTACGAATTAACATTGTTTCAGCCACATATAGAAATCAGACGTTGTAGTACATTGAATCCTGCCACACTGTTACCTGTAAATGGAACAGACCCACTTGCACATGATTGTATTGAAGTTATCACTATCACGACGAAACCCAGACAAGACTTGACAGACGTCCCATTGTCAGACCCAGACCTGACGTTGTATGTAGATGGTTCATGTATGAGAACAAGTACAGGAGAGTTAGTGGCTGCTTACGCAGTCACAACAGACACTGAAGTCATTGAAACAAATCGCATAAATACCTTGTCCGCTCAAGCAGCAGAGCTTATTGCTCTGACACAAGCCTGTATTCAAGCTACGACTAAAAATGTCAACATATACACTGATTCACGTTATGCATTCGGAGTTGTACATGACTTCGGCGTGCTGTGGCGAGAGAGAGGTTATTTAACTTCCCACGGTGCCCACATTCAGCACGGACCCCTTATTCATGCCTTATTAGATGCAATACATCTGCCCACTGCAATATCAATTATGAAATGTAAAGCTCATACGAAAGTTACTGATATCATTTCTCAAGGCAATGACCTAGCTGACAGAACAGCTAAACAGACTGCTCAAACTCAAACATCTGACATGACAAAGACAATAGTCCCGACACCAACATATTGCATGACGGTTAAGGATCCCGCTCTTGACGTAATTGACATACAGACACATGCTACACCAGAGGAAATAAAGAAATGGACTGAATTAGGAGGGATCCAAACGGATCAAGGATGGATGACGAAGGAAAAATCTGTGTGGTTCCTTCCTGATTCAATGGTTCAAGTTATAATTAATACTGTACATAGTCCAGCGCACCTAGGAGAAAAAGCTATGCTAGACAGCATTCAACACATTTGATTCAACAAACATTTACGAGCAGCAGCTAAACAAAAAGTTCGTACCTGTATGATCTGTTGTCAGTTTAATCCAGGTAAAAGCATTCCCGTAGAACAAGGTGGATTTCAGCCTCCTGATCACCCTTTTGAAGTCCTCCAGATGGATTATATCCAGATGGAACGATGTCGAGGATTCAAATATGTTCTCGTAGTTGTCTGTGCTCTTTCCCGTTGGACAGAGGCATACCCGGTTTCAGATTACACTGCCCCGACTACTGCCAAACAGTTGGTTCGAGAATTCTTCCCACGGTACGGTTTACCACGTGCTGTCTACTCAGATAACGGCCAGCCGTTCTCATCCGAACTAATGAAACACGTTTCACTTTTGTTAGGCTATCAGTGGAAATTTCACTGTGTCCGACACCCCGAGGCAGCAGGTCTCGTGGAACGACATAATCAGACCCTGAAAATTAGATTGTCCAAAATATGTAGAGAGAAAGGTGTCGACTGGGTAGTAGCCTTACCAGTTGCACTCTTTTACATGAGAATGGTAGCACACTCCCGAACAGGGCTATCCCCTTATGAGGTGGTCTTTGGCAGACCACCAAATATGTGGGGGACGCCTATACCACGCAAAATAACTGATGTTGACTGTAATATGCTGACAGATTACCTGGCTTCCTTGATGTCTGCACTACAATCTTGTCGTTCACAGGTAGCTGCAGCCTTTCCCGACAACACCGAGGTAAAACCCCATGACGTAGTGCCCGGGGATTTGGTGTTAGTGAGGAACTTTGACCGGAAGTCTCAGCTGGATCCTAGGTGGAAATCGCCTCAACTCGTACTGTTAACAACGAGGACAGCCGTGAAGATCGAAGGTCGAAAAGGCTGGATACATTCAAGTCATATCAAGAAATTTCATGGACTACCGTCCGATGTAAACGACACACCTCGCGTGTCTTCACCGATTGACTCAAAGCTTCCTTTGGTTGAACTGAATGACCAGGAACAATATAAACTAAAACTACGGTCTAACAAGTCAGACAATTTGATTGTTTAAGTCCTCTCCAAGGTGAATCGGTCGAATTTGTATCTGACATGTATTATCTAGACCTGAATAGAGAAAGAAACCGAAAAAGGCAGTTGAAACAACATGCGTACTGTAAATCACTGCGTAGTCATTGCACAGTGACGTTATTAATTTTGTTTTTCTTAAGTCTATTAATAATAACTGCAAGTATATTGTTGCACATATATTATCCTATTTTTAAACATGTTTACAATGTTACTGCTGAACATTCTTTTAGTGAATTACCCCCGCATGAGTTGTCCTATAGATTTGCGCTGCGCAATAACACTTTTATTAGTATGTTACATCATTCCCATCAGGTTAGCAATGCTACAAATTGTTGGATATGTGGCCGACTCCCTCCCTATCAGAACTATAAGGGAATTCTGCCTCTCTTTCCATATCCGTTCACACACAATGGCTCCTGTGGAGCATGGTTTAGTTTAATTAATTCCCTAGATTCGAATTCTGCAGTTTATCAAGACAACTGGGTATGGGGAAACCTGAACTTAGTTTTGCTCAAAATCTGCTACCCTGACAAGAAGGGACTTCCCAAAAGAACAGGAACTGATCTAGAAAATGAAGTATATGGATTAGGGAATTTCACGCTTAATCTCATGATCCTGAATGTCGAATCCGAAGCTGCACCAATTTTGCCCGCCATGTCAGTATTTCCAGTTAAAGGTGAATTATGTATAAGAAAGAATGGTTCCATACATATGGGCCATAGTAGATGCACCACTGTAATAGAATTCAGTGATCAAGGCAAGTCTACATTTAGAGCTTCTCGCCATTCCTACTTCATATGTGGTCAGACGGCATATATACGTTTGCCTCTAGATTGGGATGGTACCTGCTACATCGGATTCCTTTTGCCACCTGTTTTCCTAGCTCCTCCTGATTATCATAGAAATACTCATTTAGTACACAATAGAAAACGGAGAGATCTCCCAATAGTCGACTACACTGAGACAGCATGGGAAAAATACACAGATTTCAATAAAGGTCTCTTTCCCTATATAGGTACAGTTACCAATAGTAAGCTGATACGTAGATTAACCAGAACCCTTGAAGCAGTAGTGAACGAAACTATTTCCGCCTTAGGCAATTTAACAGAAGAACAGTCTGCTATGCGGATCGTTGTGCTTCAGAATCGTCTTGTCCTTGACGTCATCCTGGCCGATAGGGGCGGAGCTTGTAGGGTCATCGGATCAAGCTGTTGCATTTTCATACCAGAAAATTCGCCATCTGTATATAAAGCCATAACTCGCCTTCATAAGATTGTAAGCCAGATACACCAGAATCCAGGCACCTGGACTTGGTCCGGTTGGTTTTGGAGTGTATTATCTACCTTTGGATGGAGGGTCCTATCCTTCCTAGGTATTGGCTTTCTCATATTATTCAGTTGCTGCTTATGCCTACAATGTGGACCAGCGATTTGTGGTCTGTGTGCCACATCGTGTATTCCACCACCAAGATTTCATTCGTCCCAGAAGAAAAATGAAGAACAAATGATGCTATATGAACAGATCAATGGATTGATGAAGATTGATATCTCTTAAGGGCAAGTAGGGGACAAGGAGGGAATGTGGAAATATGGATTTTTATGATCAGTTATGTCCCCTATCTTGGACCCCAACGGTTTCATGTATAAATCATAAGTACATGTATGATCCCTCCAGTTCCAGTTATGAAGACGCAAACACATGTGCGTCCACCGTCAACATGTCCTCTTTCAGATCCGCCATGAGTGGGCCGGATATTCCATTCCTAAGTATGAAAGGCCACCGACTTTATATGGCTCATTTATCCCATTTTTCAGTCCAGGCGAGTAGGCCCTGATTCTGCCATCAAGCCTTTTCTTGCCTTCTGCCTCTGAAAGCTCCAGTCTGAGCCTGCATCTGTGACCATGAACTTTGTCCTACTCCCTGCGCGGCTAACGGTGCCTGACTCCAGCCTGCTGCTTGCCAAAAACTGTATTTCACCTTCGAAATTATCTGCTCCGCTCCCCATCCAATGCATTCCTGTCTAGTAGTTTAAGTAAACATTCTTCCAGCTACCGAGCAAAAGGCTCGGCTTCTCTGTCTTTATGCAAGTAATTCATAGCCCTGTTACTATGGAAGATTTCTGCTCTCGCATCTAGTGTAGACACTTAGACGCTTGTACACGCACTAACAGTCAGTATAGTCAGTATAGAATAAGATTCTACTCTAAGACCTCTCTTTTTGGATAACATAGTTCTTTAAACATAGGATGTTAGATATGATTTGGGATTAGGTTGACTTGACCCCCCAGACTCCCTGTCTCCACATGTAGAGCTAAATGTCAAGTCCCCTTCACCCCCTAGTTGCACGTCAATCACACGTCATGCTGCTGCGCGCGCATCTCTGCCAAGTATTTCTGCTGACATTGCGAAATTCTTTTATGGAACCACCCTATTGTGACATCATACCTGATGACGTTCTTTAAGTTACGCCTAGTTACACCCACTTTAGTTACGCATGTATGTGTTATCAATTGTTACGCCTCCTGCATCTGTTTCACTGTAATGCCTATTGTATAAAAATGATTACTTGTCAATAAAGTAGGGTCCTTCACTTCCTGAACCTTCGTGGTGATGGAATATGGAGCCCATCAATTCGAATTGATCTTGGAATAAAGCCCGTTCCGAACCTCTAATACCACGGATTCTGCCTCTTATTTTTCTGAGCTATTATTATTAATTTTCCGCATCAAATTAAGTTCCGGTAATTAAATTATTTACCACAGTGTGGTGTATTGTGCTGCTGCAAACCCTGATGCCTGCCCTGTAGGGTCAGTTTGGTGCACCTCTCCATGTCCCTCCTGTCCTCTGTTATCCGAGTCCATGTCCCTACCCCAATTCCTCCTGCCTACCATGATCCAATGTACCATACTTGCGAACAGTTTGAACTTGGTAAGAGGGAGATTTTGAAAAAAAACTGGGGTATTGATTTTCCCCTTTGAGTTACATTGAAAAAGAGGAGATTGTAGACAGGAGACAGATCAAATAAAGCCCATTTGAGCTTAAAAACATTGGACGTTTCCTGGCTGAAACGGGTCTGTTGGCATGTATGGTTGTACTACCACTGCCTCTTCCTTCTGCCCACAATGGTCTATTATATTGCCACAGCCTCTCTTGCCAGTCCTGTATTGTTGGTTTGTTGACCCTGCCCCCCTTTCCACTGCCCTCCATAGTCTGTTGTGCTGCCACTGCCCTTCCTGCCTGTCCAATGTGGTCAAATTGTTGCCTCTGCACTCTCCTACCTGCCTTCAATTTTCAGAGTCCGTGGCCCTGGCCTCTACCTCTCAACAGTATCCCAATGAACAACTAGATTGCTAACATTCTATATTTATTACAAAAGTGTGGAACGCCTGACGTCATCTTGATGTAATCAAAACTGTAATACCTAGAGCATTTCCTTTAGAAATTACATATATGAGAGGGTCTTATTTGCATCAAAATGATGGTTAGTGCTCTAAAAAACTAAAATGAGGACATATTTTGTGAGTTTTCAATTAGCGACAAAGAACTTTTAAATTATTTGTAATCTTTATGTTTTTTTATCCAGATGACCACTTGATTAAATGTTGCACTTAGGGGAGAGGACGTGGTGTTACTTCTAGAGCTGCAGACTTTGCAACTGGGGAACCTGGTTGGAGTTTCTGCTTCAGCTCAACATTCTGGGATTCTGGTCAAATCACTTAATCTCCCCATGTCTACAACGAAAATGAATTTGATCTTGTGTTATGTAACCAATGTTCATGTAAAGCACTCCAATACCTGACAAGTCTGCACTATATAAAGCTGCAAATACACAAAAAATAAGTGTTTTGCACACTTCTGTCATTGGGCTACATGTGGGCTACATCTGGGTGATATCTGTGCTGCATTTGGGCTCTTTTGTCTCTGGTGGCCATCTTGGGAGATTTATTTGTTATGAAGTTTCCTAATTTCCTCCTATACTGCAGTCTCCTCAGTAGGAAATACTTTCAGTTTTTTACTTTGGTTCCATCAAGAAGGCATTCAGATGTGTCACACATTTGCCATAAATTCTGAATGTTAGCACTCTAGTTGCTCATTAGATCACTGTAGTAAAGCTACAGCTCACCACAGAAATCTGCTGCTGGTATTAAAAGTGCATGTTTCAGTCTGCATATCAGAATTTTTTTATGAAATAGAAGAGGATTTGAGAAGTCACTCAAAATATGCCCTAATTTTTCTTTCTTCAGCACTAATCATAATTTCTATGGAAAAATTAGCCCCCTCATTGTGTTCCTTTTTAAATTAAATGTTTTAAGTGTTACCAGTTTATTCCAATCAGGATGGCTTCAGGTGTGCCATACTTTTGTCATAAGTAAGACAGTAAGCGCTCTAGTTGTTCTTAAGAACACTCTGGGACATTCTGTCATTGGGCTATACTTGGGCTACATCTGGGTGATATTTGGGCTACATTTGGTCTCTTTTGTCTCTGGTGGCCATCTTGGGAGATTTATTTGTTATGAAGTTTCCTAATTTCCTCATTTACTGCAGTCTCCTCAGTAGGAAATACTTTCAGTTTTTTACTTTGGTTCCATCAAGAAGGCATTCAGATGTGTCACACATTTGCCATCAATTCTCAATGTTAGCACTCTAGTTGCTCATTAGATCATTGTAGTAAAGCTACTGCTCACCAGGGAAGTCTGCTGCTGGTATTCAAAGTGCATGTTTCTGTCTGCATGTCAGAATTTTTTTCTGAAATAGAAGAGGATTTGAGAAGTCAAAATATGCCCTAATTTTTGTTTCTGCAGCACTAATGACAATTTCTATGGCAAAATGAACCCCCTCATTTTGTTCCTTTGTAAATTAAGTGTTTTAAGTGTTACCAGCTTATTACAATCAAGATGGCTTCAGGTGTGCCATACTATTGTCATAAGTAAGACTGTTAGCGCTCTAGCTGTTCCTTAGAACACTCTGGGACATTCTGTCATTGGGCTATACTTGGGCTACATCTGGGTGATATTTGGGCTACATTTGGGCTCTTTTGTCTCTGGTGGCCATCTTGGGAGATTTATTTGTTATGAAGTTTCCTAATTTCCTCATTTACTGCAGTCTCCTCAGTAGGAAATACTTTCATTTTGTTACTTTGGTTCCATCAAGAAGACATTCAGATGTGTTCCACATTTGCCATAAATTCTGAATGTTAGCACTCTAGTTGCTCATTAGATCACTGTAGTAAAGCTACTGCTCACCAGGGAAGTCTGCTGCTGGTATTGAAAGTGCATGTTTCAGTCTGCATGTCAGAATCTTTTTATGAAATAGAAGAGAATTTGAGAAGTTAAAATGTGCCCTAATTTTTCTTTCTGCAGCACTAATCATAATTTCTATGGCAAAATGAACCCCCTCATTTTGTTCCTTTGTAAATTAAATGCTTTAAGTGTTACCACTTTATTCCAATCAAGATGGCTTCAGGTGTGCCATACTTTTGTCATAAGTAAGACTGCTAGCGCTCTAGTTGTTTGTTAGAACACTCTGGGACATTCTGTCATTGGGCTATACTTGGGCTACATCTGGGTGATATTTGTGCTACATTTGGGCTCTTTTGTCTCTGGTGGCCATTTTGGGAGACTTATTTGTTATGAAGTTTTCTCAGTAGGAAATACTTTCAGTTTTTTACTTTGATTCCATCAAGAAGGCATTCAGATGTGTCACACATTTGCCATAAATTCAGAATGTTAGCACTCTAGTTGCTTATTAGATCACTGTAGTAAAGCTACTGCTCACCAGGGAAGTCTGCTGCTGGTATTGAAAGTGCATGTTTCAGTCTGCATGTCAGAATTTTTTTATGAAATAGAAGAGGATTTGAGAAGTCACTCAAAATGTGCCCTAATTTTTCTTTCTGCAGCACTAATTATACTTTCTACGGCAATATGAACCTCCTCATTTTGTTCCTTTTTAAATTAAATGTTTTAAGAGTTACCACTTTATTCCAATCAAGATGGCTTCACGTGTGCAATACCTTTGTCATAAGTAGGACTGTTAGCGCTCTAGTTGTTCTTTAGAACACTCTGGGAAGCTGCAGTAGAACACAAAGGAATCAACTGACAGTCTCTGCCCTTGTTGGATGTACATGCTGTACTGAGAATGTCAGACTTCATTCTCACATGACTGAGAAATATAATGTGAATTTACAGAAAATATGCTCTCAGTTTAGCTTATAGATCACCTTCCAAACCTCTGTGGGAAAATAGTTTTCTCTCAAACATGATTCATGATATCACAGCAGAAGGCTTTTTCACATGGTAAAATCACCTTAGAACACACCACAATTCCTAAAATGAGTATGGTACCATCAACAAATGATTTATAATGTAACTAAAGTCTTAAAAGCTTCTATTAACTGCAATGCTTTTTAATGAGGTGCTATCATGTATATTGGTCCCAAGATGGCTGCCAACACTTCTTGGATGAAGTACTGACAGCCAATCAGATCTCACGATGAGATGTGTGGTTAGGCTCCACCCAGATATATATATATTTTTAACTCTAATTTTCTCAGGAACTACTTAACGGATTGACACCATTTAAGCAAAAGGCATGAGTCTGAACTGAGGACTACCTCTTTGCCAAATTTGGTGTAATTCCGTTCAGCAGTTCGGGCTGTAGCTGCGTCAAAAGGTCCTATGGGAAAATGCATGGGGAAAATGCGTTTTGGGACCCCCCTTTTTTCTCAACCCCCGCTTGACGAATCACCGTGAAATTTTCAGGATAGGAGCGGACCAGAGCTGGCCAAAAGTTTGGAAATTTTCGTGAAGATTCGTCAATCGGCGCCAACGTTATTCCAAATAGAATGTTGCAGATTTCCTATGGAAAATAGGTCCTAACTATAACTACCTACTGGCGACTGTCGGTAGGTAATATATATATATATATATATATATATATATATGTATATATATATATATTCAGTGAAAAAACCATAGGTTTCACACATGTTATAGTTAGCTGGAAATTTTACTGATAAAAAACCAATGAAATTCCCCGTTATAGTTAGTGCAGGCAACTATAACTCACGCGACCGCAATCCTCTGCTGATGACATATGTGTCTTTATGAAAAAAAAATATTTGTAATATATGTATAGCTAAAATTTAATGGAAGAAGACATGGGCAAATAAGTGTCTAAATACAGTATTAGCATCAGCAGAAGATTGCGGTCGCGTGAGTTATAGTTGCCTGCACTAACTATAATGGGGAATTTCATTGGTTTTTTATCAGTAAAATTTCCAGCTAACTATAACATGTGTGAAACCTATGGTTTTTTCACTGAATTTGCAAGGTTTTTTAAATGCTAATTCCTAACTATAACGTGTGTGAAACCTATGGTTTTTTCAGTGAATTTGTACGGTTTTTTAAATGCTAAGTTACTTTACGCCATTCGTGGCGTGCGCGCCCACTTAACGCAGTTCGTTCCGTGCGCGCGCGGTGCGCTTCGCGCACCGTGCGCGCACAGTGAGCACGCGGTGCGCTTCGCGCACCGCGCGCCCACTTTACGCAGTTAGTGCCGTGCACGCACGGTGGGCACGCGGTGCGCTACGCGCACGCCGTGCACGCACGGTGGGCACGCGGTGCGCTACGCGCACCGCGTGCCCACGTTACGCTAGATGGGCCATGCGCTTCGTTGTGAAAGGTAATATTTCGTTTTTTTATTGGTGTGATATGCCATGCACAAATGGTGCCCTTCGGGCACCATTAGCACATGGGGTGGAGATAGTATGGATAATTATTTTTTTTTGAATTATTTTTTACCGTACGCGTACGGTAAGCGTAATCGGCGAAATTATCGAAAAAATTAAAATTCCGTTTTTGCCCTTGGGGGATCTTTGAGGACTCCCTCGGCATGGCTAGGTGCTTAGGAGCTGTCTAAACAGCCCCTTTACATATTTTTGGACTTTGTTTATTATCCCCCTCTCAGACTGCGAGAGAGAAAATGGCGGCCGCCGCTTCCTGGTTTCGACCGATTCGAATGTTTACTAAGATCTAACAGCCAATCAGAATCGCGCTTGCGCACGTCACCGTACGCGTACGGTAAGCGCACCGTGAGCGCACCGTAAGCTGGCTCAGATATATATATTGATTTAAAGGCTATTTTCTCAGAATCTACTGAACAGATTTACACCAAACCTACAAAAGGCACTTCCTTGACCTGAGGACTACCTCTCTGCCAAATTTCATTTAACTCTGTTCAGCCGTTCGGGCTGTAGCTTTGTCTAAAGGTCCTATGGAAAAATGCATGGGAAAAACGCGTTTTGGGACCCCCCTTTTATCTCAGCCCCCGCTTGACGAATCCCCCCGAGACTTTCAGGGTAGGAGCGGAGCGCAGCGCCCCACCTATTTTGAAAATTTGGCGAGTATTTGTCAACCGGCGCCAAAGTTATTCAAAATAGAATGTTGCGGATTTCCTATGGTAAGAGGGTCCTAACTATAACTACCTACTGGCGACCGCCAGTAGGTAATATATATATATATATATATATATATATATATATATATCAGAAAGCACTCTTCTGCCCCGTGCTTCTTCAAAGCCATGACAGAAATGAGCACGGACCACAGGATTCTTTTTAAATACCCGTTAGTTTATTCAAGATGGCCATCACAGACAAATGGCAGCCATAACGCGTTTCATCCCTTCTTGGGGACTTGATCACTATATATATATATATATATATATATATATATATATATATATATATATATATATATATATATTTTATTATTATTTTTTTTTAAACGAACCCAACATGGCAGTGAGTATTTCTTTTAAAATGTTTCAACCCACAAATTGCAATAATAAAAACAACCACAAGAGGGTCTTGCACTTCATCTGAAGAGTATGAGGAGCTCCAGCTAGGAGTGCCTAAAAACAATATGATAAGTTCTCCTTGGGCCATAGATTTAAAGCCCCAGGAGACTTCCTGTTTTTTTATATTGCTGGGGGGCTGCTACACTCCCTGCAGTCCACCATACCTTAAAAAATGATTAGTGGTGCCCCTGCCCTTTGTAGGGACACCACCAAGGTACATAAAAATGTATATACCCCTCACAAGTCATTATGATGTCACCTTCGCAGAGCAATGAATAATAAATGTGAAGCTTCTGCTGTTGATTCATTATTCTTATTTGTTTAAATAATTTGGGGTTTCCAGGTACCCACTTATGACACCCACATCTTTTTTTTAATTTGGGGACTGTGGAGGAGCCCCACTGCCCGCAGCCCCAGCCAGCACACATAGTTTGTGCCAGTGGAAGCCAGGATACTTTTTAATAAGTGGGTGTCCCTGTGCCCACCATTGCCACCCACTACTCTTTTTTTATTTGGGGGCTACGGGTTTCATCAGTGACCCAATGTATAACCCCTTCATTAGATGAATTACAGAATCAAGACCTGTGGAGCTCCGTGGGTCTAGATAACACTGACTACTGAGAAAACACTACCATGTTTCAAGACTTTCCACCATGTTAATTATGAACTACAGTTAGAATTACATTTTGCATGTATTTACTAAGTTCACTCCTCATTCTGCCAGCTTTTTGCTACCTCGCATTAACTATGTGCATAAGGTTGCTCGTATCATGTGTGTTTGCATATTTTTTAATAATTTTCAGTGTGATACACTATTACACTTATGCAATCAGGGCTTAGTTTTGTCTACAGTTAGTAATGTATTCTGTTTTTTTCTGTCTTACATTCTCTATCCCTTGATTTTATGTTATTGCTTGACAGTTTTGAAAAGGTCTTTAGTTTCACATGCTCAAGTGAAACACATGTCGCTTGTTGCTACATAATGTGCTAATCTATTGGAATGCAATTAAGAACCTTTCTTACTTTAGAAGCTATAACTTGAGTCTTCCTTACTTAGAATTAATTCGCTTGAAACAATGATGCTGCTATGATCCTCATGTTTATGCAAATATTTTTAGATTGACTGGATAGAGGAGCTACTCTCAGTGAAGCAGCCAGCAGCGTTTCTATTATTTTACAAATAGACTATAATTGGAAATTCCAGCCTGGTTTGTTTACATCAAACGCGTTTCTTTAGAACCAATAATATACATTGGCACATTTGTCACTTATTAATGACTAGAAGACGCTGGGAATCTGCCACAAGTCAGCAGAAGCACAGTCCACCAATCCAGTGTTATTCCTGCCTCGTTTAGTGTCGCTGAAACCACTTGATTTCCAATCCACAGAGCCTCAGCAGGTTCCAAAATTTAAACCTTTGCATGTCAGCCCATACATCACAGAGCTGCGAGCTTCAGAGTGGAGGTTGTATTGCTCATATAGGAAAGCAGCATTATGCAAGAGATTGGCACCTACGGATCATCAGGCAGCTGGAAGTGACTTCACATAGCAGACACATCCACATCTTGGAGATGGGATCAAACCTTGATCAAAACCTTGTCCTGTTTACTGTGACTTATCTGGTCCATCAACTGAAGAAAGGTAATAACCTCACAAGCATAGAGTCACAGGGATTTATCTAACTCCAACTCAAAGGTCTAATAGGCAGAATGGGCTAGGAACTTGAGAACATAAATGTACAAAAATCCTGGTACTTTCAAGGTACCACAAAATGGACTTTTAAAAATCTCAAGAATTGACTGTGTACTAGTGCACATCAAAAGTAAATTGTGCAAGATTTCAAAGCATGAATTTGATAGCATAATACTTTTATGTAAAGCATGATTCAATTTCTTACCACTAGAATGAAGACTGCATTCTTGTCTGAAAAAAAGATCTACTGTTATCAGAAGAGAATTTTTGGAATATAGTGACCATCAGATTATGTGTTCAAGTGCATAGGTTATGCAGCAGGTAACAGACTTAAATGTACAAATATAGAACAAGGATAAAACAACATGTTGACTAAGTAGTGAGGAGTTTGAAAAACCAATATTATTCTTTTAGTTTGCATATTTCACTGAACAGTTCTGCAAAACAACTTCTGTCCGAAACATATCTAGTCAATGTTTTGACCACTTAAGCATTTTTGCAGATCTTCACCTGGACAAGCATTGTGTACAATTGCAGAAGCAGCTCTCTGGAATTCATTTAGGAGTACCATTTTAGAATTGCCTAAGAAAGCAAATATATTTTGAGTTAGGTAAAATGAACAAAGAGAGAATGTGATTCTGGTTAAAAGAGCAGCATAGGGGGCGTGGCTTTGGCACGAATGGAGTAAGCCGTGCCTTGCCAAGTCTCCGCGCCGCTGTATCCCGCAGTTGCCGTTAAACCCGGTAACCGGGCCTGCTTCCTGGGGTTAAACTCTTGGCTCGCTGTGGTGATTCCGCGGTAGTAGCCTTTCCGAACACGGACCGCTGCTGAAGTACTGTGGGCCTGAGCTCTCTCTAGGGGTGGGCGGAATTTGCGAAATTCACTTTTGCAAATTATCGCGAACATTTTAAAAATCTCCGCAAACACGCGGAAATATCGCGAAGATGCGGAAGTTTTTTTCCCTCCCGTTCGCGGTATTTTCTGCGTGGTCGCGGCTCGCCAACATACCCATGCGGTTGTTCGTGGGCGTGGCCATCTTGTTTTCACTTGTCTCGCGGTGCATGATCGCTAGAAGAAAGACGTGATCGCGCGACGAATGACGTTACTGCGGGCACGATCTGTCGTGAGACAGCGCAAATGGCTACCAACAATCCATCATCTCGTGGAGAACGCGACCGGATCGGGAAAACTTGTCGGCGTACGCGGGCATTCAGGTAAGGCAATCACGCGCACGCGAGAATGTATTATTTTACAGCGCGAGCAAGCAAAACATTTCCAGTAAAATGCGGATTGCGGAAATTTTGACATTTTCGCGCTCTCCGCGGAACGCGAAAATGTCAAATTATCGCAATTTCCACGAGCGGAATGGAATTTTATCCCAGGCCTAGCTCTCTCCCCGATCGTGCCGCAGCTCCCTCCGGCCGCCATCTTGGTTGGTGGTGCCAGCAGCAGCGGAGGCTCACCGAGAGATCGCTGACTCTACCCCCGGCCACTGTGTCTGGCGGGGGGCTGTACAACACGGGAGAAGCCCGGGAGCTGGCATTGCGGCCAGTCTGGCCCACGCTCCGCAATGCTGTTTAGGGTTCCCCTGATCTGTGCCTCCCACTGGGGCAACCGGAGACCCTCCAGCCTCCCTTGCCTATCCTGCCCCCCCAAAGGCCCATCGCCTGGCTGTCTGTGGATTCCTGATGCCAGGTACTGGGGGCGCAGCGACCGTGCTGAGTGGTGACCGGTTAGCCCCGCCTGACCTGATCTCCCGACCCGGCGCCCCGTCTTCACTTGTGGCCTACGCTGTTCCCGCTTCTGTGCCAGGGATGGCGCCTGCACTTCTTGCCTGCGGCCCTATGCTCTATTCTACGAGGTAATCCCCGCCATGAACACTTGCTCTGTCCAGCCTGCCCCCTCTCGAGACTGCCACCCTACTGCTTCTGAGGGATTGCCTAATGGGGCCCTTTCGGCACCTGACCCTGCAGGGGCACCGCGGTGAGTGTGATCCTCCCTGCTCTATCTATAGGGGCCCTAGAGGAAGCTCAGGGATTGTTTGGCCTCGTTATCCTTTCTGCACATCCTCTGATGCTTTCCTGTTAAGCTTGGCTCCTGACTGGGGGCCCCCCTGTTGTATATGGACTTGACTCGCTGCCTGTGGAAGGGTCCCATTCTCTGGGGGGTGCTGCAGGCCACTTCCTTCTTCATTTGGACAGCTCCTTCTCGCCTAGAGGTGACTGGCTTTTGCGACTCCCTCCCTGTTCCTTTCTGGCCCCCTGTGCCTGCTCTTTATTCACTGCGGAAGGCTCGTCAACAGCAGGGTGTGGTGTGGGTCTCCTGCCCTTTACCACTCTGCCACCGGTCTCCTCGGAACTTGGCCCCTGCCTCCCTGTTGTCTCCTCTGCTGCCGGTACTTGGGCCTTCCGGACACTGCTGCCATGCCTCCTAAGCACAGGTCTACTAAAGACACAGACCCCGCAGCTGCCCGCGAAAACCCAGTCACTTCCCGTTGGTCCAAGAGGCACCTACATACACAGAAGTACTCTTTAGCACCCTCTGGGATGCCCGCCGTAGATGCACCGGTCACCCAGGCTTTTATGTCAACCTTCCTACAGGAAATTAAAAATGAGATCAGCTCTCTCCGTCAGGACTTCAAGGCTGGGCTCCACAAAATTCGCAAAGACGTCACAGAGATAGGTGATAGAGTCAATGGACTCGAGCACACAATGGACTCCAGGACGGAAGATCTTGAAACTCCTTGGAAGAGGGTGGCAGAGCTTGAAGACCAAAATATTTCCTTACAGCTGAAGCAGGAGGACTTGGAAAACTGCAGTTGGCGAAATAACCTTCACATTAGAGGGTTACCTCTGGGGACAGAGGGGAAGGACATCCTGTCCTATATGGCGGATCTTCCGCACGCCATCCAAGAGAATGAGGGTGCCACCCCACCGATGCTTGACAGAGCGCATCGAGTGCCAGGCCCCCGCAATTGCCCTGACTTTGTCCCTGATATCATCACAAGCGTCCATTTCTTTACTGACAAGAAGGCCATCCTCAGAAAGGTTTTTTGCTAAATCAGAACCGCACCACCCTTCTTTGTAACATTTCTCAAATGTCCGTAATATTCTCATCAAAAAGTAGTTGATGCAAGAGAGGCCACTTAATCCAATTGGTGATTGACAATTTTCTTTTATTTTCCAAAAAATCCTCCAGCCAACACGTTTCGTCCTACACTGCTAGGACTTCTTCAGGGCAAACAAATGATCTGTGCGACGGGTATCAACAATAATAATGCCAATCCAATACGACATAATCAAAAATCTCCAAACAAGTGGTAATTCTCAGCTGTTCCATTTGTCACCATGTTAAGAATAGTCAATGATGACAATATCAATTAAACGTGGGTGGTTTCCTTCCAATCCCAGAAATGAAGGGGTCATCCAGTATGATAGCCAGACAAACGATGAAATGAATCAAAAAACCATGTTACTGTGGTCTTTTGCTGGACATGTTAGTTGGTATTCCCCACCCCACAACGAGAGAATCCTATGTGAGGACTCCTCTTTCCCTCGACTGGTACTGCCGAAAACCAATTGGAAGGAAACCACCAATGTTTAATTGATATTGTCATCATTGACAGCGCGTGCATGCAATATTTTCAGTTGAGGCATTGTCTCAGCTCCCCGACGTACCTTCGGGAGGTAACTCGACAGCTCACTCCCTTTGAGTCCTTGGTTTGTAGGTTTGCAGGGTTGCAGGGCTTGATCTCCAAAACGTGTTCGGTCCTACAGCATTCTCAGCCACTTCTACCTCATAACTATCAGACACGTTGGGCTTCTGACCTGGTCGCTGACATCTCCCCAGAGGAATGGGTCCGCCTGTGGAGGGACATTCCTAAGGTCTACCGCAGTACACCTCAGCGCAAATCAGCATATAAACTAATGACGCGCTGGTACTATGTCCCAACTCGCCTTCATCGGATGTTCCCGAACTCCACCTCGCTCTGCTGGCGGTGCCAGTGTGATAGAGGGGATTTCCTGCATATCTTGTGGTCTTGCCCTGGACTCGCGTTGTTTTGGAAGAAGGTCCTCAGTCACATAGGTGGAGGGTTTCCCGGTCCCCCTACCCCGTCATTAGCGTTCTTGAGGCATTAAACCTGTCACCCTGTAAGCCATGACTGAAGCATAATGGCACTTGATCCTTCACTTGCTGGGGACGGCAATTCCTTTTGCATTACAAAACAATCCATATGCAAAAAACCTCATCCTCCTCCCATTGCTGCTTGGTTTCTCCGGCTATGGAATGTTTTAGCCTTAGAATTAGTCACACAGACGCACGTTTTGAGCACATATGGCAACCGCTTATCTGTCACCTCACCAAGACTGAACAATCTCGTCTGATGCCCCCACGGCTGCGAGCCTTGCAGCTGTTTGAAGACTCCTTGGAGCCCTTCTCTAGGGGTCGGAAACTGGAATCCCCAGCATTACCCCCATCACCTAGCAGACAGGTCTCCTGGCCCCCGAGTGTCTCAGCCCCCATCCTGGGCCTTGCCTCCCCAAGGCGCATCCAGCTTCGACCCCCCCCTTCTCCAGGGGGCGATTGCCTTCGCTAATCTATCCTCTTTTCCTCTGTTCCTTTATTCTGTCTGACTTCTTTTTCTTTCGTTCCTTTGTTGTCTGTTTTTGTTCTTTTTTAATATGGCAGCAGTTGTTTACTATTATTACATTGTGCGGTATCTTCTCTCCGTGTGGTATGGGTTTCATAGTAGCTTGGGCACTGCCCCTTAGGATCCTTCTGTATCCATAACTGTGGTATTACCCCACTCTTCCCCTGGAACTCTGGACTCTGGACTGGTTCTTATACCTGTGTTCCTCCCCTATGCTTCCCTTAGGCCTTGCTCCTTCGCTTCTGCTGGGTAAGTCTTGGGAGGTTCTCACGCTTTCTATCGCATTTGTTTACAATATTTTGGAGGTGGGGGTTTGCCTTGCCGCGTCGCCTCTATGCTGGTGTCTTACTGTATCAACCCAGCTTATGATGCCTAATCGCCATTGTTCTTACTGCGCCATGTGTCTTTTATATGCTTGAGTTCAATAAACAGATGTTAAACAAAAGAGCAGCATAACAAGGACCACAGTTATGAACTAAAATTCAGCATAAAATGCAGCCACTGTCCCAATCAGAGAGTCTACTGCAATCGTCACCAACACTCCTGCCAAGGTTTAAATATGCCTATGCTTAAAAGTGAGGCAATGACCTAGACAGGAGCCCATCCAACTAGCTCTTGGATTCACTCTGGTGGTCCTGGGTTCAAGATGCAGGTCTAGTCCTTCTCACTCAGGCAGCAGAGCAGCAGTGCAGCAGAGTAGCAGTCCTTCTTGCAGAGCAGCACAACAGTCCTTCTGGGCCTTCCACAGGTCCAGAGTTTTACTGGAGAGTTGGGTCTGAGATTCCAATAATTATACTTGGTGCCAGCATTGAAGTAGGAGAGGATTCTGGAGGTTTACACCCCCAGTGGTGTTTGGAATTCCCTGCCTTCCTGCCCCCACCTCGGCTTGTCTGAGGGCACAAAAGACAGACTAGTGTCAAACCCTTTGTGAGTGTGTTCAGGCAGAGGCTATGTGATGTGCAGTGAAGTGTGGCAGGGGACAGTTCTTCCCCGCTATTAAGTCAGAGATGGCCCATTCTGCCAATATATATTCCCCCTTTGGCTCACTGTTTGGCAGCAATACACAAAAAACTGCCAGCTACACCTAATCATGTGATCCAGTGCGCAGACTGCAGACACCAAATGGTAACTTAGGCTGAAAAAATGCCAAATTTCTAAAAGTGAAATTTTCAGAACTAACTTAAAATCAGACTTTATAATTAAGGAGGATAATAAAGTACAATTTTCTAGACAGCACGCTCGATATTCCCATATGCTCCACATTGGAAGTTATCATTTATTAAAGGTAAGAATGTAACCCAATGTTATCTTATGTAGTAGTGAAAAGTGAATTTAGGAGTTTTTCACTACCAGGACTTCCTAAAAGTAGCATTTTCAGAATTGTGACTTAAAATCCAACTTTACCATTAAAGAAGATCTTAAAGTACAGTTCTTTAGGCACCAAAATGGGCATTCCAGTCTGCTCCCGATTGGAAGTTATCACTTATTAAATGTAACAAGGTACTCCAGTGTTAGAGTTTTTCACTAACAGGACATTTAAAACATACAAGTTCATGTCCAGCTCTGTAAATACACTGTGTTCTGTCCTAGGGGCTGTGTATGGGCTACCCTATAAAAAAGAAGGTTTTGACCTGGGGAAAGGTTTATTTTACCTGGGTGAATTGGCATTAAGCTGCATGCACAGGCTATAATTGGAGGCCTGAGAAAGACTTAATGGGCTACTTAAGTGGATGACACAAGAGTGTTGCAGACCCACTAGTAGCATTCAATTTACAGGTGCTGGGTACATGTATTACCACTGTGCTACGGACTTACAGGTAAATTAAATGTGCCAATTGGGTGTAAGCCAGTGTCACCGTTATTTAGGGAGTGAGTACACATGCTTTAGCACTGGTTAGAAGTGGTAAAATGCACTAATTCCTAGGGCCAACAAAGGTGAGAGGAGCAAAAATGGAGGAGAAAGGATAAACGTTTGGGGGAAGATCACCCTAAGGATGACAGGTGTAACAGGACTACTTACCTCTGCAAATTGTTAGGGAGAAGGCAGTGGTCCAAATGACCTCTACCAGCTAGCAAACAAACTATTGAAAAAAAGGAAAATTATTTCTTCTTTCAAAGCATCACTTTGTTTTTTTAAGGAAAATGGCCTGCATTTGAAATAATTTATATTATATTAAAAATCAATCACAGACATGTTGGTCTGCAGACCATGGCCTGTAATCACAGCTAGTCACAAATTGTGACCTATTTCATTAATATTCATGAGAGACACCAGATTACAACCCACTATGATTCAGAAGTTTGCAAAATTACCGATTATGACATAGGTTGATCTGTAAATTCTTAGCTGATCATAAACATGGTTGATTTACATCCAATATTTTGGACCAGTTTTTTGTACATAGGGCTCTGACATTATTTTTTTTTCTATAGGGCTCCGATTACCCCAAAGAACTTCTTGGCACTACGATTGCAACTGCACACTGCAATCAAAATGGAATTACTCTTTTAAATAGACAGTTTTCTCCTAAAAGTAAATGTATTCTCAATAAATCTCAGGCAGAAAGAAAAGGCATTTCACATGTGTTGGCCCACAGTTAAAAATGTTAAGGATAAGTTGCTTAATTGAATATGTAAAAAGACAGTGTATGAAATTGGGTTACTGGTTGAGGTGGGGTAAAGCCCTACTCAAGCAGCAGCCACAATCCTTGTCAGGGTGAAGTCACAATTAACCCCAAATGAACCAGTGCATAACCCTCTGGTAGCTTGGCACATAAGCAGACAGGCTTGATTTAGAAGCAATGTGTAAAGTATTTATGGAACACTGCAAACATCAATATAGTGAAACACAACACAAGAAAAGTCCAATGTTAATTTAAATAATTAAAGATCCAAACAACAAAAAATCCAATTAGTAGAACCAGATATATGCAATTTTAAACATTTAAGTGAAAATAGTGCCAAAAAGCAAAGAACGCTAGCTGTGGCTACTGAGTCATTTCAAATCAGAGTAAAGTCACAAGCTCAATCATGGAGTGCAGGCAGGCCACAAGATCCTATCTAGGCATGCTGCACTAAAGTACCTTAAGTCCTGGCTGCTGGGCGTTGTGAAGTCCTGTGTCGAGGATGTGTAGTGTACCAGTGGTTTCTAGGAGCTGTGATGCGAGACCCTCTGTTGGCAGTGAGGATTCTGTTGATGAGGGGCTTTCAATGCAAAGGTCTGCGTCAAGATGTGTCACACACTGGCTGATTCCGAAGAAGCTGCAGGACTTGTGATGTGGATTCCTGCATCATCCTCATGTATTGCACAGCAGCAGTTCCTGAAGGCTGTAGGCGGTGATTCGAAGTCTTGCACTGGAAATGAACCATGCAGCAGTCCCGATGTGAAATTGGGTGAGGCGATGCATCATGTAGAGCCTCTGATGCTGTGTTTCTACGGCTCCGATGCATCTGTTCTGCTGAGACCACTGTTAGGGCTTTTAGGCCACCTTCAGACCCAGTTCCAGGAGTCCAGAACTGAGGTGGCACCACCTGGGAGGGTAGGCCTCACAGTTTCCAGAATCAAGGTGCTGGGTAGAAGATGGAGCAAGCCTGTTTTGTTCTTCAGGCTTCTGATAGGGAGGCCAGCCAACTAACCCTTAGATTCATTCTAGTTGTCCTGGGCTCAAGATGCCAGTCCAGTCCTTCACTCAGGCAGGAGGGCAGCATGGCAGCACAGCAGGGCAACCGAGTGGAGGCACATCTTGCAGCAGAGAAGCCCAGAGGTTCTTCTTCTGAGTCTTCCACAGATCCAGATGTGTACTGAAGAGTTGTGGTCTGAGGTCCAATATTTATACCTGGTGCACCTAGAAGTGCTTGAAATGTCCTGCCTCACAGCCCCGGCCCCATATTGTCTGGGACCACAATAGACTAGTATAAAACCCTTTGTGAGAGTGCTCTGGCAGGCCATTGTGATGGGCAAGTGTAGTAGGTTATAACTCCACCCGCTCATTAACTCAGAGTAGCCCATCATGCCAACACCTAGCTCCTCTTTGTCTCACTGTCTGGGAGCAAACACACAAAGGCCAACTGCCAACTACACCTAGTCATGTGACCAGAGATACAGGCAGCAGGCACCAAATAGTTGGGAGCAGAAATTGCCATCTTTCTATCAGTGGCAGTTTCCAAATTTTGCCTAAAAATCAATCAACTTTCAGTTATATCACCTAATAGCCCTGAAGAAGTCGTGGGTTTGTACCCTGACGAAACACGTGTTGGCTGGGCAATCGATCTTCATTAAATACAGAGAACACAAGACACTTGGAGTGTTCTCCCTATGTATTACTTGTTTGACTGTTCTGTGTGGTGATTCGCCTAATATTTCACAAAGTCAGAGACGCAGAATTTGCTCTGAAGTTCACAACAATGTGCTCACAGGCATCCTGTACAGAATGGGGAATACTTTGTAACATTTTACAAGCATTTCTTCCCATAGGGAAAAGATAGAAAAATAATGTTTAGGCTCTCTGAACTCAGAATCTAATAACACATCTTTTACTAAATGTGGTTTTTAAATTGTGTGTTTAAAAATTCCACTTTTAGAAAGTAGGCATTTTCTTTAACCATTCTGTGTGCCACTGCCTGTTTGTGTATTGACTTCTGGTTTTAGAGTGACAGGGGCTGGGGAGGTGCATTCTCTCAGACAGCCACCGGAGGGGGTGTTGATGTATGTCCTGCCTTTTCTGAATGAGTCAGGGCTGGGCCAAATAGACCTGGGCTGTATTCCGAGTAGGGGGAGGAGTTCTCACTAGCACCTGAATAGGCCAGGTCTGCATTTAGATTGGTGGCAGGAGATTTCCCTTGCAACTGAATAACGCCTGTCTGCCTTACACAATGTTGTCTCCTCCTCCTGCCAGGCAGCTGCACCAGAGAGGACAGAACTGGTTTGGACTGGGCTCAGAGACCCTTGCACAAAGAGAACAACAACATTTTGGGGTATAAATATTAGACCTAAAACCCCTGAACTTTAGACTACTTCTGGAATCAAGAGGAACCTTTGCCAAGGAGAAGAGCTGGAGAAACTGAGGAGACATACTGCCCTTGCTGTGTGTCTGGGATTGTCCAGCAGTAGTTGTTTTTGCCAAGAAAAGGACAAGGACTTTGCTGTGTGCTTTGTCCCCTACTTGAGGAAAGTCTCCAAGGCCTTGAATAGAGCTTGCCTCCTGTTTTGAAGTCTCAGGAAAAACACAGACGTAACCCCCAGCTCCTCTGAACTTCCTTACTGGGAGTTCTGACCTGCCAAGAAATGCCTGTGACTGTGTGGGGCCTCTGGCGGTTGTTTCTGCTGCTGGGATCTGGAAAGCAACGCAACAACAAGAACATTTATGCATAGCTCTTCTTGCAACAGTTTTTCTGACGCAACGCAGTGGTGCGAGAAGAATCTCCCCGCACTGCCTTGCCGCTGCTGAAACCGATGCAGCGCCTGTCACGGCTGCAAGAATCAACGCATCGAGAGATCGCGGCTGAAGGACCCAACGCAGCGCCACTTGACGCTGCCGCATTGTTCGCCAACGCATCCAGGATTTCCACGCATCGTCCACGCATCGTCCACGCATCGTCCACGCATCGTCCACGCATGCAAGTTTTTCCCGATGCATCACCCGCTAATCAGAGTCGTTTCAGAATCGACGCATGGCTTTCCCCTACAGCTGGAACCCAACACATCTCTCCCCTGTGTACAGTGGAACTGTCGCATCGCAACCACGAAGGTCTCAGGAACAACGCATCTAATTGTTTTTTTACGCTTCCCATCGCTGCGGCTGTTTGGCTTGGTGAATTTTGTCGCAACTACAGGTACTTTGCAAAAAATCACGCATCCATAGTTTTCTATGGACTCAGTTGCTAAAACGTTTTGAAGGTAATTTTTCTTAATACTTGTATGTTAGATTTTTGTAGTTTTGATTTTGTTAAGTATAGGTAAAGATACTTTATTTTTCTAAACCGGTGTGGTGTCCATTTGTGGTGTTATCACTGTGTTACTGTGAGTGTTGGTAAAATACTTTACACATTGCCTTTGGGATAAACCTGTCTGCTCGTGCCAAGTTACCAAGGGGTTGAACAGGGGTTATCTAAAGTGTGTATCCCCCTTACTCTGACTAGAAGCAAGGGTCCCTATTTAGACAAAGGTACCTACCTCTGCCAACTAGAGACCCCCATTTCAGGAACAATAACTTACATTAAAAACAAATGAAAAACCCTTTCACAGAAATGTTGAGATAACAACAGACTACAATATTTAAGTATCATCACAGTGTAGCCATGAAAAATACCTAAGGAAAATCTCCTTTACATGGAATGAGTGACCAGTTGAAAAGACAATATTTATTTTGTTCCAAAGCAAGCGTAGGCAATGGAACACGATTTTCCTAAAACAAAACGAGGCCAAAGACAGGCCTAAACAAGGAACGAACAGAATCAAAGAGCATGTAATTTCATTTTGTTAGGATTTCTGGTTATACTGCTGCTTTATTGTAATGTCAGAAGGAGGGCGGAAAATTGAAAACTTTAATCTCTGGAGGTCTGAAAGAATAATTCGACTGCAATCCAGGAAGATTGAAACTAGGGCTCCGGGAACATTTTCCTTTCTACCTGGCAGATGAATCTATGATTTGTATTCTAGGATTTTAAATGAGATTCTGCTGCATCGCCGGTGGATTTGATTGATAATGCACACGAGGCCACTCAGTAAAATGATACAGTGTACATCAAAGCATGAGAGATAATTTTCGACGAAATGCATGCACTGTATCTGAAGGTGAGTTATGAGTCTTTGTTTCACAGTTTATGGAACACAGTTTCATTTAGAGACTCGATGTGTTGTCTCAGCATTGTTTATCAAAGTGCACTCAGTGCAAGCCCTTAGCCTCAGAGGAAAGGTGTCATGTCAAAGGGACAAAATCAAACTCCTGCAGAAGCATTATTCCTAATACTCGTCCGGAAAAAAAACGTTGACAGGCTGTTTTGTGATCTGCATACATAATACACGCTAAGAATACACTGAGACAAGCAACCATCATTCACCTGCAAGCTAAACACACACAATATTGCAAGGAGGAATAAAATGCTGGCCAGTGAGGTAGCTAGATGCAGGTGTTAAGTCATCTATCCATTTCAGATCCTCATTCTGTGAATCTGTTTTTGATAAGACTCCTATCTTGGTGAGTATACTGAAAATAAATAATCACAATGGCATTATGGTGTCTGACCTACTGCCTTTTCTTTGTTTTCTTGCTTCTGTGTGTTTTTATTCATGGCCACTGTACTTGCTGCCTCTGTGGGTCACAGCTTACTGACCTTCTAATGTATTCATAATTCAACCCCCAAAAAATCGAAAGCATTTCATTTTTCTGAAAAACAGGCCAATACACCATCGTTGTAGGAGCTTACTAGATGAAATTTTAATGTATGGCAGCCTCCATTTAACACCTTGTTGGCTAAGAGAGCCCCACTCAGCTGCCATTTGCTGAGCCGTGTTTTTAACAATTGGACAATTTGTGCATGACCTTTTTCCTCAAATGATATTCAGGCCAGCTAAAATTAGATCAAATTTCGTTTTTTTGGGGGGTAAAATGGCAGAAAGTGCTGCACAAGAAAATTGGCTTTTTGTCTACAGGTGCCACCAACAGAAGGTATGTGCAAAGAATGCCCACTTCCTGGGGGATAGCCCTCTGGCGTAACAAAACTTGAGGGGGCACCTCTACAAGGTAATTGGAGGGCCCCCTCTGGACTCATTAAGGAGCTCTATAGGCAGAGTACTATGCTGAGGGTGCCCCCTGGAACTTGGGGGTCCCCCTGCACCACGGGGGCTGTGAGGGCTTGTGTTATGCCATTGGGAGAGCCCAGTCACCTGTATGGGACAGGAAAGGTCACCAGACTACCAGATGTCACTGTCTGTGGTGGTCTGGATTAGACATAAAACTGAAAGGGTCAGGCCGATAGGTTCTAGAACTGTTCTAGAGAAACATTCAGATGGTTCATTTTCGCAGCAAGGAAGCATAAAGGGGAGATAGCTCGTTAACAGACAGTCAATTAGTCAACAATCCTTCTTTTTGCATAATGAGCCCTGGACTACTAAGTAAGGTTAAGACATTTATTACAAACCCAAAAACAACTGGCCATATAGACACATCAATACGAGGGTATAGAAATACAAAGGAATTAGCATAAAGCCAAATCTGCACATCCAATTTAGGCAGTGCAGTATGAACAAAACTATCAATTCAAGAAGTAGGATACAGAAAATCAGGAAGCATGAGTCCAAATATCCCTACATCGAGAGTTAGTGAGAAAAAGCATTACATCTATCCCTACTCTAGGACTAAGGTGACATCCTTAAAAAAGCATTCCCTAAAACAGATAAAAGGTGTCAGTATGTGGAGTCTTCCCAAGCTAAGAAGTCTCTCCACCATCAATGGGTCAAGTAGAATAAAGCCACTATCACAAAGAAAGAGCTTGTTGTGATGCTCTCTCTGAAGGCAAGAAATAAGTGGGCTCTTTCCCTAATTCCAAAAATCAGTTATTCACAGATAACATTCCTGTCATGCATCTTCCATCACGCCATCCACTCTGGGTACCGTCCTGGATGTACTTCTCCATAATGTCGACCATGTACCTTACTCACAACAATTTGTCCTTTGTTCCCAGACATTCTCATGTGTTAAACATAGTGTCGTTCCTTTATCAACTGAAGCCACACAATTGTAACTTCTTCCTTCCTTGCCTAGCTAACAAAACAAAGAGATTATTCTACCTAAAAGAGCACTTCTTCACCTGCAATACAAAACATGAGAAACAACTGATTCCACAGAACACATGAAACTCAACTATCAATTCGAAAGCGAGAGTTTTCAGGGACGTGCATTTCAGGCCTCCAAATTTCAGCTCACACAAGAAAGCACCCTGTAAATTTTAGGAAATCACATGAACATTAATGCAATTTCAACTAAATGCGTTTCCTTACATTGAAATGTCATACTTAATAAACACATTTAGTACATGAATATTAGTCAGTTTCACAGTATGTTTTCCATGCTGATGTTTACTGCTAGCTGCATTCATTTGCTACGTTATTTCTCCATACTACTTATCAATGGCCTAGAATACATCACATATTCATGTCAATACATTTCACAAATTAACACTTCATGTTAATACAGCTTCAAGATTATATTCGGGTATGCTCTACACATGATTATGAGGCACCCCTACAAATAAAATGAGATTTCGCTCCATCTTCTACCCCCTCTGATGACGCTGAGTCATCATAAAACACTTCAAAACATCCCTGCAGAGCAGACCGATCTAAACAGATGTTGTAGCTAATTGTCTCTGTCTGAACTCCTCCATTCTCTTCCAATTCTCATAGTGACTGTCCTGCAGTCTTTCCATCCTTCTCTCTCTTTCCCTCAAGGAGTTCTCCACTTGCCTAGCTTTGTACCACTTAAATGCCCTTATCATCCCTCAAAAGATGATGATACAGATTATAACGATTATTATAGGTTTCATGATGTACCCAAAGATTCCACTTCCTAGATTTGCAAACCAACTTCCAATTTGTGCCAGATCCTTTTCCAATTGTGTCCCAGATCTTGTATCTCATTATGTATATCAGTGATGTATTATTATATGCCGTCAGATCTTTATTTCTATTGAGAATATAAGTACAACACTGTTGGACCTTTAGCATCAGTCAGACTCCGCCTTCTTTTGCCAGTAACACATTTAAAGCAGAACGGTTGTGCATCACCATCGCCCTTCTCAAGACCATTTCCCATCTATGAGTAGTAAGGAATGAGCTGTGTTAACAGACAGCTTATCCACTATGGTGGACAGCTTTCTAATATTAATGTCATTCAACACTATTCCCAAACTAGGTATCATTGTTCTACATATATCTCCCAAAACTTCTCCAGCAGTCAGTCACCGTTTCTCTCTGCTGTTAGATATTCCTTCCAAACCCTCCAAATCCTCCACATAATATATCTTTGGAAACACAACCGCCACATGATAAGTACTATACCATTTGCTAGAAAGTCAAACATATGCATTCTTTCCACACACAAAATACACTCCTGGTGGCATTCAAACTGACTCTTGCAGAAACGTTTTTCACTAATCATTTACAGGAAGATAAGATCACAGGCACTCTGTCCCACAAATAGTGTATCATACCGGCTCTGAACTTGACATTTGCAAAGCTTGCCTAGTTGTACCCAATCGAAAGCTATAGGACTAGAACTTCCGTTAGCCTTATGAGCTAACTCCTTCTCGGTCCACTCGGAATTCTTATCCTTATCATTGGACTTAATAACTAATCCACAATGTCTATTGTCTACTTGTTCAATGAATTTCTTTTCTATGTCTGTTAGTATGCAAGTTACGTTATGTCTATGCACTTAAGCAGTATCTAGTATTACTGCTTCCAAGAAATAATTTTCCATTCTTTATATTTGCTTCTAGTAATCAAATTTGTTCAGAATTTTATATACCGGGATTTCAGAAAGTCCCACTTCATAATTTGAGAAGTATTAGCCTTTTTCATAAAACATACTGAGAAGTAAACTACAGCTTATACCATAACTCATGGGCAAGTGATGGCAACGTATTCCCTCCTCAACCGATGCAGGTAATTGCATGCACACAGTCTCTAACCTCCATAGTGTCAACATACTCATACAGCAACTTAGCAGAAGCATTAAATGTATAATCACCCTTTGGATAGGTCTACATGAAGTAAGCGACTAGTCTGCTCTATTAAGCCCTTCTCAGATCCTAGTGTACCCTCCTTTGAGGCAGCAGTGGTAGATTTGGATGTCCCATGTACCGCCACTCCATGTCCCTCACTTTTGTGTGCACTTAAAATTGACTCTGTAATGACTACAGCTATTACAATAAATACCCCTATATTAAGTGTACCTACAATATATTTGTGCCCACGATTCGAGTTTCCAGACTTCACTTTTAGAGTAGCTTGGGTCAGTTTGTAAAAGGATCAGCACACAGAATCTCCTTTCTCCACCTCTTATCCACGTATAACAAGGTTCTCAAGAAACTTTCTCTTGGAAAGTTCTTTTCAACAGTCTCTATTTACAGTATTAACACAGCTTGAAAGACTTCCCTAGCCCTCTTTCTTCTTCTTCTAGAGAGAAATACCTATTTTCATCCTTCTTCCACAGGGGCCTAGGCTATCTTCTTCAAGCAAATTATTTACAGTTCAGGGTTCAATGTACATCAGATCAGAGCCAACCTCCTCAATGACGCATTGTAACAGTTCAGCTCTCAATGTTGTTATCTCTTGAGGAGACTTTGGTGCACTGAACTTTGGAAATTCAATGTCCTCTAGAATAAGAGTCCGTAAGCCACTCAACCTCGGTGGAAAAGGTACAGTCAATGACAGAAGTGCATTGGCTTCATTTCCAGGAACTATCAGCAAGATCTCCACAACCATTATCGAAATCTTGGACTTTGCTCTCCCCAGGACTTGCAACCAGATAAGTCCACTTGGGAGAGGAATACCTCTGACACAGAATTCTTGCTGTCCTTGAACTTTTTGCACCTCCTCTGTTTTGTTCTGTTTCACTCAGATCAGACTCTGAAGATTCACCTATTGGTGCAAGTTCTCTTTCAGGTGCGAGTCTCAGATTTCTCTTCCTTTGTCTCACAGGCCACGTTTCACCTGCAGCATCTTTCTTCCTCAACTCCACACAACCATGTATCACACCAGTCTCTTCCACTGAGTCAGATTCTCTGTCACTCGTCCTCAGAGTCAATACCAAGATCTTGTGTAGCTTTACCCCCTCAGATTGATCTGGTGTTTATCCAGTCACTTCAGATAGCTCTACAGCCTGGCTTGTCCCCTGCTGTGACCCCTCGGTCAGGACTGGAAATACCTCTGGGCGTGGAGTTGTTTTATAAGATGGCCTGTGATTCGTCTGGTATGTGAAACATGGACCCATTTCGGCACTCCACCATGCTTCACAACAGTGTAAGTCACCATTATCACTTGATATGGCCCACGCCACTCCAACGAGAGTCAAGACAGTTTTTCCTCATGTGCTTTCTGATGAGAACCCAATCGCCTGCGTTCAGGTCGTGACATAGGTCTTTTGAATTCGGTGCAGTCGCTGCTTCAACCTGATGAGACACAGAACGAACCACTTCAGCCAATCCCTTACAGTAATCAAGGATCAAATCACCTGTGATGTTCAATAATGCAGTAGCAGACACTGCAAGCAAACACATTACTCTTCAACATCCAGTTCTCCTGTCAGGAATGCAGTGCAGACTCATTAGCACTAGAGGCAATGCATAAGGCCACTTCAGAGACATTGAAGCACACACCTCAGTCAACCTCAATTTCAAAGCACTGTTGATTTGCTCCACCATTCCTGATGCTTCTGGCCTGTAACTACAATGTAGTCTTTGATCCACACTCAATACGGTGCACAGCAACTTCATTACTTCATTGTGGAAGAGTGTACCTCTATCTGATTCCAATGTAGTTAGATATCCGAATCAAGGAATGAGTTCCCTCAAAAACAACTTTGCTGCTGTGAGGCTATCATACCTTCTAGTCGGGTAGTCTTCAGCACATCGAGAAAAGATGCACACAACAACCAGAATGTATCTCAAACCATTACACACAAGCATCTCAACAAAATCCATTTAGATCTGGTTCAAGGGACCCCCTGATCTGCCAAAGTGACTCAAGGCACAACAGTTTTCTTTCCAGCGTTCATTTGTTGACACATGAGATACCAATGACACACAGCTTCTGGATTCACTCGAAACATCGGATTGAACCAAGTTTTTCTGAACACACTCACCATTGCATCCCTTCCTGTGTGGGCTGCTCCATGAATCTGCCTTGCCATTGGATGTAACAAACAAATTGGCAACACGGCTCAGCCATCAACTGACACCCAAATGTCATTTTCCCCATTCTCACAACCTGCTCTGATCAAACCCGCTTGTTCCGCATCTGTGGCCTCAATTTGCAAACGCCTCACGTCGTCCCAGGTATCAGCAACTGTTCGCACCATGCTGAGTTCAGTCTTCTCTGTGCTCTTGCCAGTATACTCCCCATTGAAAAGGCATGCAAGAATAGCACAGTAACTTGCAACTTCATCACCTTAACTATTCCTGATGGTAGCAAAATCATTTCCCTTCCCATGGGCAGCGCAATTAACTACAGCCACTTCTCTTGGCAATTGTAAAGCTTCCAACAGTTATCACACATACTCCCCATTCCGTATCAGGGAACCTGACGACGTTAAGAACCCTATCTGCAACCATAGCTGTTGAAAGTCATGAACTAAACCGAAACTGTACTGGCTATTAGTATTGATGGTGACTCGGATCTGTTCAGAAACTCGTCATAGGTGCGTCAAGGCAATGATTTTAGCCACTTGTGCAGAGTGTACTCCCTGTAAGCAGACAGCTTCCACCACTCTAGAGATGGTACAGACAGCAAACGCTGCTCTCAAATTTCTTTCATTGTCTCCTAGGACTAGGCCGTGAACTTCGCTCCGTTCCCGGAGTTTTTCGCACTTTGAGCTCAGTGGAGCTTACAGAGTTCCCAAAACACACATCACTGATGTTTTTTTACGCTTGCACTTGTCAACGGTAAATTGACAAATGAGGAAAATCAAACGCTAGAATACTTCCCAGTGAGATTTCTCAGCATGGGCAGTCGCAGATGGTTGGTACTGCTGGCATTGAGAAACCTTCCGTACGCGTTGAGGAAGCTGCCGCTCAAGAAGAACTTCTACTCGAGTGGCAGAAAGAAGCAGTGCCCTCTTGTGCTGCGTGTGATGCAGTTAGTTATGATTTTGCAGCGCAGGACAAACCCCCAACGCTAAAAATCAGTGTGAATGGCACTAGGTAATGCACTCTGCAGCTCGCGGAACTTTGCGTAGCTTGGTGGACCTCTGGAAACTCCACCCAGGTGACCCATCAACAAAATAGACTTGATCAGGCAATACATCATCGCCAATGTCAGGTCTCGGTTTAGTGCAAAGCTCAGTGACATCCAGACAGTCATGGTCTTCGCATTCTTACTCATCAGCACTTGGAATAGGAAACAAGGTAGCAGGATTTAGGACAGAACATCACTTCAGTCACATTTTGGGTAGCGAGTAACACTTGCTCATACCTTACCGGCCTATTGTTTGTCTAATGCTGCCTTTTGGTTCTTGTCATCAGGAGCCCCACTGAGTGTGGCACATTTAGAGTAAGGGCCGGGGATGACCCATCACAATGTTTTCACATCGTTCAATACTGATACCTGTTGCAGCAACGGATTTGAGACATCCGGGCAATGCTAAAGCTACAGGATCTAGAGTAGCTGAGAAATAGACCACTGGTCTACTGCACCTAAATGTTTCTGGGTGACTACAGGAGAAGCACAACCCTCTCGTTCATGACAGAAAAGTGAAAAAGCTTTATTGCAGTCAGGTATTCCCAAATCTGGAGCGCGACACAAGCACTCTCTCAACTCCAGCGAAAATTAGGAATCCATTGCCGGCAGTAGCCAATTATTCCTAAAAACATTCTAACCCCCCCCCTTTGGGTACTGGGTGGATTCATTTTCATGATCGCCTCCACTCTCCTTTTGCCTTTTTTGATTCTATGACCCAAATACTGTACTTTGTTCAGACAGTACTGAAGCTTACTCAGAGACTCTTTTTGCACATTGTCAGCTGATGGTTCAGTAAGGCAACGGTATCATCCCTGCAAGCCTCCCATGTTTCTGGCGTATTGAGAAGGTCGTAAATATACTAGACCAACACTGAATTTCGGGGCAGAATCCTGTTCTCAAGATTCTTCTTCAGGACCTGATTGAATATGAATGGACTTTCAGTATACCCTTGAGGGATACGACACCATGTTAAGACACAATTCTCCAGAGAGAAAGCAAATAAAAATTGTCTCTCCTCATGCAACAGGATTGAGAAAAATGCTTGCCAGAGGTCAATCACTTGGAACCAGGGAGCTTCGCAAGGAATCTGAAATAGGATTACAGATGGATTCGGTACCATGGGACAACATGGAATAACTATGCTATTAACCTTTCTAAGGTCTTGAACAATACAACATTTCCCACTCCGCTTCTGCAGTTCCATTATAGGAGAATTACACGGAATTCCTATGATCTCTTTTAGGATGTCCTGCACAATTAAGGACTCAATTACAGGTGTAATCCCTGCCACTGTTTCTGGGGTCAGATTGTACTATGGTGTTCTCGGAAATTCTGCATTTGACTTGATCTGTATACGGACTGGCTCAACGCCTCGAATCAGTCTTCTCCTGAGAAGTCCCATACCACCGGAGAGATAGTGTCTCTCAAATCCAGCGGCATGTCTTCCACTGTCAGTAAAGGAAACAAGGCAGCACAAATGTTCTGATTAGCCAATTTGAAAGTAATGTTCTCATCATTAGTCTGTTAGTAAGATCTGATTTGGAGAATGGTGTTCTCAGGATAGAGGATGCTCGTTTACCAGGTTAAAACCCTCTTAGTAAGAATGGCTTTGCACGTTTTATCTAGTTTGGTCTACTTTGGTTGGCTTACTATAAGGTTTTAGCAGCAGAGTTGTGTAGAGTTTTTACAATTCTAGTTATTAGTGTTTTTTACTCTAATGCATAGGTACCTTACGGGGCAAACAAGAGTGTGGGATTTAAGAGTGCCCTAAACAAGTATTATATTGAGCGTTTTGTTGGTTATCCTAGCATTTTGCATCTCCCCCTTGGAGAGGGAGGTACAAAGAGGACAGGCTTGAGGTAATAGGAGTGACAGTTACAGACAGCATCAAGCACAGAGGGTATGCTGGAGGCACTAGGTGTGATAGTTCTAGTGAGCAATAACCACTTTTCCCTTCTATGTTGTATTGTTTTATTGGTGTATATTGAAAGGCATTAGGTGGAAATTTAATTTGGTTCACAGCATTTATAAAACAGCTCAGTGTATACATTACCTACTTCGTACTGTGAACATCTTCTTACTTTGTCTATGAATTTGTAGTGGTTATGTTTTATCTTCAGAATTAAATTGTATATTTTAGATTTGGTTAGACCCATGCACCCTGCACTTTCAACAAGGTATATTGTGCAGACTACCTGAATAATAGAACTTTGCTAATTGTATTGTTAATTAAGCATTTTGAAGATGCGGTGTATCATGTTGATAGTTCTTTTTAAATTGTTATGGTTTTAATTAACTATGCAATACAACTTATTACTTAAAACATAATACTTAGTCTGCAATTTGATTCCCTTTGGTGTGCAGTAGATGGTACACTTCAAATTGCCCAAGAGGTCATCAATAGCAGACAGACAGGACTCAAATCACACACCATGAACTTGTCGGTGATCCTGGAAGGTTCCGATTTTCACTGGCACCTCGTTCTTCAAAAGGTTTGTCAATTTTTTAATAGAGGCTCCTACAACTTGGATTGACCTTCCCGAGAGGGGCAGGTTTGGGGCTACTGCAGATCGCACTTTAGAACAGGTAGCACCAGTATCAATTACGAATATAATGGGGTGACCATCTACATCTTCTTCTATGTATGGTGCACTCTGGTCTACCTCTAAGCCTGCATCAAGTGTGCAGTCTTCCTCAGGCAGCATCATAAGAATGGGCCCAGATCCAATCCGTCCATCACTTCCATCAAAGATATCTGGCCCTAACCAACACCCCAACATTCGATAGGAACAGAGTCCATTCACCCACCTAGGGATGCAATATCAAATCTTAAACATAGCAACCCACGAAAACAAACTTAGGCACCATATGACATGCTGTAGTGCACTCCCCCTCAATTTTTTAGGCTGCATCGCATTATTTAAAAGTATTTCACTCCCCCAATTGCTATATACTTTTCAAAACTATCCAAATATGATACCACCCAAATGGTATCGCAAATCGCAATTGTAAAATGATGGATATGCTTGGAGACACTCCTCTCTGAGGGTAGCACACACTAAGGGCCCGATTACAATGCAGTTAGGAAAGCATTACCACCTAGGGGTGATTACAATGCAGTTAGGAAGGCCTCCTAATGGCATTTGGTCCTTCGAAATTGGATCTGGAACGTGTCTCCCCGACCGAGGGCCAGATTACAATGCAGTTGGGAACATAGGCTCCCATAGACGTCAATGGGAGTCCAACCAAATCGCATCTGGAAGCATCCGGATGCATCATACTCGGTCAGTCGGACTCTCCCGATTCAAGTTGGTCGGAAACCGTTTCCAAACCGATTCGATCGGGAAGATTTTGTAACTGCATCATAATCGGGCCCTAAGCGTATTCAATCGCTATTGGATAGGGGATTGGGGGCAGTAGATATACAACTGCAATATTGGGCAGCTCAAATGGTTCCTATAAATAACTGGATATTCGGAGACAAAGCATACCCAGCCATCAGACTGGAGGTGGTAGGATTCTGCAACTCTGCCCGATGGTCCTGACTCTTCCCTCACGGGCATACCAGATTACGGCTGTCCCTATAGAGTGCTGGCACTTTGCCCTGAAACAGATGGGTTAGTGCGGGCCAATCACTAAGGAAACACCATTGTGGCAGGGGTCCTGGCTTACGCGTATGTTGTGCCTGAAAATATTTCACAATATGACAAGATAGGCATCTCCAAGTTAGGGAATATATGGGCACATAGACAAATGCTTTCTTTTGAACAATTGATCTCATAATACGAACTACACTGATCACAATTCTTTCAATATTTACAACTGAGACATGCCCTGGAACAAGTGAAGGTAGAGTCTGATCCGCTCTAAGAATATAAACCCCTTGGGCCCAAACTCACAAATGTGAAAATTGGCCACAAAGTTTTATCCCATTTGCAATGGACCCTGATTGATCAACATGCCCATTAATATGGGCCATGGACTTGGGAGAGTTGGAAGAGGAAGATTGGGAGCAGCACAAAATGACAAGCAGTTGGTGATTCCCGCATGATTTAGTGTAATCCAATTCAAATTCCTCCACAGGGTCTATTTTACACTTCCCAAATTATGTCTGATGGGAAGAACCCAGAATATGTCAGATGCAGAGCCTATGTCGGGAACTGGATACACACTGCTTGGGAATGCCCGATTAGATTTAAATACTGGGACAAAATCTTTTCTATTTTGGAGGACATGATAGGTTTCCAGTTAGAGCAATACACCAAAATAGTGTTATTGGGAATATTTCTGGGATGGAAAGGCCTTCGGGTTTAACACATCCTAGTAGGGATTGGGTGCACAATCACCAGAAAGGATATAGCAAAGTATTGGAGATTTGCGACCCACCCACCAATACAGAAGTGACTTAGGGGCATGGACTTCTGTGTAATTGCAGAAGAGGCAGTCTATAAGTCCCACTGCTGCCTGCATAAGTGCACCAAGACTTGGGGCTCATCAACCAGTCACCCTAAGCATCGGGGCAATGGAGTAAGGGGCGGGGATTAAACTTAGGCGGGATGGCCAGTAGGGGTTTGGACCTTGGCCTGAGGGGGGTTATTGGGGCACGAGAGGGGCAGAATTGTGGTCCTGTTACTTTGTAATTAAATAAGCTAAATTCAGGGTCCAGCAAAGTATATGGCTCTTGTGTACCATACAGACAACTTGGTTTTGTTATCATAAAACAATAAAAATAAATTAAAAATACATATATATGGTTGCACCTTGTCAAGGTATACAAATACTTTTTTTCAAAATGTATTTAATAAAATTATATGTGAATAAATGGTCATTCACAGAAGGTCCTGCTTCCAAAGTTGCCATGTTGCCTAACTTGTGGTTAATATTCATGTTTACGGGCATGATCTAAAATTTGCCAGACATGGTAAACAGATATTGTGGAGTACCCTGTATACTATACCCTTGATCCACCTGTTCTCTTGAGAGTGTTGGGTAGACTGTCATCTTTCTGATGGCAGTACCCCCCCCCCCCCCGGCTCTGCTAATGGGAGTCTTAATCCAAAGGGCTAATAGTGTACAATCCATCGAAGTAAGGACACCCACCATTTAACAGAGAGAATGGTCTGATGTTTTCTTCTGGCCATCACTGTCAGAAAACCCTGGCTGTATCAGACCGGAAAAAAGAATAATAACCCCACTCCCTAGGAGAAAAATCATGGGGGGTTTAATTATTTTTTGTTTTTCAAAAACAGACTAGTTTTGGAAGTTTGTTTTTGGAAAACAAAATGTTTGCTGCTCTGTCACCTGAAAAATTGCTACGAGCATCCAACTTGCTGTGCAAGAAACAGGTATTTTATATTATTAAATTGATCTTTGTTCAAATATCAAGCAATATGACAAAGTAAAGCTCAAATATAGCATTTCTGACATGATCTATTGTACTTAAACATTTGAAATTTCTTCTACAACACTTTGTCATACATCCTGTTCTTTCCAAATGAATTCAGCCGATCTCAGGAAGTCATCATAACCTAAAACATTGAACTCATTTATGCAACCAACTACCAACTTCAACCCCTCCATTGTATTTGCTGTCACATCAGTGAGCCACCTACCATGGTCCAACTGTTGTTTCAGTCTCGGCCAGCTCAGTCTCTGGCCACCGTGGATAATAGCCAATGAAAAGAAAAACAATGATGCCTCAGCAAATTTGTTCACTCTTGTTAATGCAGTCATGTGTGTGTTCACTCAGGAAGGTTTATCATCTGTTTTAAGGATGACCATCCATAGCAAGTGCTCTCCAAATCGACTCTGCTTCTGATTTCACTACATTTCTGGCACCATGGGCCCTGGCATTGATTTCAGCCTGTACAAATTCATTCAAATCATGTATGTATCTGCTGTGGTGTAGCATGAGGCAGCATTTCCAGTTCATTGAGATCGATCTCTTTGCATGAATGTGTGCCAATTCCAAAGATTTACTGCTGGATTTGTCCACCCTTGGCCACCTGATGAGTCCTAACTGGGTGATCTCCCAACATTGTGGTGGTAGTCTATCAGAGTACATAATGTCCTCTGACACCCTGACAGATGATGGGGTGCAACTAAAAATTAAATTAGGCCTGAAATGTTTTGTCTTTCTTGAGAAGCTTTAGAATTAGCGTTCTCCAGGAAACAAATAGACTCTTTAGTCTAGTTCAATAAATCCTTTAGGTTTGCAGTGATTGTGCTGAGGCTAATTTATTCTGCCATGTCCAAAAGTTTGTTAGTGGAGCAACAGCATCCAGAAGCTTATTCTGGCAAGAGAAATACGTGCTATCCATGGTTTTAGTGTTATATTTGCACTTTGAGAAAGAGATGACCATTTATGTTTAATTATGGGGGATTTTTCATCACCCCTAAAGGTTGGATGAGGGCATCCTGCGCTCAACAATTTTTGGAGCAGTGTGTCTAGAGTAACCCTATTCTATTATGCATATAATTTCATACATTCTCCATTAGGGCCCAGTTTGTAGAATTGGGATTTTTGTATAAAATATAGGTGAATATAATTTCACCAGCCTCATTCAAAAGATATTGGGCCATATGTAGGTAATTCCTATTTACCGATTCCTAAATACCGAATTTTACCGATTCGGTATTTAAGAATCGGTAAATAGAATGTAGGTAGGCCCATAGGAATGAATGGGAAGCCATTCACTATTACCGATTTGGTAAATACCGAATCGGTAATAGGGGGAGCATATTCAAGGGTGGCAGGGTGTCACATTGACACCCTGTTGCACCCCTGAATCGTGCATGTGTGCACATGTGGCGCACATACATGCCCTAAGGGCATGTATGTCTGCCACATGGCACTTTTAAAAAAGCACAAAATTGCTTTTGAAAAGGTATTCGGTATTTTCCATCAACTTGTAGTTGGTGGTAAATAACGAATCTTTAAACCAAAAATGCACTAACTTGAGTGCTCCCTACATAGGATTTACGGATTCGGTAATTTACCGATTCGGTATTTTACCGATTTCTTAAAATACCGATTCGGCAAATTACCGAAACCTTAAAACCTGCCTCCTACATTAGAAAGGGCTAAATACCGGTCGGTAATGGGAAAATTACCGATTTTCGGCCGTTACCGACCGGTATTTAGCTATCTACATATGGCCCATTATGAGGATAGAGGTTCATGTAAGAGCCCAATTCTAAAGTTAGAAGTGCACATTTGGTGCTTATATTTTGGAGACTAAAACAACTGAATGTTATGAAAATCAGGAGTGTCCTCATAATTGTCAACATAAGCAGAACAGTGATCATCAATAGTAGCAATGGGAATATCTAGCATGATAACTGTTTTGAACATTTTTGCAGAATTGCCTATCTCTCAGTTTGAGGATTTTAGTGATTGACAACCACTATCAATTTGAGACAAAATCTTCACAAGTCAGGGTGCAATCAAAGTAGCATTCAACACAAGTGTATTTGCACTTGAGGAGATGGTATGCATTTTCCTTACACCAGTATATGTTTGTCTCATTAGCGACACTAGGTCCCACAAAAGCCAATGCTGATGTTCAATCAAATCTATTTCAGGAATCGCCTGACTTTTCCTGTAGTGACACTCTGTCACCACTTTTTGTTTGCTTCCTCTATATTAACCAGTACATAATATACCCATATATCAAGTGTGATTTTCATGTTAAGGCTGACCATAGTAAATATGTGTTCAAGTTCGGTAAGCCATAGTTAATGTAGGCCTCAGTTAAATGACTCATGCTACCTTGAAAATGTACTTTTGGTTGGTGTTCTCTGTACATATCTTTCTCTCATTTCAGGAGCCAAGCTAGAGTAGTTAGAGTAAATTAAATAGTTTGAAAATGTTGGTTACTGCGAGAAATGAGACCTATATGCATTCCATGGGGAATGAATAGTGAATTTTTACACCTGTGTTTTGGACAAGCTGATTACGATGTATCACCCTATTACGAGATATGTCCAGAAAAGAAGGGTGAAGCCATTTTATCAACAAATGTTAGATCCTAATTGGTCTCATCTGCCTGAGAGCCATGAGGAGTGTTGAATCTTATCGTGAATTGAATGTTTTAATTGTGCTTTGCTGAGCTAGTTAGATTTAGATGTCTCTTTCCACTCTTTTGATACTTGCACCTTACCTTTGCTTCTGCTCAAAGAATTAGATTCCTGAGCAAGCCCATTCTTTCTTCACCCAACTGCATCTTTATTAATTATGTTTTTTAGATGCTTTGCTTGCTGACACCTTCTGCTCAATTTCCTTATTTCACTTTTCTTCTTAGCTTAGATTTAGGGAATTTCCATTTATGGAGAACTAAAATGTTCTCAATTTGCATATGAAAACTTTAAATAGTCTGTCTATTTGCTATATTTGAATTGTTTTGAATTATACTGACTAATAAATTGGTATGATGATCTTTGATTTTGACTATTTTTGAAAGAGATACATTTATATTTTTACTAATCTGCTAATACACCTCTATGGTTTGCAAATCTACGACTCTCTGTCATCCTTATGGGGTCTAATCTGCTACGCTGTCATTGATATATTGATAAATTGTTGATGGTAAGCCTCAGCCCGGGAGAGTTTGTACTTGAGTTTGCACCAAAGATCTGAACAATGCAAAATCTGTATGTGGTGCAGCACCTGCTTCTTCCTGCAGGTGTGGTTGTGGCAGCACAAGGTGACACTTGAAAGACTGAAGTTTTTTTTGTATACTTCTTTCATAAAGAGACTGTTTTAGACTCTCTGAAGACTATATAAAGAACACACAGAAGGTTTATGGAAAGGCTGAGGTTATCCTGAGTCATCAGCCTGCTTAAGGTTAACTCTGCCTAGATGTTCGTTGTTAGACATTTTATTTATGTGAGAGATACAATTAACTTTTGGAAATAGATACGCTATATAAAGAATCAAATATGCTCATGCAATTAGTTATAAAAAATAAGAACTAGATTATTTTAATAATTATAGTTCAATATTTCCCCACTGTATTGTGGATACTGTGAAAGAGTTTTCCCTACCACGGGGAGCTGTGATATGCTTTACTTCATCTTCTAATTGCAAATCACATTGGTATATGTCAGTGGTTTGTGCCTTCAATTGTGGTTGTAACCCATTGATCAGTTACCAGCACCTCAAATTAGGTGGTAACTGACACAAAAAGGAGAAGGTATTCCTTATGACCTCTTCTTCCTTGTGAATCAAGTTGGGTGACGTCAGGAGGAGCAGGCAGTAGTCCTCAGTGCCACTGCCATCTCACCCGATGTATTCCCAAACAGAATTATTTTCTTAAAGCAGCAGCCTTATTTAGTGTCTGGCCATAGACAAATCTGTCCTTATATGATAGATACTTCGTTCATGATAGTAGAAGCGCCATAGGTTATAATGCACTTGTAATTTAGCTCATGCCAAAGCTGCCATCTTTGTTATGGAGTATGTCATCATACAAACTCTAAACAAGCCCCAAAGTCTCTCTTGCTGGCCACCATCAGCCTGTAGCACATCACAGGAGGTTGCCAGAAGCAACCTGGCTAATTAATATTGATTAGGTAGTTCATTCTTGCTCAATGTATTAGTATATAGCTAAATCAGGGACAGGTCGCAAAAAGTTCCTTTGAAATTTGTGATTGCTTTTTATGATCTGTCTCTTAGTACATCGTGACCCTGTTGTCTCTACAGTCAACATCGAAAATAAGGAGAAAGAGTAGCACAGAGTTGTAATCCCATAAAGAATATTTGGTGTAATGCTGACAGATTTTTTTTAACCTTGTTTCCAGGTTTTTTTGTGATTTTCTTTTACAATTGCAGCTGTTGGATGCTTTAATGGTAAAGGGCCTGATTTATATGTTGGCAGAGAGGGAACTCCATCAAAACGGTGATGAAGTGGCCTCCCTGCCAATATAGAGGTCTGCCTGCCCAATTTAGATGTGGGAAGAACTTAAGGTTGGCTACAGTGGTGACTGCTCCATCACCACCATAGACAAACTTCTCCAAACGAGTAGTGGCCATCGGAAAATTGACTATATGTCCACCTGCCCAATTATGATGGGCAGACATGTAGCCAATTTTTTTACTGTTCATCCCTGCCAGGACAACCCTGGAGGCGAGGGACAGTAAAAAATAAATAATGCCTCCCTTAGCCAGAGAGATGACTCCCAAGGCAAGGGGGGCATTATCTATTTTATTTTCAAAAAGAAAATATAGTTTCAGGATTTTCTTTTCGAAAATAAAAAATTAAAATTGTTTATTGCAAAGCTCCATTATGTTGACAGAGCCCTGGGACAAAGAGCAAAATGAATTGGCAGGAACCGTGTTTTATAAATGGCTGCCAGCTTGGTGGTCATTTATAAATCTGGTGGTTGGAACCTCCACCACGGTGATGGAGAGATTTGCCTCTTCGGCCTGGTGGAACAAACTGCCCAAATTGCCAATAAATAAATCTGACACAAAGAATCTTTTACAGTATGGAAAACTGTAGCTGTGTATGTTGCTATGAGAAAGTGGATGCATACGCTTTGAATATGCCTGCAGGGTGTGAGCAGCAAACCCTATTTTAATATGGGTTTTTTAAGTGGTCTTGAGAGAAATGCACATTTTTCTATAAGAGCCTTGATCGATCCATTGGCCTGGGCCCTATTAGAATTAATATTTCAAATAACAATTAAAGCTGAAAATTATACCGCCTTGGTGGTGGTGCTAAATTTGAGGCATATATGTAAAGTCTAAAACAAACAATAAACCAGAAATTACTTTGTGGAACTATTGTATTACAACTGTATCACTTAAGGAGGCAGACATTGGTGTAGGCTTGTCTAGAATGTTCTAGCCTCACCCACCCAACCAAGGAAGAATCATCAACTGGCTAAGAAGTCTGAATGCTCACCTATTGTTCTCGCTGGGGACAGAGATGAATGCTGGATCAAAATAAGCAGATGGAGACGTCCACATCCACCTGATCAGTGGACTCAATTTTCAAGTACAAGTGGGAGGAAGAAGGACAAGCAGAACTCTTGCAGCTTGGCAAGACCTCTGCCATCTTGGAACTTGTAGGAAATTGATTTCTCTTGATTAAACTGCAGCATGCAGGAAAGTCTATTAAGAACTCACATTTTGAACAACTCCACTTCTAATTAAATCACACTACACGGCAGCTACACCAAAGTATTTTTTTTTTAAATAGCACACTTTTAAAACTTTACATTTCTTTGATATATTCGGTAATCGCACTGCCTTTGGCCGATTGTCAGGTAATTGAAGGAAGGGACATTTTGTTCAGCGCAGCGTCTCTGTTGCTTTATTCATCACATATACTTGTGCAGTGTTTATTTTAGCTTTATATGTTCCTAACGCCTGCTAACTGCTTTTTAATAAATGCATTACTTAATCAGGAAGAGGAAATTCAATTTACTGTACTTTTCTTAATGAAATGTCTTGCTTACAGTGATGAAGGAAAGTGACACATCATCGGCAATATCAACTCATATAAATCCATTTAATATTGCCGCTAGTTTTGTTGCCACCATCAGCTGGGTACATTTACAGAAAGAAATATATGCTACAAGAAAAGGCACTTCTGTGAGTGTTTTGGATGTGTTGAACAATAATGTATGGTGCCTCAGACATTTTTATCAATCAGCAATTATAATCTTTGCATTTTGTTTTTCATTCTACGACAAGGCATAGTGGCATCCATTAATAGCAAAGATAAATTGAGCCAATGTGAATAAAATGTCTATAGTGCATAAGCAAAGGCACACAAATCTAAACATGCGTTTACAAAAATAACCTGTTTTTTTATTTAGATTTTCATACTTGGCTTCTATCATTTCTAATCTCTGTGATAAGCATTATTGCTACCCACATTTATGTACATCTGTTTGGCCAACTCAGCAACGTTAGAAGGCATAGTCAGCCGCCCTGAGATCCTAATTTGTGACACAAAATGTAGTCTAAATATCAGTGGAAAACGTTTAACTCACTTAGTCAGCACATGACAGACATGAAAATATGCTTATACAGCAACACACCTGTACCCATCCATGCACAATCACAGACCACCAGTCCTACAGTCCCAGACGCATCAGAACAACAGGCAAAAAGTCACCCTGCAAAGAACTATAGGTAGCCATAAACCTTCATCAGCAGACATGCAGTCAACCATACACACAAAGCATGAGGAGTATTATGGTATGTTGGTTGCTTGTGGAGAACTTTATACTACTTTTAGACCACCTCAAAACACCAGCTGCGATGGGAGATTAGAAAATAGGGATAAAGAGTGAGGTAATGAAGGTGCTGATGTGTTAAATGTACCCTCAAGACCCAAAAATGTTAGCTCAGATTTAGAAAAACTTTCAGTCGGGTTTGAGTTAATTTTCTAAAGCGATCACTGCTTGAGTTTAGTGGTTCTAACTACAATCCAATGTAAATCGCCTTTTGCATTGGATTGTAACCAATATCAACATAAAGCTGTGCCTTGCATTACTTTGTGTAAGGTGTGTTCCATGTGTAGTGTCTTGTGAGTTTGTAATGACAGAACCCTTGTGACTCCTGATGGACTACTTAGAACTGTGACGTAAGCATCAGAGTGCAGTGAAGTGAATGCAGGTTTAGAATGTTGAGCTTGTGGTTACATGCCAAAAGAATAAAGACTTCCTATACTAAGCTCCTTGTGTGGTGTAGTCATTGGCGAGTACCCAGGCTGGGGAGGGCACTACAACTGGTGACGAGGCAGGGGATAAGTAACCCGAAGATCGACAGTGCTCTCCCAAAGAGTTTGTCATGGTCCAGCTAACGTTTCTTGCGTGCCACGTGTGCCAACCTCAAAGTACGGAATCGACCTTTGGCATATGTGGAGTCAAAGCACAGCCCTAGTTCTGTGTAAAGCATTTGAAGTTACTGAAAGCTTCACTGAAAAGTCTGCATATTGGTGGACTAGAACCTGCTGGGAAAGCCGCAAAGAGAGGTACTGCGCTACTACACAATTCAAAGCTGTACATTCATACTGAGTGATAACACTATAGGCAGATGCAACCACGTTTTAAAAGAGCAGTAAACTGCAAGCGCTGCGAGGCAAAGATTAACCATCTATCAGCACAAGAGACATCTAAAGATGAAGTGATGCAAGAAACGGTCATCTGCTTACAAGTACTGATTAAAGAGAGTCATCATGCCACAGTGCTGGAGAGAGTGACCACAGAGAAAGCACTTGGGGTTGTGCTTGCAGAGTTGTCCATATCTGAAGCAGCACCCCACCGAAGCTGCTGAGTGGGGTTCAGAACAATCCCAAAGGTCTCCAAAGTTTAGAAAGCCAACAATGGTGATTAGGATCATGAAAGTTTGCTTTTCCAATTGAGACCAAGAAAAAAAAGTCACGTTTTCTGTCATTACCAAGGATGACCCAGGGGGCAGCACATCTCAAGGCCTCAGAGATGAAGAGATCTCTACTCTCCACATCAGTAAGTTCTACCAATGATTACAATTTCACTGCCTTCTTGAAACCATCACTGTCATTCAATACTACCAAAAAGCAGAATATTGGTGATAGATGGACTGCCTGGATAGAGACATTTGATGGTTTCATTGATGCGACTGAAGAAGCAGATAACAAGAATATTATCAAGTGTTACACATCGGGCATCATGTATGGTCACCTGGTTGGGAGACATATAAGCTTATGGCATTTCTGTTTATTACTCTCATATTTTGCTATTTTAGAAATGTTCCCCCTGTCTAAAAATAGCATCTATTTTCTCGTTGTTATAGTCATTGACTCACCGTTCCATCCCATAAAATGTGTCGCAGTTGCACCTGTGATCAATCAAATGAGTACTGCTGTGGGCATTATATAAGCTGCACCTTTTTCAAGAAACGGTGCTTGTGTTCTATGTTTCTGGTTGGATCCGGACCACGCCCCTTTGCATCTTGCTTTGTTCACAATTTTACTTCCTGGTTTCCTGTGAGCGGTCTAGTCGTTGTGATTTCCGGGTTCCTGTTCAGCAGAAAGGCTTTCAGGTTGGCTGACTCTGAAACACGTTCTTGGACTCTGTATTCGGATGTGTTTTCATCCTTCCTTCACTCTGCTTGGGTTGCAGAGTGATATCCAATTGCAATTCCCCAATTCCTCCATTTCCTTCTTCCAGTATTCCTGCCGTAAAGACTAAAAAACTGTCAGACTCATTGTACACTACTGGAGAGGTCCGTGCACTGACAAAGTGCTTCATGATTGACTTTCTTTAAGTTGTACTATTTTCGGGCAGGAAAAACACAAATTTCCCTTTCTTTTTTGCATTTACTTTGGATGGATTACGTAGTGGTTATTTGGTGAACAGGAAGAGATGCCTCAGCATCTTTGATGAATGATTTCAATTTGCTATTAATTTTGAGCTTGCTTTGAGACTAATTAAGGTGAGTGTAAGCATGACTTAAACACAGAGGAAAGAGAGCTATTAGCATCATTGATGGTGAATTACTAATAGGTGTCCCTTTCTTTTTGTATGTTTCTTTTAGAACTCTAGAACCAGAGTTGGTTGGGTTAGAGCAACTCTGCCTTGATTGACGAACCCCTAACCTGGTGATTTCATGAGTGTGGTCCTTCAGTGAATCCTCATCCTATCTCCCTGTGGGAAAGCGCTTGTTAGTATGTGTATTTTTTGTTCACAAACAGGCATTTCCCTTTGAGAGATTGTAGGACCATCTTCACTCCTGCAGATTAAGAGTCTCAGGTTGGTGAGAACCACAGTCCTGACATCAAGTACCTTAAGAATCTTGCTGGTGAAGGTGTAAAGAAGTTACAAAGAAAATTCTGCAAGCTGACGACATTACTTACAGTCAAATTAAAGCAGCCTTGAATCTCAAGTTCAATCCAGTGCCATATGTAGATTACGAAAGGTCCGTCTTCAGTCAAGAATGACAGAAAGCCAGTGAGACCCTCTACAAATTTGTAGAGAGATTGGATACGCTTATCTTTTTTTTTATTTTTAAATCTTTTTATTGAGATCAGGATAAGAGGTCAAATCAACAGTACATTTAAAAGTACAAAAATTATTTTATACATATTCACATCAGTATAACTTGCAGGACATGAATATAAATGTCATAGTAACTTTCATAAATGAAAAGGTCATTTTTATTCAAATAGCAGGTATAGCAAACAGCAAGAAAGAGTAAAGCCACAAAAAAGAAAAAAAAGAAATAAATAAATAAATATATATATGTATATATATATTTTCAAAGGAGTTCAAATGAATGAGGACCCCCAGATTCTATCTAGCTTCTGTAAGGATATTGCTCCTCTAATTTTAGCTAGAGAGGATTCCATAATATATATTTCTTTAACCAGAATCCACCAATCCATCACTTGTGGTGAGTTACTTGCGATCCAAGTTCGAGCTAAAGTCAGTCTAGCACAACCAATTAAGATATTGAAAAGATCTGAATATGAATCTGCTGGTGAGTTATTGTAGATCTGAATACCGAGCAATACGTTAGTTATGTTAAGTATTACTGGTCTAGACAAAATCAAAACCATTCCTTGTTTTACCTTAGTCCAGAATTCCGCAAGTCTAGGGCAAGTAAACAGTATATGTTCTAAGCTTGCAGCAGGAAGGTCACACTTCGGGCAACTAATCCGTTGGTTATCAGTACTATTACTATACCACTTAAAAAGTCTTTCGGGAGTATAATATAGCTGACAGATAGTTTTATAATACTGTAACCTCAAGCTGGAAGAGTGAATTATACGATTTGTATTACAGATAGATGTAGAGATTTGATTAGCAGTAATATTTAGGCCTAGTCGAGAGATCCATTTCGCTGCTATTTTCCCACAATCATCAGGTTTATATAAAGTTAGGACACCGTATCCAGCACTAATAAATGACCTATCCTTGCTGGAGTAGAGACATTCCCAAATATCGGAGTCAAGAATATTCAAAAGCTTCATTTTATGAATAAGAAAGTCATGAATCTGTATATATTTAAAGCGTGATGTTTCAGGTAGTTTGTAAAGTCTACTAAGAGTCTCAAAGGTCAGAAGACCATCATTGCCATATAAGTCACCAAGTGTTTTTATTCCAGCATTTTCCCAGATTTTAAATGACCCGTCGTGAAATATTCCTGGGAGACCTGGATTCACCCATAAAGATAGTTGAGGATGATAGAGCGTCGTATTGCATTTAGTCAAAATCAATTGCCAGATTTTAAAACTGTCTTTGGAAGTCTTAAATTTAACTCGTTTAAAGTAGTTTGGATCGTTCATTTGGGCTAAGAACATATTAGAATCCTCACCCAACGAAAGTTGATAACAAAAATATGTGTTCTTATTACGAATAAACAGGCTACGCAGACGACTAAGAAAAGCTGAGAAAAAGTATAATCTAAGATCAGGGCAGTTAAGACCGCCTTTGTGATAGGGCAGTTTAAGTAGGTTAATTGACCTGCGAGCCCTTTTATGTCCCCAAATATATCTACTAAGAATCCGATCCAATCGCTCAAAGTAAGAGTTACTTACATAAAGAGGTATGGACCTAAATAAATATAGAAATTTGGGTAGTATGCTCATTTTGATTAGGTTAATTCGACCTATGATATTAAGGGGTACCTTATGCCATTTTTTTTATGTTATAGCCGTTTCTTTAAGAAGATCATCATAATTCAAAGTAACTATATCATTGATATTAGAAGAGATTTTAATGCCAAGATAAGTAGCTATTTGGGAAGTACCTAAGACCGGAGTAGGCGGTTTATAGTTCAAGATAACCTGTGTCTTATGCGTGTTAAGTTTATAGCCAGACACAGACCCGAATTTATTAGCCTCATCAATAATACCCATTAAAGCTTCAGATGCATTAGAGGAATAGACCGCTATATCATCGGCATATGCCGTAATTTTTAGCAAAGTCTGGCCATATGTAAAAGGAATAATTTTGGGATGAGCTTGTAAAGCTGTTAGAAAAGGTTCCAGAGATAGCGCGAAAAGCAAGGGTGATAGTGGACACCCTTGCCGTGTTCCACGAGAGATTGGAAAGCTAAGCGAGGTTAACCCCGCATAGCTAAGCTTAGCCTTTGGGGAATCATATAAAGCCTGTAGCCATTTAAGGTATTGACCAGTAAAACCCATAGTAATCAGTGTTGACCAAAGGTAGTCCCACCCCACTCGGTCAAACGCCTTTTCGGCGTCCAAGAGTATCATACCGAGTGGGGTTAAGCTAATCCCGGCCACGTCAAATGCCGTAATAGCTGTATTGATATGGGATGTAGTGTCTCTTCACATAACAAAGCCATGTTGAAAAGGAGTCACCAAATGCGGTATGAGTGGAGCTAGTCGTGTGGCCAATACCTTGGCGAAGATTTTAGCGTCTGCGTTGATTAAAGAAATGGGTCGGTATGACCCACATTGGTCTCCTGGTTTACCTTTTTTTTTTAAAAAAAACAATCCTAGTTGTGTTCCAAGATTCAGGGGCCTTCCCAGTGCTACCTATAAAATTTATTAGTAGATAATAAGGGTATGAGTTCCTCAGAACATAATTTATATATTTCAAGTGGAATAGTGTCCTCCCCAGTAGCTTTACCAGGGGGAAGTGAATTAATGGCCAGGCTTATCTCTAGCTCGGAGATATTAGCAGAGAGCGACTCGAATCCTTCATACTGTCGGTCCTTAACTAAATTTGTATCTAGATATTCTTGAATCTGATTCATAGTCGGATAGTCCTCTGGGGTATATAGTGCTCGATAAAATACAGCAAATTGTTCCAGAACCTGCTCTGGTTGAGTATATACTGTGTTATTTTGGCCCTTGATTTCTTTTACAAGAGTTCTAGACTTGCCATCCGCTACTTTATACGCAAGAATTTTGCCTACCCTATCTCCGCTCTCATACTGAGAGAGATGGTATTTATGTAAGCTAAACGCATTTTTTTCCATAAGCCTTGTTTTTATATTAAGTTTAGAACTAGCTAATTTTTGGCATATATCTGCTATGTTTAATGAGCCTTGAGTCAGAGCCAATGAAAGTTGTTTTTCTAATGTACTTACTGCATTAACCAAAACATCCAAGCTAAGTTTATATTGTGAGTTTTGGTTGAGAACATACTGCTGTGTAAAACCCCGAATACTTGCTTTAACCGTGTCCCACACTGTACTGGGTGTAGCAGAATTTATGTTAAATGAAATAAACTCCACTAAATGTGCTTTTAATTGTAGAATGTAGTCCTTATTAGACAAAAGATGCCGTGGAAATGTAAATGGCCTTGGTTTTTGGTAACTCTGTTGATTAGTAAATGTTAATATTATAGGATTATGATCCGAGGCGACTCTCGGACAGATTTCCATGGAGCTGTTTGATAGTATATTATCTGAGACCCAGGCCATATCAATTCTTGAGCAGAGTTGGTGTGGTGCTGAGTAGTAAGTAAAACCAGCAACAGAAGGATACAGTGTTCGCCACGCGTCTTTAATGTTATGGATGCGCCCGAGTTCAATAATAGCCGCTCTAGATCGACGCATTCTCCGAAATGATTGATGGCGGGTAGTGTCAATGTTATAATCCATAATGAGATTAAAGTCGCCCATTAAGATAAGTTATCCTCTACTTTCAAGTAGTTCAATATTTAGCCTATCTATGATAGAAGGATCATCTATGTTTGAACCGTATAATACACAAAAAGTATAAGTATTACCATACCACTCTATTTGGGCACTAGCCCATCGTCCAGCTTTATCCACCTTAGTATTAATTATTACTAAATTTAAACCCTTCTGTTTTAAGATTGCCACACCTCTAGTAGGAGTGCTACATTCTGAGCAGACCACCACTTCATACCCTAGTTGTTGAAGAAGCTTGCGGTCAGCATAAGTAATGTGAGTCTCAGATAACAAAGCCAGCTGTGGTTTATACATTTTTAACTCTTCAGTGACAAGTCGTCTTTTGTTCCTGCTGTTGAGACCTGCAACGTTCCATGCCAAACATCTAATTATATCCATTATATGTGCATATTGCAGCTCCCTGCTCATTCTTTTGCAAACCCATATATCGTCCAAAAGAAAAACCTAAAAAACAGAAATAATCCCTCTCGTCCTGATCATTTAAATTTAAACTCTTTTTCCCCCCACCCAACATACCCCCTCGACCCCTGAAGCCCAACCCAGGGAGGTTCAGACTGAACCCCCACCCTCCAAGAGGAGGAGAACCTCTTATACCCTGCCGCCGCCGCTGGAAGGGCAGCTCAGAGGAGTAGCAGCACGAGAGATCAGCCTGCTGTAAGCAATACATTTATTTATTCATGAGCTCCAAAAAAAAAGGGGGGGAAAAACCCCTCCACATGTTCAAAGACATCCTTAAACGCCATGGATAATATAATACTTAAGTCGTCAATTTAGTAAGTAAGTAGGTATCCACATCAAAAGTCACAAGATCTATGCACGCTTTACCCTATCCCCCTTCAATTTTATTTTCTATTTCGTGATCATAGCTTAGCTTTTCCTTGCCCCTTCTAAGATGTTAGTTTAGAAAGCACCTGTTCTGCCTCTTTCTCGTCAGTAAATGTATATGTACGCCCCCCATTGATAACCTTTAAACGGGCCGGTTCTTGTAGGAAAGCCTGACCTCCCAAAGCCTTAAAGGGGTCTATGAGCTGGCGCAGCCGCCAACGCCTATCCATGGTGCTTTTACTTAAATCAGATCTTACGAAGAAAGACAAAGAATCTATCAAAACCGGGGAGTTTGGTCTGGCTTTGAGTGAGACCGCCTGTCTAAGCAAAAAGTTGCCAAAATAAATCAAAAAAGGGCGAGGAAATTTGCTACCCTTATTCAATGCATAGAGTGGCAGTCTGTGAACTCTTTGGAGCTGGGAGTCCCAATCCCAATCAGAGAGATCAGGAAAGGCCTTCTGAAATAATGACACCATATAGGCCCTCGGATCGCTCCCTTCAGATCCCTCGGGTATACCAAAGAGTCTAAGGTTGAGTCGCCTTTGCCTGTTTTCCATGTCCTCCAGCTTATTTTGTAGTTGCCCAATTTGCTCCTGTTGTCTGTCGGCGACACCTTGATTGGAGGCGCATCTTTCCTCAACCGATGAGACCCTTTGCTGTAAGGTTTCCAGATCCTGAACAACCCCTCCAAGTTTATTATTTAGTTCCTGCATAAAGTTCTGAATCTCAGTATTATCTTCCCTCAACTGAAGAAAATGTTGTTGAGTTTCCTTATGCTGATCAAGGAGAGTCTGTAAAATGATGTTAGAAGATTGATGTTGTTTTTCGGGACTATTATGATTCAAAACGGGGTAGATAGTTGAAGAATCTAATATAGGAGCTGAATCAGCTGAAACAGCTGGAGTTAACTGGAGAGTTTTGTCATTGCATGAGAGTATTTGCCCCTCGGTGGACTCAATCATAGAATAAGCCCTAGTCAGTGGATTGAGAGCTGCTGGCAGAGGATTAATAGGAGCATCAATGAAAGAAGATATAAGCGGTGTCATTGTATCCACTGTATCCGCTTGTGCTAAGGGTTGGATTGAGGATGTATCTTTTGTCTGATCTCCCAATGTTATGATATTACCAGAGAGAGACGTAGAGCCATTTTCTTAACTCTCCCGCTAGCCTGGATCCATTTATGGAGCGGGCTTTTATCTATGACAGTGTGCCCGTGTAAGTCTGGGATACTTGCACTGAATTTAGATAGAGCAGGAGATTTGCCCTTCTTAGTCTTGCACTTGGCCTTGGGTTTCCCTTTTATTTTAAATATATTTTCCTTAACAGAGTCTACTGGCAGGTTCAGGGGATCTGGCATCTCATCGTTAGATTCCCACTCCTCATTATTACAGTTTATGCCATTGTTATCCATACCAGAGGCATTATCAGCATCCACTTCATCTCCACCGTCGGGGGGCTCACTGGCCAGTAACAAGAAAGTGGTGGGGACAAGAACAGCAGAGTCAGTCACGTCATCTTCATTAGTTACATTAATCAAGCCAGAGCCCGGAGTCTCCGAATAGAGGGTGCCAGTTATCTCCTTTGATGCATGTTCAAGCCCAACTGCATCCAAGTTTCCACTATTAGGCACAGACCCCCCCCCGGGGCACATCCCGCCACAGCAGCTACCCCTCCTGCACTTCCAGTATTTCCACAAGTAGCAACAACCGGATCATCAGGGCCAAAACCAGATATCAATGGCCCCCCTGAATCAGCAAGATCACCACTAAGCATAAAAGACCCATCTTCATTTTCCCCCTGAGTGGCATTTACGGGGACCAAGAGAGGAGGTCGAATCAGAGGCTTACCCGCACTCGATAGACGCAATCTCTGGTTGCCTCCAGCTATGTCCTCAGCCTTGTTTGTCTTGTTTCTTAGCGAGGCGGAGGCAAATGCCGCCCGGGAGCAGGCCGTTAGATTGGTTGCTTGAGCCGGAGCCGGCACCTAGTTGCTCCGTCCTGCGCGACCCCCCCGGGCACTTATTTTGGGGGCCATGATAGTAAGACGCGTGTATCTGTCGTCCCCCGTTCGCTCACAATCGAGAGCAGGTTGCACCGGGTTAGCAAATCCAAGGCTCCTAGCCAGGCAAAGCTCCGACCTCCTGAACGCCGGAAAGGAAGGGCGCGCCGCCCACAGCAGCCGCCAGAGACGTTTGAGAAACCGGTACATCAATCTTGACTCTCAAGCTTTTCGATGTTGGTCCAATTCGAAAAACCAGGCAGTTTTAAAGATGTTCAGTATTTAAAATCCATTACTCCGTTTTTTTTTTTCTTTTGGAGCAAGAGAAACGATAGCAGGGATCCCGTACTGCTGCTGCTCCGTGGCGTATCAGCCCGCCATCTTGCTCCTCCTCCTCCTGGATACGCTTATCAAACACTGAGTTCAATGACTTTAATGATGAGGAAGCTATATGCCTCAGAGTGATTGACAGATTCGTTCAGATGACGAATGCTGAGAGAAACTCTTCGTCTGGAGAGAGTCCTCATGGCTGCCAGAGCTGAAGAGTGTGCTGATCACAAGCTGCTGACATGGAGGCCGGAGGTGCCTAGAGTGAGTCAGTCATAAATGTGAAAAGTAAGCCAAAGCATAAGGCCGAGGGACGCAGAGTGAGATCCCAACAGGAAAAGAATTTGAGCTTCAGGTGTGGATTTTCATTTCCACACAAGGGTAAATGGCCCGCCATTGGGAAAATATGCAAAGGCTGTGGAAAAGAGAACTGTTTTGTAATGGTTTGCAAGGGAAAGGAAAAAATAAGTGCATCATGGCAGGCAGACTAAATGGCCGACTGAATGTCTCAGAAGCGAAGTTCGATGCACACCCATAAGGCCAAGCGGCCACATCAGGTGAGGCAAATTGAAATCAAACGAAGTCGATTAACATCTAAATCTTTGTCAAACAGTTCTTCCATATCAATGTCAAGGGAAAGTGAATAAGATGGTTGCTAGACCTGTCAGGTTGCCACGGGTTCCAACTCCTCTGGATGGCGCTGATGCTCTATGGGGTCCACCTCTCAACTGCCCCCAGTCCGGAATAGGTATAATACACTCGGACGAATGAGGTAGTTGAGCGAGGGAAGGAAGGGTAGGAACGGCAAGGAGGGAGACCTGTAAATACACAAAACACACCATGAAACAGTCTGCATATACAACCCCTTCTAAGTCTTCGATATGCAATCCCCGCCCTTATTTGCCATATACCTGCAAAACCCTCAGAGGTTCTATTCTTTGTCCGATGAATGAGAACTGAAAGGTACTCCACTCGATGATGCAGCAAAACGCCGTGGAAGAGAGCAGAGCAAAGTTTTGCAGAATCAACAGTAGAAGAACTATTGCACACGTCTAGCAAAGGGCAGCACAATCCTGTTCGTGCTTAATGCCAGAGTGTCCCCATGAAGCTCAAAAGTAAGAAGAAGGGAAAAGCAAACTAAGGTCAATGGTTTCTTATAGAGGAGAAATATGGGACTCCTCCGTACAATAACTCAGAACGCAGTGACTGTACTAAAGTTACAGCTATCCGCGCTTCTCTGTACGAGACCTCTGATGCTGTGAGCTTCTCAGCCAACAGAGAAGCCGTAGCCGTTCTTAACACTGCACCAAAGTAGAATGCTGCACGCAAGTGAAACTTACAGTTTCGGAGCTAGGTGAAACCAACCTCTTCCTCCCTTGAGGGACTCTGAAGTCGCACGCTGTTCTCTCGTAGAGCCCGGAAATCCTTGGGTGGTCCTGGAGAGCAGCGGTCCTGGAGAGCTGCACGCACTCCTTTCGTAGAGCCCGGAAATCCTTAGGCGGTCCTGGAGAGCAGCCGCACTCCTCTCGTAGAGCCCGGAAATCCTTGGGCGGTCCTGGAGAGCTGCAGGAATTCTATCGGTTCTTCAAAGATCGCAGAAGCCAAAACCAAAATGAATCATTGGCAGCGCTCACCAGGGTCAGTTGGCTTATATCTGCTCTGCTGAGTTTCACGTCGGTCACATGGGGCGTGACTTCCGGGTCCTCATGGGAGTTGTAGTCTTTGTGGTTACGTGCGGCAGACCGAGAGCCTGTTCATTGGCGAACAGCGCCTTACCGGTCCCACGCGCATAACAGTAAACCCCCCCTTCAACAAGGGCGCTGATCGCCGCCAGGCTTACCCAGGCAACGACTGTGGAACGCGGCCACCAAACGGGCCGCATGAACAGCCACCGCAGGTTCCCAGGAGTTCTCCTCAGGCCCGTATCCCTTACAGGCCAGGAGGTACCACACCCTACCCCTCACGAGCTTAGAATCAATCACCCTTCTCACCACGTATTCCCTTTCATGCTGAACCCACACGGGAGGAGGCACCTTCTTCACCGGGCAATGAGAGGGCTTAAGCAGCGACACGTGGAACACGGGGTGGATATGCAAATGCTCCGGGAGCAGTAGCTTCACCGTCACGGGATTAACGTGTTGCACCACCTTGTAGGGCCCTATGAACTTAGGGTTGAACACACTGGGTTTCCTGAACTTTATGTGCCTCGTGGACAACCACACCCTCTCCCCTTTCCGGTACACAGGATTAGGCCTACGGTATTTGTCCGCTTGTGTCTTGTAACGCTCCTTAGCTACACTAAGTTTAGCGCGTGCCTTCACGAGGGTCGAGCGTATAAGTGAGAGCCTGCTCTGCAGGTTCGGAAGGGTGGCATTCAGTTTGGGGAGCAAAAAAGGGGAGAAACCCATAAGAGATGAAGAAGGGTGTATGTCATGTGGAGGCATGTGTGGTACTGTTATATGCTATTTCCACCACCCACAACCAGTCCACCCATGCTTCGGTAGCGCTGTCCACATAACATCGGAGGTATTGCTTCAACGTTTGGTTGAGCCGCTCGGTTTGGGGATGGAAGCTTGTGGACAGGGAAGACTCGATACGCAGCTCCGTACACCAGACTTTCCAGAAATGGGCGGTGAACTGGGTGCCTCTGTCCGAGACGATCACCTGAGGGAGTCCATGAAGACGTACTACATTCGTCAGCAGCAATTTTGCCAAAGCACCCGCAGTGGGCACCTGCCTGCAGGCTATAAAATGACCCATCTTCGTCAAGTAATCTATCACCACCACTATCGCAATGCAGCCTTGGTCTTTAGGAAGTCCCACTATAAAATCCACTGAGATCTTTTCCCATGGATTCGTCGGGGTAGGTAGGGGATGCAAGAGGCCTTGTTTTTTGCTGTGATCTGTTTTCATCTGGGCGCAAACAGAGCACTGCTTCACCCACAACAGGATGTCGGGCCGGACAGAGGGCCACCAGAACTGACTCTGCACTTTCTCCAAGGTCTTTGTTCCTCCCATATGACCCGCACTGGGTGCCTCGTGACACCACTGGAATACTATTCTGCGTAGGTGGAGAGTGGGGACTAATACCCTCGAGCCACACACGGGTAGACCTTGTTGCAGCCGCCATTCTCTGTGACTCCGCATCCACGTAGTCCATGCAAACGACTTTATGCCTTGTTTCACGCCTTACATGAAAGAGTCTGTTTCCGTAACACACACCACTTTGTTGGGAGGTATGATAGGTTGTTCCGGTACTACCGAAGGTAGACATGATGTATCTTGCCTTGATAACGCATCCGCCTTCTTATTTTGTGTTCCAGGTAGGAATGTGACAAGGAAGTGGTATTCCGCAAAGAAAAGCATCCACCGAAGTTGGCGAGGTGTGAGATGCCGAGCTGATCGTAGGAACTGGAGATTCCGATGATCCGTCAACACCGTTACTTGATGTTGAGCGCCCATCAACCAGTGTCGCCACTCCAGGAATGCGTTTCTGATCGCTAGCAGCTCCTTTTCCGCGATTGTGTAGTTCTGCACTGCCGGATTGAGTTTTCTGGACATATACGCGACAGGATGGAGCTGTCCGGTGACTGGATGTCGTTGTAACAAGACAGCCCCAACCGCCACCTCAGATGCGTCGGCCTCCACTATGAATGGTAGTTCTGATTTGGCATGCATGAGTATCGGAGCGGAGGTAAAAGCGACTTTGAGTTGATCAAACGCTGTCTGTGCTGCTGGGGACCAGTTAAACGGGACCCCTTTTCGGGTCAACCTGGTAAGAGGGGTTACCATATGTGAGAAGTGATTGATGAAGCGTCTGTAAAAGTTTGAGAAGCCTAGAAAGCTTTGTACGTCTTTGACGTTTTGCGGCTGGGGCCAGTCTGCAAAAGCTTGTACCTTTCTGTCGGTTATAACCTGTCCAGCGGGGGTTAACATAACGCCTAGGAACTCCACCGTGGTCACATGGAACTCACATTTTGTGATTTTACAAAACAATCGGTGTTCTCTCAGCTTCTGTAAGACTTGGCACACGTGGACGACGTGTTCCTTCAGATTGGATGAAAAGACCAAGATATGGTCTATGTATACGACGACAAACTTGTCCAGGAAATCTCTCAATACTTCGTTAAGGAAGAACTGGAAAGCGGCAGGGACGTTGCACAGCCCAAAGGGCATCACCAAATACTTAAACGACCCAAACCGCATCTTGAAGGCCGTCTTCCATTCGTCGCCTTCTCGCATTCTCACTAGATGGTACGCCCGCGGAGATCCAATTTGGTGTACAGTCCTGCCTTCCGGACCTGTTCCAGCAGCACAGGGATTAACGGCAAAGGATATTGGTTCTTGATTGTCATGGCGTTGAGTGCGCCAAAGTCTATACAACAACGCAACTCACCCTTAGCCTTTGGGATAAAGAAGAGTGGAGAAGCTGCTGGTGACCGAGAGGGGCGGATAAACCCCAAAGCAAGGTATTTGTCCAAGTAGTTTCGGAGATGACAGGCTTCGGGGCCCGTAAGTGCATAAATTCTGCCGCATGGGACCACTGCACCGGGAACCAAGTCAACACGGCAGTCATATTCCCGATGTGGAGGCAGTTCCTCGGCCTTATCCTCATCAAACACCTCCACGTAGGGGTGATAACAGGAGGGAAGCGTCACTTCTTTTTCGGTGGCGGTGGCAATATGCTGCAAGGAGGCCAACACCAATGCCGGGTGGGATACCGGCTGCATGCACTGTTGTTGGCAAAAAGCGGATCGAAAGGCTATCGAGTTCGTAGACCATTCTATTGTTGGCTCATGTCTCCTCAACCAAGGTAAACCCAGAATGATTCTACAACGAGGGGCTTGGATAATGTTAAAAGATAGCCATTCGCTATGAGTCTCATCGATGGTGATGGCGTGGGCTGGCGTGACGTATTGTATGGGTCCAGATTCCACCTCCTTTCCGTCTACCGCATAGACGAGATCAGGCGTTTTCTTCGTCAGAAGTCTCACTCCCAGCTGTTGGGCTTCCTCTTTATCCATAAAGCATCCGGTGGCCCCAGAATCGATCATCGCCCATATCGGTAGGGTTTTGTGGTTGATCTCTATTTCCATCGAGATAAAGAAGTGATCAGGCTCTCGTGTGGTCTCGAACTCCAATGAAGGGATGGCATGACTGCTTGAAGGTTCCCCTTCTTGTACCTTCAAGCACGGGAGTTTCCCGCAGAGTTTTCGGCTGTAACTGCGGTGGCTTGACCAGCGCGAGGACGCCCATACTTGGGTTTTATGGGGCAGTCTCGTAGGTAGTGCCCCTTTTTGCAGCAATATAGACAGAGGCCTTGTTTTCGGCGGTACTCTCGCTCAATCAAAGTTAACGAAGCCCGTACCGTGCCTATTTCCATGGGTTCTGCCTTAGACAATCCTTGGTCAGAAGTACGTGTGTGTTCATATGAAGAGAGAGGTCTTTCTTTCCGCTTGTGGTCCCCCTTCCTTTCTTTCAGCCTGTGATCTAGCCTTGAGGCCAGTTCTATCATTGCTGCACAGGTACGCGGTTGAGGGTCTATTTGGGCTATGATGTCCTTAAGCTCGTCGGTTAGTCCTCTGTAGAAGATGGTGGATTGTTTTGACTCAGGCCAATCGGTTTCAGCTACCAAGCACCGGAAACTGTTGAGATAACCAATTAAGTCGGAGCCGCTTTGCTTGAGCTCCAATAGGTCTCGGTCTGCGGAAAACGTCTCTGCACGACGGTCGAAGGTTTTCTCGAACTCTGCCCGGAATGTGTCCCAATCATATAACAAAGGGTCATCTCTTCTGACGATCGGTACTGCTCAAAAGTAAAAAGAAGGGAAAAGCAAACTAAGGTCTGTGGTAAATAAAATAAATATTACCGGACTGAATTTCATGCGGAATCTTAAAATAAAGTAAAATAGCTCAAAATAACAAGAGGCAGAATCCGTGGTATAAGAGGTTTTCTAATGGGCTTTATTCCATTCAAAATGGCCGACTCGAGTCGCGGCCTTCAGGTTCTGTCACCACGAGGGTTCAGGAAGTGAAGTACAATAATTTATTGATAGACATGTATTTTTATAATAAGTGCATTACAATGAAACGAATGTAGAAGGCGTAACATTTGATAAGAAAAATGACGTGACAGTGACATAATCGAAACTAGGCGTAATAAGGAATAAAAGAAACATAATTGGTTAGGATTATCAGACATAGGTGGATCTATAAGATAATACTTGGCATAGATGCGCGCGCAGCAGTATGACGTGTAATTGACGTGCAACTAGGGGGTGAAGGGGACTTGACATTTAGCTCTACATGTGGAGACGAGAAGTCTGGGGGGTCAAGTCAACCTAATCCCAAATCATATCTAACATCCTATGTTTAAAGAACTATGTTATCCACAAGGAAGGACACTCGGACAAGATCTATTCTATACTAACTGTGTGTGCGTGTACAAGCGTCTAAGTGTCTACATGAGATGCGAGAGGCAGAAAACTTTCCATGGCAGCAGGGCTATGAATCACTTGCATGAAGACAGAGAAGCCTGGCCTTTTGCTTGGTAACTGGAAGAATGTTTACTTAAACTACTAGGCAGGAATGCATCGGCTGAGGGGGAAAATAGATAATTCGAAGGTGAAATACAGCTCTTGGCAGAGAATAGGCTGATGTCAGGCTTCGTGGGCCGCGCAGAGAATGAGACAGAGTTCATGGTCACAGATGCGAGCTCAAGCTGAAGCTGCCAGAGACAGAGAGCAGGGAAAGGCTTTGAGGACAGAATCGGGCCTACTTGCCTGAACTGTAAAAATGGAGTAACTTAGCCATAAAAAGTCGGTGGCCTTTCATACTTAGGAATCGAATATCCAGCCCATTCATGGCGGATCTGACAGAGAACATGTCGACGGTAGACACACATATGTTTGCGTCTTAGAGGCTGGAACTGGAGGGAACATACATGTACTTGTAACATGCATATAGAACCGTTGGGGTCCAAGATAGGGGACATAACTGATCAGGAAAATCCACATTTCCACATTCCCTCCTTGTCCCCTTCTTGCCCTTCAAGAGACATCAATCTTCATTATTCCATCGATTTGCTCATGGAGCATCATTTCTTCTTCTTTCTTCTTCCGGGATCTTGAGCGAAAACCTTGATGTGGAATACACGATGTGGCACACAGACCACAAATCGCTGGTCCACATTGTAGGCATAAACAACAACTGAAGAGCATAAGAAGGCCAATACCTAGGAAGGATAGAACTCTCCATCCCCAGGCTGATATCACACTCCAAAACCACCCGGACCACGTCCAAGTGCCTGGATCCTCGTGTATCTGGCTTACAATCTTATGAAGGCGTGTTATAGCTTTATATACAGATGGCGAATTTTCTGGTATGAATATGCAGCAGCTGGATCCGATGACCCTGCAAGCTCCGCCCCTATCGGCCAGGATGACGTCAAGGACAAGACGATTCTGGAGAACAACAATTCTCATCACTGATTGTTCCTCTGTCAGATTGCCTAGGGCGGCTATAGTCTCGTTTACTACGGCTTCAAGAGTCTTGGTGAGTCTGCGTATCATCTTACTATTTGATATTGTACCTATATAGGGAAAGATACCTTTATTGAAATCTACATACTTGTCCCATGCCGTCTCAGTATAATCGACAACTGGGAGATCTCTCCGCTCTCTATTGTGTACTAAATGAACATTTCGATAATAATCAGGAGGAGCTAGGAAAACAGGTGGCAGAAGGAATGCGATGTAACAGGTACCATCCCAATCTGGAGGCAGAAGCATATATGCCGTCTGACCACATATGAAGTAAGAATGGCGAGAAGCTCTAAATGAAGATTTACCTTGATCACTATATTCTACTGTAGTAGCACATTTACTATGGCCCATATGTATGGAACCAACTTTTCTCACACATAATTCACCCTTAACTGGAAATACTGACATAGTGGGCAGAATTAGTTCAACTTCGGATTTGACATTCAAAATCATAAGATTAGGCGTAAAATTACCTAATTTATACACTTCATTTTCTAAATCAGTTCCTGTTCTACTGGGGTGACCCTCCTTATTAGGGTGACAGACTTTGAATAAAACTAGATTCAGATTTCCCCATATCCAATGTTGTTGATAAACTGCTGTGTCTGGGTCTATGGAATTTAATAAACTAAACCATGCTCCACAGGAGCCATTGTGTGTGAACGGATGTGGAAAGAAAGGCAGAGCTCCTTTGTTATTCTGATAGGGAGGAAGTCGGCCACACACCCAACAATTGGTGGCATTACTAGTCTGATGGGAATGATGTAACATACTAATGAATGTGTTATTACGCAGCGCAAGTCTATAGGACAACTCATGTGGCGGTAGGTCACTAAAAGAATGTTCTGCAGCAACATTATAAACATGTCTAGAGATAGGATGATATATGTGCAAAATCACACTCGTAATAATTACTAAAATACTCAATAAAAACAAAATTAATAATGTCCTCATACAGTAGCTACGCAGTGATTTACAATACGCCTGTCGTTTCAACATTTCTCGGGTATTTTCTCTACTCAGGTCCAAGGGATACATGTCGGAGACAATTCAACCGCTTCACCTTGGAGAGGACTTAAACAATCAAATTGCTCGACTGTTTGGGCCTAAGCTTTAATTTATAGCACTGAGAGTCATTCTGTTCAACAAAAGGAAGTTTTGAATCAGTCTGTGAGGGAGTGCAGGGCACAGTGTCTATATCTGAAGGTAGTCCATGAAATTTTTTGACGTGACTTGAATGAATCCACCCTTTGCGTCCCTCGATCTTCACGGCTGTTCTTGTGGTCAACAGGACCAACTTGGGTGCTTTCCACCTGGGCTCCAGTTGACTTTTCCTGTCGAAATTTCTCACAAAGACAAGATTACCCGGAACAACGTCATGGGGTTTCGCCTCAGTGTTGTCGGGAAAGGCTGCAGCTACCTGTGAACGAGAAGATTGTAGTGCAGACATCAAGGAAGCCAAGTAATCTGTCAGCATGTTACAGTCAATGTCAGTTATTTTGCGTGGTATAGGCGTCCCCCACATATTCGGTGGTCTACCAAAGATCACCTCATACGGGGATAGCCCTGTTCTAGAGTGTGCTACCATTCTCATGTAAAAGAGTGCAACTGGTAATGCTACTATCCAGTCGACACCTTTCTCTCTACATATTTTGGACAGTCTGATTTTCAGTGTCTGGTTATGTCTTTCTACGAGACCTGCTGCCTCGGGGTGTCGGACACAGTGGAATTTCCACTGGTATCCCAACAAGAGTGAGACATGTTTCATTAATTCGGATGAGAAAGGCTGACCGTTATCTGAATATACAACACGTGGTAAACCGTACCGTGGGAAGAATTCTCGAACTAGCTGCTTGGCAGTAGTCGGGGCAGTGTAATCTGATACGGGATACGCCTCTGTCCAACGGGAGAGAGCGCAGACAACTACGAGGACATATTTGAATCCTCGACAACGTTCCATCTGAATATAATCCATCTGGAGGACTTCAGAAGGATGGTCAGGAGGCTGAAATCCACCCTGCTCTACGGGAACACTCTTTCCTGGATTAAACTGACAACATATCATACAGGTACGAACTTTTTGTTTAGCTGCTGCTCGTAAATGTTTATTGAACCAAATGTGCTGAATGCTGTCTAGCATAGCCTTCTCTCCTAAATGTGCTGGACTGTGAACTGTAGCTATAATGGCTTGAACCATGGAATCAGGGAGAAACCATACAGATTTCTCCTTCGTCATCCATCCTTGATCTGTCTGGATCCCTCCTAGTTCAGTCCACTTCTTTATTTCTTCTGCTGTGGCATGTGTCTGTATGTCAATTACGTCAAGTGCGGGATCCTTAATTGTCATACACTGTGTTGGTGTCTGAACTATTGGCTTTGTCATGTCTAATGTGCGATTCTGAGCAGTCTGTTTAGCTGTTCTGTCAGCTAAATCATTGCCTTAAGAAATGGTATCAGTAACCTTCGTGTGTGCTTTACATTTCATAATCGATATAGCAGTGGGTAAATGTATTGCGTCTAACAAGGCATGAATGAGGGGTCCGTGCTGAATGTGGGCACCATGGGACGTTAAATAACCTCTCTCTCGCCATAGCACGCCGAAGTCGTGTACAACTCCGAATGCATAACGTGAGTCAGTGTATACATTAACTTTCTTATTTGTGGCTTGAATACAGGCTTGCGTTAGAGCAATAAGTTCCGCTGCTTGGGCTGACAGAGTATCTATACAATGTGTCTCAATAACGTCAGTGTCTGTTGTGACTGCATACGCGGCCACTAAATCTCCTGTACTTGTTCTCATGCACGATCCGTCTACATACAACGTCAGGTCTGGATCTAACAATGGAACGTCTGTCAAGTCTTGTCTAGGTTTCGTCTTTATTTCAATGATTTCAACACAATCATGAGCTAGTGGGTCTGTTCCAATTACAGGTAATAGTGTAGCAGGATTCAATGTATTACACCGTCGGATCTCTATGTGTGGTTGAAACAATGTCAGTTCATAACCGGTAAGTCTTGCTATGGTCAAGTGTTGTGTTTGTGTTCGGTTCACAAGAATCTCTACTGCATGTGGTACTTGTACTGTCAATGGGTGTCCTAATACTATGGCATCGCTTTGTCTGATTGCTAAAGCTGTCGCTGCCACTGACTTCAGGCATGCAGGCAAAGCCTGAGCTACGGGATCTAATGTACTGGAAAAATAGGCACATGGCTTGCGTGATCCTGCTTGATCCTGAGTGAGTACTGACAAGGCAGTACCTTCGCGTTCTGTAACAAAGAGTGTAAAATGTTTGCTATAACATGGTGTTGCTAAAACAGGTGCTTGACATAAAGCTTCCTTTAGGCTTTCAAAAGCTTGTGTATGTTCCTGAGTCCAAGGGAGAACAGTCGATGTGGCTGCCTCCTGTGTGGTTAACTGAATGAGTGGTTTTGCTAGAAATGCGTACTGAGGGATCCACTGCCTACAATATGAAGTGAGGCCTATGAAAGCTCGCACCTCCTTCTGTGTCTGGGGTATTGACATATTAGCAATTAACTGGATGCGATCTGGTGTAAGCTGCCTTCCCTCCTTGGACAGCGAGTGACCAAGATAAATAACTCGCTGAACACAGAATTGCAGCTTAGAAGGGGACACCTTGTGCCCCTTGTCGGCTAGGAAATGTAAAACTGTCAGAGAAGCTTTTTCACATTCTGGCTCGCTTCTCGCGGTGATCAGCAGATCATCGACATATTGAAGCAGTGCTGTATTGACTGGCATGTGGATACTGTCAAGTTCTCGTTTCAGTGCTTGGCTGTAGATGCTGGGGCTTTCTGTGAATCCTTGGGGAGCGCGTGAGAATTTAAAGCTGCGTCCATTTAAACTGAATCCGAACAAGTATTGGCTTTCCGGATCTATTGGGACGCTGAAAAAGGCATTCTTGAGATCAATTACAGTAAAAAATGTTGCTTCGGGATCAATTGCTGTCAACAATGATGATATATCAGGGACCACAGGGAATTGTGGTACAATACACTTGTTTAGTTCACGCAAATCAATAACCAATCGGTACACTGGTGGGGCAGTAGGATCAGTTCGTTTAAGAATCGGAATTATCGGTGAATTACATATATTGGAGTCTGTTTCTACAACTACTCCCTGGGCAATTAGCTCATCAATGATTTTCAGCAAAGCCACTACAGCATCATGCGGTAACTTGTATTGTCGCATTCGTGGTAGTACCACTCCTGCTTTCAATGTAACTCGATAGGGTGTAATGTTCATGCAGCCAACATCCGTAGGGCCTTGTGCCCATAGATGTACTGGTAAAGTCTGTAGTCGGGGATCCATGTCTCTAGACACATAGTGACCTTTAAAATCACGCAAAAACAACCTTACTCCTTCCGGAGAACAACATATTATGGCTCCTAGTGCTTTCAGAGTTTTAATTCCTAACAGATTTTCTGGGCATGATTTAGTAAGCAATAAATCTGTAGTTCGTGTCAAAGGTCCTATCGTAAGTGGTAGAGGCTGTGATACTTCATTAACAATAGGTTTTCCCGAAAAACCAAGGGAAACATTTTGAGAGCCTGAGAGGGGTGCCCCTGGAACCTCACTTCGTTTTATAGTTGTTCGACTTGCCCCTGTATCGAGTAAGAATTTTCTATCTTGACCTAATAATTCACTATGTACATAAGGTCCTTCTTGATCTACCGGAATCTCGATAAGCGGTAAGTCAACTTCCCTCTCTAGGCTGGTTCATGCGTAACGCTGATACTCAGGGTATTCATACTGTGCGGTCTGATACATTTGTCGTGTTGTGGTTTGTGTGGCAGTAGCAGGCAACGGTGGTGCAGCTGGCACAAACTGTATGGGTTGCTGTGAGGCTGGCATGGACTGTTGCTGAACTGGCATGGACTGTCCATGCTGCATAGCTCCTTGTTCATTCTGATCTTGTCTAACTAATCGTGGTCTCTCTTTTGCAATACCTGTAGCTATATTACGTTTCAGGACTGGACAATCGTGTACATAATGGCCTAGTTGTTTACAGTAATTGCAGGTTCCTTTTACAGGAACTGCAGAATCACCAGAATGTGTCACACCCTTTTTGTGACCATCTGCTGGTACTGTCTGAGAAACTAGCATTTTCATTTTTGTATCCTTCATGCGTCTATGCTCGTGTTCTTGTTCATCCCTAATTCTATTGTGATGATACTGTAACATTTGTAGCATTTGCGACGGAGTGTTACTTTGCCAGGTACTCTCGAATTTCAATATTCTATTCTTCACCGGGGGCAATGCATTTTCCACTAATTTTGTCACAAATAGATGTGGATATGAGTCACTACTTGCTTTTATACCACTATTTATACCAAAACATTTTTCAAATCGAGCATAATAATCGCTTGTGTCTTCATCTTGCTTTTGTTTACAGGCTGTGATTGCACCCCAATCTTCCTTTTTTGTAGTTAATAAACGTGGCAGTACCTGTACTAGTAAACCTGGTAACAGTTTAACTTTATCCCCGAGCCCCGAACCTGCAGTTCGGCTCCTTTCTGATATATTCTGACTCCATCTTGTAAGAGTAAGCATTACATTCGGGTCTACCCCCGGACGATCTTGATTTCTGATCACACAGTTTATGAGGAAACGTAACAGTTCCCCCTGTATCTCTACTTTCTGGAATTCCATAGCTCTGTTAATACATCCTGGATCTCGTCCTGTTTGAACAAAATGATATATGTTATCCAGATGCGTAGTCATTCCTGGTAACCTTGCTAAATACTCTGCGGCTCGTCTGATACGTAATGATGCCAGAACCATTTCATCCTCTTTACCAACCACTGGGTCATATCTACAATTTACAAGGAGTTCCTTAAGCGTACGTTCATTTACGAATTTTGGTGTACGTGAATGTGTTGACTCTTGAAAGACAAGTTTATTTATTCTAGGTGGTGTAAAAGTACTGCTAGCACCTCCCGTGGCCCCATCTGGGGCGTCGGGTGTGAAAGGGTTCGTCGAACGTGACACCGCAACTATGGGTGTCGATACCTCTGTAGAGTCGACTGCGGAGACAGATGCGGAAACAGATGTGCTTGCCGAAGCTTGTGTCGGGACTTGCTGTTGCACGGGAACAGATACTTGAACCCTTCCGCCAGACGGTCTATCTCGTGCGGCGTTAGCATACTCGGGAGCTGCGTCATCTAGATATGAGGAAAGAAAAACATCTTCTGCGGTTCTGGGATGCCCTTTTGGATGTACCTTAATTGGAAATAATGGGGGTGGCAAGTCTTTTGGTATCTCTGGAGCAGCCTTAGGTAATCCTTCGGCTAGTAGGGGATACATACCATTCATAAGAGCATCTCTTTGTCTATTTACTTGTTCTGATTTCACTCGGATACCTTCCTCAATTAATAGATTTTCTTGAACTTTATTTGAACTTTCTTTACTCCTCTCTTCTTGTCTACGTGCTTTTTCTGTTCGTCTATGAGATTCTTTACGCCATAACTCGACAGCGTCTTTCTGTGACTGTCTGACCTTTCTTTTCCATAACTCTTCCTCCACTTTCATGATGCACTCTGCATCCCAGGTTCCCGCTGCGGGCCACCTTTGACTTTCCGGTAATCCCTTGGTATAATCTACCCATAGATCAAGAAACAATATGGCATCTAAGCCATGTTTATGGTACATGAAATGTCCTGGAGTGTCTCTAGGAGGAATAGGAACTGCTTCTTCAAGCACCCCTTTTCTGGTAGTAATCTGTCTTAACTTCGAGAAGAGCGGCATATTGACAACTGACCTGATACTTACTCTTGAACTTACTTAATACGAGAAAAACACAATAATGAACAGTGAACAATGAACAGTCATTCATACCACAATATGCAAGACATTTTCTGAATACTTTAAACATTAAACATTAAACATTTAATAATGGTCGACAATGATGACAGTCTGCCTAACTAATCACCACGCTGAATTCTTGACAATAACTGAATACTTCGGAATACTTGATATACTGCTAAACAGTACATATACACTGCTAAACAGTGCAGACCGGATTTGTGTACCCAAATCCGTCTTGACCGGCACAACCTATGTGCGCGTCAACACGCCTCCCCGGCGATGGTACTCACCGAGTAGCTCCTTGAAACGGAAGGCCTCAGAGAATGGACAGGACTCGATAACTGCGGACAGCGGACCCTCTGGACATCGGGCTTTCGGAAAACCTGGTGGGCCTCTGTATACCTCGGATCTTGCTCTCTCAGCTAGGCTCTGGTCGGGATACTTCGCACTTCTCACCGCCTCGTCTGGGTTGATCGCAGCCTCAGTCGCCCCCGCTTGACCGGAGGGAGCTTACAGGAAATCCTGCTGGTACGCGTTTATGGTCCGTCCAGCTGTGGCAGGAGACCGGGCCTGCAACGCACCGCCGGCGCGTGAGATGAGAAAGTGTCCCTGTTCGGGCGCCATTATGTGGTAAATAAAATAAATATTACCGGACTGAATTTCATGCGGAATCTTAAAATAAAGTAAAATAGCTCAAAATAACAAGAGGCAGAATCCGTGGTATAAGAGGTTTTCTAATGGGCTTTATTCCATTCAAAATGGCCGACTCGAGTCGCGGCCTTCAGGTTCCGTCACCACGAGGGTTCAGGAAGTGAAGTACAATAATTTATTGATAGACATGTATTTTTATAATAAGTGCATTACAATGAAACGAATGTAGAAGGCGTAACATTTGATAAGAAAAATGACGTGACAGTGACATAATCGAAACTAGGCGTAATAAGGAATAAAAGAAACATAATTGGTTAGGATTATCAGACATAGGTGGATCTATAAGATAATACTTGGCATAGATGCGCGCGCAGCAGTATGACGTGTAATTGACGTGCAACTAGGGGGTGAAGGGGACTTGACATTTAGCTCTACATGTGGAGACGAGAAGTCTGGGGGGTCAAGTCAACCTAATCCCAAATCATATCTAACATCCTATGTTTAAAGAACTATGTTATCCACAAGGAAGGACACTCGGACAAGATCTATTCTATACTAACTGTGTGTGCGTGTACAAGCGTCTAAGTGTCTACATGAGATGCGAGAGGCAGAAAACTTTCCATGGCAGCAGGGCTATGAATCACTTGCATGAAGACAGAGAAGCCTGGCCTTTTGCTTGGTAACTGGAAGAATGTTTACTTAAACTACTAGGCAGGAATGCATCGGCTGAGGGGGAAAATAGATAATTCGAAGGTGAAATACAGCTCTTGGCAGAGAATAGGCTGATGTCAGGCTTCGTGGGCCGCGCAGAGAATGAGACAGAGTTCATGGTCACAGATGCGAGCTCAAGCTGAAGCTGCCAGAGACAGAGAGCAGGGAAAGGCTTTGAGGACAGAATCGGGCCTACTTGCCTGAACTGTAAAAATGGAGTAACTTAGCCATAAAAAGTCGGTGGCCTTTCATACTTAGGAATCGAATATCCAGCCCATTCATGGCGGATCTGACAGAGAACATGTCGACGGTAGACACACATATGTTTGCGTCTTAGAGGCTGGAACTGGAGGGAACATACATGTACTTGTAACATGCATATAGAACCGTTGGGGTCCAAGATAGGGGACATAACTGATCAGGAAAATCCACATTTCCACAGGTCAATGGTTTCTTATAAAGGAGAAATATGGGACTCCTCCGTACAATAACTCAGAACGCGGTGACTGTACTAAAGTTACAGCTATCCGCGCTTCTCTGCACGAGACCTCTGATGCTGTGAGCGTCTCAGCGAACAGAGAAGCCGTAGCCGTTCTTAACGCTGCAGCAAAGTAGAAGGCTGCACGCAAGTGAAACTTACAGTTTCGGAGCTAGGCGAAACCTATCTCTTCCTCCCTTGAGGGACTCTGAAGTCGCACGCTGTTCTCTCGTAGAGCCCGGAAATCCTTGGGCGGTCCTGGAGAGCAGCGGTCCTGGAGAGCTGCATGCACTCCTTTCGTAGAGCCCGGAAATCCTTGGGCGCTCCTGGAGAGCAGCTGCACTCCTCTCGTAGAGTCCGGAAATCCTTGGGCGGTCCTGGAGAGTTGCAGGAATTCTATCGGTTCTTCAAAGATCGCGGAAGCCAAAACCAACATGAATCATCGCAGCGCTCACCGGGGTCAGTTGGCTTATATCCGCTCTGCTGAGTTTCACGTCGGTCACATGGGGCGTGACTTCCGGGTCCTCATGGGAGTTGTAGTCTTTGTGGTTATGTGCGGCAAACCGAGAGCCTGTTCATTGGCGAACAGCGCCTTACCGGTCCCACGCGCATAACAAGACCTGTCATCCTTGGGGTGGTCTGACCCCGAACTTTTTCCCTTTTGCTGATTCATGTTGTTGCCCTTAGGAGTCTGAGCACTTTACCACTGTGAAGCCTCTGTTAAAGTGCATGTGCTTCTCCCCTTAACATGATGACTTTGGTGTATACCTGATTGGCATATTTGTTGTACTTGTAAGTCCCTTGTAAAGTGGTATACCAGTTACCTGGGGCCTGTACTTCAAATACTACTAGTGGGCTGCAGCACAGATTTTGTCACCCACAGCGGTAGCCTTTCAAACCTATCCAAGGCCAGCCACTGCAGTGCCTGTGTGTGCAGTTTACTGCCACTTCGACTTGGCAATTAAAACTACTTACCAAACCTTAAACTCCCCTTTTATTACACATAAGTCACCCCTAAGGTATGCCTTAAGGGTAGGGTGCAATGGGAGTAAAAGGTAGGACTTGTACCTTTATGGTAGAATACGTGTTACAGTATTACAACCTCAAGGCAGACTACCTTAAGGCAGACAAATAGCAGTCCAATTTGGACATTCGTAGAATTCTTGTCCAAGTGCATGGGGAGAGGAAGCCTCACACACGTAATTGTGTCATGCTTCATCATAGGCAACCTATCCCCACGCTGGTAGGACAGTGCCTCCATGGAGCATTTGACCTCCAACCAGACTCAGACTAGGAAGTTGTTCTTAAATAAAAACCTACTGGATAAGGCCGGGATCCAGATCAGTGGATTACAAATACCTCATAGTTTCCCGGTGGGATACCTTTATTACATGAGGACCGCAGGTAAGGGTTAAAAATGAGTGAGATGGCAGTTGAGAACAATGACACACACCATCTCAATAATTAGGCCAACATGTATCTGCCCTATTATTATTGTCATTGAGACGGTGTGAGTCATTGTTCCCATCAACCATTTCACAAGTTTTTAACCTTACCTGTGGTCTGCACGTAATAAGGTTGTAACACCGGGGAACTGTGAGCTATTTTCAGTCCACTGATCTGGATCCCATCTTTATCAAGTAGTTTTTTCATTTAAGAACTCCTTCCTGCACTGAGTCCAACAGGAGGTTGAGTCTGCCCTGATGACACTGTCCTAGCAGGGTGGGTAGAGGTTGCCGATGATGAAGCATGACACAATTACATGTGTGAGGCTTCCTCTTCCATGAGAATGCTCTCCTCCTCACCATGCACTTGGACAGGAATTCTGCGAATGTCCAAATTAGACTGACGTTCGTCTGCCTTGAGGTAGTGATACCGTAACTTGTATTCTACCTATAGGTGCCACACTGAGTTCTGATAGTTTGAGAGCAGAACTGCGCCGTATCTTAGTAGACATGGTGCTGTTCAGCCCTCTACCATTCACATAACACAGGGCAGCAACTTTACTTGTTGTATTATGTCATTTGTTTTGTAAATCTAGTCCCTGGTGATATGAGTCTTGGAGGAAGCTAGCAACATGTTTGCATATTTTTTTACACCTGCTTTCATGCAAGTTAGTTTTGTCTGTGCATTTAACAGAATAGAAACCAAAATGCTATACTCATTCTTTTGACTTCCCTTTATATGCTAACTACACATTTTAGGCCAGATTTACTATCATTTGATGCAATAAAACACAGCAAGACAACTTGCTATGCTGCATCACATGGAGAGAGCAGGAATAGATTTACGAATATATGGCACATTCCATCTGTCTCTGTGCTGGAGCACTGAGTGCTGCCTAGCACCAACGCAGGCGCCCTTGCAGCATACCTTCGTTACAAGCAGGATTGCTTTTGTGCAGGAAGGAACAACTTCCAGCACAAAAACAATCCTCGGAGGCAATTTCCTCTTTTTACATGTGCTGCAGAATGCATTCGAAAATTGAGCACGTGGGGCTCTGCTGTGATTTCTTTTAATTCTCCAGGAAGGGTAAAGCCCCTGGGGTTCAGCACAAGATTGTTTAATTATTTCCAGGGAGGAGTCCTGCATGGGGCCTCCTTGCCAGAGTCCTATTTGGCCCAGGGACCCCATCACCCGTGCCGTGCTTTCATGGACAGGGCCCACCACTCCATCCCCAGGCCCTCAATGAAATACAAGGGGGTGCTCCTTCCTGCCCACTCAAATGGTGGTGGGCTCAACACTGCTGCCAGTTCCTGTGACTCATGAGAGAAGGGTTGGCCACCGCATGGAGATCCCTGCCCACATGGAGCAGGCAGGGCAGAAGCTAGTTGCCAGCTCCTGCACTGGCAGTCACAGAAAACGGCTGGGCTGGGCTGCAAGGAAAAAAATAATAGCAAAAAGAAAGTAGTTCTCCTGAACAGTGGGAGAGCCGCTCATAAAATATTCACTGCTTCCCAGCTGAGAACGCACAGCAAATGCCTCAAAAGAGGCCTATTTTCATATATGTTTCCTACATGTGGTGGCCCCAGGATGGAAGGGGCAATGCCAATTAATTAAAGAAGTCTTGGTGGGGTCTGCAGGAGCTGCAGTAGTGCCCCAGAAGTCATTTTTGAAAACTGAACCTGCGTTTGAAGGGTCAAGCAAATTATGACCCTCCAGGATTTCCATCCTTACTTTAAAGCACTTCTAAGGCTATAGACTTTGCTTTTTAGTTGGAAGTGTAGTTCTTTTTAAGGGATGTGTTCTATGGTTGCATTATATGCGGCTTGGATGTGTATACAAAAGACAAGGACATGTTGTGTTAGTTGTATAATTTATTTTATGGTACAATGATGACAGTTATTTCTGACCAATGTTTAAATGCTTTGTTCAGATTAATGATTGCGTTTGCATAGGATTATTCATTACATTGATTAATGATTAAATGCTTTGCTGACATTAATGATTTTGTTTACTCACGATTACTGGTTACAGTGAAATTATGGTATGTGGATTATTTGCTTTTTAATTTGCTAATCCCTTGACAGAGCCAATTTCTATATATGTTTTTGGGTGACCTGTTGACAAAGTCAATAGGTTTTCCTTATGTGTTGTTGTGATGACCTCTTGACAAAGTAAATAATCTTGCTTTTTTAAGTGGTACACCCTTACATTGTAATGTTCCATCTGGAATAGGTAAGCGTATTGTGTTTTGGGGGGCTTCTGACCCATTGGAGCTCAAATATGATTGCCGAATGTTACCTACAGTATTTTCAATCTGCCTGCTGTATATATTTGTAAATTAATGCATAGTATTTAGTGTTGTGTGTATAATAAAGCTACTTTCCTTTTTCAAAGAAAAAGCACTGACCCTACAATAATTTATTGAGTGTTGTTATTGTGTGCAAATAATGATTGCTAGCCCGCACTGCCTTGCACTGCTCTGCTTTGCCACTCTGAGAAAGTCAAGCACCACAATGGGTTGCTTGGTTTCGAGTAATGGGAAACCATGGACCTATTTACTTTTACAGGCCTTGAAACCACAACAAATAACCCAATTTTGTACAATGACATAAAACGAAGCGAAAAGTAAAGGAGACAGGTCAAGCCACTGATTTTCAGTTGAAAAACCACTAGACTGGCAAAAACCTCATGGTCAGTTATAAATAAACCTTTATGAATGTTGTACACCTTTTCTCCCATAGAATAAAAATGTTCGATATCAAGATTGTTCTACGCATTGTTTCCCATAAATCACATCATTTTATTTTATTTTTTCTAGACTTTTTGTCAAAAGCAGTTGTAAATATTTAAATGAAAGCATACACATACTTAATAAACTTAGAAAATTAAGACTCAGAAAAAGCATCATCCTGAGTTGGGCTTTGTAGGAGAAAGAAGACCATAGGGCAGATCACATGTACTGCACCATGGGCAATTTTGCACTGCTGCTAAGCCGTATCTGATGGATTTAGGCAATTTTACAGTTCTCATAATACCAACCTGTACAAAATTTAAATTTTATACTGCACATTGATACAAATTCCTCAATATTATTGCACCATTTGATAATTGCATGGCTTAATTTGAGCCAGTGGTTGCAGGCGTGGACCACTGGGTACCAGGAGTTTTTCCATTCATTAGAGTTTGACCATGAACAAGCCGGAAAAGGGCAGAAAAGGAGGAAAGAAGAGGAAGAGAATGATGGGAAAAAGTGAGAAAGGGAGAGAACAAGGATGAAAAGTAACTTGTACGAGTAAGAAAAAAGGGCAGAGAGTGTGGGGTGCTGGATGGAAGAGGCATGACATGGATTGAAAGCTAAACAGCTTTGGTCTTCAGCAGCCCTGATATTCAGCAGCACCAATCACAGGCTTTGTGGGATAACCTTTAAGCAGTGGCACAAATTAAGCCCTGGATAACTGTCCAAAGTAAGTGCAAAACTGCCAAGCACCTATACATTTTATGGGAACCTCCCCCATGTTTCTGTGGGCTGAAGGAGAAGAGGCCAGGAATGGTGCAGATAATCACTCACCATTGAAGAAATCATCTAAAAGAAACAATTTGTCTTATGACTTTCTTCTGTTGATAGGAGGAGAAAAAGACCAGGAGTCGCTCCAGGCAATCTGAGGGCCAGAGGAAACAGACTGAGATGCAAGCTTTTTCTTCCAAAGGTATTTGGGCCTGATATAAGAAGCTGTTGCCAGTGCATTCAAGAAAGAAAGGAGTAAAAAGATGAGTGTGCTATATTATGTTATGTTATATTATGTTCTGTTAAATTATGTTATGTTATGTTATGTTATGCTATGATATGCTATGCTATGCTATGCTATGCTATGCTATGCTATGATATTATAGGAGATTAAGATGAACCTGGCTGCCAACTTCTGGATGGTTTATAGTCTTCTAGACAGTTGCTTGGTGATCCTTGCCTGGATGGTGTTATACATGGATCTACATGATAAAGAAAAGATTTGATTAAGGGATAGTAGTTGGATTTAGAGCATATACATATTGCAAGGTTCCTGCGGTAGATGTAGAAAATGTAGAAAATGCATGTACTGGAAGGCACACACAATAATTTACTACATTCTACAAATATTTTTGCTATGTTAGAATGAAATTCATCATAAATATGAATATCCCGAGGACTATACTACTGAATATCTGGTGGATAAAAGAATTGAGAAAGCCATGAAAAAAGCTTGTCATGGTTTAAACATGGTGATAAGAGCAGAAAAATATATAACTACAGCAATGCAAGAATGAGACTTGATCTTTAACCAATATGGAACAGCAAGCCAGATTCTTGTCAGACTTTTCATGTGACTCAATTAAATCTTCAGCAGTGGCAACAGAAACTTCCATTCGGGCCAGAATTCATATGTGGTTCAGAGATTGGAAAAATATACTTCTGAAAAAGCGGCTAAATTAAAATTGTTTGGAGATCAATTGGATCATATTCATATGGTCACAAAAGTTTTCAAAAATAGAAAGCATGCTTTGCCATTCAAAGGGAAGTGTTCTTCAAAGTACTATGGAGGTGATTAGAAATATTTCTACAACATCAAATAGTCTCACAGAAGGAATTTTTCGCCTACGGAAAAAAAGAAGGATACAGATGACTTGTTGTTCAGACCAGTACAGACCAGCAACGATTCTGACTAGCAACAAAGGGAGAATCTTTCTAAAGGAAGTCACATTGATCATTTCCAGGATGTGTTGGAAATAAATGTAGCCGATCAGTCCGTTCTGTATATAATTCACAGAGGCTAAGTGATAACATCCAATTAAAAGCCTCCAAGTTGAGGAAGCATCATTACCAGCATCTCAACAAACAAGCTAAAAAATGTTGTCTTGATCACTGGAATTGTGTCTCTTCTACAGAAAAAATAGCATTACAGTGCTCACTGGGCTAGGTTTCTACTTGATTCAGTTTCTGGTGCAGACATTATTTTAAGGTTACAGATCTTAAGAAAGTCAATCATTGGTTAAAGACCATTCACATCAAAATGGACAGTCTTTAGCAGGTAATCTCAATAGTTAGCTCAAAAGTCAAAATGGTGGTAACAGACTCACAAGATACTTACATGAACATTCTAATTGTTCAAGAACATCAAAACAATTTAATGTTTACAATCCAAGACTGGCATTTTATGTTTCTCCCCACTACAATCAACAACCAAGGTCTTCATAAAAGTCCTGGCACCTCTTGTAGGTAGTGAACACAAAGAAGCAGTGCTTTTACATCTTTTAATTGGAAGACTGGCTAGTACATGCAACATCCACAAAATAGGTCATCAAAGGAAGAGACAAAATCATACAGGTGTTACAGAGTCATAGATTTCTGATATACTGTATCAAATCTTAACTGACTTCATCTCAAGATCTGTATTATGATGGTACAAAATTACAGACAGATATTGGAACAGTCTCTCTATCACCCAAAAATGGCAGAAGATGGAAAATATTATGCAGAACTTCCTCAAGAAGAAAGATAGCCAGAGAGTGCTTGAGAACTCAAGGGGACATGGCTGTGTCCATATTTCTAATGCCTTGTACTAGGTTCCAGAATATTTGGTCTTTAGATCTCCTCAGATTCATCACCAACTTAGAGTTAACAAATTGAGTCAGACAGGGCCTACCATTGTGGTTGAATTCTTGTAAATTTCTTTAATGTGATACAATTGTGACATCCCGAATAAACAGTGGTGATAATGAATGCCAGCAAAATAGGTTGGAGAGCCTGAATGGAGGAGAAGACTCTACAGGCAAAATGGTCTTACCAGTAGAAGAGGAGATCATCCAACTGGAAGGAAATAGAAGCAATCTACCTAGCTCTTCTTCACATTGCTCCTTGTTTAAAGAGGAAATCAGTGCTCATAAGAACAGAAATTGTCTCTGCAAAGGCTTATGTGAATAAGCAGGAAAGCACAAGTTGAGATTCCTTCTAAATAATGCAGCACAGATTTTCAGATTGCAGATGCGTCCCAAGAGAGATTAACAGTAATCCATATTCAGGTAATTCAGAACCGGAAAGCGGTTTAGTTGAACACAATATTTCCTTACTCTCAGAATTACCAATTGAGTCCTTTGATTTCCACACAAACATGTCAGAGATAGATGAATCCATTCTGGATTTATTTGCAGATCATCAGAATGCTCTTCTTCCTTTGTTCTTTTCATGAGTGAAGAGGAAGAAGAGGGCATGGAATATAAATGGCCTCAGGGAATGCAGTTTTGTGCCTTATTTCCTCAGATCTTAAAGTTTCTGATTAGGGTAAAGGCAGAGAAATCTTTAGTGGTCCTAGTTTCTCCAGCATGGGTACTCTCTTTCTGGTATCCTCTGATAATACAGATGATTGTATGACATAATTTCGAAAGACAAAAATTCGACCTACAAAAATATCGCAACAAAAATATCGTGGTCAAGAATATCGACATCCTATCTACAACATGGTAAGTACAAAAATATCGATAATTTAATATCGATGTCAAAAATATCGTAATTCAAAAATATCGTTTTTTTTTTAGTTTAAAAATATATGTAAAATAAACCAAATAATACTTATAAATCAAAGAAACATAATTAAATATATTGTATAATATGTAAAATGTATAATAAATATATATAATTAAATGAAACTTTAATGAAATATATATATATAATATATAATATATACACTTACTTAATAATTACTTTTAATAATAATTTCTGTTACATATAAATTATTAAATATTTATTTAAATTACCAATACATCTATACACATAAAACAATAACATTAATAAATATTAAATAATTACATATAGCAAATAATAATCAATAATTTTAATTTGAATAATTTTTATTATTAATTATATATTACAATAGCTAAAATATTACAAAACATATTTAATATCAGACACAATAAAACTACTAGTCCAACTTCAACAAAAACAACAGTAAGGAAAATGTTGGATAGCGTAGGGGTAAAAATAACTATTCCAACTCCCGAGTGTGCAACAGTAGGGAAAACATTGGATAGCGTAGGGGTAAAAATTACTATTCCAACTCCAAAGAGTGCAACAGTAGGGAAAGCGTTGGATAGCGTAGGGGTAAAAATTACTATTCCAACTCCAGAGAGTGCAATAGTAGGGAAAGTGTTGGATAGCGTAATGGTAAAAATTACTATTCCCACTCCAGAGAGTGCAATAGTAGGAAAAGTGTTGGATAGCGTAAGGGTAAAAATTACTATTCCCACTCCAGACAGAGCAACAGTAGGGAACACATTGGATAGCATAGGGGTACAAATAACTATTCCAACTCCAAAGAGTGCAACAGTAGGGAAAACGTTGGATAGCGTAGGGGTAACAATTACTATTCCAACTCCAGAGAGTGCAATAGTAGGGAAAGTGTTGGATAGCGTAAGGGTAAAATTTACTATTCCCACTCCAGAGAGTGCAATAGTAGGGAAAGTGTTGGATAGCGTAAGGGTAAAATTCACTATTCCCACTCCAGAGAGTGCAACAGTATAGAAAACGTTGGATAGCGTAGTGGTAAAAATAACTATTCCAACTCCAAAGAGTGCAACAGTAGGGAAAACGTTGGATAGCGTAGGGGTAAAAATTACTATTCCAACTCCAGAGAGTGCAATAGTAGGGAAAGTGTTGGATAGCGTAAGGGTAAAATTTACTATTCCCACTCCAGAGAATGCAATAGTAGGGAAAGTGTTGGATAGCGTAAGGGTAAAAATTACTATTCCAACTCCAGAGAGTGCAATAGTAGGGAAAGTGTTGGATAGCGTAAGGGTAAAATTCACTATTCCCACTCCAGACAGTGCAACAGTAGAGAAAAGGTTGGATAGCGTAGGGGTAAAAATTACTATTCCAACTCCAAAGAGTGCAACAGTAGGGAAAGCGCTGGATAGCGTAGGGGTAAAAATTACTATTCCAACTCCAGAGAGTGCAACAGTAGGGAAAGCGCTGGATAGCGTAGGGGTAAAAATTACTATTCCCACTCCAGATAGTAAAACAGTTGGGAAAGCACTAGATAGCATAGTGATTCTATGAACATTATGACCAATTCAATAATTTGTTATAAAAAAATTGCATGTTAACAATGTTTTAAAAAAATAATTATTATTAAATACCAATTATGTAAAATAAATATTTAAATAAATAAATTTAAATTACATCCCACACTATTCCCCCTTTAACACACAACACACTACACATACAAAATACACAATAGATTAAATATCAATTTATCTCTTATTTACAATTAATAATACATTCTTTATAATTAATATAGTTATTAATTCACTAATTAATACATATTAACTACGAAATTACAAATATTCACCTATTAATTATTAATTAACAATACATTAATTAGCAATAACAACAAATAAAATACAATAATCAATTATTTATATTTACTATATTTAACTAACTAATAACAATTAATTAATAATAATTACAAATAATATCATTATTTATTTTATTTTAATTACATCCAACCCTATTCCCCTATAAACCCACAACCCACTACACATAAAAATTCACATAATTAATTTTAATTATCAATTAATCACTTAATAAAATTAAATCACCAATTAATTACTAATTAACAATTAATTAATTAACTATAACAATAAATAAATATTATTAATAAACTAATTATAATTTATATAATTAACTAAATAATAAATTATGTTTACAATTAATAATTAATTAAAAATTATTTATTCTATAATCAAATTAATTACCAATTATTAATTGATTACCAATTAATTAATCATAAATACCAATTAAACAATACATATTAATTCATTAATTATAATTACATTACTTCCCACCCTATTCCCCTATAAACCCACAACCCACTACACATAAAAATTCACATAATTAATTTAATTATCAATTAATCACTTAATAAACTTAAATCACCAATTAATTACTAATTAACAATTAATTAATTAACAATAACAATAAATATTAATGATAAAGTAATTATAATGTATATAATTAACCAATTAATAAAATAATTTTACAATTAATAATCAATTAACAATTAATTAATCAATTAATTACCAATTATTAATTAATTACCAATTAATTATTCATAAATACCAATTAAACAATACATATTAATTCAATAATTATAATTAAATTACTTCCCACCCTATTCCCCTATAAACCCACAACCCGCTCTGATACTAAAACGCTAAATTAAATGTAAAATAATTATAAATCTCTAAACATTTATTTTTAAATGTATTAAAATACATTACAATAATCTTTAACATACAAATAAAATACATATTAAATGACATTACACTAAATAAATATCGATATTATTGACATCGAAATTTTTACTTACGATATTACTTACATCGATATTAAGTACTTCGATATTATTAACTTCGATATTACTTACCTTGGGATCGATATTCTGTCCATCGATATTCTTGACTTCGATATTCTGTACCTACGATATTAAAAACACGATATTATTGTAGGTCGAAATTTAAAACTCGATATTTTGGCTAAACACCAATTCCCATAAATCCTGCTTGATTTATCCAGAATTCACAGAGGAGACCCCTCTTCACCTCCATCTGATGGATTGGAAGCTGAACGGGTAAGATTGAGAAGATTAAGTCTATGAGAAATTGTTTTTTTGGTTGAGTAGGGTGTTGACCCTGCTCAAGTAACAGGCACAATCCCTGTCAGGGTGAATCATAAAAGTCACTACATTCTCTGTGCTTATCCCTTTGGGAGATTTGCACAAAAACAGTCAGCCTTTTCTTAGAGGCAATGTGTAAAGTATTAATGCATCACACAAACAGTAATAAAGTGAAAACAGAACATAAATAAAAATCCCACAAACATTTTGAAAAGTAGAGTACATTTTAATAACTTATTTGACACCAAAATGAAAAAGAATCCCATTAGTAGACCCAGAATTCTGAATTTAAAAATGTTAAGGTAAAACCTAGTACCTAAATGATCAAAGTGCCAACTGTGTTCATCTAGTCGAATGAGACCGTTCAAAGTTGAAAAATATGGCCAACCTTGATAGAGTGTGAGTCAGATGCCAGAAGTGGATTTTGAAATTTGAAGAACCTTTGTGGGAAAATGTCTGAGAAGGAAAAGTTCAGCAGGGAAAGGCTGTAAGCGGTGTCTGAGTAGAAGGCATTGATCGTCATCAGGGAGCCGCTGAACTAAGTTGCACTGAAAATATCTTCGTTGGACTTAGTCTCTTTTCTGAAAGTTGAAAATCCCAATTGGGACAAAGCTGCAAGCTATAGCCAATGAGGGCTCCACAGGGCCAGATAGGCCTTCTTCAAAGGAATGCTAAACAGGATTTGCTGATGCGGGGTAGAATGTAGCGGGAGTTGCTGCAAAGTCAGCACCATGGGCAGATCAGCAAGCAGGTAGGTCCCGGTCTCCTCTCAGTTATCAAGGCACTTTTTTTCTAAATAGTTTTTAAGTCCCAAGATTTTAATTTTGGCTTTCTAGACACCTTTAGTTCCACTTTGAAGTCTCTGGGACTGGAAAACCACTTGAATGGACAGGATTAACTCATGCTCATTCCGGGCACAGGCTTAGAATGCCTGGAGCTTTTTCTATCCCTAAGGATCTGATCAGGATGTGAGCCATCTAGCCCTTGGAGTCACTCTGGCTTTCCAGGGTTCAAGAATCAGACTAGGGCTCAGGCAGCAGGGCAGGCCTCCAAATCAGGCTTCAGGTAGCAGAGCAGTCCATCAAGGTGCAGCAAAGCAGTCTTCTGAATTTCACAGCAGGCCACTGCAGCAGGCAGTCCCCTGAGAGTCCTTCTGTATGTCTAGAAAGTGAACTGAAGAGTGGGTCTGAGGGTCCTATTTTTATAAGTGATGCATCTTTGAAGTATGAGAAGTTTCTAGAGATTTTCCTTTGGAATGCTTGGAATGTCCTTCCCTGCCCTGGTTCCAGCCTACCCACAGGCACAATGAGGTAGTGTGAAGTCCTTTGTGTGAAGGCAGAGTGCAGCCTGTTGATTTGGAAGTGGGGCTGTGCCCAGCTCTGCCCCCACATCCTGTGAGTGATGATGCATCCAGGCACACCTAATCCCTCTAGGAGAAATAAACACACGGACTGGATAAGTCTTTCTCAAACCCAGCAAACAAATCCTTCCCGCACTTACTTGAGTACGAGCCAGCGATTCCTATGTAGTACAGCGTCTCTTTTCTCTTGAGAAGGACTTTTATGGTCTGTGTGTGGGTTTAAGACGGCAACTTGGATTTCACCTTACCCCTTGTGGATTGTGTGAGACACTTGTGAGATCTGATGAATCGATCAATTAGATCGTTTTCTTGGCATTATATGTGTTACGGCACAACGTAGATGAGGGTGATCGTTTTTCTGTTTTTGTATTTTGCAAGATTAGAGAGGCTTAGAGAGGAGAAGCTTGTATGTTTTCAAGACAAAATGACCAGCCGCCATGATACGTGTTACATGGGTCTTAAGCCATGGATCACAGGGTTTAAGAGAACGTGAGGATAAAAGGACTTTGAGTTTCAAAAAGTCATAAAAGTCTATCGGCGCCAGGTTATGCCTGGTCTGGAGCGAGGAGAACGGTAAAGGGTGTAACCCTTCGAACAGGTCGCTCACCAAATTGACCCCCTTCCTTGACCAATATTCCCATTGGAGAGGTTTTCCTTCAATTTTAAATGAGGGGTTACTCCACAAGGATACCATGGTAGTGTTTTTGATGGTTAATCCTGTTTTGTGGGCTTGATCAAGTCTTAGGAGGGCACGTCTTGTGTTTAGTAAGATGTATTTTGAATGAGGAAGATGGGAGAGATCCATAGTAAGTAGGGCAGTAAGGGGAACCTTATCAATGAGGGATTTCTCAACAGTAAGCCACAACGGAGTGTAAGCCGAGTCTTCAATCAGCCATTGTGCGCCTTGTTTACAAAGGAAGGCAGTCTGATAATTCCTGAAGTTGGGGAGACCCAGGCCGCCTTTGTCCTTAGATAGCTGTAGCTTCTTCATTGATATCCTGGGTTTCTTCCCCTGCCACAGGAACATGCCAAAGAGCCTGTCCACCCTGGTTAAAAAATCCTCGGAAAAGGACATTGGTAACATACTCGCCAGGTAATTCACCAATGGGGTTACCATCATTTTCAAGGTTTCGGCCCTGCCCCACCATGAGAGATACTTCGGAGACCAGCCATCCTACAATTTTGATATTTTCTGTAGGGTGAGATTTTCATTAACACGTAGTGTTGTAATTAGGTCCTTATCAAAGTCTAATCCCAGGTATTTGAAGCAGGCCGTTTGCCAAGCTAGATCAGAGTCCCCCATTACATCTCTGTTTCCCAGGTTATTTAACAATTTAACCTCCATTTTATCTTTATTTAACGTATATCCCGATACCTTAGAGAACTCATCAATAGTAGACACGAGGGCCGGTATAGCCTCCTCCGCCTTTTCCGAGACAACCAAGACGTCATCAGCATATGCGGTTAGCTTTATTGTACAGTCATTAAATGGAATTCCGGCAATGCCCTTACTAATCCGCAAGTGGTGGAGGAATGGTTCGATCGCTAGTAAAAATAGTGAAGGGGAGCGGGGGGCACCCCTGTCTGGTTCCTTGTTGTAATTGAAATGATGAAGAGAACGAGCCTCCCGCTCTAACTCTGGCAGAGGGGCAGGAATAAAGGGACATCACCATCTTTGTGAAGGACGGACCTAGGTTAAATTTATTTAGTACTGCCTCCAGGTAGGTCTAGTCTACCCTGTCGAGTGCCTTTTCGGCATCAAGCGTAATTGCTACAGTGGGGGTAGTTAAAAGCTTCGCCTTTTCGAGTACATGTGCTAATGTTCTGGTGTTGTCACTAGATAACCTATACTTCAAGAAACCTGCTTGGGAAGGGTGGATAAGCTTGGGCAAAACTTTCTGGAGGCGGTTGGCGAGGATCATGGCTAAGAGCTTACAATCAAGGTTAATAAGCGAGATAGGCCTATAATTCTTAGGGAGTGTTGGATCTTTCCCTTCTTTCGGAAGGATGGCAATGATAGCTTCAGATAGTATACCTCCCCTGTATTTTTGATTTCCTGAAACAGGTGTAGAAGTGGGTGCGATATGAGACAGGAGAAGCACTTATAGAATCTAGCAGTGAACCCGTCCGGTCCAGGGGCCTTACCACTTTTTAATGACCTAATAGCCTTCTCAATCTCCTGGATCGTGATGGGGCAATTAAGGACAGCTTGATCGGCAAGGGAGAGAGACGGTAGTTCGCAGTCCCCTAAGTAGCCTTGAATTTTGGTTTCCTCTACTTCTATATTCTTGGCATAGAGACGCTCATAAAAATCTTTAAATACATCTGCAATCTTGACAGGATCTGAGTGGGCCACCCCCAATTGACCTTGAATGGAGTTTATCGTGTTTTTCTGCACCTTAAACTTGAGATAAGCTGCCAGACTTTTCCCCGACTTATTTGATTCACATAGCTTAAATTGTTTCCTCCTATTTAACCAAACCCCTACTCTTTCACTTATTATTTTATTGTATTCATACTGGCCAGCTTATTCAATGTATCTTCTTTCCTATCCAGTAGATGTCTATTCTCCAGGGCAGAGATTTCTCTTTCTAGATTTTCCAGGGCCTTGTTGTGATTCTTGTTCATGGCTGATCTTATTTTGATAATGACCCCTCTAACCATACTTTTTAGTGCTTCCCACCGGATCAGATCAGTGGTGTCCCCCCAATGTTATGTTCCAGGTAGTCTTTAATGGCGGATTCAATGGCAGACCGATGTTGCTCCTTTTCGAGGACCTCCTCATTGAGCCGCCAAATTGATTGACGAGTAGACGATTTCACATTGGAAATAGACAAGGATATACATGAATGGTCAGATATAACACTTGGTTCTATTGACGTGTCTTCTATTCTGGGGATACCATTCTTCATAATAAATAAGTAGTCAATACGGGAGAACAAATCGTGTGGAGATGAGTAAAAAGTATAGTCTCTCCCATCAGGGTTTTGCAACCGCCATGTATCCACTAAGTTAAATCGGGTACAAAGGTTAGTGAAGGCTTTGTGAGACTTATTGCCACGGAACGAGAGTCCCTATCAAGAGTTGGATCGAAGGGTAGATTGAAGTCCCCTGTGAGAATGTGTACAGCTGAGTCAGGGATGGTCTCAATTTGTTTAGTGAGGTCAGACCAAAAACTTAAATCACATGTGTTAGGAGAATAGACATTCGTAACATAGAATTCAGTATCATCTTTGAGCAACTTGGTTGTGACCCACCTCCCCTTAGTGTCAGATATGGCAGGAAGCAAGTCGACATTGGATTTTTTCGCTATTAATGTTAGAACACCATTTCTCTTGCCTATTGCCTCCGAACCTGCCACTTCGACATAGAATTTGTTCCTAAGTGTATTAAATTGTTTAGCATTGATTTTAGATTCTTGCAAGAGGACAATATCCCCTTTTTGCCTCCGTAGGTAGTCTAGGACTTTCTGACGTTTAACAGGTTGATTAAGCCTTTTAACATTAAGTGACAGTATTTTCAGGTTATTCACCCTCGCTATGCCGAGCGATGTGTCTATTGTGGGTAGTGACATAGAGAATTAATGGAAGATCGTGTCCATTCGAACAGGCAGAGTGCCTATAGGAACCGCTACCGATCCTGACCTAAGTATCACAGTATTAATATGAGGTAAAGAACAATACCTGGACCTGCAAAGGCAGAGCATCAATAGGGATAAAAACAACATCAATGGTGGAGCAATAGAGAACCTCTTCAGAGTACTGACAGTGCGGGCATCCTGATCCTGATATGCATTAAAAAATAACGACATGGACAAAAGGCAAAGTAAAATAAAATCCAAACTCTTACCCCTCCCTACCCTTTCCCCCAACATTCCCCCTCTCCCCACCCCCCCAACCCACCCATCCCACCCCGAAAGAGAACATTAGGCATGGTGACACGGAAAAAAACAGCGTCCCTCCCATGGCCTTGAACAGAAACCATAGTGTTACTTTTAGAAACTGGGTCAGCAATTGAACAGCTTAAAACATTGGTTGCCAGAAGCAGTGTATACAGAAACCATTATACCGTAGTTCACATATGGTATAGGTACAGGTACAGCTAATCATGCCACTCTTGAGAGAGTCCGCTTTACCTACTACAATCATCTTTGCTACTGGTTATCACATTCCCTTCAACCACAAACCTATATACCCCATCTCCGAAGGAACATATTTCAAGTAGGGTACGGAGTGAGCACAGTCCCTGAGAGGCTGTGTCAATAATTTGTCTTAACAGATTTGAAGGTGATTTGTAGGCGAACCTAGGAATATACTCAGCCAGAAATAACCTGGCAGCAAAGACATAGAGGCGGGGCTCCCCCCCACCCTCCATAAGATCATCTTTTGTAGGACTAAATCATTTTTAATCACCTATTTTGCAACACATCAATTTAGCAACCAAGCAATTCACATTGCAATTAACAACATATTTCAAATATGGTACTGAGTGAACACAGCCCCCTGAGAGCTACATTAATACGCGGTCGTAACAGTTATGCATGTGAACCTAGAATCATACATTCAGTCAACTTTACCTGGCACATAGACATAGAGGCAGGGCTCCCCCCCATCAACAACATCATCTTGTGCAGGATTGAAGCATTATATGTAGGACCAGAACAGTATAAAGGGCCCATTTTGCAACAAGGCAACTCAGCGACCTAGCAAGGCACATTACAATTATGCGGGAGCCAACGCAGGCTTCTGCCAGCAGGTGTGTAGCGCTAAAGAGTAGAGAACACTGTCCGCATATGTTATCAGAGACCCGCAGGGCAAAAGAGATATCCATTTAGGATATTCATTTAGAAGCATTTGCGTAGGCCAGCGTAGACGTGTCCATATGTAGATCCTCAGGACCGTCTAGAAGTCGCTTGAGCATTTGTGGGTCTGTGAAGATCTGAGGAGAACCATGAACAAAGACACGAAACCTTGCTGGACCTATGAACCCAAATTGGTGGCCCAGTGATCTTAGCTTCGGGCGCAGGGCAAGAAAGGCCTTTCTCACATCAACAGTCTCTTTACTATAATCCTGCGAGATGAAGATCTTGCTTGATTTCCACAGGATGTGGTTGTTTTTGCGCACAAATGATAACATTTTCTCCACATGTTGATACCTCAGGGGTTTACAGACGATGGGCCTTGGTCCTTTCTGACTTGGTGTTATCCTACCAGGGACTCTGTGAGCCCTGTCAAATTCGAGCGGGTGGTGAAAAGTGAGGTTAGTTGCTTGCGAGAACCATGACTCCATGAAGGAAACACAGGGGTCGTAGGCATCCTCTGAGCCTTCTGGTATCCCAAATATACGAAGGTTCCCCCTTCGATTCCTGTCTTCCAACTCAGACAGTTTTTTAGATTAGTGATCTGCTCTGAGGATATGGAGAGGCCTTTAATAGTTTTGCAAATCTTTGTCTCCGAGTCTTCTAGACGCCTGATCCTCGATTCTGTTTCCGTGAGCCTGGCATTGGTATCTCGAATATCCTTCCGAATAGCCACGATTTCCTCCTTTGTGGATTTCGCAAGATCATGTACCTCCTCAAGTTTATTCAATATGATGTCCATTGTGTCATTGACGTCCTTCTTGCCCTTAATAGGTGAGATCGGGTTAGGAGGTTCGGCCTTGAGCCTCTTAAGGTTTTTTGTTTCTTTGTCTCCCATAGTGGCCCTACAGCTAGGAACTAGCACATACATTTCTGGTTTACCTACTAAGCAACTAGCACAGCGGCTCCCCCAATGGTAATCTCAAGCGTTAATGAGATTGTTCACAAAGATACATAGGATGCGCAGTGTGTATTATATAATATGCCAGGATGACCTCCTTCGATTGAGAGCGCGATTCCGATCAGAGAAAGGACGGAGGATACCGAAGGTCTTCTTGGGGCATAAGATCCGTGTGTGTTCAAACCGAGGGTTCAGAGGGTCCAAACTTGAGGATGTGGGTGCATTAAATCACCATCATCATAACGTGACCAGTCCTTATTTTAGAACTCCCTTCTAGCCCAGCTCACATATTCGCACCACCATCATGGTATTACCAGACTCCGTTTAATTCTCTTGGCTTGCCCAGATCACATGCTCACATTATTCTGGTGCTCATACACATATCCCACCAATCCTCAGTCCTCAATCCTTCGTTTGAGCTCTCCCGGTTTGCACAGCTCACACACTTGCGTTATGCTGGTGCGTGTACACATGTCCCAGTCTTCCTCATAGAACAGGACCAGTAAGTTGCTTGAATGTGTGTCAGAGCCCCCCAAGTCTTACCTTTCACTTGAAAGGCGATCCTGCAGAGGTGACAAGAACCACCACCCCCGTCTCCCACCTCACCCTAGTAGGGTACAATACTGACTAGGATAGAGGGGGTATCAGGGGTAGGAGCCAGACTAGGAACAAGTCAGGGGAAAGGGGGGGAGGTTCCACTACGTCTCGGAAGTCTTCCTCGACACCGGTCTGTGTGGGGAAGAAGGGAACACTGTTATCTTACTGCATACCCCACCTCTTCACCACTCTGTGCAGCACCAACCCACTGACCCCGGGATTACCTTGTGGGGGGGGTTTGCGTGGCTGTATCCATGGAACTGGACACCAGCACCCCTGTTCCAGTGCGATTTGTGGACCCCAAATAGGCATCCGGGAAGTACTTCAGCAGGTGTGAACCAAAATAAGTAAAACAAAACCAGCGCTCCTGCGCAAATAATAAGGTAGACCTTCTGCGTAGCCACTCCACACACTCCTGTGTGCCGTGGCTAGGAACAGGGAATAGGACTTCCCCCAAAGTGTTTCAGGCTTGTAAAACGCCTGCACAGTGTTACAAGTCCGGCCAGTCAGGAAAGAGAACACAAAATCATAAAACCAGCGCTCCTGCGCAAATAATAAAGGGAGCAAATGAGGAGCCCAGCCCACCGTACATTCACCGGTGTGCAGTGGCTGGAGAACTAGGTAAGGCTTATGCTGGGCACCACTGGCACGAGGCAAACAGCAGACGGGCGTCCCAACGGCCCTCGAGAACGGTTCACAGGTTTCGATACCTGAACGAGGCAGAGGTCCGGAGCAGCGTCTCTTCGTCGGCGGCGGCGAGAATCCAAAGCGCTGGAGCAGCCGGAGTTCCCGGCTGTTAAGGGCATCTGCCCGGAAGTGAGTCAGTACGACTTCCGCTTCCGCCTCTTGGAGTCTAAACCACAAACCCGAATCCCCTCGGGTAGCGGTACGGCACTCGGGATCATGACAGCACCCACCACCAAACAGGACCGCCACCCGGCAGCCGGCAGGTCACACCGGGGTGGCGGGGCGAGGACAGCCAGGATGACCCATGTGGAAGGCCCGAACCAGCCGAGAAGCGTGGCGGACATGTGAAAACGGCTCCCAGGAGCGCTCCTCGGGACCATACCCTCTCCAGTCCACTAGATAGTAGAGCCGGCCCCGGGTCCTCCGGGAGTCAAGAATGGCCCGGACCTCGTACTCGACGTGGTCCCCACGAAAAACCGGAGGAGGAGGAGCGGAGGCCACACAATCAGGGTGCGTGGCACGCAGGAGGGAAACGTGAAAAACCGGGTGGCATTTCATGTGAGGGGGCAGAGACAGTTTCATGGAAACACGGTTAAGCACTCTAGCAATGGCGTAGGGACCCACGTATCGGGGAAGCAGTTTCTTGGAACCGTGAGCGTTGATGTGCCTTATCGATACCCACACCCTGTCACCCACCCTGTACTGTGGCTCAGCCTGTCTGTGCCTGTCCGCGGACTGTTTGTAAGATTCCTTAGCTTTGGCCAACTCGAACCGGGCCTGTTGCCATAGATCGCGAAGGAAGCCAGGGTAGTTTGGCCAGAGGAACGAAATGGGCCATCTTGGAGAGATGATCCACTATGGTGAGGATGGTGGTGTATCCCGCCATCGTTCGGGGTAGTTCCACCACAAAGTCCATAGAGATGGTATGCCAAGGGTATGGAGGCACAGGGATGGGATGCAGCAATCCCACCGAGGGTTGAGACGAACTTTTACCCTGAGCGCAGACGGCGCACCGTGCTATATATGCGTGTACGTCAGCATCCATGGTAGGCCATCAGAAGTGTCTCAGCAGCAGGTCCTTTGTCTTCTGACGGCCAGGGTGGTTGGACAGCGGGTGATCATGGCACATGTACAGGGCTTGTTGTTGGTGGTTGGGTAGAGGCAGGAAGTAACGGTCTCCCTGGTAGATGAACCCGTCCATGGCGGTAAGTCCTGCATGCTCCCCTATCCACGATGAGGCGTCTTTCTGTCGTAAATCATCGTGAAGCTGAGTCAAAAAGCCAGAAGACAGGATGAGCCCCTGGAAACAACGACTCGGGATGATCGGAGCCGGTTCAACCCTGGGTGCGTTTTCTTCGGTCCCCTCGAGCGTCGGCCTTGGCATTGTCCTTGCCGGGTCGATACGTGATGAGAAACTCATATTCGTTGAAGAACAAGGTCCAACGCAGCTGCCGTGAGGTTAGGGCCCTTGCAGAACGAAGGAACTGGAGGTTTCTATGGTCTGTATATATGGTTATCGGATGGTTGGCATCCTTGAGGTACTGGCGCCATTCCTCGAAGGCGGCTTTTATGGCGAGTAGCTCGCGGTCAGATATTGTGTAATTACGCTCTGCTGGCTGTAGTCTCCTGGAGTAGAACGCCACTGGGTGCAACAGGCCCGTGTTGGTGTCTCTTTGGGATAACACCCCTCCCAGGGCGTCTTGGGACGCATCGGCCTCCACGATAAAAGGACGTTCTGGGTTTGGATGCAGCAAGACAGGGGCTGTAGTGAACCGTGTCTTCAGGGTTTGGAAGGCTCGTTCGGCTTCGTGGTCCCATTCAAAGCGGACACCTTTGCGCAGTAGGCGGGTGATGGGGGTGACGATCTTAGAGAAACCAAGGATAAAGCGACGGTAGTAATTAGCAAACCCCAGGAACCGTTGTACTTGTTTCACAGAAGTAGGGGATGGCCATTGCAGTATAGCTGCGACTTTCTTGGTATCCATGGTAACCCCCTCAGGAGTGATGATGTGTCCCAGAAATTCAACTGCGGTGGTGTGAAAGACGCTCTTTTCCAACTTGACATATAACCCATGGTGTTGTAATCATTGCAAAACGGTGCGCACATGCTGGATGTGTTCTTCTTGGGTTTTAGAGAAAATCAAAATGTCATCAATGTACACGATGCAAAACAGGTCGATGAATTCCCTCAGTACTTCGTCGATAAAATACTGGAAGGCCGCCGGGGCGTTGCAGAGTCCGAAAGGCATGACCTGGTATTCGTAGAGACCGTACCTGGTCCGAAACGCGGTCTTCCACTCATCACCCTTTCGGACCCTGACAAGATGGTAGGCCCCCCGGAGGTCCAGCTTGGTGTATATGTTGGCGTCTTTCACTTGGTCCAGCAGGTTCGTGATCAGAGGCAACGGGTACCTATTTTTGAACGTGATGGCATTCATCGCTCTGAAGTCGATGCACGTTCTTAAGTCTCCTTCCTTCTTTGCCACGAAAAAGAGAGGAGACGACACCGGCAATCTAGAGTGGCGAATGAACCCATTGCATAGGTATTCGTCAAGATACATACGGAGATGTTCGTTTTCCTTTTTGGTGAGTGAGTAAATACGACTGCAGGGCAGCTTGGAACCAGGGATCAAGTCTATTCTGCAATCGAAGCTTCGATGTGGGGGTAAGGTGTTTGCCCCTTTTTTGTCAAACACTGTTGCCAGGTCTAAGTACGCATCAGGTACTTTCCCTTGTAAGGTCATGATAGTTTTGGTAAGGGGTAACTCGTGGGCTTGTACTCCTGTTGATCTGGGGAAACAGGACTGGGGGTAACAGAGAGACGTACAATGATCTGAATCCAATCGCACCACACCGGACGCCCAGTCAATCTGTGGATTATGTTCCACCAACCATGGAAGTCCCAGAATCAAACGGAATTGTGGTGCGTCAATGACATCAAAGGTAATGGATTCCGTGTGGTTATTCCTGAATGACATCTCGAGGAGTTCGGTTTGAAACCGGATGAGGCCTGAGGTAAGATCCGTCCCATCCACTGCTTTTACTGTTCCCGGTGTTTTCTTTGATACAGTAGCCATACCCAGGCTCGCCATGTACTGGGTATCAATAAAATTGCCTGTGGCTCCGGAGTCGATAAGGGCTGTTACCTTCCACACCAGGCCCGACCGTGTCCGTAGGGCTACTTCTACTCCAAGATGATGGCAACCGACGCCATTACCGGGGGTTGGTATCCTGATGGATGAGGAACCCAGTAGCCGACCCCACCGTTTACTGGGTTTCCTCGTTTCCCGACCAGTCACCCTTGGAAACAGCAAGAGCAAAGGGTTTCTTCCCCCTCGGTTTTGACGGGTTCACCGGGCATTCCCTCACAAAGTGCCCGCTTTTGCCACAATACAAGCGCTGGTTCTGTTGTCTCCTCCTCTCCCGTTCTTCCTTGGTAAGGGGTCCCTGAATGCTTCCGATCTGCATCGGCTCTGGTGGGTCAGGGTTTGATACTGGGTCGTCTATGGTTTTCTCTTTCTGTGGTATGAATCGGGGATCTCCGCCTCTGTGTCGGTCGGTCTTCCGTTCCTGTAGCCTGAATTCAACTTCACCACCAAATCAATAAAAGGTCCGATGTCTTTGGGTGGATCGGGTATCTGGGAAAGGAGGTCCTTCATCTCGTCCCGCAAACCCCTGTAAAACACCGATACTTTCTTGGACTCAGGCCAGCGGGCTTCGATCACCAGTCTACTGAAGGTGGTGATGTAATGCAGCAAGTCCGTGTTTCCTTGCTTTCATCCAAGCAGTTCGTTATCTGCGGCCTGCACAAAGGTGTGGCGGGCGAACATCCTTCGCATGGTGTTTTTGAAAGCTGGAAGGCTGTAAAAGACTGGGTCGTCATTCTCCACCAAGGGTATGGACCATAGGGAGGCATCGTCTCCCATATAGGAGAGGATAAACGCGATTTTTGAAGCGTCGTCCGGGAAGGCGGTGGCTCGCGCCATAAAGTGCAGATGACACTGGTGAATGAAGACACTGTACTTCGTGCTATCACCGTAAAAGCACTCGGGAGGAGCTAGCTGTACTGTGTGCGGGGCTATCACCTGGATGGAGGTGTCGGGCGCGGGAGTAGCGGAATATCTGCAGAGCTATCGGGTAGAAACGTGGCGGGTCTCAATAGGCCTTCTCGCAGCACCCGAGCCGTAGGGTACTGTCCCCAAGGTCCTGTTCCGCTATCCGCAGCTTGCGTCTGTAACGCAGTGATGTCTTGACAGAGACTATGGTTTTCCGCCTGCATGGTGGCCAGGATGGCTGCGATGTCCTGCAGTGTGATCTCGGGGTCACCCATGTCGCCCGGACAGGAGAAACTACGTGGGCTTTGGATTCTGTCAGAGCCCCCCAAGTCTTACCTTTCACTTGAGAGGCGATCCTGCAGAGGCGACAAGAACCACCACCCCCGTCTCCCACCTCACGCTAGTAGGGTACAATACTGACTAGGATAGAGGGGGTATCAGGGGTAGGAGCCAGACTAGGAACAAGTCAGGGGAAAGGGGGGGGGTTCCACTACGTCTCGGAAGTCTTCCTCGACACCAGTCTGTGTGGGGAAGAAGGGAATACTGTTATCTTAATGCATACCCCACCTCTTCACCACTCTGTGCAGCACCAACCCACTGACCCCGGGATTACCTTGTGGGGGGGGTTTGCGTGGCTGTATCCGTGGAACTGGACACCAGCACCCCTGTTCCAGTGCGATTTGTGGACCCCAAATCAGCGGGTGTGAACCAAAATAAGTAAAACAAAACCAGCGCTCCTGCGCAAATAATAAGGTAGACCTTCTGCGTAGCCACTCCACACACTCCTGTGTGCCGTGGCTAGGAACAGGGAATAGGACTTCCCCCAAAGTGTTTCAGGCTTGTAAAACGCCTGCACAGTGTTACAAGTCCGGCCAGTCAGGAAAGAGAACACAAACTCATAAAACCAGCGCTCCTGCGCAAATAAGAAAGGGAGCAAATGAGGAGCCCAGCCCACCGTACACTCACCGGTGTGCAGTGGCTGGAGAACTAGGTAAGGCTTATGCTGGGCACCACTGGCGCCAGGCAAACAGCAGACGGGCGTCCCAACGGCCCTCGAGAATGGTTCGCAGGTTTCGATACCTGAACGAGGCAGAGGTCCGGAGCAGCGTCTCTTCGGCGGCGGCGGCGAGAATCAAAAGCGCTGGAGCAGCCGGAGTTCCCGGCTGTTAAGCGCGTCCGCCCGGAAGTGAGTCAGTACGACTTCCGCTTCCGCCTCTTGGAGTCTAGACCACTAACCCGAATCCCCTCGGGTAGCGGTACGGCACTCGGGATCATGACAATGTGCCTCCCTCCATGCGCTATATTCCTGTACATTGGGTGTGTCTCCCTCCACGCACTATATTCATGTACATTCCCACCAATCCTCAATCCTTCGTTTGAGTTCTCCCGATTTGCACAGCTCACACACTCGCGCTATGTTGGTGTGTTATACATGTCTCCCTCCATGCGCTATATTCCTGTACCTTGGGTAGGCCTGACTCTCGGAGATTCAGTTACCTAAGCAGAGAGGATATCCATTAATACGTCCGCCATTTAGTGTGATCTCCGTCACCAACATCCAAGGAAGAACCGATGACTCGCCAGCTCACACCATGTAAACAGTGGCAGTTCGACCTGCAGTACCGGCTACTCAAAAGTCACAATCTGAGTATAGCGGAAGCATTACCACCTGCATTTCCCCCTGCTCCGTGTTCAAAGGAAAACTCCGGTCCCAGCACAGCTCGAATCGCAACCACGTTAAAGCTTAGGCGCTCGGCGTGTCCGCCATTTTGTGCTCATCGTATGCCTGGGCAGTAGAGATCGGCATTAGATTGTAGCGCAGCGCGTTTCGATCTGTACTCACGGACCCTGGGGCTCCCTTCCGATTCAGGCAGGCAGGCAGGCAGGCAGCAACCGCGACTCGACCACCGCAGGGGTTGGGAGAGCTCACGGTCATCACGTTCGCAGTTACCTGGCCGGCGTCAGGGCTCCCACATTTTTCTCGCCGTCGGGGCCTCGTAGAGTTCCCGGAACCAGCCTCGAGGAGGGCCCACGTCTCCGATCACCGGATACTTCTTTAGAGCTGTTCTTGGTTCAGGTTAAACGCCCAAAAATACTCGTTAGGCTCTTCGACACGGGAGGAGTGAAACGCTACGCCGCCATTTCTCCCGGCGTCCAAACCACGCCCCCCACGGGGCTTCAATTTTGACTGCGTGATCTGCAGTATTATGAAGTGCACTCGGCTTCTCAGACTATCACTGGTACTATATAATTTTGGTGGCAGTGGCAATTGAGAGACTAGTAATATTCACTTTGTTATACTATGTAAGAGCATTTGACTATGTTAATTGCATGAATTGTGTGGTTTTGACAGGCATATTTTCCATTAGCGATTTGCTTCTTCTACTCTTCTTATATGGGATTTATAATCTCTTATGGTGCTCACTGGTGACTCACGAAATGGGGGGAAACACTTTTGCACTAGTACCATGCCAATTGAGGCAATGTGTGATCAAAAAATGGATCTGTAAGATGTATATATTTTGATATTTCAGGCCTGAGGAAGTCAAGGTTTATTGTGCCCAGGGACGAAACATTTTTGGCTGGATTGGTTGGCGTTTGAAGATTCACCAATTAAAGAAAAGATTGAATTACAGCATGCCTGTACACACGTAAACTGTATCTAGAACTCAATTTCCATGTCGTATCTAGTCGCAAAGAAAATGTAAAACAATACATGAATACAATAACGGGTAATCATAAGTTTTATTTTACTTTCTTGTATTCCAGAACGGTTACCAAGCCAACACGTTTTTCGTCTGGGGAGGTACCCCATGACTTCTTCAGGGCTTTCAGCAAAGCAAGTTGAATTGGAGATCTCTCTGCCGGTTGTACTGTCGTCCCGGCTGGTGTGAAGATAGTAGATATTCTTAAAAATGCAGTCCTGGTAAAGGACATCCGACTGGAGCTAGGAGTTGTAGCTTCTGTGAGAACGTTTAAGTCCTAGTATAGGAAATCGGAAACCGGACTTGGTATCCGGGATAGTGCAGTATATCATCGACATGCTGTACAAATTGTAGCACCAGAGAATTGCCCGGAGAATCAGATATCTAATATGGATATCCATAACAGCGAGTACGCTGTAGATGCCATTCCGTGTTTCTATGGTAACCACTTCCTACCACACCCCAATAAACCCTTTTCTTTCATGTTTTCTAAAGAAAAGATTGAATACGTTGAAGACTGTCGGACTGATTTGTGGACTTACAGTATTGCATGTGGTCAGAGCCAATGTTCTTGTTATGCTTAAATAAGGGATGTGGGCTGATATCTCTCCTCTACAGCACGGCAGTGATTTTGCGCTTATAGATACAATCTTGTTTACTGTGTTTTCTGTGCGCCCCAATTCCCCTATTCACCCGCATTCGATTTATAGGCCTCACAATAGTGAAAAACCGAATGTAGGAGTTTTTCACTACCAGAACATGTCAAAATTAAAAGTACATGTTCCACCGTTAAATTACAATGCACCCTGCCCTGTGGGTTGCCTAAGGTCTACCTTAGGGGTGACTTGCATGTAATACAAAGGACGTTTAAGGCTTGGCAAAAGTTTTTTTTTGCCTATTCGAATTAGCTGTCTGAAGCTGCATACATGCTGCAATGGTGGATTTGGGACATTATTTAGGGCTACTTCAGTGGGTGGCACAATAAGTGCCGCAGGCCCAGGCCCACTAGCAATTATACTAGCCCTTCTTACCAGCCAATTTTACCAGCCCTAGGTATATGGTGTACCATGTTACTAGAAACTTGTAAGTAAATTAAGTATGCCAATCAGGTATAAGCCAATTTTACCAGGGACAGAGCACAAGCACTTTAACACTGGTTAGCAGTGGTAAAGAGCACAGAGTCCTAAAGCCAGCAAAAAAACAAATTCAGAAAAATAGGAGGGTGAACCCAAAACTTTTGGGGGAAGACCACCATAAGCCGAATGTATGACATTACAACGCATACATTTACAACGCATGCCTTTACAATGCAGTTTTTACATCGCAACATCCTTTACAACGCATACATTTACATCGCATGCCATTACAACGATTTTTTTAAAACTACATTTACAACGCATTCCATTACATTGCATTATACCTTTACAACGCATACAATTACATTGCATTTAAGGTAAGTGTTGGATAGTGTAGGGGTAACAATTACTATTCTAAACTCCTGGGGGTGCAGCAGTAGGGCAAGTGTTGGATAGTGTAGTGGTAAAAAATACTATTCTAACTCCAGGGGTGCAACAGTAGGGTAAGTGTTGGATAGTGTAGGATTACTATGCGTTGTAACGGTATGCGTTGTAATGACATGCGATGTAATGCCTGACTTGTAGTGACATGCATTGTAGTGTCATGCGTTGTAAAGCATGTTGCGATGTAATGACTGCGTTGTAAATGTAGTGCAATGTAATGACTGCATTGTAAACGTTTCCCCCCCCCCCTAAGGCTGACAGGTCTAACAAGGTATTTAAGATAAATGAATAATGTTCATTCAAGCTACTGGAAGACAGTATATATGGAGATCGTTTTGGATCGCTGGTGCCCATTAAAAAAATGGTGTGAAAAGAAAGATGTAGATCCCTTGTTTTGTCATAAAGTAAATGTATCTCAATACCTTCAGGATGGATTTTCTCTTGGTTTCAGATAAGCTCCATTGAATCTTCAGGGGGCAGCTATCAGAGTATTTAAAGAGAACTGGATGTATTTCAAAGACAGTGAGACCCTTGTTTGGTGAATTTTCATAGGGTGTGCTAACAGCCGGCCTGATATTAAGTCTCCCCTAACCTAGTTGTGATTTGTTATTGGTACCAGAAGCCTTGAAGAGATCTCAATTTGAATCTTTAGAACCTACTGCTCTAAAATTAATGGCTGTTCCAGTACCTTCCCAGGTAGCAATCACAACGGCTACAAAAACAGGAAAACGATGATCTTTTTGTTACAAACATCCCTACCACAGGATTTTTTTCCAATAGCATAGTTGTGGAATGAGATCCTTCTTTCCTTCCCAAGGTTTCTTTAAAGTTTGACTTAGACCAGGAGAAAATGTTGCCAAAATTCTTTCCAGAACCTTTGTATCATGAAACTAGACCATCTCTTTAGACTTTGAGCAGGTGGCTAAAGACCTTGAATATTTCGGCTTCCCGGTGAAAGGGAGGGGCCTCTACTTTAATAATACAGGGATGGTCAACTAATAGTATGTTGACGACAATTCAACCGCATGGACTAGCCCAACTATCTGTGTAAAGTGAATAGTAGATGTATACATTCGTTGTTGGCAGATTAATTATTGGCAAGTTTCATATTTGTTTCTCTATAATCATTTTGATTTATAGCTTTGACAGATCTCATATGTAATGAAGGGAACAACAAAGGGGATGAAGAGGTAATTCCTAGATTAGTTACCAGTAATTCCATTACTTTAAGTCCATACTTCCATGTTCTGACATCCCACCTTACAATTTATTATAGATGACTGTAGTGGAAGGCAGACAAAGGAGTATTTTGAAGGTAAGTTTGATCGTTCTGCTTACAACATGTCTGGAGGAGGCATAACACCTAATATGTGAGAAACCTGAACATTTTAGACGAAAATAACCTTACATTAATGTGACCTGACATTAATGTAGAAAATTGATAACAAAGTGAACTGTGGAAAATGTGCCTTTTTTTAAATGTGCTAATAATTACTGAGCAGCATAACATTTTGCAGAAATCTCTAATTTCTACTGACCTTTCACGACTAGGCCTAACTCTTTCAATTTTTTTTACCTTTCCCCTTTAAATAAAATGAACCTTTTTAACAATGCTGATTTAATGCTAATTATTGGTTGTAGAACTCATAATTGCTCTGAAATATGCTGTATTAAAGAAAATGTATTCCTTTCTTGCTCACACCATGAGTTCATCATTTTAGACAAACGTATTTGTTATGTCCCTTTGGTTGTTATGATTTAACCAGGATATTCTGGGAAGAAAATGTTTCAACTAATAGACTAATAGTCCATTGAACATACAATGGAACACTGAACAACTAACAGAATTGGGTTTTGAAGGTTCTTGTGAGAACATTCTCTATTATAACAATTATATAAAATGTTAGCAAACTACAGATAACAAAATGTCAGCTCGAGTGTTTACCATGGTAATCAAGAGGGGAGATGACAGGTCATCAGCATATTCTTCACTATTGGCTGAGGATGACCTAAATATATGTCTCCTTGTTTCTACATTGTATGTGCTCCTAGATAGAGAGTCAAGGCATTATGTGCAACTTTCCCTGCCATACCCCTTAGCACTTGACTGTGCTACTTTTGCCTGAATTGCTGTAAGCTACTGCCAACCGTGATTTTCAGTTTCCTAGCTTTAGTTAGGAGACTATTCCTTTTTCTCCATGCTGATCATTGCAATTGCTGTGATTATTTCCTTTTATCCGATTACACAGTTGCTACTGCAGCTGTTGAGGGACTTGGCTGAGTTTACAGAACTGCTCTTTATGTAGAGTTTGATCCTTTGTAACTTTCAACTTGTTTCTCCAGGAAATCTTGCACTTTTCCAAATGGAACTCTTCATGGGTTCGTCTAAGGATAGGTTAGGTCCTTCAATTTAAGATAAGAACTATTTATGAAACACGCCGTTATTTTTACATGTTGACTCTAAATAAATTCTCTTGATATTTCTGTAAACATACTTATCTGAATTACCTGAATTAAAAGAAGGCTAAAACAATTGTTAATTTCTTAATGAGAAATAAAGCTTTTAAAACTGTATCAAACCTCTTATCATTGCCTGAACTCTAAATGCTGTAAGTTGATAAGTTTGATTTGTGTTCCATTCTAAAACGATGGCAAAGATCTGTTGACTGTAAGTTGGTGTTGGTGTGAGTTGGATATCTCTGTTGTAAGTTAAGGATTAAACTGTTTATACATTGTTCATAATTTCCAATCTAACATACGTAATGCTCAGAACCAGGACAAATGGAATTACTGGTAAGTAGTTTAAGCAACATATTACATGATAAGTAAAAAACAAACTTACATTCGAAGCAGACACATTGATTGTGTGATAGTGTCCCCAAGATGCCAAGCCTAAGTCAGACTGACAAATCAATCTTGGTGTAAGCAAAAGGTGATCAACAGTCTCAAATATATGCACCTGAATGATGCCTTCATGTGAAACATTAGTGATGAAATGTGAAAAGGCTGCTTTTTATAAATGTTTAATAAAAACATCAAATGTACATTTATTTAATTTGTTAACAATGAAATACACAATTTAATCATCAGCTCTTCTCAAATCTTTTGGTGTCTGACTAGTCTTACATCAATTTCTATTTTTGTAGGAAGATAAAGACATGCACATCCAAGATGGTGGCGTTTAGTAGTGTGAAAGGAGTCTGCCTTGAGGGAAATCTAGAGAAGCTCACAGGTTTTGAGATGAGAGAGCATTAGTGTGAAATGGTGGAAGCCAATGAGCATCGACTTGAAGAGAAATTTAGCCCAAAAATGCCAGGCCCAAAGACAACACAACATTGCATTGGTGGAAAGAGGAACAATGTGGAAGTACTTGCAATTCAACATAAACACTGGCCCCAAAAATGAATCAAAAGGAGGACACATATGATGCATAAAATGGAAAAAGGTGAACATAGCAACATGGTAAGCATGAAATTGGTATACCAAAAGAGCAGAAACTGCATTTGCTCAAAATATGAAAGGTAAGGACTATTTTCAATGTCATAGCTGTTAAGGAGTTCCAGGAGCTTCTGTCCTGCTCTGATAATTAGTCAAGGCAGAAATGTATAGAGACTATGATTATTTTCCAGGCAGTGTAGAGGAGGGCAATGCAACTTTTATTCCAATATATATCTTTGTCTTTTGCCAGGTAAAGAACCTTACAGCCATTCCATCTAAGCAGAATCCAGATCCCGCTTTTCATAATTTTAGTTCAAGCAGTAACCTTAAAACGCGGGGCAAATTTGTATTCCATTTTCTTTGCTACTGAAAGGGAAAATGATTTGATGGCCTAAAGGTATTTTTACCACACCCAATAATTATCTACAAAGGTTTTATGAGTAATAGTAATGCCCTACGACTGGAAGTAAAATGGAATACCGATTTCACCAACAATATTACGCCCTGGAGTAATGATTTTAATGGGGTGGTAATTTATCCGCATCTACATTTTGTTTACACATGAGTATGTGTGACCAACCCCCATCCTTAGCACATACATGTTCACTCCTGGGCTAGGCTGCCATAATCAGGGGCTTTGGAATATGTTCTAACCTATCTTTTCGGCATATCCTTCTATACTTCTATGACAAGAATATAATAAGAAATCTTCGATGCCAAAGGTAGTTGTTGCTGTCCTAAGAATGAACAGAAACCCTAAGATAAGACAACAAAGTAAGAAATTTGCTACCATTGGATTGCTACCACATTACAATCAAATGTCAAGCTTTTTTAAATTTCTCTGCGAATTCTCGGAGGATATCTAGAATAAATCTGCAGTCATAGTTTTCAGGAGATCTTAGACCAGACCAGACTTAATATACAAGATTTTCCAGAGTGGATCTACACAGGTAAGATTAAATATGCACATGCAGAAATGTTGCTACACTGTCACTATTTGCAAATTCTCAAATGTACTTTGAAAATGGAAAACTCAGTTATTATTAGCATCATTAATCAACATTGGGAAGTCATATTTGCAAAGTGAAGCTTTTGTGTATCTAAATTGAGCTTAGAAATAAGGATTATAGAGACTAGTGTCCTGAAATATGCCTCCCAACTAAGATACTCTGTTATTTTTTAAAACACCTGTTTATGGAATACATTGTTAATTCTTTATCCACATAGTGAAAGTTAGCCTTGAACGTTTCGAAAAGGTCTCATACTTCAATCACAGGTAGGCCTGGTGTCATGTTGCCTTTGTTAGCCTAGTGTGTGTAGAGGTCTGTTGCAGAAGTGTGAACATCCCTGTGTAGGGGGGTTGTGTTTAGTGGAGTGCATTTAAGAGGTGTTGCAGACTTGAAAGCAATTTAGTGAATAAGTAATTAATTAGTGTTAATTAAAACAATCCCACATAACACAATCTAGAAAATAGAAGCAGGAGATTAAAATTACTCGATGGGGGTGACAGGATAGAGAGTTGATAAGCACTTCTACTCTTTTTCTTGTGAGCAGAGCTTATGCTGCAGGCTACTGGTGACATTTAACCTTCTCCATCCTTAGTGTATTTTCCTGCTTCATATACTATGGTGTTACTAGAAATGTGAGTATTCCATTTGTCGATTTGCCAATTTTACTATGTTTTAGAGGTCAGAACACATATTGGGGACTAGATAGCAGTGACCCAGAGTGTAAAGTTAAAAAAACAGCAAAATGAGTCACCATAAAATGGAAATGATAAGGCAAAATGAGGGATTTTCTCACAAACGTCATTTAAAAACAGGAGTGAAGGAGGAAAAAGCATTCAAGCCCTTTTTTCCCCTACGAATTCTCCTAGTGTCTGGATACCGATTGCAATATATTGTGACCTGCACATAGGGCTTCAAAATGTAAATCAGTCGTTTCTATAAGCTAGTTCTGACCACAACAGCACTTGTCAAATTAAAACAAGCAGCTGGTATTGCAGTTCCTATATTTCTAAGTTTGGTTCCATTAAAACTGCATGCAGAAAAGTGACCACTGGGAAAGGGTTACAGTTGTCGCAGTCAGAAACCCCTCCGCCATAACAGGAAGTCGTCACATGCTGGTGTGGCAGAAAGCAGCCAGTTATTCACTCTTCCGGGTGAAAAATGAAAGAGGACAGCCAGGGTGCCATTTGCTTCGTAACTTTGAATTATTCAGCAATGTTCTCGTCTCCAGCATAGAAACAGACAACAGCTTGCATATTTTGAAACTGCACTGATAAGGCCAGAGTAAATGTTCTAGTGATAACAGGATGGAATACAAATTACGTCAAGAACCTCCTTAACTGCCCACAATACATCATCCTGACACACCTTTTCCCTAAAAAAAAGCTGTTTGTTTTCAAGCATACGAAGAAACGTAGTCCTACTTCAAACTAAACACCTTTTAAGTTTGTTGACATTTTTAGAGCCTGGCTTGCATGAATATTGCAGGCCAGCATTACCTCCCGGCTACAAAGCTTATCCGTTTGCGTTTGTGGTAGTGAACATTTCACCTAGATTCAACAAGCCAAGGTAAACAAAAAGTATCACCTTGATTACAGCAAAAATCACTTTTAATTCCAGATATATGTTAATATTTTTATAAACGTTAGTATAGTATACCTTCCGATCATGAAAGCTTCACACAAAGACAAAACTAGTATTAGGTTACTGGAGGGAAGTATTTCTTGTCATTATTCTCTGGGGTGAAAATATTCCATATCACTGAGCAAAATGCCTCCTCAGTTTAAGAATTGGAAGTGTGCCATCTTCTATTATCTGTGCAGACAAGGAGACCTGCTAACCTAATGTACTTCTACAAAAATACAGTCTGAAACAAGAGGGCAAACCGACTTTCTCAGAGTAGAGCACTTTAGACAATGACAAGTCCAAAACACTCAGCGGTCAGCATTGAATATTTTAAAAATGTTTGGGGTATTTTAGATTGATATACATTTGATTGAATTTTTTTGTTTTCAAATTCAGTTTGATGATCTATTATCCGACGTAAAGCATTGTGTTACTTTACTCTCGAAGTGTGTGCTTCAATAGTGTTGGTGGATGTTTAAGAGTTCACATATTGCTTCAGTAAATGGATACCAAAAACTTGGGGAATTGTAATTATTGATGTTAGACCAGTTCCTCAGCTTGAGGGGGCTTAGCAGTCGGGTAACACAGACCCCTACAGTCCCTACGGTGTAGGGGGTAGGCCTGGGCTAAAAATCCGTTCCGCTAGCGTAAATTGCGATAATTTGACATTTTCGCGTTCCGCGGAGAGCGCGAAAATGTCAAAATTTCCACAATCCGCATTTTACCGGAAATTTTTTGCTTGCTCGCGCTGTAAAATAATACATTCTCGCGTGCGCGCGATCGCCTTACCTGAATCCCCGCGTTCGCCGACAAGTTTTCCCGATCCGGTCGCGTTCTCCACGAGATGTTGGATTGTTGGTAGCCATTTGCGCTGTCTCGCGACAGTTCGCGCCCGCAGTAACGTCTTTCGTCATGCGATCACGTCTTTCTTCTCGCGATCATGCACCGCGAGACAAGTGAAAACAAGATGGCCGCGCCCGCGAGCAACGGCATGAGTAAGTTGGCGAGCCGCGACCACGGAGAAAATACCGCGAACGGGCGGAAAAAAAACTTCCACATCTTTGCGATATTTCCGCGTGTTTGCGGAGATTTTTAACATTTTCGCGATAATTTGCGAAAGTGAATTTTGCAAATTCCGCCCACCCCTAGTAGGGGGGCAAAGTCCAATTATTATCTGTGACATATTAAATACTATGCGAAAATACTTTTCGCATTCTGCAGAGGGCCCCATCATTTTGCGTTACGCCACTGGGGTTTAGAGGTTCAGGAGAACCATTGTGATAAGCATTACCTCTTATGTCTGCTTGCCAGGAATAAGTATTATTGTGTAGCTCCAAAGCATCCCCAAAATCTACTTTTTAAATTTTGAGGAGCAGGGGGTAGGGAGCCTGAGTCTCATTCTTGAAAGCTGCTGTAGGTTTAGAAACTCACACACTATCAGAACTGGCTTCATACTCACAGACATGGATGCCATGTCAGCTCTAGTTCTAATTTTACTATAGTTCTTTAGTAATGTGACTTTCACAGAATTTATTTACTAGAGATTATGCGTTTCTCGCTCCCATAGAACACCACCGGTTCAGAACTAAGAGATCAGTCAGGGATTCAAATTGCAATATTGATTGTATGTCAAAGGCACACTTTTTCAGCAGTGCCAGATCCTGGCTTTTTTGCAACCCATCTAGCCATGTGATATGGTGTCTGCTGCTCATGTTTTGAGAGGCATTTGGGGTATTGATATGGCCAGAAGTAGTTGGTTTGGGAGTGGTAGAGGTTGTGGCAGGAATGGTCAGCCTCAGTGGATAGCTAAAGGGATAACAGGAGGATGCTTGGTCATGCCCAGCATGTTAGCAGTAATATTTATCTCTAAAAGCTGATGTGGGTGATGTGACTTTCCTGGTAGGGCTCCACGGGTCGTCAGTAATGGGATTACAAACATGTCCACAGGGAGCAACTTGCTCTCAGACACTAATAGAAGGTTCTCTCACTACGAGTACAGAGAGAAATGTGATCTTGTGATGGGGAAGTGCACCTTGATTGGCCCATGTACTCCAGTAATGGCACATGATGCCTAGCTTGGTGAGTCAAGGTTTCTTCTACAAGAGATAATAGGGTAAAAAAGAAACAACAATTACTAATAGTTAAGAAATGAATAGCAAGGTATACTGGTAGAGAAGAATTTGAAATAGTAAGCATGTGTTAACAAGAAATCACTCAAATATTAAAGGAAAAGGGAGAAACACATGTATACCTTCTAGAAAACCAGGATTACAATCTTAAAATCTAGTTATTATGAATACTCATTCAAGTTTTTGGCAGTGAGAACACCTTTAAGAAACTTTCAACGTATTGCTGGGATTCAATGCCTTGCTCATTCTAAGATAGGGCATAGCCATTGTAAGTAAAGGTAAAGGTGACGGTTTTAAAGCTGGCATCTTCCTGCCATAGCCATTTAGTGCTTTCAGCCTGTCTCTGGGTCACATGGCTGGGTGTAGTTGGCAGTTGATCTTTGTGTATTTCCCTGAGACAGCCACACACAATAGAGATTCTAGATGAGCCTGGTTGGTTCATCACTGGCAGGATGGGAGGGCTGCGCAAGGCACAGCCCCACTTACACCTGAATAGGCTGTGTCCTGCCTTTACACAAAGGATTGCATACCCAATTTGGTTAGTCTGGAGCCAGGGCATGGGGATGCAGGAAACCTGTGCATGTCACAGGGAAACCTCTAGAAGCTTCTCTCACTTCAAAGGAGGTACCAGGTATTAAAATGGGCCTAAGACATCAACTCTCCAGTAGACATCTGGACCTGCGGAAGACTTTGCCAGGAAGAATGACTGCTGTGCTGCTGACAGAACTGACACTCTGCTGGACTGCTGCCCTGAAGGCCTGCCTGCCCTGTTGTGCTGACCTGCTGCCTTTCTGCCTGGGTGAGAAGTACTGAACCTGCAGCATGTACCCAGACCACCAGAATGACTCAATAGGCCAATCTATTGTAAGTAGGACTCTGCAACTCTGAGTTCTACCCTGCCAAGTGGTGCCACTCCAGTCCTGGACCTTTGAAGTGGGTCTGAAGGTGATCCGCCAGCCCATCTGTGGATCCAGCAGAACCGACGCATCTCCTCAGGAGTACAGCATAAACCTGGGCAGCACCAATGAATCGCCTCTGCTGTATGAACTTCTCCTGGCACCGGGACTCTGCATTGCAGCCTTGCAGCTCCTTGGAAGCAATACTTCTCCTCTGCTGCGTGAGGCATTCTCGATGCCAGACTTTGCATCACAAGCCCTTGTCAATAGGATCCTAGACAATGACACAGGACCTCGCATTGCCGCCTTGCAGCTTCTTGGAGCCGACACATCACCTCGGCTGCATGGCTCGTTCTCGATGTGGGACTCCGCAATGCTCTACAACTGGGACTTAAGGTACTCTTGGTCAGTGGACCTAACTGGGTCCCTGTGGCCAGCCACGCTCCATCTCAGTCAGCCTGAACCTGTGACTTTGATCCGGTCCAGCGAGGCCAGATATCCACAGTTGGCTCTTCGTGCTTTTTGGTGCTATTTTCACTTAATTCTTTAAAATGCACATCTGCGGGTTCTAATAATTGGATTTTTGTCTATTTGGTCTTGTTTTATTTATTAAAATTTACTCTAGTTTCTGATCTGATTTGGGATTTTTTTTGTGGTGTGTTTTCACTGTTTTACTGTTTGAAGTGTTGCACAAATACTTTACACATTGCCTCTGATTAAGCATGACTGCTCTGTGCCAAGCTACCAAGGGGTGAGCACAGGCTCATTTAGGGCCTGCTTGTGACTTCACCATGACAAGGATTATGGTTCCTACTTGAGTAGAGTTTTACCACCCACAGTCAACATCCCAGTTTCTTACACACTTTAATTGACATATTTTAAGTAAGAAAAAGAAAACATAGAAATTCACAGAAAAAACAAAGGTTAATGTCAAGTTATAGTAAGGTATGGTAATAATATCTTACTTTACATTTTAAAAAGCCTTAGAAATCAACTGAAAAAAGCAAAGGTTAAAGGGATATCATAGTTAGCAATTGAACTGCATATCTTACTTTACATATTTTTAAACCTTAGAAATTCCCTGAAAAAAACAAAGGCGAAAGGGACGTTATTATTAGGTAAAACTGTCAGTTAAAATATACTGTTTTAAATTAACAAAAACCAGTAAAAGTCACCAGTTATTATCTCAAGTAACTATAACTTATGCCCTAAAGTAACTATAACTCACACCCTCACCACATACTCCTAATTACCTCATATATTACATCCTTCATGACATGTCCAATAACATAGCCACCCCTTTGTAACTCTTGTATCTCCAGTAACCACGTACCTGAAACTGTTGTAACTATGTAACTATGTTTTAATGCAATTGTGCCTCCCCATGTAAAGCGCTCTGATGCCCCCGGGTTTAGCCAGCTCTATATAAAACTTTTCAAATAAATAAATAAATAATTGATAGCATCACTGCAACATCTGAGATTACATCATTGATGTCAACATTTTGCATTGCAAAGCTTGAGTTATAGATACTTTAGGGTACAAGTCATAAAGACCCAGGACTACAATGTTGTTAAATATGTTGTACTTGTGTCGATCCAGAAATTAATCTCTAACTAGGAAGATCCCGCCCCTGTGGTGGTTAGCAATCAAATTGGTCTTAGATGCCTTGCTTATCTCTTCCAGAAGCTCCATACCCTCCCCTGACTTAACTGGGTAATTCTAAAATTGCTCTTGGCAGGATGATGCAAAGTCCGTTTTTAACAGACCAATCTAAGCAAAACACCTCATAAGCCCTTTCCACACATGCTTCTCTACGGATATTCTGACAGAAGCACATCGTTGACTACTTCACTTAAGCAATTACTCATTTAGTCCCTAAAACCTTCAGTTGAAAGGCCATATAGTTCTTGATTCACTGAATTCGGAGTGCAGGAATATCATATTCCTACTGTTTCCGATTCAGGCATTTCATCAGCTACCAGCTGATAAAATTTGTCGGTGGGACACAGCCAAACAATTGGAATTTTCTTGATATTTGAATGAGGTAACTTCCAGCAGTCATTCCCCATTTTTAAGGGCATCCCAATGTTTCAGATATGAATGCAACTTGTATTTGCACATCCTAGAATTATTGATTACCATGGTATTGGTAATTACGGGTGTGGATATTTGGCATCAGTATTCCCAACATCCCTGTAGGGCTTGAAATATACTATTGACAACTCTCACTTCACAGTTAGAAAAGAATCATAATTTTCACATTGACTCATGAGACAACCGGTGCACTTCCTGGTAGCCTCCTCAATGGCATGAGATTGTACATATTACCAAAGGTTTCTTACTCAACATGTTAAACCAGATTGGTCGCACACTGCTACACCTACCAGTCGTGTTCCCCCAATGAAAATGGTCCCTGAAGGTCAGCGTCGGCGGATACACCTATGCTCGAGTGTGAATGCAAGTATGCATGGCGTGTGCCATCCCTGGACACGTGTTTCGAGGTAGTTGCCTCTCGTCAGCAGCAAATAGGAAAATGTGTGGGGTTGCTGTGTAAGCTGCTAAAATCGTTATCAGGTCTAGTACCTCTCGTAGCGCGCAGGTGCGTAACCATGAGTCCGTCGACTCCACCGGCTCAAGGGAGCCTGAATATAAAGTTAAACCAGATTGGTCGCACACTGCTACACCTACCAGTCATGTTCCCCCAATGAAAATGGTCCCTGGACCACAATGCTTTGGGGTAACACGCTAGTAGGACGAGCAGAGTGCGGCCAATCGGATTTTTGTTTATATTCAGGCTCCCTTGAGCCGGTGGGGCTGACGAGCCCATGGCTACGCACCTGCGCGCCTTCAGTGGTACTTTACCTGAGAATATTTTTCGGCAGCCTACGCAGCAACCCCACACACATACCTACTCCCTGCTGACGAGAGGCAACTACCTCGAAACACGTGTCCAGGGATGGCTAACGCGACACTCATTTTCATTTTAAACTTTTGGCATAGGCGTACCCGCCGACGCTACTTCATGGACCACAATGCTTTGGGGTAACACGCTGGTAGGACGAGCAGAGTGCGGCCAATCGGATTTTTGTTTATATTCAGGCTCCCTTGAGCCGGTGGGGCTGACGAGCCCATGGCTACGCACCTGCGCGCCTTCAGTGGTACTTTATCTGAGAATATTTTTCGGCAGCCTACGCAGCAACCCCACACACATACCTACTCCCTGCTGACGAGAGGCAACTACCTCGAAACACGTGTCCAGGGATGGCTAACGCGACACTCATTTTCATTTTAAACTTTTGGCATAGGCGTACCCGCCGACGCTACTTCATGAACCACAATGCTTTGGGGTAACACGCTGGTAGGACGAGCAGAGTGCGGCCAATCGGATTTTTGTTTATATTCAGGCTCCCTTGAGCCGGTGGGGCTGACGAGCCCATGGCTACGCACCTGCGCGCCTTCAGTGGTACTTTACCTGAGAATATTTTTCGGCAGCCTACGCAGCAACCCCACACACATACCTACTCCCTGCTGACGAGAGGCAACTACCTCGAAACACGTGTCCAGGGATGGCTAACGCGACACTCATTTTCATTTTAAACTTTTGGCATAGGCGTACCCGCCGACGCTACTTCATGGACCACAATGCTTTGGGGTAACACGCTGGTAGGACGAGCAGAGTGCGGCCAATCGGATTTTTGTTTATATTCAGGCTCCCTTGAGCCGGTGGGGCTGACGAGCCCATGGCTACGCACCTGCGCGCCTTCAGTGGTACTTTACCTGAGAATATTTTTCGGCAGCCTACGCAGCAACCCCACACACATACCTACTCCCTGCTGACGAGAGGCAACTACCTCGAAACACGTGTCCAGGGATGGCTAACGCGACACTCATTTTCATTTTAAACTTTTGGCATAGGCGTACCCGCCGACGCTACTTCATGGACCACAATGCTTTGGGGTAACACGCTGGTAGGACGAGCAGAGTGCGGCCAATCGGATTTTTGTTTATATTCAGGCTCCCTTGAGCCGGTGGGGCTGACGAGCCCATGGCTACGCACCTGCGCGCCTTCAGTGGTACTTTACCTGAGAATATTTTTCGGCAGCCTACGCAGCAACCCCACACACATACCTACTCCCTGCTGACGAGAGGCATCTACCTCGAAACACGTGTCCAGGGATGGCTAACGCGACACTCATTTTCATTTTAAACTTTTGGCATAGGCGTACCCGCCGACGCTACTTCATGGACCACAATGCTTTGGGGTAACACGCTGGTAGGACGAGCAGAGTGCGGCCAATCGGATTTTTGTTTATATTCAGGCTCCCTTGAGCCGGTGGGGCTGACGAGCCCATGGCTACGCACCTGCGTGCCTTCAGTGGTACTTTACCTGAGAATATTTTTCGGCAGCCTACGCAGCAACCCCACACACATACCTACTCCCTGCTGACGAGAGGCAACTACCCCTCGAAACACGTGTCCAGGGATGGCTAACGCGACACTCATTTTCATTTTAAACTTTTGGCATAGGCGTACCCGCCGACGCTACTTCATGGACCACAATGCTTTGGGGTAACACGCTGGTAGGACGAGCAGAGTGCGGCCAATCGGATTTTTGTTTATATTCAGGCTCCCTTGAGCCGGTGGGGCTGACGAGCCCATGGCTACGCACCTGCGCGCCTTCAGTGGTACTTTACCTGAGAATATTTTTCGGCAGCCTACGCAGCAACCCCACACACATACCTACTCCCTGCTGACGAGAGGCAACTACCTCGAAACACGTGTCCAGGGATGGCTAACGCGACACTCATTTTCATTTTAAACTTTTGGCATAGGCGTACCCGCCGATGCTACTTCATGGACCACAATGCTTTGGGGTAACACGCTGGTAGGACGAGCAGAGTGCGGCCAATTGGATTTTTGTTTATATTCAGGCTCCCTTGAGCCGGTGGGGCTGACGAGCCCATGGCTACGCACCTGCGCGCCTTCAGTGGTACTTTACCTGAGAATATTTTTCGGCAGCCTACGCAGCAACCCCACACACATACCTACTCCCTGCTGACGAGAGGCAACTACCTCGAAACACGTGTCCAGGTATGGCTAACGCGACACTCATTTTCATTTTAAACTTTTGGCATAGGCGTACCCGCCGACGCTACTTCATGGACCACAATGCTTTGGGGTAACACGCTGGTAGGACAAGCAGAGTGTCGCAGTCCAATGTCCTCAGGGTCGCACGATGCTGTAAGGGGTCCACCTCCCGATAGCCCCTTGGTCTGGTATGTATATGACAGACACAAAAGGGTGATCAGGCGAGGGAAGGAAAGGAAGGGGACTGCGGGGAGGGAGATCTGAAAGAAAAAGCACAAGGCAATATGGTTAGGACAACCCCTAGATTCCCGTACTCAATGTTTCCCCTATTTTCCCCTGCTGTACCTGTAAAGGAAAGAAAGCACTCCTGACTGGGAGACCTGGAGAGCCGAGGAACAAAGCAGTTCGTGACCTATAGAAAGGACATGGTTTAGCCACAAGATACCCCTACTTGCTTTTTCCCTCCTTCTCCTTTATCCCCAGAACAAACGGACCTACCACAATTCCTGAACCTCGGGTATAACAGGGGGTGGGGAAGGACGTATGTCCGAAGTCCTCTCCGCCCCTGTTGGATACAAATAAACAATTGAGGTGCAGCGAAGCTTAAGCCCTGTTCGGTGCCTGCAGCTCCGTCACCGGCTTCTGTACAAACTCAGAACGCTACTCCCATACTCCTGGGATAGCGTGAACTAAAGAGAACCCCAGCGGGTGGGCCTACTATCGTTCTCCGAGAAGGTTTCCCTCTGACAGGAGGAAAAATAGGAAAGGCTCCAATCCTTGGAGTCGCTGGTATGCAATTACCATAAGCACAGTGCAATGTCTCACCGCTCGGGCGATCCCGCAATGCCTTGGAAAGGCGTCCAACGGAACCGCAGCGGTTCTATTTCACCCTCGGATTTTTAGCACGGACCGCACACACACTAGTGCGCGACAAAGGCAGCGAGAAGTCAAGGCTGGTGCGAAGCACCCCTACCAGAACGCCACTTATCGTCCGCACTCGATCTCGTCCGCACTCGAACCTGGAAATCCAAAATAACCGGCACCCGCTTGATGCCGGAAGTTCCTTTTCATCGTCTTCGCGCCGTGCGCGATGACGTCGGAGCGTCATCTCGCAAAGCGCGCTGGGATATGTAGTTCATTACGCCCGTCTCCTACGGGCATGTCGCCCTCGGGCTGTCAGTGCTCTACGGTGAGCCACCACAGTACATCCCTCCCCCGAAGAGCACTGACATAAGCACGCTTTCGTGGGATGTTTCTTGTGGAACAGGGCAACGAGTTTAGGAGCGTGGACCTGGGAGGCAGGTTCCCAAGAATTTTCCTCCTCCCCGTAACCCTCCCACGCAAGGAGGTACCACAACCTGTTGCGGTAAATCTTGGAGTCCAACACACCCCTCACCTCGTACTCTGCCTCGCTCTGTACTACCACTGGTGCAGGCTTTCGATCGGGCCCTACCCGTGCGGGCTTCACTAGGGATACATGAAATGCAGGATGGATGCGTAACGTTGAAGGTAGGGATAACTTCACTACCACAGGGTTTACCAATTGAAGCACCCGATAAGGACCGATGAATTTGGGATTAAAAATGCTGAAGCGTTTAAAACGTATGTGTCTTGTGGACAACCACACGTAGTCACCTACTTTATAGACAGGCCCTGACCTTCTGTGCTTGTCCGCGGATGCCTTGTAGTTGCGCTTCGCAGCCCTTAGATTGCTTTTTGCTACGAGTAAGTTTGCCTGTATGCGTTCTATCCTACTCTGCGCCTCGGGGATCTTGGTAACCTGCGCTGGATTCAGGAAAGGGGAAAACCAAGGATGGAACCCATAAGAGCAATAAAAAGGTGTAAGTTTGGTGGACGTGTGCGTAGCGCTGTTATATGCTACCTCCGCCAACCATAGGAAATCCACCCACTCGTTATCAGAAGCGTTGGAGTAACACCGAAGGTATTGTTTAAGGGTTTGGTTAACCCGCTCTGTCTGCCCATCCGTCTGGGGGTGGAAGCTGGTGGATATGTTGGATTCGATTCCCAAGGCTGAACACCAGGCCTTCCAGAAATGAGCAGTGAACTGGCCGTCTCTATCGGAAATAATCTTTCTAGGCAATCCGTGTAAGCGTACCACGTTCTCCAAGAGCAAGTGCGCCAACTGGCCTGACGAGGGCAGAGCTTTACAGGCGACGAAGTGCGCCATCTTCGTTAAATAATCCACCACCACCGTGATCACTGTGCATCCCTTATCACGCGGCATACCCACAATAAAGTCTACCGAGATGTTCTCCCAAGGGAGGTCGGGTGTGGGAAGAGGTTGCAATAAACCTGCTTGTTTGGTATGGGAAGCCTTCATTTGATTGCAAACCCCGCAGTCCTGGACCCATGTGATCACATCCTTCCGAACCGACGGCCACCAGAACTGTCTCAGGATTCTGTCAAGTGTTTTTTCCCTGCCGTTGTGACCTGCACAGGGCAGTTGATGGCACCATTTGAACGCTTGTAGCCTTAATGATCTGATGGGCAGGAGCAGTTGTTTTCCTCTTATCGGTAGCCCCTGTACTAGTTTCCAATCAGGATTGTCTTTTAGCCAGTTCTTCCACTTTGGTGTCCGCACGTTCTGTGACACGCTCTTTAAGAATGGATCCGTGCAAGTCGCCCCAATTACGTGTTCTGGGCTGATTATGGCTCCTGTAGTATCAGCTGAGGTGATGTCTTGGGATGCTTGCCGGGATAAAGCGTCTGCTTTCTTGTTATCCTTTCCGGGTCTGTAAGTGACAAGAAAGTTGTACCCTGCGAAAAAGAGTGTCCACCTCATTTGACGGGGTGTAAGGTGTCTGGCTGCAGTCATAAACTGTAAATTTCTATGGTCCGTGTAGACCGTAACTACATGTCGGGCGCCCATCAAGTGATGCCTCCATTCACTGAAGGCATTCTTGATGGCTAGCAGCTCCTTTTCTGCAATATTGTAGTTGCATTCAGCGGGGTTCAGTTTTCTGGACATGTAGGCCACCGGATGTAAACGTCCTGTCTCGCAATGTCTTTGTGACAAGACTGCTCCCACCGCGGTGTCGGAAGCGTCCGCCTCCACAATGAAGGGGTATTCCGGGTGAGCATGAGCCAATACCGGGGCTGTCGAAAAGGCTTCCTTTAGCTCTTCGAATCCTTTTTGGGCTTTTTCAGTCCACTGAAACGTCGACTGTTTACGCAGCAGTTGCGTGAGAGGGCTGGCCACTTCCGAAAAGCGGTCGATGAAACGACGATAAAAATGTGCAAACCCCAGGAAACACTGCACATCCCTAAGGTTACGTGGGGTTGGCCATTCTTTTACGGCCATTACCTTTCTTTCCGACATTTCCTGACCCCAAGGGGTGAGGTTTACTCCTAAGAATTCTACCGATGTTACCCCAAATTCACATTTACTGATCTTGCAGAAGAGGTGATGTCGTCGCAGGGTTTGCAGAATGGTCTTGACATGTTGTGGATGATCTTTGGTGTCCGTAGAGTAGATCAGGATGTCGTCTATATATACGACGACGAAGCGGTCAAGGTGTTCACGAAGGACATCATTTAAGAAGAACTGAAACGCCGCTGGGGCGTTACACAGCCCAAACGGCATAACCAAATATTCGTAGAGACCGAAGCGCGTTTTAAATGCGGTCTTCCACTCGTCTCCTCTCCTCATACGGACCAGATGGTATGCCCCCTTTAGGTCAAGACGTGTGTATATCACTGCCTCTTTGACCTGCTCCAGCAAGACGTTGATTAATGGAAGGGGATACCGGTTCTTCACCGTAACGGCGTTCAAGGCCCTGAAATCCACACACGCGCGCAGCTCGCCGTTCGCCTTAGGGATAAAAAAGAGAGGCGATGCAGCGGGAGATTTCGACACTCGTATAAAGCCCAAGCTCAAGTATTTATCCAAATACTCCCTGAGGTGTTTATTTTCGGGTTCCGTTAGGGCATATACGCGTCCAGCTGGAATGACCGCTCCGGGGATCAGGTTGATTTGACAGTCGTACGACCGATGCGGTGGTAAGACTTCTGCCTTGTCCTCATTAAAGACGTCCTCGTATTCCTTGTATGCGTCTGGTAAGGTGACTGCGTGTTCTACTGCAGTCGCTACTTGATAGCAGATAGCCAATGATCAGGCTGGGTTCTTGGGTGAGCCATTGCAATTAGCCAAGCAGTAGCCTGAGGTATAAAATATGGTCTTCTCCTGCCAATTGATGAGAGGGTTGTGGAGACGCAGCCACGGCAACCCCAGGATTAATCCATAATGGGGTGCCGGTATGACATTGAAGGAAAGAAGTTCCTGATGCTCAGTCCCCTGTCTCATCGTTAATGGCTCGGTATGATATCTCACCGGACCGGACTCCAACATCTTCCCATCTACGGCGAACACCATTTCAGGCTTGTCTTTCTCTTGCAAGGTGATCCCTAGTCTTACCACCTGGGCTTGATCCATAAAACACCCCGTGGCCCCCGAATCCACCAATGCACTAACCGGAATCCACTCCTCGTCCACCAGGATGTGTACTTCGACAGAGAAGTGGTTTTTGTTGTGTAGAGGTAAATCCTCCAAAGAAGGGATGTACATTGCGCTCAAAGGACTCCCTTCCTCCTCCTTTAAGCAGAGTCGTTTCCCGCAGTAGAGCTGTTTGTGCGAGTTACCGCGGCCTTTTGTTCTGGACGGGGGACCTTCGGCCTTAGGCTGCATTCTCGTATAAAATGACCCTTTCGACCACAGTACAGGCACAGCCCTCGCTTCCTCCGGTAGTCTCTTTCTTCCGCCGATAGCGGGGAACGAACAGCGCCTATTTCCATGGGCTCTGTCTTGTTCTGTACCCCGGAGTTCGTAGATCGAGAGTATTCCACGCTTGGCACGGGTTTCTCCCTCTTTCGGTGCTCCCCTTTACGTTCGCTCATGCGATGGTCCAGCCTTAGGACCAAACTAATGAGATCTTCACAGGAGGAGGGTTGCGGGTCGATCTGAGCCAACACATCTTTCATGTCTTCACTCAGACCCTGGTGGAAGATTGCCGCATGTTTCCCTTCAGGCCACTCAGTTTCCGTAATCAGTCTCCTGAAATCGTTGAGATAGGAGATGACGTCCCGATTGCCCTGACGCAACTCCAGGAGATCTCTGTCGGCTGAGAGCGTTCCAATCATACAAGATATGATCGTCTCTTCTCACCAATGGAACGGCCCATTGTGCAGCGTCCCCGGATAAATAGGAGAGCAAGAAGGCGACTTTCGAATGGTTGGTGTTAAATGCCCGGGCCTTACAGGTGAAGTGTAGCATTACCTGTGTGAGAAAGACCTGTAATTTCCCGCTATCCCCGTTATATCTTTCGGGAGTGGCTAACGGAACAGGCGTGGGGATTTCTACCACCACAGGAGCAGCTGGGATAGCGCGGGGGGTGCCAGCGTCAAAGGGGTTACGCTCCAAGCGGTCTACCTGCGCCTGTAGTGTGGCAGTTTCTGTTCTAGAGGTGACTACCTCGGCCTGTAACAGGGCCAAAGCAGCCAACACGTCCTCTAAGGTGGCCATCCCACCGTGCGACTGGGAGGACTGCTATTCGTGGGCCGGTTATTTTGTCGCAGTCCAACGTCCTCAGGGTCGCACGATGCTGTAAGGGGTCCACCTCCCGATAGCCCCTTGGTCTGGTATGTATATGACAGACACAAAAGGGTGATCAGGCGAGGGAAGGAAAGGAAGGGGACTGCGGGGAGGGAGATCTGAAAGAAAAAGCACAAGGCAATATGGTTAGGACAACCCCTAGATTCCCGTACTCAATGTTTCCCCTATTTTCCCCTGCTGTACCTGTAAAGGAAAGAAAGCACTCCTGACTGGGAGACCTGGAGAGCCGAGGAACAAAGCAGTTCGTGACCTATAGAAAGGACATGGTTTAGCCACAAGATACCCCTACTTGCTTTTTCCCTCCTTCTCCTTTATCCCCAGAACAAACGGACCTACCACAATTCCTGAACCTCGGGTATAACAGGGGGTGGGGAAGGACGTATGTCCGAAGTCCTCTCCGCCCCTGTTGGATACAAATAAACAATTGAGGTGCAGCGAAGCTTAAGCCCTGTTCGGTGCCTGCAGCTCCGTCACCGGCTTCTGTACAAACTCAGAACGCTACTCCCATACTCCTGGGATAGCGTGAACTAAAGAGAACCCCAGCGGGTGGGCCTACTATCGTTCTCCGAGAAGGTTTCCCTCTGACAGGAGGAAAAATAGGAAAGGCTCCAATCCTTGGAGTCGCTGGTATGCAATTACCATAAGCACAGTGCAATGTCTCACCGCTCGGGCGATCCCGCAATGCCTTGGAAAGGCGTCCAACGGAACCGCAGCGGTTCTATTTCACCCTCGGATTTTTAGCACGGACCGCACACACACTAGTGCGCGACAAAGGCAGCGAGAAGTCAAGGCTGGTGCGAAGCACCCCTACCAGAACGCCACTTATCGTCCGCACTCGATCTCGTCCGCACTCGAACCTGGAAATCCAAAATAACCGGCACCCGCTTGATGCCGGAAGTTCCTTTTCATCGTCTTCGCGCCGTGCGCGATGACGTCGGAGCGTCATCTCGCAAAGCGCGCTGGGATATGTAGTTCATTACGCCCGTCTCCTACGGGCATGTCGCCCTCGGGCTGTCAGTGCTCTACGGTGAGCCACCACACAGAGTGCGGCCAATCGGATTTTTGTTTATATTCAGGCTCCCTTGAGCCGGTGGGGCTGACGAGCCCATGGCTACGCACCTGCGCGCCTTCAGTGGTACTTTACCTGAGAATATTTTTCGGCAACCTACGCAGCAACCCCACACACATACCTACTCCCTGCTGACGAGAGGCAACTACCTCGAAACACGTGTCCAGGGATGGCTAACGCGACACTCATTTTCATTTTAAACTTTTGGCATAGGCGTACCCGCCGACGCTACTTCATGGACCACAATGCTTTGGGGTAACACGCTGGTAGGACGAGCAGAGTGCGGCCAATCGGATTTTTGTTTATATTCAGGCTCCCTTGAGCCGGTGGGGCTGACGAGCCCATGGCTACGCACCTGCGCGCCTTCAGTGGTACTTTACCTGAGAATATTTTTCGGCAGCCTACGCAGCAACCCCACACACATACCTACTCCCTGCTGACGAGAGGCAACTACCTCGAAACACGTGTCCAGGGATGGCTAACGCGACACTCATTTTCATTTTAAACTTTTGGCATAGGCGTACCCGCCGACGCTACTTCATGGACCACAATGCTTTGGGGTAACACGCTGGTAGGACGAGCAGAGTGCGGCCAATCAGATTTTTGTTTATATTCAGGCTCCCTTGAGCCGGTGGGGCTGACGAGCCCATGGCTACGCACCTGCGCGCCTTCAGTGGTACTTTACCTGAGAATATTTTTCGGCAGCCTACGCAGCAACCCCACACACATACCTACTCCCTGCTGACGAGAGGCAACTACCTCGAAACACGTGTCCAGGGATGGCTAACGCAACACTCATTTTCATTTTAAACTTTTGGCATAGGCGTACCCGCCGACGCTACTTCATGGACCACAATGCTTTGGGGTAACACGCTGGTAGGACGAGCAGAGTGCGGCCAATCGGATTTTTGTTTATATTCAAGCTCCCTTGAGCCGGTGGGGCTGACGAGCCCATGGCTACGCACCTGCGCGCCTTCAGTGGTACTTTACCTGAGAATATTTTTCGGCAGCCTACGCAGCAACCCCACACACATACCTACTCCCTGCTGACGAGAGGCAACTACCTCGAAACACGTGTCCAGGGATGGCTAACGCGACACTCATTTTCATTTTAAACTTTTGGCATAGGCGTACCCGCCGACGCTACTTCATGGACCACAATGCTTTGGGGTAACACGCTGGTAGGACGAGCAGAGTGCGGCCAATCGGATTTTTGTTTATATTCAGGCTCCCTTGAGCCGGTGGGGCTGACGAGCCCATGGCTACGCACCTGCGCGCCTTCAGTGGTACTTTACCTGAGAATATTTTTCGGCAGCCTACGCAGCAACCCCACACACATACCTACTCCCTGCTGACGAGAGGCAACTACCTTGAAACATGTGTCCAGGGATGGCTAACGCGACACTCATTTTCATTTTAAACTTTTGGCATAGGCGTACCCGCCGACGCTACTTCATGGACCACAATGCTTTGGGGTAACACGCTGGTAGGACAAGCAGAGTGCGGCCAATCGGATTTTTGTTTATATTCAGGCTCCCTTAAGCCGGTGGGGCTGACGAGCCCATGGCTACGCACCTGCGCGCCTTCAGTGGTACTTTACCTGAGAATATTTTTTGGCAGCCTACGCAGCAACCCCACACACATACCTACTCCCTGCTGACGAGAGGCAACTACCTCGAAACACGTGTCCAGGGATGGCTAACGCGACACTCATTTTCATTTTAAACTTTTGGCATAGGCGTACCCGCCGACGCTACTTCATGGACCACAATGCTTTGGGGTAACACGCTGGTAGGACGAGCAGAGTGCGGCCAATCGGATTTTTGTTTATATTCAGGCTCCCATGAGCCGGTGGGGCTGACGAGCCCATGGCTACGCACCTGCGCGCCTTCAGTGGTACTTTACCTGAGAATATTTTTCGGCAGCCTACGCAGCAACCCCACACACATACCTACTCCCTGCTGACGAGAGGCAACTACCTCGAAACACGTGTCCAGGGATGGCTAACGCGACACTCATTTTCATTTTAAACTTTTGGCATAGGCGTACCCGCCGACGCTACTTCATGGACCACAATGCTTTGGGGTAACACGCTGGTAGGACGAGCAGAGTGCGGCCAATCGGATTTTTGTTTATATTCAGGCTCCCTTGAGCCGGTGGGGCTGACGAGCCCATGGCTACGCACCTGCGTGCCTTCAGTGGTACTTTACCTGAGAATATTTTTCGGCAGCCTACGCAGCAACCCCACACACATACCTACTCCCTGCTGACGAGAGGCAACTACCCCTCGAAACACGTGTCCAGGGATGGCTAACGCGACACTCATTTTCATTTTAAACTTTTGGCATAGGCGTACCCGCCGACGCTACTTCATGGACCACAATGCTTTGGGGTAACACGCTGGTAGGACGAGCAGAGTGCGGCCAATCGGATTTTTGTTTATATTCAGGCTCCCTTGAGCCGGTGGGGCTGACGAGCCCATGGCTACGCACCTGCGCGCCTTCAGTGGTACTTTACCTGAGAATATTTTTCGGCAGCCTACGCAGCAACCCCACACACATACCTACTCCCTGCTGACGAGAGGCAACTACCTCGAAACACGTGTCCAGGGATGGCTAACGCGACACTCATTTTCATTTTAAACTTTTGGCATAGGCGTACCCGCCGATGCTACTTCATGGACCACAATGCTTTGGGGTAACACGCTGGTAGGACGAGCAGAGTGCGGCCAATTGGATTTTTGTTTATATTCAGGCTCCCTTGAGCCGGTGGGGCTGACGAGCCCATGGCTACGCACCTGCACGCCTTCAGTGGTACTTTACCTGAGAATATTTTTCGGCAGCCTACGCAGCAACCCCACACACATACCTACTCCCTGCTGACGAGAGGCAACTACCTCGAAACACGTGTCCAGGGATGGCTAACGCGACACTCATTTTCATTTTAAACTTTTGGCATAGGCGTACCCGCCGACGCTACTTCATGGACCACAATGCTTTGGGGTAACACGCTGGTAGGACAAGCAGAGTGCGGCCAATCGGATTTTTGTTTATATTCAGGCTCCCTTGAGCCGGTGGGGCTGACGAGCCCATGGCTACGCACCTGCGCGCCTTCAGTGGTACTTTACATGAGAATATTTTTCGGCAACCTACGCAGCAACCCCACACACATACCTACTCCCTGCTGACGAGAGGCAACTACCTCGAAACACGTGTCCAGGGATGGCTAACGCGACACTCATTTTCATTTTAAACTTTTGGCATAGGCGTACCCGCCGACGCTACTTCATGGACCACAATGCTTTGGGGTAACACGCTGGTAGGACGAGCAGAGTGCGGCCAATCGGATTTTTGTTTATATTCAGGCTCCCTTGAGCCGGTGGGGCTGACGAGCCCATGGCTACGCACCTGCGCGCCTTCAGTGGTACTTTACCTGAGAATATTTTTCGGCAGCCTACGCAGCAACCCCACACACATACCTACTCCCTGCTGACGAGAGGCAACTACCTCGAAACATGTGTCCAGGGATGGCTAACGCGACACTCATTTTCATTTTAAACTTTTGGCATAGGCGTACCCGCCGACGCTACTTCATGGACCACAATGCTTTGGGGTAACACGCTGGTAGGACGAGCAGAGTGCGGCCAATCAGATTTTTGTTTATATTCAGGCTCCCTTGAGCCGGTGGGGCTGACGAGCCCATGGCTACGCACCTGCGCGCCTTCAGTGGTACTTTACCTGAGAATATTTTTCGGCAGCCTACGCAGCAACCCCACACACATACCTACTCCCTGCTGACGAGAGGCAACTACCTCGAAACACGTGTCCAGGGATGGCTAACGCGACACTCATTTTCATTTTAAACTTTTGGCATAGGCGTACCCGCCGACGCTACTTCATGGACCACAATGCTTTGGGGTAACACGCTGGTAGGACGAGCAGAGTGCGGCCAATCGGATTTTTGTTTATTTTCAGGCTCCCTTGAGCCGGTGGGGCTGACGAGCCCATGGCTACGCACCTGCGCGCCTTCAGTGGTACTTTACCTGAGAATATTTTTCGGCAGCCTACGCAGCAACCCCACACACATACCTACTCCCTGCTGACGAGAGGCAACTACCTCGAAACACGTGTCCAGGGATGGCTAACGCGACACTCATTTTCATTTTAAACTTTTGGCATAGGCGTACCCGCCGACGCTACTTCATGGACCACAATGCTTTGGGGTAACACGCTGGTAGGACGAGCAGAGTGCGGCCAATCGGATTTTTGTTTATATTCAGGCTCCCTTGAGCCGGTGGGGCTGACGAGCCCATGGCTACGCACCTGCGCGCCTTCAGTGGTACTTTACCTGAGAATATTTTTCGGCAGCCTACGCAGCAACCCCACACACATACCTACTCCCTGCTGACGAGAGGCAACTACCTCGAAACACGTGTCCAGGGATGGCTAACGCAACACTCATTTTCATTTTAAACTTTTGGCATAGGCGTACCCGCCGACGCTACTTCATGGACCACAATGCTTTGGGGTAACACGCTGGTAGGACGAGCAGAGTGCGGCCAATCGGATTTTTGTTTATATTCAAGCTCCCTTGAGCCGGTGGGGCTGACGAGCCCATGGCTACGCACCTGCGCGCCTTCAGTGGTACTTTACCTGAGAATATTTTTCGGCAGCCTACGCAGCAACCCCACACACATACCTACTCCCTGCTGACGAGAGGCAACTACCTCGAAACACGTGTCCAGGGATGGCTAACGCGACACTCATTTTCATTTTAAACTTTTGGCATAGGCGTACCCGCCGACGCTACTTCATGGACCACAATGCTTTGGGGTAACACGCTGGTAGGACGAGCAGAGTGCGGCCAATCGGATTTTTGTTTATATTCAGGCTCCCTTGAGCCGGTGGGGCTGACGAGCCCATGGCTACGCACCTGCGCGCCTTCAGTGGTACTTTACCTGAGAATATTTTTCGGCAGCCTACGCAGCAACCCCACACACATACCTACTCCCTGCTGACGAGAGGCAACTACCTTGAAACATGTGTCCAGGGATGGCTAACGCGACACTCATTTTCATTTTAAACTTTTGGCATAGGCGTACCCGCCGACGCTACTTCATGGACCACAATGCTTTGGGGTAACACGCTGGTAGGACAAGCAGAGTGCGGCCAATCGGATTTTTGTTTATATTCAGGCTCCCTTAAGCCGGTGGGGCTGACGAGCCCATGGCTACGCACCTGCGCGCCTTCAGTGGTACTTTACCTGAGAATATTTTTTGGCAGCCTACGCAGCAACCCCACACACATACCTACTCCCTGCTGACGAGAGGCAACTACCTCGAAACACGTGTCCAGGGATGGCTAACGCGACACTCATTTTCATTTTAAACTTTTGGCATAGGCGTACCCGCCGACGCTACTTCATGGACCACAATGCTTTGGGGTAACACGCTGGTAGGACGAGCAGAGTGCGGCCAATCGGATTTTTGTTTATATTCAGGCTCCCATGAGCCGGTGGGGCTGACGAGCCCATGGCTACGCACCTGCGCGCCTTCAGTGGTACTTTACCTGAGAATATTTTTCGGCAGCCTACGCAGCAACCCCACACACATACCTACTCCCTGCTGACGAGAGGCAACTACCTCGAAACACGTGTCCAGGGATGGCTAACGCGACACTCATTTTCATTTTAAACTTTTGGCATAGGCGTACCCGCCGACGCTACTTCATGGACCACAATGCTTTGGGGTAACACGCTGGTAGGACGAGCAGAGTGCGGCCAATCGGATTTTTGTTTATATTCAGGCTCCCTTGAGCCGGTGGGGCTGACGAGCCCATGGCTACGCACCTGCGTGCCTTCAGTGGTACTTTACCTGAGAATATTTTTCGGCAGCCTACGCAGCAACCCCACACACATACCTACTCCCTGCTGACGAGAGGCAACTACCCCTCGAAACACGTGTCCAGGGATGGCTAACGCGACACTCATTTTCATTTTAAACTTTTGGCATAGGCGTACCCGCCGACGCTACTTCATGGACCACAATGCTTTGGGGTAACACGCTGGTAGGACGAGCAGAGTGCGGCCAATCGGATTTTTGTTTATATTCAGGCTCCCTTGAGCCGGTGGGGCTGACGAGCCCATGGCTACGCACCTGCGCGCCTTCAGTGGTACTTTACCTGAGAATATTTTTCGGCAGCCTACGCAGCAACCCCACACACATACCTACTCCCTGCTGACGAGAGGCAACTACCTCGAAACACGTGTCCAGGGATGGCTAACGCGACACTCATTTTCATTTTAAACTTTTGGCATAGGCGTACCCGCCGATGCTACTTCATGGACCACAATGCTTTGGGGTAACACGCTGGTAGGACGAGCAGAGTGCGGCCAATTGGATTTTTGTTTATATTCAGGCTCCCTTGAGCCGGTGGGGCTGACGAGCCCATGGCTACGCACCTGCACGCCTTCAGTGGTACTTTACCTGAGAATATTTTTCGCCAGCCTACGCAGCAACCCCACACACATACCTACTCCCTGCTGACGAGAGGCAACTACCTCGAAACACGTGTCCAGGGATGGCTAACGCGACACTCATTTTCATTTTAAACTTTTGGCATAGGCGTACCCGCCGACGCTACTTCATGGACCACAATGCTTTGGGGTAACACGCTGGTAGGACAAGCAGAGTGCGGCCAATCGGATTTTTGTTTATATTCAGGCTCCCTTGAGCCGGTGGGGCTGACGAGCCCATGGCTACGCACCTGCGCGCCTTCAGTGGTACTTTACATGAGAATATTTTTCGGCAACCTACGCAGCAACCCCACACACATACCTACTCCCTGCTGACGAGAGGCAACTACCTCGAAACACGTGTCCAGGGATGGCTAACGCGACACTCATTTTCATTTTAAACTTTTGGCATAGGCGTACCCGCCGACGCTACTTCATGGACCACAATGCTTTGGGGTAACACGCTGGTAGGACGAGCAGAGTGCGGCCAATCGGATTTTTGTTTATATTCAGGCTCCCTTGAGCCGGTGGGGCTGACGAGCCCATGGCTACGCACCTGCGCGCCTTCAGTGGTACTTTACCTGAGAATATTTTTCGGCAGCCTACGCAGCAACCCCACACACATACCTACTCCCTGCTGACGAGAGGCAACTACCTCGAAACATGTGTCCAGGGATGGCTAACGCGACACTCATTTTCATTTTAAACTTTTGGCATAGGCGTACCCGCCGACGCTACTTCATGGACCACAATGCTTTGGGGTAACACGCTGGTAGGACGAGCAGAGTGCGGCCAATCAGATTTTTGTTTATATTCAGGCTCCCTTGAGCCGGTGGGGCTGACGAGCCCATGGCTACGCACCTGCGCGCCTTCAGTGGTACTTTACCTGAGAATATTTTTCGGCAGCCTACGCAGCAACCCCACACACATACCTACTCCCTGCTGACGAGAGGCAACTACCTCGAAACACGTGTCCAGGGATGGCTAACGCGACACTCATTTTCATTTTAAACTTTTGGCATAGGCGTACCCGCCGACGCTACTTCATGGACCACAATGCTTTGGGGTAACACGCTGGTAGGACGAGCAGAGTGCGGCCAATCGGATTTTTGTTTATTTTCAGGCTCCCTTGAGCCGGTGGGGCTGACGAGCCCATGGCTACGCACCTGCGCGCCTTCAGTGGTACTTTACCTGAGAATATTTTTCGGCAGCCTACGCAGCAACCCCACACACATACCTACTCCCTGCTGACGAGAGGCAACTACCTCGAAACACGTGTCCAGGGATGGCTAACGCGACACTCATTTTCATTTTAAACTTTTGGCATAGGCGTACCCGCCGACGCTACTTCATGGACCACAATGCTTTGGGGTAACACGCTGGTAGGACGAGCAGAGTGCGGCCAATCGGATTTTTGTTTATATTCAGGCTCCCTTGAGCCGGTGGGGCTGACGAGCCCATGGCTACGCACCTGCGCGCCTTCAGTGGTACTTTACCTGAGAATATTTTTCGGCAGCCTACGCAGCAACCCCACACACATACCTACTCCCTGCTGACGAGAGGCAACTACCTTGAAACATGTGTCCAGGGATGGCTAACGCGACACTCATTTTCATTTTAAACTTTTGGCATAGGCGTACCCGCTGACGCTACTTCATGGACCACAATGCTTTGGGGTAACACGCTGGTAGGACGAGCAGAGTGCGGCCAATCGGATTTTTGTTTATATTCAGGCTCCCTTGAGCCGGTGGGGCTGACGAGCCCATGGCTACGCACCTGCGCGCCTTCAGTGGTACTTTACCTGAGAATATTTTTCGCCAGCCTACGCAGCAACCCCACACACATACCTACTCCCTGCTGACGAGAGGCAACTACCTCGAAACACGTGTCCAGGGATGGCTAACGCGACACTCATTTGCATTTTAAACTTTTGGCATAGGCGTACCCGCCGACGCTACTTCATGGACCACAATGCTTTGGGGTAACACGCTGGTAGGACGAGCAGAGTGCGGCCAATCGGATTTTTGTTTATATTTAGGCTCCCTTGAGACGGTGGGGCTGACGAGCCCATGGCTACGCACCTGCGCGCCTTCAGTGGTACTTTACCTGAGAATATTTTTCGGCAGCCTACGCAGCAACCCCATACACATACCTACTCCCTGCTGACGAGAGGCAACTACCTCGAAACACGTGTCCAGGGATGGCTAACGCGACACTCATTTTCATTTTAAACTTTTGGCATAGGCGTACCCGCCGACGCTACTTCATGGACCACAATGCTTTGGGGTAACACGCTGGTAGGACAAGCAGAGTGCGGCCAATCGGATTTTTGTTTATATTCAGGCTCCCTTGAGCCGGTGGGGCTGACGAGCCCATGGCTACGCACCTGTGCGCCTTCAGTGGTACTTTACCTGAGAATATTTTTCGGCAACCTACGCAGCAACCCCACACACATACCTACTCCCTGCTGACGAGAGGCAACTACCTCGAAACACGTGTCCAGGGATGGCTAACGCGACACTCATTTTCATTTTAAACTTTTGGCATAGGCGTGTCCGCCGACGCTACTTCATGGACCACAATGCTTTGGGGTAACACGCTGGTAGGACGAGCAGAGTGCGGCCAATCAGATTTTTGTTTATATTCAGGCTCCCTTGAGCCGGTGGGGCTGACGAGCCCATGGCTACGCACCTGCGCGCCTTCAGTGGTACTTTACCTGAGAATATTTTTCGGCAGCCTACGCAGCAACCCCACACACATACCTACTCCCTGCTGACGAGAGGCAACTACCTCGAAACACGTGTCCAGGGATGGCTAACGCGACACTCATTTTCATTTTAAACTTTTGGCATAGGCGTACCCGCCGACGCTACTTCATGGACCACAATGCTTTGGGGTAACACGCTGGTAGGACGAGCAGAGTGCGGCCAATCGGATTTTTGTTTATTTTCAGGCTCCCTTGAGCCGGTGGGGCTGACGAGCCCATGGCTACGCACCTGCGCGCCTTCAGTGGTACTTTACCTGAGAATATTTTTCGGCAGCCTACGCAGCAACCCCACACACATACCTACTCCCTGCTGACGAGAGGCAACTACCTCGAAACACGTGTCCAGGGATGGCTAACGCGACACTCATTTTCATTTTAAACTTTTGGCATAGGCGTACCCGCCGACGCTACTTCATGGACCACAATGCTTTGGGGTAACACGCTGGTAGGACGAGCAGAGTGCGGCCAATCGGATTTTTGTTTATATTCAGGCTCCCTTGAGCCGGTGGGGCTGACGAGCCCATGGCTACGCACCTGCGCGCCTTCAGTGGTACTTTACCTGAGAATATTTTTCGGCAGCCTACGCAGCAACCCCACACACATACCTACTCCCTGCTGACGAGAGGCAACTACCTTGAAACATGTGTCCAGGGATGGCTAACGCGACACTCATTTTCATTTTAAACTTTTGGCATAGGCGTACCCGCTGACGCTACTTCATGGACCACAATGCTTTGGGGTAACACGCTGGTAGGACGAGCAGAGTGCGGCCAATCGGATTTTTGTTTATATTCAGGCTCCCTTGAGCCGGTGGGGCTGACGAGCCCATGGCTACGCACCTGCGCGCCTTCAGTGGTACTTTACCTGAGAATATTTTTCGCCAGCCTACGCAGCAACCCCACACACATACCTACTCCCTGCTGACGAGAGGCAACTACCTCGAAACACGTGTCCAGGGATGGCTAACGCGACACTCATTTGCATTTTAAACTTTTGGCATAGGCGTACCCGCCGACGCTACTTCATGGACCACAATGCTTTGGGGTAACACGCTGGTAGGACGAGCAGAGTGCGGCCAATCGGATTTTTGTTTATATTTAGGCTCCCTTGAGCCGGTGGGGCTGACGAGCCCATGGCTACGCACCTGCGCGCCTTCAGTGGTACTTTACCTGAGAATATTTTTCGGCAGCCTACGCAGCAACCCCATACACATACCTACTCCCTGCTGACGAGAGGCAACTACCTCGAAACACGTGTCTAGGGATGGCTAACGCGACACTCATTTTCATTTTAAACTTTTGGCATAGGCGTACCCGCCGACGCTACTTCATGGACCACAATGCTTTGGGGTAACACGCTGGTAGGACGAGCAGAGTGCGGCCAATCGGATTTTTTTTTTTTTTTTTTCTTACTCAACATGCATTACCAACACGCCTCATGGTCTTTGATAAGTGATTGAGAGGATTTCATTTACAAAGATGATCAGGACCCATTTATAGATTCTAAGATGGAAGAGAATCTAAACAAATCACTCTGCCTGACAAAGATTCTCCCTAAGAAATGTGAGATTTCCTCCTGAACTAAAAAAATGTGGGTCATTTGCTGTTGCCCTGCAGGGGGAGTCAGCAAAGTTATGTGAGTGCAGACGGTGGAAATGTACTGTTCTTTTGCAAAAGTAGTGTGTAGCTGACCAATTGTGTGGCACTGCATTGCAGTTGGTAGTCCCAAAGAGTTTCCAAAGAGTTCAGTGGGTTTTGGGATATGTGGTGGGTGGTTCATACTGTCATCAGTGCTGTGCTCTACAGTGAGATTTTGCTGAAGAGCGCTGTGTGAGCTGTCTTGTGTGCAAGTGATGCCCAATGATGTGCTCTGGGAGGATGTTCTACAGGACAGTGCTGTGAAGTACAGTTCTGTGGACGAATGCTGTTGGGCTGCACCATTGGTGAATCCAGTACCATTCAATAAGTAAGTGCAGTACACAGATGGGGAGTACTGCTCTATAGTTGAAGTGGTCTGCAGGGCTGTGTTGTGGTAGTTTGTAATTACAGTAGAGTGTAGCAAGACAGCGAGTCAAGTAGCAACTGATGTTTTGTTTATTGTCCGCGATTGGGCCAGTGCAGTTTTGTGTGTTGGTGTGTGTGTGGGGGGGATGGGGAGAGTAGTTGAGGAGAGGTACTAGTAGGGGATACAGTAGGTTTGGATTTATTAGGAGTACTATTGTTGCGATTACAGTTCATAACGTTACAGGGAAAACAACATCCACCAAATTTAGCATCACTGAGTAACGAAGGAAGAATTCAGTATGAATATAGACACGTCAAGGTAGCATCCCAGGGCAATTTCAAATCACAGTGATGGCTGCTCTATTTTTAGGCCCCCAAAGTCAATATGATGGCAGTTTTATACATTATTCATGGCCCTTAGATATCAAGTGTGAGATGACGGATGGGTTACTCCATCAACTGCAACACCAAAGAACATATTACCAGGCATCTGTACACATACATCTACCATAGCGTCTATTTCTTGCTTTATTTGTCTTTGTTACACAACATGCACTCAAAATATAACTGTTACATGAATGAATGCCAGCAAATCATTTTCTTCATTCCCGATGATACATGTTTCTAAAGGGTATATGCCGCAGAACCAGTTTATGTTGGTTCTGCTTTCAAATGCCCTTGCCTGGCTCATCTACAGGCACAGCTTTTGCTTCAAGACAGGGTAGTCTGCTATCTCAAATAAATACTATATATTGCTAAATTCTGGCATGAAAAAGTGCTCTATACTTAAAAAGTCCGCTAGTCATCTCTCCTTTTGTCTTTTAAATGGTTCTCTCCTTCCTTTCTACCCACTGCATGCCTCATCTCTCTGAGAACAACCTTCTCTAAGTCACAAGCATGTGTGGCTGACAACTAATTTCTAAGATCACAGCTTCTCCTTTTCCAGAACGTGAGACCTATGCAACCTAACACTACCCAATCTCCACTAGCTAATCTATCAACCCCACCAAACATCAGCATATGACAGATTTCTCACCCCAATCGTACCTATCTTCCGTTACTTTTATCTACCACAAAGAAACTAGAGGGAATGCATGGAATGATTTGCTTGCGCTCACAGGACTAATCCTAATAACCAACAGTAACCAATAACACTGACCTAACCTCTAACCATGGGCTGTGAAGCACAGTGCTGCTGGAGCGGGTAATGCAAAATGTTATATACCCACCCCATTTTGCATGTCATTTTATTAATTAGATTAATTAGTTAATTATAATCGTACTAATGGTTTGGAGTGATATGAAAATAACTAACCAACCTTATTAATGATCAAAATACACGTGGGATTTGCATCTGCATGGCTTAATTAATGACGTGAATTAATTTTCGTACGCATATTAATGATAGATAAATAGAACATTGGATGATATATGTTGCTTTAGTGATGTAATTGTGATTCGTGCTTTATTTTGTAAGTATAACCCGCAATGAGTGTTGCTTTTGCTAGATAAATACACACACATATGGGTATTAGCGATGGAATAACATTTAATTAGTCGTTTCTATGTATTAATTACGTTTTTGTGTTTTCTTTGCTTAAGTTGTCCATTTTGGCCTACCAAAAGATGGCTGCTTGTGGTGCCTAACCCGACTGCCAACGCTGAACAAGGCTTGGGTGAAGTGCGCCTGCGCTAAAGATGAGCAACAATGGCCCCGTCCTGACCCCAGGCAAGATGTACTTATCAAGGCCACTGGGAGCGGTGCCAACGTTACAAACAAAAGACTTTACAAAAGAACCAGAACCAGCAAGTATGCTGACATCACGGACTAAACTTTATGGGAACGGAGAGGATGATCCCCGATTGTCCAATCAGCAAACTCGGATACTCAAAATTTGTTACTTTTATCATCGATTTTACTATAAATGATGGTAGAATAGAGAGGTAAAGCACTGAGCCTTAGCCTGAGACGTAGAGATCCGATGGTCGCTCCTTCGATTACCTGATGATATGCTGACGGAGAGGACGGTGACACTGCAGGACAGCTGTTAGCCAATTCTCTGACGGACTGAATTAATGCCCAAATTCCTGATGAACTTTACCTGCTAAATTGATGGGCATAGATTTGTGAGACTGCCAGATTTGACCTAGAGGACAACTTTAGCCAGAATAGGTAAATATGAATGGCAACTTGATCAAATGAATGATTTAATCTGCAATATTAATATAAATTTGGATTTGAATAACTTCAGAAATGAGTCGGGTTGTTTATTCATTGAAATGTGTTAATGTAAAGATTGATTAGGGAATTAGGATTTCACTAATACATCAACTAACAGGTCCATCCCGGTCTTTGGGAGGATAATACCAAATGTGGAAGTCTAGGGCCTAATGAGTATTAGAAGGGTTTATAGGTGTGTTGTTCATTAGGGTAAAGTGGTATCTTCCTCCCTCATTATCCAGCGCTTTGAAGGAAAAATCGCCTCTCGCACGGACTAATGGTAAGTGTGCGTTGGTGTTATGGGCCCCACCAGCGAATGTATAGATATAGTGTGTGTATGTGAGATCTTGTAGTCCGTGGCAGTAGGGAGGGATTTTGCACTAAGCGCTGCATCAGTGTTTCTGGTAGCAGAATGATGGTTTGTTATTGTTTGGTTTAGTGATTATTGCTTGTACATTGCTTATTGATTTTGGTTATTGATTGGTATTGATTTATGTACTAACACTCTATGTTGAGTTACGTTGAGTTTAATGTTGTTTGCACGGCTTCTGGGATGTAGGAAGTCGGAAGTTTGTAACGGTTCCGTAGTAGAGCAGAGGTAAGCGCTGCTCTCGGGAAAGACGGAATTGTTGTTGCCCTGTAGGTACACAGGGGAAACGTGTGACAATTGAAGTTGCACGGCGCATTGACTGGGTTCGATTCGGTGAAATTGTCGTGTGTTGCCATTAGAGACATTTTCTGTGTGAGAGAAGTGTGTATGATGGCGAAGGTTACCTGTGAAATTCTGGTCTTAGGTACCAGGGATCCAACTGGCATTCCGATAACGCTTATCACTGGAAAGGTAATAGGTACTCTCTGAGCTTGTTAGAAGGATAAAGGAGAGGTAAGCACTGCTTTGTTAACGTATGTCATAATTCTGTAGTAGGACAGACTGTTCGCTGTTCTCGGGAAAGACAGGATTCTGTGTGAATGTACTACATTTTCTGGTGTAAACGAGTGTGAATGCAAAGGCATTTGGGTTGATTGCGAAACTCTGGGTTTACTTCTCAGGAGCATTGGGTCTCCAACTATGTGTCTTAAATACTAGAGAAACAATTAGCTAATGCTTGTTAGAAGGGTGAAGTAGAGGGATGTGCTACATTATCAACGGAAGTAATGATTCCGTAGTAGGGCAGAGGTAAGCGCTGCTCTCGGGAAAGACGGGATTCTCATGAGAAAGGTCTTTTTGCTGTTCTTTGGTTAGCGAAGCGGACAATGGAGATGTTTCTATGTTGTTACTAACAGAAGTGTAGAAAATTGAAACAAAAACTTACTGAGCAGAGTTGTAAAGGAGGGGTAGACAGAAGCAGGAGCAGGAGCTGTCGCAGCGGCTGCTGACGTCAGAATGACCGCGCTAGGATTGGATAGACGGTCAGAACTGTGAAACGCCCCAGATTGGTGCGTTAGTGTGCGCCGCGCTAGGATTGGAGAGGAAACAGGGTGACGTAGACGCTCCTTATTGGTGCGTTAGTGTGAGTCGCGCTAGGATTCGAGGACTGTGACAGTGACGTGGACGCTCTGAATAGGTGCGTTAGTGTGAAGTCGCGCTGTGATTGGATAGATTAGCGGTACAGTTGTAAAGAGGGACTAGCGTTGCGCGAAAGACAAGAAAATGTATTACGACCCTCCAGAAAAGGAGAAAAAGACCTGGTTAGGGAGAATTAAGAAGTGGTTTAAGAAAGACAAACCTGTTAAGACTAGAGAAGGACAGTTACTCCCTCCACCAAAAACCCCTGCATCCTTTATGATTGCGAAATATGGGTATCATACTTGTATTTGGTTGGATAACTGGGTGAGATATACCAAGGACGACGGAGTACTAGCTTTTCCAGAGCATGGTTCAATTAATTTGGCTGTTTTAAGAAACTTGAGGGAAAAAATGACAAATTTGGAGCCAAGACCTAGACCAACACAGTTTGAGGCTTTGATCGAATGGGAAGACGAAATGCATGAACGAGAAAGAAACAGAAGTGGTAGAGGATATAGGTATTGGTTTGGAAGACCATACGGACACGAAACGCATAGTGACCAAATGAAAAGATGGCGAGATGCGAGCATGACTGAGGGTGTGTTCCCTGTAAGAACTGTAGGAGAGAATGAAGGTCGAAAGTGTGCAGAAAAGAGGCATAATTTGGAGTCGAGAGGGTATGGAGCGAATGAGTCTAAGGATAATGTTCTTGATGATATGTTTTACAAAAATCCACCACCGTATAGACCAGAACCAGAAATATTAAGTCCAAGTGCCCCAATGAGAGAAACAGTACGAATTATAAAAACAGAACCAGAATCCCTAAGCATGAGAAAAAACAGTGATACCGGGGAAATAGAAAGAAGATCAGAAGGAAGAAAAGATGGAGAAAATTCTGTAGAGTTAGCAAAAACAACCCTGGAATTAACTGAGAAAATAAGAGAATTGACCAAGAATCTAGAAGCAGTAACTGTTCCAGTAACGATAGGTCCAGTAATGCCTATTTTTGAAAAACATAAAGACAGTGAGCATTGTTTGACAGTCCCTTACAGAAATAGTAACCCTGTAGAACAATCAAGAGTGAGACAGAATGAGAATCCATGGAGGCAAACTATGAGTGTAATGGAACCGAATTTCACAAATAATCCATTTGTAGATCAGAATTGTGCAGAAAGACGTATGACAATGATTGAGACAGTGTCAGAAACACAAAATGATTTTGGACACGGAAGTGTAGAAAAACCAGTAGGACCATCAACAGATGAGTTAAGTGAATGGTTGAGAAGCTTGCAGAGGAAGGACAAAGAAGCCCAATCAATTGATGTGGCCAAGTTACGAATGGTATTGGAAGAGTTAATCGTAGGGACTATCCCGACAGAAAAATTGAAAACCTACCAGGATGAAGAATTGTTATTTTTATGTAAAAGTGCAACCTGGCGAGCGAAAAACTTGCATGAAAGGCAAGAAGAAGTAGCAAATGAAATGGGTATTGATATGGAAAAGGTAAAAGCTTTGCAGAAACCGTATCGAGTAGAATTCACTAAAAAGGACATTGAAAACATGAACACCACAGGACGTATAGGTCAAATTAAGGACATAATCATTTTGCTGAGAAAATGGGGAGACGTGGATAAATGGAGAAGCAGGTGGTATAGAAAACGCGATGATGCCTCAGATAAGACATTTTCAGCCTTTCCTGTGAGAGAAAAGGAGAAGGTAGTGACGGAGTACCCTATGAGAGAGATTCCAGGAGGAGGATATGTACATGTCCCATGGACGAGACAGGATATTTTGTCATTTACGAATGACTTCCCTCGACTACGCGAAAAGCCCATCGAGTGGTACAGACAGGTAGACAGATTTGTAAAATTGTCTAAAGTATTATGGATTGATTTGAATAGTCTGTTTGACATAATAGTACCAGCAGACCTATGGTCAGAGTGTAAGCTAATGATAAACTGGCCAACCAAGGAATATCCAAGGGATCCTAGAACAGGAGCACCAGACCCTGAAGTAATGAAGAAGTATGAGCAGGTTATGGTATTTTTGAAAAATAAAGTGCCCCCCAAAGAAACAGACTGGGTAAAAATTGATCGAACACACCAAGAAAGTAAAGAGTCAGTACATGCGTATTGTGAGAGGCTAATACAAGCTTTTAAGCGGTTTAGCGGAGACGAGAATCTGAGTGAAAAGGATTTGAGCCATTTTGTATACAGATTTGTATATGGTTTACGACCAGAAATTGGTGATAAGATTAAACAGCATACAGTAGATTGGCAAAACAAGAAAATAGATGAAGTATTGAGACATGCTAAATACTTCAGTGATGAAATTGAAGCAAAACAGCGAAAGTTAAAGGAGAAGGCAATGTGCGCACAGGTAAAGGTAGCGGAAAGACAGGAAGCACAATTGGTGGAACAAGCAGGGACCAAGCCAAAATTTAATGATGGGAAGTACAAAGGGAACATTGAAGAAGCTAAAAAGAAATTTCTGTGTCATAATTGCGGCAGGATAGGGCATTTGAAATCCGAGTGTAAATTTCCTCCGAGTACTAACAATGAAAATCCATCATTGAACCCACAGGTGCAGCATGAGGTGAGTGGTCACCTGCAGCAAAAGCAGCAAGTTGTTCCCCCACAGAATCAGGTGCCAAAGCCGCCTTTTCCACAGAGCAGAAACACACAGAAGTATAGTAGTGAATCAGGATTCTACAATGAAAAACAGGTAAATAAACTGCTGCGCGCTAGCGCTGTTTCGCAGTATTGGCTGCAATGTGATGAGAGTGACGCAGAAGTGGGCTATTGATGGTGCCGAAGGGAGGAAGAAGAGTGCGTACTTGGCGCAACTCTAGAAGTAGACCATACAGGACCTTTTGCAGATGGGAAGGTTAATGATGAAAATATTACTTTCCTTGTGGATACTGTTGCTACTCGATCAACAGTCAGATCAGCTGATGTAAAGAATCTTCCTCTCTCGGATGAAACGATCTAAGTAGTTGATGTGTCCAACAGGCAAATTAAGACCTACCTTACAGAACCAGTGAAGGTGAGCATAGGGAAATTTTCAGAAATGCACTGCTTTGTGGTGTGTGACACCAGTCCTGTGAATTTATTAGGTAGGGACCTGTTGTGCAAAATGAATTGCACTATAGTTTGTACTCCGGATGGAATAGCTTTTGAAACACCAGATGATGATGTATTATATAAGATGACCTTAGCTAACAGAGAAAGTGAAGTTACTGAAACACATGCTGTATTCAACCCTGATGAAGTACCAAAAGAACTGAGAAACTCTGTAAAAGCAGAGGTTTGGGATTTCACTGGAGAAGATGTAGGACTAATGAGAAATGTAGATCCAGTTAAAATAACTGTAAAAGAAGGAGTAACATATCCAAATGTTCCACAGTACAGATTGACACCTGAAATAATTGAAGTTGTAACTCCTATAATAGAGAAAATGATCAGACAAGGAATCCTGAGATAAATAATGAGTAGTCCATGTAATTCACCGATAATGGGACTGAAAAAGCCTAATGGGAAATTCAGGATAGTGCAAGATTTGAGAAAGGTGAACAAAATTGTGGTATCATGTTGTCCCATTGTACCAAATCCATCAGTGATTTTATATCAGATTCCCCATGATGCAGAATGGTACACAGTAATTGATCTGTGGCATGCTTTCTTTTCCATCCCATTGCACCATGACAGTCAGCAAATTTTTGCATTTCGTTTTGGTGAGCGTATTTTGGCATGGTGCCGAATCCCACAGGGGTATACAGAGAGCCCCTCAATATTTAATCAGTTGTTAAAAAGATCTTTGGAGAGTCTAGAAATGCCAGAAAATTCTGTATTAGTGCAGTATATTGACGACCTTTTGGTGGCGTCAAAGACACGTGAAGCCTGTGAGGTAGATACAATAGCCTTACTGAATCATTTGGCAGATGGAGGACTTAAAGTGTCACCTGCAAAACTACAGTTTTGCAAGAAGGAAGTGCAGTATCTGGGACACAACATTGAGAAAGGACTAAGGAAAATAACCATAGACAGAATACGAATAATAAAAGGAATGAGAGCTCCCATGACTCAAAGAGAAGTAAGAATGTTTTTGGGAACGGGTATTGCCGTCAGTGGATAGGGAACTTCTCCTTGATTGCAAAGCCTTTGGTGCGATTGACGAGAAGTGATGTAAAAGATCCCCTTGAATTAAGCAGAGAAGAATTGGCAGCATTTAGACAATTGAGAGATGGTTTGTGTGAAGCACCTGCACTAGGCATGCCTGACTATGAAAAAGAATTTGAGTTGTATTGCAGTGAGAGAAATGGATGTGCACTTTCTGTGTTAACCCAGAAACATGGAAAATTGAGAAGGCCAATTAATGCTAGATCCAGTAGCTGTAGGTTTACCTGGATGTCTGAAAGCAGTGGCTGCAACCTGTCGAAGTCTGGAGCAGAGTGAAGGAATTGTGATGGGATATCCCTTGAAAGTGTTTGTACCCCATGATGTAGCAATTCTGTTGACAAGGAGTCGTACTCAGTATATGACACACAGTCGGCTGACTAAGTATGAAAAGGTCATATTGGGTGCAACAAATGTGAGTCTTGCAAGATGTGTGAATGTGAATCCAGCAACATTGTTGCCTGATAATGAGATTGTGGAGGTAAGAGATGAAGTTGATCATGATTGTCTGGATGTACTTGATTTCTGTACCAAACCACGACCAGACATAAAAGATGTACCTTTGCCAGAAAGTGATTTTGTGATGTTCGTTGATGGGTCATGTTTGAGAACAGATGAAGGAGTGCTGAGTGCAGCGTATGCAGTATGTACAGTCGCAGCAGTAATTGAAGCCTCATATTTGAAAGGAGTGAGATCAGCCCAGGTAGCTGAACGTGTGGCTTTGACTAGAGCATGCAAGATTGGGAAGAGTGTGAGAGTGACTGTGATAACTGACAGCCAGTATGGCTTCGGAGTCGTCCAAGACTTTGGCCAACTATGGCTACAAAGAGGTTTCCTGACCTCGAGTGGAACTCCCATTAAGAATGCAGAAGTGGTTGGGAAGTTGCTAGAGGCGATACAGCTGCCTAAACAATTGGCTGTTGTAAAATGCGCTGCACATAGTCAAGGTGGTGATTATATTGCCACCGGGAACAGGTACGCCAATGACATGGCACAGTATTGTCCACGAAATCTGAATTCGGTCAATCGGGCTAAGGAAAGAGAAATGTCTTCTTGCTCATTGATGTTCACTAACATTGTGGGAACTTGGGAAGAGGTAAAACAGTTGCAGGATGAGGTTGGAGATGAGGAAATGAGACAGTGGGTAAAAGCAGGATGTGCCCCAAGGGAAAAGGATCATGTGTGGGTCTATCGAGATGGAAGACCAGTTATGCCTGATAGCATGATGTCTACCATGGCGCGGATGTATCATGGCCAGGGACATATTGGGAGAGATGCTATGATCAGGTCATTTAAGCAGACCTGGTACAATGCAAAATTCAGACTTGTGGCAGAGAGTCTTTGTCAGAGATGCTTGATATGTCAGCAGTACAATCCAGGCAGGAAGACAGTAGTGAGTCTGGGAACAATAGGTCGAGAAGGAGGGCCTTTCACCAGAATGCAAGTAGATTTTATTGTGATGCCTCCCTGTAACAGATTGAGGTATGTTTTGGTAGTGGTCTGCCAATTCTCCAGGTGGGTGGAAGCATTCCCAACAAGAAGAAATGATGGGTTAACAGTAGCCAAGCTACTATTGAGAGAATTTATCCCCAGGTTCGGGTTCCCAGTGACAATTGAGTCAGACCGAGGAGGACACTTCCAGAATGAGATTGTAGGATTAATTTGTGAAGCATTGAATGTACAATAAAAACTACATTGTGCCTACCGACCAGAGGCTTCTGGTGTGGTTGAACAGATGAATGGTACTATCAAAAATAGAATAGGGAAAATTAGGGCCATTCCAGACAGAACCACAGGATTGAGTCCTCATGAAATAATTATGGGACGTGCAATGAGACATGTGTTTATACCAGTCAACAAGCTGATGACAATTTCGGATGACATGGTGTTGGAATACTGTAAAGGCCTGGCTGACGCAGTTCATTCTGTGTTTCATCAGGTTGGACCAGATGCCACCACACTTGAAAAGAAGCAAGCCCATGATCTGAGCCAAGGTGATTGGGTAAGGATAAAAGTCCACAGAAGAAGAAATTGTCTGGTGCCAAGGTGGGGAAAACCACGACAAGTCATTTTGACCACGACAACAGCTGTGAAGTGTGCTGGACTAAAAAACTGGATCCATGCCAGTCATACCTTGAAAATTCCAAATCCAGTGGACAGCACAGGAAAAGAATACTTTGATGAATCAGAATCAAGCACTGAATCAGATGACGAAGGGTCAAAGACACAAGGAAACTCTGAAAGGGGGGAAACAGAACAAAGATCAGCTTTAGTCCCCAGAAGTGTTGCTCTGAGAAGAAGATTGCAGATTTCCGAATCCAGCGATTCTGAGAACGAGCAGGAAGCGCAAGGTTCCAAGAAGGAACACAGGAAGAAAAAAGGAAAGAGTACTGAATATGCAACAAAAGAAATATGTGAAAAGGAAGTACCATATGAGAGACTGAGAGAAATTCCACCTGAAGTAACAAATCTAAGTGAACAAGGGACAGGTACAGAGAGAGAGGGACAGATTGCGGAAGACCCCCGAGGAGGTGTAGGGAACTGCAACATCCAGTTAGGTGAAGGGATAAGTAGTCAGCAGGAAGATTGCGTGCTGGAGACCCGAGGAGGGACAGAAGTAGAGAAAACAAAACAAGTGGTGGAAAAGGAAGTTGCTGAAAAGACAAAGCAAGTTGAGACAGAGTCTGAAGAGAGTGAAAACGAAATACCTGAAAGTCGAGTCCTAAGAAAGAGAGCTTGGAGGAATGAAAAGAATGACAAAGGAAGTAAAGTAAAAAGAGTTGCAAGAGATGATGTTTGGCCAAATAAAATAAGGAAACTAAGATACAGACTGACACGAGTGAATTCACCAGGTGAATGAAGTGACAAGTCAAGAGAAATCAAAAGAAAACGAATTAACTGAAGACAAAGAGAGTAGAAGAACAAGGAAACCTAACCAGAAGTATAAGTCACCAGAATGGACGTACGTGGCTCTGCCTGAACAGGGAGAAGAGGCAGATTGTCAAGGAAATCCAGAGGAGACTGTACTGAAAGTGGTTGAGGATGAAATTGAATCGGAAATTCTGAGAGTTCTCTTGTCCGACATTGGAGAAGAAGAAACGGAAGTTCAGGAAAATCCATATTTGGAAGACGAGAGGAGAGTGAAGAACGATGAGATGCCAAACTGAATAAGTTAAGATAACTATTGATGAAGAAAACAAGATATTGAATTAAAAATAGTGACTCGTAGAACCAAATAGGTGTTAGAACCTTAGGTTAGAAAAACTAGTTGTGAAGTAAAAGAGGCTAAGTCAAAAGACACAGTCCATTTTAACAAGATGGCTAACATGGAAAGTAGTAAAGGTAGATGTACATTCATGAAAAGATGGTGTAAAATGTGTTGTTGTTGTACAGGATTATTAATGCTTTTATGGAGCATCCTTGCTCTTGTCATTTCTTTTAAGGCTACTATAGACACATTAGAAGGACATAGTGAGAATAAAACTAATATAGGGAAATTTCCAAAAGTAGTTCCTACTAGAATAGATAAAAATGATTTGCTTAAAGATAGGTCAATAACAGATTTTTCTAACAATGTGTTTTCAAAATTATTGTATGAATATGTAAAGACAATGGACGTACGGGACTGCTACGTATGTATGCAGTTACCTGCATCTGTTTCTGAGGGAGTGACATATCATCACCTTCCAGCAACGTATGGTATAACATGTAGTGTAATAGCTAGTTTGTTTTATGAGACAGGGAAATTAGAATATTATTTTTCAGATGTAGATAACATTTTTGCACAAGTGCCTTCTTATAACAAATTGAACAAAGTAAAGCCTGCTAAGGTATTAGGTGAATTCTTTTTAGAAACTAAGGAACTAACATTAGAGTATATTTTTAGAAACAATTTAACATGCAGTTTGAAGAAGGAGGAAAAGACATTCCTAGACATGGTTGAGGAAAGAAGATTGCAAATGCAAAAGAAAGCAGCAGAAGTGAAAGTGGAGAAAACAATCTGGGATATAGAGAAAGAAAAACATTTGAAAGGAGAAGCTAGTCCAACTATAGCTTTAGATTGGCCTCAGAAAGGGAAATGTTGCATTCGAAGGAATCAAACGGCGTATGATAATTATTTTCTAGGTAATAGTGAGTGCCATGATACATATCGAATCATGGGTGGATGGGGATTCAAAGGTGGAAGAGATCCAGTCTTTCCTGGATTATATTTTATTTGTGGGAACAGGGCATATTATCGTTTGCCAGACCATTGGTATGGCACATGTTACGTAGGCCTGGTCTTTCCAAAAATCTTTCATATGGATAGAGGAGAAGATGGTGTACATAGCTTAAGTAATCATTTAGCTAGGACTAAGAGAGAATCTTGGGCAGAAATTGTAGGTGATATTTTTCAGGCATTGATACCAGCAGTGGGAATAACTCTGAATGCAAACAAAATTAGAAAATTGTCAACAGTAGTGGATCGCTTGTCAACAAGCACCTCTGGAGGATTTTTATTGGTTAATACTGAGATGGTTGCCATGCGTGCTATGGTAATGCAAAATCGACTTGCCCTTGATATTTTATTGGCAAAAGAGGGTGGAGTCTGTGGAATGCTGAAAGTGCAATATTGTTGTACTTACATTCCTGACAAAAGCAAAGATCTGAAAACTTATATAAAGAATATTACTGAATTGCATGATGAACTTGCACCACTGGAGGTTGAAAGTGTTTGGGATAGAATTGGAAAGAAAATAGCTGCTATTAAGAATTTCTTAGTGAAAATAGGTAGTACACTTATAGGTAAAATATTATTTCCATTAACATGTGTAATCTGCATAGTTTTAATGATAAGATTATGTTGTATGTGCTGTAGAAACAAGAAAAATAAGAAAGGAATAAAAAGTGAAAATTCAAAAAGAAAAGATAAGAAACAAGATAGAGATTTAGAAGAGATAACATTAGAGGAGTGGAAGGAGAGTATGTATAAAACTGCAAAAAGAGAAGAAATGGGTGAAACTGAACTATGATTAAGAGCAAGAAAACATTTTGAAAGATTCCGTAAAACAGAACAAAATGTTGAGAGGTGTGGTGATAAAATCACCAAAGGGGGGATTGCTGGAGCGGGTAATGCAAAATTTTGTATACCCACCCCATTTTGTATGTCATTTTATTAATTAGAATAATTAGTTAATTATAATCGTACTAATGGTTTGGGGTGATATGAAAATAACTAACCAACCTTATTAATGATCAAAATACACGTGGGATTTGCATCTGCATGGCTTCATTAATGACATGAATTAATTTTTGTACGCATATTAATGATAGATAAATAGAACATTGCATGATATATGTTGCTTTAGTGATGCAATTGTGATTCATGCTTTATTTTGTAAGTATAACCCGCAATAAGTGTTGCTTTTGCTAGATAAATACACACACATATGGGTATTAGCGAGGGAATAACATTTAATTAGTAATTTCTATGTATTAATTACGTTTTTGTGTTTTCTTTGCTTAAGTTGTCCATTTTGGCCTGCCAAAAGATGGCTGCTTGTGGTGCCTAACCCGACTGCCAACGCTGAACAAGGCTTGGGTGAAGTGCGCCTGCGCTAAAGATGAGCAACAATGGTCCCGTCCTGACCCCAGGCAAGATGTACTTATCAAGGCCACTGGGAGCGGTGCCAATGTTACAAACAAAAGACTTTACAAAAGAACCAGAACCAGCAAGTATGCTGACATCACGGACTAAACTTTATGGGAACGGAGAGGATGATCCCCGATTGTCCAATCAGCAAACTCGGATACTCAAAATTTGTTACTTTTATCATCGATTTTACTATAAATGATGGTAGAATAGAGAGGTAAAGCACTGAGCCTTAGCCTGAGACGTAGAGATCCGATGGTCGCTCCTTCGATTACCTGATGATATGCTGACGGAGAGGACGGTGACACTGCAGGACAGCTGTTAGCCAATTCTCTGACGGACTGAATTAATGCCCAAATTCCTGATGAACTTTACCTGCTAAATTGATGGGCATAGATTTGTGAGACTGCCAGATTTGACCTAGAGGACGACTTTAGCCAGAATAGGTAAATATGAATGGCAACTTGATCAAATGAATGATTTAATCTGCAATATTAATATAAATTTGGATTTGAATAACTTCAGAAATGAGTCGGGTTGTTTATTCATTGAAATGTGTTAATGTAAAGATTGATTAGGGAATTAGGATTTCACTAATACATCAACTAACAGGTCCATCCCGGTCTTTGGGAGGATAATACCAAATGTGGAAGTCTAGGGCCTAATGAGTATTAGAAGGGTTTATAGGTGTGTTGTTCATTAGGGTAAAGTGGTATCTTCCTCCCTCATTATCCAGCCCTTGGAATGATAAATCGCCTCTCGCACGGACTAATGATAAGCGTGCGTTGGTGTTATGGGCCCCACCAGCGAATGTATAGATATAGTGTGTGTATGTGAGATCTTGTAGTCCGTGGCAGTAGGGATGGATTTTGCACTCTGCATTGGATCAGTGCTGCCCACTGTAAAGTGCATCAATGCCTTGTCAGGGTTAGTAAGCACTTTATGATTGCACTTACAATTATAGTTATGTGTAATATCACAGAGATTATAAGTATAAGAGATTCAAAACTCAATGTCAGTTTACATTTTTTCTTGGATCCCTGGACCTTTGTTTCAAGCAGTATGTTTTCCAACCCTAAACTTATAGAATTATTGGCTATCCCCTCCATAAAATAATGCTCTGTGGTGCAACGTTAAGAAACTATTAATTTGTTCTCATAAGGCTTTTTTGGGGACTTGGTTATTATTTATCTTTCTATGGGTTGCAATTTATTTCCTTTTCCATGTTTATGTCTGAGCATTTTGCTTTTTCCTTTTCAGATTTGTAAAACAGTGCCTCTACACCCTTCTGAGGACACTGCTAGTTCAGTGATGTTTTGTGTGCTTCTTCAGCTCTGTTTGTGATTATCAATAGTTGATGAATTCCTCATTCTCCTTTTTCTCTATAAGGCTATTTGTTTCGTGGGTTCTGTAGGAACATAATGTTTGTGTTAACATAAAATACTATATGAATGCATACATTTGCATTAAATGTGTTTATTGTTTTTTGAGTGCTGACTTTATGATGGTTCACTGTTCTGTATATGTATGTTTGTTGGGGTTTTGTTAATACTCAAACCTATCTGGAGACCAAAGGAGCACTAAGCAGCAAGGGAAAGCCTAAGATATGAATGATGATTGTTTACAAGAGAGAGGTTTTATGTATATATATATATACATATATGTTCCTGTTGTGTGGGCAGGTAGTGGTCTCTGAAAAGATGTGTCTTCAATTTAATTCATATTTGAGGGAGGGGAGGGTCGATGCTGATATTGATGTAAAAATTGTTCCGGATATTGTGTCCATAGATAGAGAAGACATGTCTTGTGGTCTTTTCCTTCCCACATTTCTCTAACTTTTTTCTTGCAATGCCCTGGCTTCTAATTTGTCATTGTCTTCATAAGATGGTGATAGCCTCAGCCAAGGATGCTGCAGTGTTCTTTTTTATGGACCTGTTGGTCATTCATCTATGCTCGAAAGCACTGTTGGGTTGGATGAGGATCCGGTTTAATTACTTTATTTTTAATGTGATGAGATTGAACTTCTTCAAACCTCGGATAGGACCTCCTGTAGTGTAGAGGATGCCTTTCAGGCATTCCAGAGTAGTGTTGCATGGGATAGGTTAGCATAGTATTACCTTCATCCAGGTGAGAGCGGACTTAGGCCTGATGTCTCATCCTGAAGTCAGTTTCTATAAGTGGTGTTTAATATTTTTTTCAGAAAGGCATACTGATGTTATGATGTCAAGGTTTTGTGGACAATGTGTTCTCTGGAGGTATCGTCCTTGAGGAATGTGAATCTAAGTTATTTTACATTTTCAGTCAGCAGAGAGGTTAAACCGTCTAGGTTCATGTTGTAAGAGCCACAACAGCCATGCAAACATTGCTCATTGCATACCAAATGCAATGCTCATGTCCTCACAAAATATATACCAATAAGTGACAATGCCTAAAAGCACAACATAATTAAATAGCAACCCATATGCAAGCCAATAAATAGTACTATTTTCATAGCTGTATTATTGATAGTGTTAATGCTAGTGCGATTTGTAATCTCAGATTCTGGGCTTTTTCTGTTAAGTAAAGATAAAGTTTCTCTAAATTATGAGTTTAACACGTAATTTTATAACATTAGAGCGGAATTCCCTATGTTCATTATGGAAATCCTCTAGTCAATGGAAAGAGGTACAAAAATTAGATATATTTACTCAGTATATAACCAAATTGTCCTGTCGCACAGTAACAGGTGGAGATTTACATTTATTTTAGGAGGATTTTGGGCAAGACTACATGAAAAGGTGCAGTAGAGGTAAAGTTGTTTGTACAAATTCATGAAAGTGATTTTCAATTTATAGATGGTCATTCATTACTGTTCCAAAAGTACCATATACGGTGAATTTTCAGACTGGTGGTTCTGAAAGCTCAAAGAGGGCATGGCGCTGGCTGCACCTACATGTCTTTGAGGTAATCTGGTCTTGCAAAAAATAAACATTTTATTTTCTTGAAATGGCTGGCTAAGCAGGGAACCATTGCCGTTCATTGTAGGAGATGTAGACATTTCTACAGGGTAGAAAGAACTTGGCTTTAGAAAAGTCCATGACTGACATTATCTTACATACCCTATTCTCATCAATTGATTATTACTTGAATGGCAACCAAAGAACTGTTCTCTAATGAGGTAAACTTTTACTGAATGTTTTAATAAAGAGGAATTGCATCTTGTTAGAAAGTCAGGTTGCTGGCTAGCAGAGTATACACCCTTCCAAATAAGAGCCACAATCCTAATCAGGGTAAGTCAGATACACAACCTAAATTAACCTTTGCTCATCCTGTGGTAACTTGGCACATAGCAGTGATGCTTAACTTAAGACTCAATGTGTAAAGTATTTGTGCACACTTTAATTACCGTAACACAGTTATAACACCACAAAATTACTTAACACCAGTTTAGGAAAATACAGAACATTAATCTGAGTAAAGCTAGACCAAAACAATAAGATTCCAGTAAGTAGAACTTGGGATATGAAAAGTTAAAGATTAAATCCCGAAACAGTGCTTAGAAGTCAATAGCGCTAAAAGGTTGCTTGAGGTTGCTCTAGACTTGGGTTAATCCAAATTTAAGGCCAACTGCGATGGAAGGCAGGCCGGCTACAGGACCTATGCTTTGCCAGCTGAAAAAATACCATGTATGGAGCAAGTGTCAACATTGAGGAGCCCCTGCGTCGGTTCCGATCCACGCTGTTGGTGATGCATCGGAGTCGAGCCTCACAGCTGCTTTTTCAGATCAGCGCTGTGTCATCATCGAATCAGCACTGCGTCGGCATCGGTGGGCACTGTGCTGCAGCTGATTTGCGCAAAAGGGTCGCTGCATCAATTTTTGCAGAAAACAGTTGCAGAACCCACTTATGAGGCCCAGGACTGGAAGGGGCCCCTCAGGCAAGAGGAGGACTCACAGATGGCAGAGTCCAGCAGCACCAGTAGAGTTGCAAGAAGTCTTTTGTGACTCTGAAACATCAGAGAACAGGGGATAAGCTAACAAGCCCTTGTAGAAATGTGGGTTCAAGGATGCAAAGAGCAGGCCCAGTCCCTTTCACTCCCAGAAAGGAAGCAGCAGTCCAACATAGCAGAGCAGGTAGCAAAGCGTCAGTCCATCCTACAGCACAGCAATCAGCTGGCAATAGGCCAACACACCAATGCAGGTAGCAAAGTGTCATTCCCTCCTATAGCACAGCAGCTCTTCTTCCAGGAAGGATTTGCTTGGTTCCAGTTTTTGAGGCAATCCCAATGTTAATCTATGAGAGAGATAGGCATTGCAGTAGTGAAAAAGGAATTTAGCAGTTTTTCACTACCAGGACATGTAAAACTCAAAAGCACATGTCCTTCCTTTTAAATAGGATTGGGCGGAGTTTGCAGAGTTCCGCTAAGCTATGCGGAGTTCTGCAAGTTGCGGAGTGTATTCCGCCGTGCCGTTTATGCTGATTTTTAGCGCAAGGTCTTTGTCCCGCTCTGTAAAATCAGCGCAAACTGCACTGTGCGCAGCGCAAGAGGGCGCTGCTTCTTTCTGTCACTCGAGTAGATGTTCTACTTGAGCGGCAGCTTCCTCAACACAAATGGAAGGTTTCTCAATGTAAGAGGCAGCTTCTATACGCGACCACCAGCGTTGAGAAATCTCACCAGACGGTGGTCTGGAGTAAGATTTTCCTCGCTCAACTTAAAGTTGCCAAGCACGACCGAAGAAAAAACTCTGTTCCTTTTTCAGAAGTCTGTGTGCTTCCTAGAGTGTTGAGTGGGAAAAACTCTGCAAGCAGACTGGAATTTCATGCCCAGGTCTACCGTTAAATACATTGCACCCTTCCCATAGGGCTGCCTAGGACCAACATTAGGGATAATTTGTAATAAAAGGGTTTGGCCTGGCAAGTAGGTTAACTTGCCATGTCGAAATGGCAGTTTAAACTGAGCACAAATCCTCTGCAGTGGAAGGCCTGAGCCATGTTTAAAGACTACTGAGTGGATGACAATCAGTGCTGCAGGCCCACTAGTAGCATTTAATGTATATGCCCTGGGCACATATAGTGCACTTTACTAGGGACTTATAGGTAGTTTATACATACCAATTGTGGATAAGCCAATGTTACTGTGGTTTGAGTACAGAGCATATGCACTTTAACACTGGTTAGCAGTGGCAAAGTGCCCATAATCCTAAAGCCAGCAAAAAATGAAGTCAGCAAAACAGGAGGTCAGAAGGCAAAAAGTCAAGAGAAACCACACCAAGGATGCCAGGTCTAACAAATCTGAATAGTAGCCTTGAGTACAGGGACCTACAGTCTATGTTTTAGTAAAACATGTTGTGTCAGTGCTTTGTAGAGAAGTAGCTGTTTAGAGGAAAATGCCCTTTGCTTTTACTAAACCGCAGGACATCATGTTAGAGCAAGCTTTGAATTGCACTAAAATCAGAAAATTGGGACTGCAGTTATTTCTGGCAGCTTTAAGCTTCCTTTTGACAATTTATAGCCATTTTCTCTTCCACATGAATTTTCCAATTGAAGAGTCTGATTTCTTACACACTTGTGGGAGAGGGGGTGCAGCAAGCAATACAGTGATAAAATTCATGTGTGTAAATTTGATGTGTATTGCTTCTAAACAAAGAAAATACCCTCTATGGAGGACGGGGTCACTTTATTCTAAAATATTTTGGTATTTTTGCTATGTAAGTTATTGTTGAAAGCTATATCTAATTACTAACGTTGAATTAAACAGTTTACATCAGTCAATTTGCAGGCTTTTATGATTGTCAGATTATTTGATGGCGGCCTCTGCTTTTCTTGGATATGTAGAGTCTATCTTTGTTCAAGAATCACATTTGGGATGTAATTTCAGATTGAATCGTCTGCATTTCTTTCTGAAACAGTTAAGACATCTCACATCTGCAGAAGCATTTGTGCCCCAAATAAATTACATCAATCTGCTGAGAGTCCCAGGAATCATACCTGACTTCATTATTCTAATTACAAACCAAGTTTTGGAGGAGGGTATCAGAACATGCAGATTATTTGTTCTAGTACATTTGGGGGTAGATCATTATTTCAAAAACCTGACAGGTAAAAGCCACCTTGCTGCACTGCCTGAAAATGGAAAGGGCGGGAATGTGCTATATGTAACATGATATGCGTACGCAGGCACTCTTGCGCTGTGGTATAAGGGTGCCTGCGTTGTAGATCAATCAATCAATCAATCATACCACTTGCATAGCGCGCTACTCACCCGGAAGGGTCTCAAGGCGCTTGGGGGAAGGGGTCCGCTACTGCTCGAACAGCCAGGTCTTGAGTTGTCTCCTGAAGGCGAGGTGGTCCTGGGTCAGCCGAAGGTGGATGGGGAGGGAGTCCCATGTCTTGGCCGCCAAGTAGGAGAAGGATCTGCCTCCGGCGGTGGCTCTTCGGATGCGTGGTACGGCGGCGAGGGCGAGGCTAGTAGACCGTAGCTGGCGGGTGGGCGTGTAGAAGGTCAGGCGGTCGTTGAGGTACTTGGGGCCCAGGTCGTGGAGAGACTTGTGTGCGTGGGTGAGGAGCCTGAACGTGATCCTCTTGTTGACGAGGAGCCAGTGCAGGTCCCTCAGGTGGCCGGAGATGTGGCTGCGTCGGGGGATGTCCAGGATGAGTCGGGCGGAGGCGTTCTGGATGCGTTGGAGTCTTTTCTGTAGCTTGGCTGTGGTTCCGGCGTAGAGGGTGTTTCCGTAGTCCAGTCGGCTGGTGACGAGGGCCTGGGTGACCGTCTTCCTGGTTTCGGTCGGGATCCATCGGAAGACCTTGCGAAGCATGCGAAGGGTGTGAAAGCATGATGAGGAGACGGCGTTGACTTGTCTGGTCATCGAGAGGGAGGAGTCCAGGATGAAGCCCAGGTTGCGTGCGTGGTCTGTTGGCTTGGGGGCGGTGCCCAGGGCTGGGGGCCACCAGGAGTCATCCCAGGCGGAGGGTGATGGTCCCAGGATGAGGACTTCCGTCTTGTCTGAGTTCAGTTTCAGGCGGCTGTTCTTCATCCACTCGGCGACGTCTTTCATCCCTTCGTGTAGGCTGGTTCTGGCGGTGTCGGGGTCTCTGGTGAGGGAGAGGATCAGCTGGGTGTCGTCGGCGTAGGAGATGATGTTGAGGTTGTGTTGGCGTGCGATGGCAGCAAGAGGTCTCATGTAGACGTTGAAGAGGGTGGGGCTGAGTGATGATCCTTGCGGGATGCCACAGATGACTTCGGTGGCCTCGGATCGAAACGGGGGAGGCGGACTCTCTGTGTTCTTCCGGCGAGGAACGAGATGATCCACTCCAGTGCCTTCTCTTGGATGCCGGTGTTGCTGAGGCGTTGGACTAGGGTGCGGTGGCAGACAGTGTCGAAAGCTGCGGAGAGGTCCAGGAGGATGAGTGCCGCCGTTTCCCCGTTGTCGAGCAGGGCTCGGATGTCGTCGGTGGCTGCGATGAGGGCGGTCTCGGTGCTGTGGTTGGCTCTGAAACCGGACTGCGAGGGGTCGAGGGATCCGTTCGTCTCGAGGAAGGCGGCAAGCTGTCTGTTGGCGATCTTCTCGATGACTTTGGCAGGGAAAGGGAGGAGCGAGATGGGTCGGAAGTTCTTGAGGTCGGTGGGGTCCGCTGTTGGTTTCTTCAGCAGGGCGCTGAGCTCAGCATGCTTCCAGCTCTCCGGGAAGGTGGCAGTGTTGAAGGAGGTGTTGATGACGTCCCAGAGTTGGGGTGCGATGGTGGAGTCGGCCTTGTTGAAGACGTGGTGGGGGCAGGGGTCGGTTGGAGATCTGGAGTGGATGGTGTTCATCTCGCGGGCTGTGTCTTCGGTGGTCACCATGGTCCAGGTGCGGAGGGTGGCGGTGGGGTGCGTTGGTTCGACGGTTGGGTGCGTGGATGGTGTGCCAAAACTGTTGTGGATGTCAGCAATCTTGCGGTGGAAGAACGAGGCGAGGGAGTCGCAGAGATCTTGTGAAGGGGTGATGTCGTTGTTGCCGGTGCTGGGGTTGGAGAACTCCTTGACGATGCTGAAGAGTTCCTTGCTGTCGTGGGCGTTGTTGTCCAGTCGCTCCTTCAGTGATTTCTTCTTGGTGGTGCAGATGAGCTGGTGGTGCTTGCGGGTGGCGTGTTTGAGGGCCGTCATGTTGTCAGTGGTCTGGTCGAGGAGCCAGTCTTTCTCGAGGGTGCGGCAGGTCTTCTTGGAGTCCTTGAGTTCGTCGGTGAACCAGGGGGCCTTCTTGCTTCTGGGTCTGCTGGAAGGGTTCTTCAGTGGTGCGAGGTCGTCGGCGCAGGCGGTCAGCCACTGCGTGAAGTTGCGGGCTGCTTTGTTGGGGTCCGTTGTGCTGGCAGGTGGGTTCTGGCTGAGGGAGGTGGTGAGCTGGTCGGCGGTGATCTTGCTCCAGCTCCTGTGAGGAACCTGTTGCGGGTGGTGGTGGGTTGTGGTTTTTCTGAAGCTGAAGTGGACGCAGCTGTGGTCGGTCCAGTGGAGTCCGGTGGAGTGGCTGAAGGTGATGTGCTTGCTGGATGAGAAGACGGGATCAAGCGTGTGGCCGGCGTAGTGGGTGGGGGTGTTGACCAGTTGCTTGAGTCCGAGGTTGGCGAGGTTGTCCAGCAGGGTGACGGTGTTGCGGTCCTTGTTCTCCAGGTGGAAGTTGAGGTCCCCTAGGAGGATGTAGTCGGCGGAGGGGAGGGCGTGTGGGCTGATGAAGTCCGTGATGTCTTCGCTGAATTGTGTGAGTGGTCCCAGGGGTCTGTAGATGAGGGTGCCTCTGAGGGTCGTCTTTGGGTCGGGGTGAATCTGGAAGTTGAGGTGCTCGGCGGCGGCGAAGGTGTCGTTGGAGTCGGTCGTGATGCGGATGGTGTTCTTGTGGACGATGGCGATGCCTCCTCCGGTCTGGTTGACGCGGTCTCTCCTGATGATCTTGTACCCGTCCGGGATGGCGATGGCGATGTCGGGGGCTGAGGAGGCGTTCATCCATGTTTCCGTGAGGAAGGCGATGTCTGTTGATGTTGTGTCGAGGAGGTTCCAGAGTTCCACGGCGTGTCTGTGGACGGAGCGGGTGTTGAGCAGGATGCACTTGAGGTCGCTGCTGGAGCTTGGCTTGGCGGGCACGGTGCAGGTTCGGAGGCAGGTGAACTTGCAGGTTCTGTAGGTGAAGGGTCCATGAATGCGTTTTGGGGCGGCCCGGCAGCAGGTGGGGTTCCGGCCGGCATTGAGTGCGTTGAGGGCAGCGGCGTCGTAGGTCTGTTGGGTCGTCTTGCATCGGTGGGGGCCAGGGGTCCTGGCACTGGGCGCGGTCCAGGCACGGACGGGCCCAGACGGGCTTGCCTTTGGCGCGCCTTCGGTGCACAATCGGCGCGCCCGCTGCACGTGACAGCTGCGCGTCCTCGCGGTCGCCATTTAAGGCTAAGTGGGAGGGAGGAGCAGCTGGGAGGCGGGAGCGGGGAGGACACAGAACAAAAGGGGGTGTGGCCACGTGAACGGCGGCGGGAAGCGGGGAGCGGGGCGGGCAAGGCACAGGGGGAAAACAACCACGTTGATACAATAAGGCAGTCAGAATACAACAATACAGCAAATTATAACAAAAATGCGGCGGAACTGCAGGGGCAAGGGACAGCGAGGCAGGCAGCTAGGGCGGCAAGGCAGACGGCACAACGAGGCTGCGAGCAGCAGCGAGGGGCGAGGGGCACACACACAGCTGGTGGCCGTGCGGTGCGGGGGTGTCCTGGGAACAGGTCACACTCACCTGCGCCGCGCGGTCGCCATTTAAGGACAAGTGGGAGGGGGGAGGCGGGAGCGGGGAGGACACAGAACAAAAGGGGGCGTGGCCGCATGAACGGCGGCGGGAAGCGGGGAGCGGGGCGGGCAAGGCACAGGGGGAAAACAACCATGTTGATACAATAAGGCAGTCAGAATACAACAATACAGCAAATTATAACAAAAATGCGGCGGAACTGCAGGGGCAAGGGACAGTGAGGCAGGCAGCTAGGGCGGCAAGGCAGACGGCACAACGAGGCTGCGAGCAGCAGCGAGGGGCGAGGGGCACACACACAGCTGGTGGCCGTGCGGCGCGGGGGTGTTTTTGTTTTTGTGCAGGAAGGGACACTTTCCTGCACAAAACCAGTCGTCTGGGGCATTTTTCACTTTGGAAATAATAAGGAGAAATAAAAATATTTCTGCTCATGACGCCTCAACTGGGGAGGCGTAGCATTTTGCCACATTTCCAGGTCTGCCGGTAATGGTAAATCTGCGCCAAAATCCATAGTTGGAGTGTGGGAATTCCCACGCTCCATCCACGTAGCACCTCCATGGGCCAGCAAGTTGTGATGAGCGGCGTTACTCAAAATGTATCAAGCCATGCCTGGCCACACAAGGTGGCCTTGCGTGGCTTAATGAATCTGACTTAGTAGGTGTGTGAGAAAGTCATCCTTTTTACCCTGATCACCCCCATTTTTTGACTGAGACTGGTGGTTACTGACTCTGATTGTGCCCTGGGCTTTGCTAACCAGACCGATGGCCTGTGCTCTGTTTAAAAGATGTATGGTAATTAGGTGTAATTGCAATTGGTATGACAATCTACATGTAAGCCCCTAGTATATGGTAGGGCATATACGTTTAGAGGCTCAGCAGATTTAATACACTCAAGTGTGCACTTCTGTGTGCCTGCTGTCATTTGAAAATACATCTCTGCTTTTCAGACTGCTTTTAAAGTATAATTATATTCAAATTCGACTTTGGAATTTAAAGTACTTGCAAAGTCTAAAACTAATGTATGTGTACATATGAGTCACCCCTAAGGTCTCTCCGAGGTTCCCCAAGGGTACAGTACCTTGTAACTATAAGCAGGGGCATTATAAAAGATGTTTTTATATGCCCTGGTGAGGTAAAATCTACCAACTAAATGTTTCGGCATTGTAGTACATAAGCTCCGTAAGATAACATGGGAAGGCTTTCATAAACTGTAATAAAGTCTAACTATTGACAGGAGTGAGCTAAACGTATACTTCAAAGTGTCTAAATAATAGCCTAACAACTTGTCAAGGTTAGATTTATTATAACTATTGTTATGAACCCCAATGTACCCCAATAAAGGCCTAGGTAGTTACACGACCTTTTACCTACATCTGTCCTACCATTGTTCTACATATTTGGCTCTGGCGCCGACCTTTTACCTAGTTAGGTGCTACATGACTGTTGTGTGGCTTTCTCCAAAAACTAACCACATGTATTATGCATGAGGATTCTCAGTATCACAGCAGGATTACCATCTTCTGCATAATAACTGTATAAGGGTCACCTCTATCGTCATCCTTGCCCGACATGCCCATGGTACACTTCTCGGTAGAACCCCTGAGGGTACCTTTTGACACTACATCTTCGCTGGGCAAACTAGAGGAGAAAACTACTTCCATGCTGACGGGAGACGCTGAGTTTCCTGCACGCAGACACTCCAGCACGCTGTGGTCTGACATCCCTTGTGGGTGTCCTTCCTGAGACCAAGAGGGGGGCCTTCTCTCTCCCACATCAGGTAATGGGGTTGGCTTTATCCTAAGGAGATTCTTAGCTATATACCCACATGCATGCTAGGTACACTTAGGTACATCTAGTTAGGGTTTGCATCGTAGGTGTACCCATTATTACTGTCATGTATCTAAATGTCTGCATATATTCATTGTTTTAACAGTATGGTAGAATTCCACCTTTTCTTTTCTCTGTTGGTGCTTATAACCATATATATTTGTTTCTGTCTCATGGTTGTTGCAGCACACATATGTTACATGACAATGACGCTGGTTCAATAAATGTTTATTGAAAAATGTCCCCACCATTTATTTTGTGTATCTCTCTGAGACAAAGTAAGCACGAGTGACTGAGCGAAAAGTACTGCACTGTTTCCACGATCCATGAGGGGTCAGGGTTGTCATGTTTGATAGTTACCAGAAGCTATTCGCTCCTTGGTAAGAGGGGCTCGCAGTGGCACTCTGAGCTAGCAGGACTAACAGACTAACATATCCTTTGGGGGTGTCTGGAATCAGTCTGGACACCGATCTCTTAGTTTATGTTGTCTAAAGGCACAGATCCTATATAGATTTGTAGGAACTACACAACACTATGACAGAAAAGAAGTTATAGAACTTGTTTTTTGATGTGCTTAAATCCAGCTCTAGAGTAGACTCTCCCGATTGGACAGCCTTTGAAAGGATGAGCCAAGCTGCCCTTTTGAGGTGTGAAGTGGCCTGAAAGGAAACAAAGAGACATCTGGTGGGAGGAGATCTGCAAGTTGCAGAGTCAAAAGCAGAAAAGAGACTGGGTAGCCGAGATGGTCTATATAGAGGGAAAGACACTTAGGACAGGACCCAGGTCCATCCAAACTTCCTGCACCTCCAGCCAGATTGGAGACACTGAAATTGAATTAGCAGAAGGGCTAAAAGGGAAGTGTTAGGGAAAGTAAGTTACACCTATAGGTTGGGTTAGCCAGACCTTAAGCTCCAAGAGAGATTTTCTCCATTTTGGTTTTTAACAAACAGTACTTTCTGGGATGAAGATGTGACACAATTTGTTGTAAGTTGTCATACCTGATTGTAGTACCCTGTACCCTATTGGTCAGAGGTGCCTCACTGCTTGTCACCCAAGAAGCATGGATACATATGGGAGAGTTGCCCATCTACTCAGATCCTTGCCAAAAGAAACAAGAAGAAGAAGGGCTGTCCTGCTGGTACCCCTGGCCTATACCACTCTGAATGACTGCACCTACTGCACACTTCAGAACTACAGCAAAAGAAGATCTTTGCCTGGCACTAAAAGTTTATGGAGTGGACTCCTTAAAATCAATAAGTTAAAAGAGCTACACCTGCATCATCTCCACCAAGAAACCAGCTGGACTTTAAAGGATTTGGCTGAGTGCATTTTGGGAACTGAAGTCCCAACTTTCCAAGGAGTAACTCAGAACTTCTGAAACCTTGGCTGGTGTTGTGGACCCATCAAGAGGCATCTCCAGACATTTGAGATCGTATGGAGCATTTTGACCAAAAAGCCATAAAGACCATGAAGATCATAAGTTGACCGACCGGTACTCGAGAGTCAAGCTGGCTGACGTCGAACCACTCACCGGACTGAAATTCAGGTTTGCCCCGCTGAAGCTCCGGAGCTGTTCTTCATTGAAGGCAACTTGCAGGAATCGACTAAAGCATCCCGCTAATGCAAGCTGATGTCGTCAAACCCAAATCCGGCCTGACGAGGAGACCTCCTTGACATCGAGAGAAAAAGTGCCAAAAAAGTGACTAAATCAGAAGATAAAAACTTGACTGGGCCCTATCGCTCACTGTATCCGACCAACGCTCCATCGAGGTCGGCCTGAAACTTTGACTTTGTCCTAATCAAGTGCTTTTAAGCACTAGAAAATGTTTATTTAAAAATTCATATCACCGGTTCCCAACATTGGATTTTTGTTGTTTTGGTGTCATTTTAATCATAATAATAATACCTGCATTTATAAATTGGTGTTGGATTTTTATTGTGTGTTGTGTCTTACTTAATTTATTGTATTGGTGTTTGCAATGCTTTACACACCTGTCTCCTAAGTTAAGCCTGCCTGCTTGCAGCCAGCTACCAAGGGTTGAGCACAGTAATAATTTATTGAGACCTTGACTGAACCTTATATTGTGATTGTGGCCTTATTACTAGAGTTAGGTACCTACCTACACCTGCAAATGAAATAAACCACCTTCCAACATTTGGTGCATCGCCCTGGCACCCCCTGACATGATGCAAGGGTGACACAACTCAATGATAAATCTGCCCCCTAGTACAGATAAGTCTGCATTTCAGTAAAGGGTATAAGACAAGGTCAATTCCTTTGCAAAGGACTCAAATGAGAATGCAAGGATTACTACAGTTTGAGAAGATGTTTTCTCTATACTGGCCACTTTTGAGATAGTTGACATCATTTCTCCCACTCTATTGAGTCCTCAAAATGCATTTGTTCATTTTTGGAGGCCTGCATGAAAATTCCTGCAGAGTGCTTTCTTGTCAGAGGGGGAGTCGTGTTTAGCAGATATATATGGATTGTGGTTTCTTGTGATATATATTTTTAAATGAAAGATTCTCTTAATAGATGGCTGTGTAATTGTGTACTATATAAATAAAATAAAAATATTATAGACATACATGTATATTTGTATGAAGAAAGTATATTCTCTGTTTGAAGCAGAAAACCATGGTTTCCAATACATGTGGTGGTCCTAGTTAGATATGGCAGTGTCCCTGAACCTAGAATCATCAACCATAAGTCCATACACTTACCCATCGATAATTGTCACTAGCAAATGTTCCTGTATAGGTATTGCTTTTTACTTGAACCCATCTATGGATCTCCTTTCTCGACCAAAATAATTGCATTAACAAACTGATGTAGCAGGATAGTTCTGTTGTTTCTTGCCTATTACAGTTGTAGGTGTTGAACACTGAGATTGGACTCTTTAGCCATGGTCTAGCTATGAAGTGGATTTTAAAATAACTCACTCTTAAGAAATGTTGACTCCTTTTGGGTAAGTTTAGAATAATGGACTCTGATGCCTACTAGGCTAAGAGTTAAAAAAAATGTAAGACAAAATAAAGCCCGACGGACACAGCAAGAGCTAATGAGCTCTGCAGTTGGGTGCAATGGATACCAATAGAAAGATTGGACCCAACTTCTTCCCTTCCCTATGAGATCATTTATCAGAATAATCAGGGAAAACACTCGGCCTGGGTGAAATGTAAACTACACCACACGCAAAAGGTAAGGGGTAGGAGGAAAAATCGCCCCACTTCGATCTCCTGAAACAACTTACACACACAAGTAGAAGGGGGGCTTCGTGCTTCTAATCGCTGTGATCTAGGGGTGAGAAAACACACCAGGGTGTTAAAACTGCCCTCACACACAGAAATCTGTGTCATGCTTTATCATAGGGCTGCTAACATACCTCTGCGCAGACCAACGCTGGAGGTGGAGCAATAGGGAGAGGAAGACAATACAACACACAAAGAGAATCAGTAGATTCACAGCATGAAGCCCCTTCTACTTGTGTGTGTGAAATGTAAACTACACTGACATATTGAGTGTAATTTAAGGAATTTCACTTTATCCTTGTTACATGAAATTTCCTAAATGACACCATTATGTTACGTTGCATAATTACGCACCATTCGCATCATTTGCGTTAAATATTTACTGCAAAAGCGACATTCACAGTAACAATTTTCAACACATAGGACAATAGAATGCAGGCATCTTTTTTGCACTATTTTTTCAGTCTGCAATGTGTCCTCGCTCCAAAAATTGGCTTGAGGATACATTTCACACTAAAATGGAGAGCTTGATGAAAGATAGGCAATTCATGTAATCAAATTTAATTTTGAAAAATGTTGCTGAAATGTTGGTTAAATGCCATAGAAAATTACGCAAACTTTGATTACCCCTAGAAAGCACGTTTGGGATTAAAAAGACCATGGAAAAAATCGTCAATCCTGAAAATATATTATGGGAGCAAAGACTTGACAGGCAAATTTTTTAACAAAAACTGAATTTTCTTTAAAAAATAAATCTTTTTATTTAACATAGCTCATAGTACCATAACACAATAGACAGTGTTCAAGAAACAAATCAGACTATAGCGATGTGGTGAACAAAAATAGCACCTCTGCTGACAAGTGGAATATGCCATTACATAATTACTCCCCGACCTCCCCCCTGATCCCCTGTATTTTCGCCATGGCCCCCAAATCTTTTTCCATTTCTTGATACAGCCCCTGCTCTTTTATATTGTTTCCTCAGCTCTTTGGCACCAATCTAGGTCCCTCCTCCACTGTTCCCATTGCGGGGGCGTCTGAGATCCCCATCATCTGGCGATGTTTCTTTTAGCTACACCCGCAGCTAGTGCCAGCCAAAGTCCAACATGTCGCGACCAATCTGTATGTCCCTTGACCATCAACAGCAGCCACTTTGGCTCCATCGGAATAGAGGTGCCCACCACCACAGACATTGTGTCCGTAACCTTGGTCCAAAAAGGGACTATTTCGGGGCACTCCCATAATCTATGGTAGAAGGTGCCTTCCCACTGGCAATCCCCCTACGCATAGGGCTGAAGGACTCGTATAGATGTGTGCGAAGGTAGTATATACAGTGAAGGAATTTCAATTTGGACCAATCTAAACCTGGGACGGATTGCTATCTCCCATGGGCTTTGTATGGCATCTTGCCAGTCATCGTCTTCAAGGGTACCAATGTCTCGGGTCCATGCTGCCTGGAGCCTCACAAAGGGGTCAGGCATATTGTTTATGAGCTTTCGGTAAATGGTGGTTGTTGTCTTCTCTAGTATGGGGTCCAGAAGTAACCTATCCTCCACAGGGGAATACTCCGGAATGGAAGAATCTCTACCAATGTGGGACCGGATGGCGTCTGTAAGACGTATGTATTGTTGTGAGTCATGTAGGTCATACTCCTTCTTAAGGAAGGCAAAGGAGCGGGGCAGATCCCTTCCAGACGTCACCCAAGTAGTCTATGCCTATCAACGTCCAACCCCCAAAACCGGTTCTGCCGGTCAGTCTGTCCATCCAACCCAGGAACTTATTCGCCTCCCTTCAACACTGGACCACCACTCTAGTGTGCGCAGGCCAGTCCCTATGAAGCCTCCGAGCGTAGAGCAAGTGTTCACAGTTTCCCCCTGGCATGACTAGTCTGTCCACTCTATAGGCCGGTTCTGAGCTGTCAGCGTATACCCAGTCATTAACTACCTGAAGCTGTGCAGCCCAGTAATATAATCACACATCGGGGAGTGCCAGGCCCCCGTCATATACCCCTCTAGTGAGCTTGTGGAGTGCTATTCTGTGGGTCCCACAGCAACGTTCGCACTGCCTGAGAGATACGCATGAATACACTCTGGGGAACAGGGTACGGTGTATTTTGTAGAATATAAAGCAGCTTCGGCAGGGAGAGCATCTTAAATAATGCTGCGTGGCCCATGAGGGAAAGCGGTAATGACCGCTAATGACTCACGTTAGCCCCGAGATGAGCCAACTGAGGTTAAAGGTTCCTGTTGAAGAATACTGTAACATCCTGAGTAATATAGACCCCCAGGTACTTAAACCCGTCCGTGGCTATGGTGGCTGGACATCTAGTGGGGAGCCGTGGGGGGGGTCGGACAAAGGAAAGATCACCGACTTTCCCCAATTAATGGTGTAGCCAGAGTAGCTGCCGAATAACTCAAAGATGTGTAATGCCTGCGCGATCAAGTGATACGGCCGCGCCATGTACAGCACAATATCATCAGTGTATAGGGAATACGATCCTCTCAGTCATCCGTCAGAGCTAGGCCCCAAAAAAACCCGTCTCTCCTGATCCAGTGAGCCGGTGGCTCCAGGGCCAGGGCAAAAAGGAGGGGAGACAGGGGGCAACCCTGCCTGGTACCCCTCTTAAGGGGAAACACCCTAAACATAGTACCATTCACCCTGACCGGAGCCACCGGCTGTTCGTAAAGGAGCCGCACCCATCCGCAGAAGGTTGGGCCAAAGCCGAACCTCTGGAACACCATAAATAAATACGACCATTCAATACTAACAAATGCCATGGAGGCATCTAACGACATCAGTGCCGTCTGCGCATCCCCAACATCCTCCGTCATGTACAGTACTCCGTATAGACGAAGCAAGTTGTGCCGGGTGTTTCTACGGGGCATGAACCCGGAATGGTCTACATGTACCAAGTCCGGAATAACAGATAGCAGCCTGTCTGCCAGAGTCTTGGCCAGGACCTTGGCCTCCACATTGATGAGTGAAATAGGGCGGTACGACGAACATTGATCCGTCGGCTTCCCGGCTTTATGAATAACCACTATTGTGGTTTCGCGCTGGCCAGGGGGGAGCATACCCACCTCTCGAGTCTCGAATACATCTGGAGCAGGTGGTCAACAATAACATTTGCCTGTCTCTTATAAATTTCTACTGGAAGCCTATTGGGATCAGACTCTTCGCTGGATTGGAGCGAATTAAGGGCCTTCCCAATTTCCTCACTCGTGAGGTCTGCGTCCAGGCGGTCACTCTGTTCCTTGGATAATTGGGGCAATGCAAAATCTTGCAGGAACTCAGCGCAGTCACCCTCAGTCCTGGTGCATACCGGTGAATATATCCTTTCGAAATGAGACGCAAACGCCTCCGCTATTTCCATACTGTTGGAAACTAGGGACCCCGACCCATCATTCACCTCTGCCACCTATGAGCGCTCCCTGTCCTACCGCTCAAGCCACGCTAACAACTTGAGGGATTTATCGCTCATATCATACAGCCGGCGCTGTGTGGCCAGTGCATATGCCCTTGCCTCCCCCTCAGCTAGTGAACACAGCTCCCTCTGTTTGAGTGTCAGTCTGTGGCGGAGAGCAGCTGAAGAGGCTACAGCGGCGTCCAGCTCCAATTGTTCTATGTCCTGTTCAAGTTGACTGAACTGTAGGCACTCCTCTTTTCTCTGAGCCCCAATCAGTGCCTGGACCTGTCCTCTCAACACCGTTTTATAGGCTTCCCACAGCGTTACCTGGGAGGCCACAGAGCCCCGGTTCTCCTCAAAGTAGAGCCGAGAGCCCTCTTGGAGTTTGTCTGCAATAGTCTGGTCCCTTAGGCGCCACAGGTCTATCCTCGGGAAGGAGGCCTTATTGACCATCGGGCCCAGAAGTGTGATTCCAACAGGTAAGGGCCACAACCTGTTCCTCGAGTTTTTTAGTTTTCGATTGTAGGCCCCCGATGCCCGATTCCGCCACTGCAAACTTTTCCGACATTGTCCTGAAGTCTGCCCTTAGGAGGTTGACCTCCTCCGTCACTGAGTCTAATTTGTGCTCCAGAGATCCCCTGAGTTCCCGAATCACTGTCATTATGTCCCTCAGGTATGGGTCAGGGCCAGTGGCGCCACGATCTTCCTGTTGGCTACCACCCGGGGCCCCATCTTCTTTCCCCATGGCCACCGTATATCTATCGATCTGGTTAGTCTGGCCTTGGCCATGAAGTCTACCGTGGCCCATGTCCCAGGGTGAGTGCTCCCTGCTAGGGTCCGGCCAAGATGTGAGGCAGGGTGAATGGCCCCCTTGACTAGCAGATTTCCCTTCGCAATAGGGGGAAAAGTCAGGCTCCCCACCACTACCTCAGGCCCAATTGTAACACCAAAGCAGCGTAAACAGGGCAGTCGTGCAGAGAAAGTCTGTTCAGGGCTTGGCTTCACCCCACCACAAGCCTTCTCCTGTGGCGTTCAGTGCACTCTGTGGCCTACTGTGCAAGAGGGCACTGGGCCCTTGCTTCTCAGGTCGCAGCCCACTCCCTGGTTAGGTTCCAGGCCTACTCAAGTTCCCAGGCCAGCGCTCGTCTCCACTCCTGGGGGCCCATGCTCTGCTCTCCCTGGCAGGCAGTTTTCACGTGTGACAGGCCCTTCGCCCCCCTGATGGACAGGATTGGCCGCCTGGTGAGCGCTCACTCAATTACAGGCCTCACTGGCAAGAGTCCCATCTCATTCACGGCCTAGCCGCGTCTCGCCCGCACTCACCGGCAACAGGACGGAGGGACCCGCCCTTGGGACCCGTCGCTACCTCACTGTCTCCACTCATTGTTTCGGGTGAGCCGGCCGCCACCGCTGGCTGCACTGTCTGTGTGGGCTAGGCGGTGCGATTACAGGTACGCACCCGAGCCTCCGTCCACAGCCCTCGGTCCCAAATCGCAACCGTCGCAGTGTCAGGGCGCCATTTTGGACAGCGCTGGGACAGTTGCGCCGCACCTGATTTAACTGGCACAATCACTTGGTGGCGGCCGCCTCGATCACCCTCAGCCTGCCACCGTGTTCCGCTACTGCAGAGCTTCACAAATGGGCACTGGACAACCCCGGATGATGTTGGATGTCGGGGTCAAATGCTGACCGCTAGCGGAGCTCTAGCAGCGAGCGGCCATCTTCCGCGGTTGCAGGCCATGCCCTCTAAGAACTGAATTTTCTTGATCATTGTGAACAGATGCGAGACAAACCAGAGCGATTGAATAACACATGTGAGCTGAAGAACCAAGTCAGAAATGTTGTTGTGTCTGGTAGGCCAAAACGGCCTTCGACTGCCTTTGTAAAAGTTACTCTGGAGGCCCTCATTAGGCAGCTGACAAGCTTCAAATCGATCACAGACTTAATGCTTGAGGATACTAAGTCCACTGCAGCTGGCTTGTAATTTTGAAATTGTTATGAAGCGATTTCGGCACATTCAGTATGTTGCTTGACACCATGGACCGCATGGTGGAGCCATTGGAGGATCATCTGACTGTCCTGGAAACGGGGCCCAATGCTGACAGCGAAGTTTAGCACCTCAATAAGAAATTGATGGAGCTAGAGAACTGTAGTCAGTGGAACAACGTTCGTTTTTTGGGGCTGTCAGAGGGGGCAGAAAGGAAGGACATGGACATTTTTCTTTCTACCAGAGCTAACAAGTTTGCAATTCTCCCCATGGCTGGAATTCCAACAGGCCCACTGGGTGCTCCTTTTTTATCTTTGGATTCTACGGCCATGGACATTATGGTGGAGGTGGAGGGAGCAAGGGGGGAGGGGGCAGGAGGTCTCTCCACCCCAGGTCTCTGGAGCTCCTGCTCTATCTCTCAGTTTCAGTTCCCCATAGAATACTCATTGTACTCTAGTCGGCCAGCGCCACACCACCCTCCCATTTCCTTGGCCCACAGTGCTCTTTTTTGTCCACAACTCCTTCATACTTTCTGTTCTTTTTTCTCTGGGGGTTTGCTGTTACCCTCATTCTTTCCAATCCCTTGTTTGATGCTTTAACACACATTCCATTTTCCACCCTGTACTGTTTGTACCTATTTTCTTCTTCATGGGTTCGCCATTGCGTCCCAGGCATATTTGCCTTGTCTACCTTAATGTCAATGGGTGTACTCATTACATCAAACGGAAAAAGATTCTTATCTTCGCACCAACTCTCCTGACATTGCCTCCCTCCGAGAAACACTTCTCTCTGCCTCAGAATCAGAGAGGTTGTGCAGAGACTGGGTGGGACGGGTTGTCAGTAGCAGTTATCTGAGGGGCTCCCACACACTGGTTGCCTTGATGGAACCCTTGTCATCCATAAAGATCCTCATACATTAATCCCTCCCCTACACTATTCAGAGGACGTGGACGGGTCCACAAGATTATTACATTTTTGCGAAACTCAAAACGCTGGACAAAACGGTGGTCGGTTCCATCTACGCCCCCAACGGCACCAAACTGCCTTTTTTATTCCCTGATAGATGTTGGTAATGATGAAGTGGTCATTAAAGGGGACTGGAATCTAGTGCTGGACCCTTACTCAGACCGCGCAGGTCCCCCAGACAGGTCAAATTCTCGAGACAAAGCTTGCGGGATGTCTTGCAGGATCATTGCCTAAAAGACCCCTGGCGCTTGATGCACCTACAGGATGGGAGTACCCTTTTCTGTCCTGTGCACATGGCACTTGTCCAGAATAGATTTCTTCCTGATGAATCACTCCTCTTTGGCTTTTCTGAGGGATTTCAGCTTAGTAGTGGGGTGGATCATGGGGCATGCCTTGGTGGAGCTGGAATTGAACTTGGGACATGCCTCTCCACCTCCATTTGTAAGGGGGGCTGATGGCTAATCCATTGATGAAAGCGGACACCTTTGCCTGCTCCCTGGGCTTGGAGGCTCTGACAGACCTTGAATCTGAGTGGGACTTGTTTGAATGTCACCACCTTTCGACATTATCTGAGGTTGGCACAGTGTTGTTGGAGGGGGAGATCATGAGACAACACCTCAGCCGCCATAGCAGAAATGGCCTCCTGTAAGATGCCGAGTAATGATAAAAGCCCCATCAAATTCTATAAAATCAACAAATACTTGCTGGTGCCCCTCCTCCATATAGTTTTCAAAGAAGCAGAAGATACTGGTTCTCTATGTACAATAAGGTGCTCATAAGCCTCATATTGGAATCTCACAAGGACCCCATCCTTTGCTCCAGCTATTACCAAGTCTCACTTCTTAATAGGGATGTGAAAGTACTTGCTAAAGTTCTCACTACTTGGTTAAAGAAGATGATTCAGAGCCTGATACAGTCTTCAGAAGTGGGCTTTGTACCAGGTCGATAGTCCAGTAACCACATGCATCTCCTGACAAATATTCTCTTGCATCTACAGAATGACCCTGAGATCATGCTTTTGATTTCTTTGGATGTAGGGAAGGGTTTGGATTGGATCGAAAGGGAATACTTGTTTCCTACAATGCACTGGTTTGGGTTGGGTCCTGGTTTTGTGCCAAGGACTGCCGGTTTTATGCTAACCTGACCATGTAAGTGTACTGGGTGGCCACATGTCTGAAACATTTAGGTGTTCTTATTACCAAGGGCCTTACCAACATTATGTATGATAACTTGCACCCTTTGACGATGTCAATGGAACATAATTTCCAGCGTAGGTCCACCTTGTAGATCTCCCTTTGGGGTCGGGTGAAGATGGTAAAGATGGTAACGGCACAGAGATTTAATTGTTTCTTTAGTATGCTGCCACTGTTGGTCCCTAAGCCTTATTTACATGCCTTCAACAGGAGGATTAAGGTGTTCATCTGGACTGGAAGGAAACCCAGTCTTAAACCATCCCGGTTCCAAGCTGATGCCCGAGCCGGGGGTCTCCGCCTGCCGGATATATACTTATACTACTTGGCTCACTATCTCTTGCCGCTGGTTTTTCTTTCGGTACCCACTGATGACCAATCGGCTTGGGGGTCCCTGGAACATGCTATGTTATAAGCACCACTGGGCCTCTGTATATTGTACAACTCTAGTGCTTCCGTATCAGACCATGGTCCAACCACTTTGAAGGCTACGTGGTAAATTTGGAAAGACTCTCATAAACTCTTGCATATCAATGACTCGGTTCATAGGGATGCCCCACTCTGGTTCAATGGTGGGATTACTATTGGTCACACAATGCTCCATTGGCAGGCAACAGTGGGAATTTAGGGGGATCCTGACCATCAATGACTTTCTTGCAATGACACAATTTAGTCTTTTGAGTTGTGAAGATCGGACTTTAGTTTGCCTCGATCACACTTTGGTGCTATTGGCAATTGTGAACTGTCTTCAAGGCATGCTGAGGAAGGACCCTGTCTCTCTCCCAGACTCTCCTATTTGAGGATACATATGGCGCTGGGACCTCTTGAGGGCTTCAGTCTCTAACTTATACCACATTCCTATTGACAGTCTGTATTCCCAAAGCACGTGGAAAGTACTCCACTTATTTTGGCAGATGCAGCTTGGGGTCACTTACTCCACAGAAGACTGAGCCGAACACCTGGCCATTCATGACCACCCCCTGCATGAGGCATGGGTGAAATTTACCCACTTTAAGATTTTACATGACTGGTACTAGTCCCCCTATAAGTTAAACAGGGCCAAATTAATGTTGCATAACACGTGTTGGCAATGTACTGAGGAGGGTAGCGGCCTCAAACATATTCTGTGGTCCTGCTCTCACTTGGCACAATACTGGCAATACATTTGGCGGACACTTCATAATACTAGTGCCTTTTCTTTCACTATCTCTGTCAAGCTCACTCTTTTGCATTACTTTTTCAACATAGATGGCACAACTTCACACTGGCAGAGGTGGATGGCAATGGCCTTTTGGTTGCCAAGATCTGTAAACTCCGACCTACCAGGTGCCAACACACTGGGGATGGTTCAGTCAACTATATCGCTTGGTCATCTATTTAAAATGTCTGAGCAAACTCTAAGACCAGAAGTCCCAATTTGATAATGTGTGGTGCACCTTTCTAGCCTTAGGAGAAGCATAGGGATGGATTGTAGGGGCTGATGTCGTCTCACCCCTCATATATTCTCTCTTTCTCCTTTCCTTACTTAATTTTGCTTTTCTGGCCATGCTGGGGGGGGGGGGGGGGGGGGTTGCTGTCTGTGACTTTAGAACTCTCGATCTGCGTTCTTGGTCATATCTCATAGAGAGCGAGGGACGGCTTTGAGTGACTTAATCAGTTGCATCGATTGGTAACTTGTTGTTCCCTGATGGTGGTGTTGTTTCTTTCTACGTTGCCAATATGGTTGTCTTGAGGGTGGGAGGGAAGCTTGTCCTATGCTGAGGACCACAATTGCTCCAACGGGTGGGGTGTTAGGGGTTTAACTGCTGTTTTGGGGGAAAACTGGACCTGGAACTTTGCATTATATTATCATCCTTTATGTTTGTTTTTCATTGGTCAGGATTTAGCTTTTTCTGTTTCGTTTGTTGGACCCTTCATATCTGTCCTTCTCATTCTCCAATGTGTATATGTATGGTCTTTACATGATATAGTGCTTTATGTTATTTGGTTTTTCCTTGTTTCCTTTTGCTGTTACCCTTTTTTTTCCTTCTTTCTGCTCTTTCTCTTTTCTAAAATCCAATAAAGAATAATCACAAAAACAACACTGATCATGCAGTGTTAAATCTCCCACTGGCCTTTGTTTGTCACAGCTTCCGTGTGATGTCACGACCTGCGGTGCCATTGGTTTAGTATTTGAAATCCCAGCTACCGCTTGCTCATCCCTCCATTGCTGTGTTTAACAGTGTATTGGCCCATACTTTCACTTAATTAACAGCGCTACACAACTTAGACATCAAGCAACGTTACCATATGGGTGTTTTATAATGGCTATGACTGCATGCAACCTCTGGCAATCCTGGCACTGCAGGTCAGCCCAAGGTAGTCCCTGACCATGCAGACTCCAGGGGAACTGCTCAGTAGCCCAGCTGCCCAGTCCAGTTCTAACAAAGGCGCCAAATTCAGTGTGAGGTAGACAGGGAAACAGGTCCATACAGAACAGGACTCCATGGATGGCTATGCATCCATATTGTGGGGACAGAGTTTTCTGCATTAGGGAGAAACCCATTGACTGCTGCTAAATTAACCTGCCATGTAACATCACTAATTTAAACATGCAAGAGGCATTCTGGATGAAAATAACTCCCCAATTCAATCAGACGTAAAAATACTATGAAACCTGTTATTTTAGGAAGCAAATGGCGAAATGGAATTCAAAGATGAGGACTTACAAAATATTTGGAATACTGTTGCAGACTGTTGGTTACTGATTGTGAGCCCTGGTGGTGCATCAAGGAAACAAAAGCTCATCAATGTTTCCTCATCAGCTTATGACTGTGTTTTAAAGAAAGTTCAGATTAACAATGCTATGAAGAGCCATTCTTTAATGATTAAGATTTCTAGAGACAGTTGGTCCATTACAAGAACCACTTGGAATGTTCTACTGGCTCTGGCAGCAGGTATTGAGACAGAACTGAGCTGTAATACATCATTACAGTAGAGTAGTGATGTAATTTTCCTATCACATGTGGGAAGTCATGTCACTAATGAACTGCAATATTTAGAATTGCCATAGTCTTGGAAAACAGCAGGGATGTTTTCCTTCAAGGTGTTCCACGTTACATATTAGTAATATCATACATTCATAAAACTTGATTTGGTTAAAACATAACCATAAAAGTACACAGATTAAAAACGTATACAGTTCGAAAATATGGGCCATCAGGTCATAAATAGCAAAATTAATCATTCTTCACATGCTACAGGCACTAAAGATATAAAATACATATACATATCACAATAAATAACTTATCAGTCAAGTAAAACCCCACAAGTAGTTGACAAGAAACATTTACAAAAAAAGATGTTTAACAATCAAAAACAGCATAATTAATCAATCCTAGTGTACCTCCATATCATTGCACTCCTTAAAAAACATGTAACTTTAAAAATATCATACTCATTGGATAAAAGCTGAAAAATATGAGCGCCGGATGAACTTGCAGGAAGTTCAAAGCTTTCAGCAGTAGAAAAATAAACATTCTCCTGGGAAGCCTAAAATAGTTACAAAACATGGTAAAATGCAGAGTATCCTGCAGAGACAAATTGTCGCGGACGCACGGACACAGAGAACCGGGCACACACCATCCAGTAGATGAGGCCAACAAATAATGCAACATATTGAATCTGAGTCTAGTCAATAAAAGTCTACTTGTTTTGCATTTAATGAATAGTAAATATGGTTCCATAAACTGGTTAGTGTTTAGCAGCATGTGACCCCAAACAGAGGGTTTCAACATTTCCCTCTACTCTCTAAGTAGCATCTTTCATGTCAGAAAATGTTCCCTCACCTACCTCCGCTATGATTAAACCATGGATTAGCAGCAAAGAAATACTACCTCCCACCTTAAGCTTTTGAAAGACTCATTAACAGCAAATAAAAGCCTGTGTTGTGCTGTTGATCGAGTCTGCGGACAAGCCAGCGCCTGAAGTCAAACGCGGGTCTCCGAGGATCCATGAGGCGCTGCAAGGAGATAGTATATAGAAAAATGAGAGAGACCCCTTTTAACACAAAGGGACTGGAGTACTATCAAATAGTTGTGAAGTCAGCTGTCCCTTGAAGTATATTTAAAACACATACAGTAATCCCATCATCTTATTCAGTCGTATAGTAATTCTGTCCTTAACAGAATACTCTAGCTTGATTCTAGTAATATCCACTTCACAAGTCCCAAATCATATCACAAAAAGACTACTTTATTAAAAAACACATTGTATACAGATGTAATGACAAAAATTTGTTTCACAACCTATGTGTAACAGTTTTTATCAATTAAAAGTACAATATTGCATAAAGTACAATACAATTAAAACATAATACAAAATAACATTTTATATTGAAAACAGTATTTGTGATACAGAGAGAAAAATTCTTATGACAGCACCATTTGTCATTCAAAGAGCATATCGATTGGGACTTGTCTCGCGTTATTAACCATATGGTTTAAAGATGATAGGAACATGAAATTAAATAGTGCTATGTGCCATATAGAGGCTTTCAAACTAAAATTTTTATTTTATTTGTATTCGCTTTGTACAGGATGCTCACAGCGACTGTATAAGAAAACACACAGAGAGACTTGAATTTAATACGGTCTTGAAAAAGATGGAATATTAATAAAAAAACCATTGAAACGCGTTGACGCAAATAAAGCATAATCCATGGGAAGTCTTGGTCATGCAAATGGTGTAAAGATTTAGTACATTAAGGCCTAGTCTTTATATTAGTCCCAATCGATATGCTCTTTGAATGACAAATGGTGCTGTCATAAGAATTTTTCACAATTTTGCTTGATACATATGGCCCTATATGAATTGATAATATAATTGTACTAGAGTGCCGAGGTTGACATATTAATTTACACTGGGTCCGGTGGGGCTTCAGTCTTTTAGCACCTTGGGTGGTGGGGTGCAGCTAGCTGAACCTTGAGGGGCACCAATATTTGGATATATAGACTGAATGCACTCCAAGAATAGATGTGCTACCAACTAAACCACCACTGCCATCAGGCCCCCGGCAGCCCCACCGGCCTTGTGGGACGATTGAGACAGGCTGGGAGTAGAAGGATCAGCAACGAAGGGACATAAGTGCGATAGGGAGCAACGAGGCAGTATGGCCAGGCCTGTGATAAGTACCAGCTGAGCCAGAAGCGGCCAGCATTAGTCCGGTGCAGCTTGCCTTGACAGGGAACCCACTCCCTGCTTCTCTGCTTCCCATCAGCACTCACCGCCATGGGTCCTCAAATCTGTCACCACTGGGTAAGTTCCCTATCAGTCCAGCAGGAGTGAACCAATGCAGCATTCCTTCAGTGTGCCCGGGGCCCCCCTTCCACCGCTGTCCACCTGCAACTGAGGAGGCAAATTATAGTTTAGAGGGAAAAAGCACTCAAACCCGAGGTGCCTGGAGCCCAGAACAAAAGCCCCAAGTCTGTGAACCCAAAGGAGGGTAAGCGTGGTGACTTGTAAACGGTCACTGCTGAGAGTGCCCCGAACCTCCCCTTCCGCAGAATCGGCCTAGCTAGGTCTGGGTGCGGCTTGTGGGGGTACCTTGGTGAGCCCCCCTCATCCCTCTCTCCGAGTCTCCATTCATCAGTGCCCTCATTAATTGCCTGCCTAGCATTCAGTTAAGGCACAGGACTTTAACTCAGAGGACCCAAATTGGTGGAAGCTTCAGCAGCGCAGTTGTAGACACTGGTAACCAGAGGTCCCGCATCATGACCCATAGCAATTAAGTTGCTACAGCAAGACCTCTGCAGGAGTAGAGGGGGCATCGGTGCTGCAGCTCCACCTGTCTTTTCACCGTTCCACCGCCCAACTACATATTAAATTATAAATTGCGGGGAGGGCCTCACTCATTCTAAAACATTCTTCACCCTTAGATGACTGTAAAGCGGCTCTGTCCCCTGTTGTCTTGTCCCAACCCTCTAGACCCCTGTCTCAGAAGGCAAGAGTCTTTTCTGGTACACTCTGCTCACACCTCTCCAGTTCGATTCCAACTGTTCCTCGAGCTGAGAGCTTCCCTAGTGATCCACTGCCATTGCTAACAACAAAGGATCCTTCTTCCCTCATCCCCCTCTCCACGCCACCCACTAGGCCTGAGACCCGCCATATGCCCTCCGCAGACCATGATCGGACAAATCCATTCAATTCTGTTTGGACCATACCTGACTCACAGCTCAATGACCATCCCACCCTCGCTAATTTACCAATCTTGCTAGCCAAAGACCATAGAACACCGCGAGTCCCTAAAGATCAACTCCCACCCCCGGAACTACACATCACCACCTCAGACCATCGGGACCTACAGCGAGGCCCCCCTTCACTGCCCGATTTCCTAACACATCCTTTACCCCTCACCCAGGCACTCAGACTTGGTAGCGCGCCTGGACGATATTTCTCTGCAGTTGCATCTTCTCACTGTTGAACTACATGACTTGAAAGCCCTCTCAATTGACCACTTCCCCTTGATCAGCTGCATCCTCATCTCTGCGAACTTGTCTAGAACCCCTCTAGGGCTAAAGATCTCAGGGGCCAGCTACCCCCCCCTCTGTCCTGAAAACCATACTCCTACCTAACGCCCCCTCCCGCCCCAGAAGATTGAAGGCCTACCTGGCATCTAATGATATTAATGACCTCCTAAACTCTTACTCGCCTATGACCAATACCAACACGATCCCTCCGGGACAAATACTAACCATCCACTCTAACCCGGGCAGAGAACCCCCTCACAACCTTAGAGCCATCAATATTGACACCCTCACGAGAGTGAAAGTTTCCCAGACTCCTTTCCCCCTTAATCTGGTACAACTTAATTGTGTGCTACTCAACTGCAGGTCAGCCAGTAAGCACGCCTCTAATATCTTCGACCTCATCCAACACAATGAGTTAGACATTATCATCCTCACTGAAACTTGGCTAAATTCCGTCTCCACTCCTATCCTAGACCTTCTAGTACCTCCTACCCACGACATAAATCGTCTAGACAGAGTTTTCAAGTTGGGTGGTGGCCTAGCCTGTATTCACAGGAACACACTCTTGGTTTCTCTCTTGGAGTCCTCTACGCCATCCTCCTGTGAATACCTTTGTCCCAGTATTTCAAGTAATCACCTGCCGGTGTGTAAACTTCACACTTTTTATCACCCCCCTGGTGACAATCTCCCCTTTATTGAGCAACTTATGGAAATCATCTCTGGCAATGTCGACTCGGTACTGTCCCAAATCTTCATCAGTGATTTTAACCTTCACTGGGCTAACCCCAACGACCACGCTGTATCTTGTCTTAAATCATTCTTAGGTGATCAAGAGCTGATTCAGCATTGTGACCGGCCAACTCATAATAAAGGCGACATTTTAGACCTCATCATCTCCAATGGTCAATTCATCACATTGGATACCATTACCCCTTGTGATTTGTCTGACCACCACTGCCTCCTCTTTTATATTAACAGGGAGGTTTCTATGAGGAAGGCCTAACCAATGAAATTGAGGTATTCAAGTCACTATGGTATGATTAGCGCAGTATATCTAATGATGTTATGATTAGTTATGGTGTATTCAAAGGTTCGAAATCCCCGTTATGTTTAGCACGACAAAAAGGGCCGAGAACTGAACCGCCTCCATCTTGGATTGCGGCTCTTTCGCTTGGGAATCACATGGTCTCTTCCGCACACCATCTGCTCCCCCTTTTCATGCATTTATTAGGAGACAGGCTGAGTTGCTGAGAAGCAAGGTCACATCTGCTAAAAGGGAGTATCAAGCAAATTCCTCTAGACCTGGGACGAGAAGGGAGTCACCCTTTCGACCTTCTCTGTAAAGATAGTAACCCTTTGTATGTGTAACCGAAACTAGAAATAGGCATGAGCGCATTAGGAGCGCTAGGACTAACTGGTACTTTTCCACATATAAGGTTTTGTATGCTGTACTGATATTGTATAAAAGTGTGTTACTGTCAAGGAGCCAGCAGTCTTCCTCGGCGCACCTGATGGGTGAGGATCGACGAGGCTCCTCTATATAGAGTTCTGTGGTGGCTAATAAACGTTTGAACCTTCCACGTTGCCAACTGCTCCTTATTCTACTTAATATTGTGGGCCAGTGGTAAGTGTGGCCCTTGGAATAATTATTTGGACACAACAGTTGGCGACCACGAAGGGACCCCGTGACAGGGTCTTCCCCCCCGTATTCGGGTGGTGGGATTGGGGGCGTCCTGACCGGTTGGCGGGAGAGGAGCCTGAGGATTTCTCCCACCCTGCGTGACTTTTCGGTACGTCCCCTGCTGCTAGTCACCCTTCACCGGGGTCCTACGGGCTTAACCCAGAAAATGGACTGATTTGGTCGGGAGAAGTTGGCAGCGGAGAATGAACATTCGTATCTGGGTGCACCCGGTGAGTATAGATTGATTTGATTTGACGCACGCGTTGTAAACGGTGCATTATTTTTGTTGAAGCACGCGTTGGAGACAGTGTGCTATTTGATTGATTTAAGAGCATTCGTTGAGAACGATGCATTTTTGATTTGAACACTGGCTGCATTTGTTTGAAGCTCGCGCTGGACAGCGGTGCATTGATTTGAAGGCGCGCACTGGAGAGTGGTGTCTTGCTTGATCGGGTTAGCATTACAGTGGTTTGACTCGAAGTACGTACAGATTGTAATTGATTTGATTAAAAACAGCGCGCCGGAGGAATATAGACGGATTGCACGTGGAAGGACCTGCGACCTAGACTGGGTAGCCACAAGGCATACTCCTGACGGGGCAAGTCCTCGGTGGGGGCTGGTCTTAGTGGTGAGCCAGAAGGGTGGCCGGAATCCCGCGTGCAGTTTGGTGTCTGAACTGTGAACCAGAGTCGACGGGCTTGGTTCTCTGATACCGATCGTATATTGTGTATGATTCGTGTTGATTGTTGTTTTGTGTGTACATGTCTGAAAACTAACCAAAATGTCCTGTTTTAGTAAACTAAATTGTTTTGGCTGCTGCTGCCGAACAAGTGACTCCAGATTAGCTGAGAGCCAACCCGCCCCGCCGGAGGGCAGTCCTAGCCATTTTATGTATGTCAAACATGGGATCTCTCCTTTATTGTTCTGCACTCTGTGGCATAAGTATACTAAGGGAAATGAGGAGTTACGATGGCCCAAGACGGGTTCGTTTGATGAGAAGAAAATTGCGTTCCTACAGGAACAACTGTTTTCTAAGCGAAGTAGGCAGGCCATGTTCGATGCTCTAATTGCATGGCAGAAGGAGGCCAAACAACGGCGAATAAGGGAAGAGAAAGTAGCTAGAGCCAAGGCAGGACAGAATGTTACTCAGAAAGCTATGGCCTATGACCGAGACAGAGTAGAAAAGGGATTGGATTGCATGAATCGTGAATTTAGATTGAAGGTTGATAAGAGCTATGTGACCCGCCCGAATGCGGAAGATGAAATAGAGGATTTATTGGACACCAGGCCACCGCTCCCTTATGTACCGCAGAGGATATATCCGGAGGCGTCAGGGGCCTCGGCCCCGGCCCCAAATATGTCTCTGGGGGCCTCGGCTTCGGCTCCCCCGGCCACTTCTACCCCTCCCTCCCTGCCGAACCTCTCCCGGTTGCCGACATCTGTGTCTGAAGTTATGGCCATGCTGCCTAATTTATTGACGGCAGCTGCAGCCAGGACCCCTCAGCTGTTGCCGGGGTCAATGTCTTCCCCTTCTGTTCTGCCCTCCTCCTCCGCCAGTACAACGCCGGTAACAGCTGTGACTACTCCAATACATCCGGCCAGTCTAACGGAGGGTAGGAGGTTGTTCACTCGTTCTGCCTTGGGAACGGAAGAAAGGGAAACTATTGCCACACAAGCGTCCCAGTGGGTGCGACATCCTATTTATACTCTTTCTGATATTTGGAGTACCATGAGAGACTACGAACCGGTGATGCAACAGCATGCCCTGGAACATATGGCAAACCATCTTATTTCTGTATGGGAACAGGTACACCAGGGAGGGAGAGCTCCGGCTATATTGTATGATATCCTTGATCAGATTCACAAATCTCAGTTGACGCCGGAAGAAGTGTATGGGAAGGTGCAGACTTTGGTTTCTTATAGAACTCGTTTGCAGTCTGCCATTCCCGCCGGATTCTCCCAGTTCCCTATGCGGGAAGTGCACCCTATCTTCCATCCGGAAGTTACTGAGGTGGTGGATGCCCACGGTGTCGTTACCCGCCCGGGAATAGACGCCCGGTTCCAGGAACAATGGGTCTATACCCCCTGGAAGCGGAGTGAGGTATTATCCCTAAAAAGCCAGTTGCCAGATTCTAGAAAAAACCCCACTGCATATTACAAGGAACTGACCGAGGCCGCCTCGTCAGCAGTAATGACGTTGGCGGATATTGAATTATTCTTTGCCTTATTAGTACCGGTGGACATTTGGCGCAAGGTACATGACCAGGACCATGTTACGGAATTTGGTGGGACATGGGACCAACTGAGAAACTGGGATAGAGATCGTAAACCGGGGAACAAGCCCCGACCTGAGATACTGACCTTGCCTGAAAAAATAATAACCTATATGCATTCATTGATCCCACCCAGGAAAGTAGATTGGGATAAACTGACGGCTTGTAAGCAAAAGAAGGATGAGAGTGTATCCGATTTTTTCACGAGGTTTGAGGGAGTATTCATTGATTTCAGCGGACAGGACCTGGCCACGGAGGGGGGTGTGCGTTTATTTGTTAATAGATTCGTAACCAATTTGCTACCTGAGGTATCGGCCCGGTTACAGGCAGCTGAGAGTACCTGGACGACCACCACGCCTTCCACAATAATAAGCATGGCTCAGTATTATGAGCATCGGGAAAATGAGAGCAAGGATAAGACAGAAAGAAAGTCGAAAGATTTGAAAACACGAGTGTTACTGCAGCAAGTGGAGAGGGGTAGAGGAAGAGGAAGAGGGTTGCAGAATTTCGTTCCAAGAGGGGCGGGACCCGCGCAAACGGCTGGGCGAACAGATCTAGGCATAAATCAATGTGCTTTCTGTAAGGAGGAGGGGCATTGGAGAGCACAGTGCCCGTTGTTGTATGAGCAGAATACTGCTTCAAGGGGTCGTGGACGGGGAAGAATGAGTGGGCACCGAGGTGGATACACGAGACAAGAACAGGCAGCCCGAGGTGAGAACAGTCAGAATTATTTCGACCAAAGCCAAGGTAAACAGTATAACCATGACGGACGTGTGACGGACGAAGGCTCCGGATATACTCAAGCATAGGACAGCCAAGGGCAGAGTAAGGGGCATGTGTCAATCCCGATAGCTCAAGCTGGACCTTATGTCCATGCACAATTACTGGATGCATCAGGTAAGTTTTTGGTTGACACAGGGGCTATGAACAGTTCTGTTTCACGTGCCCTGGTCCCGGGGGCCGCTCTGTCTGGCCAGACTAATGTGTCCGTGGGGTTCTCTGGAACTCCGGTGGTGAGCCCCATTTCTAAGCCACTTTCCCTTACTCTGGGACCGGTAACGATAGAATCGCCTTTCCTCCTCACCTCTCAGTGTGGGGAAAATCTCCTGGGTATGGATATATTAAAAAGATTGCATGCCCGCATCTTTTGCTCCCCCGATGGAGTTTACCTGACCATTAGGAATACCTCTATCCCCTCCATTCAATGTTTTTCAAAAACTGACTCCTTACCCCCTGAGCTTGCAAAACTCCCGAGGGATCTTTGGGCCCTGGGGGACACTGACGTAGGGTTCCTACAAATTCCCCCGGTGTCCATCACTTTGAAACAGAATGCCAAATTGCCGAGGATCCCACAGTACAAAATAGCCCCCGAGGGAGAACGCGCTTTACTGGCCATTATTTCTGATTTGATTAGAACAGGGGTGGTGGAGGAAACGACTTCCAATATCTGCAACAGCCCTATTCTTCCGACTCTTAAACGAGCCCCCGTACCCCAGTCCCCTGATTATGCTGATACCTATCGATTTGCGATTGATTTGCGAGAGATTAACAAGATTGTGGTACCCCAATATCCTGTGGTACCAGATATTAATTCAATTTTGACCATGATTCCTCCCACTGCAACCTTTTTCTCGGTGGTTGATTTGAAGAATGCTTTCTTTAGTATTCCCATTCATTCCGATAGTAGACATTTGTTTGGTTTCTCATTGGGGGGCCGCAGCTTTAGGTTCTGTCGCGCCCCCCAGGGGTATACCGAAAGTCCTAGTATCTACAGCCAAGCCCTAAAGAGAGTATTGGATTCTTTACAATTGCCGTCAGGTAATGTCCTATTGCAGTATGTCGACGACCTCCTTGTGGCCTCTGATACAGAACATGGTTGCCGCGATGCCACGGTTACCCTGCTACAGCATTTGGCTACTCACGGTAACAAGGTGTCGCTCTCTAAATTTCAATATTGTCGACCGGAGGTGACCTATCTCGGTCATCTCCTGTCGAAGGAGGGAAGACGGTTGACTTCTGAGCGCATCGCAACCATAACTAACATGCCTGTTCCTCGCACGCAACGTGATGTCCGCGCTTTGCTTGGTATAACCTCCTACTGTCGCCAATGGATTGCTAACTATTCTCTCTTGACTAAACCTTTCCTGTATCTAACTACGAAGGATGTGCATGAACCTTTACCTTGGACTGATGAATGCCAGACTGCCTTTTCCGCTCTGAAAACTGCTCTTTGCTCTGCTCCTGTGCTTGGCACCCCTGACTACCGGAAACCTTTTGTGCTCTACGTGCATGAGGTGGACGGTTGTTCTCTTTCAGTGTTGACACAGGACTTTGGTGGTAAGCAAAGGCCTTGTGCATATTTCTCGGCGGTTTTGGACAATGTCGCCAGAGCACTTCCCAGTTGTCTGAGGGCTGCAGCGGCAGTGGCCATAGCAATCAGACAATCGGAAGGGCTAGTCCTGAATATGGATCTGACAGTGATGGTGCCTCATGCTGTGGACGTATTATTAAACAGGACACAGACGCAGCACTTAACTAGTGCGCGTCTTACAGGGTACGAATTGACCCTGTTTGCACCTCATATAACGATCAAAAGATGTGTTAATTTGAACCCTGCCACGTTGTTACCCCTCCCTTCGGGAGACGGTGGACAAGACATACATGATTGTATCTTTCGAACTGAAGAAGAAACCAAGGGACGGATAGATCTAACTGTCCCCCCACTATCTGATGCCCAAGGAGAATTGTACGTTGATGGGTCATGTTTCAGATTACCGGATGGTACGACAGCTGCGGCTTATGCGATCACTACCCTGCAAACGGTAGTTGAGGCAGCAAAGATACCATACCGGTCGGCCCAGACGGCCGAATTGGTTGCATTATTCAGGGCCTGCGAGTTGGGGAAAGGCTTAAGGCTAAATGTCTACACCGACAGCCAGTACGCGTTCGGTGTAGCACATAGCTTCGGGAGGTTATGGGCGGAAAGAGGATTCTTGACATCCCATGGCGAGAAAATAAAGAATAGACCATTAGTTGAACGATTACTATCCGCATTAACATTGCCCAAGACCTTGGCCATAGTCAAATGCAGTGCACACAAGGTTATAATTGATGATGTGGGGAGGGGAAATTTCTTTGCGGATCGAATCGCTAAGGAAATGGCCCAGTCTGACACCACTTCCATGTTTGTAGTAACAAGAATGATAGAAGCAGGGGTTTTTAACAACACCATAGATAGTGTGAAAGAGCTACAAAAGGAGGTGACCCCGGAAGAGCTGACATACTGGCAAGAACAGGTGGGGAGGCTTGATGAGAATGGATGTTGGACTGACTTGTCAGAGAGGTGTAGATGGTTACTGCCAAACGCATTTGTAAATGCGGTAGTAACCATGGCACACGGACCTTCGCATGTGGGAGTTCAGGGCATCTGTGCAACATTGGATCCTGTCTGGTATAATGTTAATATCCATAAGACGGCTAGGAACTTGGTCCAGCATTGCATAATTTGTCTCCAGCATAATCCTGGGGTTAGTATTCCCGTCCTGGCGGGTAGTTTTGCGCCACCCACTCTGCCTTTTGAAGTACTCCAAATGGATTACATACAGCTAGAGCGAGTTAACAATCTGAAATACGTGCTAGTGGTGATTTGTACTTTTAGTAAATGGGTGGAGGCGTATCCCACAAAGGAAAATACTGCCCTGGCAACTGCGAAAGAACTGGTAAAGGAGTTTTTTCCTCGATATGGGTTGCCACGGGTGATTTGGAGTGACAACGGGACACATTTTAATGCTAACTTAGTTAAGTATGTATGCAAGGGTCTGTCCATCCAGCAGAAGTTTCACGCAGCCCGACATCCTCAGTCAGCGGGCCTGGTTGAGAAATATAACGGGATTCTGAAGTTGAAACTGGCTAAACTTCAGGACACGACAGGATTAAAATGGCCTGATCTCCTGCCCCTGGCCCTGTTGTCCGTGAGAACTACTCCCCATTCACGGAGCGGTATCTCCCCTTATGAAGTAATTTTTGGCAGACCTGCCAACGTGTGGGGAGTACCCCGGCCCAAATCTTTCAGGGACATTGACCATCCTATGTTGACAGACTATTTGTATGCTTTGACTAAAGATCTTCATTCCATTCATCAACAGATATCTGCCGTACTGCAGCCCCTGCCGGAGGGTCCTGGACACAGCGTAGAACCTGGACAGTGGGTCTTGGTCCGAAACTACCAACGAAAGTCGAGTTTGGATCCACGCTGGTTCCGGCCGTACCAGGTGCTCCTGGCCACGAGAACGGCGGTGAAAGTCGAGGGGAAGCAGCACTGGATCCATATCTCCCATCTTAAGCGAGTTCCCCTCCCATTGCCAAGGGAGCAGCTTGACCAGGAGGAAGGCCTGCCAACTCAGGGCGAACCCAGCACTGGAGAGCCACTTTCCCTGGACACCCGCAGAGAGGTTGACGGGCGAGGGGAGAGTGCTGTGAGCTTGGAAACCCCTTTTTGTGGCCACCCAATTGCCCAAAGCGAGGCATCTGGTCGGGAGCCCAGCTCCTCGTCTGACCCCACTGTGCCCACTTTGTTTGTGAATCCTGAAACCCCTGGTCGGGATCGATATCACCTGCGGCCCCGGAAATAGAGAATCCCAGGTCTAGCCTTGGCGAGTGAAGTTGGAGGCCCCGGCAAAGACCTGAGGATTGATGGAACACTGGACTGAACTTGTTGAGAGCATGGAACTTTAAGTAAAGCTCTGTTCAGAACGAAGATAGAGACATTGATCAGTTGGTGGGGGCCCAGGTGGAGTTTCTTTTCGACACGGGTTGCGTCAAGTGTGACCCCAACGCGAGAAGTTTTTATCTTTTTACCTTTTTGGTTTCTCTGAACGATAGGAGTCTGCCTGTGAGGCTCTATACGGACACAGGAAAGAAGCACCCTCCGGCAGGTTGGACTGCTTGTAGACCCCTTTTCCCGAGATTATATTGGACTTTTAGTGAGAGAATGTACCCTTTTGCTCGTTTTTTCCCTGAAGAAGGGCGTCCCATAGTACCCCGTACCATTCCCCCGCATTTGCCAATGTTCTCCTCATGGAGTTTGCGTGTTAAAATTTTTTCATTTCTATATTGATTGTATCATTTGTACTATGCTTAGGTTTGTTTATATATCTAGAGTTCCGCCATCCTGTACACACCTTGATAGTGTCTACCCCTGCTCCTAAGGAACATCATTTCCAGACCTTTGCCCCTCATAAGGAAAGGCACCGACAGACATATGTACATAATGCCTTCATTGAGATGCTGCACCAGACTCATAGTTCCACAAATGTTACTGATTGTTGGGTCTGTGGTCTCCTCCCGTCAGTGATGCATAAGCAAGATTTGTTTATATCAATGCCCTTATCTTATTTAGGTAGTTGCGAAGCCTGGTTCAAAATGTTATCCATGCTGTACGAACACTACACTATAGATGAACGTCGATTCTCAGAGAAGGATTATGCCTTGATTCTAGCCTATATAGAGAAACACCAAGGTTTTACTCCTAATGCTGAGGGAACGGATGGTACCCTTGATCCTACCGCCTGCATGGACGTATACACTGATCATGAAAATGATACCTGGTTGAGGGATGAAGTATTGGATTTCATGACTTTTAACTTTACTGAGTATTTCAAATATTTCCAGGAGCGAAATGTCTCAGATGAGAAAATCATTCCGGTCCCGGTGCTGAATACATCCTCCTCCTTCTGCGTGCAGGGTACTGGACATTTATTTGTAGGTTATAGTAGATGTAATTACACTTATAGACTGCAGACGTTCAGCAATCCCCCAACACTCACCCCTCCCAATGTTTATTTTGTGTGCGGTGAAAACGCATACACTTGGCTACCCAGAGGATGGGCAGGTAGGTGTTACTTATCTTTCCTTTACCCACCGGTTTACATAGCCCCTTCTGATTATCATAAGTCCCATTCCTTAAATCGGCGGAGTCTGAGAGCTGAAGCCGCCAGTAATGATGCCAGTGACCAGACTGACACTCCAGCCCAACACTTCGTTGATATTATAAAAGGGGTGTTGCCCATATGGGGACCCATCCTCACTAGTAAAGAAATTAGGAGGCTATCTAGAGTGGTGGAAGGGGTGGTTAATACTACTGCAGGAATATTAACTAATATCAGGGTGGAGCTCCAGGCGACCCGGCTTGTGACCCTTCAAAATCGTCTTGTTTTAGATGTTATCCTAGCTGATCGCGGAGGAGCTTGTAGAGTTATCGGCAGTTCCTGTTGTGTATATATACCTGACTCCGCCCCTTCTGTCCATTTAGCCATCCAGAAACTGCATCGGCTAGCCTCTGAAATTCACACCGAGACTGGTACTTGGTCCTTGTCCGGGTGGTTTTGGGATTTGGTGACCACCTGGGGATGGAAGTTATTCATGATTCTTTTGGGAGTAGTAGGGTTCATTTTCACCTGCTGCCTTTGTCTACAGTGCGGGCCTGCTTGCTGTGCATATTGCGCTACTCAGGTTCGCCGATCCATCCCTAGGCCCAAGCCCGTCCAAACCAGGATAGATACCCAGCGGGCTCAGAAGGAGATGCATGACTTAATGCAGATCGATGAGGGTATTTTTGAAGACTGACTCCGTTATTAGCTATGCTGCGCTAAAAGGGCCGTTCTGAGGTATTCAAGTCACTATGGTATGATTAGCGCAGTATATCTAATGATGGTATGATTAGTTATGGTGTATTCAAAGGTTCGAAATCCCCGTTATGTTTAGCACGACAAAAAGGGCCGAGAACTGAACCGCCTCCATCTTGGATTGCGGCTCTTTCGCTTGGGAATCACATGGTCTCTTCCGCACACCATCTGCTCCCCCTTTTCATGCATTTATTAGGAGACAGGCTGAGTTGCTGAGAAGCAAGGTCACATCTGCTAAAAGGGAGTATCAAGCAGATTCCTCTAGACCTGGGACGAGAAGGGAGTCACCCTTTCGACCTTCTCTGTAAAGATAGTAACCCTTTGTATGTGTAACCGAAACTAGAAATAGGCATGAGCTCATTAGGAGCGCGAGGACTAACTGGTACTTTTCCACATATAAGGTTTTGTATGCTGTACTGATATTGTATAAAAGTGTGTTACTGTCAAGGAGCCAGCAGTCTTCCTCGGCGCACCTGATGGGTGAGGATCGACGAGGCTCCTCTATATAGAGTTCTGTGGTGGCTAATAAACGTTTGAACCTTCCACGTTGCCAACTGCTCCTTATTCTACTTAATATTGCGGGCCAGTGGTAAGTGTGGCCCTTGGAATAATTATTTGGACACAACAAAATCAAAGATCTGGAAAAGGGACCTCAGATCTATCAATTCAGATGAACTAGCAGCCCACTGTAAATCTGCCCTCTCCTTCAAAGCTGACCTGGTTGAGGTTCAGTTACTCACTGACTTTTACAACTCTACCATCTCTAACATCATGGATGACATTGCACAACTCCAACAAAAAATATGCGTCAACAAAAATATCCAAACCGAGGTTCAACGACAATTTAAACTCTGAACGCCGCAACCTTAGGGCAGTGGAACGATCCTGGAAATCCAAACCCTCCTCGGACCGACTAAAACTCCTTAGAGATGTTAGGAGCACCTAAAACAAACAAATCAAGAGCGCTAAGGAAGATTACTTTAGATACCAACTTGAGCAGGCCGCTAAGCGCCCAAAGAAACTTTTTGAACTGGTTAAACAGCAATCAGTGGTAGCCCCAAACCACTGTGATTCTGGAGACAGCCAACCCTCATGCGACAAACTGGCTGCTTTCTTTACAGAGAAAGCAAGTCTCATCAACATTGATCTCGCTTCTAAAAAGGCTCTACTGCCATCCTCGGGGTCTGTACCACCATCCTGAACACCAAGAACAATGCATCATATGGCTCCTTCTCTCCCTTCAGTGAAAAAGACATCAACAAGATTCTTCAGAGTATCAACCCATCTAATCATTTCAGTGACCCGTTGCCTCCTTTATTCTTCAAAGAAATCAAGAACTTCCTCATCCCCACCTGGACAAAGATTGTAAACGCTTCACTGTCACAGGGCTCGATCCCAGAGTGCCTAAAAGCAGCTCAGGTATCACCTATACTAAAAAAACTAATGCTGATAGGGCTGACTTTAACAACTTCCGTCCTATCTCCAACATCCCCACCCAAGCTAAACTCCTAGAAAAATGTGTCCAATCCTAACTCTGTGCCCACATAGAGAATTTCCAACTCCTAGACCAGCATCAATATGGCTTTCGGAGGGGGCATAGCACTGAATCGGCTCTCATTCGCATCCTGGATGAGATTTTAAAAATACTCGACCAAAATGAATCCTGCCTCCTAATCCTCCTTGACATTTCCTCCACCTTCGACACGGTCAATCACGATAACCTCATTTATATTCTGAAGAACAGGATGGGCTTCTCTGGTCAGGTGTTACAATGGTTCTCGTCTTTCCTCCACCACAGATCACAAAGAGTCAAGGCGAACCACAGTCCTCTCCAGTACTCATGGGGGTCCCCCAAGGTTCCGCCCTATCTCCTATACTCTTCAACCTGTCCTTGGAACCTTTAGCTAATACACTAAATTCCACGAACATTCTCTTCCATATGTATGCGGACGATACGCAACTTTCTTTAAAACTCTCCTCCCCAGATACCTTCATTTCACTCAACACTGTCCTAACGTCTACTCAAAACTGGTTAACTGAGAACCACCTCCTCCTCAACACCTCCGAAACAGAATTCCTTCTCATCTCTCCTCCGAACCACATCCCCAAGCCAGACCTTTGGCTGAATCAGCTCACTGCCTTCAACAGCTCCCTCCTCATTATAGACTCAGCCAAATATGTCAGAATCACCCTGGACAAACATCCGAAGATGAAGAATCATATTGGCAATGTGTGTAAGGGAGCTAATCATTTGACGAGGACTCTCAGAAATACCAAACCATTCCTTCCACAATCTGATTTTAAGTAGGTGGTCCAAGCGCTTGTGTTATCGAGACTTGATTATGGAAGCGCTATGCTCTGTGGCCACTGAGGGCATTCATGAACGCTGCGGCTAGACTGGTTACAGGCACTAAAAGAAACGCGCACATATCCCCAGTCCTAAAATCCCTTAAATGGTTGCTTTATGAAGCTCGAATTCAGCTAAAGATGGCATATTTCAAAACCCCCAGATACCTAGCGCAAATCCTTGACCTATACGGGGGTGGTAGACCCTCAAGAAGTGTAAAGTCTTTCCTTTTGAAACCACAAATCTATAGAAAAAAGAGAACCTGCCAACAAGCCTTCTCCGGCGCTGCCCCGAAGATCTAGAACTCTCTTCCACCAGACGAACGCAGACTCTCCTCCATGGCTGCTTTCAAACTGGAAGCTAAAAGATTCCTAATGAACAAGTTCTTACCTTAAATGGGTTATGATCATCCACTCGAAGTCTCTGATCTTACAACCATTAGAGCTTCATTTAATGCTACTCTTCTGTACCTTACCGTTTTCCCCCTTCTTAGCCCGCTATATATTAGCTGTTGTATTATTCTCCTTTGACCCCTTTGTACGGTAAATATTCATGTTTGTTATGCTTTTGTGGATGTCGTTATTCACTTATTACCTTCCTTCCATCTTTTTGTAAAGCGCTCTGATATCCTATGGGATCTTGTTTGCACTATATAAAACATTATAAATAAATAAAAATAAGGTGCACCCAGGCATCACAGCGGTCCCCACGAAGTAAACAAAGACAACAATTGGGAGTGACAGCTGTGAGAGGGCTTGAACACGGAGAAAGCAGGTCAGGAAACCCCTTTTCACCAATAATGAGGTCGACAGATCAAGTGGAACACTGTAGCAGACACAGCACAAAATGAAGGATCAAAGCACTTTCAACTTCACCCCTCAAACACTCAAGCTTGAGGAAAGCTCCAGATCACCACCTTCACCCTTATTTTCATAGGCCAATCCATTTGTTTCACCTCTCACTGCGCAAGCAACCAGTGCATTTGACTATGGCCAAAAGTAAAAAGAATTCCTTCATGAAAGATGAGAGTGCCATTCTTTACCCTCCTCCAGGGGAGGTCAGAGATGTACTCCCTATACTACAGCCCCCTATGACTCTTCAATCTGACACATCAGACAAGGATACCAATTTAGTGCCACAGACACAAACAGTTAACATAACAGGCCAGCAAACCTAGCCCTACCCTACCCTTCCCCACCATACTGAAATGTATTGCCAGAGCTACAACTGTTGAGAATCTCACCTGCTTTTCTAACACAAGCACTAATTTCCCATCAACCCATCCCAGTATATCAATTAATCTCGAAATCAAGCCTCTACCTGATGACACTAAAAGATTCAGAGGATCAAAAACACAGTCGCATATGAGGTCGTTCTTCAAACCCCAAATCCCTTCCCAGCGACTTGAAAAGGACCACTAGCAATCAACCACGGGCTTCCCTGCAAGCTGGCCATAATACAGCCACCCTCCTCTTCTGTAAAGGACTTTGCTTTTGCTTCTTTCTCACATGAGTCATCATTCATCAGTGGCTTTTGTGTTGAATCTCCACCTCAAAATTGTAGCTCATACTCACTGTTTGACACAAGGATTTGGCAACAACTTATCAAAATGCCTGATACCACCGTCAGATTACTGGAGTGCCAATCAAACAAGTTCGATATTCAAATCTCCCCGCTAGAGGCACTAGCTTGGTATACTTCATCCATTGACTCACGCTTTGAGCTTCTGAATGCTACGGTCAGTAGTCTGGTATCAAACACCCATAATTTCACCAACCCAATCTTATCCACTTCTATTAAGCACAATTCTGTTAGACAGATTATTTGCCTTACCAGCAATAGTTGGCTACCTACTTCACGAAGTCAAACTGATCGGTGAAGCCGATACCCCCCCCGTTCTTCTCCCAACAGACTACGCCACTAACAAATTACTCATGTCCAACAGCACTGACACTAACACTGGCATCTATGCCGCCACCTCATATAACACAGCCCTTGAACAAGACGGTAGAACACAAAGTGGAAGTCCATCTGATACCTCCGAATTTTTGAACCCTCAGACAATGTTCAGACACCGAAACGTCATGTAAACTCAGATGTAAGCGAGCAACCCAATGCAGCACTTAAGTCGCCACATAAGGCTGGAAAAAACCAACAACAGCGCTTCTGGCTACCCCATCGCTCAATTAACGAAGTGCAAGAGAAAGTGGCTAAGAAAACAAAATAAAATGCAGGACAAAATCCAAAAGCAGCGGACTATGCTTCTAAGATCAAGAGCTTCTTCCTCCCTTTAAGGAAAGAGATCCACACTGAATCAGACAAACCTATGATCACTAGGGTAGGGACATTGCAACCGCTACTGTAGCCCCCCCCCCCTGACAAATAAACATTGCTTCAAGTCTCCACCAAGACATGTCTTCTGGCCACCTTAGAGACTGCAGCTCAAACCGCCAGTATCTCGCAAGTTTTGCCAGCCCAGGAACCCGAGCTCAAAAGCGATCTCCCATCAAACAGAGCCATGGCTCCATCCCCCCTGTAATAAATCCTGCCCATCCCTAAATGTTATTGATCCTTTGTTCGCAACTGCAAGGCTACAACACAGGTCAACAATTGAGACACAGTACCATAAACAACCAACCGTTCCTCTGAACAACACTTTCGCCCTACCCTGACATCTCTCCCACTCAAAACAAATCATTGTCATTAACCGCTACCTTAATGACCAAATGACATATTGAATAGAGGAAACATAGTCAAACTTCCAGCCTCTCACTCCAATCTCCGGCATTTAATTTCTACCAACATTGGGAGCACTCAGTTCATTCCTTCAGTCATATTCCCTAATAAGGAAGCAACAGCCGTGAATTGGACCACACAATGATTTTGTTCTAGCTGAACGGGGGCACACCACCATAACAAAAATGTACTAAAATTAACAGAGAGATCCAGGCAATCCATAAAAGCTACAAATGTTTCCAATAACAACGGTAGGCCAAACTCAGTACTAGCAATTAGGACCGCGTCGTCTGCATATAGCAGCACAAAGAGCAAACGCTTCCCTATCTTAGGATAGTCGGCCTCAGCGGTAAGAAGGACCCATTTATATATAGAGTGAACAAGAAGGAGGCAGCTGTAATAATCAACCAAACCACAGAAAACCTTAAGATGGAAGGATTCCTGTTGTTGATCCCGTTCCATGGATTACACTGTGTGCAATGCAAACGGCTTTGAAGGACATTGTATTTTTTCACTGGTGGAAGTTAAGAGATTTGATAGCAGGACTAATTTGGTCTGTGTTTTGTAAGATTAAGAATGTGTCTCTCTGATGCGTTCTGGGTTCATTTTTACTGCTTTTCTACATCTCCCTAATCACCTTTCTAGAAGAAAGAAAGAAAGAAAGAAAGAAAGAAAGAAAGAAAGAAAGAAAGAAAGAAAGAAAGAAAGAAAGAAAGAAAGAAAGAAAAGAAGGAATGAGGAGCGGTGTCAAAGGGGGATCATAAATAACTTGGCCACTCTGCTGGCTTGAACTGGACTGGGGAACCAAATGCATCACTGGCAAAAATGCACAAACTAGTGCCACTACCTTCTTCTCTTCGCTCTCTTTCTCTCTTCCACCCATCAATTCTTTCTCCCTCCTTCTGTTCTCCCACTCTGATCCCTTGCTCTCTTGAACTGCCTGCTGCACTGAAACCCAGCGAACTGGGGAAAGTGACAGAGGCACCAGATGCGACCGTGGGCTTTCAAACCAGGCTCCAATGGAAAATGCCCGATGTGATAAAAGGCCAGTGCTGGACAGCCATAAAAAGAAGACATGTAGACTTGGCTGCATACTACTCTCTTTGACTTCCATCAGAGTCATACCTCATTCTGATTCACCTCAAGCATACCAATACATACCTGTCTCATATTACTATCCCTCAACTTCCTCTTTGTGCCTCCCCTTGAAATATTCATAAACTTACCTGACATCTTGCTAAACTCCTCTACCTTTTAATCTCTTATGTCCTCAAACCCTTTTCCTCCACCTACAAAAATGCATATCTAACCAATCTTGGATCCACTGAATCTAAGGAATGTGGGGGGGAGGGTTGCAGCCATTCTCTTGCTTTCCTAAGATTTGTGGAGACCAAGAAAATAAGGGCGAGGTGCTGGCAGTCCCTGTTGTAGCATTCTCCCCAGCCCGGTAGCATGTAAATGAATCTCGCCACACATAGAGCTCGGTATTGCACGTCCTTATTCGCTAGAGTGTAACTGTTAACAGACAAGTACAGTGTCATAAATTTTATTAACCACACCCAATCACTTACATCCCTAGACTACGGAGTCAGTTTGGGATGAGAGGGGTTTAGAGCTTTTTAATACACAACACCATATATCTCCACCTTTGTTAAATAAAATATACAAGCAAAACTTTTATGTATCTTAGTTCCTCAAAGAGTCGTCGAGGTGCTCGAACCAGTCTTTCAGATCTCGTTGTGTGAGGCTGAGGACACACAGGGGAAACAACCACAGCAGGCACTGGGGATATAAACACAGTTGCCGTCCTTGGGAACTCCTGGTCCTCTGATGACAGAGTATCACTCCTGATGTCTGGAACCAACATACTCTGAAGTAGGTGTTCGGAATGTGAGGAATCCCTTGTAATGGACTTTCCAGGACAATGAGCTGCCACCATGTGTCCCCTTGTAGTCACAATTTTCAATGGATCAGCATCGAATGGAGCATCAGATTTTCATTTTCACCTCTTTCTGACAAAGACACGATCTCCTTTTTGAAAAGTAATATTATGAGTACTTCAATGCTTGTCTGCATACTTCTTCATGTTGGACTCATGAGATGAATCAGTGATTCGAGCTTTCTCGGCATCAATTGTTCTTTCAGTGGTCCACTTGGGCAGCTTGGCACCCATGGCTCTCCTGAACATCAGGGTGTCCAGACTTTTGCTGGTTGTAAAATAGGAGTAGAACTGTAGGCACAAAGAGTGGAATAAATAACTGATTTGAGCTCATGTCCCTCTAGCGCCGCGTGCTGTATGGCTTTCCTTAAGCGTGCTCATACAGTGTTTAACGTCATTAGCCTGTGGCCAGAGAGGTGTGCTTTTCTGATGCTTGATATTTAAATGAATAAGAAAGTCTTCAAATTTCATACCATTGAATGGTGGGCCATTGCCAGATTTTAGGACTGACAGAACACCCCAGGTTGCAAATATGCTGTCTAGTCTTTCAATGACTCGATCATGAGTAATTGATGAAAAGTGTTCCACCAGAGAAAACCGGGAGTTCTCATCCACAGTTACCATGACATAATGGCTATTTTCAATTTGTCCAAAGAAGTCAACTGCAGTTTTCTCCAAGATGTGTTTTGGAAGATCCAACATGTTCAAAGGATGCTGTGTTCTTTTGGGAGATAAACAGTTACAGAAATGACAAGTCTGCAGCTCTCTCTCAACTTTCTCATCATAATGAGAGAACCAAACACGGTCCTGGAGGGCTCGATTTGTGGCAACAATTCCAAATTGTCCTTCATGTGCCACTTCAATGGCTTGCTGTCGTAGACTTTCAGGTATGATAATCCTTGACCCTTGCAAGATAATCACTTCTTGTGTAATGGACAGTTCGTCGTGCACATTCTTGAATTTCTGACGTTAGCAAGAGGTTGAGCATGTGTTCTCCAGGATTGATGCATAATAATGTCTTTAAGGATGAGCATATTCCTTTATGCATTGGTAGCAGCACTTATTGCTCCACGGACACAGCTGCAGGAGTGCTGGATCTCACAATGAAGTTAACGTAGGCCTCGGCCACTTTGGGCTGGGTATCCTGACACTGTATGGGCACTTGAGAAAAGTAGTTGTGAGGGTTTTGCTCATTTTCCGGCCATGCACAATGGTGTAGTCTTACTCTTGCAGTCACAGCCTCCACTTTTAAATGTGAGGGGGCATCTTGGCCTTTGGATTGCCAAAAATAGTGAGCACGGTTTGGTGATCAGTAACAAGTGTAAAATGTTTCCCAATACCGAAGCACTTGAAAGTGTTCTCAAGCCCCCACAACAGCTTGGCTTTCTTTCTCAGGATGCGAGTAAGCGTGTTCAGTCTGTGACAAACTTCAGCTACCGTGTGTTTGCATGTCCACTATGTTGGGCAAGAATGGCGCCCAAACCCACTGGACTAGAATTGACAACAATCTCTGGATGCAATTCTGGATCAAAGTAAGCCATTTCAGTAGCATTTACATTTAGATGCATAATCATCTTGAAAATTTGATCACACTTCCATGACGTCTGAAATGAAACATTCCATTTTGTCAGCTGTCTCAATGGGGCATTCACAGTGTCAAAGTCACGGATGGACCTGGAACAGTAGATGGCCATATCAGGAAAAGAACGCAGCATTGTTACATCTTTTGGAGGGGAGGTAGATGACAAAGCCTGAATCTTGGCTCAGGAGAAAATTACGAGAAAATGTGCTCAAATAATTTTTGTTTTGTTTTGTGAAATTCGCACTTTTCAGCATTCAATGTAAGACTTGCATCAGTAAATAGACGGCATACTTGTATAAGGGCTCTATCCTGTTTCTTTCGGGTGGCCCCAAATACTAGTATATCATAATTGTAATTGGAAGCATGCGTGACAGGCTGTAAAATGCGATGAATGACATCTTGGAAAAGTTCGGCAGTTTAAGTCACTTCAAAACTCAATATTTTGTATCTGAACAAAATAACATGAATTGAAAGGTAGTAATGTACCTGCAATTTTCTCCCAATTTGAGCTGTTAATACCTTTTGTTAAGATCAAGGCACGAAAAGACCTTGGCACCATTCAACTGGGTAATCATATCTGCAATGTGCAGACCTGGATGTCCTTTTCTTTCAATCGCCTTGTTTGCTTGATGCATGGCCTGACAAATTTGCGCAGATCCTGCACTGTCTTTTTTTGGTACCACCACTATGGGCGACACCCATGGCGTTGGACCAGAAGAGTGCTCAATTATATCATGTTTCAGCAAAGTCTCTATTCCTTTTTCATTCATTCAATCTCCAGGGCCTTATGAAGTGCTGGCCTCAGGCTCTTCCTCAGCAGATTTCGATAACAGCCCTCTTTCTTCGCAGCCATCGAAGATTTCAACCTTTGAAGATCTTTGAAGTTGTACTGAGTGCCACCCGGCTGCTCCAATGGTGCACCGCTTCAGATATCGACAGCTCCGTATGCACTACCCTGGTGCGTTCACTTGGCCCGCTGCCCTGGAAGCTAAGATCGAATAACTCTCTTTACTCTGGTGAGTGAAACTGTATTTTATGTATTTAAGACACGTCTTGTTTGACGTTTCTTTTTGCTTTCTAACATAATTGGTCTCTGCATTTTAGCACTTTGTGCCTTTATAGACTTCTGATCGCAGTGTTATTTTGCACTTTGCTGTCGCTGTTTGTTTTGTATTCTGTACCTGGTTATTACTGACTATAGCGTTATTGTACTGTATGAATGATGGCTCTGTGTTAGGTTGTAGCATCGTACCTCTTATCTTCCTATTAGCAATTTTCTGACTGATTATAAAAGAAATTTACCGTAGGGCCTTCACTTTCATTGAAGGTCTTGAACTAGTTGGGGTTGCGCTTTGACTCCACATATGCCAACCATCGATTCTCACTTCGACTGAGGCACACGTGGCATCCTTGAGCAGTTTGCTGGACCTATGCAAAGTCTCTGAGAGCACTCTCTACTCTGCAGGTTGTGGGGTTTACGTATCCCCTAACTCACCACCAGTTGTAGCGTCCTCCCAAGCCCGGTAGCATGTAAATGAATTTCGCCACACACGTGGCTCAGTATTACACGTCTTTATTTGCTAGAGTGTAATTGTTAACTGACACGTACTGTGTCATGAATTTTATTAACTACACCCAATCACTTATGTCCGTAGACTACGGAGTCTGTTGGGGACCAGAGTGGTCCAGCGCTCTTTAATACACCTGTATCATTGCATCACTTCAACTGGTGTGACATCATGGTAAGGTTATTTAATGCTTCAGCTTATTACGTTATTGTACACATGCCGCTGAATAAACTACTTTTGTTCCTATAGGCAAAACATCATGATAGCACCGCCACTCTCACGAGTCTTGCTCTCTCGATCCACAGCAAGTGCCAGCAAATACAGCATCAGTCCCAGTCATTTTTTTACTGTAATATATGGAAAACGTGTGCCTTTAAAGCGCTTCACGGTTGTCAAAAAGTTGAGGAATGTTTAATGTACGCATGAGGCTGGAAAATGAGAACGCATTTAAATGCTAGCTAGGGGCAATCTTCGCGAAATGCCTGGTAGCAGTTTCTTTCCCGCTTGTGCCAGGTGGTTTTAATTCTGAGAAACGGCAAATGGAGAAATGCTGCCGCTCACATATGCACAGACATAATGCAAGGGCTAATTGCAGAGGTGCAAAGCTTGCCTATATTAAAAACCTCGTGTTAGTTTAATCAATGATCTTAACTTTGACAGGCAATTAGTCATGAGGACAGGTTGAACTTTAGGCTGGCGGATGAGGAAAGTATGAGCTCGCCAATGACATTTCGTGCAGTGGTTCCAGTGAAGCCAACGTGTGCATCTTGAGTGGGGTGTCAGTACTCAGTTGCAACGATGCCTCCTCTTTCAAAATTCTGTAGCTGAGAAATAACAAACTTTTCTTTTCTGTAGTACAATTCTTTTTAATTGAAGTTGTGCTTTAGCTCTTCAAGTAAAACTTGGGTATTTTTATATATAACTTCAAGTGAAAATGGGTGTTCTGATATAAATTGTTAAAAAACACAAGCCTTAAGTCTCATGTATATGTATATCGTCGACTCAGAAATGTATATTTTTCAAACTTTTTTTTCCCCCTTCCCGTCACCCACCCCCCAATACTCCTCATCTTTCCTTCCTTTCTTCTTTGACTCTAGCCAAATTGTCTCCAATCCATCTTTCTGTATCATAGTGAGTAATGTCATGTGGAACAGCATAAATGTATACATGGATACATCAAATAAATAGGACCATACCCAAATGCCTTTTAAAGGAATGTATGACATCACAAAGCCAACTATTACAATGCATACCTTTACAACGCGATCAATGCAACACAGCTTCCATTACAACGCATGCCATCACAACGCAAGCCATTACAACGCATATTCCATCACAATGAAAATTACTATTCTAACACCGCCAGGTGCTTACATCAGGGAATGTGCGGGTCAGTGAGGGATTTGCGTTTCATTGGAATGTGTTGTAATTGCATGCGTTGTAATGGATCTTGCGTTGTAATGACCACGTTGTAACGGCATAGCATTGTAATGCCTGCGTTGTAATGGATGTTTCCACTTTTAAAGGCCTGGTTGTGTGATATATAAGAATGAAAGACAAAATAAAGGAGGTGCCCTGAGTGAGCTACTGCATCACAGAGATGTTATTTACTTTCACCTGGGTGAGGGACTATGGCCACCCCTAATACACACGCTGTGAAGTAACCCACCATGTGGCACCTGAGAAAAGATGCAAGCGGTGCCACTAAGAGTGGGACTGTTTAAAACAAACACCTTCTCATATATGTTTGGGAAGGAAATAATGTCGGTATGGGGGAATCTCTGGGTTGTGGCCCTCATAACCAGAAGGCATGACCACCATGAGTGCTAGAGTGCCACATAGGTATTTCAAGGAGTGTCTCGGGCCTGTACTGGAGATAAAGGGGCTTGAACTGGGATTTTATATTGAGCGAGTGCAGTGTGATTTATGCAATGATCTGGTCTGTGAAAGGTAACAAGTGGTACGGTCGTTCTTCACTCACAGAAAACATGGAGGACGTAGACAAGGTTGTGCTGTAGCTGTATAAGGTGTCTCAGTCTTTTATAGGGTAAAAGTTCACATAAAGCTGTGGCAAGCCTTAGAAGAAGCTAACAAAGGCTCCTACCACAATTACTTTATTTTATCACTTGAGGCACAAGAATAGGGCGATAAAGCCTGTTATAACCAAACTTATTTCAGGATAGAGAATTTAAGAGACTGACATTTTGTATACGTTTTTATAGTTGAGGTTGGCATGATGTGACCAAGATTGTCTTAAATACTGGGTGGTGAGTTAAGGAACAATAGATTTTATTTACAATCAGGTTTTTAACATGGTAAAAGGTTGCTACAGGCATGCAGTGAAAAGGGACATGTGTGTACCGTTTCACTCCAGTCCAGAGACACACAGATTTAAATATCTGCCCACTGCTGGCACATGGTCCTGGCAGTACAGTACACGAGCTCTCCTCTGGTGGTTTTCCTGACTCCGCCCCTGCATCAGATTGAATTTTATGGGTGTAACATTTTAGTGAAAGAGCTTGCTCTCATGACTATGAACTTAGAAAATAAGCCCAGAGCGCATGCAGTGAATGGATCAAAGAAAAGATTCAGTGGTACTTCCCGACTGAGGTGAAGTTGGGTGTCCATGGAGACCGAGCCACCTGGACCTCAATTTCACTCTTCTGAGTTGCAATAGAGCAACATGCGTAACCTCTGCTCCTTGAGCATCCACTTTGGATAGAAGCAGAAAAACCATACAAGGTATGTATATAATGAACAAGAATCCCAGACTACTAGAGCTACCACGAGTAGGTATACTCTACGACAACTTCTCTGCAAAAATCCAATTTGAAGCAAGAAATAATAGGGAGAGGGGTAACAAGATCTGTGGGCAGCTATAAATGATAGAAGAGTTTGATAAAGGATTTTTTAAAAAAATTAAAAGTTTGAGTCCCTGTAAAGCGCTCACTCAGCTAAGCAAACTGATAATATCAGAATAGCCTAAAATTGCCACTCTATGTAAAGAAGATAAATATAAAAGTGAACTCAGTTTGGCAAAAAAGTTAAGATGCAGTTACATGCTGTGGCAGCTGTATTGAAGGTTAATAATTTGAATGTTGCTCAACCCCTAGCCTACTCAAAGAAAGAAATGGCAGAGCTGGGTCAGAGGGTTTCAAGAAAAAGGGATCTTCGGTGTTTGCGTTTTAAGCGTTCAGCTCTAGAATTGTGTGAATCGTGGAATACAAATTCTTGCTTTGCATATTTACATAGTCTTGAAAATCTACACATTGAAGAACGCAGAAGGGCTGTGCAAATGTGGGTGGCAGATGTACTGTATAAAAGTTCACATTTTATTGCATTCTCGTTATTTTTTAAACCTATTTTTTTTAGCATAATATAAGGTCAAAACTGGCAGCATTTCATTTTTACTCCCAATGCAGTCTATGAATGTAACCTGTGCCTTGGCTAGATTTTTAAAGATTTTGCAAGAGTTTGTACCTTGAGTGTGTATTTATGTTGTTGTGTTGTGGTGTTATATATTGTTTATGAATCAGTAGCCACTTAATGAGTATTATTAAATGTTGTGTCATTATTTAAGACCTTGTCTCTAAAATAAACATATAATTCAGCGTTACTCCTTTGTGGGATTCTATTCTAGTATACTTTCCATGATGATAGTGTACAGAAGGATGAAATGTCATTCTGAAGGCCGTCGGATAAGATGGAAGGGTAGATAATGAAGTGGCCTGCAGCTTGCCAGTTGTTGCCAGGACATTCCTTATCTTGAAGTGTTAACGAAAACATATGTTGTCTAGTTGTCATAAAGTCTTTGAGAAGGTTTTTTTTTTCCAATCTGGTTAGGAAGATTAGACATTATACTGTTCTGTGTAGTTTTACTGGTTCGTCTGGTGTGTCTCCATCTAAATAAAATTGTAACACCAAAGTAAAAATGTATTTAAGTAGACTTAGCCTGTCACTTTCTTGCTGGTGGTGTAAATTACACTTAAATGCTCTTTAAATAGGAATATTACACCAAGGTGGCTAAGCAGGACAATTCTGGGAAATTAGTCAGGCACCCATTGGAACCAGTCATGCTACACCTAATCAACGGTTCATTCCTCGAGAACTCAACTTGACCCTGATAACTGACTGAGATATACCCCTGACTCAGTTCCCAGAGTCAGCGGCCACATGAATGGAGCACCAGTAAATGCTGTTTATAGTCTCCACTCATGCCACGATTAGCCAGATTGGCACAGTATGAGGACAGAAGTGCAGGGGTACCCTGCAGTGGTCTTGAAACAGATGATCATAATGCTTCTGAAGACAATGAACTTTGCGATCACGAATGTCCATCGCTCTGTGCGACCCAAGTGTCCCAAGCACCAACACGTTGCTTGCTGGTCCGAAGACCTGGCTAATTCTCAACCCTGCCCCCCAGCTCTACCAGTGGAGCCGACCCAAACAAACCCTTTGTGGAACACTCACCAAAGACATGGAGATGAGTACTGGTGCGTTCATGCAACTACAGTCCTCCACTGAACCCGGGCCAATGCTGCACTGAGAACTTGCTGAGTGCAGTTGGAACTCCCCTCTCTCCCCACAATGGTCCTTGGTGCCAGTTCTCACCATTTTGCTGCCACTTGCCTCTGGAGTGGCTCTTGACTTCTGGGGCACTGCCACAGGTGAACAGTGTATTTCCTACCACCCATTCAACCCCAGATCAGATTTATACTTCAATATGTCAATTTTCTGAAGACCAACCTGGCAAAAGCAATCCTCATCCACAAATATGGCTAAAACAATGGAAATCACTAAGAACACCATCATGAAAGAGCTCTCCAATATTGGCTCAGTCATACGAAATATGGATCAAAAGTCTCAGGAATGTCAGACATAATGAAATCCACCCACTTAGCGCTGTTCACTTTTAATAAATTAGTAGATTTAATTTAATGTAGATTTACAGATGTAGTACAGATAGTGGTAACTGCATCACAGTTGGACCAGGAAAACTGACAACTGAAATATAAACTTACGGACATGGTGAACTATTCTGTAACATTATCACATTCTATGTCATTACCATAAATGTTGAGAAGGACATTATAATTACCTTTATGATGCAATTTATGAATGAATGAATGAAAATGGATTTATACAGCGCGGTTGCTGCCCTGGGGCGTCCAAGCGCTAGAGGAACCAGATGGGGGGTGTAGTGAGGATAACCGAACTGGGAGGAGGGGGGAGGGGCTGAATTGTTACCGAGATTTGAACAGATGTGTTTTTAGTTGTTTACGGAAGGAGGCGAGGTTGGGGAAGGGAGTTCCAGATTTTTGAGGCGTTGAAGGTGAACATTCTTCCGCCTGCTCTAATCCTTTTAATTCTGGGGACCGTTGCCATGAAAGCCTGACTAAAGCGTAGGTCTCTGCCTGGATGATATTGGCTGACTAGGCTACGCATGATTTTGGGGCCCGAGTCCCAGAAGGCCTGGTGGGCAATACACATTGCTTTGAAAGAGACTCTTTTTCGTACTGGTAGCCAATGAAGGCTGGTCAGTGCCTCCCTAACTGAGGTTCTGCGGGGAATTTGCAGTAATGTACGGGCCGCGCAGTTCTGTACCAGCTGCAGTCTGTTCAATGTGTACTCTGGGGCTCCCAGGTAAAGGGCGTTGTTCGAGTCCAGACGTGACTGTATTATGCCCTGTATGGCTGTTTGTTTTGCCTCCATTGGGAGCAGGGGGAGAACCTTCTTCAATGTCCGGAGAAGTCCAAAGCAGGTGGCGGAAAGCTTTGTGGCCTGAGTGTTAAGAGAGAGATTCCTGTCCAGCCATACCCCCAGGCTTTTGATGTTATCCTTCGGAACCGGGGGGGGGCCTAGACAGGTGGGCCATAATGACTTGAAGAGGGTGGGGTCAGCCGGGCCCAGGAGCATAAGCTCCGTTTTGTCCCCATTGAGCTTTAGCGATGACAGGGTCATCCAGGACTTCACCTCCTCCAAGCATTTGGTTAGACCCCCTGACAGAGGATGTTGGGCTTCCTGCGCTAGGGAGACCACCAGCTGTGTGTCGTCCGCATAGGATATGATCTTAACTCCATACGGACGAACTACCTCAGCCAGTGGCCTCATATAGATATTAAAAAGCGCAGGGCTTAGAGAGGAGCCCTGGGGGACTCCACACTTCAGGGGTATGCTGGAGGAGACTGTTTGGAACGACCTGTTGCTTAGGAAAGATTTTAGCCAGAGCCAGGCCTTGTCCACGATGCCGACGTTTGACATGCGGTTCAGTAAGGTGTTATGACTGACCGTGTCAAACGCCGCGCTAAGATCAAGGAGGACCACTGCCACTGATCCTCCTTGATCAAGGATTTTCCTGGACTCCTCGACGACCATAAGGAGTGCGGACTCTGTTCCGTGCTTAGGCCTGAACCCTGTCTGGGTAGGGTCCAACAGCTGATTGTTTTCCAGATAGCTAACCAGTTGGAGGTTGATGTACTTCTCCGCAACTTTGCTCACCCAGGGGAGTAGTGAGATCGGACGGTAGTTGGCGAAGTCCGATGGATCTAGATTTGGCTTTTTTATTAGTGCTCGAACCATTGCCCGTTTCCAGGCAGGCGGAACAATGGCAGAGTCAATGGATGCATTCACGAGATTCTTGATGATGGGTAGAACCGTCTGAGATGCGAGTAACATTGTCTCTGGAGGGGCCGGGTCGGTTGGAGAGCCGGATTTCACTTTCCGAGCCATAGATTCAACCATTTCCAGGTCCATGCAGGGAAAATGGTCAAGTGTGGAAGAGGAGGCTAGCTCAAGGTCTGACCCCCTGTTGTTATCCTGAGCTGTCGGAGAGGTAGTACTGATTGGGAAGGAAGTGTATATCTTATTTACTTTGGCCGAGAAGAATTCTGCCAAGTCGTTGCATTGGGAGACTGATTTCTCCTTGTGTACACTAGGGGGAGGTGGTTTTGTCAGTTTCTGCAGGGTTTGGAAGATTTCCCTGGATTTAGAATTTGAGGCTAGGATCTTGTTCGAGAAGTATGCTGTTTGGGCAGTTTTTATCTCCTCTTTATATGCTTTTATTTCTTCCCGATATCGGGTTTTGTCCTCCATGGAGTAATTTAAGCGCCATTTTCTTTCTGCTTTTCGGCATTGGCGTTTTTTGTTCCTGAGGGCTTCCGAATACCATGGTGCTGTTTTGTGGGATCGTTTTGCCGTGGATTTCTTAAGGGGGAGGATGGTTTCAAGGGAGTGCAGAATCCAACTTTCGTACTCCTGGTTTGCCAGACAAGGATCTTCGTTATTTGAGGGAAGTTTTTCCAATAGTTTGTTTGTCCATTCATCCACTTGTATCCGTGCCCACGATCTAGCAAATCTAGTCGAGGGGGTTGATGGAATGCATTTCTCAGTGGACCAGGTGAAGGGCACCAGAGAATGGTCAGTCCAGGGGAGGGGGAGTGGGGATTCAGTTGAGAGCTCCACACAGTTGCTAAATACTGGATCTAAGAGGTGTCCCTTCATATGGGTTGAGGTGTTTACTCGTTGAGTGAGTTGTAGTGCGGCCAGGTCGTCGGCCAGGGTAGTGGCCGTTGAGTCTGATGGCGAATCAAAATGTAAATTAAGGTCGCCTAACACAATGAAGTTGGCGGCAGTGCAGATGCGTGGTGCCACTGTTGCTGGTAGACAGTTATGAAATTGTTTTGGGGGGCTGGGTGGACGGTATATCAAGGTGCCCGAGAGGCAGTGATTGGGGGAAAACTCCAGGGAGAAGGCTAAATTTTCACAGTCTGGAATGTTTTCCACGGTGAGTCTGCAGCGATATTGATCTTTGAATCTGATTGCTAGTCCTCCCCCTCTGCCGTCTGGGCGGTCTTGACGAGTGATTTGATAACCAGAGGGGAGGGCGGCTACCACATCGGGGTCGGATTCTGGCGTTAACCATGTTTCCGTGAGAAACAGTGCGTCCGGCTTGCGTTCCTCCAGTAGGAGGGATATTTCCACCTTGTGTTTGGGAAGGGATCTACAGTTTAAAAGGAGCATGCGGTATTCATACTTCGGGGTTTCTTTCTGCCATATGGAGAGGGGCGCGCTGCATTTTGGACAAGTAGCTGGAAGGGGTGTGGTGTCAAGACCATACCTCAAACATTCATGTCCCACGGGTCTCAAGTCGTGAAGCGCGTCAGGGCTGTAGGCTATGGTCTCTTTTGCCTGGGTTGTTAGGGGTGTGGCCCCTGGACCGGACTCGGCGCGGACGAGCGCAGACGAGCTTGCCTTATGCGTGCCTTCGGCGCGCATTCGTCGCGCCCGCTGCGCTCGTCCGCTGCGCTTCCTGAATGGACACATTTTTATAGGAGGCAGATAAGGACGCGAGTGAGGGGGCGTGGCCTATCCGGTGGGCGTGGCCTATGTCCTCGTAATGGCGGCGAGATAAACAAACACTCTCCGGTGGCAGCGTATTGTTCAGCTGACCTCCAGGGGTTTGTGCAGTGCTGGGTGCTCAAAGGGGTGAGTACAGCGAAATGCTTTTAAAAACACACAACAGCAATTTACAATTTTAAAGTGCAGCGTTTCCGCTCTACTCCCGGCTCAAGCCTCAGGAGGTTCCTTTTTTACAATGAGCAGCGCTAGAATTCAGCGCGCTTTTGTATCAGGTCGCGAGTGAGGGGGCGTGGCCTATCCGGTGGGCGTGGCCTATTTCCTCGTAATGGCGGCGAGATAAACAAACACTCTCCGGTGGCAGCGTATTGTTCAGCTGACCTCCAGGGGTTTGTGCAGTGCTGGGTGCTCAAAGGGGTGAGTGCAGCGAAATGCTTTTAAAAACACACAACAGCAATTTACAATTTTAAAGTGCAGCGTTTCCGCTCTACTCCCGGCTCAAGCCTCAGGAGGTTCCTTTTTTACAAACTGAATTTTTTATTCAGTGTATAGCAGACTTCATGTTAGACTTGGCATCTTTGGCGTGATTTCGCCTTTCTTTTTGCTTATCTCCTCCTGTTTTTGACTGTGTGCTGCATTTTGTTTTTTCCTGGTTTAAGGGCTCTGGGCACTTTATCACTGCTGGCAAGTGCTCCCTGCGTAAATAGCATTGATGATTGGTTTATCCATGATTGGCAAATGTGATTTACTAGTAAGTCTCTAGTAAAGTGCGCAAGGTGTGTCCAGGGCCTGTAAATCATATGCTACTAGTGGGCCAGTAGCACTGATCCACATGGGTAGCCCTGCAAACCTGTCTCAGACCTGCCACTGCAGTGTCTGTGTCTGCAGTTTTGAAACTGTCATTTCGACCTGGCAAGTTCACCTACTTGCCAGGCCCAAACCTTCCCATGTACTACGTGTAAGTCACCCCTAAGGTAGGCCCAAGGCAGCCTCGTGGGCAGGGTGCAGAGTATTTAAAAGGAAGGACATGTGCTGTAGTGTTTTATATGTCCCAATAGTGGAATCCTCCTAATTTCGTTTTTCACTATTGCAAGGACTATCTCTCCCATAGTGTAACATGGGGATTGCCTTGAAATATCTTGGAGTGCAGTTTCCCATTGGGAGCTGACAGAGATTTGGAGTTTGGGGTCTATGAACTCACAATTTAAAAATAAATCTTTTGGTGAAGTTGGTTTTTAAATTGCATGTTTGAAAAAGCCACTTTTAGAAAGTGGGCATTGTCTTGCTTAACCATTCTGTGCCTCTGCCTGTCTGTGGAATCCACGTCTGGGTTAGGATGACAGTTGGGCATTCACTCTAGACAGTTACACAAAGGGAGCTCAGGTGTGTCTTGCATATCCTAATGGGTCAGCACCAGGCTGATGGACCTTTCTGAGCTAGAGCGGTGGGAGAAGTTGTCATTGACACCTGAATAGGGCTGTGGCTGTCCTCACACAAAGCTGTCTCCACCGCCCTGTAGTGTGTCTGGAGCCAGGTCAGGAACAAAATCACAAAGAAGTACATCTGGTATGTTTGACAAAAAAGGACAGGTGTGTCAAAGCGTGAATATGTGACAAGGCTGCTGGGAAAGAGATCCTTTCAGGACAAGAACCCTCACTCACCCGAGGGTGACATGCTTCATCATTGGGTTCCCTTCTCACACCCGGACTGCAAGGTCCATGGTGTGGGCTACAAATCTCCGAGCGGAGAGGAGCTGAGGTGTTTTATAATGAGAGATAGTATTAGGTAAGTAAGGGACAGAGCACATAAATCATACAATAGTGATTAAAACTACCTCCAGGGTACCTAATAGACTTTATTCTGTGCTCCACTGGGGATAGGATTAAAAAGAGGACAAGGGTTGTGAGAAAATTATATATAACCCTTTTCAATGTTCAAAGGTCGACAAAGGTCCCAAAACGGGCATCCTAGGCATTTATCTGGACCAAACAAATATTTCTTTAGAGTCACTCTGTGTATATGTGGAAGAACATAATATTTAAATCAAATTATATACTGGCCAATCAGGGTGGCCAGACAGGTGAGGGCCCATGTTTATTCGGGGTCCACCTTCGTTCTGAAAGTAATGATAAACAAACAAGAAAAAATGAGTGGTGTCACATTTCACCCCAAATTGTTATTCTAGATTTATAGTGCATATAAAAATGCATACTGCATGTGTTATAAGGTCAGAGGCATTCTAATGACATCCTTTATCTTATCTAATTAAGTGGATGCTGTTTTCCACCTTCGTGCCACTGGATACATCCAGCAATGCCCAACTACAAGGCAAAAAGAAAAAGAAAAACAAACACATAGAACCATAAAAGTGCAACTTTCCTATTTATGCATTCAAATGTAGGGATGTCTAATCAGATTCTTCTGTGCTGGGCAACAGTCATATATTCTGACCTTGCTGGCACTTTGAAGCTTGTTTATTCAAGTTAAACTGTACGTTTTTAATTTTTAGTATGCGTAAAAACATTGTAGCCTATGAATTCAAGATCAAACCGAAGTTATGCACTGTGATTATGCCCAATGGAAATGCAGAAAGTCATTATTGACAATTGCTGTCAATGCGGAGGTGCTCGGATGGAACAACCTCCACACCAAGTATCTGGTTTGGTCAGGTGCGTGAGCAACAACGCCGCAATGGTGCCCTTTGGTTTACCCAAAAGGGCATCGCAAAAGCAACCCTTGCTGTGTCCCTGCGCAAAATGCCGTAATCGTACCTACTGGTACGCCTCAGGGAAGTTGGCTTACCTCAATGTGTTGGTGCTTATTTAATGGATGTCCCAGCGAAGGTAAGATTGGCTGCCACCAAGGTAGCATTTAAAATGGACTGGAAGTGACGTGCAGCAGGGGCGCGTGTACATCACTGATGTGCAATGACTCATGAGAAATGTAGTCTTTTGGTATGAACTGCGTATCTGTAGGACGCATAAACGTCACGGTCGTGCCTTAGTTCATAGGAAATGTAGTGCTTTGGGGGGAGATGCTCACACAAATGAATATCATTTTCTGCTCTCAATGTGAAGCTGGTCCAATTAATTAGCTTCGTGGGCAGAATACATTAGTATGCCATAACCATTCAACTAAATTTGCCCAAGGTGGGGGTAATCGGAGCAGATTCATATGGTTTGCTTGAATATCGTAGCAGGGACATATGTTAAAACAATGGAATTGTTGTTGGCTTTCATACAGAGTGTATCCCAACAGGGTAATTTTGGGTGTTCTCTGTATGAATGATATATGCATAGTGTTCAAATGGATCCTCTCATTTTAGTCATATTGTAAGGTGGTTTTTTTCTTTTTCTCAAAACCTTAAAATGCCTCAAGTTGTTTTTATAAGGAAACATAACTGATGAAAAATCAGTGTTCTAGACAAGTCCAGTGTATGTCATCTTTGAGCCCATGTCTATCACTTATGAGTCTAAAGACCCACCGCTGTTCCCTTCAGAAAAGGATTGATTCCAAAGATCCCATGGTTGGCGAATAGTTTGGTTTATCGAGAACCAACCATGTTATGTCATTCTCGGTGTGTGCATGTTCTACAAAGTATCTCGTGAGTTTCGTATTCATCTTCTTGCATCTCACTGAGCTTCAATGATCAATAATTCTAATCCTGGGGAGGAGCCTAGCGCTTGACCAAGATGGCCGCGTGAGCTTAGAGCTCCCGAGACCCTCGCGCCCTCCGTCGACTATCCTGTCTCTAATCCTGATGGTATGCATGGCACCGTGTTGCTGAGTTGTCAGGGAGGCGATTGCTGCTACCCGCGGTCGGATCGCCCATCGGGAACCGGACTTACGACTGGCGGAAGATTGCGGCCTAACTCCCGGGGATGCCAGGGGCTAGAGTTGGCAGGATGCCCGACTCCTAGTTGATCAACAACGGCCTGGCGAGGTGTGAACTGTCGGACGGAGGTCCTCGCACTTTCACTTTCGATTTCGTTCCCTTTGTCTGCCCGGACACTGTAGAGCTCTGAGTGGTTTTATTACCCCAAGGACGCTCGGCGGGCTGCTCACTCCTTATCCCTCTCGCTGAGAGGGAACAGTCTTAACTGCACTGGACTGCCCGGAGTCCATTATGTCGGGCAAAGCAGAAGGGGATCGGCTGAAGACTAAGTCCACCAGGCGGGGAACGTATTCCCAAGTCAACAGTATGGACCGCTATGCCCTCCTGAAAGCATCGCCGAGTGGATCGAGCCAGGCGCCGGATGCCCAGAAGGAGGACTCGCCTGGGACACCGGAGCTCTCCCTACAGGATGTCATGGGCGCGCTCGACGGGATGCAGACCTCGATGGGGAGACAGTTCGAGGCCCTGGCGCATAAGGTGGATGCCATCCTGGTAGATGTCAATCTGATCCGCTCGGACCTGGGCAAGACGAACGAGCGAGTTAAGAACCTGGACCACAAGACCACGGGCCTCACTGATGATGTTGCGGATCTGCAGACCGAGGTTCGGAAGCTGAGGGCCGAGAGTGACCTCGCCGCCCGCCGGCTGGAGGACTTCGAGAGCCGGGCCAGGCGCAACAATGTGCGCGTCATCGGGGTCCCGGAGTCCTCGGATGAGGCTTCGGCGGACCTGCTTGTGGAGGATTTGGTCCTCAATCATCTGAAGCCTAAGGGCCTTGGAAAGTTTTTTGCGGTGGAAAGGGCCCATAGGGTGCCGGGCGGGCGGCCTAAGGCGGGTGCCCCGCCGCGGCCGATTGTCGCCCGGCTCTTTCATTTTCGAGATCGGGACGCCATCCTGCAAGCTTCGAGGGTGACGGGCCCAGTCCCCTTCCAAAATGCGTCGGTGAATTTTTATCCGGACTTCACCCAGCAGGTGCAGAGACAGAGACAGAGCTTCCTGGGGGTGAAGCGGAGACTTCGGGAACTGGATCTGAAGTATGCCATGCTTTTCCCTGCCAGACTACGGGTGGTGCATGAAGATCGGACATTCTTTTTTGACTCTCCTGTTATGGCCGACGAATGGCTGGACGCTTTGCCCCGGCGACGGACGGGGGATGACACAGCCGAGCATGGAGACAGTGGCCGGGATGGACAGGGCTGAGATCTCAGAGCCGGCCTGACTTGATTTGACCATACTTGAAGATTCGAACAGAGTGCAGTAACTGTGGAGGGTTGCGGGAGGACGAGGGGTGCTCTTTTCCTCCCTTAGGGTACTTTTTGTAGAATTTTTGTTTTTGTAGGGCGACAGGCACACTGCAAGTTGGGGGGGCTTTGTAAGCTGCAGCAGGGGTGCAGGGTGGGGGGAGTTTTGGGGATTTTGAGTTTGTTGTTGGGGGGTTTATTTCTGCAAGGCATGATGATTATCCTCAGGGCTGTTCCATGGTGGCTCCTCGGGTGTGGGGTGGGCCTCTTTCCGTTTGAGGATGGGGGGTAGGGGCTTAAGTGTTATAAGCTGGAATGTTAATGGTTTGGGGGATCGCATCAAGAGGGGGATTGTTTTGCAATTTTTGAAACGCTCAATGCCAGATGTTGTCCTGCTGCAGGAGACGCATCTCATAGGTAATATGTGCTATGCCTTGAATAGGAAGGGGTATAAATTCATTGCACACTCGGGATTCTCTTCTGGGTCCAGGGGTGCGGGCATCCTTGTTAGAGCATCGTTGCCTTTTGAGGTGGACTCCACCATTGTTGACGATAGGGGGAGGTTTGTGGCGGTGGCGGGGCGGTGGGAAGGAAGGACTTTGGTTTTGGTTTCGGTTTATGTCCCGCCGGCCCTGCAGGCCTCCACACTTGCTGAACTGGGCAGGGCTTTGCTGACTCTCCCGGGGGGAATGCTGGTAGTGGGAGGGGATTTCAACGCTGTGGGCTCCGGACTGTTGGATAGATACCCGCCCAGGGACACAGGGGGGGCTCAGAAATGGCTTCCAGACTTCCTGGATATGTTTGGTCTGATAGACTGCTGGAGGCTCCGGCACCCCACACAGAGTCAATACACGTTTCACTCCGGGGCGCATGGTAGCCTCTCCAGGATTGATTACCTGCTCACTCTGGCCGCACATGCCTCGTTGATATCCGAGGCGAGGCACATGGCACGCGGTATCTCTGACCACTCGCCAGTGTGGATCCGGCTGGATCTAGGTCGGGAGGGAGGAGGGAGGGTGGCCCCCATCAACCCATGGTATTTCCGAGACCCCAAGATGCGCAGCGCCCTGGTAAAGAAGGTGGATAATTACTTTAAGGACAATCTGGGAACCGTGGACTCGGCGGTGTCGCTGTGGGAAGCCTTTAAGACCGTGCTTCGGGGGGAAGCCCTCTCCCTGGTGGTGGCTGCCAAGAATCGGAGGGATGGCGAGGTGCGGCAAGTGGAGGAGGAGATCGCGGCCCTTGAGGGGGCTATGGAGGAGGAGGTTACAGAGTCCTCACTGCATGAGCTTTGCTTGAAGCAGGCGGAGTATAGGGATCTGGTTACGAACGCCGCTAAGACCCTCAGTAGGGAACAACAGGGCCGCCTGTATGACGTTGGTGATAAGGCAGGGAAACTCCTGGCGTGGTTGGACAGGAAAGAACGGGTCAATAGAGTGGTGCCAGAGTTGACGGGAGAGTGGGGAGAGGCGATTGTGGAACCTGAGGGGATTGTGAAGTGTTTCGCCGAGTATTTTCGTAGGGTTTATACCTCTGTGTCGGACAGGCCGCCCGAGGACTCGTCTGAGCTCCTCCGTGATATCGAGTTGCCCTGCCTCTCTGACATAGATAGGGATGATTTGGATGGTCACTAGAAACAGGGGTACCCCAGTTAGGATAATAAGGAGAGCGAAGGGGAAAATAAGCTCATCAACAACTCAAGAAAATAAGCTCTACCTTAACAGATATCAATGGATCAAGAAGAAAATAAATACAACAAGTTTATCAACTATCATACTTGTTGTATTTATTTTCTGTCTAGGAGCTATTTGTAAACTCACTGATTGAATTCTCTACATTATATGATTTATAAAAAATAATAATAAAAATATCATAATTTCCATCATCAACTCCCTGGTGCTTTCTATGAGTGTGTGTTCCTCTCTTTATGGTGGCAAATTCAGCTATTTAATCAGAGAGATCTTCTTGATCCATTGATATCTGTTAAGGTAGAGCTTATTTTCTTGAGTTGTTGATGATTTGGATGGTGACATAACGGTTGACGAGGTGGCGGGGGCGATTCGCGCGTTAAACTCGGGTAAGGCCTCTGGACCGAATGGACTGCCGATCGACCTGTATAAACTGTTCCCGGATAGGGTCGCCCCTCACCTGCGCGCCATGTTTTTGGAGGCGCGGGGGGATGGGATCCTTCCGTTGGATCAGCGGCTGGCGTCGATCGTGGTAATACATAAAGAGGGTAAACCCCGAGATAGGTGCGCCTCCTATCGGCCCATTTCACTCCTCAACGCTGAGCCGAAAATTCTGGCCAAACTCCTGGCTATCCGTTTGAGTAGGGTGCTTGGCGATTTGGTCCACCCGGATCAATCTGGCTTCATCCCGCACCGAAACACAGCATTAAACCTTAGGCGTCTTCATGGCGTCATCGCCAGGGCGGGCACGCTGCGTGAACCGGCTATTGTGGCATCTCTTGATGCCACGATGGCCTTTGACACGGTGGAGTGGGCATACTTATGGGCCGTGCTGGCCAAGTTTGGTTTCGGTCGCGGTTTTGTGAGTTGGGTTCGGTTGCTGTACGAGGGGCCACTAGCGAATGTTGTGGTGAATGGTCGGGCATCTACTCCGTTTCAGCTTGGTAGGGGTACTCGGCAGGGTTGCCCCCTGTCACCTCTGTTGTTCGCCCTCGCCCTTGAACCGTTGGCTGCGTGGATACGTTGGCACACGGATATACGGGGCCTTCGGTGGTCGCCTGATCACGAGGACCGTATTTCGCTTTATGCCGATGATATCCTACTGTATCTTGCCTCACCTAAGAAGTCACTTATAGTGGTCTGTGACGTACTCGCATCGTTCGGTAGGAACTCGGGGCTTGTGATTAATTGGGGCAAATCGTACTTGTACGTTCTTAGTGGAGAGGTCCCACCGATCCCTAGAACATGTTCGATACAGGTTGCCCAGCAGGGTTTCTTGTATTTGGGGATTTTTATATCCATGGATCCTGCTGTGCGCTATGAGAGGAATCTGCTTCCCCCCTTGGCGCGCTTGAGGCGAGATGTTGAAGGTTGGCGGAGGCTGCCGCTCTCCCTTGTTGGGCGTGCGGCCCTGTTCAAAATGATGTCTCTTCCCCGCTTCCTCTATGCCCTCCAGAACACCTTGGACTGGGTACCGGCCAAATACTTTCGGGAGGTCGAAGGCCTCCAACGGACGTTGCTGTGGGATGGGCGGCCGCGAATAGCTATTTCAAAGTTGACGCTCCCATGGTACGATGGGGGCATTGCGCTCCCAGACATCCGACGGTACTATTGGGCCACGCAGCTGAGCGCGATCAACCATGGGTTTTACGGCCCTGCCCTCAGCCCTGGGTATGCCCTGGATAGGTGGCTGCTTCGTGGCGGCAACTACTACAGGGCGTTGTATTCGCGGTCCTTAGACTCGTCCCTCACGGGGCCCACAGGTGTGGCGGTGCGTGTATGGAAGATGGCGACTGATTCGTTGGGCTGGAAGGATAGGCTCACCCTCGCTACCCCATTGTTTGAATCGGAGAGATTGGGAAGACTCTGGCATACGAAGGGCTTTGATAAGTGGGACCTGATAGGTATATCCAAGGTGGGAGATGTGCTGCATAAGGGGAGGGTGAAGTCCTTCGAGGAGTTGCAGACTGAGTATGAGCTAGGGCCCTCAGAGTATTTCAGGTATATCCAGCTGCGTCACGCCCTCCGATCAGTCCTCGTGGAGGGTGAGAAGGTGCCGGAGTCCTCTCCCCTTGAGGACCGAGTCCTTGATGGTCATATGCCCGAGAGCACGATCTCGCTCATATATAAGAAGTTGATTAACGTCCGGGCAGATATGCTTTTGGGGCTGAGAGAACAGTGGACTAGGGATGGCCTTGAGTTGGATAATGAGGACTGGCAGTCAGCGGTTTCTTCTCCTAAGGAGGTTGCGATCCCGTCGCGTCTGCGGCTGGTGCAGCTTAAAATACTGCACCGGGTGTATGTGACGGGGCCAAGGCTGGTCCACATGGGATTCTCGGAGGACGGCCTGTGCAGAAGGGGATGTGGTATGGTGGGTACTTTCCTGCACATCATTTGGGAATGTGGTGTCATTGTGGAGTTCTGGAGGAGAGTCCATGCAGTTATGGGGGAGGTGACGGGCACTGCGGTACAGCCGGAGGCGCGGTGTTGCCTCCTGAACGTCTGGGGGCCCACTGACCTCGATGAGGCGCAGACCCAATGGGTGACTCTGGGTAACATGGTAGCTAAAAGGGATATCGCGCGATTGTGGGGCTCCTCGGGACCCCCTACACTGACCGCGTGGAAGGAGAACATGGACTGGAGCATGTTTAGGGAGAAGACGGTCTACTGCTCTAGAGGTCGCCCCCGGAAGTGGCACGCCATCTGGGGGCGGTGGAACCAATACAGGGGGGGAATATGTCTTGCCCCGGATCTGGAACCTCCTGAGGAACAGCTTTCCCCCTGACCTACTTTCCAGCACAGTTTGGTTTTAGGAACCGTTTTGGGCCTCTGCTGTCCCCCTTCTTCCTCCGTACACAGTCTTGTAACTAGTAGATGAGTGGGGTCCGGCCTCCCCTGGGGGCTTTCGCCATGGGCTTTCAATGTTCTGCCTTGCTGGGGTTTGTTGTGAGTTTTTTTCTGTGTTTATTTAAAATTGGACCTTTGCATTACTCTTTCAACTGTATTGGGGACACATCACTGTATCTAACTCTCAATGCTGCCGAACCTTCGGGCTGTCGGCTGAATAGCTGTGTCCTGAATTTTGAAATAAAGGTTTAAAAAAAAAAAAATATATATATATAATTCTAATCCTAACTTGTTTTGTAGTTTGCCTATGTAGTTCAGTCTGCAGGGGCATCTAAGTAGACGGATCACTCCTTCTGTATTACAATTAGTGTGTTTAAGGAGTTTCCATGGTGTGCGTAAGCCCAGTTCTGTTTCAGATGTTGTGAGAGTATAAGGGCAGACTGAACACGTGCCACACGGGAAATGACCTTTGACAGGTGGCAGAGTCCATAATGTGGTTTGATGCATCTTGCCTTATTCAGACCGAGGTCTTGTGTGGACAACCATATCTCTTATATTTTTACTACGTTTCAAGGCAAACAAGGGCTTGGATGAATTCATTCCTCCTGTACTCAGAATTGGCCAGTCCTATTCACTAACCTTTTGACTGTATTAGTCAATTGACTGTACGTGCTTGCACAGACAAGCCTGTCTGTTTTTTGTTTCGGATGTGAGTCTAGTAGAGCTTATCTGTTATTATTTTTGGCTGTTTTTGCCGCTCTCTTGATGAGATTGTGGGGGTAAGCTTTTTGCGTTAGATGGGTACTTAATGTGGCTGCATGATCCAACAGGTAGGTTGTTTGTCGGAGCCTGTGGGTGAAAACTGTTGAAGCAGAGAAGAGAGTTCAGGGCCATTAGTTTCTTATAGAGTTCACAATAGATAACTCCGTACTTTGGATATAGTAGAAGGTCTAGGAAGGGTAGAGATTCCTTGCTAAATTCACACGTGAAACGAAGGTGAGCATTTCTGCAGTTTAGTCATGCAGAAAAGGCTGGAGAGTTTCCAGGTCGCCTTCCCAGACAACCAGAATGTCGTCTATGTACCTCTTCCAAACCATCAGGTTCTCAGTATAGGGATTGTGTGGAGGATAAATGTGAGTAGACTCAATATCATGCATGTAGAGAGTCGCCATACTAGGGGCAAAAGTGCTCTCCATGGAAGTACCAGTGGTCTGCCAGTATAGCTGATCTTGGTATTGGAAAAAATGATCCTTCATGGCAAGTGTTGAGGAACCCATAACAAAGGAGGTGGGTGTCATATCTTCCCGTGTCTTCAGATCAGGTAACTCTGTAATGGTTCTTAGAGTGTCTGTGAGAAGGTGGCCTGATATATGCTGTCCACTAGTTCTAGTGGGCACCTTGTATCAGTCCAAACAACCCCTTATGGTGATAGGTTAAAGACAACCTTTATTGAAAGCTATCCTAGTGGTAGCTATGGAGAGCAGCCTTCAGGCTAAGTCTTGAAGGAATGTAAAGCAGCTAGTTTTACCAGTCTATAATCTCTTGAATGATCAAATGAAAAGACAACCACACCAGGTATATATTCAAAATATATGTTTTTAAGATAAAACACAACTATTTTCAGTTCCTGGCTAGCCTCAAGGTTTTTGTTTGCCTTTTTCATGTACTCAGCCATCCTGGAGCGGAGACCAAGTACATAGTCCACTATGTCTTGCTTTGGGGGCTTGAGAGGTAACTCCCATCCTTCCTTCACCAAACACAATGGACCCCTGACAGGGTGACCAAACAGAAGTTCAAATGGGCTGTAGCCAACCCCCTTCTGAGGCACATTCCTGTATGCAAATAAAAGGCAGGGCAAGAGCAGGTCCCATTTTCACCTAAGCTTCTCTGGGAGTCCTTTGATCATGCCCTTTAAGGTTGTGTTGAATCTCTCAACTAAACCATTGCATTGTGGGTGATAGGGTGTGGTGAATTTGTAATTCATTCCACACTCCTTCCACATAGCAGTTAAGTAACTTGACATAAAGTTTCCACCTCTGTCAGATACTACCTCCTTAGGAAAGCCTACTTTTGAGAACACATGCAAGAGAGCTCTTGCCACTACAGGTGCTGTAGTGGTCCTTAGGGGAATTGCCTCTGGGTACCTGGTGGCATGATCCACCACCACCAGCATAAATCTGTGCCCAGATGCTGTTTGGGGATCCATGAGACCAACAATGTCAATCCCATCCCTCTCAAAGGGAACCCCCACCACAGGTAGTGGTATAAGGGGGGCCTTTGTAGTGCCACCTGCTTTGCCACTAGCTTGGCAGGTTACACAGAGGTAACAAAACTCCTTTGTGTCTTCAGACATGTGGGGCCAGTGAAAGTGAAGAACAATTCTGTCCCAAGTCTTTTTCTGGCCCGGTGTCCTGCTAGGGGAATATCATGGGCTAGTGTCAATAGGAAACCCCTAAACTTTAGAGGTATAACCAACCTCCTGGATGCACCAGGCTTGGGGTCTCTACTCTCTGAATATAGGAGTCCATCATCCCAATAAACTTTATGGGTGCCGCTAGCATTCCCAGCAGCCTCATCAGCAGCTTGCTGTCTGAGGGTTTCAAGAGAGGGGCAGGTTTTCTGCTCCTGGCTCAGGTCAGACCTGGAAGGGCCCCCTGTCCCCAAGAACTCAACCTGGTCACTTTCAAGCTCCTCTGGGACAGTTCCTTGTTCAGGCTCAAGATCATCTCCCTAAGGAGACTGATCAGTATCCTGAGACAGGTGGGAAGGCTCTGCCTTAACCCTTCTGCTCCTCCTCTTCTTGTGAGGCACCTGGTCCATTATTCCAGATTCCAGGGCCTGTCCAGTGTTAGACATTTTAGCCTGTGACCTAGTCACAGCAAAGACATGTGCAGGGATCCCTAACATTTCTGCATGTGTCCTGAGCTCCACCTCAGCCCAAGCTGAAGTCTCTAGATCATTGCCAAGCAAGCACTGTACTGGTAGGTCTGCACTTACCGCAACCTTCTTAAGGCCAGTTACCCCTCCCCAGGAGAAGTTAGCAACTTAGCAACTGCCAGAGAATGGTCTGTTCTGACATTGCTAGCATTGGTCACTTGTTACATTTCACCAAGTATAATCTGCCCAGGATCCACAAGATCGTTTCTCACCATTGTGACACTTGCTCCTGTGTCCCTGAATGCCCAAGCTTCTACTCCATTAATTAAAGGCTGCTGTCTGTATTTGCCCAGGTTACTGGGGCTCACAAAGGGGGACATATCCATGCCCCCATCACTGACAAGCACAGCCTGAGTTGGTACTCTGACTAGGCCAGAGTCCATCCCAGAACCCAGGGTCAACCCTACTGCACCCTTATTCTGTGTATTCCCACCACCAATTGTAACTGCACTAGGGGGAGCAGGTGCCTTAGGGGCATTGGTGTGGGCTGGAGTATTTTCTTTGGCCTTGGTGCAGTCACTAGGCCAGTGAGTTTTCTGTTTACAGATTTTGCACCAAGGTTTCTTTTGGTGTTTCCCTTTGTTAGCCTGTGAATCCCCACCTGAAGAAGATTGTTGGGGCCCTAGTGAAGACGTCTGGTTTTTAACCTTGTCCCCACCCTTATCAGAGTTTTTGGAATCTTGCTTCTTTGGGTCACCACCTTGGTTCTGTACCTTCTGCCTCACCCTGGTTCTGACCCATTTGTCTGCCTTCTTTCCCAATTCTTGGGGAGAGGTCAGATCAGAGTCTACCAGGTACTGGTGCAACAGCTGATTTTGACAGTTATTAAGAATCTGCTCCCTCATTATCAGATTGTACAATCCTTTGAAGTCACACACTTTACTGCCCAATAACCAACCTTCCAGAACCTTAGCAGCACAGTCAACAAAGTCAACCCAGTCCTGATTTTGTGCTTTTTGGGTGTCTCTGAACTTTAACCTGTATTGTTCAGTGGTTAGGACAAACCCATCTATTAGAGCACTTTTCAAGACGTTGTAGTCATCAGCATCCTCTTCTCTTCCAGTGAGGAGCTTGCCTCTACCTTTGTCTGCAAAGGAGAGCCATAAGATTGCTGCCCATTGACCTTGAGGGACCTTCTGTACTTTACAGGCCCTCTCCAAGGCAGTTATCCATTTGTGGATGTCATCCCCACTCTGGTAGGGAGGGACAATCTTACTTAGGTTTCTATGGTCATAAGACCTCTCCCTATCTCTAGGGAAATTGCCACCACCAAGGGACTCTAGTCCCTGCTTTTTACTAGCTCTGTAGAGCTCTAGGGCTTCCCTATCTAAGGTCATCTGCTGCTTTCTGAGGTTGAACTTGTCTTGCTCGTACTTCAGCAGTCTCTCTCTCCTCTCCTGGGAGGTTTCCCTCCCTCTGTGAGAAGAAACAGAGGTTCCTATACAGGAGTTAGACTGGATAGATCCCCTTGACAGAGATCTATCCCTTCTAGCCCCATTGTCAGGCCTACCAGGAGGAATAAAGGAAGTGGCATTATTGTCATCCTCCTCATCATCATCCTGGAGGTCTGTGTTCACCAGAGTCTGGTCATTGTCACCAGTCTGGTCAGCATTAGAGGTAGGGTCAGGGGAAGTATTACCCCTAGGCCCACCCTCACCTGCTGTCCCACCCACACTGTCTACCTCATCAGGCCCACTAGGTCCTGTAATATCATCCAGTTTCAGTATCTTTATGAGATGCTGGGTGGATGGACTTTTGCCTGTCTTCAGCTTCCTAATGGAACATAAGGCCCTAAGCTGAGCAAAGGTGAGATCCTCATATTTATAGGGAAGGAGCTCAGTGGTTCCTGGTAGGGACCCACTGGTTCCTGGCTGGTTAGACATTACTAATGTGGTGTGGTGTATTGCACTACCTACACTAGTGTGGCCTACTAAACTCTCTTGAGTTGTAGAAAGGGTGTACTATCCCTTAACACACAACTTTAAGTTCAGTAGAACTTACTGTAGCTAAACTTGATATTATATGTACCTCAGGTACCTCTAGTGGTTTTCAGTTGATCAATTCAATTGAGATTATCTGGTAAAACAATAGCAAGCTGGAATCCCACACGCTGCACACCAATGTGAGAAGGTGGCCTGATATATGCTGTCCGCTAGTTCTAGTGGGCACCTTGTATCAGTCCAAACAATCCCTTATGGTGATAGGTTAAAAACAACAATTATTGAAAGCTATCCTAGTGGTAGCTATGGAGAGCAGCCTTCAGGCTAAGTCTTGAAGGAACGTAAAGCAGCTTGTTTTACCAGTCTATAATCTCTTGAATGATCAAATGAAAGGACAATCACACCAGGTATATATTCAAAATATATATATTTAATATAAAACACACCCCTCTAGTCTCTTTATGAGACTGGAGTTCGAAGTACTTTGTTTACAAGTGAGCACGCATCAGTAATAGCACAAATACACGTTTGGGCCCTTGGGGCGTACTAAACCATATACCAAAAAAGTGGTATAAGAACCACGACTGGAATAGACACTAGGCCTATAGCCTGTAGAATCACTGGGACCCCAAGGAACCACCCAAGGTAGTGACACAGGGGACCCACGGGGACTGTATGCAGTGTGTAAACACAACCGTGGGTTCCCGTTATCTTCTATGGGCAATGTCGCGGTTGGAAATTTAAAGATTAGGGACACTTCTAATCAAGTCTCGAACAAACCCTTTTGAACTTAAGAAGTTCTAGGGCTATCACCCACGTGAGCACCGGAGTACTCGAGTTACCTCACCCAGGGAAGCTGGGTGCATAGGTGTCTTTTGGCGTCGGGTGGGGTTGCGTCGTCGATTTCAATGGAAGCCTGCTAAGAACAGCTGCTGCCGTGATGAGGTGAAGTGTCCGACGAGATCCAAGCCTGTATCTAGGATGGAAGGAACCTGGAAGCAGAGAGGACAGAGTCTGGGTCACTTGCCAGTGACCGAGGGCAGGATGGACCAATGCCCACAGATGTCGGGTGCTTCAGGTGAGTTGATGGGTGTCTTGACTCTTCAGCCACGAGGTCCAGGAGGCATCGATAAAGTCCATGAGCCGGATTCGAGCTGTCCCACAAAGTCTGTCGAGTGCTGTTGCGTCGGCGACCAGAATGGACCCAACAAGCCTTGGCAATGGCAAGTCACTGGAATTTAGAGAAAGGACTGCGTGCAGATCAGCAAGGTCTGAGGGACTCACCCAGTGAGGGTAAGTCAGGGCACATCTGGAGCAACCAGGAAAGCCCAAGTAGAAAAGGAGTTGCCTTTGTGGGGACCTGCTAGCCAATGGGCTAGTGATCGCGAAGGAGCCTCAAGCGGTTGCACTTGAAGCTGGCCCACGGGTCACTCGTGGAGTGTAGGCCAACAATCTTTGGTGCAGGAGGTGATCAAGGCTGGGGCTACTCGGAGCCCAAAGCACAACTTCGAAGAGGACCAGGAAGATAGTGTTGCTGCAAAAGTTCACGGTGTCCAGGGGTCATGGTTCCACGTCATCCACGATAGCCACGGGCCTCAGCTTTGCTGTGGACTCAGGATAGCCTCGGGGAAGTCTGGAAATCTACCTCTGGTGATGCAGAGACTTCGGCGTCCGGCGGGAGCTTCAGCGATGCAGACCGGTCAGTTGCTTCTTTGGTGCCTGCCAAGCAGGGGAGTCACTCCTTGACCCCAAGGGAGATTTCTTCAGTCTTCTAGTCAGGATAGAACGTCGAAGGTCCAGGATGTACATTGCAGAGTTTCATCCAGGGTAATCTAAAGTCCTAGGGACTGGATTCCTATACCTATAGTAAGTTTAGGGGATGGACTAACTGTAAGGCCCCACCTATGGGTGGGCCAGGAAAGAGGGGTGGTTACTCCCATTTCCTTTGTCCAGTTTCACACCAGAGCAGGGGCAGGTAGCCCCTGCAACCGGTTTGAACTGGGCTATGCACAGGGACACCAAACGTGCCTCCAGTGCAGGACTTCAAAGCACCAGAGAGTGCTCCCGTCCAGTCCCAATACACATCTGCCTACAGGAAACCTATTGTTCAGGCCTCCCCTGCCGGAGTTTCGGTCAGCAGCAGGAGACCAGACCCGTGTCTGTGGCAGAGGCATCCATTTTGTGATGCCAGGGCTCAGGAAAGTCCAACCGGGTTTAGCCAGTGTGAACATGTCTCTCCCTCTAGAAGGGTGGAATGCTACCCCTGCCACCAGAACTGGTGGGGGGGGTAGTATTCCAAAGCATTTGACACCAAACACAACATGTTTTGATGCAGCCATCCCAAAGTTAGCATTTACCGCGAGGTTATAATGCACTTAAGAGTATATGGTATGGCTATATCACAGAACAGCCATAAGGAAGTATTTCCGAAAGCTGCAGAGGGGCTCAGCCCATGCTTGGGCACCCTCTCACATAAAACCAAGCACTCTGCCTTCAGGATTGTCAAGGCCTGCCATAGGAGTGGCTTATAGGTTTATATGTGTCTGTATATGGTAGTGATATAGGTAGCCTATACCACTGTAAGGGGTGCAAGCACACCCTTACCCAGGCTGCAGTAGCAGACCTGGGGTGCCATTTTGGAGTGCTTCCCAGGGGTGGCATAATACATGCTTCAGCCCCTGGTAGGCCTCTGTGGTACCTATGCCCTAGGTACATAGTATACCATATACTAGGGGCTTATAAGGCACTCCAGAATCCAATTAGATATGTACCTAATGTACATGGAAACCATTTTAGAGAGGAAGCAGCTATGCTGTGGTCCTGATTAGCAGGGCCACAGCCAGACTAAGGTCGAAAAACAGTGAAACACCAGCAAAAAGTGGGGGTACCCATGTGAAGCAGATCCTACTCTCCTACAGTGTCATCTTGTGGAAAATTGGTATAAAGGGACTCCATGTCATATGATACCATGACATTCCGTCCTGGGTCAAAAGGAATGTCTGTTAATATGTTCAGTATTTGTTTGGTGTCCTGGAGTTAGGAAGGCATCTCCAAAACCATAGTTCGTAAGAACCAATCCACAAACTTTAAAAGTGGTTCTAATAAGGACCCAATTCCTAATACAATTGATCTACCTGGGTGTGGAAGTTGTGTAGATTTATGGCTTTTCGAGAGAATGTAAAATTAAGCGATCTTCTAATGAGTGGGTTGTAGAAAATGTGCTTCGCTCTTAGTGATCCATCCTGCCTCCTTCCCTTTCTCCACCAGAGTTTTTATTGTTTTCTGTAGTCTTTGGGTCGGATCCTTCTGTAATGGTTATAGTATTTGTCGTTGGTCAATTGTCGGTGATCTTCGCAGTCCATGATCACTGTGGCTCCTCCTTTGTCAACTGGTTTGATAATATTGTGGGATCTGGCCCTAAACCTTTGAGGCACTGCATTTCTGACTTAGAGATGCTGCAAAAAGGATGTTTTGCATAGGATTTTTGAGATTCAAAATTTCGAGTGACTGCCTTCTCAAAGGTTGCCACTCCTGGGTTGGCCAAATGAAGAGGCGGATTAAAGGTGGATTTATTCCTCAATCCTGTGTTCATACTCCTGTCAGTTTCTCCATCAGCCGTTTTGTCAAAGAAAAGAATAATCTACTTTCCCGGAAAAACTGTGACAGTTCCATATGGGTCGTGAAATTATCTCCTAAATGTGTGGGGACCCAACCTAGACCTTTGTCAGGAAAAGGCAGAGGTGTGTGCACTGCAAAGACTCTCCTTTAAAGTTTGCTTACTGCAAAGACAGAAAGGGGTATAAGTACAAGACCTCTGACACTCTTAAATCAGAACCCTCCTTGTCTGAGGACATTCTTCCAGGAAGAAGATCAGGATGGTGTAGGAGGAACTGCCACTCTGCCTGTTGTTTTGTTGTGCTAGCCTGCTGATTGCTGGTTCTGTCCTGGGAGTGAAGGACTGGACTTTGCTTTCTGTATCCTGCTTCCAAGGCTCTCCAAGGGTTTGTGTGTGCTTGACTCCTGTTAAGAAGTCTCAGAACCATCAAAGACTTCACCTACCAGTGTCTTGGCTCTTCTGCTGAGAGTCCTGACTTACCAAGTAGTGCCAAATCCAATCCCTGGACCTCTGGAAGTGGAATCTGTAACCATTATCTCTGTATCTCATCCAATCAATCATTTCATTTATAAGGGCTGCTGACCTTCAGAAGACTCCTCAAGACCTGGCTTTTCGAGTAGTAGCAGCACCCCCCACCCCCAGCACCTTGAGACCCTCACGGGTAAGTAACACGCTTTATAAATGACATGATTGATTGATTGATCAAAAATAAATATATAAGTCAACTACCCTTCCCTCCACATCTGAATTATATGTAATGCAATACCTGGATGGGCACATGGGTTACTAGGAGGGCATTTGGTGGGTGACTGCATGGTGCAAGTTTTCTAATGTGTAATTTTGATGACAATTTACCTGAGAGAATTAATAAATTTAGCAATACTCATAGTCGTAACTGATGAATTAATAATAATGCACTTGAAACGAGATGATTACTTAGTTTCAAAGCACAAATATTCATGAAAATAGTTATTCCACATTTTCGAGTGAGACACCATTTATTTTAAAATGGATGCAGTCTCTGTGTAAGTTCATCTTGCTCCTGTCTCTTCTTCCACTCCCAAACAGTGAGCCACTGAAAATAATCTCTCCCCACAGTTTCCGTGGAGCATAGAAATGTTATGCTATTAAGGGGCTAACTGAATAGAAAGCATGTATTGTGAATGAAGCTTTCAATCGTGGAGCTAATATATCATTTTGAAGGATTTCCGGTGGAAGTTCCAATGGAGGTATGCAAGAGAACATAATACTAAGGGGACGATTCCGATCTCGTTTGGAAAGGCTCCGAATTGGATGTGGAATTGCCTAAACTGTTCTGGAGCCCTTGTTCCCGACCGCATCGTACACAGTTCCGAAAGACAAAGTACAATGCCTTGAAAGCCTTAGCGCTGACCGAATCGTTTCCAAAAGGCATACGGAGAGATAGGGCCTTCCGGAGCCGAATCGTGCAGCTCTATGGACTAGGTTTTCAGAGCAAGCAATTATGATGAACGATTCGGACAGCCTTCCGAATTTGGTTTGCCCGGATCAAAAAAGGTACCGGAGTCTGTATTTGAGGGCTTGTAGCAGTCCCCCCTTCACCCGGGGCCCTCTGAATCGGGCCCATAGGTGAACCCATGGGTCCCTTCTTCCCAACCATGCACAGTGTGGCAGGTACCATGGGGTGTCCGCTACAGGGGGCACGATTATCCCCAAACACCCCTTTTGTCAACGCGAGTCTGTGTACGCATTCAGTACACATGCTCCCATTGAAGTCAATGGGAGTCTGACCGAATTGTATCCGGATGCATTCAAATGCATCGTACTTGTTTGTTCGTACTCCCCAGACCCGAGTCGTGCGGAAAGCTTTCCGGACACGATTCGGTCCAATGCTTTCCAAACGAGATCAGAATCGGACCCTATGAATTATTGTTTGAGAAATGTTTCATATTAAATTGTACATATCCGGAGTGTATTTGCTAAGGAAGCAAAATGAAGATTTCTGTTACCTTATGGAATGGGTTAACATTAAGAACTTTATAATTTGCATAGCTGTTTTTGATTTGCCAATGCACCCTAACCATGATAATGACACGCTGAGTTCGCCGTTTTATTAATTAATATGCACAAAGTGCATATAAAAAACTCTGGTTTTGGGGGTTCATGGGTGACTTTCCACTTTCCACCAGATACTCTGTCTGATTAGTATGAGCTTTTCTCCCTCCTATAGAATGCCATCAGTACATTTCATGAGTTTGACAGTTATAATCTCTTTAGCTTTGTTTGCTCAAAATAGAAAATTTCTTATGCTTTGATATTCTGTATTTGTCTGGTAACTGAGCCTTCATGGCAGTCTTACTCATTTCTTTGTATTGTTCTTGTTAATAATTCTGTAATAAATCAATTTTCTCTATACTGATCTGAATCTGAGTCATTTAGAGATTTCAGTTTTATTTTGACTCTGACTCTGCTAAACTAATGAGCCAGGGATGGGGAGTGTAGTCTCTTACCTCTAGATCAACAACATAACTGAAGCCGATTTTCCTAAGATTAAAATGGCGGTACATGAAATATTGGGGCTCAGGTGACGAGTGGTGAGTGATTTGCGAAGTATGAAATTGTGATGATGGATTTCTTCCTTTGTGTTGGCTTGCTTGGGTATGTGATGATGATTGTGGGTTCTGTTGGTGGATTCATTTCTGTTGTGTTGATGTATTATTTATATTTGTAAACCCATTTGTAATTGAATTTGAGGCAGTTATCAAATTCATTGAAAATCCAAGATCTTGAGATATTAATTATTTGTCTATATTGTAGTGCATATCGAGGCATCACTTACACATCTGTAGGGATTCTGAATTAATGCTTTCCTTTACAGTTTTGGAGGCTTAACTTGAGTCATTGTGTTTGCCCAGAGTGCATGGGGTAGAGTTCATTGACTTGAAGATAGATTCTACTGGACAGAGATTGCCTAGTCAGAGTTCTGTATTTCTGTCATTCACTTCTGTTCGGATTTTGATTTCTTATTTTTGAGTTTTTAAGTTAGTGGTTTGAGTATTCTATTTGAAGTACTGACTTTTATTTCCTTTATATGAAAAACAGACATAATAATTTACAAAATTAAGTAGTTAACAGCGACGGCCCGTGTAGGGCGTTTTACGGGGGTGGTGACGTGGCGCAGAGGAGGGGCAGGGTGGGGGGTTGCAAAATGCGGCACAGCCGATTTCGGGTAAGTTACGAAAACAATTAATAAAACGAATTTCGTTGCGCGCGCTGCATCGCATTTGGCGATGCATCCCACACTAGGATTGGTGAGATGTCACCACAAAGCTGTGCTCTGATCAGTTGGTGGCTGACATAGGCACGCTGTGATCGGTGGACCTTTGGCAGAGTCGTGCTGGTATTGTTTAATCTTGCTAAGTTTGTGAATACCAGTTTATATTGTTTTTTAGGTCTCGCATGCGTGCTGCATAGGAGAGACCAAATGCCATCGGCACAGCTTTGGGGGCAAAAACGTGCACGCGTTGCATTGCTTGCAATGGCAATGCGTGCACGTCTGGCGATTTCCTTGCGGGAGCGTGCGGCGCCATATGGTGGCGCCATATGGTCGCACGCTCCCGCAAGGGAATCTCGCAGGCCCCTCCCCTGCGCGATTATAGCAAAAGGAAACTTTATGTGCTGGCTTTCCTTTGACCATCTCTAGATATTTCCTTCTTTTAGGTTTTTATAAGTATACCACCCAGGCTTACACATTTATGAATTCCAAAACAACCTAAACAAGCACTGGCATAGCCAATAGGTCTCGCTTTTGGGACCTTATAAGTATGTTTACTTTTGCTATAATCGCGGCACGTAAAGCGCGGGTGCCGCGATTATAGCAAAAGTAAAGAAATAGAAAAAAACATGTATTTCTTTACTTTTGCTATAATCACGGCACCCGCGCTTTACGTGCCGCGATTATAGCAAAAGTAAATATACTTATAAGGTCCCAAAAGCGAGACCTATTGGCTATGCCAATGCTTGTTTAGGTTGTTTTGGAATTCATAAATGTGTAAGCCTGGGTGGTATACTTATAAAAACCTAAAAGAAGGAAATATCTAGAGATGGTCAAAGGAAAGCCAGCACATAAAGTGATGGTAGAGGTCAGGTATTATACTTGTACCTGGATCACTGGATGGAATAAGTATGCCTCACCTGATGAAGCGTTACAATTTCCAATGGAGGGAATTTTTAATATTCTAAGTAGATTTTCTGAGACAAACCATGTATGGCATGAGAAATTCCCAGAACTACAGAATGTGAGGCGCTTAATAAAAAGGATCTCACATCAACAGAGAATGAGAGGGGAAAAAGACAGAACTATCAAAAAGTCATTCAGGGGTCGGCTAGAAAGTAAATTGAATCTTCAAGAGGAAATTTGATGAGAAGACATGTTAGAATGTGTAAAAATGCTATAGTTATTGAAAAGGAAGAAGGGAGTATGAGCATGTGTTTCTCCTACCCTCGCAGTCAGGTTCAGTCAAAGGAATAATTCCTATTTTGCAACACAAACAATGATCATTGATGACTTGAGTTGAAGAAGGGGTTTTTTATTGGCAACTGCCACTTTATCATTTCATTTGTACAAAACAATTCATTTTTGTTTGAGAGATGGAACAGCCAACACATGTTTCGCCCTTTGTGGCGATTTTAGCCAGGGCTTTCTCAAGGCTAATTATCGTATTCTGTAATCAAACGGTCAGTGCATTCATTTTCATTAATTGTATATGTCCCTTATTTAGTTGAAAACTTTTTAACAAGGACAAGAACACAAAACATAACAGGCAGTAGTTTGACATGTTATGAGCAAACCATTTCTGAAGCAGATAATATTTCTATTTGAAGGTGTAATGAACAGAATCCAGCAACACTGCTTCCAGTTTCAGACAAAAGTGATAAAGTCAAGGAAAATTAAATTTATGATGAATTGGTTAGACATAAAAGAAGTTCCTTAGGAACTGGCAGATTTAACATTATTTGTTGGCAGTTCTTGTCTGAGAGACCAAGACATAGGATTAAAAGCTGCATATGCGGTGTGCTATATCACAGAGACACTTGAAGCATCCTCTTCACAAAACATGACATCAGCACAGATGGTAAAATTGACAATCTCAACAACAGCTTGCTGTCTGTCAGAAAACGTGAATGTGACAATTTATACTGATAGCCAGTATGGTTGGTGCTGTTCATGATTATGGGCAGCTATGGTCACAAAGAGGATTTATGATATCTTTAGGCATGTATATATTGGACTTTTGGGAGAAATTCAGAAACCAAAAGAAGTGGCAGTTGTGAATTGCATAGTCCAGAAGGCTAGCAAGGACATAGTCACATTAAGAAATCAATATGCAGACCAACTGGCTAGAAATTCTGCCCTCCAAAAGGGTCAGTTGTTCAAAAGAGTGGAAATAATGATCTCACAATTTATACTGCACAAAATTCGAATAATGTGAATTGTTTCCCTATGGACTCATTGAAAAGATCTTTGGGTGATCCAAGGGATTTACAAGAAGATGCTCCTGAAAATGAGATTGGGCAAAAGGTAAAATTATCAGGATTTGTATGTAAATTGAGCCCTGAAATTTTTTGACACATTCAATGTTACGGTCCATGTGTAAATATTTGCATGATCAAACACCTGCAGAAAGAAATATCCCAGTTAGCATTTTTCGGACGTATTGGCAAAATACACAATGTTGACTTGTTGCTGAGCATGTGTGCAGTTGCTATCTGATATACCGTTTAAATAACATGAGTAAGAGGACAGTTACAGTTATGAATTACATTGTTAAATCAGGGGGCCAATTTACAAGATTGCAGTCGGATTTTATTGAGATGCCACATTGCAATGGATTTGAAGCATGTTTTACAAATGATCTGTCTGCTCTCCAAATGGATGGAGGCATTTCTCGCTAGGAGAGCAGACAGCATTACAGTTGCCAAATTGCTGTTAAGGCAATTGATTCCTTAATTCAGCCTCCCAACTTCTACTGAGGCTGATTTTGGTGCACACTTCAAAAATGAATGTGCTACAGATAACTTGTACAGCTCTTGACATCAAACAGAGTTTTCCCTGTAGCTATTGACCACAATCTTCAGGTTTAGTGGAAGTTACAAATGGCACTCTCAAGAATAAACTGGCAAACATTTGTGCTTCAACCAGTCCCAAGTAGTCTGTGGCTCTTCCCCTTGTTCTGATGAATAGGAGAAGTACTCGCTCACTTCACCCCTAACTTTGCCTGCCGCACAGTGCAACAGCCATACAAGCTGCAGTGGGATTACCGCCCCCAGCTTTCCAGGTCATTGCTTGGGTGTTGACCGGGTGCCATAGTGCCAGAAAGACAGCATAGGCATCCTGTGGGGCAGGACCCTCACTCACCCCACCCCTGACTTTGCCTGCCGCACCTTGCACCAGCCAAACTTGCTAAGGTGGGACTACATTCCCCAGTTTCCTGGCCATCACATGGGGGCTGAACGGGCGCATGAGCGCTATAAAGACATTGGATGTGTACCGCGGTACAGGACACGTGAGGGTCACGCCCGGGACTCTGCACGGGCCAAGAGCGGGTCCATCTGCACTTATCTGTGACTAGATGAGGCTGGACTGAGTTTGCCATCTTGGCCCTGGTTTTTCTTGACTTTGTTGCCACCTATTGTGTTTGGGCCTCCCATTATTCCAAGACTAGATCAGCACCTAGTCTGGACTTTTTCATTTAAGAAGTAAGTGGTTACTTCCCATTTGAAACTTAGTGTTCACATTTGTTCTTTTGCTCCCTGAGGTTCTTTTGCTGCCTAGATTGGAGGGTTATTGTTCTATGGGCCTAATATAAGGGCATTATCAGATTTAATGGTCAGTTTTGGAGAGTGAAAGATTGAGAGTGCGAAACCTGCAACGAATGCAAATCGCACTAATATTGAATAATTCCTTGTGCGAACTGTTGGAGTTATCTCAAAAGAAATAGACTTAGTGAAACGTCGTTTGTCCTTGGGTATGGTCGGGCCAAATGAGCTTGTTGAGGCAGCCACTTGGGTTACGAATAATTCAGTCAAGTAGCAGGAAGTGCAGGAGAGTCATTGTATTAGCGAGGCCCTAGACGAGCCCTCCTACAGGCACCCTCCTCATGTGCCAGCAGCAGCTCCTTCCACTATGCCATCCCCCCTTTAGTTTGTTCACCAGTAGCAAAGTGCAAAAGGAAGAATCTAAGGGCTGCAGCTGCTAACAAGTCCCCCTGCTTCTTCTGGCCCTGACGGCATTGGGGCTGGTGACAACTTTGCTTCTTTGGATGATACTTTTTGGGATCCCGTCTTGTATAAATTAGTATATACTGGTAAAGATTTATTATCACCACTTAGGGAGAGATCAGACATACTGGAAGGAAAAATTGAGAAAATAACCCCTCTTTGCCAAAACAAGCCGTAATCTATTGTGGTGGAGCCCCTTCTTTCTACCATGAGAATTTTGGACACTTGCTCAGGTGGCATATAGAGAAACCTTGCAAGCCTGTACATTTGTTAAACAAAGACTCCCAGGGTACTCCAGGATGGGGTGACCTGTGTGGTTATCACCAGGGTCTGTTACCCAGCATCTCTTACAAACCTCAAACTTTGTAAAACAAAACAAATTTTCTTCACATTTCTGTGATGGAAAGTTCTGTAATCTGCAGGGAGCACAAACTTCCACTCACTCAGCATTCCTCCAAGTCTCCCAATAAAAATGATACCTCACTTGTGAGGGTAGGCCTAGTGCCCGCGACAGGAAACAGCCCAAAACGGAACTTGGGCACATCACATTTTTCCAGTGAAAACGGGCCCTTTTTTCGCAATGTGCCTAGCTGTAGATTTTGGTCCCCAACATAGCCGGCACCTAGGGAAACCTAGCAAACCTGTATTTTTTTTTAAACTAGACACACAGGGGATTCCAGGATGGGGTGACTTATGTGGCTCTCACCAGGTTCTGTTACCCAGAATCCCTTGCAAACCTCAAACTTTGTAAAAAGTACACCTTTTCCTCACAGTTCCATGATGGAAAGTTCTGGATTCTGTGGCAAGCCGCAAACATCCATCCACCCAGTATTCCCCAAAGTGTCCCGATAAAAATGGTACCTCGCTTGTGTAGGTAGGTCTAGTGCCCGTGACAGGAAACGCCCCAAAACGTACTGTGGAGACCTCACAATTATCGACTTGGTTTTGCGTGCAAGACACCTGCATTTACCAAACCCAGATATTTGTGAAAGAAAACTAGACAACCAGGGGAGTCCATGGAGATGTGGCTTGCGTGGATCTCCCAAAATTTTCCTACCCAGAATCCCCTGCAAAACTCAAATCTAGCTAAACAAAAACCAATTTTCCCTACATGAGGTGACCCCCAAGCAGGGTTCCACTAGGGAGGGGTACAATTTGAAAGAGGATATTCTCCTTTTTCCAATGATACCTCTCCCATGTGTTTTGGTGCTTGGGGCTGAGATAGCCCCACAAGCACCGAAGCAGTGAAACTGAAAGGCTCATTTCAGTTTCAGTTTCAATGTAATGGCTTCAGCACGCCATGCGCGATTTTGTCATTACATTGGAAAAAAAATGCTTGAGGCGGTTGGGGAAGCTTTTCCCCACCTCCTGAATCAAAAAAATAATGTGAATCCCTCTGCTCTTTAAAGGAGAGGTATTTGGTGCTTGTGCACATGACGGAATGGTTCCGTCATGCGCACACGAGCACCATCATGCGCACCGAAACGGTTTATGATTGGAGGGCAATGATGGTTAATTTCTTATGTGTACTAATTGGATCTGTTTTTAATACTGTATCAATTATATTATTTTATGTACTTTAATGGCTGTTTTTAAGTTTGTGAATAAAGTCTATGAACTGAACCAAGCAGTACTCCTGACAGGAAAACAGTCTTGTCTCCCACTGAGGTGATAATGGACAGAGCAATGAGATGTGAACATGTTCCTTCAGCTGCGCAATCTTCAATAACTGATGAGATCATTCTGGATTATTGCAAAGGTCCGGCTGTGTGAAATTGGGTTGTTGGTTGACTGGAGTGTTAGCCTTGGTCAAGCAACAGCCACCATCCCTGGCAGGTTGAGCCACAAAAAGTCACTAAATTAAAATGCACTTATGTCTGAGTAACTTTGCACAAAAAGCAGTCAGGCTAAAATTAGAGCAATGTATAAAATATTTATCCAGCACACAAAGAGCAATAAATGTGAAAACACAGCACAAGAAAAATCCCAAACCAATTGAGAAACATAGAGTACATTTTAATAATGTATTTGACACCAAAATGATAAATAAGCAAACAGTTGAACCGGAGATATGATTTTTTAAAATTTCTAGTAAAAATGTGTGCCTTAAAGATCAAAGCGAACATCTAGCCATGTGAGACTGGTTCAAAGTAAAAAAAATATGACAGACGGCAATGAAGTGTGGGTCAGATACAAGAAGTCGATTTAGCCTGGTCAGTGCTTATAATCGGTCTTACAAGAAATACTGAGAAAAAGTTCTGAAAAGGAGAAGTTCAGCGGGGCAAGGCTGCAGGTGGTGTCCGAGGAGGGAGCGTCTTCATCAGGGAGACACTGGACGAAGTTGCAGGGAAGATTTCTATGTTTGGACTTAGCCACTTTTATGGAAGTCAAGATTCTCTAGCGGGATGAGGTAGAAGGCTGTAGTTGACAGGAGTTCCAAGAGGACAGATACTCCTTCGACTGAGCAGGATTTGTAGGTGCAGTGAAGAACATAGCAGGGGTTACCGAGAAATCAGGTCTACTGGCGATGTACCACAGGCAGATCGACAAGCAGGCTGGCCCCAGTCTTCCTTTGGTTCTCAAAGCTGTTTTTAGCTAGAACTTTTCAAAGCCCCAACATTTGGATTGTGGCTATCTAGGCACCTTTAGCATCACTTTCAATGGTCCAGAACTAGAGGGCCACCACTGGGAGGGGGGGTCTAGGAATCACTAGCTGGGTCCAGGTGCACGTTCAATATTGTGAGATTCTGTTATGTCCCTGTGGCTCTGAACAGGAGGACAGCACGCTATCCATTGGGCTACCTCTTGTAGTCCTGGGTTCTGGTGAAGAAGCAGAGCTTAACAAGCAGGGCAGGCCTCTGAGGGCTCAAGGCATGCTCCTGGCAGCAAAGCAGTCCTTCCAAATGAAGAAAAGCAGTCTTGTGACATATATTCAGCAGATCACAGCAGCAAACAGACCTCTGAGAGGCCTTCTGTAGGTCCAGAAGGTGACCTGAAAAGTGGGTGTGAGGGCCCTATTTTTATACCTGATGCCTTCTTTGAAGTAAGAGACATTTCTCTTTGAAGTGAATGGAATTTCCTGTTTCCCCTGCCCTGGCTCCAAGCTGGCTGCAGAGATAGTACAGTGGTGACAAGTCCTTCGTGTGAAGGCAGAGCACTGTCTGGGTTGTGCCCAGCTCAGTACACCATCCTGCCAGCCAATGGCCCATTCAGGCACACCTAATCTCTCGATTGTGTGACTGTCTGAGAGGAGTTCACAAACTCTAACTGCCAACTACACCAAGCCATATGGCCTAGGACAGGCTGTGGGCACCAAATGTCAAGAAAATATAATCTTTCTAAAAGTGCCATTTTCAAAATTGTAAGTTTAAGAGTATTTTTTAATTGTAATTTCATAGATACCAAATATGAAGTGCTTATCTGTTCCCAATCAAATGTTAGCACTCACTACATGTAATACGGCATCACAATGTTATCCTAATGGACCGATAGGCCTCACAGTAGTGAAAAGCTAATTTAGGAGTTTTCACTAGCCCAGCCGGACATGTCTAAACTTTCAGTTATATTGTACCCTGCCCTATGGATTCCTAAGGCCTACCTTAGGGGTGGCGTTTATGCAATGAAAGGGAAGTGTAAGGCTTGGCAAGAGGTTTATATTACCACGTGAAAATGGCAGTTTAAACTTACATTTATGTTGCAATAGAAGACCTGGGAAAAGTGTTAAGGTGTTATGTAAGTGGATTGCACAGGAAGAGCTGCAGGTCCACTAGTAGCATTTAATTTACAGCTCCTGGCTATTAGGAAATTAATCTGTTAATCGGGTGTAAGCCAATTTTACCATGTTATAGAGGGGAAAATACAAGCTCTTTAGCACAGGGTAAAGGTTTTGGGGAATCCAATGGAGAAGGCCAAGTACAACCCTGGCTTATGTGGTGAAACCAGTCTCTTATCAGGTGAACGTGACAGCAGAAGATTACAAGGACAAACCCTACCATTGATTAAATGTGGGAGTTTGGGTGGTGGTCCGGAAATCTGTTTGCAAGGGCTGTCTGGATGTACAATGGAGAGGGCCCTTCCAGATCATTTTAGCAACAAATAGTGCTGTCAAGTGTGCTGGACTGCCCCATTGGAACCACACTGCTCAAATGGAGCGAATGAGTGCAGTGGATGAGGTAAAAGATCACTATACAGAGTCTACTGACCAACCTCAAAGCCAAATTGAAGTCTGCAGCATGAATCCCGAGGGGGGTGAAGAATTTTCCGAAACTGGTGAAGATAAAGTGTGAAAACAAATGCTAAAGTTCCAAGTGAGCGAAAGTTTGGATGAGGAACCTGAGACTCCTGACGTCCAGTAACAGAGTGATTAGAGTGAAGAGCTGCTACAACACATAAGAGCAAATCATGAGTGGCAGCAAGAAGAAATCACTGATCAAAGCAGTGATGAATCACAGTTAAGAATTAGAGTGAGAAAAACCCCTCTTGGAAGAAAGAAATTCAATGTAAAAAAAAGCAGGTACAGGAGAGGTTGATCACAGAGCAAGTTCAGAGAAAAATCAAAACCTGTTGCTGAAAAATAGACTGTTGAAGACATTCCAAAAAGGAGAACTTGCAAAAGAAAGCATTCTTAACCAGAAATAGTCTCTAAGAGACAATTGAATACAGAAACTAGTTAAATGAATTGTGAGCTGCTAAAACACCAATCAGAAGGGGGGTTCCAAATCAAAAATATGCCTAGCCGGAGTGGATGTGTCTAGCTACAGTATAAGGAAAGAAACCAGATGAAATTGAGGAGGATTATTTTCAAATGAGCAAACGCCAAAATAGCTTTGAGAATAAATCAGATTTAGACAGACACAGAAAAAGAGCCACTCTGAAAAATGAAATAGAGACTTTGTATTGTTGGGGGTTTTGATGAGAAACATAAAAAGATACTGATAAGAGACTTTGCCAAATAACTGGTTTGTCTGAAATAATACTTGAAATCTAGTCGATCTATTATGAAGTGGTATATGAAGTTTCCAAGACTGAATTTTTTCAAAGACTGAAAGATGATACTAATTTTCCTTTTGCTTGTTTTTTTTATTATTGCTTTAATGAAATAAGAAGGAAATAAGTAACAGTCTTGTTTTAAAGTAACTATTTGTTGAATTTTTCCAATAAAAAAAAGGGAGACAGCTCATGCTGTACAATTATAGGGATGGCACTAGTAATCATAATCATACTATTATTTGTTGTGTTTACTGTCTCCTGTGGGAAATGTTTCAGTTCATTTACCTAGTATTAACGAAATTAGAACTAATGCTGAAGAATTTAAGAAAATAATACCAGTTCATGAAGAGTATGTTGTTAGTGGTTTTATGGGCAATATTTACACTAAAATGATTAGGGAATACATTGATATAATGACAGCTACCACATGATATCTTTGCACCTGCCTTCTTTTATCAGCTGGAGAAAGGTCAATTTCAATTCAAAACTTTATTTTCAAGAAATAAATTCTTACAGAAATATTGCACATTACCCGATTCACAAAAAAGCAATCACAAAGGTCATAAAATTAGAAGTGTGTAGTACACATTTAAGTCATTTTAACCAAAATGTGACTTTGACTAATAACCATATAACCACTTAAATTGTCCAACATTAAGACAAAGTAGATAGTTGACAATTCAGTGTTCCGCATATCTTCAAAACCCACTAAAAAACAAAAGATGCCAAATTAACCATTAATATGCAGCTCATTTTACTCAGGTGCAAAATTATATATCACAATCAAATGGGGCTCTCTAATTCAACCTTATTAACGTGGCCAAATTTCCTATCTCCGCAAGGCCTTGTCAGGTCATCCTCATAGTGCGGATAGAACTCACTAGGAACTTCAAACAGTCCTAAAAGAAAAGAAACATTTCAAATGAAAGAGGATTACAAATAAACAGCACCTTACAACACATTTTCCTCACATGTGCATAGTTGTTTGTCTCAACCATGAGATACTCTCTGAATGATCCTTGCTATCTGGGCCAAATTTCCCAGCTCCCAGTCCAGAGGCAGCCTTTTAAAAACTCGAGGTTAGCTTACCAATGCGAAACACCACACTGCCACGTAAAGCGTGCCGACCTTTTACCTTAGTTCACTAAGAGGGAAAAAGTCTAACCTGGGATGTTATAATTTTCCGCAGGTATAGACCGAAGTCAATGGCTACCTTCTTGTATCTAATGTCACAAAAACAATTTTAAGCCCATTTCTCCCGACTGTATCCTGTACTTTTTGGATATAGGCTGGAGAATCTTCTTCCTTTCTTCGAGGAGGAGTGCACAATCCATAAATAAATGTATCACTGAATATTTACAGGGGCATAGGCCATGGCCCTTATCTACTTGTGTTTGTAATCCTGCTATTCACCAACCTGGGTCGAATCCCACCGTCAGCTGCATAATATCATTCTGTAAGGACTTGTCTGGTATTGTATATAGTTATGGATAGAAATACATGCTGTCCTGCGATGCTAAAAAGGGGATGTGGTCTCTAGGTGGGGGTTTGTATCCCGTAAATCCCTCCAGTTTAGGCAGCCGTAGGCTAGGTTGTTCTCTGTAACTCACTTAATTACAGACAGGGGTCAAACTATGTACACACAGTTCTCTAGAAAACAGGAAGTATTGCACCAATGTCCCAGGTCATCCAGGGTTATCCTTTCCGGGGTCTTCCTGGGGGTTCACTTTCCCGGTGGGGAGCTGAGACGCCAAACAGAAGAAGAGGAAAAAAAAAGACAAGAAAACAAGTGGTAGGCCGCTGGCCTTTAATGCTTAATGGAAGGGGGTAGGGTTTGTGTACGCCTTCACCAGTGCCCTAACAGTGGGGTGTCTAGGTGAGGGATTAGGTGATTAGCTGGGTGCTTTCCTCAGTCCTGCCCACCAACCCTTTAGAGAAAAGAAGCGTGCTACTCGCACTTGCCTGTGACCACGACCCTCCGGGGCCGTGGTGAAGGGAGATCCAGCCTCCTCACTCGCCTCAGGAGTACTTGTCTCAAGCGCAGTGCTCTGGGAGTGTTCCTCATGTCTGCCGGTCGTCTCCTCCTCCTCTGGTTCTCCTGGGGCCGATTGCTCCCCGATACCACTCTTCTCCGCCTCTCTGCTTCCTCCGCCACTGTCCCGCCTTGTCCTCTCGCGCCGTGGTTCTTCTCCTTCTTCCGACTCCGGTAGCAGAACGCACGTCTCTCTCCCTGGTGTTCCTTTTCTCTCTCCCTCGTTTGTCGCGTCTCCGTCAGTATATGCGTCAACAACTAGCATGCTACCCTGACTTCCTGGTTGGGTGAGGTTCGCCGCCATGTTGGAAATCCCAGGATCGGCGGTGACCTCCTCACAGAGGATAAGTGAACTCTTAAATTTGAGATACTGAAGGTCCTCTTCCCAACTGGTTTCAATAGCGCATTGTCTGAGGGTGCTTTTTATGTGACTAAAATGAGCTACTGACCCCCCTCAGTGCGATAAACAGGAACTTCCAGGCGCTTCAACATTTCTATCACAGGGTTCCTCCTAGAAGGGAAGGTTGGCATCAACTCTGGTAAAATTAGCGTTGACAGTTTGTTGTCAGGAACCCCATTTTTAAAGGAGAAATAAAAGCCTAAAGCTCTGGCATCCGCCAGTGCTCTCCAGGCTACTGTTCTCAATTCCATTCTAATGGCTTGTATCATAGCATTTTTTGGTAAATCAAGGAGTAGTTTCAACGAATTACCCTCCAAACCTTCCCAAGCAACCCACCTATCTATTGCCAACACCTCTGCATTATAAAGAACCTGGGGTATTAGTTTGCCTTGTATCACATTAATTAAAGGCTCACAGGTATAGGTACCAAATTTGTGGTCAAACTTCTTGAAGCCATTCACTTTGGTTGATAGTGCAAGTCTCCGGGAGGCCACATGTTAATCCCACCTCAGATCATGTGAAAAGAGCATACCCAGATACTGATACTCCATAACCTGCTCTAACCGCACATTTCCTAAGAACCAAGCACAATCATTTTTTCTTTCTACTGAAAAACAAGGATTATGTTTTCTCAACATTTATTGTCAATTTGTTTTCAAGACAATAGGTGATCTGGGCATTTAATTCTCTTTGGAGCCCTATAGACATTAGATTCATCATTACCAGATCATCTGCGTACATAAGGCAGCTGGTATGCCTGCCCCCAATCTTTGGAGAGTAAATTTGTGTATTGTGTAATGTCTGGGGGAGGTCCACAATGAACAGACTAAACAGCAAGGGTGCTAAATTTCAACATGTGCGTTCTTACGGATTTCTTTTTCGATGTCAAGTAGCATTTTCTAGCTAATTTCAATCATGAGAAATATCTTTCCCATTATCTGGCTGTTTTAGTGAAAATAGTGAGAAAACAGAGGATTGCTTTGGAAGAGATAAAGGAAGAAGAAGAATTTAGGCATTCAGGTTTATATCCTAGACTGGAAATGGATCAGGAAAGAAGAGGTATGAGGTGTATAGTAAAGCCTAGTACTATAGATGGAGAGAGAGTAAATTTGTATGTGAACGTGTATGTGACATATCTTATGACATTAGTTAAGGTCTTTTGTCCAGAGGAGAACCCACATGAGGGGAGTTCAGTATGTTTGTGGAAAGGCTGCTTAATTTAATCTGCCGAGAAATTGGGTAGGGTCATGTTATTTAGCTGTGGTTTTCCCTAGAAATTATCATATGGAAGAATTGAATGTGGAACATATTTTAGGAAGTGTGAAATGAGGTTTTGAACAAGAGGGTCTAGATATTTTAGGAGCAATTATTCCTCCAATGGGAACAGCAATGAATGGTGTGAAAATTAGGCAATTGTGACCAATAGTAGATAGGCTTGCTCCAGGTACAGCGGGTCCTTTGGATTAATAAATGTAGAAATGATAGCAATCAGAGCAATGGTCATGGAGAACGCCCTTGCCTTGGATAGTCTTTTGGTGAAAGAGGGTGGAGTTTGTAAGGTAATTAAGGCTAAGAGGTGTTGCAAGGACAACCCAGACTATAGTGGAGAGAATTATTCTCTCATTACTAACATAGCCAATTTGAATCACAAGATTAATTCGCTGGAGGAGGGAGGTAAGACTGAGAGAGACTGTAGGATCCTGGATAAAGGATTGGGGAGTAGGTTTGGTAAAGCAGGTGAATGGTTAGGCCACTATTGGTGATGGTATTCTTCATTAAGTTTTAACTCCATTAATAATTGTTATAATATGTGTGATTACTCTATTTATTTTTATAAACATTGCTAGAATATATGGTTTGTAGCTATAACAGTATGAGAAAGAGCAACAATAAATTGTGGAAGAGGAAAAAATCAAAGCATGAGGATATGGACAATTACATGTATCAAGTTTAACAATGATTAAGGCAATTGGAGGAGAACGTTAGATTATCAAAGAAGATGAAGACTTCAACAACTAATGGCCGACTAAAAGTTTATTATTAATAGCATTAATACGATTATTTAAAAATAATCTGAGGATGAGATTGTGGATTTTTTCTAATGTGTAATAATTTTAGCGATGCATATAGTCGTAACTGATGAAATAATAATGACTTGAAACAAGATGACTATTTGGTTTAGAAGCATGATTAAAAATGAAAATAGTTATGCCACATTTTCAAGTGAGGCACCATTTATTTTAAAATATGCAATTTCTGTGTTAGTTCATCTTGCTCCTGTCTTTTCTTCCCTCCCAATCAGTGACCTGCTGAAAATCATCTCTCCCCAGAATATCAGCAGAGCAGAAAAATGTTATGACGTCAGGGGGCTAATTAAAAAGAAAGTATGTATTGTGAAGTAAGCTTTCCATTGTGTACCTAATGTATCCTTTTCAAGGATTTCTGTTTGAAGTTCTGATGAAGGCATGGAAGAGAACAGAATGTTATGAGTTACTGTTTGAGAAATGTTTCATATTAAGTTGTACGGAAGTTGTAGGAAGCAAGTGGAGGATTTCTTTTACATTAAGGAATTGAGTTAGTGTTAAGTATTTTATTATATACACAGCTATTTTTTAAATGTAACCATGATCATGTCATGCTGAATTTGCCATTTTATTGATTATTATGCATAATGTGTGCATAAAAAACCCTGGTTTGGGGGATTTGTGGGTGAGTTTTCATTTTTGTTTCTAAGACTGTGTCCAAATATTTTGAGATTTTCTCCCTCTTATAGAATGCGTTCAATATTCTTCATGAGTTTGAAAATTATAATCTATTTAGCTTTGTCTGCCTAAATAAGGAATTTATTATGTTTTGTGATTCTGTATTTATCTGTAACTGAGTGTTTATGGCATACTTACGCATTTCTGTGTAGAGTTATTATTAATAATTCTCTAATAAATCATTTTTCCCAATACTGATCCTGAACCGAGTCATTATGAGATTTAAGTTTTAGTTTCACTTTAACTCTGCCAAACTAATGATCCATGGATGGGGAGTGTAGTCTCTTACTTCTAGATTAACAAGAGAATTGGCCACATTTCTTAAGGTAAAAAGTAGATGTATAAGTGAATGAGTGAGGTTGCTTGCACTGACATGAGTGTCTGAGTTCCAAGATGGGATAGGATAGCTGGATTGCTGGATGAATGCATGGTTTCAAGTAAATGCCTGTATGAGTGAACCTGTAATGAACCTGTAATATTTTCCTTCTGATGCTACTGTCACCCTCTATATTTGGCCTCTTTCCCCCACTCTCAGGCTCACATGGTCTTTAATACTAAAACCAAATGATATGTGGATTGCATCTTTCTTGAAAGTAATAAGCTTGTGAGCAAGCCTGACAATGTCTTACAACCTTACCTCATACATCACAGCTCTCATCTACAATCTGGGCAACAACCTTGACCTCATTCTATTCACCAAACCCTTGCTAACATGCCACTTCCCAATCCCTTTCAACTGTAAAATTCTCCTCATTACACAGATAAAACAAAATGACCATCACATAAGGAGCCTCTAAATACATCCCTATTGAATCTCTACAACATACATCATCCGCCCTCTGTCTCCAGGCAACAGATTATGATGACACCCTCATTAACATGCAGTTCCACTCTGACATCCTCCTTTTATATTCCTTGAGGTTAATTTTTTCTCATATAAAGTGAAAGGGTATGTGGTGTTTATACAGGATCACAAGGAGACAGCGCAGACCAGAGGCAACCCATGAGTGGGTATAGGGAAAATTGTAGTAAGCCATGTGGGAGAGTGTAGCAGTAACCAGGTTTGGAGGGCATTTGAAAAGAGCTGAAGAGACATATTGAAGTAGAAGGGCCAGAAAGGATACAGCAGAGAATCACATGGAGGGCAAAGGAAGATTGTAATGGTGAAAAGAAGGCTTGGCATAAGAAAAGGCTGCATGAGGATCCCTGCAAAGGTATAAAGGAGGGTGAGCGTACACCCCTAGGGATGCAAATAGACTAAAAGGTGCAATGGTAGTATGCAAAGATAAAAAGGCCAGCCGGAACTGCAGAACTGTATGGGGGTTATAAGGAAATGCCAGCAGTCAGAATGGTGCCGCTGAAGCAAAAGGATAGATAATACAATTAGCCCACAAGAGAGAGGACAGTGTTCATGAGGGGATAAAGTAAAGCTGCTGGGATCATGAGAGAAGAAAATTGTAAACTTAAAAAGACAATGAAAATACTGCAGGTAGCCATGACTGCTAGGGATGGTCATGGGGACCACAAAGGTTTGATGATTCACAAATCCCAACTCTTATTTTGGGCCACAAGTGTAATAAAGCAACAATGTATTTCATCCCACTTAAACAGACTCTGAGGCCCTAATTATGAGATTGCTGTAATTTTGTGTGGGGATAACAGGGACCCGTAGTCTTGGTATCCAACTGCTACATGCTCCCCAAATTCAAGCAAAGGCAAGTTTTCTTCCTGTAACATGGAATAACCACATGAGGCCTAAGATAATGATTCCTTTACTGTTGTGTTTTCTTGACTCTAGCAAGAAACTTAGAGACATCAACCTACTTTGTGAAGGCAGAGAATATCTGAAAAGGGCTTTGGAGTTGTGGCAGTGAAGTGGGGGCAATGGTCAAGAGCAGGCTTGTGCCTGTCCAGGGGGAGCATTGTCTGCTTCCCCATCATGTTGCAGGAGTCAGGCAGGAGCTACTCTGTGATGCTGTCTGCAGCGCATGGGTCCGAAGCAGTAAAAAAAGAGCTGATTTTGTAGACTAGATAATTCTGGGTTGTGTGAGATTTTGAAATCATCTTTTCAGGCCACATTTCACAGTTTGTAATGAGGGCCTTAGTATTACTTCTCCTTGACTTGGTCTTGGGGGAGAACAAGTACACTCACACTTCCTTGCCCAAAAGTGGAGCATAAATAGCTCCTGTTACCACTAAGCAAATTAGAAAGAGAACTCTCTCCCAGTGTTTGTGAATACCGGGAGAGATTTTGTTTAGAAAAAAGAGATTGTGGGACATCATTGTCATCTTTGCTAGGTTGGTCAACTGCCCCATTTTCTATGGGACTACCCACCTTTAAGAACTTTATCACATGCCCTGTGCCCAGCTGATGCAAAACATCAAATATCTGTGGAAAATAACAAAATCCCCTTGAAAAACTGCAATTAAAGGAAAATTATGGTTGAACGGTTGTCAATAGTGACTACAGCCCAACATCTAGACAGAAATGAAATGTAAAAGCATAGGTACTATTGCAACATTATCTCCCAATACCGCCTTATTCTTCCCTGCCATTTACTCCATTGCAATCATGACATTCTCAATGAGACTTACCTCAAACATTAGACATGCTGTACGTAAGTCTAGAAAAAATAATTATGTTTTATAAAAAGACCAAAATGAAAGGAGATTTAAGGTTGGTGGGGAAATAAAAGTTGCCACTGCACAAAATTTAAATTTCCAAGCTAAAATAAAATTGTATCCTTAGCTCCCACTCATGTGCTACTCTCATTTTCCCTTAAGTCCCTACGTCAGAAAACAAATATCAACGTCAATCATGTTTTCATGCATATAATAACACATCGCCAGGAAATTCCACCTATACTCATTACATTTTCTAGTACAGAAAAAAGGCTAACACCATTATAGAATTCCCGAAACCACTATTAAACACTGGAATATAAGGATCGTATTATAATGAACCTTATCAACCCATCAGTGATGTCCTAGCATCAGACACTTTCACTTAATATCAATTATTATCAATATCTTCCCACACAAAGTAACAATTGCATAATCAATATTTCAATTCAGCTGCACTGTCTCTAAAACACATAATCTTGCAAATCCTTACACATTTATCTTCATACTCACTCAGTTTCTCATTCACATCTAATGACTACCCTTCACAAGTGGTGGTGAGGGTGGGAATTATGATCACGTTAGTGTAGGTGGGATTAGGAATTGATGTTACGATAATCCTAACTTGACTTTAGATTATCATATTTCTTTAGAGTCTGTGCAGTATCCATGTGAGGCACCCATCGATGTATACAATATACATGAAAGGCGCAATCCATCTTTCATGAATAAAATCCTACAATGGCTCTGAATCTGAGTCATGTGGAGAAAAATTACTACATGGAATTTTGCTCTGCCTGATTCAGAGTAAATAGGTTTTTGCACACCAATTTTTATGGTGTGGGAGAACCAGACCTAATGCTTCCAGCAGGAAAAATCACATGAGGCTTTGGTTTCAGAGGCAGCCAATTCTAATTCCCCATTTGTTTTGACAGCCCCCAAAAAATCTTACCCTTCCCTTCCCTGCTCTAACCATCTTCCTTCCTTGCCCTGCCACCTCACCCTTCATGTCCCAGAATACATTTACCATCTGCTTAGAGAAAGTGGTAAATGGTTAATGTGTACATTAAAACCCCAGGGAACTGAAAATTACCTGTGATTTTCTGACTGGAAAAATTGGTCACACATGGTAATTATCCATTACTTGGTGTTTTACTAATATTTGCATGGCACTGGTGGTGCGAGTTTATCACACATTGATGGCAACATATCGTGGGTTTCATAATAACACCAGCACTGTGCAATTTGTTACCAATCCCAGTGTACATTTTCCATATCAACATGCTTTACTTCCTGGAGCATCTAGATTGTAAAATAGTAAATGTATGTTGCATGCAAGTCAATAGATTGTGAAGGAGAATGCATTCTGGATATAGTTTGGTCTTGTAATGTGATGCAGAGTTTTTATTATGGTGTTGTGCCATATTGTGCTTAGTTTTGCTGTGTTGATTTACGTTGATTGTTTATGCTTATATTGTGTGGAAGTATGGACACAATAGTGCTGGGTGGGTATGTTATTGTTTTTGTTTTGTTGTGTAGCTAAGCAGTTTCAGTTATTCAGTTGCTGTTTTATTATGGAGTTGTGTTGAGGTTTTTGTTCTTTGTAGTTGTGTTGGTGAGCAGTGTTGATATGATATTGTCTTGTGCTATTGTGGAGTTGCTGCTATGTTACATGATATTCAGTTGTGGTGTACCTTTTTGTTTTGTTTTGTATGTTTTTTGTGTCAGTGTATTGCATTTTGTGATTCAGGTGTTATCTTATTATTGCATTAGTTGACTGTTGTGTTGGTGTGTTATTTTGTGTTGTTCTGATATTGTGGTGTGCTATTTTAGGATGTTGTGCTGGATTTTGTGTTTCTGTCTTAAGGTGTTGCTCAGTTGTGCTGTTGTGTGGTGTTGTCACCTGCATGGTGTACTGTATTAATGTTGTAGTGTCTTGTACTGTTGCTATGTTTGTTTGGTGTTGTTTTTATTTGCAGGGCCATGCTAGTGACTGATACCATTAATACTATAGCTGCAAAAGCTGGACATGCCTTAGAGATAATATAAATGGAAATTCTCTGAGCTGTTCAACAGACCTGCACCAAATTTGGCAGACAATTCAAAATACATTTATATGCACTTTGCAGCAGGTTTGCATTACTTTATTAATGCACACTGTTAGACCTGACAGCCTTGGAGTTGTCTTCCCCAAACATTTTGCCTGCTTGCCTCACATTACTGCTAATTCCTTTTTGCAGGCCCTAGGACTCTGTGCACTTTACCACTGCTAACCAGTGCTAAAGTGCATGTGCTCTCTCCCCTAAACCTTATTTGACTTATGTATCCACAATTGGAACATTTAATGTACTTAGAAGTCCCCAGTAAAGCACTCTACATGTGCCAAGGACCTGTAAATTAAAAACTACTAGGGGAGCTGCAGTACTGCTTGTGCTACCTACTCAAGCAGCCCTTAAACAGGTCTCAGGCTTACCATTGCAGAGCCTGTGTGTGGAGCTTACACTGCCATGTCGACTTGGAATTTGAAACCCCTTCCAAGCCATAAACTCACTTTTATTACATATAAGTCACACCTAAGGTAGGCTCAACATAGGCCATACGGCAAGGTGCTAAGTAAAAAAGAGCTAGGACGTGTTCTTTAAAGTTTTAAATGTCCTGGTAGTGAAAAACTCCCAAATTCATTTTTCACTATTGAGAGGCCTACCCCTCTCATAGGTTAACATTGGGGATTACATTTAATAAGCTACAATTCCTAATTGAGAGAAGGTAGATGTATCATGTTATGACCTATGAAATGTTAATGATAAAACCTCTTTAGTGGTAAAGTTAGAATTGTTGTTCTGAAAATGCCATTTTTAGAAAGAGGCATTTTTCTGCTCTTAGGCATTTGATGTCTGCTGCCTGTCTCTGATCACTGGCTGGACTGAGTGACAGCTGAAGTCTGTGTGTTCCTCCAGACAGCCACACACAAAGGGATACTGCATGTGACTTCATGCATCTTCCTGGAAGGATGAGAGGGAGGAGCTGGACACAGCCTCACACTTACACATGAAAAAGCTGTATCCTGTCCACACACAGAGGGTGCATATCCCCCTGTAGTAAGTCTGGAGCCAGGGCAGGAAGAAAGGATCTTTGTGACCCTTCTTTGAAGTCACCCCCCCTTCTAAGGCACAACTAGGTATGAGTGCCGGACCTCTGACTCTACCCATTCTGCCAGGAAGAAGAACTGCTGTGCTTAAGGACTGCCACTCAGCTGGACTACTGCTCTGGAAGACTGCTGCCTTGCTTTGTGACTCAGGCACTCTGGGGATTTGCTGATATGTACTGATTGAATCAATTTTATGCTTTGATCATTTTCTTACTTGAGATTTGTCTAGTCTTTTGAATTAAATGATATTAATGATTTAACTTTGGTCCAGTCTGGGCCATGTTTTTTCAGATAACTTCTGACTGCGGGCAGGTGGCACATAGGCTAACTTGTGACATTAGGGTCCTATATGGAAAGACTAATATGAATTATTCTTTATTACTATTTCGGAATTAGCTACTTTTTATACCCGATATCCTGAATTCTAACGAATACAGGTATTACTTTTTGGCGATCATTATTCTAAATATTATATGATTATGATAGTCTCTGAGGCAATGATTTCTATTTTTCAGGCCTTTGTCGAATAGGGTTATAATACTCTTGTCTGGATATTGACGGACCCGATTTCTTGACGAATTGGTGAGCTCTACGCTTGTGTTTTCTACATAGTCACACTCACTTTGGATCCGGACCTTTTTTTGTGCATATCGTGCGCATCAACTGAACTTCTCTTTTTGGGTGTCTCTTCAAGCCTGTACATTAATTTGGTGTGGCATTGATAATCTATAGTGTGGAATTTCATTCACACTCTAATCTAGGGTACTTTTTCTGCATACCCCGTTACTCTTTTGGGGTAACTTTTCTCTTTACTCATGGTTTCTTTTTCTTTTTCTCGAACTTTTTTGCATTTTGGCTTATTCTATAGTGTATTTCACACGGTGTACTTTTTGGTGGTCTTCTCTCTTTTTTATCTTTCATTTTGATTTTTCTTTAGAAAAGTTTTTTTGACAATTGTTATACGATGACTTCTTAGTGTATATACTTTTATTGTTATTGTAGCCCTGAGGAAGTCGGTGGGTGATGCCCCCAAGACGAAACACGTGTTGACTACGTCAACGTGATAACATGAATCATCTGTGAATCACTTGTGTCTTTTGGAACTGATGACTTCTTGAGAATAAAAAAGAAAACTGATTTTGGACTAATATGGCCCTATGAGCTTGTTCTTTGATAACTTGATTACATTTTTTTGCTCAGGATTGAGATCCAAGTCTTGTTCTCTTTCTGTAAACCTGTGTCCACGGAAATACCTGGAAACGTGGGTGGCCGTTTCCCTCTTGTTCCTTTGAGCAGCTAATGTAATATTATGATGAGTTTGCTACATTGATGGTTATGCGCAAAGTCCAACCCAGCCACATTTCAAAGTTGTTGCCTTGCTGTGTTTTGTCCTGTTGCCCACTGCTCTCTCTGACTGGGTAAAGACTGGAACTCCATCTCTAAACCCAAAGTGACTCCAAGAACTAGCTAACTAGTCTCTTGTTCTAAGACTCAGGGACATCAAAGTCTTCTCACCTGGTCCTTTTCCTGGCCCATTGGAAGTAGTTCCAGTCGCTTGCTCAAGCAGAACTGATGCACACTCTGCTGCAAAAGCCGAATCGCTGCATCACCGCTGTTACCGGACCAAGGGCAGCAGACCGCACTCGGAACTGCTGCATCAGAACCACCTCATCGCCATCACAACAGAGAGATGATCTAAGCATCCTCTCGCCTGCATGGAGAAACTCAGCACATCGGGTTCAGGACCATTGCATTAGGAACCAGCCCTTCATCTTTAGAACTGGCGCATCGCATTCGTTGCAGGAAGAAAATCGACGCATCACCTCAATTGCGGGATCGACACCGACACATCACTCAACTGTATCCCGCATCTTTGTGTTACAACAAGTTTTAAGGTGCTTTTGTTCAGGGAGCCTTGAGTGGTTCCTGTATCTAGCCTCTGCTCCATCACGTTCTCTTAAACTTTTGACTTTGTCTCAGTCCAGCGCAACCAAATATCCAACAAAGGCGCTTATTGCTTCTAAGCACTATTTTGACATTTATTCTTTAAAAATTCAAATCTTGACTTCTTATCATTGAAGGTTTGTCATTTTGGTCTTGATTGATTTATTAAATTAAGAGCTATTTTCCAACTTGGTGTGGAATCTTTTTGTGTGTTTTTTTTCACTGTTTTACTGTTTAATGTGTTGCCCAAATACTTTATACATTGTCTCTTAAGCTACGCCTTACTGCTCTGTACCAAGCTAGTGGATGGTGATCACAGGATTATTTAGGGTGTGCTCTGACTTACCCTGACTAGAATTGTGGTTCCTGCTTGGACAGGGTGCATACCTCTGCCAACTAGAAACCCAATTTCTAACAAGCATCCAATGCAAATGTTGTGGTGGGAATGCATATAGCAATTTGCATGGAATTGTAACCGAAAACTAATGCAAAGCTGTGCAATGTGCTGCCTTGCATTGACTTGTGTCAACGGGGCATTCCATGGATGGTGCATTGGCATTCCCATACAACCACCAATGGGTTTTATTTATTTATTTATTTAGAAGTTTTATATAGCGCTGGCCAGACCTGAGGGTATCGGAGCGCTTTACAACAGAAAATAAGCTGAAATCACATAAGAAAGGCATAGTCCCACATAAACATTCAGAGAACCCAGTGTGCTGAGTGTCACTGTGGTGAGGAAGTCCTGAGATAGCCTCGATGAGCGCACATTGACCTGGGCTCAACCTTAGGAGGTAACGAGGAGGGGATCAGGGAGGATGGAAGAGGTAGGATGAGGTTGTGCATTGTCAAGGGGCTGTAAGGTGCCTTAAGAGGTAGGTTGAGGTGGAGCATTATCGAGTGGCTGCAGATTGTAGGAAGTGGTCGGTAGTAGTGGAGCATTATCAAGGGGCTGTGGAGTGCAAGTTTGTGCGTTTTACCCAAATCCCTACATACAAAGAATTGTAGACAGGGATTTGAGCTAAAATTCATATCCTCCTTGAGGCAGGCAGAACAATGAGAAAGATTTTCATTTCACTAGGATTTTGCTCCTTTGCATGTGTGCATTGTACAGCACACATACAAAGTGGGAAGCACCTTAAATCTTAGTTTTGGTTCTGGAAGGGACCCTTTCCAGAATAAAACTTATGCTGATGCTTAGCAGCCAAAAGTGCACCTGCACAGGAAGAAATCAGTACGGTACCACATCTTAGTAGCTATGGCTCTATTCTGCTCTTTCCCTTTCATGCAACTCAGCACAACAAAGGAACCTTTACTTGTTGTGCTTTGTTGCATGTCTTTTCCCTAAATCTGGGCTCTTCTTTGTCTAACTCTTTTTTTATTTCCTATTTGACACACATCAGTGAAGAGGTTGAATGTTATTGGGAATCTGCATGCAAAACAACATTCCAATGTTTGTTCTCCGACTCCGTCTAAACCGTTGAAGCCATTGGGCATATATGTCTGATCTGGCAAAAAAATCGAAAATGTATAGAGATATCTAGAATATTGATTTCTTGTTAATCTCTTTAGTTTTCTTCCACGTGTTATTGTCTCTCTGGTTCCTCGAAGTAGGCTGAAGACCTAGAATTGAAGGAAAAAATACAATTTGGTAAGAGATTCTGCACCTGTAATTATGAATAAAAAAAGCTAAACAAGCACAAGTGCACTGAAATAACTTACAAATACGGATTTCTACTTGAGATTATTGTCTTTTGGGTTTAGTTTAATCTTAGCCAAACCAATCCTTAGCATAAGTATTTGAGTGATAAGTATATTTTTCTGCAAAGGCACAACTCAAATACAATAAAACTATATCATACTAGCATTTGCATAGATACAAAATGCACACATATATACACACACGTTTTGTCACAGTTAATGCACAGAACAACATTTCATACCACATATTCATAAATACTATCTGGGTACTAAGGGCCATATTTATGACCCGGTTTGCGTGCTCTTGCACCACACAATGTGGTGCAAGAGAGACGTAAACCAAGTGGTTCCAAAAATCACAGATTAACGCAATGGAGTGCAAATCGCTGTGTTGCGTTACTCTGCCCTGGGTAGGCATTCCATGGGCGCTACGTGGTTGTTTCCATGCAACTTCCATGGTTTTTTGGTGCATTCCCAGATTTACAAGACGTTGTAAACCTGGGAATGTGCCAAAAAGATATGCTTCCCAGGAGAGGCGTAACGAGGAGAAATATCTGTATATTTCCTCGTTACTTCTTCTTTCTATATGTGCTCCTGCAGCACACATAGAAAGTGAAAAATTCCTTTTCATTATTGTTTTTGTGCAGAAAGGTGTCCCTTCCTGCACAAAAACAATCCTGCATGCAACGCAGGCATCCATGCATCACGGTGCAAGGGTGCCTGTGTTGGCGCAAGGCTGCTAAAAGGACGCCAGTGCAGGGGAAAGGACAGGAATGTGCTGTATGCCTTAAATGCGGTGCATTGCTGCCCTTTCCCAGTGACGCAGTTCAGCGCGAGGTGACTTGCTGCGCTGCACTGCGTCACTGTTTCATAAATTTGCCCCAAAGTGTGAAAATGTATAGTTGATTGTAAGTGTTGGGAATCTGATATGATCGCCTCTAAATTCGCTTATTTGTGTTAAAGAAAGTGCATAGTGGTTTATATCATGCGCAATTAAAAGCATGCTAGATATCCTCATTCACATGTTCCCAAATACGGTCAGAGAACACAGATCAGTTAAAATAATATTCACTCTGAGATAGAAGTATATCAAATATCTTATAGAGAGTACAATCATATCCAATCGACTACATTTCTAATAATTAAAATGCGAAACCTCCTTCACTGAGAAATGGTTTCTGTTCCCTCCAGAAGCTTTCATTATTATTTCATCACATTAATCACAATAGGACCTTTACCAAGCAGAATCTCTCGGAAATAAAAAATAGCGAGGAATACTGGCAAGGTCAAAGACATTGCTAAATTCCGATGAGAGCACGCAACCCGCGAGCCGCGCGGTACTCAGCAAGATTTAGAAAATGCCAGCGATGAGGAAGATAAATGATAGCTTTCAAAATTTAGGGCACAGCCCATAAAGAGCCGTACACAAGTCAATACTTGTTTATGAATAATGTATTCATATTTCACAAGGGGTGCAGCGCGCAGGCTTCTCGGCCTATGTTATGACGCCGCAGTATATTTCAGAGATCCCTCTATATATAGTTTATGCAGGGTTGCATATTCGCGGATTTTTTGAATGCTCGCTACCACAATACTCCAGCTGCTCTATAACTGACAGAGCTCCTGGAATGAAAAAATGGCGCGATATTTTAGCTAAGCACTCTGGGGCTTATTTACAAGCCCCTTGCGTCACAGGTGCGTCACCATTAATAAAGAAAAAAGTGAGTTCTGGCGGCGCAAGGGGCTTGTAAATAAGCCCTCTCTCTGCATTTTCTCTAAATGTATCCTTGCTTTATACTCAAATGTTTGACAGGATATGCTGGCCCTATTAATGTATCCTTGCTTTATACTCAAATGTTTGACAGGATATGCTGGCCCTATTAAACACAGGGGGCTTACTTACAAGACCCTTGCACACCTCATACAGTCACTTTTTCCCATGTTAAAAGTGATGTATCAGCGGCGCAAGAGGCTTGTAAATAAGCCCCACTGTTCTGAGAATTGGAATCGTGAATAATTTGTGTGCCTTGTACACATGGGGGCAGATTTACAAGCCCCTTGCGTGACTTTTGTGCCGTCGTTGTGTCACTTTTGTGACGCAGCTGCGGCGTAAATGTTGTGGCCCATTTACAACGTGACGCATCTAGGGAGATGCGTCACATTGTAAAACTCTGCGTCACATTATACCTGCGTCAGGTACAATGTATGCAGGGTGGGCGTACCCACGCAAAAAGCCATGTAGAACTGACACAGTGAAATCTACAAGATTTCACTGTGTCACTTTATGCCTTCACTGCGTCAAAATCCCTACGCCTGCTCAGACCAGGCGTAAGGAATGACGCAAGGCTTTTTTAATCGGATTCACCCATCCATTGTGGTATATTGCTGGAGTTGCGTCACTTTCATGTGCAACTCCAGCAATGCCTCACTTTTGCGCCAACAGATGCGTCAGAATTTCTGACGCATCTGTTAATCCTTGCACCATGGAGCACTGTATTGTCAATACAGCGCATCCATAGTGGCGCAAGGACATTCAGCACTGACGCAAGGAAACTGACGCATCCATGGTGGCGGAGTCGCGATGCACAATAACTGGCGCATCCCTGCTGATATGCAGGGATGCGCCAGTTATTGTAAATCTGCCCCTAGTTTGCTTTATAAAAATTAGGGAGAATATCGAAGGCTTTACATTTATCTCCACTCCTTCATTTCTGCGGTTCTTCTTGGAGAGCAACATGGGCCTCAATGAACAGCAGTTACCAGCCCCTTCGGAATTGTGAGCTGTATGGTAACAGCGCACCCGGGTAGTTTGCCAGATAAATGTAGCTGAAATCAAATCTCCGGGTGAAAGATCAGACCAAAATGTGGAACTACCCGGGCAATCGGAGCGGTAATTACTGATTCCCTGGTAATTCCTTATTTGGGGGCGGCTCCTCGGGGTCTACTTCATAATGGGACCGCTTTCCCCACCCCTGATGTTTCTGGTCCCCTCAGTATCAGTAACTCTGGGAATGGGGAAAATCCAGCCTGTTCAGTGGGCCCCTCAGAATGAGAGCCGGATCCTCTCACCATCAGTACTCATATGGGGAAACCTGCTCTGCCGAAATGTCTGTGCAGTTCTGAGAAAACCAAACAGTTCAGATGAGCATTTATTCACAGTGGGCATTAGCAACATAGTTGCTAACAATGATCTATAGGTAATTTACGCTGGAGGGGCGGGAAACAAACAATATGTTTAACTGGCACTATTACACGTGTCCCTGGTGATGAGTACTCTAGCAGCATTACATTAGCCCCCACTGCCCCAGTGCTGCGGGTGGGTCCCGAGCTCCCGGGGCCTCCTCTAGCACTGTGTATAGGTGGCGGGCCCCTGGCCTGACAACTCCTGACTGGGTCCGGGAAACGAAGAGGGGCCCACTTCATGTACATTGCAAGGGGCCCCCTCACGTTTCCTTATGCCACTGGAGTAAGCCAGTAATTGGTGCACACATCTTTAATCACCAAATTATGAAACTCAGTTTCTGGATGGGGTGTTGGTGACAAGCATGATTGGGCATATTCGTTGTGTTGCAATTTATTGTGGTGGGTTGTATTGTTTTTTTTTAGCTGCTGTGCTTTTGTGATGCATTCGTGCATTTTCTTAGTATTGTTTGCTGCTATGGTTGTGATTCATTCTCTTTTGATCCTTTTGCTATGTTGAGTGTCCTGTAATGTTTTTATTGTGTTATTTGTATTGTGTATGCTATTGTGTTATGCACTGTTGTTCATCTTAGAGGTGTCAACAAATGCTACACCGTTCTACACAAATGCCACCCATGCCTTTAAAGTTTCTGTGGCAAGCAGCCATTTACAAATGTCTAAGTTAAAATCACCTGCTCCTGCTCTTAAGTTCTTTAAGACATGAGTCAGCTTAAAAAACTGTGGCAGATATCTATCCAAAATTAGCACCCTCAGTGTTCACTTTATGTGATATTGACCACAATAACGTAACATATCAGAAATTTAGCACTGAACAGCACCGCAATAGTCACAACAGAAAGCATGACAACAACCATGGTACAACAACAACACAAAGCAATAATTCAGCAAAACAGCGCAAAAAACACCATCACACATCAATACTACAACAAAATGCAACTCAACAAAAATATATTTTGTCACACATTATAATCTGCACAAATCTGCTTACATAATAATATTGTTAAAGGTGTTTGGAGTAAGCACTGTCTTACTTACCTTGTGTGCGCTACATGGCACTTTGAAAAATGCATTTTTTTGCATTTTTCAAAGTGTGCACATATTACAATCAACATGAAATTGATGGTAATTAGCGTTTCCTAAATACACTATTCGCATTTAGGAAAGGCTTCTGGTATCTGTATTAGGGAATCGCAAATTGCTATTCCCTATTTGCATTCGCAATTTAGGGACTCGCAATCAATTGCAATTGCCTAAATTGCGAATTACCAAAAATGTACATGCATCAGGAAAGACCGTTTTGCAACCGCAAACAGACGTTTTTTGCGAATCGCACTTTTTGCGATCGCAAAAGGGTTTGATGCATGTGCCCCTATGCTCCCTGACCGTTAAGTATGCAATAGGTGTTAATATTGATATGTGATAGAGGGTATATTAGGGAGAAGTTCAGAGAAGATTAGACATTAATGTTCAGTAGAGATTATTTAGCAGGAAGGATACAGTGTATTGCCAAGATTTTATCAGTGTCATCCGGGTCCAACTTTAAATTGGTCATTTTGAAGGGATCATGAATAAACAGTGCTACTCCTAGCCTCCTCCTCAATCTCTATCACAGTACAGAATCATATAACAAGAGAGCTAATATGAGGGTGCATATTCAATACATATAGTTCCTGTTAGAGCTTAGGAATACCACAGTGAAGCTTTTCAGACTGCCCCCAACTGTTACCTAGTAACGGTTTGGGTGCTGATGCTTCTTCTGACGTATACATAAGACTACATTGCATCAACTTGCCTCTAGCTGACCTAACAGCATTTACTGCCCTTTGCCCAGACTCTACATGGACAGACAAAACATCATGAAGCGTGGGTTAACTGTTTGTACTCTGCAGATATGTAGGCATCACACTTTGAAATATTGGCATTAGCATTATAGAAATATGGTTTGGCGACCCATGCTGGGCTTCCTAAAGCGAGTTTGGCCCCACTCAGAGCCACTCTCAACGCATCGACCAGGCTCATCACATGCTTCAAAAAACACGATCACATTACACCTGACCTTTTGCAACTTAATTGGTTGTCTATTGAAGCTAGGATACGTTTTAAAATAGCTTGCCTAACGCATAAAGCCTTGCAATACAACTTTCCAGCTTATTTGGCTAACAATCTTGTACTTTCTGGCTCTGGTCGGAAGTTAAGAAGTACGTCCACCCTACTCTTGAAAACTCCCAAATTCAAAAAGAAAAGTACGTACAAACGGTCTTGCTCCTAGAATTTGGAACGCTCTTCCTACTGAGATCAGAATCAATCCTGCCACTGCTTCTTTCAAGAAACATGCCAAATTGCTATTCCTGAGTTAACATTAACTGCATCAACTTGTACTCTTTCTCAAGCTCCCCCTGTCAACAGATTTGACAATTATTCTACTATTTTGTTCTCGATGTATTTTATGCTTGTTTATTAAATTGTTATTATACGCTAGGGCCCTTCTGAAACTATACTAGCTGGGCTGACTCCAGATTTGTCATTTATTTCACTATGTTGTGTCGAGTCACTTTATGAATGTTCTGTTGAATTTGACAGGAATTCTATTGCACTCTAGGGCTCGTCTGAAACTGGACTTGCGGGGTCAACTACCCGGTCCCTGACCTTGATTGTTTAATTCTTGTTGTTTGACAGTGTTGACCTCAATTGTACTGAGTCTATTCATGCTTTCGCCTCTTTGTAAAGCGCTCTGATACCCGCAAGGGTCATGTTCGCGCTTTTTAAACATTTCAAATAAAACAAATAAATAAATAAGCTCAAGTCAAAGGAAGGAAAGGCTGTAGCTGGACAAGGAACTTAGGGGTGTACGATATTCACATAATTACATGAAATGCTGATCTGTCCTATAGTAGCAAGAAAAATGTGTTTTGCATCAATGTTTGATGTGAGGATGCATTTTGAGCTAAAAAAATAACACGAAAAACTTAATTGACAAAAACAACAGCCACTCGTGTTCTGGTTGTTCGCATTGATCCTGAGCTCCCACATTATATTTATACTCTCATTGGTGACTGGTGTAATGGTATAATTTAGGGAATTTCATGTTACAAGCATAACATGAAATTCTCTGCTCTCCCTTAAAACACACTAAAATAGGCATTTAATTTATTTATAAGTCCCTATTATATGGTACTACATGTACACAGTGCATGTAAATCAAATATTACTAGTGGGGTGCAGAACTTATTGTATCATCCACCAAAGTAGCACTGTCAAGCAAGCCTCCTGGCCAGCCTCTGGAGCTTGGCTGTGCAGTTTCTAATACTGTCAAAATGACCATGCACATCACCCTTTTAACAGACCTAACCATTCCTTTTAAATATATATAAGTCACCACTAAGATATTGACCAATAAGACAGGGCACATAGTAATGAAAAGTAGGAGTTGTTAAAATGAATGTTGCACATGCCCTTTTCAATGAGGCTAAGTTAAATGCCACATTTAAAAAACACCTAATGACATTGTAACATCTTATAATGATAATTTCAGGTTGGAAGAAGCTAAAAATATAACTCAAGTGCTCATTTCAATTGTTATTCAAATTCAGTTTAATAATGACATTTAATTATAACTAACTGTGTTGGAAAATGTACTTTTAAAAGTTACTGTTCCCTTCCTAAACAGCTGCAGGCCTTTCTGCCAGTATTCAACTGTCACCTGACTGCTGATCGCTTCCCTGTGGTGAGATGAGATTGTTACCAAACAGAGGGGAACAGGCTTGGGTGTGAGGAGTTATTTGCACTCCCTTGACAAGGGCTAGTTACACTTTAAAGTGGTCTACCCGATCACAAGCAGATGAGTTTGGCTTCAAATCCAGTGGGGGGGAGCTCCCCCTAACTGGTTTGGACTGACCACAAGGGAGAGTTTCTCTATTATCATAGCCACACCTCTGGGAGTGCCCAGGGACCTCTGACTAAGGGAAGAAAGGCCTTCCATTGTGGATTTAGGTAGGGGGGCACTGTGTGATAGTTTACAGTAAAACGGACAGGACAAGAAGTGCTGCAAAAGTGGGTAGAGTCAGCTCTGGGAACTCTCACCCCATTGGCAGGTTGTGGCCCCTGGTTGCTCCCACCCACAGCCTCTGAATCAAGCTTCACAACCACAAAACATATTTCTACAATTGAATAAAACCCCTTTTACGAATCTGAATGTCTTTCCGATTCGTAAAAGGGGTTTTGATACAATTTCCAAACTGCAAACTGGAGGCTGCATAAAGGAGTTGAATATGAATGTATCAATGGTTTGTGACCTCAATTAGGGTTGCAAACCATTGAAAAATGAGTACTCTCTGAAAACAGAATTGCTTCTTTTCTCCCTGCAAAACAGCTCCACACTCATCCAAGATTGGCGGAAGCACCTAGACGCCCTCAATTGCAAACCTACCATTATTCAGTTTCACAAAATCACTTGGAACAACACTAGACAATAATCTAAACATGATAGCTCACATCAGTGTTACCATGCGCAGTGCATCTTTCCAACTCAGATTACTAAAGAAATTGAAACAATTTCTGCCACCTACAGATTTCAAACAAGCAGTGCAATCACTAGTTGTCTTCAGACTAGAATACAGCTCGGCGACCTTGTCAGGTCTGCCCACAGCAAGAACAGCTCCACTCAAAATAACTCTGAATGCTGCAGCGAGACTGGTAACAGGAACTAGATGCTTTGACCGCATCTCCACATCTCTTAAGTATCTAGACTAGCTTCCTCTTGAAGTAAGAACCCAACTGAAAATTGCCTGCCTCACATACAAAGCATTACATTTTAACGAGCCAAGTTACCTGACAGAAATGATTTGAATCTCAGGTGGCAGTCCTACCTAAGCAGTGAAAACTCTCTCAGACTTGAGCCTCTTAGATTCCGAAAATGAAAAAAAGTACATTTGCTCTTTCTTTGGGTCGGTGCCAAGGATCTGGAACTCCTTACCACCCAAGGTGCGTTCAAACCTATCGACCCACTTTTTCAAAAGAGAGGTGAAAAATATAAGAATAGATTCCTTTCATAGACTTTTGGAGAGCCCCTCCCCGGGGTGCATTGGACGTCACAATGTCAGCAATATCTAGATTGGTCAGAAGCACTTCCTTTAACAGGAGAATCCCACTAAAAAAATTGCTCCCCTGGGTACCTGGATCTGAATAGTTTCAGAACACCTGCAAAATACCCACCATGAAGAAGTTAGACCAGGGCCTATTAATGGAATGACGGACATTTATTTTGATATCTGTTGCAACGGCCTATTGTGTCTTTTTACTTTTGATATACTTGTCTATGTCTATCTTTTTGTTCAGTCAACCCTATGTACATTGCTTTGATACCCCTGGGTCACATTTGCGCTTCACAAAACATTCTAAATAAAAATAAAAATACCTCCCATGTTGGAGTGCTAACTGATTTTCAAACACATGTCTGTGTGTTTAATGGTCTTGAAACCAACTAATCCGAAATGCCAAGAAAGCAGCCTTCAAGGACCGTCTAGATAACAACGCCCACAACAGCAAGGAACTATTCAACATCGTCAAGGAATTTACCAACCCCTCAGCCAACTCCAATGACATCACCCCCTCTCAAGCCCTCTGCAACTCCCTAGCCTCATTCTTCCACAACAAAATTGCAGACATCCACAACAGCTTCGACAATCAACCAGAAGTCCAAGCCTCCCAATCCCCTGCAGGTTCCCCACCCCCCCGAACATCCTCAACGACTGGAAGCCAATTTCCACTGAGGACACCATCCATCTGATGAACTCTATCCACTCAGGATCCCCCACAGACCCCTGCCCTCACCACATCTTTAACAAAGCAGACTCCATTATTGCACCGCACCTCCGAGACGTCATCAACTGCTCCCTCAACTCCGCAACCTTCCCGGAAAGCTGGAAACATGCCGAACTCAGCGCCCTCCTGAAGAAACCCACAGCTGACCCCACCAAACTCAAAAACTATCGCCCTATCTCACTCCTTCCATTCCCGGCCAAAGTCATGGAGAAAGCTGTCAACAACCAGCTCGCCGCATTCCTCGAAACCAACAAATCCCTCGACTCCTCACAGTCCGGCTTCCGAGCCAAGCACAGCACCGAAACCGCCCTCATCGCAGCAACAGACGACATTCGAACTCTACTGGACAATGGAGACACAGTCGCCCTCATCCTCCTCGACCTCTCCGCAGCCTTCGACACAGTCTGCCATAGCACCCTTCTACAGCGCCTCAAAAACATCGGAATCCAAGGAAAAGCACTGGAATGGATCACCTCGTTCCTCTCCGGAAGAACACAGAGAGTCCGCCTCCCACCATTCAAGTCAGAGGCCACTGAAGTCATCTGCGGCGTACCTCAAGGGTCCTCACTCAGTCCCACCCTCTTCAACGTTTACATGAGCCCCCTCGCGGCCATTGTACGTCAACACAACCTCAACATCATCTCCTACGCCGACGACACTCAACTGATCCTATCACTCACCAGAGACCCTAACACGGCCAAAACCAACCTACACGAAGGAATGAAAGAAGTAGCCGAATGGATGAAGCACAGCCGTCTGAAACTGAACTCAGACAAAACAGAAGTCCTCATCTTAGGTACCTCCCCCTCCGCCTGGGATGACTCTTGGTGGCCAGAGGCCCTTGGAATAGCACCCATCCCGACGGACCACGCACGGAATCTGGGCGTCATCCTGGACTCCTCACTCTCGATGAACAGACAAGTCAACGCCGTTTCTTCATCTTGCTTCAACATTCTTCGCATGCTCAAAAAAACATTTCGCTGGATCCCTACCGAAACTAGAAAAACAGTCATCCACGCTCTGGTCACGAGCCGACTGGACTACGGAAACACCCTCTACGCCGGCACCACCGCAAAACTCCAGAAAAAACTACAACGCATCCAGAACGCCTCAGCCAGGCTCATACTAGACATCCAGCGTAAAGAACACATCTCTGATCACCTGAAAAACCTCCACTGGCTCCCCGTCAATAAGAGGATCACTTTCCGGCTCCTAACCCACGCACACAAAGCACTCTACGAAATCGGACCCGAATGCCTCAACACACGACTATCTTTCTACACCCCCTCCCGCCAGCTACGATCCTCCAACCAAGCCCTTGCTAATGTACCTCGCATCAACAAAACCACCATGGGAGGTAGATCCTTCTCCTACCTAGCAGCTAAAACTTGGAACTCACTTCCCACTCACCTTCGCCTTACTCAGAACCACCTAGCATTCAGAAAGCAACTCAAAACGTGGATATTCGACAAGTAACTCCCCAGCCTTCTACAAGCGCCTTGAGACCCTCTGGGTATGTAGCGCGCTATACAAATCTTTTGACTTTGACTTTGACTTCCTGATGTGTTACTAAATGTGAAGAATTTTTTCAAAGCAGCACCTGTCTCTGTAACGGACATGGGATGCTTTGAAAAAAGTGCTTCTCATTTGGGATATTATATGCTGAGACAGCGGTGTGCTGTCCCTTGCAGACCACCATCCCTACATTCACAGGAATTCTTACAGGATCTCAAAATGCAACCTGCCAAGTTAATATTTGATTGTCCAGTTTTTTTTTGCAACCCCCTGAGAAAGGGCAATTGTCAATGCCATCTGTTAGTACCCAGTGGTTTCCAAACTTTTCAAAACAACCACGCAATTTTTACAACGACAAACTTTCACTAACCATCTAACTTAATGTACATGAGGCAGGCTATTTTTAAATGTAACTAAAGCATCGTGTGTTTGCGCACTGTCATTTAAAGACACCACACTTTCCATTTAAGTGGTCACCAGATTTCTATAGGCATGCAGTTTTGCTGATTAAACTACATTGCTCTCAAATGATACTATGAGGTAATAGAGTTTCAGTGAATATTTATTATATGTGCACCATCAAGTGTCTTGATTTGTTTTTAACCAATTAAAATCTTTGTTTCCAACACACTTCAGAATCACATAAAATGTGCTTCATTTTTGCTTTACTAATTGCTGAATGTGTACTGTTCATTTACAGGTATTTGCATATTGTTGGGGGTTACAAAAAAAGATATCCTACAGACTTTATTTTCCCACAGTTACACCCCAGGAAGATTGTCACATAATTCACTTTACTTTACTTCTCTGAGTGAAAAGTGAGTGAAGTTTGTAAACACCAAGCCCCATGTTAAAAGGGCAGCAATTTGTCAGAAGCCTGACATTTGACTGCTGTCCTTGAAGCACAGCAAATGTGACAAGATAAATACAGAATTTAAAGGCAACTTTATTTACTGCTTGGACTTTTGTGACAATCCACCAGTGGGCCACCTGGGAAGGAGTAGCATATCAAGCTTTCAATTGTTTACAGCGGTATCACCAAGGGTTCTGCAGTGATTAAGTACACTGAAGTCTCAAGGAAATCAACGGAGATGCTGGTATACTCATTAACATTTTATCTCTACCCAACTATACTTAGATTACCACTGTGTCATAAAATTGCATGTGCAGGTAAATCTCACAGGGTCTGGTTGTTAACGCCCCAAGGTATAGTCACCTGTAATTTTCAGGTATTCTCATAACGCTTGGAGGTATTTTCATATAATGAACATATGTTTACACCATTTAATCAGTATTTGTGACTGGAAGGGGAGGGAATAAATGCAAAATTGTTGGCAAAGTTGGGGAAAGGGAATGTATTTCTCCACAGTAAAAAAATGTTCCCAATGGAGAAATTCAAAGAAAAAGAATAGCAACAAAAATACACACTTGCATTGCATTTAGCTGTTTGGAATTGTATACCTGTTACATTTCTGAATTTTATCATCAATTTTTAATATTTCCTAACTGTGAGCATATCTGGGGCATCAAGGCACAGAGTAATTTGTGAGCACTCTCCTAGCTTTAACTTTATGTTTAGTCTTAAATTATTGTTTTAGACTAGCTGAGCCAGGGGAAGAGTATTCTAAAGTTAAGATTGCACTAAGGCACTACCCCCAGCTGTGGTTTTCTGAAGATGTGCACTCGAAGCTGATTGATAAGCGCAGATTGTGGTTTTGTATGCAGTTGTGAAACACAGTTTTCAAAAATCCCGGTCCAATCACAGCACACTTTGCGAACACATACGGCTTTAAAAGTATTGTGCTAGTAGACTAGTAACTAGAGGCCTTGTGCTAATATTGGAGTAAAATTCTGTCTGTTGTTGGTCTTAGTTGCCATTCTGGGCACTACTTTCTGCTGTCACTGAAGACTGTGGATGAGGACATCCAGAATGCCTTGATGATATTTTGTATTACATGCCTATACTTTGCTCAGTTACCAGGTTTACCTAGTCAAACATCTGTGTTCAAGCAGATCTCTTCTTTACAGGAGGACCTCAGTCTTATTACTGTTAAGTTTAAAATCTAGATCATCCAATGATTAATTGTTAATGAGAGGTTTTTTAATTTGTTGTTGCTGATGGTGGAGATAGATCAATATGCATACATATTTGTGCATCATCAGCTAAGAAATGTAGTCCAAAACAAGGTGCAGAGTACTTTCTTCTTTTTAAATTGCAAAGTAGGTGTAAATTTGCTCCAAATCTTGAAGCAACCCTGTGTGACCAAATTCCTGATTTTTGGTACTAATCAGTTAGTGAGAGTTCTTGCTCTTGTGCCAGACTGGATTTAGCGAAGACGTGTGTTTGTGTGTGTCAGGTATTATGTGTTATAAACCAAACCAAACAACACTACAGGTAAAAGAATAAACAATTTAAAGGTCCAATTTCAAAAAGCTTCAACAAGACAATAGTGTAACGTCCTCCCCAGCCCAGGTACTCGCCAATGACTACACCACTCTTGGAGCTCAGTATAACATGCCTGCGACAAATGTGGTCTTTAGTTGGCAGTGGCTTGCACCCTGTCCAGGCATGGGGGACAATGCAGCGGCTGCAAAACAGGCACTGCATAAATTTTCCCAGCCGCAAGAAGGTGAAGCATCAAATCTTCATCGGCATAGCAGGCCCTGTGTCGTAGCGGGTGCCTCAGAACTCAGAGACACGGTTCTCAAGACTCGAGCTGCAGTGATCTTGGATCCGTAAAACAGGCGCTGCTGTGTCAATTCTTTGGTCGCACCACAGCAATGCATTGGATTTTCAACTGTACGGCATACTTGCGGCAAGAAAAACAAGAGCTGAAGACCGATGCATGGATTTTCTTCTTTTCTTGCAGCAGAAGCCACCTCCAGAGGCCCAGAACTGGATTGGCACCACTTGGCAGGTCAGAACTTGCAGCAGAGGAGTTCAGGGGCTGCAAATGAAGACTTTGATGGCCCTGAGACTTCTTAACAAGAGGCAGGCACACACAAGCCCTTTGAGAAGCTTGATAAGCAGGATAAGAAGGCAAAGTCCAGTCCTTTCATTGTCCAAGACAGAAGCAGTAAGCAGCAGGCCAGCACAACACAGCAACAAGTAGAGTGGATGTTCACCTCCTACAGCTTCTCCAGCTCTTCTTCTTGGCAAAATATCCTCTTAGTCCAGAAGTGTTCTAAAAATGTGGGGTCACAGCTCCAGTACTTATACCAGTTTCTGCCTTTGAAGTAGGCAAACTTCAAAGGATAGTCTTTGTAGTGCACAAGACCCTGCCTTTGCCTAACCTGGCTTCAGACACACTACAGGTGGCTGGGGGGGGGGGGGCTCCAGACACACTACAGGGGGGTGGAGACAGCTTTGTGTGAGGACAGGCCCAGCTCTATTCAGGTGTCAGTGACAACTCTTCCCACCACTCTAGCTCATGTAGACCCATCGGCCTGGTGATGGGCCATGGGCCATCACGATATGCAGGGTACCCCACAGCTCCCTTTGTGTGACTGCCTCGAGTAAATGCATAATCAACCAAACTGTCAACCTCCCTCAGACATGGATTTTGCAGGCAGGTAGAAGCACATGATAATAAAGCAAGAAAATGCCCACTTTCTAAAAGCGTCGTTTTCAAAAACGCATCTTAAAAACCAACTTCACTAAAAGATGTATTTTTAAATTGTGAGTTCAGGGACCCCAAACTCCAAATCTCCAACTCTTCCCTATTAGAAGTTACACTTGTAAGAGGTTACAAGGCAGCTCCAATGATAATCTATGGGAGAGATAACCCTTGCAATAGTGAAAAATTAAACTAGCAGTATGTCACTATCAGGACATGTAAAACACACCCGTACATGTCCTACCTTTTAAATACACTGCACCCTGCCCATGGGGCTTCCTTGGGCCTACAGTAGAGGTACCTTACATGTAGTAAAGAGGGAAGGTGTGGCTTACCATGTGGGTGCACTTGCCAGGTCGATATGTCAGTTCAAAACTGCATATACAGACATTACAGTGGCAGGTCTGAAACATGTTTGCAGGGCTACTCATGTGGGCGGCACAATCAGTGCTGCAGGCACACTAGTAGCATTTGATTTACAGGTCTGGGGCACACCTGGTGCACTTTACTAGGGACTTACTAGCAAATCAAATATGCCAAACATGGCTAAACCAATCACCAATAGAATTTAGAGAGAGAGCATATGCACTTTAGCACTGGTCAGCAGTGGCAATGCGCCCAGAGACCTAAAGCCAACAAAAACAGGTCAGAAAAAATAGGTTTGGGTCTAACAGTGCAAAAAGAACCAGGTCCAACAATGTCTTTATTCTTCTGCTTGTAACCGCAAACTCAATTTTTTAACCTGCGTTCACTTCACTATGCTCTAATGCTTACGTCACAGTTCTCTGGAGTCCATCAGGAGCCATAATGATTCTGACATTGGAAACTCACACCACACTACATCTCATCCTCTGTTAAATAAACAAATTCTAATTTTTTACAAATATATACAATTATAGCTCTTCAAGGAGTCTTTGTTACGCCTGGATCACACGTCCTGACTGTGTCTTTGGAAAATGGGGACAGGCAGTAGAAATGTCCATGACTGACATTGGTGATGGAGAAACAGCAACAGTTTTGATGTGAACACGGTTCAGCATCGAAAGGAGCATCAGACTTTTGTTTTCTATGCTGACGAACAAACACTCGACCTCAGCTAGTGAACGTCACATCTTTTGCATGCCGACACATCAGCATAGACCTTCAGTTTCCTCTTATGATCCAAGTCTTTCATGTGTGTCTCTTCCTCAGTATTTGCTCTTCTGTTGGTTCATTGAGGTAACTGTGCTCATGGCTCTCCCGAACATCAAAGTTGCAGGGCTTTCCTGTGTAGTCGAGTGAGCGGTTGAGCGGTAAGCACGAAGTGTGTAATTTAAGACAGCTTTAGGGTTGAGATTTACAAGACAGCACCCTGGACAACTTTCTTTACAGTACTCATGAACTGTTCAACGACGCCATTGGCCTGTGGCCAAAGATGGATGTTCTTCTGATGTTTCACATTCAGATAATTTAGAAAGTCTCTAAATTATTGACTGTTGAAAGGTGGGCTGTTGCCAGACTTTAAGACTGCAGGAACAGGTTGCAAAGATGCTATTTAATCTCTCATTGACACATTCTTGAGTGATACTGGGAGAGATCTCCGATCAATCGAAAACGGGAATACTCAACAACAATCACCATCAGGTGATATCCATTGTCAAGAAGACCAGAGAAGTCCACGGCAATTCTTTCCCATGGATGCATTAGCAACTCTGACATGCTTAATGGGTGTTGAGGGCTTTTCGATGTCAGGTAGTTGCATAGATGACAGGCCTTTAATTCTCTGTCAACTCTCTTGTTGAGATGTGAAAACGAGACTCGGCCTTGGAGAGCTCCTTTGGTGGCAATAATGGGGTGTCCACTGTGCTGTGCAATGATGAAGCTGAACCCACAGGGCTAGCATCCTCAACAACCTCAGTATGAAGCTTTGGATAAAAAATATGCCATTTCAGTAGAATTCTCAATGGCTTGTTTGATTTTTGGAAGCTTTGCTCACATTCATGTGACCAAAGAAAAGAAACATTTTTTTTCATCAAGTTTCTTAATGGCACACTGACAGTGGCAAAGGCTCATATACATCTAGAACAAGAGCTGGCCATGCGAACGAATGAACATAGCAGAACAACATCTTGTGGAGGACTGGCAGTTGAAAGTGCTTGTACTTTAGCAGGATTGGGTGTCATACCCCTATAAGAAAAGATATGGTCAAAGACTTTTAACTTTGTCTAATGGAACTTACATTTCTCAGCATTCAAAGTTAAACCGGCATCAGCGAGTAGCTGACACACTTGAGTCAGATCTTTATCACACTCCTTCCATGAACAAAATGTCATCACTGTAATTGAAAGCATTCATTACAGGCTGTATGATAAATTGAATGACATCTTGGAATAGCTCTGCAGCTGATGACACATCAAAACGTAGTTTCTTGTAACAGACCAACATGTTCAAAAAAGGTTGTAATGTACCTGCATTCTCCTAAAGTCCAACTAATAGTATCCTTTGTTCAAATCCAAGCAAGAAAATACCTTTGCACCATTCAATTGTGTGATAATGTTGGCAATGTGCGGACCTAGATGTCATTTTCTTTCAATTGCCCTGTTCACTTAACGCATATCTACGCAGATGTGTACAGCTTCTTCACTGGTCTTTTGGGGTATGCTCATTATGGGAGAAGCCCAGGGAGTTGGAACAGTGGGACGTTCTAAAATAATGTGTTTGAGTAAGAACGCAAGTTCTTTTTCAACAGCTTCCTATAAGTGAAAGGCAATTCGCCTGTGTCTTTGAGCAATAGAATGGATGTCCTCATTAATGTGCAATTGGACTTTCATAGTCTTGAGTTTTCCTAACCCATGAAACATTGAAGGGAATTGACTTACTATTTCATGATCAGCATTCATGTTATGGGTCACTAATATCAGTCCCCTATCAGCAGCTGTGCTGAAGCTGAGTAAACAGGCCCTTGACTTCATACCTTGCAGTACATGAATGGATTTTCCATGTACTCAGCCATTCTGCACCTTAGGCCAAGCACATAGTCCACTATGTCTTGTTTGGGCTCTTGGAGAGGCCTCTCCCAGCCCTCCTTTACAAGACAAAGTGGTCCCCTCACAGGATGACCAAACAGAAGTTCAAAGGGTGAGAAACCTACTCCCTTTTGTGGCACTTTTCTGTAAGCAAAAAGCAAGCATGGCAACAGGACATCCCATGTCCTCTTGAGTTTTTCAGGGAGTCCCGTGATCATGCCTTTCAATGGCTTGTTGAATCTCTCAACAAGGCAATTGGTTAGTGGATGGTAGGGTGTAGTAAACTTGTACTGCACTCCACACTCCTTCCACATGTGTTTCAGGTAAGCAGACATGAAGTTGGAACCTCTGTCTGAAACCACCTCCTTAGGAAATCCTACCCTGGTGAAGACACCCAGAAGGGCCTTGGTTACTGCAGGAGCTGTAGTAGTCCTAAGGGGAATTGCTTCAAGGTACCTAGTAGCATGATCCACTACTACTAGAATTAATTTGTTCCCTGAGACTGTGGGAGGTTCAAGTGGACCCACAATGTCTACACCTACCCTTTCAAAGGGCACCCCCACTACTGGCAGTGGGATTAGGGGGCCTTTGGGTAGCCACCTGTCTTGCCACTGACTTGACAGGTAACACAGGAGCTGACAAACTCCTTCACCTTTTGGTGCATCTGGAGCCAGTAAAAGTGACTAACTAGCCTTTCCCAAGTTTTGGTTTGCTCCAGATGTCCAGCTAGGGGGATGTCATGAGCCAAAGTTAGGAGGAACTCCCTGTACTTCTGTGGCACTACCACCCTCCTGGTGGTGCCAGGAGTGCGGTTTCTTGCCTCAGCATACAGTAATCCCTCTTCCCAATAAGCTCTGTGGGCACCTCTGACATCTCCCTTTGCTTCTGAAACAGCTTGCTGCCTCAGGCTTTCAAGAGTGGGACAGTCTTGCTGACCCTGGCACAGCTCTTCTCCATTGGGTCCCCCTGGGCACAAGTGTTCAACCTGGTAAGGGTCTAACTCTATGGGCTCAGTTCCCTTTGGGGTGTCCAAGTCCTATCCCTGTGGAGAGGGGTCCTGAGTGGTTTGCTGTACAGAAGCTGGTTCCCCAGTCTTCTTGCCTTTTGTCTTGGTTGTTTGGGCCATACTTTCAGGCTCCAAACCTACTTTTTCACCCTTCCTCTTGCTCTGTGGTCTGGTTTGCACAGACACCAATTCAGGGATACCCAGCATGGCTGCATGAGTTTTCAACTCAACTTCAGCCCAGGCTGAGGTTTCCAGATCATTTCCCAGCAGACATGCACCTGGTAACTTTTGCGAGACCACTACCTGTTTCAGGCCAGTAACCCCCCCCCAGCCTAATTTCACCATAGCCATTGGATGATTAGTGGTAACACTGTCAGCATTGGTGACTGGGTAGGTTTTCCCAATCAAGTATTGCTCAGGGGAAACCAGTGTGTCTCTCACCATAGTGACACTGGCACCTGTATCCCTCAGAGCTTCTATCCTATTAACCCAGGGGTACTGAAAATACTTCTTTAAGTTGGGTGGCCACATAGCTACAGTGGCAAACTCAACTTCCCCTTCTGAAACTAGAACTGCTTCAGTGTGCACCCTAATTTGCTCTGGGCACACTGTTGATCCCATCTGTAAACTTGCCAACCCAGGTGTAGCTGTACTGGGTGCCTTAGGGGCCTTGTTGTGGGTGCAAGATTTATCTACAGTTAAGTGTCCCAACTTCTTACAGTTGTTACACCAGGCCTTTGAGGGATCATAGTTCTTCCCTCTATAGGGTTGAGGCACATAGGGAGTAGTTTGAGACCCACCCCCCTGAACAGGTTTTTGGGGCCCTTTGGAAGACTCAGACTTTTTATCTTGGGGATTCTCACCACCTTTCCACTGGGGAGGTTTTGTAACCACCTTCTTCTGGTCACCCCCAGTGGCTGTCCTTGTCACCCTAGTCTTGACCCAGTGGTCTGCCTTCTTTCCCAATTCTTGGGGAGAAATTAGACCTAGGTCTACCAAATGCTGATGCAAACTTTAATTTGTGCAATTACTTAATATATGTTCCTTCATAGACAAATTGTAAAGTCCAGTAAAATCATGCACATTATGTGTCGTACTTTAGAATTTGGGACCGCGTAGGAGGCAGGGCCCTACCCCTGTCTATCCCGGTATTAGTGAACCGCGAATGGTTAATGCGGTATGTACAAGTGCTTTGTGTAACGTTTTAGCTATGAATGCACTGTGTATACGCTATTATACATCACTACGTGGGTTCCATTTTAGAGCGGTGGCCATCTTATGGTTGCCCTCACATAGGCTACATAGCATGAAGCAAATACGGGCCTTTTAGAGCACATGTGCCTTTCTTTGACTTTTCTGTGACCTGGGCAGCTTGGCTCCGCTGCCCCAGGTCAGTCCGGTCTCACGAGTTCCCCGTCCTCTGGCCACCTGTGATTGGCATCAGGGCTTATGCAAAAACAATTGATGGACAGAATGCAGAACAATGTCATACATTCACCCCAGTACAGAGATCTGGGCCTAAATCCATCATTTTTTTGCTCACCATGCCATTCCAGTTTGAACCCAGCCATATGCAAATCAGTCTTGACCCTGTGCCCCATGGGAACAGTCCAGCCCGAACTGCCAAGCCAGGTCCTCCCTGGACTGGAAACAAGCATCCTAGGACCGGTTTCGGGCTTTCAGCCCTCGTCAGCCAGGATAGCTTGATTCCAGTGGCATGGAGAGCACGGGACTCACATCTGAGCATACCCTTCCCACTCGGGGTGGCAAATGCAAAACCAACAATTGATGGACAGAATGCAGAACAATGTCATACATTCACCCCAGTACAGAGATCTGGGCCTAAATCCATCATTTTTTTGCTCACCATGCCATTCCAGTTTGAACCCAGCCATATGCAAATCAGTCTTGACCTTGTGCCCCATGGGAACAGTCCAGCCCGAACTGCCAAGCCAGGTCCTCCCTGGACTGGAAACAAGCATCCTAGGACCGGTTTCGGGCTTTCAGCCCTCGTCAGCCAGGATAGCTTGATTCCAGTGGCATGGAGAGCACGGGACTCACGTCTGAGCATACCCTTCCCACCCGGGGTGGCAAATGCAAAAACAACAATTGATGGACAGAATGCAGAACAATGTCATACATTCACCCCAGTACAGAGATCTGGGCCTAAATCCATCATTTTTTTGCTCACCATGCCATTCCAGTTTGAACCCAGCCATATGCAAATCAGTCTTGACCCTGTGCCCCATGGGAACAGTCCAGCCCGAACTGCCAAGCCAGGTCCTCCCTGGACTGGAAACAAGCATCCTAGGACCGGTTTCGGGCTTTCAGCCCTCGTCAGCCAGGATAGCTTGATTCCAGTGGCACAGGAATTGTGTCGAGTGCGATTTGATTTTGAAAAAGGTACAATTGTGGGCCCCAATGTAGATAAAGCAGTTGCAACATTACTGTCCCTCAGAAATGGTGATTGTCAACAATCATTGTTCGAACAGGAATTCCCTGTGGGGAAGAAGGGAAAAGCGCGACAATACCCTATGAGAGAAGTCCCTCCGGTATGGAAAGAAGCCGTTGCGGCTAATGCCGCTCAAGGTATTGCTGCTGCTCCAGCACATTTTCAGCGTGTTTGGGTGCATGTCCCATGGAAGAGATCTGAGGTGTTAGCACTTAAGCAGATATTGCCTGACCCCCGTAAAAACCCTACCGGTTATTATAAGGAGTTATCACAAACTGCAGAATCATGTGTAATGAATTTGGCTGACATAGATATGTTGTTTGGGAATGTTGTTCCACAGCCTTTATGGGGATCCATTCGTAATGTAGATCACGCTGCAGAATTGGGTAACACATGGGCTAATATCATTGCTGCAGATGCTGGCCAAGTTGGTGGCGCGAAACCTGATCCTTTAGTAGCAGAACTACCTGGTCGAATTATTACCTACATGAAAACTATAATGCCTGCGATGCGCGTAAATTGGGATAAACTATCCGCATGTAAGCAGAAGAAAGATGAGACAGTGTCTGATTTCTTCACCAGGTTTGAAGAAACGTTTATCGACCACAGTGGTCAAGACATGAGCACTGAAGGTGGCCAACGGTTATTTGTTGATAAATTTGTGCAGAATCTACTTCCCGAGTTGTGTAAAAAGTTAAAAGACTCAGAAAGTTCTTGGGCTGTTTTCTCTTCAGCACAAATACTGGCTACTGCACAGTATTATGAAAATAGAGACAAAGATGAGAAGGATAGAACAGATAAGAAAACGAAAGAACTAAAAACAAAGGTCCTCTTGCAGCAGGCTTATCCGCCACGTGGAGGACAGAGTAATTATAGGCAAACACAAGGTATCTATCAGCAGCCCCAACAGTTTCAGAATAATCAGCAAATGAACGGGTATTATCAACCACGAATCCCTGTAGGTCCCAACCAATGTTCATATTGCAAAGAGGAAGGGCATTTTAAATATAGTTGCCCTAAATTAATGCAGCGTAACAGTAATGCGTATGGCGCAAGAGGTAGAGGTGGTCAGCAAGCTCCTAGGGGTAGAGGGCGTGGAAATGCTCTCCAGAACGCGCGTCCTCTTCCGCCTCAAAATACCATAAATAGCTTTGATCAGCAAGCCAATGCGTCTGGTAATACAGCTCAGTACTACAATAATGATTATTATGCAGAAGACGACAATGTAGAAGATAACGATTACTAGGACAGCCATAGACAGAGAGAGGGAGTTGTTTCAGTGCCAGTGGATCAGAGCGGACCTTATGTTAAAGTAACTACAGCAAATGTAACGGAGCCCTTTCTGCTGGATACTGGTGCTGCAAAGAGTTCAATCATGCATTCAAAACTCCCTGGCGCGCCTTTGTCTGGCGAAATAAATGTCTCAGTAGGTTTTTCTGGCGCCCCCGTTAGGAACCCGATTTCTAGTCCTATGTCACTTTCTGTTGGACCTTGTGAGCTAAAAGCACCCCTCATCCTAACAACAGGTTGTGGTGAAAATTTGCTAGGATTAGATTTGCTAAAAAGATTGCATGCAACGCTATATTGTTCTCCCCCAGGAGTACAACTTACATTAGGCAAGAAAGTGATTTCCCCAATGTATTTGTCTAAAAATGCAATGCCACCTGAATTGTCATCCCTTCCGGATGTCCTTTGGGCTACTGGTCCCAATGATGTGGGTCTTTTGGAAATACCGCCATATGTGGTCACTTTAACCCCTTCGATGCTTGTGACGGAGCGGTTCCGTCATGCGCGACGGTCGCGCTGTGCGCATGACGGAACCGCTCCGTCACGGCCCCTCCCGCGCACGGAACCTTCAGCACGGCGCGGAAATCCGCGCCGCGCTGAAGGGGTTAAAAGCCAATGTCAGATTGCCACATATTCCCCAGTACAAGATCTCCAATGAAGGTCAGAAAGCATTGTTAGCAATTGTCAGTGATTTGATTAAAAAGGGTGTAATTGAAGAGACAAGAGGCAACGTTTGCAATAGTCCTGTTTTACCTGTCTTAAAACGAACGGACCCTTCACAGCCACCTGTTTACAGATTTGTGATTGATCTTAGAGAGGTTAATAAGATTGTTGTACCACAGTTTCCAGTTGTCCCTGATATAACTGCCTTGTTAACTATGATTCCAGCCTCCGCTGCATGGTTCTCAGTGATCGATCTAAAGAATGCCTTCTTTAGCATCCCAATTGCAGAGGAGAGCAGAGACATTTTTGGCTTTAGTTTAGGAGGTCGAAGCTTCCGCTTTAAACGCGCTCCCCAGGGCTACTGTGAGAGTCCATCAATATATAGTCAGGCTATAAAAGCGCAGCTTGATGCACTTGTTTTACCTAGTGGTGCTATCCTTATTCAGTATGTTGACGATTTACTAATCGCCGCGGATACTGAAAAGATTTGCTATAATGCTACCTTGTAATTGTTGCGTCATTTGTCTGCCTTTCATCACAAAGTGTCTCTCTCAAAGCTGCAATATTGTCGACAAGAAGTGACCTACTTAGGTCATCTCTTATCGAAGGAGGGAAGGAAACTGACCCCAGAACGAATTCAAGCCATTGCACAGTTGAGTGTGCCAAGAACACAGAGAGAAGTGCGTGCTTTCTTGGGCATTACTTCATACTGTAGGCATTGGATTCCCAATTTTTCCTTGTTGGCAAAACCTTTGTTAGCATTAACATGCAAAGACACACCGAATCCTATTCCATGGTCTGAAGAGTGTCAGAAAGGTTTTTTGGAATTGCGTGATGCATTGTGTTCAGCTCCTGTGTTGGGTACCCCTGACTACAGCAAGCCTTTTACATTGTATGTTCATGAGAAAGATGGTTGCGCATTATCAGTGTTAACACAGCCTTTTGGCGACAGACCGCGTCCATGCGCATATTTTTCGTCAACCTTGGACCCGGTAGCGAGGGCATCGCCAAGTTGTCTGAGAGCCACAGCCACCGCAGGTATGTCTATTCGACAGTCTGCTGGCCTAGTAATGGATAACACATTGATTGTTATGGTTCCACATGCTGTGGACACATTGTTAAACAGGACCAAGACACAACACTTAACTAGTGCGCGATTATCTGGATATGAGCTGACACTGTTAGCAAACCATATACAGATAAAGAGATGCAACACGTTGAATCCAGCTACACTATTACCAATTCCAGCAGACCTAGATGAGATTGAGCAACATGATTGTCTGTTCAGAACAGAAGAAGAGACGAAAGGGAGAGTAGATCTTAAAGATACTCCCCTGACTGAGTGTGATGGTACCTTATGGGTGGATGGTTCGTGTTTTAAGCTTCCAAATGGTGATACGACTGCTGCATATGCTATCACGACTTTGCACACGATTGTGGAAACTGCGCGTGTGCCACAAAATTCGGCTCAAGCAGCAGAATTGATTGCCCTTACGAGAGCATGCGTGTTGTCTGAAGGAATGAAAGTGAACATATATACGGATAGCCAGTACGCCTTTGGCGTGGCTCATAGTTTTGGGCGATTGTGGAAAGAACGTGGGTTCCTGACTTCGCATGGAGCTAAGATTCAGAATGGCAAGTTGGTGAATGATCTCCTTGAGTCGCTGACCCTACCATCACAAGTTGCGATTATGAAATGCAGTGCGCACAAGAAAATCACTGATGATGTTGGTCGTGGTAATGCGTTTGCTGATGAAGTCGCGAAAGAAACAGCAAAAGATGTGAAGACTCGAATGTATGTTGCAGGTCCTGCCAGATGGGTTGGTGATGTTGGAATGTGTGAAAACACAATAGAGAGTGTAAAGTCCCTTCAAGCTGAAGCCACAGAGAAAGAGTTGAGCAAGTGGAGAGAAAGTATGGGTAAGTTGGATGAGAATGGTTGTTAGATTGATTTGTCAGAACATAGGCGATGGTTGTTACCTGATGCATATGGGCTTCCAGTGGTTACTATGGCACATGGAATGGCACATATCAGTACGAAAGGAATTTGTAAGTTGTTGGCTCCAGTATGGCAGAATGCTGGAATTCCTAAGTGTGCAGAGAATGTGGTCAAGAATTGTATGGTATGCTTGAAGTACAACCCTGGTAGGGGAACCCCAACTCCAGCTGGTCATTTTGCGCCTCCATCATATCCATTTGAAGTTTTGCAGCTAGATTTTATCCACATGGAAAGGTGCAACAACCTGAAATATGTATTGGTGGTTGTCTGTGCTTTTTCAAAATGGATAGAGGCCTATCCCCTAAAGGACAACACTGCTCTATCCACAGCCAAAGCCCTTGTGAAGGAATTTTTCCCTAGGTTTGGAATGCCAAGAATGGTGTGGAGTGATAATGGGAGTGAGTTTGTGGGTCAAGTGATGAAGAATGTGCGTGAGGGAGTAGGGATAAAGCAGAAATTCCACGCTGCAAATCACCCCCAATCAGATGGATTAGTAGAGCGCTACAATGGCGCTCTAAAACTCAAACTGGCCAAAATCCAAGCGAGCTCAGGTCTTAAATGGCCTGACGCTCTGCCTCTAGCACTCCTGTCCACCAGAATGACTGTGCATTCACGAGTGGGACTTAGTCCCTACGAGGTCGTTTTTGGCCGCCCGGCTAATGTATGGGGTGTGCCAAGACCGACAAAATTCAGTGAAATCGAACATCCAGTACTGCTTGATTACTTGTATGAATTGACGGCTAAATTACGTGTTTTACACCAACAGGTGCATGATACTCTCCCCCAGGCCTCTGAGGCTCCAGGACACCCTATCGACCCAGGCACGTGGGTCTTGGTATAAAATTTCCAGCGCAAGAGCAACGATGAGCCTCGTTGGATCGGCCCTCATCTCGTACTTCTATCTACAAGATCAGCTGTTCGAGTAAAGGGGAAGAAGAACTGGATCCACGGCGCCCACGTGAAAAGGATCCCTTTGCCTCTGCCGTATGACCAGTGGGACCAGGAGGGTATCGCAGACTCTGAAACAGACACTGTACCTCGTTTTGTGCCGTTCAGTGATGCACGCATAAAAGGCACAACTTCAGCACAGGAAAGTGACGATATTTTGCAAGAAGCTGTGCCACCGTCAATTCGATTGGACACTACAGAGCCTGAACTCTTGTTTCAAGATCAAACAGTACCTGGCCGTTTTCATTATAATCTAAGACCAAGGCCTATGGACAAATAAATATTCTTTTTCTTTTACCTTTTTATTTTTTGATAACCAGAGCTCTCCCATCTGAAGGACTTTCTTGATTTTTGTTTTTCGAACCACCATCCGGGTTCAGCCTCAGGGTCGCGGTGCCAAGACTTTGGGGTACAGGCCGAAGACGTTAGGTCGACGGTTCTGGTTGGTCTAGGGCGTTCCCTGGACTGACAGGCGTACTCCTTAGCAGAAGATACTCACCCGCCGCGAGCGGCACGATTAGAGGATGGAGTTTTTTAAGATGGAGAGACTCACTGAGGAAATTAACTTTAAAGCAAGAATGTGTAAAATAATGAAGAGCAAACGTTTTGTATTTTTATGCCTGTTTGTATTATGTAGTATGGTAGTGTTTACTGTAGGATTTGTATTCTTCTCCTCTCAAGAGCCCATTGCACCCACTGTACAGCCTATACCTCCTCCTACTGTCTCCTCACACTCTTTTCACCCTCTGCCTGAACATGAACAAGCTAGACGGTCTGAATTTGTAAACAACTCGTTTATTCAGCTCCTGCACCAGCACCAACTAGTGATGAATACAACCAATTGCTGGGTGTGTGGTTTAATGCCACATACCATTAATAAGGGTATTCCCTATCTAGTGCTGCCGTTTAGTTACAATGGATCGTCATGGGCATTCCAGACCATGTTTCTCTTTGCATTGGATGCCTACTCCCCGCGACAACCACGTTCCATCAGACCTAGCACCAATAACAAAGCTTTAATGAAAGGAGTTGCCGATATGAGCAGAGATATCGATGCATACTCATCTATTCCCAAAGAAGAGTTGAGAGCTTATGTAGGGTGGAACGCGACGGGGTATAGTATTAGTCTGGGTGAAAGACAGCGAAAAATCTCATCCCCAATCTGGGTCGTACCCCACATAGGTCGGTTCTGTTTACAAGGTAATGGTCAGAATCCTAGAGCTCAACTGGGAAGAAGTGACTGTACTGAAACGTACACTTTTCCGTCACAGTTTTCCCCTGCGTTTCTGGCTGCCAAGGGTACATCTTTTATCTGCAATGACCGAGCATATACATGGTTGCCCCCTGACTTCTCGGGCACATGTTATATTGCAAATCTGCTACCGCCAACATTTACTGCCGCCTCTGACTATCACAAGACCAGAGTTGTGAGAGGCGTGATTAGTAAGGAGGATACTGCCGGTCAGGAAGCGGGAGATTTCTTTTTGGGTTTCCTGACGTTTTTGGGACCTATGGTTAATAGTAGGAACCTGAGACAGCTGACTCGTGTGGTTGAATCCACTGTTAATGTTACGGCTGGTGCCCTTGGTAATTTGACAGCTGAGCTCCAGGCGGATCGCCTCATGACTTTGCAGAACCGCATGGTTCTAGACGTCATACTTGCAGACCGCGGTGGGGTATGTAAGGTTATCCAATCTAGTTGTTGCATTTTCATACCAGACAACGCTCCAACAGTTTATCAAGCCATCTCCAAACTACATAAAATATCTGAGTCCATACACGTGGATAAAGGAGATTGGTCACTGGTGGGGTGGTTCTGGGAACTGATATCTGCCTGGGGTTGGAAAGTTCTGATGGTCATTGGAATGATCTTAGCCATCCTTTTCCTGTTCTGTCTGTGCATACAGTGTGCTCCTGCGATATGTGGCCTCTGTGCTACATTATGTGTATGGAAACCTGTATCGAGGGACGAGCTAAGTAATAGGATGATGCTACAGCAACATCTCCATGACTTCGTGAATATTGACCTAGACTCGGATTGAAATGAGTATAGTTATTGCCTATGTAAGGGCAAAAGGAGGGTCTGTCGTACTTTAGAATTTGGGACCGCGTAGGAGGCAGGGCCCTACCCCTGTCTATCCCGGTATTAGTGAACCGCGAATGGTTAATGCGGTATGTACAAGTGCTTTGTGTAACGTTTTAGCTATGAATGCACTGTGTATACGCTATTATACATCACTACGTGGGTTCCATTTTAGAGCGGTGGCCATCTTATGGTTGCCCTCACATAGGCTACATAGCATGAAGCAAATACGGGCCTTTTAGAGCACATGTGCCTTTCTTTGACTTTTCTGTGACCTGGGCAGCTTGGCTCCGCTGCCCCAGGTCAGTCCGGTCTCACGAGTTCCCCGTCCTCTGGCCACCTGTGATTAGCATCAGGGCTTGACACACCATAAAGCCTTTACATTAAACACGAGCCTCCAGCTAATCTCTTTCTCACCTGACTGTTCCTGCTTTATGGCTTGTTTTCCAAACAGGAGATGCTCATGTTTATTGAGGCCTATCGATATCTGATGTGGGATCTGAGCCTTGCTGGGTAAATAATTGCAGGCTGCTTAACTGGAATGTGGGATGGTCATCATGACTCTGCCTTTTCGTTTGAAATGTATACATCTAAATGACCATGCCATAAAACTAGGAATGTATGCCTGAAGCAGGATATTTTGTATTTAAGGAGAAGCTCGTTTCTGTGATTTTCAGCAGTCTCCTAAGAACATACACGCTGTTGTACTTCTTGGATACCTGTAATTGGTCTGCAGCCACTAAACTGATCTTTGACTTCACCCAGAAGACTCTGTGTTTCTGTAGGTCTGAAACAGGAAGAACCCGAAGTCATAGGGTGTGTTCCCCTGCACCGCTGGGCTTAAAATTCCCAGTACTTCATATGTCCAGCTAACCAACCATCCAGTGTCTTTACTGAGTAGTCTACGAAGTCAATCCAGGACTGGGTCTAGGTTGTGTGAGCCCCCCTGAATCTAATTCTATACTCCTCAGTGGTGAGCCCAAATCCCTCAATCAGAGTCATCTTCATGAGGTCATAGGACCCTGCATCTGGCCCAGAGAGGGTCAGAAGCCTGTCCCTGCAGTTACCAGAGAACAGTTCCCACAGGAGTGCCCCCCAGAGAGGTTTCTTTACTCTTCTCATTTCACAAGCCCTCTCAAAGGCTGTAAAGTAAACCACTTGGTGATGTCATCACCTTCCTCAAATTTAGGGACAATCCCTTTGGGGATTTTAGGTTCAGAAGTTTCCTCCCTATCCTTAGTTTTAGTATTGCTGCCACCATTGATGGGTGCTAAACCCATCTCCTTTCTTTCTTTCTTTCTTTCTTTCTTTCTTTCTTTCTTTCTTTCTTTCTTTCTTTCTTTCTTTCTTTCTTTCTCTAGAGCCAGGAGTCTGGACTTTAGATCCAATCTTTTGGCCAGCTTTGCTAGAAAGCTGTCCTCTTCACTGGAGGGTCCCCCAGTGATTTCCCTGGTACCTGGTCCACCTAAGTGGTCTCTGGGTTCCCAGAGGTTTATTCTTGGAGTCAAGGGTATGGTAGCCCTTTCCTCCCTAGGGATGACTGGAGGGGGATCATTATCCTCCTCATCTTCACCCCTGTCCTCATCTGACTGGTCATCACCATGATCAGATGGGTGGTCCTTAGCATTCTCAGCCAAAAGCTCCTGGAGCCCTAGTTTGGTTGGCTGCAGGCCCATTGGTAAATTTTTATGTTTGCATAGGGACCTCAATTCCTTGAAAGACAAGTGTAAGTAAGGTGTGAGGCCGAGCTCCTCCACCAGGTTCTGCATGGTATTATTTTCACTAATAGCTGGGTTTCTTTGAGACATTCTAACCTGACAGTTCTAACCCTCTACCCTTGACTACAGTGATTTTTATTTTTCTAAAATTCTAATGGGACTTAAGCAAGGCCCTGACAAGACTTTTAGTATTTTGGAAAGACCAATCAGAATTCTAAAGGCAATTTTAAGAGTTCTGTCGTGTGATCAGATGGTGACCAAGTAGTCCAACAAATGCAAGTTTGTATCCCACCGTTGATCCACCAATGTAAGAAAGTGGCTCTGTATATACTGTTTCCAAATAGGTACAGTGTGCAAAGAGTCCACCGTCCCCAGAGGTTTGGCAGAGGCTAAAGTTAGATATAAACTTACTCTCTAAAGTGGTAGCTTGGTCGAGCAGTAAGGCAGTATCAAAGGACAGTGTAAAGCATTTGTTGTACACACTCAGTCAGCAAATGGTCTCACACACTCAAGAACTGAACTCTAGGCCAAGGGTTTTGTATAGAAATATATAGTTGTTTTATTTTAGAACTAACAATAGGTATCAAAATATACTTTCCCAGAATGAGATGCTTTGGATAAATACTTTAAATAGGCAATAGACGTTTGGATGCAATAGATAGTGTTGTGTATTGCAACAACTGTATTTCAAACACAATTAGACATTGAGCTCAATGGTAATTTCTAGTTAAATTCAATTGATTACTTTTTGGATTACTTTTCTTACCCCAGGACTGGATCGTAGATTCAGTCCCGGGACATCTCCTGTAAACAGTTGAGTAAAAACGTTTTGGTTACAGTTGTGATTGAAAAGGAATATTATTGTATTTTAAAAGTTGACACTTAGAAACCTTTTCACATAGAATCACCAATGTTATCCTATGGGAGGAAATTCACTTAGCAGGTAAGTGGGGTTATGGTTACTTTTTCTAACTCATTGTTGGATCCTGGATCCAGCACTGGGGCATCTCCTGTACACAGTTGAAAGAATGTGTTTTTGTTATACAGGCGATTTTTAACGAATATTTGTAAGTTTGCAAAATCGACACAGAAGAATTTCTGGCAAAAACCAGGCAATGTTATCCTATGGAGGAAAATCAAGTTAAAGGTAAGTACGGTTGTAATTACTTTTCAGGGTCAGTGCTGGGTACCAAGATCCAGCACTGGGATCTCTCCTGATAACAGGTGAGTAAATTCGTTTTCGTAATTCGGCTGATTTTAGATGAATATTTTAAAGTTTCAAAACTCGACACTTAGAAGAATTTCCAAGTGAAACCAGTCAATGTTACCCTATGGAAGAAAATTGAGTTATCAGCTTTTGGCTAAGTACTCGACTGGCAGAGTTAAGGTTCTGGGCATAGACTCAGGGGTCTCCCAGGGTCAGGTAGGTAAAGTTGTTACACCCTCAGCGGCACAGGAGCAGCCGGGTGCAGAGTGAGTTAGGCCCAATGTTATCCTATGGGAAGCAGGGGTCCTTTGGTTGGTGGCTGCTGGCTAGCAGGCCATGCGGCTGTGGGAGCTGGGCTCCAGGTCACTTGCTCAAGGCAAATGGGGAAGTAGATTAGAACAGAGGTTGCACTCCCAGGGGCACTCGGGCGGCTGGGTACAGGGTGCTTTTGAGCCGTCGGGCGCCTCATGAATTTCAATGGAGAAGCTCAAGAATGAACAAAGGCTGAAAGCTCGGGGACGAAGATTCTTCAGGTGCGACCATCACTTTGAGAGGTAAGTTGGGTAGTTGATGGATAGGTAGGCACCCAGGAGTTGGGCACAGGGGGCCGCAGGGCGCCGGGTGCAGGTATTCCTTTTGGTGTCAGGAAATCTTACCCTCTGCTGGTCGCGGTTCGAGGGGTCCCTGGTTCTGAGGCTGCAGGCATCGTCAGGAGCGTGGAGGTGTGTCCTTGGGTGCTGGATTCGTGGTCACAGTCACCGGGGTGACGTCCTCATGGTCTTTGTCCACTCCGGCACAGGCCAGGCTTGGCGGGTGCAGAGTGTGCAGGGTTCGCGGTTCCTGGCCGATGCCAGCGGTCAGTTACTTGCTTTGAGCAGTACCAATGCTTGTGGGAGTCCCAGTTAGTTAGAGTCACAAGGCAGTCAGGTCCCCCGGGGTTTTTGAGGTTGCTGACCACTGGAGATGCCGGGGTTTAGCAGGGGCAGGTTCGAGGGTCGACAGGCCGGTATGGCTGGGGCCACATCAGTTGGTGTCTTCCTCTTGTTAGCAGCTGCACGGCAGGTCTTCTTGTTCCTTGTTCTTCTTTCTTGTTTTGGAATCTGGATCTGAGGAAGGAAGGTTCAGGGTTCCCCTGAATACTAAATTTAGGGTTTGTTACAGGTAGGTTAAGGGCAGGGACCAATGGGTCCCCTCCCTGGGGTGGGTACATCCCCTATCCTGCCACTCTCCTGTGGGAGGGGGGCAGTAGCCTAGTCCTGATTGGGCAGGGCTTCCCATCTTCAAGATGGCGAGAACCCAGAGATGTGCTTCACCTCGCTTCCCCCACCTGAGGGGTGGGGTTGGCAGAGGCTGGCAAACCCCCTTTCCTTCCTTGGGGACCAGCCAGTCTTCCCGCCAGAGTGGGGGTCAGAACCAGTAGGGGCCAGTTGCTGGGTACAGCAAGTGGCCTGGAGAAGCTCACAAAGGCGGCATGCCTTTGAAGCTTCCCCTGCCCATCCTGGGGGAGGAGACCTAACATCTCGCCCAGGATGTGCATTGTTGCAGGCCCAGGAGAGCGGATGGCTCTCTACCTAGGGTTCAAGCAACATGTCTGCTGTGTGGCAGCCTAGGCAGCCCCTCAGACAATACGTGGATTGTAGGTTAGGTTCAGGGGGCATCTCTAAGATGCCCTCTGTCGTGCATTGTACATTAAATCCCACACTGGCATCAGTGCAGGTTTAATGTGCTGAGAAGTTTGATACCAAACTTCTCAGTCTTCAGTGTAGCCATCATGGTGCTGAGGAGTTCGTGTGGACGATCTCCCTGCACCATATACTCTTAAATGGCAGCACCGCACTTACAGTGCCCAGGAATGGACCTGGGTACTGTAGGGGCACCGGGCTCATGCACCTGTACCCATACCACTGGCATAGGGCACCCAGCCAGAGGGGTGGCTGATGTATGCCAGGACAGTGTGTGTTGTGGGCTCCCGCACCCCTTACCCTGGAACCCCTCATAGTGGTGTTCCTTTACAAGTCATTGACAGGGTCCGTGATGGTTCTCCGATGCTCCGACTAGTTTGGGGGCTTTGTTTGACTCTGCCCATGTTTTGGAGTTTCACTTGCATTACGCTGCCCTCCCCGCCACCCTCCTACTTGTTTTTCTATCATAGGTATTTTCCTGAATCCAGGTGTGCTTTCAACTAATTGGTGATCTCTTCACTATTTTGCCCCTATAGGACACTACATGATAGGTGTCCTATGACCCGCCGGCAACTGCTGAGGTATGACTCCTACAATTGTAGGTGAGTCCATTTGCCACTATCCTCTTGACTAGTTTGAGTCCTGTTTTTAAGTCTTTCATTATGATCTCACTGTAAGCCTTTCAAGAAACATGGGCACTTTAGTTTTGCAACAATGTGAAGCATGAATGCTCTTACCAAGGGTCATTGTTATTAACACCTTATAATTGCAGTGTTGAGAGAGTCGTTACTATTACTATGTCTACAACGATATATACAAATATGTTATTGTTGCTCTTCTTTAGGTCGTCCTCCATCATTGTGGTCACTTCTCCCACAGTTTGATTATTTGGGAGGGAGGTGCTTCCACCTCGCCATGATGTGCAGATGTATGTTATTTGGTCCTGAAGAATTGCCATTCGATCCTCCTGACGAGCAAGGCAAGAAACATGTTGACCTGTATAATTACGAGTAGAGCGTAAATATTTTTTTATCACAGTCACATATACGCCACTCGACCTTCATTTTAATGAGGCAGGGAACCTATCTGAATAAAGGTCTCTTATTGGATTCCCTTACCTTTTTTAATCACTGCACACACTTATTCACCACATCTACTCACATTGGGCCCCTCACCCCCACTACACCATACGGCGTGGAACAAAAGATCTCCGCCAAAGAGCCCCACATTGGGTGCCCGTCGGGTATTGCAGCGCCGACCCGACGAGGAGCAGGCCCAATGATGAAGCATGACACCTAGCTGGCTGGGTGTGTGAGGGCCCTAGTTCCAAACAAGGGAATTTCCCTATCCCCTTGTAATATCAGTTGGACTACCTCCGTAGTAATAGTTATTTTGGCTCTCTTACCTGCTCAAGACTCTCTTCAGGAACTACATACTCTTTCTTGTTTTGACACAGGGATGTGTGCCATGTCGACTCTCTGTTTTGTTCTGCACCCAGACACTCAGCCTGCAAGGGCAGTGTGTGTGTGTGTCAGGGTACAGGGCCTCTAAGGGTGGCACAATAAGTGTTGCAGCCCATAGGGGCCTTCTCTGGTCACAAGGCCCTGGATACCTTGTGTACCATTTACCAGGGGCTGACATGTGGCCAGAGATGCCAATTGGGTTTAGGCTTCAACACAGTGTTAGGGAAGGAACATAGGCCCTTGGTACCTGATTGGCAGGAGCCCAGGGCACACTCAGTCAAAGTACATCAGCAATTCAGCAAAAAGTGGGGGCATACCATGCAAGAAAGATGGCACTTTCTCACATTCACGACTTAGTAGTCGATGATAGATCTGAGAGTCATCACTATACCCTATGTTTGGCACTGGCTGTTCACCTCTTTCAGTTAGTCGCTTTGAGGGTTAGAGATATTAATAGCAGTGCTATAGAGCCATTATTAAGTAACAATCGTAGAGCCTTAAAATGGCCCTCGATAGGGGTAAATGAAGTAGCAATTAAGCAGATTCATGATATTTTTACAAAAATGGTTTCCCTGTATGTAGATCTACCTGACTCAGAGATTCTAATTGCGGAAATTCATTATAGACTGGTAAACGATCTGACACCTATACTAAGAAGGATTCCGAAAGAATGTAAAAATGGGATAACAGAGGCGAGTTAGTTGAATAGTTCATGGTACAATAAAGAATGTCGTAATGCAAAAAAGGAGCTCATTTTGGCAACTAAAACCAAAAACATAGTGGTCTTAAGGGACAAAAGGGCTCAATATAAGAGTTTACTAATCAAAACTAGAAAAGAATAGGATGACAATATTTGGACTGAATTAATTATTGCAGCTAAAGCAAAACACCAATCGGGCTTTTGGCGCTTGTTATCTAAAGTCAACAAGAAGGGGAGATGTAGTAAAGACCTTTTCTTAGATGCAAATATTTGGGTAAGACATTTTTCCAACCTCTACTCTACATCTATGAATGATATTAAGTACAGCCCTCAAGACTATGAAATAGCTTCAAGTAGTGCCCCATTATCATTTAGTTTGGAAGGAACAATGGCAGCAATAGACGCAGTAAAACCAGGAAAGGCACCTGGTCCTGACAAGATACCAGGCGACCTATGGAGACATGACAAAGAGGTTTGGGGCCCTTATATTAATCTCCTGTGTAACTCGGTCGCCTCAGGTGCACCCATACCGGAAACGTGGAAAGGGGCTGACATCACAACTATTTTTAAAAAGGGTAACCGCCATGACCCTTCGCACTATCGACCAATTAGTTTAATAGATGTTTTACAGATGATATATGCACAGCAAATTTTAAACAAACTGACCGACTGGATTGAGGAGCATAATATTTTATCACAATATTTAGAGCCAAAACTAGTACAATTGACCAGGTTTTTAGATTTCTTTGCATAAGCTGGAAATATACAATATTTAAGAAGGGTCATTTGTACATCGCCTTTGTGGATTTAAAGGCAGCATTTGACCTCATCCCTAGAAATCTCCTCTGGAAATCCTAAAAAAATCAGGGGGTACTGGGGGAAATCCTCATGACGATAATTTCACAAGGGTTAGATGGGGTCCAATGGGCGAACTTACTGATCCTATTCAGGTAAAAAGGGGTGTAAGGCAGGGATGCGTGTTGGCCCACACCCTATATTCATTAAAAGGTTCCTCCCAATAATAAGAACATTTGAGAGTAGTCTGTCTAAAACAGTTTCTTCTGCCCTTGAGGTATATAAATATAGGGCACAATCGGCATCCTTATATGGGGCAGAACTGTGGGGCCCCTTAACGAATTATACTTTTAAGGTGGGTGAAAACAAGTTTTTGAGAAAATTATTAAGTCTCCTGATTCGCACCCCGTTAACTCCGATTGCAATGGACCTAAACTTTCACCGTTCAGACGATCAGGCAAACCTACGGCAATTATTGTTCTGGGTCTGCCTGTGGTCTACAGATGAACTCATCCATTATAGAGAAGGGCTTGAGGAAATCCTAAGGCTCAAAAGCGGTACTGGGTTGCCTTGGTTGAAGCACGTCCATGACTGGTTTTTCAAACTAGCACTAAAGTATTTCTGGGAGGACCCTTTTGGATTGATCATGGCTTCAAAAAACTCTTAAAGCAAACCTTTTGGTCCTTTATTGAAGATACTTCGTCCCATTGTTCAAACTTAGGATCACTGACAACACGGTTCCTCTTAATGGAAACAATTTGGAACTTTGAGCCATTCCTGGACGAAATGCAACCACAGTTAGCTAAATCTCTATACTTGACATTTCGGTATGGTGTTTTACAGATAAATGCAAACACAGTAAAATGGGTCTCGAGGCAAGGGGATGTGGGAAGATGCGTCTTATGCGACACAGGCGAAAAAGAAAATGAATTGCACTTACTATTCTTCTGTCCACCTTATATACAATACAGGAGGAAATGGATCAAACCCATTTGCCGGCTTTTGGGCATTAGATCCTGCCTTGAGGCAGAAAGAATATTGCGATCAGATACCACACAACCAGTGGTTTTTAGTGTCAGCAGGTATCTGTTTGGTGTAAGCTTAATAAGAAAAAGGGAAGGATTGACATTTTAGGTTGTTACACCTGAAATATAATGGGTTTTGCACATGCACTTTAGGACATAAATGAAATTTACAGTTAGTTGCAGACTAGTCTTATACTATATTAGGGGAAAAGTGTATTTTTATACACTATATTAGATTTATGCCTTGAACCGTATAGTTGAACCTCATGTTTTGGAAGCCTGAAACGTAATACTCCTCAAATGCACTTTAAAACAAAATCTTTAACTGTGAGATTTTATGTATATATATATTTTTTTTAATGTTTAAGAATGGTCTATTACTCTAAGAAGTGTCCACGTGTCTGGTGGCACCTTGTTCTTTTTAGCATGTTATGATATGATGATGATTTTATTGTAATGTATTTTATTAATTGTCAACCTTTTATGTTTTTTTTAAACCGAAATAAAGATCATTGAGCAAAGCCAACAGCCACCTTCTATGAATTAAATCTCCAGATTTTGACCCAGTATTTCACTGCAGTCAACATTCCACCAGATGGCTTCATGTCTCCAAGCATCCAGCTGTTCGATCAATCAATCACTAAGAGCATAAAGATATAAAATAAGATGAAAAGCAGGTGTGGATCAAACAATATTAAAATGATTAACCACCTATTTCCAGTTGCATTGAATAACGAAGATTGCAAGCATTTAAAGGCTGTTCGTCCAGCTGTTACGTAAGAGAGTCTTGCAGCAAAACATAAACAAAGGCTCCTGCAATATTCACACTCATATACTACTCATAGCCTGACACATACAGTTTATCAAAAAACGGGTGATAATAGTAAACATTGTGATTTGGTCTTAAACCCTTCAGAGCTCCAACTGCACACTATATTCTGTTTGGATTAAACTACCTTGCAGGCTTTGGTGATAAACAGGAACTACTGCACTCTCCTGATGAGGTCACAATTTATGATTATTTGGATTTATGGATGAAACTGTGCTTAAACTACAGCTCACAGCAGGTCATTCCTGATGCAAAAAGAGGTTGAGCCGTTATAATGCACACAGACTAATTCAGGGAATGAAAAAAACTCAAATCATACTGTTTTATGGCCACTGACAGGAAAGTCAAAAATCCCAAATATTTTGGCCAAAGTAATTACTATAGTTTAGGGAAAGGCAAATGCAGTGATTGTCCCTTTAGCAGTCCTCAATGCCCAGAGGTCAGAAACACAGGCAATCTTGGTCCATAAAAATCAAGAGACATAATCAAAAAATGTTGATTTCCTACCCATTGCAAGAGAAGTTTTCATCATTTAGAATTTTGTTGAAAGTTCGCAGAAGCAATTAATGTACCTAAAGGCAAATCCCTCAGAGGCAGAATTTCTCCACACTGCCGAGCAATGGTGAGTGGTAGAAGTGAGGCACAGCTACAGACTGGTTTACTGTTACTATCAATGTCATGGACGGAGGAAGAACAGGAGAAGCATCTTATCCCAGTTAACTGGTGGATTATTTGGAGGACTTTTGGTCTTGTTCTTTATTATGAGCACATTCTGAACCTTCAAAAACTTTCTCGAAGTGCCCTAGCTTCAGTGAAATCAGTCCTGAAGAATTAGCATAAGTCTTGGAAAGCCTGGAATATCCCATTGATAGAGTGTAACATGCAAAGGAACTCACTTCAACCTAGCCTCCACTGTCCCCATGAGGGCTGATGCGATCTGGGGAATGCTATTTGTGTGTTGCTCCATCACAGTAAAGACTTAAGATGAAAACATATATATGCTGCCAGAATTTTCTCTCCTTGCCATCCATCAGCTCACTGAATGTTTAGGATGTTCCTACACAAAAAGACTGGTATAATTGCTGCTTTTGAACATTTTTACATTAAGCTAAAAGTGAAAGGATATTTTTTGCTTCAGGGATTATTTTTCCAAATTTATATTCTTCATTTTTTGTGCCATTGCTATAATTACTATTGATATTTTAGTCTAACTTGGTTCAGATATTCATGTTTTATCTTTAAACGGTTGTTGTTTTGTTGGCTTTATAACACGCAGACCTGCCACTAGCACTACTCTTTCGATTTGACTTGATGCTTATGCCACTAGTGGTTGGCCAGGGTTACGATTACGGATACATTCGGCTTCACTTGTAGATGCCTGTGCTCGGATAGTGCAGAAGTCCAGTCAAAGGCCTGATGAAGGCTGTGGCCTACCTCTACCATAGCCAATGTTTCAGATTGCCCTCCTAGATAATGCTGACTGATTACAAAATGGAAGAGGTTAGAGTTGCTTTGCAAGAATGCAAGGCCTTCAAGCAGTGCTCTACTGAGAAGAACAAAAAATCGAAACATTGAAAAATGTATGCAAAATTGGTAAGTTTAACAACATTGCTGGTCTTGCCAGACTCAAAGGAAAGTGATAATTTGAACGAATTCATTGACACTTTTTTTTTTTTTCTTTTTATTGTTTGTCCTCATTGTGTAATAAACTGGAGTAAGGGGTGTTAGGGGTCCCGGTTTCCATCTATTCTGTCTTGGATCAGCCCATTGTTGTGGTGGGGAGGTATGGTGATCCGCACCCTCTGACAGGACCCCTTTTATTCCTACTCCATTCGATTCTGGAGAGTCTCCCTCTGTGACCATCAATGCAAGTCCCTTACTTGCTAGATTATTGCTGTATTGCATAATCATTGGACAACCATAGGTCTCTTCAGAAGACCAGCCCTATGAGATCAGTTTCTGCTCCCAGATATCCCAGAAATCAAGTCTTCTACTTTGCCTCCCACTCCAATCTACATTATTTATCTTCTGTATCGAAGCTAACCCTTCCCACTGGGTAGGCGGGTTATGGAGTATCCATCAAGTACAGATTTCTAGCTTGTAGAATTAAAACAAAGAGAAGATTTTCTGTTTCTTACCTAGTTTGAAGAAGCCTTCCTTAGAAATTCTGACCTCAAATATAATTAGGTCTATGCTTACCTCTATTTCTTCTCCCATTACATCAGTGAGGATCTTACCCACTTCATTCCTGAATTTCTGAAGCTGGGGGCACTGCCAAAACTTGTGTATGTCATCTGACATCTCTTCACCGAAATTGGGACAGCTTTTCGTTTTTTGCGTTTTTAGTTTGGACAATCTCTTTGGCGTCCAATAGGCTCTGAGTGTGTTGAACTAATGTTTTTTTCTGAGATAGGAGGATTTGACAGTATACCAACACATAGACATAGATACTTGCCAAGTTTCTTGTAAGTCCAGCGACGGAAGCTCCTGCCCCCAGATCTCCATAGGTAGAGTGAAATCTTCTTCCCCGGCTAACATTGGCGACCAATACCAGCTTGATACTTCTCTCTTTAAAACCCGATTTCGTAGTATTTTCCATTCAAGATCTCTATTACCTGACTGTCTTTCTCTAGAGATTTAGCTCAGCTCACTAATTGGTAATATTTGAATTTTGCTAGTGAGCCTTTAGCCATAGTTGTGAATTGATTCCATCCAAGTGAAGTATTTCCTTTGAATAGTTGTCCCCACTTGGTTATACCTTCTTTTTCCAGTGGAAAGCAAGCATGTTTTTTAGACATTCTGGGGTTCCTGGCAAGACAGATATTGGGGCAAAATCACTATAATATGGAATTTTCAGTGTTCTAATTTGATACCATAATTTGGTGGCTGACCATAATACCTTTAGTTTGTGTGTCTGAATTTATATAAATAAAGGCTACGTACTGCGTGTGTCATTGCTTATAGGTATGTGGGGTAGGTGTGATATTCTCTTAACAATACTCTTATGTTTTTAGGTTGGAATGCTCCATAATATTCAAATAAATATGGACTTGCTATCCCCCCCTGATGATTTTTTTTCTCCGTAGCTTCTTTCCGGCTATACTGACCCCTTTTGAGGCCCATATAAAGCTGCTCAACTCCCCTCGTACCTTAATAAACCATTTTGTTTTAACTCCATAGGTATGGTGTTGAAAATGTACATGAACTTCAACAGTTTTCTTACCAACAGTGCCAAAGCTATGAATATAGGGCAACGGGCCTACGTTCAAGTTGTTGGAGCTCTTAGACTGTCACCCAGTGGAAAGGACATAGAGAAATTAACAGGGAGAAATCATTGTGAAATTATTAGAGGCAAAGGAGAGCAATAGGATATAAGAAACAGTGGTTATATATAAGCATGGGTTTCAAATAGAGGTACCCAGAGTTAGTAGATGCTACCTCTGCTTTTCCATTTCCGACACCTGATAAAGCCCTTGTTCACAAAAAACTAAACGAAAAAAAACTCCAGTTCACAAGGGACAGGGAGGCAGCAGAAGGAACAGAATGTAAACAGGGCTAATGAAATACCATTTAGTCTCTGCAGTACTAATTGAGACTGGATTTTTTATTTCTGCAGTGCTACCTTTTTCAGAGCCCTTCATGAGCAAATACTAGGCTGCGGAAGAACTAACAGTGGGACAAGGTGCACCCAAATGATGTCCTTAAGATCAAAGGATGAGTGTTGTCACTTCTGGTACTCCTAGTAGTTTGGTGAACTGACATACAGTGTATATAGGGTGATGCTGTATTATAATAAAATATATGATTTGTAGGTGCATTCTCATAGCAGGAGTGACCCAAAAGTTCTGTCCAGTGACTGCTGGATTTGTGGCTACCATGCCTAATAAACATTGTAAGAAAAATGTATATGTACAGTTTAACCATTGTAAGACATGTTAGGTGCCATGCAGAAGGCCAAGAGTAGCGCTCCAGTCATGTTTCAGTCGGCATGTTGGTGTATAAGCTGTTCAGTCGCAGGTGGCCTGTGATTCTGACAGGTCATTGGAGGCTATGACCTTCACTTAATTGGAAGCTAACTGCAAGGATATCTAAGCCTACCTACATGAAGAGCTGCCACGCCAATGGCTCCAGTAGAGATTCAGTGAAATGCAGATCTGGTGCCAATTTGTTCTGGCCCATCTAAAACAAACCTCCAAAATGGGTAGGTACAGGAAAGGGAAATCTAAGTGACAGTTGCCCTGTCCTAAATACAGTGGGGTGACCAGTGCTATTACCTACCAGTGTCGGACAGGACTCCTGGTCAGTAATTTCCATTGGGCAAGCTAACTGAGGCTCTGGATGTGCACATCCTGTGGTTCGACCGTCTAAATGGAGAAGGGGAACTGCGAGCTTGGTGAGGTTGGCTGACCGTCAATTTATGATGGTTACCCCTCTCTAACAAACTCTAAATCACCCACCTCCCAGTTTATGTTGTGTGGAAATATTGGTTGTCATGCATTAGGGTCAAATGGTATCTCCACTCATGTCACTGCAGACTTGGTGGGACTCATAGGTATGAAAGGCAGATGAACTTAAGGATGACATGGCCACACTTCATCTTTAGTACCATCATCTACTGAAGGATTTGGTAATCCTTGATATCTGTCAGAGTAGTATGAGTGTAAATAAGACGGAAATAGCCACGTCTTTAATGTTTATATGAATCCCAGGTGATTAATGAGTTTACTGAATTATATTTGGAAAATGTTTCAGATCTTGACCATCGATACACAAAATGAGGTTCTCCCAATACAGGACTCTCTGATACCTGGAAAGGGTTCTGCAGTAAGGCCAGTCTTGAACTGAGGTTCCTTCTTTATTTGGTATGGGTTGAGCTTGTATTGCTTGAGGATCAGTCCAATGCAAGGGATTGCTCAGTATTTAATGAAAGACCTTAAAAGAGATGTGCTTAAACATGTTGAGTCAGTAAAGTTTAAAGTAGTACCCTAATGTGGTCAGCACTTTGAGGAAGTAATAAAAGTATAGCAGGAACATTATGAATATACTGAAGTCGGCAGAAAGAAAGACTGGGGTTACCCATGTATAATAAATACATTGGTAGCATGTAGATGGGAAAGACCTAAGTTGATGATTGCGGAAGAACCGTAGGCAAGGCAAAATACATTTCAGTGTTCTCATTATGAATAAAGAAAGCCTAGGTAACCTACTATTTGTCTCTAGATAGGAGGGAAAGGTTGAGGTTCATAATAACTCAAAGATACCTCACCTTTCAGAGGGCAGTAATAGGGCTTCCAGTACCAGAGCAGTATCACGTTGAAGTGGTGCATGGACCACATTCTACACAAGAATATTTCTGTTTTGCTGAATTCAGATTTAGATGGATATGTGGCATTCATAGGGCCACTGCTATCAAGCACATGCCCAGGGTGCATCAACCCAGACCTGAAGGTTTCCCTAGAATAGGGAATATCTGTGCATCAAAAGCAGTATCAGGAGAAGTTAAAGGATTTTATGATGTCGTGGTGAGTGCTTAGTTAAGTGTTGTAAAGAAAAACAATGATGGTAGACTTTTGGGGGATGACTGTCAGTGGCCAATGGAGAAAGATTACATGATATTGTTTTTTAGTGTATGATTCCAGTTTGCTGCAGTTTCTGGATTTCCGAGATGGGTAAGGTAGAGAGTTTTATTATATCCCAGCCATGAAGAGGTCAAGTGGGAGGAGTGCAACCAAATTCTGATCAACCCTGCATGAAGGGAATATTTTGATCATGACTGTTGCTGCCATAAAGTGATGTAAGGCATTGCCCTTTTTTAGTGAATGTGTAGCACTCCATGAGAAAAAAGTATTTTACCTTTCACTCGAGTTATCCAGGCAATGTCCTATGTTGATACTCACTCACTATCCTGAAGGAAGTTAGAGCTTCAATAGTTAGGAATTGCTTTCAAGCATTTGTCTGACATCTAACCACTTTTCAGTATAAATATAATCAAGCGTTCATGCAAATGGAGGCTATATATTTGTTTTTCTGGAGGAAGCTGAAAGGGAAATAGATGTTGTTTAAATCTCCAGACCTACTCAAAGACTAGCTGCCTTCTGTACATAACTACTAAAATATCAAATTAAAACAGCAATGAGTCTACAAGGACAACGCACTGTGTAAAGCTGTTAATTTTCTCATGTCTATGGTGGTCCTTTAGAGTTTGATGAACTGGGTGACCATTGTAAATCAGTAGTGCCCCAGCCTCACCATACCCACAGTTTCCCCAACTCTATTTAAAGTCATGGGAAGCTCCAGATTTCTGACGGCAAAGCATCAACTCCATCGGATATCTCTAACCTGAAGGCCCCTTCCACACACGGCCATAAGGTCAAAGTGACATTCATTCTGTCTTATTGAGGGTAGGGTGTCTGTCACTAGATTTTCGTGCTCTGAACTGCCATGAGAGGCATGGCAGTTCTTGACAGGGGTATCCTTTAGTTGCTTCTTTGAGCAGGGAGAAAATCCCACCTTGTTTGGGTAATTGGTTTTTTTGATTTTCAAGAATAAACTCCCACTTTAGGAGTTTATTTCTGAAGAAAAAAAACTTGGATGGGTGGTAAATTAGACATGGTATCTGCTTAGCAAAGCTGGAGCTGTAGCTGCCACAGCGCTGAAGCACTGGGGAATCTCTAGATAGGGGGAGCAGCCCTCAACCAGGGTAGCAACAGCCTTTGCCCACACTGACTTGGTAGTCCACTGTGCTAACCCCATATCCTAAGTCATATATGTGTTCTTATCCCTCCTGAAATTGTGAATGCCTCATAGAGTAACTAGTGTAACTTTCCATGGACTCACAAGTGCCATTGCTTTCTAATTTTTCTGATTTTCAAGACAAATAAGTGAGCTTAACTGTTTTCCAAAAAATGCTTCTTCAAAATATGAGTATGAAAGATCACTATCTATCCTTTTTCTTACCATGCAATACATGTTGAATAAAAATGCAATGTAAACAAAATGAATTGAATTAAACATTTTGAGGTTTGCAAAATTCGAGCAATTTGCTTTTGAGTGATTATTTGAAATGTCTTGGAAATACACAAAATGATGTGTAATTAAGCGCAATGCAAATCCATCATTTACTGCTATATTTTACAGCTAAATGCGTCCGCGCCTCAATTTTTGAAGCAAGGATGCATTTTGCACAAAACAAGTCATAAAACACAAGTGCCTGGAACAACATCCACTCACGTTCTGGCTGATCACATTGTTCCTGAGTGCTCGTGGTAAAATTTGGAGTAAATGGCATTAAATTACGCGATGTGGCATAATGGTGTCATTTCGCCAAAACAAAACGAAATTACACAAATTACGCCAGCGTGATTTACATTTTGCCTGAACCCTAATCAAATGAAATACGAAAACATTTCAGCCAATAAAACTGTCAGTCTCACCGTGCAATAAATGTACCTTTTGTTGGCAGCTACCGTTATCTCAATCGACTTTGTCAAGGTGTGTGTATATCATTTCCTCAGTGACCTTGACACACATCAAGAGTTATGCAAATTTCTACTTGCAACTCAGTTGAGCTGTTGCATGTAAAATAGCAATTCTATTGCATAAATAATTAGCTATGTGGATGAGAAAATAAAATGGTTTGTCCAACAGGAGCAAAACAGCCCTTCTATAGATCCAGGAAAGCATAACATTTCCTCTGCATTCAGACGGTACTGTTTGTGAAGATTATTTTCGAAGACAAACAGTAACCCTCAATGCTTCATACGTTAGTTCTGAAGCCATTTTTTAATGTTTGAACACCTGTGAAGGTTTCCTGCCACTGATGATAGGTAAAGTGTGTAAGTAGAGCATCTCAGCATTAGCCTCCACTCAAAAATAACCAGGTCATAAACGCTTTGAGGTAGCTTAGCAAGGATGAAACAGTGTTTACCTAAAAGGAAGTGCATTTCAAGTCAAGGGAGCAAAGACAGACAGACTACGCCTACCCAGACAGGCATTGTTGTAACTGGGAATGAACAACAATAGAGGGAAAAGGTCTTAAAGCCTAAAAGAAATGTACAGATACATTGCATTGTGGATGAAGGCAGGAACATGGACCTGCTCCGAATAGCGACTTGTACAATGGATCTTAAAAGATAGCTAGTTCCTAAGGGACAGCTATTGAAGAGTCGCAAGATGATGATACAAATGGCTAAAACAGCACACGCTGGACACATGGTGAGCTTCTTGATTCTGTACTATCTGAAATCTCTGAAGAGCAAAAGTAGGCTAGCCCAAGTACAAATAATTGGCTTAATGAAGTCTAGACTCAATAATAGCATCTGTGTTACGAAAAGGCATCACCACACCATCACCACACTACAGAGAATATTTGTGATATGAGAGAAGACCCAGAGTCACAGTAAAAACCAAGGTTGTAAATAAATATTGGCAACAGAAACAGTCCCATCTCCCAAGGCCAGTGGTAATTTGACCATGTGCCCCCTAAAAGCCCACCACATATACCACAGTTTTATCTGAGATATGGTTTAGCCAATGGCCACGCATCCACTCCTCAGACATTGTTGAAAAAGTACCACAGATGACTGCTTACTATTCAGTCAAATGATTCACATCACTGTCATACATGTAGAAAAAGAAGCGATTGGAGTGGATGAACTTGACCAGAAGCTCAGCATATGTGACAGCAAAGTAATGGGACAAGGCAGACCATGGGGGCATTCCACAGTCCAGGCTACAAGAGGCAGAAGTAAAAGGAAAAGGATAAACTGATTGAGAATGGTTGGTCAGGAAAGATTTAGACTAGACAATCCTAAATCAGAGATCCCAACAATAATGACTGATAAAGATATAAAGGTACAGGCCTCTGACTTCCTATAAGAAGCATTAAACTAAGCAGATCAAGAATGGATTGGGCATGCAAAGGACACTGTATTGTTTTATACTAGTGATCATTCCAAAAACAGCAAGCAAAGGATTGTCAGGAAGAATGATGTATTCCATCAAAAGGTAAAAGTGATTTTGCAATGGAGAAGATAAATGTTTTTATATTGTTTGTTGTGCCACGCCTTCAACAGTTCACGTTGGTTGGCAAAATTTGCTTTTCAGATCTATTTTTATTTGTTTATATTATACAAATAAATGGCATTGCATGAGTCCTGTACTAACATGCATAAACTATGCAACTTTAAAACTGTACTTCACATATTCCCATTCTACTCACAGATGGGTGGTTGACCCACACCAGTGGAGATTTCAACTTCTTAAAATTGTATTCATGTGGAGGCTGAAGTGGAGGTCCTGCTGCAGTGCTTTTGGATCTCCGAGTTCCACTGGATCATGGAATATATTATCACATCCTACTAATGTCATATGCTCCACATGAAACAGCTTCCTCCTTTATGCAAAAACTGAACCGTTTAAAGCACAGCAACATGTAGACAGACTATGTACATTGTGTGCCAGGACGCCAAGGAAATTGCTGAGAATCCAGAGCCAAAAGGCGAGCCCGATATCCTGCTGGTGCTGAGGCGCGTGTCCCCTCCCCCTTCCTCTTTCCTTTGGCTTCCGGGGCATGCTCGGAGGTCACGAATGGCCGCGGTGAGGCCCCGGTGAGGGTGTGCTCTACTATCGGGGTTGCGTTGCAGCTGCAGGGGAGAAGTACTGTGGAATGGCGTTGAGGCAGTGGAAGACGAAAGCTGCTTGTCCGCAGTGTTTGTTTGGCAACAGGAAATTGTAAGCTCCGATCGTCTGCGGGGTTTTCAGCACACAGAGCCAGCTGAAGCTGCTAGACGCATGTAGAGGTGTAGATAACGGCAGTGAGCCATGAGGGCTGTGAGCAACGGGGATATCCAGGCATCCAGGCTTTGCGGCACTTCGTTACTGAGCTGAGTATGCAGAGTGCAGAGTAACGGTAGGAACTACGTGCTACGTGCTACAACGAGGCAAAGCAAGGCTGTGAACAAGGTTGTCAGTGGACACAGAGTAGTGGTGGGCTAATCAACCAGTGAGCTGCTTTTTTTATTTTTAAGTCCCTCAAGAGTGCCAGCGCATGCCTACATTTGTTGGTTTACAGTCTGTGCCTGCTGACATTATCTGATATTGCCTAACAAGTTGCTCCATAGCTGCCCTTTAGTTGTCTCTCATGTGGGCAGGCTAGAAGTGACTGTGTGACTTTGTGGTGACAATGTGGACGCCGGAGTCTCACTGTTTACTGGTTAGAATAAAACCAGTTGCCCCCTTCTATGACGAGATGTACTATGTGGAATAGTGAGCTACAGCCCAGGTGAAGGGAAGTTATTTAAGGGCTTGGACTGTGAGCTTTGCGGCAGATGGTCCTGAGAGGGTCAACAACATGAGCAGGAGATCCAGCCGCAGTCCCTACTCCCCCATCGCCAACTCAGAAGGCTAGGCAACAAGCAGCACAGTCTTGTATTTTGGAAGCCAAGAGAGGAAGAACTAACCAGAAAGCAAGGGGAGAAATAAGTAGTATGAGCTCACAAGTGGCTCAGACGTTTCAGAAGTCTTCTCTCATGTTATCAGATTCCCCTGGAACTTCATCAGGTTCACAAGGGTCCTCTCCAGAAATAGGGACTAGGGGCAAAGACAGGGTGGAAGTTCCAGTGGCAGTTGCTAGGTCTCTCATGGAAGCCGAGAGAGGCCTGGATAAAGCGCTGGAAGAGGCAACATTACGGCATCCCAGTACTATGCAAGCTGTGAGTGTAGACATTAACACTAAGGTGATGTGAGCGCCATCATTCGCTGCGACAGATAATAAGAGCCAAGAGTCGGATAGTCCTCTCAAGGAGTACCCTGTATTTTCCAAAAAACGCAAACCTAACCAGATGGCTAACATGGTGCCCACAGCAGAAAAGATATTTCCTGAAGAAGTCGCCCCTGGTAATCAGGAAAAAGGTACTGTCACCACTGTGGATACCGTGGCTCCTCCAGGCAAGAAAGGGGAAACTCCCCTTGAAAAAAGTTTAGAGGATCAAGTTCAACCTATGCAACTGTTGGGGTCTGCTCAAGGGGTAGCGCTGTAGATAGTGAGGCACGATTCCAAGACACTAGAGGACCTGGGGTCTCTATCCTCTTCACTACATCACAGTCTTGATGGAGACTAGGGCAGAAGTGACGATTGTGCCCCCTCAACAGGGAACTGGCAATAGAGGGGCTAGCGCTAAAGGGGTTACTACTACTACTACTACTACTACTACTACGGCCCAGCCCTCATTTTTCCCGATGGACCAAGTGCAACAGCTCTTTGAGACTATTCTGGGGGAAATCCGGGATTGCAAGACCTCGTAAGCCCAGGAGCTCTCTTTATTGCACCAACGTTTGGACAAAATTGGACAAAATTGGTGCAGCAAATACCTGAGAAATTTAAAGAATTTGAGCAACGGGTATCGGATATTGAGGACCGCTCTGTGCTATGTGACTCTGATATTGTCTCTAAGGGTAGGTGACAATTTCCGTTCCTTCCTCACGGCCAGAGCCTGGAACACCCTTCCACTTCACCTCAGACAGACAACATCGCTCCCCATCTTTGCAAGAAACCTCAAAACCTGGCTCTTCGACAGACCCCCTCCTTGATGGATTGGAACTGCACCCCCCCCCCACCTCCAGCGTCTTGAGACCCTTACGGGTGGGTATTCACGCTTGGGGGAGTTTGGCTTTCCTCGCAATCTGATCGAGATGAATTTATAGGAGAGCTACCGCAAAAATAATTATAAACTCTGAGGAGGCGGGAGAAGTGGCGATAAGGCAAGGTACTAGGCAGGTATGCCCTCTTTCTACCCTTCTATTTTCACTTTTTATCGAGCCACTAGTGCTATAAATTCGTTCTAATGTATTAATACATGCTCCCCTAGTGGGAATGGCAAAAATCAAGTTGTTTGCTGATGATTTGATCCTGTACCTGAACCCAGAGAAATCAAACATCCAGAGAGCGCTGGGAGAAATCCAGGCATTTACAGAACTAGGGGGTTACAGGGTTAATCAGTCTAAAATGGAGCTTCTCCTATTTAATGCACCAGGAGTAGAGCTGGCGGAAGGGTTAACATTTCTGCCTCTCAAACCTATTAAATATCTGGGCTTGTATGTGACAGTGGACTTCCTTCCACTTTTTCATTTGAACTATGGTAGAACACTTAACAAAAAAAAAAAGTCTGCTAGAAAGATGGGCACTTTTACACTTGTCGATAATAGGACGATAAAGCTGTCGATCCTCCCCTTGTTGATATTTTTATTTTTAAATCTTCCTCTAAAGATTCCAATCTTGTATTTTAATGAAGTGGACAAGATGATTCAGGAGTTCATCTGGGCTAAGAAAAAACCTTGGATTAAGCTATCTATTTTACACTTGGATGTACAATAGGGGGGGTCTTGCATTTCCTAATTTAGCTACTTATTATCAAGCTGCGTTACTGAGTTTAACAACCCAGCTACTGACCCCTATTTCGAATTTTGTTGATTTTCTTCTTGATCTTATGTTAATAGAGAGTGCAATTAAGCTACCAAAAAAGACAAGATACAAGGTTGTGAATACATTCTTAAGCCGTATACAGCAGTTTAATAAAAACTATAATATTCCATCATGCCATGCATACACCTCTCTTTACGAGTGTGAGTTATGGGGACTTAAAAAGAGGGTTCAGCCCTATAATATGCTAGGTTTTTGTAAGCTAGGTGAGTTTTACAACGGTGCTAATCTGATGTCGGGGGATGTTTTTGCAAAACAATTTGGATCTCAGAGCCGCGATCTTTGGCTAAGCTTCAGGCAGATTACATGCTTTCTCCTGACCAATTATATAGGAATCAGTGGGAGAGTAAGATTAATTTGAAAAGCAGCCTTTGAGGTAAATCTAACTGGTATTGGCAACTGAAATAGGTTTTTGGGCCAGGAGACAAATAAGAACCTCATTGGAACAATGCTCCTAAAAATTGCTCAGGAAACAAATTGTTGGTTTAATAGGCCAGGAGTGGCTACGAGTCTGTGAGCTTGGCCACAGGGCTTTGAGGGCGGCCAATTTCCAAAGAGTGCCCTTTCTTTCTAGGTGGGTGGCCTCCCTCCAGACTCAATAAATGGTTTCCTACAACACTGAATGACTGTTTTAGATGTAATTTACCAGAGGCGGGAGATTGGACACATATATTTTTTTTATTTGCCCGAGACTAAAATACTTTTGGGAGGAGGTGTTTAGGTTTATTAGTAAATATCTGTCAATAGATATCCTTCCATGTGCATCGTTGGCTTTATTTGGCTTTTCCTACGTAGTCGGCCAGCTCTCATTTTTTAGGCAATCTTTCGTTTTCCTAGCCATAGCAGTAGCCAGATCTTTAATATTGCAGAACTGGAGATTTCAGAAAATCCCTACATTGGCTCAGTGGCTACTTAAGCTGGAAAGAACCTATAAACTCAAAGAAGCCTAAGCGAAGAGGATAGGGGCATTGCAGAGATTTGAGAGGATCTTGGAGGGCTATGCTGCAACCACACATACAGATGACACTATGTAATTTATTTATGTGATTTTTTGTTTTAAAATAAATTTAACATCAGCGGTTATTAACCTCTCTATGGTTCTGCAACAGTTAAAAGGTGGGTAGTCCCCAGGAGAGAGCTTAGGGTGCAGAATCAAACTGATTATTATGAAGTATCACTTCCAAGAGAAAAGACTGAAAATCACATAAGTCAGCAAGGCAGGCGTCTCATGTTATCAGTGAGCTGCTAGGTAGAATGCTGGTATTGCACATCATGTAATATAGGATATGAAGTTGCATTTTTTATTAGTGTACATTTTAAAATTTGAGATTCAATATTCTATAGGTTTTAACTTGCTTTTCCTGTATATCTTGTGTATCATATTTATCGTGTACAAATAGAGTATGAAATGTGTTCTACGTATGGTCTATTTATAATATGAGATTGGAAAGTTGCTAAATTTGTCTGCTTGATGTACCTTGGTTAAGATGGCTGCTATGTTTTTACGCTCAATACAAAAAAAAGAGAATCCAGAGCCAAGAGCCCAAAATATGTTTGGGTATAAAGGCATTTTATCATACAACTGCTACTCTAAAGGAGCTACACTGGCTGCAGGAGCTACACTGGCTGCAGTGACTGTCAGTGGTATCAAAGGAGCCTTTGGCTTGCCCACTGTTTTGCCACTGGTTGAACAGTGTAGGAAAGTAGTGTCTGCTTCTTATGTTTACCCCCACTTTTTGCTGTTGTCACACTGTTATTGGACTAGTCTGGCTGGGATCCTGCCATTCAGGACCCCAGTCTATCAGCTTTCTCCCTTAACTTGCTAAGTATGTACTCTAGGTACACTCCAGATTGAATTCTGGGGTACCCTTATCAGTCCTTAGTATATGGTACACCATGTACCCAGGGCATAGGTACCCCAGAGGTCTCCCTTTGGCTGAAGCATGTATTATGCCACCCCTGAGAGGCCATTAAAATTGACACGACAAGCCTGCTACAGCTTGCACCACTTTCCTAAGATATGGATTCAATATATCTATCTAAATCACTACACTTAAATACCTATCAGTCACCCCTATGGCAGGCCTTATCAATCCTGAAGACCATTCTCCGAGGTTGTCTGTGATGCAGCCAGACATATATGTTTAAGTGCATCATAACCTCGCTGTAAATGCTAACTTTAAAACGGCTGCTTAGAAACATGTTGTGTTTGATGTCAAACACCTTGGAATCGTACCTCTACACCAGTACCTGGTGTGGGAGGTATTATTCCACCCTTCCAAAGGGACAAATGTGGGTCACCGGTCTACCCGGTACCAGCTTTCTCAACCTGGGCAGCACAAATTGGACGCTGCCAGCCACAGACACAATTCTGCTCTCCTGCTGCTGAGCCAAGCTTGAGCAGAGGAAGGCATGACAATAGGCATCCTGTCACAGGGAGGTGTGACCACCTCCCAGACAGGGTTTAGTGTACTGGGGCTGGGTGAGTGCCAGAAAGTCTGCACTGGGGGCACATTTGGTGTCCCTGTGCATAGTCCAGCTCAAACCAGTTCTTGGAGCCATTGGCTCCTGCTCTGATGCAAAACTGGACAAAGGACATGGGTTGAGCCACCCCTCTGTCCTGACCCTCCCCTCCCCTAGGAGGGTCCACAGAATCTTTCCACCCCTTCCCATGGGTATAAAGTGGGTTACCTGGCTACTGGACTTTAGATTTTACCTGGACAAGATTCTGCTAAGAAGAAACCAAGTACTTCGACTGCCTGCACGACGCTGGACAACTGAAGAATCTCCCTTGGAGAAAAGTAGTTACTCCCCTGCAAAAGCAGCCACCTAAACGTGACTGGCTGGTTTACTTCTCCCGAGCTCCTGAGGACTCCAAAATATTTCAGCGACACAGGAGGTGGGTTCCCGAAAGGTCCCTGAGGTTGATCTGCCTTCTCAGCGATTCTGAGACCAGTATCCCTCGTGGGGACCCTGCAACTGCGTACATTTGCAGTTGCATATGCTTGTTGACAATTCCTGAGCTTGTGCATTGGAATTCGTGTAGTCCTGACCCCGAGCAGTATTTGCACCAAAGATTTCCGGCCTCCACTCACCGAGTGTCCTGTGGGCTGGTATTTTACAAACTTGCATGAGGTCCACTCGCGATCCCTGGTCCGTTGGCCTGTGGGTCCTGGCGAGGGTCACCTTGTTTGTTCTTGGCCTTACCTGGTTGCTCCAGATGTGCCCTGACTCTCCAGTGCAAGGAGAGTCTCCTGGACCTTGCCGCGACTTTCCCATAGCGTTGTACTGAGCACGTGTTCGTGTTTCCACACTGCACACGTCCTCCGTGGGCTCCCTGTGTCACTCCTCTGGGTGGTTCCTTGGAGTCCCAGTGATTCTACGTGCTCTAGGCACTGTGTCTAGTCAAGTTGTTGTTGTTATACCATTTTTTTAGTACATGGTTTGGTCTCCCCCTGGAGCCCGCTGTGTAATTTGCTATTTGCGAATGTTTTATCGATTCAGTATTGAGTGTTATATTAATAAATACATATTTTTATACAACGCTGTGTGGTTCTCCTTTCATTTAGTCATTTAGGAGGTGATATTCTGGTAAAACAAGCTGATTTACATTCCTTCAAGTTTAGGACTGAAGGCTGCTCTCCACAACTACCACTAGGATAGTTTTCTAAAGGTGATCTTTGTCCTCATACATCATAAGGGTTGTGTGGACTGGTACAGGGTGCTCACTTTAATTAGTGGACAGCATATACCAGTCCACCTTCTCACACACAGGAACTGCAAAACTCCTTCACTTTGGTAGACATGTTGGGCCAATAGAAATGGTTAACCAACCAGTTCCAAGTCTTATTCTGACCCAAATGTCCTGCCAGGGGGATGTAATGACTTAGGGGGAGGAGACATTCTTTGTATTTTGGGGGACCACCAATCTCCTGGTGTCTCCCTCTTTGAGGTATCCGGCCTCAGTATAGAGAACTTCATCCTCCCAGTAGACTCTGGAATACACTGACACCCCCCTCCTCTTTCTTGGAGGCAGTCTGCCTCAAGCTCTCAAGGGTGGGACATGCTCTTCGTCCCTAACAAAACTCCTCTCTGGGAGATCCACCAGCTCCTGTCAATTCAGCCAATTCGAAAAAACCTTTGCAGGGATGGAATCCCTTGTTCAGAGGTCAGATCCTTCCCCTTAGGGTCAGATTCCTGCTGCACCCCTGTAGTTCCTTGGGCTGGCTCACCAGACACATTGTCCTTCCCCTTGCCATTGGATCCTTGGCCCATTGTTCCAGGGTCCAAGTGTCCAGCATTTCCCCTCTGGATAGTCTGTGACTTGGTCACAGGACATACCCACTCAAGGAGATCAAGCATCCTTGCATTGACCATTCTCTCCACCCCTGACCAGTCAGAAGCTTCAAGATCATTACCTAGTAGTCAGTCAACTGGGAGTGCAGGAGACACAACTACCTGTTTAGGGGCTGTCACACCTCCCCATTTCAAACTCACCATTGCCGTGGTATAGAGTTGGGCTCTGCTGTCTGCATAGGTTACCTGGTGATACCCACTTAGCATAATTTGCCCTGGAGAAACCAGTTTTTCTGTCACCATAGTCACACTGGCTCCGGTATCTCTCAGAGCCTCAACCTCAGTGCCATTGATTTTAGGCCTCTGCCTATACCTCTCCATGCTGGGAGGCAAGGCGGCCAGGGTTGCAACTTCCACCCCACCCAAGGACACTAAGGTTGCCTCTGTCAACCCCTTCCCCATCTCTGGGACAATCTCCACCCCCACACCTACACTGGCAATCCCGTGGGACTGCCCACCATTGGGGGGCTTATTTGTTCAGACAGCATCTCCTCTCTTGTGTACTTGCTGATAATAGCCAAAACACTGACCTGCCATGGAATGGAATTATCCTCCTTTGCAGTGTCAAAGGACTTCACCTGATACCCTTTATTCTTGAAAGTGGCTTGGCATCCCTCTCCCCTGTGCAACTTTTTTTGGATCTTGTAAGGATTCTTTCTGCTTTTGACCTTCTTTCCCCTGGGCTTTCCTGTCCTCCCTTCCTCTAATCACCCTCTGGTGCTCATTGCCAACCCAGGTTCTCAATCACTTTTCAGCTAGGCCCTGAAATGAAATGAATGAAAAGAAATGAAAAGACCATTTGTTGAGCGTGATAGCTACCCTCAGGCATCCTAGCGTTGCAGAAAACACGTGCAGGGATACAGTTAGGAACTATACAGGTTTGTTGAAGAGCAGAGTTTTTAAAAGCTTACGGAATGGGAGCAGATTGGGCTCTGACCACAAGTGGAAGGTGGAAATTCCAGAGTTTGGCCGAGTTATAAGCAAAGGAGCGGCCACCACATCTAGTTCTTTTTATCCTGGGTACTATGGCGAGGAAGGAAGATGCTGATCTAAGCTGTCTGTTCGGGTGGTAGGGGTAATCAGCGATTGGTTAATAGCAGGGCCTGTCTTCCCGAAGGCCCTGTGGGCAATGCACAGGGCCTTAAATTCAATTCTCTCCCGAACTGGGAGCAAATGGAGGTTCTTTAATCCAGGATTGATTGGGAGTCGATGGGGGATCTGAAGGAGTGTTCGGGCTGCGCAATTTTGGATGACCTGGAACTTGCGCAAAGTGGACTGAGGGGCCCCTATATAGAGGGTATTCCCAAAGTCCAGTCGCGATAGAATGAGACCCTGGACCATAATCCGTCTCGCCTGGAATGGAAGTAGGGGAAGAATTTTTCGAAGTAGCCTCAGTAGACCATAGCAGGAGGCTGCAAGTTTAGCTGCTTGATGGTTAAAGTTGAGGGAGTTGTCCAGCCAGATGCCCAAGTTTTGATTGTGTCCTTTGGCGCTGGGGCAGGACTGAGGCAGATGGGCCACAGTGAGTTCATACTGAGCTTGGGGGTATTACCTAAGAGCATGAGCTCAGTTTTGTCTTTGTTCAACTTTAAACAAGAGAGTGTCATCCATTTGACCACCTCCTCCAGGCATCCACTCAGGTTGTTATGGGCGGTGTTTGGCTGGTTAAGGGCCACCACTAGCTGAGTGTCATCGGCATAAGTGATGATTTTTAATGCCGAAAGGATGGACAATCTCAGCTGGGGGCTCATATATATGTTAAATAGCTTGGGGCTCAGGGAGGAGCCCTGAGGCACACCGCAACTGAGTGGCTTGCTGGGGGAGGTGATTTTGTCCTCAAAAACCTGGAAAGAGCGGTCTGCCAGGAAGGATTTAAACCAGGTGATGGCATTTCCTGAAACTCCTAAGCTGTATGTCGGTGTATTAGTATGTCGTGATTTACAGTGTCAAATGCGGCACTTAAGTCAAGGAGGATGATTGCTGCAGAGCCTCCTTGATCAAGGATCTTCCTGGCCTCTTCAGTTACCGCAAGAAGGGCGGTTTCGGTCCCATGCATGGGACGGAATCCTGTCTGGGAGAGATCGAGCAGATGATTGTTCTCCAGGAACTCTACCAGTACTGAGTTGACATATTTCTCCAGGATCTTGCTCAGCCATGGTAACAGGGAGATTGGCCAATAATTACTCGGGTTGTCTTGGTCTAGGTTAGGTTTTTTCAAGAGGGCCTTAACCATGGCACGTTTCCAAGGGGGAGGGACGATGCCAGAGGAAATGGAGTCATTGAGGAGGTCAAGTGTGGTGGGAAGAATGTTGCCAATAGCTGGCAGCAGGGCACTTGGGGGTGCCGGGTCTTGGGGGGAGCCAGATTTCACCTGGTGCATAATGGTTTCTAATGTGGAGGGATTGAGAGGGGGGAGGGTATCCAGGGTAGCTGAAGGTCGGGGTGCAGTATTTGAGAGATTGGCGGAGGTTATGTCAAGCTGGATGGGGGAGAAGGAAGTGTAGATTGTTAGTATTTTTTGGAAGAAGAACTCTGCAAGGTTGTTGAAGCGGGTTTGTGCGTCAATAGTGTTTGGTGGCTTCTCAGGGAGTTTGAGGAGAGTTTTTGCGATTCGATAGATTTCTTTGGGCATGAAGGCAGCTGCTTTAATTTTTTCTTCGAAAAAGGTTGATTGAGAGGCTTTAATTTCATTTTTGTACGTTTTTATTGCCTCCCTGTATGCAATTTTGCTGGAAGGGGAATAATCCAGTCGCCATTTCCTCTCTACTTTTTTACAGTATCGTTTCCTTTCCCGTAATCTGGGGGAATACCAGTGTGCAGGGAGCACGGAGTCTAGGGAATTGTAGATCCAGCTATTGTATTCCTCGTTGGCTAGAATGGGATTAGGGTTATTGGGTGGTCTTGAGGTTTCAAGGGCGGTCAACCAGCAGTCCAGGGGAAGTTTAGACCAGTTCCGTTCCCTACGAATGGTTGTGTTGGTGGAGAAGTGGGAGTCAGGGGTGACCCAGGAAAGAGGGATCAGGAAGTGATCCGACCACAGGAGCGGGGATTTAAATAGTGTACATTAAACAAAGACCTCGGCTGAGGCTTGGTAGATCTCAAAAAGAAAATAGGTCCTGTGTGGGCTTATTGTAATTATTATTGTGATTATCATTGATTTGGTTTCACTTTATCTTCATTTTTTATTGTTCTTGACTTACATGTGCGAGATTAACTCAAAAGCAACCATTGATGTTGTATTTAACAGATGAATATCTTTAAATGAGTTCCTTGTGAATGTTGTTTGTAGTACTTCGTACTTATCCGGTTCACAGGGACATAAGGGTCGCTCTTGTGATTTAAAATACTGGTGAAGTGATCAGCAGCCAGTTAGACTCCGCCCCACCTCCCCTCTCCAGTTCTCCAGAGCTAGTCAGCTTAGAGTCCACTAGGTACTGGTGTAACTTCTCTTTTACACAATGAGTCGGGATGTGCTCTTTCAACAATAAATTGTGTAGCCCCTCATAAGTGACTTAGTTACCACTAATCCAACCCTCTAGTGCCTTCCCTGAAATGTCCACAAAATCCATCCAGGTCTGTGTGTTAACTTTCTGGGTGTCCATGAGCTTCACACTGTACTGCTCTGGGGTCAGACCAAATTTCTTGACTAAACATTGAATCATGTGGGAGTAAGAGCTTGCCTCATCCCCCTATAGGGTCAGGAGCCTATCCATCCCATCTAGGGGCATCAGTTCCCACAAGAGTGAACTCCAATATTTAGAGTGGACCCCTCTCATCTCAAGGGCCCTTTCAAACTTTCAAAGGCAGTCAGCTATTTGCTGATATCATCCCCTCGGTGTATATGGGAATTATTCCCTTGGGAAGCCTGGGATTAAACCCATCACCCCTGGACATCTCTGCATCTTCTTCATTGTGGCTGCCACCATTTCTTTTTACTTTCATCTCCACCCACTTCTCTCTAACTGGAGCTAACTTCTTCTCTGCCATGGCTATTGAAGCCAACTGAACCTCAAGCTCTTGCCTTCTGATGGCCCTATCTGGGTTCCCTATGGAGGAGCCTCTCCTCCCCATTAGCTGGAAGTATGAACCTGGTGCAAACGGATGAGGTGTCATCCTCCACCTTCTAGAGGTGATTGGAGGGGTCACCCTCTCTTTCTCTCTCTAGAGCTGCCTATGCCCCAGCCTTAAGGGACCTAATCAACTCTGCCTTCCTGATCTTGTTGCAATTAGGTAGCCCCCTAGACCTACACTGAAGCCTAAGCTCATCGACTGTGAGTTTGTTCAGTTTAGCCAGAGCTAGATCCATGATATCCTGAGTTTTGGGTCACACAAACTTTATAATCAGAAACAGAATAAATTTAGAAAAATCAAAAAGATGAATTAAAATCAGTTTTAGTACAAATTTTAAGCATTCAAAAATCAAAAGTTTTGATCTAAGTCAATTTTGCGGATTTTTTAAGATCTTAACTTAATTTGGTGTATTCTGTGATGCAAACACAAGTACGTGTCCACACAGCTGAACACCAAATGTTGGATGGTGGATTATTAGTAACGGTAAGCATGTGCCTACCACTAACAATTAGGCCACCGACACAATATAATTTCCAGTCAAGGTCGCAATACATTAGGCCCTGTCTCTACCCTTGGTAGCTTACTGCGAGCAGGAATGTAAAGCATTTAAAATCACCAATATATTAAATGAGTAAGTTACAACTCTCAATAAAAATCCCACACCAGTTTATAAAATTAGGAAATATTTGTATCTTTAAAATGACATCAAATGACAAAAATCCAATATAGGGAACCGGAGATATGATTTGGTGAAGATTGAACACTTTCTAGTGCTTAATAACACATAGCACCAACTTCGGACATCTGGTCGCAGGGGACCGGGGCAATGTCAAAGTTTGAGGCCGACCGTGTTGGAGCCCTGGTCGGATACACCATGCGGAAGGCCCCGGTCAAAACTTAACCTTCACACTTAGAAACGTTTCAGGAAGATTTTCGCTTGATGAGGAGCAAAGCACTTCATCAGGCTGGATTTGCAGCGATGTCGTCGGCTTGGTTCAGCTGGAGCCCCCAGTGAACTCCAGGAAGTCTTGAGCTCTAGAGCTTTCAGTGGGACAAACCTGAAATCCAACCAAACCGCGGTTTAAGGTAGCCGGAGTGATTCTCAACATCAGGTCAGTCCACTTTTGAAGCTTTTTCCTTAAGTTGCTCCAAACTTCTCCAAACTTCTAGAACTTCTTCCTGCAGTTCCCCGTGAGGGTCAAAGTAACCAAAACACAAATCCAAGGGTCTAGAAGGTCTGAGATGGTCCTTGGAAGTTTGGAACTACAATTCCCACAATGCATCTAGCTAAATCCTTTAAAGCCCCCTGGACGCACTCTAGGCTGTGTGTCTTGAGGGAGAAGGTACAGGGATGCACTGTTAACCCATTGCTTTCAGGGAGTCCACTCCTCAATCCCGTTTGAAGCAAGGCAAAGTCCTGAGGGCTGTAGTTCCAAGTGGGCAAAAGGTGCACTCCATCAGAGTGCAAGCCTTTGGGGTGCAGACCAGGGTTCCAGCAGTGCAGTCTTTCTTCCCCTTGTAGTTTCAGGCAGCAGATCTGAGTTGCTATGCAGCTGTCACATATTTATTCAATGATCTGGGCCAACAAGCAGGGAGGCAACCCTGTCCAATGAGGTGCAGAGTGCCAACCAAAAGCACAACTGCTTCCTCCAAAGTGTGGCATATTCTTGTCCCACAAAGCACTGCACTTTAAAATTCAATATGGAAAATTCCTCTCCAGGAGAGTAAGACCTTGCTGAACCAACTGACTGGTGTGGCTCATTTCCATTAACAATCCACTTCCAGACCTTTTGCAAATTCCATTGCTGGGGCTGTCATCTGCCTGGGGGCTACAGGAATGTTGCGAGCCACTCACCTGAATCCCAGGCGGTTATGATAGCATGACGCTAGATAGCTGAGTTCCTCCTAGGGTCTACCTTCGGTGACAGGAAATTACACTGTACCAGTGGCAGGCCCCAAGGGCAAACACTAGATGCTGTTGTGCTCTTCTGCTGCAGTTACAGTGGGGTCTCAAAAGGCCTGTCACCCATCTTGTATGAACACCTGGTCAAAGGAATATCTGCAAATTACAAGAACAGTGATTTTACTCACAATGTAGTTGTTCAACAAAATCATCAAAATGTATTTGTATGTGATTCATTCATACCCCAAACAGACATCTAGTGGTGCTCTGTCTCTGGTCAGAAGGCCTGAGTCACCTTGGATTTGGAGTATTGATTCTCAATGAATCTCTCAATGGAAGCCGTCACAATTAGAATGTCCCAAATTCAGCACAAGGAATCCATTGGCACTCATTTGTTATGCGCTGCACCTAGGTGTCCCAATTGAAGTCCGTGTGTCAAGCCGGCATCTAATCAACTTGTACTCCGAGGGTGCACAAAAGGTTTTAAGGCAAGAGGGGTTTATTCTTGGCAGAGCCCTGCCAGTTGTGAGAGTCAATTGTGCGCTTCAAAAAATCAAAGGATTATTTTTTTTCTTAGAATCAACCGCTACTGTGCGCAGAGCATGAGAAACACTAACAGTTTTTAGAAAAATACCTGATGTCAGCTTGCTTCGTTTGTTGTCTTTTTCTTTCTCTAGTGAATCTGATGCTGGATTGGTCGCCGGGTTAGGACAAGGCAGAGGAGCTGCTGCAGCCTGAAGCGGAGAAAAGAAGATGACCAGAATGGCTAGAAGAGGCTCGGTGAAGGGAAGCAGGTGAGTGTGGGACAAAGCGGCCAAACAGGAAACCAGGGTGTGAGCAACCTTTAAAGAGAAGCTGGCCATGTGTTTCTAGAAAACAACACCTGTTGATTTTTGGCAGTTACTCCACAGGAGTTTGATTGGCAAGTGCACCTGCTGCTACCACCAGACTCATTGAAAGTTCTACTTGAGCAAAGTAATTAGTCTTGGGGTGCACCAGCTGCTGACCCCAAGGCCATGGAATGTTCAACTTGAGCGGCATATTTAGTCTTGGAGTGGACCTGCTGCTGCCCCCAGGGTCATTGAACGTTCAAATTGGGCAGGGCAATTAGTATTGACAGTTTCTCCTTGTGAATTTGAGTAATAGGTGCACCTGTCACTGTTACCAAGATTCTGGAGTGTTATTATAGATTTTTAGCAAGCAGAATATTGAGTTTAGTCAACTGTTTATTAAAGCCAAGCATTCTCACCATGCCACCAGTGAAGGAACACACAGCAACCCACACCACAGAGTGAACTTGCAATTGAATGAATGAATGAATGAATGAATACGCACTTGTATAGCGCATGGCTACCCGAGGGCATCCCAGCGCTTCATGTGCCGCCTCAGTCAACAAAGCACAAATCAAGAGAAAAGGAAGGTTTTAAGCTGTTTCCTCAAACTAAAGTAGTTAGGTTCCAGGCGAATATGCTCAGGAACTCGGTTCCATAACTTGGCTGCGTTGTATGAAAACCGCCGGCCTCCTGTATGAACTCACTTAATCATGGGCACTATGGCGTTTATGGTTGGATCTCAACATCCTATTGGGGTGACAGAGTTGAACCATAGACTGGATCAATGGGAATCTTTTGCAGAGATGGATTTGTGAACAATGCACATCGCCTTGAAGCTAATTCTGGCCTGAATGGGAAGCCAGTGCAGGCTAGCAAGGGCTGGTTTGGCTGAACTACGTTTAGGGGTGTTCATTAATAGGCGGGCAGCACAGTTCTGAACAATTTGTAATCTGTTGGTAGTTCCCTGGGGCGCGCCTAGATACACTGCATTTGCATAGTCCAGTCACGAGAGTATCAGCGCTTGGACTAACACCCGTCTAACATCAAAAGGAAGAAGAGGGAGAATCCTCCTTATCATCCTGAGAAGTCCATAACAACTAGCTGCAACTTGACGAGCCTGTTCTTTTAAATCTGGCTTACAGTCGAGCCATATTCCCAGACTCTTAATATGTTTTTTGGTACAGGTGGAGGGCCCAGACAGCTGGCCCAGGATGCATCAATACTAGCAGGGACAGTATGCCCAAGGATCATAAGTTCTGTTTTGCCTCCGTTCAATTTCAGAAATGACTTATCCATCCATTCGGATATCTTTACCAGGCATGACATGAGACCAGGCTCAGATTTGTCCTTCTGACTAATGGATACCACCAATTGCGTGTCGTCAGCGTAAGTGACAATCTGGATCCCTCAAGGATACACCAATTCAGCCAGAGAACTCATGTAAATGTTAAACACGGTAGGACTTAATGATGATCCTTGTGGAACTACACACCGCAAAGGGATCTGCTCTGAGGCAACTTCGCCTTCGCAGACACAGAAGCAGCGATTTGCAAGGAAGGAATGGAGCCAGTTCAACGCAACGCCTGCCACACCCACCTCCTTAAGTCTTTGAACCATAAGTTGGTGATTGGCAGTGTCGAAGGCTGTGCTGAGATCTAACAATATAAGAGCAGCGCAGCCTCCGTTATGCATGATTTTCCTGGCCTCTTCTATCACAACAATAAGGGCAGTTTCAGTGCCCTGTTGGCATCTGAAGCCTGTCTGAGAGGGGTGCAGACATTTGTTGTTTTCCAAAAATGGTGACAGTACCAGATTGGCATATTTTTCAGCTAACTTCCTGATTCCTGGCAGCAAGGAGATGGGCCGATAATTGGCCCAGTCCTCAGGGTCAAGATTTGTCTGTTTTTTAAAGTGCCTTTTAAAGTGCCTTGACCCTAGCCTGTTTCCAAAGAGGGGGCACCACTCCGCTAAGGAGGGAAGAGTTTATCACATCCCGTATGATTGGGGAAACTATTTCGGGAATTAGATTTAGAATACACGGAGGAGCAGGGTCTATGGGCGAGCCAGATTTCAATTGTCTGAGGAGTTCCTGCGTAGATGATAAGGAAAGAGGGGGAAACTCTTCCAACAGGGCTGGCTGTTTCGGGATAGTACAGTCATTAATGGGGTTGGAATGTGAAAAAGTCTTATAGATCTTTTGGACTTTGGCCGAGAAATATTCTGCGATTTCATCACACCGCTGCTGAGAACTATCAGGGGCAGCAATAGGGCTGGGAGGTGTGAGGAGATTTTGTGATTTTAAAAAATTTCACGGGGGGAATTAGCAGCGTAGATAATTTTATCATGATAAAAGCTCGATTGAGCAGCCTTTATTTCTTTTTTTATACAGTTTAATTGCCTCTCTGTATTTGGCTTCATTAATTGCAGAAAAATGAGTTATCCATTTCCTTTCACATTGTTTGCACATTTGTTTTAGTTGCCTCAGTTTCTGAGAATACCAGGTTTTTTTGTTGATTTCTACTCGATGGAGGGATTCTTTCCTGGGAAGCATTGTATCTAAAGAGGATTCAAGCCAGTTATTATAATTATTATTGGCAATGATGGGGTTAGTATGAGGTGTGGAGACTGAGTTATTTAACTCGGTGATCCAATTTTCTACCGGTAATTTAGACCATGTGCAACTACGTTTTTTTATTTTTGCAAAAGGCAACAGGGGATCAGATAGTGTCCAGGTGATTGAAAGTAAGAAATGGTCTGACCAGGGGACCGGGATGGGGTCAGCCACCGTAAGATTCTGTAAATTAGTAAAAATTGGGTCAAGCAGATGGCCTTGATCATGGGTAGGGCCATTCACTTTTTGCTTAAGTTGAAATGTATCCAGGCCTTCAATAAGATCAAGATCCTTACAAAAATGAGTAGATATGCCTGGGGGACGATTTATTAAAATTCCTGAAAAGGTATTGGTAGGTGAAAAGCTGATTGAGAAAGCTAAACTCTCACAGTCAGGTTAGGGGCTATTAGTGGACCAGCATCTAAAAATATTTTTGTAAATGATGGCAATGCCCCCGCCTCGACCGCTACCACGATCTTGCCTCAGAATGACATAGTTTGGAGGAAGAGCTCGAACAATTGCATGATCCGACTCTTTATTTAACCAAGTTTCGGTGAGAAACAGTACATCTGGGCTATTGTCCTCAATAAGTAAATGTATCTCGGTTGCATGTTTAGGCAAGGATCGGCAATTCAGAAGTAACATTTTAATCTTATTATTATCAATCGTAATTCCAAAGGGTGTAAAAATGGGACAGAATTTAAAATCACAGTGAGGGCAAGGAGAGCTCATCTTATCTGGCAGCATAGCATGAGTACACTCACTTTTAGTCTTACCTCTAAGTTTGATAAGCTGTTTCCTGTTATAATAATGGCTGACTGAGGGGAATTCAACAGGGGTCCTGGCCCCTGGGCCCGGTCTTGCTCGGACGGGCTTGCCTTGGGCTGCCTTTGGCGCGCCGGTGGCGCGCTCGCTGCACGCGTCCGCTGCGCGGAAGTGTCATTGGCGGTTTTTCAGGCCGAATGATCGTGTCAGAGTCTAGAACTAGACCGCTGACCTAGACTTATGCGCAATCAAGATGCCCCCCCTTGAGCATTAAACACAGCTCTTGAATCCCCAAAACAGAGTTAAAACACACACAGCTACAGCAATGATTGAAATTCGCTGTTTAAAAAGATCAGGTAAGGTAAAAACTGACCTTTCACTCAGGAGCAGTGCTCTGACTAAGGAGGGAAGAGTTTATCACATCCCGTATGATTGGGGAAACTATTTCGGGAATTAGATTTAGAATACATGGAGGAGCAGGGTCTATGGGCGAGCCAGATTTCAATTGTCTGAGGAGTTCCTGCGTAGATGATAAGGAAAGAGGGGGAAACTCTTCCAACAGGGCTGGCTGTTTCGGGATAGTACAGTCATTAATGGGGTTGGAATGTGAAAAAGTCTTATAGATCTTTTGGACTTTGGCCGAGAAATATTCTACGATTTCATCACACCGCTGCTGAGAACTATCAGGGGCAGCAATAGGGCTGGGAGGTGTGAGGAGATTTTGTGATTTTAAAAAATTTCACGGGGGGAATTAGCAGCGTAGATAATTTTATCATGATAAAAGCTCGATTGAGCAGCCTTTATTTCTTTTTTTATACAGTTTAATTGCCTCTCTGTATTTGGCTTCATTAATTGCAGAAAAATGAGTTCTCCATTTCCTTTCACATTGTTTGCACATTTGTTTTAGTTGCCTCAGTTTCTGAGAATACCAGGTTTTTTTGTTGATTTCTACTCGATGGAGGGATTCTTTCCTGGGAAGCATTGTATCTAAAGAGGATTCAAGCCAGTTATTATAATTATTATTGGCAATGATGGGGTTAGCATGAGGTGTGGGGACTGAGTTATTTAACTCGGTGATCCAATTTTCTACCGGTAATTTAGACCATGTGCAACTACGTTTTTTTATTTTTGCAAAAGGCAACAGGGGATCAGATAGTGTCCAGGTGATTGAAAGTAAGAAATGGTCTGACCAGGGGACCGGGATGGGGTCAGCCACCGTAAGATTCTGTAAATTAGTAAAAATTGGGTCAAGCAGATGGCCTTGATCATGGGTAGGGCCATTCACTTTTTGCTTAAGTTGAAATGTATCCAGGCCTTCAATAAGATCAAGATCCTTACAAAAAAGAGTAGATATGCCTGAGGGACGATTTATTAAAATTCCTGAAAAGGTATTGGTAGGTGAAAAGCTGATTGAGAAAGCTAAACTCTCACAGTCAGGTTAGGGGCTATTAGTGGACCAGCATCTAAAAATATTTTTGTAAATGATGGCAATGCCCCCGCCTCGACCGCTACCACGATCTTGCCTCAGAATGACATAGTTTGGAGGAAGAGCTCGAACAATTGCATGATCCGACTCCTTATTTAACCAAGTTTCGGTGAGAAACAGTACATCTGGGCTATTGTCCTCAATAAGTAAATGTATCTCGGTTGCATGTTTAGGCAAGGATCGGCAATTCAGAAGTAACATTTTAATCTTATTATTATCAATCGTAATTCCAAAGGGTGTAAAAATGGGACAGAATTTAAAATCACAGTGAGGGCAAGGAGAGCTCATCTTATCTGGCAGCATAGCATGAGTACACTCACTTTTAGTCTTACCTCTAAGTTTGATAAGCTGTTTCCTGTTATAATAATGGCTGACTGAGGGGAATTCAACAGGGGTCCTGGCCCCTGGGCCCGGTCTTGCTCGGACGGGCTTGCCTTGGGCTGCCTTTGGCACGCCGGTGGCGCGCTCGCTGCACGCGTCCGCTGTGCGGAAGTGTCATTGGCGGTTTTTCAGGCCGAATGATCGTGTCAGAGTCTAGAACTAGACCGCTGACCTAGACTTATGCGCAATCAAGATGCCCCCCCTTGAGCATTGAACACAGCTCTTGAATCCCCAAAACAGAGTTAAAACACACACAGCTACAGCAATGATTGAAATTCGCTGTTTAAAAAGATCAGGTAAGGTAAAAACTGACCTTTCACTCAGGAGCAGTGCTCTGACTAAGAACAAGGCGCCAAGCGCAGATGCGTCATCAACGGTTTTTCAGGCCTAATGATCACGTCAGCGTCTAGAACTAGACCGCTGACCTAGACTTATGCGCAATCAAGATGCCCCTCCCTTGAGCATTGAACACAGCTCGTGAATCCCCAAAACAGAGTTAAAACACACACAGCTATAGCAATGATTCAAATATGCTTTTTAAAAAGATCAGGTAATGTAAAAACTGACCTTTCACTCAGGAGCAGTGCTCTGACTAAGAACAAGGTGCCAAGCATGGAAGCGTCATCAGCGTTTTTTCAGGCCGAACTATTGTGTCAGCGTCTAGAACAAGACCGCTGACCTAGACTTATGCGCAATCAAGATGCCCCCCCTCGAGCATTGACCACAGCTTGTGAATCCCCAAACACACACAGCTACAGCAATGATTAAAATACGCTTTTTAAAAAGATTTAGGGAAAGAGAAGGTAATAAGGAAAAAGGGGAAATGTCTACCTAAATCATAGGGGCATAGAGGGTTGTACAGTGGCTAGGACCATGACAAGGAAAAGGGTGTAGGCCTGGCTGGCATTCCTTACTATCCTGCTCTCTTTGGAGCCCAGTTTGATTTACCCAGCCCTCTTTCTGGCCTGTTTTCTGCAGATGTAAAGCTCCCCCCACCAGATAACCTCTTCTTTTTGCATGCCATTTATCACTTCATCAAAGCAGCTTGGCTAAGCCTGTTAAGGCTGACAAATCAGGAGAGGTTGCTAGAGGGCTGGATTTTGGCTGGAGTTTGGCTCACAGAAAAGAAAGTTCCATAACTTATTTTCTGGTCTAGTTATGACAAATTCAACAACGGAAAGTTGTTGGATTTATCATTACCAATCGTTTAACTCCTAGAATGATATTTTCAACCCTTCCTAGCAATATTTATACTTAAATAAAACATTAAAATGTTAGCCTATGGAGCTAATAATCTACAATGGGGAAAATGAAATTGGTAGTTTTTCCCTCACGGGGGCAGATACAACATATTTTATGATGCCCATGATTATAGTCGAATGGACCCCCTCCTAGGGAGCACCTAGGGCAGACCTTAGGGGTGACCTATATATAAATGTAAGGTAGATTACTTTGGAAGTATCTTTAATGCCAAAGTCGAATTTGCATATATTTTACTTTTAAAGACAGTCTGCAAAGCAGGGCTGCCTTTAAACATGAGAGCAGGCTACACAGCAGTGCACACTCCAGTGGAGGAAATATGCATCTAAACTTCCCTGCCCTATTGTATACTAGGGACTTATAGGTAGTTTGAATCCCCCTTGCCTCATTGTCTACTAGGGACTTACAGGGATCTGTCATTGCCAATTGTGATTATACCTAATTACCATATACCTTTTTCATCAGAGCACTGGCCCTGGGCCTGATTAGCGGAGTCCAGGACACAGTTAGAGTCAGTTACCACCAGTATCAGTTACAAAATGGGGTGAACAGGGCAAAAAGGATGACTTTCTCACACTATGCAATTGCAATGATTTACATATGTTTGCAGGCAGCCCACACCTGTATGCATTTCAGTCTCAAATTTATGAAAGGGTTCCTGCATTTCTTTAATGAGAAGAATTACTATCCATTTGTATTATGTGAGGAACCAATGTACACATACCATGTGATTGAGATATATTTGTGCTTGTAGCAATAATTATTGCTCAACAAAATATAGCTTGGAAGGCTGAATTTGGCACTTGGTGGGGTCAGGTGTGGCATTTTTAAATAAATTAAAAGCTGCTATCTATTGAGTGAAATGACCACCCGGAAGCAGAAATGCTGTAAAAGCTGAGGACACCTTATAGTGGATTATGTATGAAATACTAATCAAATATGCCTTGCTGTTAAGGTTTGTCCTATCTATCTATTATTTAGTAGACTAACATTACATCATATAACTATTCAGTAAGTAAGTAAGTAAGTATTATGCTTCTTGGCGCTGAGGGAGGACACAGGTTTAGCACAGGAGAGGTAACATTACTTCTGCCTAGCAAATAGCCACGCCTTCAGCAACTTCCTGAAATGAGGACTGGATGGTTGGAGTCTGATATCGTCAGGTAACTGATTCCATAGTTTACACGCACAGTATGTCAGGCTCCTACCACCCCATCTAGCTATGTGTATCCTGGGAATCTGGACTAGACCTTTGTTGGCCGATCTAAGGCTGCGCCGAGTAGTGTACAGTAGGAATAGGTTCTGTTGATCCGCCGCTCCACCTCAAAACTGGGATTTATGTACCAAGCACAAGGCTTTAAACTCAATTCGCTGTTGCACCTGCAGCCAGTGAAGGGTTTTGATGTTGCCAGATATATGGTGGAACTTAGGACTATTCAACAGCATTCTGGCTGCAGCATTATGGATACACTGCAGTTTTGAGAGCTGACACTTATTAATGCCCATGAAGAGGGCATTACAATAGTCAATCCTAGAAAGGATCAAAGCAATGACAACTGATGTTCCGTAATTCAGGAGGAATAAAAGGGAAGTTTTTAAGGAGGACTTTCAGCTGGAAGAAGCACGCTGATGTAAGCTGGTTCATTTGGCCTTGAAAGCTCAGCTGATCGTCAATTAAGATTCCCAAGTTCCTGACCTTTCCTTTGGGTACAGGATAATTTCCTGCCTCTGCCGGCAACCAATCCTGGTTCCAGAGCGGTGCACCAGACCCAAACTCCATCACTTCAGTTTTTCCAGTATTTAGTTTGAGATAGTTCTGGTGCATCCAGTCCATGATATGTTTTGGACAGCTGTGGAATTTTCCCACAATAATGTCAACGTTGGAAGAGATGGGAATGACCAGTTGGGTGTCATCAGCATATGAATGAAGAGGCATTTCTAAAGCGCATGGCTACCCGGGGGCATCCAGGCACTAGTAGCAGTGCAGCTTCAACTGCGGACCGTATTAGGGAAAAAAATACGTTTTTAACTGCTTTTGAAAGGTCAGGTAATTTAGCTCAAGGCGGATACCAAGAGGCAAAAGATTCCACAGTTTGGCGGCACTGTACAAGAAGCGTTGCCCTCCACTTTGTGTTTTTTTTATTTTTGGAACTACCGCCAATTGTTTATTATCTGACCTTTAAAGACCTATTGGAGCGATAAGGTTGAATAATGGATCTGATAGTGGGAGGGCCTCTACCTGAGAGTGCTTTGTGTGTAATACACAAAGCCTTAAACTGGACTCTCTCTTGAATGGACAGCCAGTGAAGTGATGCAAGCGCAGGCTTGGCTGAAAGACGCTTGGAAGTATTCATAAGCAGATGTGCTGCACAGTTTTGCACTATCTTCTATTTTTTGATGGTGGTGAGTGGGGCTCCCAGATATAAAGCATTAGCATAATCAAGACGTGATAGGATCAATGCTTGGACCAGCAGTCTTCTAGCCGTGAAGGGTAGTAAGGGAAGGATCTTTCTTAACATTCTTAAGATCCCAAAGCAACAAGCTGCCACCTTACATGCTTGCTCTTTAAAATCAACATTACGGTCCAGCCATACACCCAGACTCTTAATTTGGTCTTTTGGGGAGGGTGGTGTCCTGAGACAGCTAGGCCAGAAAGATCCTATACTCAGCGTAGTGGAGTTACCCAAGAGCATCACCTCAATCTTAGCTCCATTCAATTTTAGACAAGAGCTGTCCATCCAACTCGCCACCTTTTCAAGGCATAAGGCTAATCCCGAGCCTGAGTCCTCTTGTTGATTAAGCAAAACCACCAGCTGGGTATCATCAGCGTAGGTAATAATCTGAATGTCAAAAGGTGTAACTACTTCTGCCAGGGAACTCATATAGACATTAAATAGAGTGGTGCTCAGGGAAGATCCCTGAGAAACCCCACATCTAAGGGGCATTCGCTTAGAGGTGATTTCCTCTTCAAAGACTAAAAATGATCTGTCTTCTAAAATGGACTGTAGCCATTTGAATGCTGTTCCGGCTACTCCTGCCTTCCTAAGTCTTTGGATTACCAGATGATGGTTCACCGTATCGAAGGCTGGGCTGGGATCTAACAGAATAAGCACAGCGCAGCCCCCTCCATCCAGAATTTTCCTTAATTCTTCCACCACTGGAGGAGGAGCCTAGCGCGCAACCAAGATGGCCGCGTAGGTGCGAGGCTCCCGAGGACCACCACGACCTCCTGAATTAATCCTGGCTCTATCCTGTCCTTGTTGAGGGGACTGCATCGGTGAACCCGAGCTGAGGCGCCATCCGTTTTTCGTTTTCGAATCGGACCCCGGACACCGGTGGGAGCACCGATTGAAGGTTGCGGCCCTCTCCGCGCTGGCCCCCCGGATTGGAGTAGTGGGGCGATCCGGGGACAAAGCGAACAACAGCGGCGGGCAGGGCTGGGCGACTCGCGTACCCCGTGCTTTCACTTTCGCTTTTCCGCTCTCCTTGCCCTCAAGCGAGGTAGGGTTGCGGAGCGGGGTGCGGTGGTGTGGCCTTGTCCAGGTGCCCGGCTGACTCGCCGGCCGTGAGTCGTCCTGCGGCCCAGTGGTCGCCCTCCCCCCCCCGGAACCCGTGAACTGGTTTATCGGCCCTTTCGAGGAGATTGGCACGACGGTGGGAGAGCAGGCATGTCCACCAAACAAGATGGCGATCGGGCGAAGGTGAAGACGACCCGCCGCGGCCCGGCGCCTCAATCCAACAGTATGGACCGCTACACCCTCCAGAAGGGATCTCCGGAGACATCGCGCACATCCCCGGCGGGCCCGACGGAGGCATCTGCTCACCCGGTGGATCTGACCCTCCGGGACGTCATGGGCGCCATCGCAGAGATGAAGGCCTCGGTGGACCAGCGCTTCGACACCCTAGCGCAAAAGATAGACTCGGTCCTGGTGGATGTTAGCCTTGTGAGGGCTGACTTGTCCAAAACCAACGACCGGGTCGATTCCCTGGCCCACACCACAACGAGCCTCACGACGGACGTGGTGGCCCTCCAAAAGGAGGTGCGCCGGCTTGGCCAGGCGAGCGCCCTGATGGACCGGCGACTGGAGGATTCCGAGGGTCGGGCCCGGAGGAATAACGTTCGCATTGTGGGGGTGCCGGAGGGACGAGAGGCGGAGGCGGCAGATCTTTTTGTGGAAGACTTGATCCTTACCCATCTCCAGCCCCGGGGGCTGAGTAAGCTTTTTGCGGTGGAACGTGCTCACCGGGTCCCTGGGGGCAGACCTAAGGCCGGTGCCCCGCCGCGGCCTCTCATTGCCCGGATTTTTAATTTTCGGGACAGAGACGCTATCCTGCAGACCTCCAGGCAACAGGGACCGGTCAAGCTTGATAACATGGATGTGCATTTCTACCCAGACTTTACTCCGGCGGTCCCAAAACAGAGATTGAGTTTCCTCGGAGTTAAACGTCGCCTACGGGACCTGAACCTTAAGTACTCAATGCTTTTTCCAGCTAAGCTAAGGCTGGAGGTGGATGGGCGCACGCACTTTTTTGACCGACCCGAGGCGGCTGGGGACTGGTTGGACACTCTGCCTGGAGATCGGGGCCGAGGGGGTGGGGGGGGTGCGGTTGGCGGGGAGGGCCCGCCGGATCAGAACTGAGGGGTGAAGAATAGGCCTTGCTCTGGACAACATTCCTTTACCATTTACTGATCGTTTAGGTTCCCCTCCTATGGAGGTCGTGTGGGGTCTGTTGGGGGCTTCCCTCCTCCTCTGGGGGACTAGTTAGTTTTTCATCTATGGGGCGACAGGCACACTGCACTTTGGGGGGGCTGTCTGGGCTCATGCAGGGGTGCAGGGAGGGGGGAGTTCTGTTGGGATGGGGGGGTGGGGGGGGTGTGTTGTTTGTTTGCACCGCAAGGCAAGCCCTTTCCTGTATTGTTGCTCTCGAGATGCTCTGTGGGGGACGACTGATTGCTTCTACGTATGATGGGGGGTAGGGATTTGACTGTGTTGTCATGGAATGTTAACGGCCTGGGGGACAGGATTAAGCGTGGTGTGGTCCAGCAGTACCTGAAACGTATCTCACCAGATGTTATCTTCCTGCAGGAGACACACCTTATAGGTAACTCCTTTCATGCCATGAATCGGCGAGGCTATCGTTTGGTGGCCCACTCGGGCTTCACCTCGGGCTCGCGGGGGGTGGGTATTATGATTAAGAACTCGCTCCCGTTGGAGATTGATGAGGTGCGCCATGATGAGAGGGGACGCTACACTGTTCTGGTGGGTAGAATGGAGGGTAGAGTGTTTGTTTTTATATCAGTGTACGTCCCGCCTGGGTTACAATCTACTACATTTGCGGACTTGGGGCGCCTCCTCCTGGACCTCCCGGGTGGCCTGCTGGTGGTTGGGGGGGACTTTAATGCGGTAGTTTCTGGGTCTATGGATCGCTATCCCCCTAGGGACCTCCCCCGGGCACAGGCCTGGCTGTCCGGCCTTTTAGATACACTGGGCCTGGTGGATTGCTGGCGACTAAAGCATCCCGCACAGCGGCAATACACCTTCCACTCGGGTGCCCATGGTAGCCTCTCGCGGCTTGATTACATCCTTGTCCCGGCGGCCTATGCTGGGAGGGTGGGAGAGGTGTGCCATCTGGCGCGGGGCATTTCGGATCACTCCCCATTACTGTTCCATTTCGATGTCTTCCCTAGGGGGGAGGGCAGGGTGGCTCCAATCAATGCTTGGTACTTGCGTGACCCCACTATTCGTGCCGACTTGATCAAATCCTTACAGCGATACTTTGATGAGAATGTGGGGTCTGTCCCTTCGGCCATCTCCCTGTGGGAGGCTTTTAAGGTAGTTCTCAGAGGGGAGGCCCTCTCCTTTATCTCCCATGCCCGGAGGCGCGAGCGGGAGGAGGTAACCCGGGTGGAGGCCGAAATTGCGGAACTGGAGGGTGACCTGGGGAGCGGGGTAACGGACGCCAAGTTGCATGTTCTGCACCTCAAGCAGGCGGCCTATAGGGCCCTCGTCACGGAGGCGGCCAGGGGCCTCAGTAGAGAGCAACAGGGGCGACTGTATGATGTGGGTGATAAGGCTGGTAAATTGATTGCGTGGTTGGACAAGAGGGAGAGAGCGAGTCGTGTGGTTCCTTTGATTGAGGGGATGGATGGTGTGCCTGTCACCGAGCCGGAAGCCATTGTCTCCTGCTTCGCGGATTACTTCCGCGAGGTGTACTCCCCGGTTTCTCCCTGCTCGGAGGAAGATTCCCATGCCCTGCTTCGGGACATCGCGCTGCCCTCCCTTACGGTGGAGGACAGGGATTTGCTGGACGCTCCTCCCACCTCGGACGAAATTGCCCTGGCTATTCGCTCAGTCGCATCCGGCAAGGCCATGGGCCCCAATGGTATCCCCATCGAGCTTTACAAGCTGCGACCGGATGTACTGGCGCCCCACCTGCGCGCGATGTTCCTGGCGGCCCACTCGCAGGGTTCCCTCCCGCCGGACCAGCGTCTGGCCACAATCGTGGTGATCCACAAGGAGGGGAGACCCCGTGAGCGGGTTACATCCTATAGGCCTATCTCGCTCTTGAATGCGGAGCCCAAAATCCTCGCCAAGGTACTGGCCAGCCGGCTGGTTGGCGTGGTGGGCGATTTGGTCCACCAAGACCAATCTGGCTTTATACCCCATCGCAACACGGCTCTTAATCTGCGACGCTTGCACGGGGTGCTCGCGCGTGTCCCGTATGTGCGGGAGCCGGCCATCTTGGCGTCCTTAGACGCCACCATGGCGTTTGACACGCTTGAATGGCCATACATCTGGGCGATGCTGGCGAAATTTGGATTTGGACCGGGATTCATTAGCTGGGTCAAATTGTTGTATTCGGGCCCATTGGCGCAGGTGGTGGTAAATGGGCGAGTCTCGGCCCCCTTCGCGCTGGGGCGGGGCACGCGTCAGGGTTGCCCCTTGTCACCGCTCCTGTTTGCATTGGCCTTGGAGCCCTTGGCGGAGTGGCTGCGGTGGCACCCCTCTATCCGTGGTCTCCGCTGGACCCCCGAGCATGAGGACCGCGTGTCCCTCTACGCCGATGATATCCTTTTGTATCTCGCCTCCCCGCGTAACTCGCTGATTGTCCTGGTTGATGTTTTGCGCTCCTTCGGTCGTAACTCAGGCCTTGTCATCAACTGGGCGAAATCCTGCGTGTATGTGCTTTCCGGGGAGGCTCCGGTCCTACCACGGGACTGCCCGATCCAGATTGCCTCCCAGGGGTTCCGGTACCTGGGTATATATATTACTCTAGACCCGGAGGCCCGCTACGAGCGGAACTTGCTACCCCCCCTTCAGCGCTTGCGGGAGGACGTTGCGCGTTGGCGGCGTCTTCCGCTTTCGCCGCTTGGCCGAGCGGCCTTGTTTAAGATGATGTCCTTGCCGCGCTTTCTGTATGCGCTTCAGAACACTATGGACTTGGTTCCGGCGCGCTACTTCCGTGAGGTGGAGAGCCTGCAGCGGCGCCTGTTCTGGGACGGGAGGCCGCGTATTGCTCTGGCTAAATTGACGCTCCCGTGGTACGATGGGGGAGTTGCCCTCCCGGACATTAAACGGTATTACTGGGCCTCCCAGCTAGCTGCGATTAATCATGGCCTTTACGGGCCCGCCCTGAACCCGGCATTTGAAATGGACAAGATGCTCCTGCCCGGTGGCGACTACAATCGAGCGCTCTACTCTGGCGCGCCCGACTCCCGTCTGACGGGACCGACGCGTGTCATGGTGCGTGTCTGGCACGCGGCTAATGCAGCTATGGGGTGGAAGGACCGTTTGACCCGGGCGACACCGCTATATGCGTCTGAGAGGTTGGGCTCCCTGTGGACATCGAAGGGCTTCGAGAAGTGGGACATGATCGGAATCAGCACAGTGGGAGACCTCTGGACGAGGGGTGGATTCAAAACTTTTGAGACGCTGCAGACGGAATTTCAGCTGCAAGGCAGTGAGTACTTTCGGTACTTACAAGTCCGCCACGCGCTGGGCTCCGTCTTTCCTGATGTCGCGTCCATTCCGGAGTCTTCCCCCCTGGAGGACAGAGTGCTGGATGGCCATGTCCCAGACAGCACGATCTCCCTTATATATAAAAAACTGATCAACGACAGATCGTGCCTGCTGACTAGTCTCCGCGAGGCCTGGGTTGCCGACGGGCTGGAACTGGACGACGAGGACTGGATTTCCGCGGTGGCCTCTCCGAAGGAGGTGGCCATCCCGGCTCGCCTTCGCTTCGTCCAGCTTAAGATCCTCCACCGGGTTTACGTGACGGGGCCAAGGCTTCTACGTATGGGCTTTGTTGGTGACGGATTGTGTAAGCGTGGCTGTGGTGCCTTGGCAACTTTCATGCATATTCTGTGGGAATGCCCACAGGTGGAGCGATTCTGGCGTGGTGTGCATGAGGTCCTGCGTGTGGTGACGCGTGTTGCGCTGTTGCCTGAAGCGAGGAGATGCTTGCTGAATGTGTGGGAACCAAATGACTATTCGGTCCCGCAGACGCGGTGGGTGACTCTGGGATACATGATAGCTAAGCGCGACATTGCTCAATTGTGGGGATCCCAGAGGCCCCCAGCGGTGCTGGCCTGGAAAGAACATATGGATTGGTGTATGTTTCGTGAAAAGGTAGTGTATGTGGCGAGGGGTAAGCCTGGGGCGTGGGTGAAAATCTGGGGCCCCTGGAACGCCTATCGCGGGGGTATTTGTGAGCCGCCACTGCTACCGGCCGCCTCACCAGCTCCGTCCCCCTAGCCGACCCCCTCCCCCAGCCACGGGCATGTGGTTCCCCAGTCCCTGATCTATTCCCATTCCCCTCTTCAGAGTTTGGCTGCTGGTTGGGATCCCCCACTTAAGGAGCACGTGCCGTCACTTTGGATGGCGGGTTGCCTTGCGGGTGTGGTTTTTTGTGTTGTTCTGTTTTGAAAAAAGGAAACCGTATTGTGGGCTTGGAGTTATGTGGCCTGCGCTATTGATATCTCCTGATTTACCGATTTGCACCGCCAAGAGACTCTTACTGTAGGTATGTCATATGCTTCTGCCACTCTAGCGGCCGGCCGGATGGTTGTAGGCCCATACTTGTAACCCTTTTACAATGTAATAAACGGTTTAAAAAAAAAAAAAAATTCTTCCACCACTGTCAGGAGTGCAGTTTCTGTGCCTTGCTGTGGTCTGAACCCAGTCTGTGTGGGATGAAGACGATTGTTATTTTCAAGGAAGGATGAGAGAGTCTGGTTTATGGCTTCAAAGCTAATTTACCAATTCCTGGTAGTAGTGTGATAGGACGGTAGTTGGCCAACATGTCAGGATCTAGGTTAGGTTTTTTTTAGGAGTGCTCTAACCATTGCCTGTTTCCATCGAGGGGGCACTATTCTCGTTACCAGCGAAGCATTTATCACATTTAGAATAACCGGGGATACAGTTTCAGAAATTAAGTTTAAAATGTTAGGGGGGACAACGTCTGACGGTGCTCCAGACTTAAGTTGACTAAGAAGTCTTTGAAGGAAGGTCTGACTTGGGGGGGGGGGGATAACCTCCAACAGACAGTCTCCATCTTGGACTGTCGCATCAGGTGGCAGTAAAGTTTATGAAACCATCACCAGAGGAAAGGAATTGTAGATACTTTGTATTTTATCACAGAAGAATTCTGCAATTTGGTTGCAGCGAAGAGGGATGTCCACAAAGGCAATGGGGGCACAGGAGGAGTTAGGAGAGATTTTGCAATCTGGAAAATTTTGCATGGGCAATTTGCCGCCATAGTAATTCTCTCTTCATAATAGAGAGCTTTGGCAGCTTTTATTTCATATTTGTAGATCTTTATAGCCTCTCTATATTTGATTTTATTAGTTACAGAGGGATATTTTCTCCAGTTTCTTTCCAGCTTTTTGCTGAACTGTCTAAGCTCCCGAAGTGTAGGCGTGTACCAAGCATTTTGATTGGATCCTGCTTTATTGTGAGTCCATTTCTTTGGTAGAATAGTGTCAAGTGACAACTCTAACCAGCTAACTAAATCCTCATTTGCAGTGACTGGGTTAGCTTCGAGAATGGGAACGGAATCTACCAGGATGGTCACCCAGGATTTTATAGGCAGTTTCGACCAAACGTGTACATATTTGCTGGTTTTGTCAGCCGGAGTAGTGGCTTCCTGTGCTATCCATAAAAATGGAATTAGATAATGTCCGTCCAAGGTACTGGAATAGGGACCTTGACCAAAAGATTAGGAATATTTGAGGAAACGGGGTCCAGTAAGTGGCCTTTACAGTGGGTGGTACCTTCAACTGATTGAATAAATTGAAGCATCTCCAGTCCCTCTACCAATTCCAGTATGGGGGGGAGTAAAATATCATCAAAATGAAGATTATAATCTCCTAATAGGGTAAAATTGTGGACGAATCTTGCTAGATTGGCTACAATATCTGAAAGATCCTTACAGAATTTGCCTAAAGGGCCTGGAGGCCGATATACCAAAATCCCTGAGAAGGTCCTGACATGGGAGATGCCTAAGGTAAAGTACATGCTTTCGCAATAGGGTAGAGGAATTATAGTGGAGCAGCAATTAAATTTGTTCTTATAAATAATGGCTATTCCACCTCCTCTACCTATGTCTCGGTCCAGCCTCTGTATTGCATAGCCCGGGGGAAGGGCTTGAACAATAATAGGGTCAGCATCTATGTTCAACCAAGACTCTGTTAGGAAGAGAACATCAGGGCTCTCTTCTTCTAGTAAAAGGTAAATTTCCAATGAGTGTTTAGACAATGAACGGCAGTTGAGTAAAAACATTTTTAATAGCCTCCGTGATAGGCGGGTCTAAGGGTGTTTCAAACATGGGGCAGAATTTAAAATGACAGGTGCGGCAGTGCTTAATGAGACTATCCGGTGACATTGAGTGTAAGCAGTTACTTCTTAACACTCCTCTATAGGAGTTAAGCTGCTCCGCGGTATAAACGTGCTTTTACCCCGACAAACCGGCAGGGATTCTGACGGGCTTGCCTTAGACCCCTTTTGAAGGTCGATAGCGAGCGTGTCAGCGTCCTGAGTCTCTCGTCGTTCGCTATTTAAAGGCCCCCCGGAGCATTGAACACAGCTCCTATTTGTGCAAATTATGCAATTCGCAGCCTAAAGTTCCCAACAATGTAACTATTCGTAGTCAAAGGCGCCATTGCGTGGTCGCGTCATCGGCCCCTTTTGAAGGTCGAGCGAGCGTGTCAGCATCCTGAGTCTCTCGCCATTCGCTATTTAAACACCCCCGGAGCATTGAACACAGCTCCTATTTGTGCAAAACACGCAATTAGCAGCTTAAAGTCCCCAACAATGTAACTGTTCGTAGCCAAAGGCGCAGCTGCGCGTTCGCATCAATCGCCCCGTTTGAAGGCCGAGCGAGCGTGCCAGCGTCAGCAGTCTAGTGCGTTGACCTGAGTCTCTCGCCGTTCGCTATTTAAAGGCCCCCAGAGCATTGAACACAGCTCATATTTGTGCAAAACACGCAATTAGCAGCTTAAAGTTCCCAACAATGTAACTGTTCGTAACCAAAGGCGCCGCTGCGCGGTCTCATCATCGCCCCTTTTGAAGGCTGTGCGAGCGTGCCAGCGTCAGCAGTCTAGTGCGCTGACCTGAGTCTCTCGCACTTCGCTATTTAAAGGCCCCCCAGAGCATTGAAACACAGCTCCTATTTGTGCAAAACACGCAATTAGCAGCTTAAAGTTCCCAACAATGTCACTGTTCGTAGTCAAAGGCGCTGCGAAAAGCCATGTCCCCTGGTTAACTCAGCCAGGGGTGTCATGTAAATGGTAAAGAGTGTTGGGGACAATGCTGACCCCTGGGGAACTTCACAGGGGAGTGTGAACCTCTCTGATTGGTGGATTCCCCAACAAACCCTTTGTTCCCTATCTCTAAGGAAAGAGGCCAGAAGACCAAGCGCCACCTCACTGACACCTATTTCCTTCAGCCTTTTCGTAAGCGGCTGAAAGGTCTTGGAGGATTAGGATGGCCTTCCTCCACTGTCCAGTTGCCTACGTATCTCCTCTGTGGTCATGATCAGTGCAGATTCGGTGGAATGATGTTGTCTAAAGCCCTGTTGAGAATGGTCAAGGATGTTATTAATCTCCATATAGCCCATTAAGTCTTGATCCATGGATTTTTCCAGTATTTTAGCCGCTAGTGGCAGGCAGGAAATGGGCCAATAGTTTTCGATCACGTGGGGGTCCAGAGATGTTTTTTTAAATTGGCCTAATACATGGCTTCTTCATTCAAGTGTTAGTTGCAGGATAACAATATCTATTATTTATCATGACTAACTGGGATTATGTATTTTGGGCTTGATTTCTCGTATGCTGTCTCCCAATAAATAATAATTACAAAAAATAAAGCGGCCTAGAAGCACACAGTACAGTTTTAGGAAATACAAGTTAAGTGTGGTCCAGAGTGGCAAGGGGGAAGTGATGTCACAGGAGCAAATCCATGCAAGGGAGTGACATAGAAAACAAGGCGACCTAGTACTAAAAACCCATGTTGCATGAGGACTAGGCCTCAAGTGAAGGAGCTTCAAATACCTGTGCTTTTAGAAAAGGACACTATGACATTGTGCCTTGGAGGAAGATAGACCTGTGTAGTGTGAGGCAGGGGGTGATATATTATCAATACGAAAAGATCTTTTTTTGGGCAATGCACATATGTTAATATATGAAGCGCAGCAGCGGAAGTGGAACCTGCTTTTAAGTACAGCTCAGTCACATCTAATCCTACTGTAAGTAACTGTAGAGCTCAATAAAAAGAGAAAACATCGATTTTAAAGGCTTTTTTCACGTAATGCTGCGGACAATCTTCAGAAACGTTCAATAGCTATACAATTTACCATTGCTATTAAGCCTACTATACGCATGGCAACATTTGAGAAATATCTGTAATTATTTGATTAGATTTTCTTGGAATGTGATTATCTGTTAAAAAATAACACTGATTAATTGATTAGAGGCTTGTGAAGATGTGAACAGCAGCCTTTGACCACAAATATTTTCTACAAAATTGTGCAGCTTGATTGCAAGACTGATGATGCCTTAGGAAATGAGAACATTTTCAGGATTTGTTTTTATGATTTTGGCAGCGAGAGAAGGAAGTCAGGGATATCTAGGTCGGGGTCTACCCATAAAATTGTTTGGAGAACATGAGAGGCCCTTTAGTGACTAATTCATACATAGGGTCATAAAGATAAGTATACACATTTATTTTTACTCGTGTGTATTAACTGCTAGACCTATGTGTAGTATTTTTACCCATATGCATATTTACTACTACAAAACTCGCCACTTTTATGCTATTCACAATTTCTAAGTTGAACGTTACACTTAGATATAGACTTACATGTCCACACCCCCTGAAACCAGGAGGTGCAGTCTACTACAATACAACGTATGAGTGTAAAGTTACTATTGATAACTTTCACCTTCTGGTGGAGATCTTCACCACTATGGCAGAGATGCCCCTATGGTAAAGTTTAAGGCTAATTATTAAAGTTCAGAAGTCTTTGAAAAAAAAGATACAAAATATTTTAATGTTTATAAGCACAGGGGATGCAGAGATCTACAGCCACATGTTTCAGACATGCATTTTGTAGTGTGCGACTAATATTATTGTAGTTTGTGAATTGGGCTGTAAAAGCATATTTTGTGGGAAGCGATGGTCGTACGCTTTCATGTATGTGTGTTTGTATTAGCATGTCCTTCCCGAAACACCTTCTTATACTTTCCTAAAAGCCTACCATTTACCTACTGGGTATTCCCCAGTTTGCCGCCACTTGCCCATTCACGCCAAAATGTACTACTCAAATGCCCACTTATGTGTGTACATGTATGGAGATCTCAAGCACTGTTGCTAACATCTTCCCACAGACAAGAAAGGATTGGTGGAGGAAGAGGTCCTTGGCCGTACCTTTTTGAATTGCATTTGGTGGGACATGAGTGGCACTTTCGTAACACTACTTAATGTACTAGAAAATGCAGTCTGTGAAATATGGCAATAGATGTGTTAATTATATGACGTGCAATGCTTATGCATGTATGTCATTCATGGTTTGTGAATTATGCTTGTGTGTGTATTAATATACAGGCGCATCTATTTATTTAATTATTAACCTTGCAAATCTCTAAGTGTCAGTGGCGTAACAAAACTTGAGGAGGCCCCCCCCCCTGCAAAGTACATGGAGGGGGCCCCTCATGCTCTGGACCCAGTGTAGAGCTTTCAGGCCAGGGCCCCATCGCCTGTGCACAGTGCCAGTGAATGACCCCACCCCCCCCAGAAGCCTGGGGCCGCCTTGCACTTTGGGGGCTGCCGGGGTTATCACTAAGCCACTGCTAAGTGTGATACAATGGGGACAAACACTCATTTTCTTACCCTTACTTACTTATCACTACATACCGTATGAATTAATTAATCCAATATACACAGGTGTAGATTTAAAAAGTGTGCAATTTCTTTTCTTTTGAATTCTTCTCCAATTATTTTTTGAAAAATAAATTATATTTCTACCCCCACAACCTTTCCCCTACAGATCCTAATTCCACTGGCCTGAATGGTGTTCAGCGCCACTGTTTGGGTGCTACTTATGCCAGATTGTGTTGGATGTAAAACATGTGAGAGAGGTGCATGCCATTATAATTGTAGACACTCTCCTAATTACCAATTTATGGCTGGAAAGTATATTATCATTGCTTTTCCGTGACTTCAGCGCTTGATTTGAACCGGTGGGGCATACCTGCACTCTTTTGTAGGAGACAGTTCTTATTTTATTCATGAGACATTGACCAAGAGCTAGCAAGCAAAAAACACACAAATGAGGAAGAGAAAGACAGAAAAAACATTAGAAAGGGAGAACACAGGGACGAAAAAACCAGCAAGAGTGAAAAAAGTGCAGGGAGTTTCTGATAGTGGATTAGAGGCATAATGTGTACTCAAGACTAAAAATTCAGTGCCGGATTCTAATAGGGCCAGCCACGGGCATCTGAGCAGAGCTTTCGGCATCAACATTCATTCTTTTACACATTATGCACTGCTGCTGGCTCTCCCGTAGGATTTTCCCCTTTTGCAAACCAAAGGAATTTACGTGTGTGACATCCACATAACTTACATACATACAGTAACATCCCTGTATGTCCTTTTTGCATTATTATGAAGCATACACGCAAACATAAAAAAAATGTCAGGTCTGACTAGCACCACAAAAAAAGCCTTATCTATCGGCAAATATTTACTTGTTCTAGAACCTATTCTGGAATCTGCCGACATGAGCAAAGAGACCAAAGACCCATCTGCCAAGTTCTGCCACAAGATTGGCATGGGTCAGAGTGACAGATAAGCCCATAAAAGTACTAGAGACTTACTTCAAAATGGGATGTGGTCTGTGGAATGTGGTATACCGTATTGGGAGGAAGTGTTGAAGTTTAGAGTTGTGCCTTACACAAAGGGGTCAGTACTTAGTAACATACAATGTAGGTAGGAAATCTGTTGTAATTGAGGACAGACAGTGAGAAATACGGAAAAGACAAATATCTTAAGTATAACAAGCATTGTCCAAGTCAATAGGTCTCGTTGAAAGAGCTATTGGCTTTGCCAATGTGTTTTAGCCGGGAAACAGCATTTACAACGCTGGTAATACCACGCGGGTAGGTTACAATGCGGACGTTACATCATCCGCGTTGTTACCATGCATGGCATTACATCGCAAGTTGATTCAACGACTTGCGCTAGATGGCACTCAACACCAGGGAATGTGTTGGATTTTAAATCCAACACATTCCCTGCTGTTGCACTAACTGGAGTAGGATAAGTAATTTCTACTATTCCTAAGTCCAGCATGCCATCTAGCGCAAGTCGTAGAAACGACTTGCGATGTAAAGCCATGCGTGGTAACAACGCAGATGATGTAACGTCTACATTGTAACCTCCTGCGGGGTAATGGATGACGTAGTAACGTCATACATTCATTTTAGCCATGTTGTACACCAGTGAAGCTACTGTTCAGCATAGCTAAAAATGTATGACGTAAAGGAGAGTGGCGTGGCATAGAGTGTTGTAGAGTGGTGAGGTGTAGAGTTCTGTACACTTGCGTGGTGTGGAGCATCATCGAGTGACATGGCGTAGAGTGTTGTAGAATGCCATGGCCTAGAGTTGTGTAGTGTAGAGTGGGATGGCATAGAGTGGCGTTGAATGTCATAGAGTGGCATGGCATGTCATGGAGGGATTAGAGTGTTGTAGAGTGGAAGGGCATACGTGAAGTAGAGTTGAGTGACATAGAGTTGCATACAGTGTGGTAGAGTGTGATAGAGTAGTATAGAGCAGAGTAGATTGTGGTAGAGTGGAGTGGCATTCAGTGTAGTGGTATAGTAGAGTGGAATGGCATATAGTGGAGTACAGTGTCATTGAGTGGAGTGGCATACAGTAGAGTATTGTAGAGTGAAGTGGCATATAGTGGAGGGACATAGAGTGGAATAGTGGAGCGTATTAGAGTGGAGTAATATGCTGTTGAATAGAGTGGTGTAAAGTGTCATGGAGTGACATAGAGGGAGTTGTTTACAGTGCAAGAAAGCGGAGTAGAGTATTGAAGAGTGGCATAGAGTGGGGTAGAGTCTCATAGAGTGGAGTGGAGCTCAATGGAATAAGGTGTCATAGAGTGGAGTATTGTGTAGTGGAGTGGCATACAGTGGAGTAGAGAAACCTAGAGTGAAGTGACATAGAGTACAGTGGCGCAGAGTAGATTGGCATAGGGTGCATGGAATACAGTGCACTGGTTTTGCATAAAGTGGTAAGAGTGCATTGGCGCAGAGTGCAATGACATAGAGTGCAGTGGTTTAGAGTGGAGTGCAGTGGTTTAGAGTAGAGTGCAGAGGCATAGAGTAGAGTGGCGCAGAGTGGAATGGTGCAGCATAGAGTGCAGGTGGCATAGAGTGCAGTGGCACAGAGTGGAGAGGCGTAGAGTGGAGAGGCGCAGAGTGGAGTAGAGTGACATAGGGTGCAGTGGTGTACAGTGCAGTGGCCTAGAGTAGAGTGGCATAGAGTACAGTGGGGCAGAGTAGATTAGATTGGCTTAAAGTTCAGTGGCATCAAGTGCAATGGTGTGGAGTGGAGTGATGCTGAGTAGAGTGGAATAGAGTGTTGTGATGTAGAGTGCATTTCTGTAGAGTGCAGTAGAGTGACATAGCATTGAGTGGTACAGAGTAGAGTGCAGTGGCATAGAGTTCAGTGGTGCAGAGTAGAGTGGTGTAGAGGTCAGTGGCAGAGAGTGCAGTTTTCCAGAGCAAAGTTTTGTAGAGTGGAGTGATGTTGATTAGAGTGGTGTAGTGTGTATTGGCATAGAGTGGTGCAAAGTAGAGTAGAGTGGCATAGAGATCAGTGGCATAGAGTGCAGTGGTGCACAGTAGAGTGGCACAGAATGCAGTAGCATGGAGTAGAGTAGTGCAGAGTAGAGCAGAGTAGCATAGAGTGGAGTGGCACTAAGTGGAGTTGAGTGGCATAGAGTGCAGTGGCCTAGAGTGCAGGTGGGTAGGTTAGATTGTTTCAAAGTAGACTGAAGTTGTGTGGAGTGGTGCACGGTAGAATGGAGGGTTGCAGGGTAGAGGGCAGTTGTGCAGAGTAGTCTGGCATAGAGTGCAGTGGTATACAGTAGAGTGGCATAGAGTGCAGTGTCAGAGTGCAGAAATGCAGTGTAGATTAGAGCGGCATAGAGTGAATTGGCGTAGAGTTTAGTGGTGTAGAGTGCAGTAGAGTGGCATACAGTAAAGTGGTGCAGAGTAGAGTGTTGTGGCATGGAGTTCAGCCGTGCAGAGAAGAGTGGCATAGAGTTCACTGGCAGAGTATGCAGTGTTGCAGAGTTGAGGGTCATAGAGTGCACTGGTGTAGAGCGGTGTAGAGCACATTGGCACATTGCAGTGGCATAGGGTAGAGTTGAGTGGCGTAAAGAGCAGTGGCATAGAGTAAAGTCATGCAGAGTAGAATAGAGTGCCGTAGAGTGCAGTGGAGTAGAGTAGAGTGTTACACAGTAAAGTGGCATGAAGTGCTGTGGGGCAGAATAGATTGGCGTAGAGTGCAGCGGCAAAGAGTGCATCTGTTTTGAGTGCAGTTGCAGAGAGTGTAGTGGCATAGAATGTAGTGGTGCAGAGTAGAGTGGTGCAGAGTACAGTAGAGTGTCCAAGAGTGGAGTGGAGTAGAGTGGCATGTAGTGCAGGGGAATAGAATAGATTTTTTCAGAGTAGTGTGAAGTGGCATAGAATGGAGTAGTGCAAGGAAGAGTGTTGTGCCCCATAGAGTGCAGTGGCATACAGTAGAGTGCCATAGAGTGCAGTGGTGCAGAGTATTAGATTAGAGTGGTGTAGAGTGGCTTGGTGTAGAGTGCACTGGTGTTGAGTGGAGTGGTACAGAATAGTGTGCATTGGTGTAGAATGCAGTGGCATAGAGTGCTGTGTTGCAGAGTGGAGTGTTGTTAAGTGGAGTGGTGCAAAGTAGAGATGAGTAACCTAGACTTAAGTGGTGTAGAGTAGAGTGTTGTAGAGTGGAGTGGCGTGGAGTAGAGTGGTGCGGGGTGGAGTACAGTGGCGTGGAATTATGCAGAGTAGAGTTGAGTGGCATAAAGTGGAGTATGCATGGTGTGCTAGCACACTGCAATTATAGACAACACATCTTCAATTAAAATGCCCATTACATTTGCACAAACATACAGTTTTACTTATAAGAGCATACAGCGCACAAGTGATAATTTGTGGGAATGTCATCACCTAGTGTATTGATTTGTTTGGATCGTATTAAACTATGTGTTTCCACTACGTTTCAGAATTACTAAAAATGTGCTTCATTTTGGTTTCCTAATTTTGATATATTTTCAAATACCTGCACAGTTTGCAGACATTCAAATTTTGGTGTATCCGAGAATAAAAAACATCCTACAGCACCCCCTGTAGCCCCATTTTGCCTGACATTTCGCCTGACATCTGCATTTTTCATGTAGATGTCAGGCAAAATACATACAATTTTCATGAAAATTATGCCTATTTTGTGAGGGAAAAAAATCAGTGGTTTCACCCACCACCGGCTAAAAGAAAAAAAATGTAAGCTGAAAGGAAAAGAGAGGACATTGAGAATGTACAATATGAAACAGCTGTCATTTTCATCCCACATAACAGACTGCAGAACGGAGATCAGGCTGCAATAAAAGCAAATAATATCATACAGTGGCAAACATATACGAATTCACAAAAAACAACATTGTGTTAAACTCTTTGCTGGTCGGACTCCGAATGTATCCACTGGAAAAATAATTACTTTTATGTAAGTCTGCATTTTTTTACCTCTCCACAAATTTCGTTTCAGTGTTTACAGGAAGACCTTATTCTGGTCTGTGAAGGAACTGCAGTATGAAAACGTCTTTACCAGTCTGTGATACTATTTCAAATATTTAGCTTTCAATTATTCCCTGCGTTTATGTTTTCTATCTAGTACATGTTATACATTGCTTGTCTTAACCATGCATATAATACATTGAATCCAAATGTAAACAGTTTGTAATGCTTTAAAACTAATTGCTCATTAACTTAAATTCCCTCTTCTACATGGTCTGAAAGAAGCAACACTGTCAAGAAAAGTGCTACATGCCTTTAAATATCATTTTCCACAAATAGACAAATATAACAACTTCGTAACCCCTCTTCTACAGCGTCTGTATGATGCATATAATCTCTCTGTGCCTAAATATTTTAGTATAGTAGGATCGTTCGGTGGTCCTATGGACCTTTGGTTGTCGACTGGAAATGTATGGAAGGAGCTAGAATCAGCAATAAATACATTTACAGCCTCATGCATCAACCCAAAATCCAGTCTGTAAAATACCGATTCGGTAATAGCTCCCGGTATTAAATGAAAAATACCCAATCCCAATGCATCAACCCAAAAGCAGAAATCGCTATTTAAGGAATCCTTAAATAGCGATTCTTTAAATAGGGATTCCTTAAATACCGATTCCTTAAATAGCGATTGCATTTAAGGAATCCCAAAGTGAGATTCCTTAAATGCAATGCATCAAAGTTAAAAAATTAGCGATTTCGCTAATAGGGGGAGCAAATTACCATGAAGATGAACTGCATGGTAATTTGCAAAAACTTTGAAAAATGCACTTTTGTGCATTTTTCAAAGTTTCATGTTGCGCACACACATGCCCTTAGAGCATGTGTGTGTGCAACATATGTGCACATATCATTTTCAGGGGTGCAACAGGGTGTCCTTTTGACACCCTGGCACCCTTGAAAGTGCTCCCGCTATTAGCGATTCGGTAATACCGAATCGCTAATACAGACTGGCTTTACATTCATTCCTATGGGCCTCCAAGCCCATAGGAATGAATGGGTAGGTATTCCTTATTACCGATTCGGTATTACCGATTCGGTAATAAGGAATATTAAGGAATCGCTATTTGAATAGCGATTCCTACATGCATAGCCTTTTGCTATTCCTTATTAGCGATTCCTTATTTTTCGCTAATAAGGAATCGCAAATGGCGTTGTTGATGCATAGGCCCCTTAATTTCCAGTGAAACCAATTTGGCTCCACAAAAACCGCAGAGAGGATGGTGTCTAAATTTAATAAAGTTACAAACCAATTAGTTAGTAAGTCAATTGATCAATAATCATGAATATCTATGTAAAACATAGGATTCTGCAATCTCTGTATCACCGCCAGTCTTTAATTTCTTTATAATTGGCAACTTGTGACACACCCAGTCACCGATTATAAAGGTAAGACGCCAGAACTCGACTATTATAAGTTATTACAGGCCAGTTCCAATATCACAATGCCTGCTGCCATAGTCAGCATTCCAGATGAAAGGCAGATCAGGTCATGGATGAATAAAGCAACACAAATAAAATGCTGCTTTTCTTCTGCTCAATTTTTTTTTAGCTTGCAGTGACAAGTAGAAAGAACAAGCTTTTTTTTTGCACCCTGTGGCGTGTTTTAAGTTGGGGGATTAAGTCCCCTTGAATCCTGAGGGTCCCTGGGGGCCGACTAGACCACCAGGTACCTCCAGTAAGCGCCAGGGAGCTGTTGCAGAGAGGTGGTCCAAGGCCACGCCCCCTTTTTACACCACTCTGCAACGCAGCTCTGAGGCGCTTACTGGAGGTACCTGATGGGCTAGTTGGCCCCCAGGGACCCTCAGGACACAAGGGGACTTAATGCCCCATTTTACAATGCACCAGGGGGTGCGTTTGCACAGTGGTGCAGGGAGGGGGCGTGGCCTGATGTGACAAGTGTGCAAATGCGCCCTGTGGTGTGTTTACAGTTGGGGGATTAAGTTCCCTTGAATCCTGAGGGTCCCTTTGAGCCAACTAGCCCACCAGGTACTTCCAGTATGCTCCAGGGAGCTGCGTTGCAGAGAGGTGTTCAGTGGCCATGCCCCTTTTTACACCTCTCTGCAACGCACCTCTGTGGCGCTTACTGGAGGTACCTGGTGGGTCAGTTGGCCCCCAGGGACCATCAGGACTCAAGGGGAATTAATCCCCCATATTCAAACGCGCCAGGGGGTGCGTTTGCACAGTGGTGAAGGGAGGGGGAGGGGCCTGACATAGCAAGTGTGCAAACCCACCCCCTAGCAAATTGTAAATTGGGGGATTAAGTTCCCTCCAATCCTGAGGGTCCCTGGGGGCCAACTAGACCACCAAGTACCTCCAGTAAGCGCCAGGGAGCTGCGTTGCAGAGAGGTGGTCCAAGGCCACACCCCCTTTTTACACCACTCTGCAACGCAGCTCTGTGGCGCTTACTGGAAGTAGTTGGTGGGCTAGTTGGCCCCCAGGGACCCTCAGGACTCAAGGGGACTTAATCCCCCAATTTACAACGCACCAGGGGGTGCGTTTGCACAGTGGTGCAGGGAGGGGGCGTGGCCTGATGTCACAAGTGTGCAAATGCACACTGTGGCGCGTTTTAAGTTAGGTGATTAAGTCCCCTTGAATCCTGAGGGTCCCTGGGGGCCAACTAGCCCACCAGGTTACCTGAAGGTCTTGGGAAACATTGGATTAGGATGTTCAGAGTATATGGCAGAAAGGGAACTGTATATCTCACCTCAAATTTCTAATAAGTTAGAGCCACTCGCAGAAGTGAGGTAGGTGGTGTGGCCATTCCAGGCAGATTAATTTGTGTGGTTGGCCCTGATCTATTTTTGCTGCTGTAAATCCTATTTCTGTCAAATTGTGTCCAGCTAACCAATGGCCCGCCATTGTAGCTGCCCGGCCAGACAATAAGCCTTGTAATCCGGGCACCCATGCCCCCAGCATCCAAGGGAAGATGCAGACTGGCTAGGCGACCCTAGGGTGGCCTAATCCCCTGGTAAGACCCACCAGCATTGTATTCAGGACGTGAAACATCCATGCTGGGGCCATCACCGAAAGATTAACAAAATATTATAAAAGCTGTGGTAGCATGACTATTTTTGCTAGGGTTAAATGGACAGCTATGGATAAAGGTACAGTAATCAAAAAGGCAATTTGTCTTTTAAGGGAATTTTTCATTCGAGAAAGATTGCTTTTAAGTATAATATAGTGTCATGATAAATATGGACTCCTAGATATTGAAAAGTATGAGGAGCTGCCCTTAAAGCTATGTCCCCAAACCACATGGTTTGGCCCACCGAGCCAGGTGTGAAAGGGAACGTGCACAATTTATCTACATTTATCTGAAGACCAGATAGCTGTCCGAAGGAGGCTAGTAATTAACCCTGTGCGGAAAAGTACGCTACGCTCGCGGAGTGTGCGTAACGAGCGCAACTACGCGCTACGTGAATCGCATGTAGCACAGTGCAAAAGCGCATAGCGTAGTGGGCATTTTTTACTCACTCGCGGCCCTCAACGTCAAGTTGGCGAGCGCAAGTAAGCAAATCAACATCCCGGCGAGACTTTTTCCTTGTTCGCGATGGCCAACATCAAGTTTGCCGATCGCGAGCGTGGAAAATAAACCTCCCGGCGAGATTCTCAACGCGGGGAGGTCAGGTTTCTCATTGCAAGTGGTCGCGTATGCTCACGACCGCTCGCGATGAGAAACTACCAGTCCGCGTTGAGAAAGCTGCCGCTCGAGTACAAATATACTCGAGCGGCAGAAAACAACCGCTTGCACTGTGCATGATGCCGTTCGCAATGACTGCACAGTGCGGACAAGCATCAGGCACTGTGCAATAATTGCGAACAGCATTTCCCTACTGCACTACGCAGTTCGCGTAGCTACGCATAGCGTGACGTAGTGCAAAGTGCACTTCGCGTAGCACGACTACGCGAACTACGCCCAGGGTTACTAGTGATCACGTATTGTCTCCAAAGTCTCCCCAGAGATCTCTCAGGTACAGAATCATGTCGTCTATGTACAATAAGATTGAGTGGAGAATGCGCTTCAGCGGAATCCCCCATGCAAGGGTGTCTTGTCGCATCTGCTGCACTAAAGTTTCGATTGCTAGCCTGTTGTGTTCCACACACCATCGGATATGCACTAGAGATATTGTGGCCAGTCCGAGCCTTGGCAGAGGGTAACGAGTATAATAAGTTAAGCCATTTGATAAATGATGGAGGAATTCCAAAGCGGGCCCTTTGCTGCCAATAAATCCCACCCCAAAGTATCAAAGGCCTGCCAGACGTACCATGATATGCAACCGACATATGGGAAGTGGTTACTGACTGTGCATGATAGTGAAGAGCTGACAGATATTTAATGAAGTGCTGCACCGTAGAATGAAGCAATTCTGGTCGGTGTGTACCAACCATGGCAACAAAGGGAGCAGCCGGTGGGCCGGTATTTTGCTCAATATCTTATATTCAGTGTTCAGAATTGACAGCGGTCTATATGATGTAAGTTCCGTGGGCTAGAGGAGAGAGGTCACCAGTGCCTCCCTGGTAATGGGCAGAAGGCTACCCTCCTCCAAGTATGAGTTATACAGGTCCTCCAACTGGGGGACCAAACGGGCAACATATGTGGAGTAAAACTGAACAGGGAGTCCGTTGGATCCCAAAGTCTTATTCATGGCAAGTTCTTTTATGGCTGACTTGATTTCTCCTGTTGTAATGGAGGCAGCAACAGCCTCCCTGTCTTCGGCCATTACCCTTGGTTGCTCCACCTGGTGTAAATAAGTGGAAATATCAGCGGGGTCTGTGGACATCGGGGAGGTGTATTAATTGGCATAGAAGTCCTGAAAGACCTTTATCCCAGACTGCTTCTTGATCAATCCCTGGACTGGAACTGTGATCAAAAGGATGGGTGTTGGCAAGGGGTCAGGTTGTATCAGTGTGGCTGATAGTGCCACTGATTAGTCTGTATCATAGTTAGGTTTTTGTGTGCAGGTTTTGTTATCTATCACACGTAGGCGCTCAAGCAGTTCAGCATATTCTATACAGGACTCCTGAAGGTCTCTTGCTGCGTTAGCATTGCTGATGGCAGCTTTTTTCAGAAGCCCCAGCTTACTTTCAACGAGTGTCACCTGCTGCTCCACTTCCCTCCTGGCTCCCACCATAATACTCAATGATGTGCCCCTGATTACCACCATAAAGGCCTCCCATTCCATAACTGGAGATGAGACTGTACCCGTGTTATCAGCAAAGTATGTATCCATGGCCATGGCTAGAGTGCCCCGGAAGACAGCATCCTCTAGGAGATCTGGATACATCTGCCAAGTAGAAATTGTAGTTGGGACCCTACCCCAAGACAATGTTATTTCCAATAGATTATGATCCGAGAGTGCCATTCCAAGATAAGTGGATGCCGAGACATTGGGTTGTAGATGTGTGGTGCAAAAGAACCTGTCAAGGCATGAATGAAGTCCATGGTGGGGGGGGAGTAAAGTTTGTATTCCCTCTTTGCTACACATCGGTGTCACCATACATCCAGCAAGCCCCACCCCTCTGACCACTATTTCAATGCCTTAGCCTGCCTAATTGGAGCTGCATTAGAGAGAAGGGGATAAGATTGATCTAGGTCAACATCCATGACTGCAATCAAATCCCCTCCCAACACCCAGGGATACCTGGTCAAGTCCACCATGAGAGAGGACAATCATGTTAAATAAGAATCTTGATTAGCATTCGGTGCATAGATACAACCCAGCATGACTGGTTTACTATCCAAGGTCCCCTGCTGGTACACATAACGTCCATATGTATCTATCCTGGACTCTAGTAATTTGAAAGGGGCCCGTTACAAAGCTAGATTGCGGTGCCTTGCGCAAATGAGGAATATGAAGTATGAAACAACTGCCCACACAATATTTTGCACATTTTCTGAGTTTTGTGGGTAGATAGGTGTGTTTTCTGCAGGAATGCCATGTGCGCTCTGCACTTTGTCAATTGTGCTAGCATTCTATGCCTCTTGTACATGGACCCTAGCCCCACACATTTCATGTAATGATATTGTACGTGTGAAGAGCGACTGTCATCTTGACCTGTGTGTACCCTGGACGGCTCTCCCATCCCTGCCCATTGCCCCACCCCAGAATATGATAGTGCAATTGTATTTCACCTCATGTCACACCTAATGATCTTGGACTATGGAACATCTGGAGAAAAACTCTAGATTAAATGTGACTGCCAAACGTTTAAAATTGGGATGGAATTGTCATTCCTTTGGGGGCTGCTGTAAAGTAGCAGGCTGTGGTTGAGGTTGTCTATGCTTTTTGATACACAACCTCAGGCCCTCTTTCAGCAGAGCTGTGCGACCTAGGCACGGCAGGCAGTTTTCTTGCCAGAAGGTATCTGGATTTAGTGGTGCAAGGATAAATAATTTTCTTGTCTTCAGCCATTTGCATTTGGGATCCAGAAGACGTGACATTAGTGAGTTCTGCCATGCATCTTGCATTCAGGCCCTCATCCATAAATACCATTTGCCTTATACCTGTTTTAGTGGCTATTGTTGTTCATCAGAGATTATGAAAGTTTGCATCCATAGGAACATAGGTGGAACTCCCATAAAGATCATCATTGTCTGAATAGCCTTTATAGTCCTACATTAGGTGATAGAGAGTCCTTAAGTCATTAATATGCTTTGAGCTACTTCAGTGTCTTGTGATCTAGCACAGAGAGAAAACTCATAGCCATATTATCTTTTAATTTTGCATTCGACAAGTCAATTGAGTAGCTGTGGCTGTAAGGGCACCCCAATGTGGAACAAGGGGCACTTTTACAAGATCCTTCATGTTTGGGACCTACAACTTAGGGTGCCTCCCAATGCCCACCTAAGCATAACTTCGACCTCCTTTAGTTCTTTTCCAACAACTTTTGCAAGATTGGAAATTCAAGTAAGGATGATATAAATTGAGATTCTACCAGCTTCAGCCATGCCATTAACACACTGCACTTTTCGAGTTTTGGAGACCACTGGTTAACTCACAATCAGAGCAGCCAGAGCGGAAGCAACCATGTATTCCCTCAAGCTTTTGAGCTAAGTGAGGGTGACATCTACATATACTGTGAAACAATATTTCCAAAAATGTTTTTGTTTAACACTGGTGTGTTTAATTCAGTTCTTTTCTTTCACTGTAATACTGCTTTGTTGCTTACTACACAGAAATGATGCACATTTTCTATCTGATCTTTGCCTTGAGTGTCAGGTCAAGCTACAGAGGTGACATTGTTACTCCTGGCGAACCCTGTTCATCTTTTTGGATCATTCATTTTGCACCTTGTGAAATGCTAGTGACACTTCGCCTCAAGTCTGTGGTTTCTCTTTCTCATAAAACACATAAAGGTGATCAGGGGAAAGCATGCAATCAGTCTAACTATTGCCAATACCTCCGGGTAGCTCTCCAACCCATACTTGTTTTGCCACCCCAGATTAGACTCAGTCACATGCAAAACATATGGTCCAGCTACAGTAGGAATGGTCCAGTCTTAACAGCCAATGCAGGTTCTCTGTAAAATAGAACACAGGCAACCCATGGCCTGTTTCAGCCTAGTTGGGGCTCTTCAGTTGGGTGCAGCTTGGTTCCAGTGACACAAACAACACGGAGGCACATCTGAGCACACCCGGGTCCACTTAGAGTATTACATCATATATGCAAAAGTCGTTATGAGGATGCCTCAAATAGTCTAACTACTGGCCATTACATGGTGTAGCACTCCACCCGATCATTGTTTTGCCTGATATGCCATTTTAGATTAGACTCAGCCATGTGCAAAATCGCTTTGGGCTTGCTCCAATACATAAAGTCCAGACTAAACTGCCAAGCCATATCCTCTCTGAACTGGAAAATGAGCACTACAAGACTGGATTCAGCCTAGTTAGGCCACTTCAGTCAGATTCAGAGTGGTTAAAGTGGGACAAGGAGCATTTGTCCCATATCTGGGCATACTCTAGACCACTTAGGGCATTATATCAATTTCGCAAGAGGTGAGGGGGAGAATGCTTGCAAGTAGTCTAACCACTGCCATACTTTTTCCCCACTATGTCACCTCAGACAAGACCGTGCCATATGTAAATCAGCCTTGATTGGACTCCAATACGAACAGTACAGCCAGGCCAGATCCTTTCTTAGCCGGAACACCAGAAACCCAAGACCAGTTTCAGCCTAATTGGAGTCTTTAGTTGGGGATGCCTTTGTTCCAGTGGCACAGTGAACATTGGACCCATGCTTGAGCACATCTTAGGACATTTAGTAGCAAATGTACTAACATTTCTTGCAATGCAGCCCAGCAGGTGAAGTTGCTGCACTGTGTTTCATTAAAAGGAGACAGCTGAACGGCACCATATTTGCAAAGATATAATGAAATTCAGCTCGCTCTTTGCGCTGGTGCACTTTGGGTTGCTGAGTGCCAATGCAGGTACCCTTGCACCATAACACAGGAGTGTCTGTGTTAAGGTCAGGATAGCATGTGTACAGGAGGGTAATTCTCCCTGCACAAAAGCTATCCTTTGAGGCATATTCCTCTTTGCATTTCTTGACAATTGAGTACACATGCAAGAGCAAGTAACAAGGAGAAATAAAGTAATTTGTCCTCGTTACACCAGCCTTGGGTAGGCACATCATTTTGGTGCAAACCCATATTTACAGGTATTTGTAAATATGGGTTTGCATCAAAATACATGGGTGGAAGCACTGGAATACCCCCGCTACACCCATGTAATGCCCACACGAAACAAGGTAACGCAAGGCAGAGCTATGTGCAGCGCTGCATTCCTTTTTTTTTTTTTTACAAAGCCACACAAATCGGGATGTGCTTGGATTTGTAAAACCCAAATTAGATTTTGTGTCAGGGCTGCTCCAAAAAATTGATGAAACCCTGACACAAAATCTTGGTAAATCTGAGCCTTAGGACATTACATCCAACACTCTCCTCTACTTCCAGTTTGTGAGATCCTGAAATAGAAGTTTACAATTTGTGTCACTGGCAACATGTGAATTGATGTTACTTGTCACAAAATTAAAAGCAGTTTTTTTGGCGCAATTCACTTCACAGCCATAAAAAGCTTTAAAGGATTAATGAGGGTGAGATGTGCACAAGTAACTTAACATTTTATGTGCATATTTATGCATGCTTAAACTGCAAGTGGGGAGAAAAATTGGAAGGAAAAGTGTTGAAATTGCAAAATCTACTAATTTGCATAAGCAAAACAGGATTGTTGAAGCAATTGCCAAGGACAAGCAATAAAAATCTGATACATCCCTATAAAAGGGCACGAATGTGCTGACACACAAAATTGGAGCACATGATTTGCTCACTTTACCCTGCTGGTAAACTGCTCATTTCACCCTGGCTTAAGTCAGGAACAATACTAAGCCAAATAGAAAAAAAAATACTGATTGTTTGATAATTCCTGAAATAGAAATACTGGCTTCACTGTTGTAAATACTTTTTTTTCTCATGAAACATAGCCATAGGCTATTTCAAAGGTTGGTACTAGAGAATCTGGTTGAGAAGATGCCCATTTTTTAGGATTCAGGTGAATTGCGTCTGTATCTTAGAATAAGATCAATTTACGCAGGATGTATATGAAATGTTTATGAACCACAAAACATCCACATCCACATCATGCGACTTGCCAGAATGGCATTTTGCTTTTTACACCTAAATAATATTATTTTGTTAATCTGACACAGTGCAACATAAGTTGCACAAAGACAGTCAGCATTAGCTTTGTATCTGCCGTGTTTCACATTACTTTCCTTCTGCGCATTATGATTCTCGACCTTATGCATGCGTCACTTTTAGACCACAAAGTGTTATCAATTGCCCCCCTTGAGGACGGGCAAGTCACTGATTAAAGTCACCCAATCATTCCATTTGCAATTGTTCTGGCGTCACTATTTGTGAACTTAGTAAATATTAAGGGCCTCATTTTGATGACTGTCCGACCGCCGCCAACCAGCCGTCGGTGGTGGTCCGACCGCTGACAGCTCTTCCGTCCGAACGCCACATATTAATGCGGCAGTCAGACCACAGCAGTCGGAGTCCAGACCGCTCCCTCCATCAGAATCTCAGATCTCGACGGGCAGCGGTCTGAGTCACAGCCCAAAATGGCATCAGAGCAGAGCCAGGCACCGCCGTCAGGATTTGGGTATCCCTTTCAAACAGCCTGTTAATGGCAGGAACACCACCATGTACAGGCAGTTGGAAAGGGATATTGGTGTCCCCAACCAGGGCCCCGTCCATCGTAGGCCACTGCAAAGTGGCCCGGGCGGCACATGTAGTGCCCCCACTCACCTCCATACACTGTGTGCCATGCACGACATGGTGCATGGCACACAGTCAATGGACATGCTACTTATCATGGTGGCTTATGCTTCTGCACTTTTCCTTGGCCGCTGCACATGCTGCCATGATAAGGAGCATCTTAATGCAACGGTTGGACTGCCGCCTACTTGTCGGGCGATCTCCTGACCACCGCGATAGCCGTCCAAGGGACCAAGGCATGCATTAAATACCACTTTCTGTATGATTTTTAATACCTCAACCAGCACCTGTTACTGAGTGGTAGTCTACTGATAAAATTATTTACTTAAATTCACAATGAGTGAACGTGTCACCGTGTCTATTCCCAACTTCAATAGAATTTGATTTAGAACATTAAACACTAAAAGGTCCAGAATTGTGGCCGTGGCTGCAGATGTGTTGAATTAAAAGTGGCAGTATTGCAAATAATGTTGTTAATACGCTTTCTACTGATTGCATTTTAATACATTTTTAAGTCTTGTCTCCTGTTGACAACTAATCATTTCTGTATCCGATATATATTTACAGTAGTTTTTGAGTTTGCCCTACTCATGATTGGACAGCTCTCTTGCCACTCTCAGTTCCATGCTCCTGATTTGATTGTTTTCCTCCCTAGGCTTGTGCTTTTGCAGCCCAAGAAGCATTACAATGCACAAGGGAATCATTTCTCTCACACTCTTTCTCTCTCTTTCTCTTTGTCTCTCTCCTTGTTATTTCTGCTCTCCCCTACTTTTTGATTTCTATTTTAAAAAATTTGCTCTCCACAAGCGCCTGGGTTCTTTGGTTTAATACTCCCCCCAAAAATCTTTATGCTATTCAACCTAATTCAAAAATCTAATTCAACATATTCCATACCAATATTTTGAATTCCCCTAGCTACATGAGTTAGGGCACTGAGATTAAAACAAAGAGCTCTGTATTTTAAGCAGAAGAGTGTGAATTATTCAGAGACTAATAAATGTTGATGAGCTTCATTTCCAGCAATGTAGCTGAAGGATTTAGTAAATGTGAAACAATCTGAGCAGCTAAACTAGATCGCCATTGAATAACATGTAAAATATGGTATTCATTATTTTGAATACTTTTTTCAAAAGTGAAGTGTTATGTGCTTCGAAAACTTGCTTGCAAGAAAGGTCATTTTATTATTGGTTTGACAAAGCTTGTATCAGGTCTAATATTGCGTTATCACATTTAGCCAAATGGAAGGTTTATTGTGGTGTCTCTGCTTATTAAATATTTCTTGTCCTAAGGCTATGAGAAAAATGATTCTGATACTAAAACCTCATCACTTAAAGATAATAGGATTAAGTGTAGATGACCAAAGAAAAAAAACCTGATGATTTATACAATTACTATTATTATGCGCATGTTTGACAAATGACACATTAACACATTTGATGCCTTTGTTTAATCTACCAAGTGTCAGGACAAATGAGAAATCTTTTGAGATCCTATTTAATGTGAAAACTCCGACAGTTGCAATAGCAGTGTGTAATGCTTATAAAAGTGTAGCTTTAACATGAGCTCTCTTTTTATATCAAGGAACCCCTATATATTATACATTGGTACCAGAGACTTTAATGCTACAAAAATAAATGAACATCCTCTTGAGTAAAAGTTCAAGGGAACAGAATATGCCTAGAATGCCCAGATCTCTGTACTGGGGTGAATGTTTGACATTGTTCAGCATTCTGTCCACAAATTGTTCCTTTTTGGAATGCAAAGAGGTCAAGCCAGAGAACACCCTGTCACAACATCAGTGCCTAAAAACCTTGGGATGAAGTAGAAAATCCAATGAGGACTGCTCCAGTGATCTGCCAGTGTACTTTCTGAACCCAACCAGGTAGGCTGCTGTAAAGAAAGAAGTGGCATCTACACATAAGCAATCAGAGGATGGGGCAGCTGCCTCCTCTAGTTATAAGAATGAGCCACCCTGCCTGGGATCACTGACCCTGTACCATTTAATTGGCCATTGTGATTACATCACTGGCAATAGCATCTGTTGGGACTGCTTTGGGAAGATGAGGAGTAAAAGAGACACATAAAATATGGATTATATTTACTGGTTACTAAGCCATTCTGAGTTGAGGAGATGTTAATATGAAGGCATAAAGATCCGAGTGAGGTAATAAACCTGGAAGTTCAAGCATAATTCTCTGAACCTATATCTATGTCCTTACCAAATATGGAGTTTGCAGTCAGCTTGTAAAACAAGAGAAACTGCAGAGGGGCCACAAACCCAGGATAAGCATTGCTTTCCAGGAGACATGGTTTGGACACAGACAAAGATAGCAGCATCCACATGAAGCTCCATGCCGGCTCCAAATTGCAGACAGAGCAACCGCGACAAAGACTCTCAGAAAGTCATACCTCAGGTGACAATGTCTATGGGTACTTTACAGGTACAATTTTATAGCCTTATCCGGTTTCTCTTTGGGAGGAAATAACGTTCTACTGTGTTCATTCACTCACGGTGCATTCGACCCGCTATTTTGTTTTTTATGTGTGGCTATATTTGGCTCCCTTCATATCGTAGTGGTCTGACTTGCAACGTTTTATTATTGTCTGCAATTCTATACCACTTGGCTCATTACTTCTTGATATCTATCTTAATAACTTCTTCACTTGTTTTTGAGCATGTGGAGCACTCCTCCCACCATTTTGTATCTTCATGATGAGTCGACTTGGATAATTCTCTCTGCACATAATGATCCATTGCAAAAGGACCATTGAGACTGCTCCTACACCATATTTGTCTTTAGGTATTGTACCTGTGTCTGACGACTTTTAAGTTTGATTTCTTTATTACAGAGCATGCACCTCATCTTCTGAAAGTTTGAGCTCTCCATTTATTGAGCTGCAAGATTCCACTGGTCACTTGATGCCTCACAGTTGGTTATACAGCTTATAAACATGGAATATAATCTACTATCAGTGAGAGGGATAAGAGACATTATTGGTTTGTTCCCACTCTATACACCTTGATTTTTTGGAGTCTCATTGCTGTATGGGAAGGAGTAAAGGGATGTATAGTAGATCTTTATCATGTATTTCTAAGACAACTCCTACTAAGTTTTATAAAAAGTCTGATAGGGTGAAAGGTACGGACTTTCAAACAATGAGTAGTCACAAATCTATAAGAGTAGTGGTTAATCCTTCTTCAACTTCAGGTACTATTCCCAAAAAATAACTGCTTCTAGTTCTGTCAAGAGACCTAAAAAAGATATAGTTTCTCCCTCAGCTTTCACAATGGATCACTTGATGGAGGACTCAAGATCTCTATGGCCATTTGTGATCTAAACCAAAGCTACCTCACAAAGACTAGAAGAAATATGGTCTATTCTTGACACACAAATGCATAACTTGGAATATTGTCTTACTGATGTTGAAGACTCTCTACCTAATGTTACACACCTAATAAAAAATGTTGATATGCTTAAAAAGGTCACAGAAGATTTGGAAAACAGAAATAGGAGAAACACTCTCAGAATTTCTGGTATTCCAGAAGGAGTAGAGAGATCAGAAATGGTCTCCTTTCTTCAAACAATTTTACCCACGACTGTACGTACTTATTTATCCTCTAATCCTTTAGGGTGCTCATCGTTTGGGTCCCAAGCATTCTTCATCACCTCGACCTAAACCTAGAGGTATCAATATGCTATTCCTTCATTTTTCTGAACTGATGGAGATTTTTAATCAAGCAACGTTACAAGAATCGTCAATGGTCTGGCAACACAGTTTTTATTCTTATGAGTTTTCGAAGGCAACCACAATCAGAAGCAAGCAATGTTTAGCATTACAACCGTAGTTAAAGGCTTTGAACGCTAGATACGGTCTTGTCCACCCATGCTTCTTAAAAGTTATTTATAGAGACAAAAGACTACCTACACTAATCCTTCTGTTCTAAAACACTTTCTCCACTGACATAGAATAGAAGATATGGATCTTGGTGCTCATTTTAATGGTTGATTTGCTCTGGTTTTGTTATTTTTGGTTTTATATTATTTCTTGTGTTTCTCCTTTCCACCTTTTTAAACCTTGTTTCTATGTCCATAGCCGTTATTCTTTTACTCTTTCTTTATTTTAATATTAATTTATTGTTTCTTTACGGGTCCTTTGTATTCACCAGACCTCATCAAGATTTTACATTACTGTCTAGTCCATATGTGTGTTTGTACTTCAGAGGTTCATGTCACCTTCCCAAATTGCAGTGCTTATATTCTCTTTGTGGGTGGGTGATGGTTTTACTTATGTTATTAATTTTGTACCATTTCACATTGTGTATCTGTTGTTTCTTAATTTTTCCTGTTCCTCATTGATATTGTCACCATCATTCACAATATTATTTGGAGTCATGGAGCTATAGGGTGCTTCTCTTCCCTTAGGTGTTTCAACACCCCTGCATCTTAATTACTATGTGTTTCTTTTTAGTAAAGATTCACTCTTTGGTGACCACCATGTGGGTCACCTCTCCTTTGCTTATCCTATGTTTTTGGGATTATGGCGCATTTATATTCCTGTTTTCTCTTTTTTCCTTTCATTGTTCTACTCTTCTTTCTTTTAATTTTCCTCTTCCTATATCTTCTTCCATTCATATTATTCATTTATAGTGGAAGACAGTAGATAATATTGCAATTTTTTCTTAAACAAACTGAATGAACCTCAGGATTGCTACTTGCCGTATTTCGCGAAGTAGCGCTACGCGTAGCTACGCAAAGTGCACTTCGCACTACGCGAGCTACGAGTAGCACTTCGCGAACTGCGTAGTACCCTGTTTGCACTGTGCAAGATGCCGTTTTCAATGATTGCACAGTGCGGACAAGCATCCGGCACTGTGCAATCATTGAAAACGGCATCTTGCACAGTACGAGCTGTAGTTTTCTGCCGCTCGAGTAGATTTTACTCGAGCGGCAGCTTTCTCAATGCAGACTGGTAGTTTCTCATCGCGAGCAGTCGTGAGCATACGCAACTAGAAACCTGACCTCCCCGCATTGAGAATCTCGCCGGGTGGTTCATTTTTCCTCGTTCGCGATCGGCAACTTGATGTTGCTAATCATGAAACGAGGAAAAAGTCTCGCCGGGATGTCATTTTGCTTGCTCGAGGTCGCCAACTTGATGTTGAGGACCGTGAGCAAGCAAAAAATGACCGCTGCACTACACTACGCTATGCGTGTTTGCACTGTGCTATGTGCAATTCGCGTAGTGCTTTGCCAAAGGCTTACTTGGTATGTTAAAGGTTTGAAGATTTCCATTAAGACACAGTGTGTATTGTCTCACTTGGCTAGACTTGAAGTGCAATTGGTACTCGCAACAAGCTCATTTATCAGATAATGAGAAACTTAAACTAAAGAAACAATGGGTTCGAGATATTTTCTATTCCTCCTCCTCTGGCAACAAAGTTGGTGTCGTTATTTTATGTCATAAACACTTACATACAACAGTAGTTACAGAAGAAAAATATACTGAGGGTAGATGACTCATGATATACCTGAAAGTAGATGACACAGAATAGGGCATTGTAAATATATGCAGCCCTAATATTCCTCATCCTGAGTTCTAATCTAATTTATCAATGAAACTTTTGAAAGATTCTTTGGAGAACCTCATTTTAGGGGGAGATTGTAATCAGTTAATGGCCCCCCTTTATAGATAGACACTCACTGGTTAAATATATTACGAATAATACATATAAATCTTTTCAACATACTATCTACCAAAGAGCTCTCACAGATTCATGGTGAGTCTTTAATCCGGAGTTGATATTACTCTCCATCGCATCATTCTCAGTTCCAGAAGGGCTATTTATTCATTAGCAAAAACATCTTTCAGGTCTTAGTCAATACTGAAATTGGTTCTATTGTACTTTCTGATTATGCCCTAGTTTGGTCATATTTTGACATACTCCAAAGTAAACCATCATCTAAACGTTGGAGATTTAATAATGCTCTAATAAGTGACCCTAATTTTTTTGGGTACAATCTGAGAACTTTGCTCATGATTTTGTTGAAGTAAATATGACAGATAACATTTCCTTAAACACAGTATGGGATGCTCTTAAAGTGGCCTGCAGAGGGTTCATTATTAATTATGTCTCTGTGAAATAAAGAAAGCTGAAAAGGAATCTCCAATTCTTCTAGATAATATTAAAACATTAGAACATCAGTATTACCCCTAAAAGAAATAAAGGAGATAATTTCGAGGACCTTATTACTACTAAAATGTAATTTAACCAAACTTCTACCAATACAGGCTGTGGTTATTTATTGAAATTAAATGCTCGTGATTATGGGGGCAAAAATAGATCTAGCAAATTGCTTTGAAACTATCTCGAATGTAAAATGGAGAGAAAAAACATTAAATCTATTCTCAAAGCCCAGCACATGCATGTTTTTAAAGTAAGTGAGCTGTTTTGTTCATTACTACACACACCCATTTTTCGATGTCGAACCCTTGGAAGCTTTACCAACCAATTACTTTTCGACCCTTAAAAAAACAGTCCCACAGGCCTTAGATTTCTATTCTTTGGAACAGCACATGACCACTTAATAACTTTTACAGGCACTCAAAAAACTTCCCAATGGTAAATTGCCTGGCCCAGATTTTACTGTTGAATTTTACATACAGTTTTCCAATTTTTTTATTCCCTTATTATATAAACTCATTGCTTCCTTTTCTTCCTCAAATACTTCTCACAGATCTTTTGCAGAATCTATGATTTATCTCACACCGAACAAAGAGAAAGATCCCATAATAATATTATAGACCTATTTCGTTAATAAATATCAACTGGAAACTTAATGCACAGGTCTGTGAGCTTAGATTGCAAAACATATTTACTGGACTTAATTGGCTTAGAACAAACTGGATTAATTACAGGTCATAACATATCAGATAATTCCCTCACATTTCTAAACAGTATCATCCATGCCACTAAATTGAAACATTTTTTAGCAGTCCTAGCTTTAGACACTGAAGAAGATTTTAACAAAGTAAAGTAAGTAAATTAACAATTGTTTAGGAAAACTCTACAATGGTATGGACTTGGTTCTGAATGTATAGCTCTCATATTTATATTATAGTCTGCCCCTATGTCTTCCATTTATATTAACAGTGTTCAGTCTTCCTATTTTCTGCTCCAATGCAGTACTCGACAAGGTTGTCCTTTATCACCTCTCCTATTCATATTGGCTCTAGAGCCATTTTTGATTCAACCTGACTTATCTCCATATTTCACTGGTTTCTAAATCAAAAACTAACATATAATATTCACCGCCTATGCTGATGATGTTTTATTATTTATATCTTCTACAGAAACTTCTCATGCAGCTTTTTTTAATGAACTTAATATTTATTCTCAATTTTCTAAATATATGCTCAATATAACTAAATCTAAGGTTTTGCCTTAAAATGAGTACTGTCTTAAAGAACAGTTATTGAATGTGGGTTGAACTTAGAATATGTCGATTGTTAAAGTGTTAGGTATTTGGTTTTGCAGTTAACACTATAAAAATATTAAAGCAAATTACTCTGATTTATCAGAAAAACGTAGAGCTTCTACAGAGAAGTGGTACTTTTGTTTCCTTCCTGGTAGGGTAGATTGGATACTTTTGAGATGATGTTTTTACCTATAATACATGTTTTCCTCATGAATGTTACCCATAAAATATTCTAAATCTTTTTTCTTTAAATATTTATATTATACTTTCAACGTTTTAATAGAATGGGAAAAAGCTTTGTATCTCACTTGGCAGACTTAAACTTCTGGACTTTTTTGCAGGAGTTAATCTTCCTGACTTTTTTAGATATCATAAGGGTTGCTTAGTCCTTCTTCCATCAGTTGCACATTATAATCGAATCTGGAAGTCTCATTTATTCATCCATTTACATATATGCACATACAATTTGCGTCTTCATCATCCACATTTTCGTTGACATCTATGCTCACACAGGCTTGTTAATTGTTTAAACGATATTTAGGATATAATTGATCACCCTTACAACAATATTATGCAAGTCCCATCTGGAGGAACACTCTACCATAAAGAATGGGCAAATAGGGAATTAAAAATGGTTTCACAATTGTAATATACCGATGTCTTCATTCCTTTTTCTGAGCTCTCTTTCAAATGTAATGTACCTTCTAAATAGCTATACAGAGTAATAGGTTTAATGTTTTACATGACAAAATTAAATCTGCACTGAATAATATATCAACTTCTATTGAGTATTCTGATGCAGACCAGAATAAGTCATTGGGTCATGTGATATATCATGAAGCTTCTACTTTGTACCAATCACTTGGATCATTTGGATCCACAGGATCTAAAACTAAATTTGAATGTGTATGGCAAATGGATTTGGGATGTACATGGCATATGGAAGTGTGGCATATAATTTGGCTGAAAGTGCATTCTACTGCTTGCTCAGCTAGCCTAATACAAATGTCTGGTTTCTTTTATAACAAAGTGTACGTTACACCAGAACAATTGTCTATATTTGCTCTTGCAGGACAACAATCATGCTGGAGATGTAGTACTGTGGATAGGATTTTCTCTCCATTCTCTCTCTGAATACTTTTTGGGTGGAGTACATACTCTATGGTCTCATAATGGTATACTTGCTACATTGAATGATATATTATTATGCTACATTGAATGATCTATTATTACTTATTGTGTTACAGGTGGTTGCCTCTGACTTTAAATTGAAAGACAATCTATCTTTTCAACTCTGGTGAAACCTAATGTGTTATATTTACAGATTACATACACAATCAATCAATCAATCAGTCTTTATTCGATTTAAAAAAACAATCATAAAAGACACAAACATAGTACCTAAAAAACATACATTTCAATAAATACATTAAAATACCTTATTAAAAAACCTTGCTAAAAAAACATTAAACACTTCATTGGACTGACATATAGTAAAAAAGATTTTGGAATTAAAATTGTCCCTAACACAGCATAAAAATAGGGGAAACCCAGACACAGAATTCATTAGAGGCCATCAAGGGTACGCTTAATTGATTTTCTCCGCAATGCCCATGCCCAGCCCAGATATTTTGCCAATGCGACAGAGACTAATGCCAAGGAGCTAGTGCGCAAAATGCGTAGTGCTACAGCGCAGCTCCTTGTGCCGAGAGATTTACACATTGGAGTAAGCCAAACACGTCTAGGAATGGAAAATGCCGGGCAAACAAACAAAAAGTGGGGAGATGTTTCAATCGCAGCCCCACATGCAGGGCACTGCAGTTCCGAATTCCTAGCCCACCTTCCAGTCAAAGATCTAAGAGGCAAAGAACCAGCTCTGAACTGGAAGTAGAGTTTTCTGTCACCCACATTAGTCACCACATCCCAGTATTGTTCCAGGCTGGGGAAGTCTTTGAACTCCAGAAAGTTCCCGGACATCCCTGAAGCTCTACTCAAAACCTGGGAATCAATTCTTTCCCAGTATGCTATTTTGAGAGAGCTTTTTGATGTAAACTGGGCAGTAGCTGGGTCAGACCACATTCCTTCCATACCCATGTCTTTTAAAGACTCATGCAAGTTCTTTAGCCACTCGATTTTATGAAAGACATCAGATTTTATAATGTCCTTGAGGCCATTGGCATAATGAGAAAGTTCCGGAGTAGTCCAAAGCCTCCGCCAGTATAAAACCGGACGGAGCCTTGCAATATCCTTGATGGACCTCCTGCCCAGATCATACCTAAGTGGGATCAGAGGCGTGCTCTGGGGAAGACCAGTTATACTACGTAAGAATTTGTGCTCCACACTTGTCAAAGTCGCTAGCTGTTCAAAACCCCAGAGCTCCGCCCCGTAGAGGACAGAGTTTAGGGCCTTTGCTTCATAAACTTGCAAAACCGGGCTTATTGGTTTAGTGAATGACCTGCTAAATTCCCTGCTCAGGGCACCAGTTATCTGCTTAAATCGCAGGGAGGCCATTTCAAGATGCCGGCGCCAATTATTACTGTTTGAAATTTGCAATCCAAGATACGTAAAATTGGTTACTAATTCCAAGGGTTGCCCATTCATGAACACTCTTTTCCCTTGGAAGCTGCTGTGAGGGTTAAAGGCCATAGACTTCGTTTTTGCCACATTAACCTCTAGACCACGGTCAAGGCAAAACTCATCAAACAGGCGAAGGGCTTTTTGCAGACCATTAGATGTTCTAGATACGATTAGCGTATCGTCTGCAAACAATAGTATGGGGATGGAAACACCAGCCAACCTTGGAGCGTCCGTATTAACAGAAAGCATGACTTCAACTATCCCATTGATATAAAGTGAGAAGAGCGTGGGTGCCATAGTACAACCTTGCCTCACACCACGCTCAACCGGGAACTCTGATGTAACCTCTCCCGCCCCACCCCACTGAATCCTAGCATAGTTAGACTCGTGGAGACGCATCACCATTGTCAAGATTTCCTTGGGGATACCTAGTCTCTCAAGGACTGCCCACAACCGATGGCGTGGAACAAGATCGAAGGCAGCCCTTAAGTCTACAAAAGCTACATAAAGACTGCCGTTCCCCAATGTCACCACCTTCCAAAGAAGCTGGACAAAGTAAAAGACTTGGTCCACCGTGCTGGTTAATTTCCGAAAACCAGCTTGGAAGGGTGACAAAATGTTATTATCATCGATCCAATCTTGCATTTGGTTCAGGACCATCCTCCCTACCACCTTCTGAATGGAGTCGATGAGGCTAATTGGCCTATAGTTTCCCGGGAGCGTCCTGTCGCCTTTCTTATATACAGGTATAATAACTGCCCCCCTCCATGATTTTGGGACTGGCGCGCCTACAGCCACAGCGTTTGCCAATAGGGTTATATACTTGCTCCAGTTATCCTTATTGTGAAGAAAAACGTCCGAAGGAACCCTGTCCTGGCCAGGGGCGCGTCCACTGGTAACTGAGCGTAGGGCTCTATTGGCATCTTGGATGCAAAAGGGACCCTGAGAGAAGAAGACATAATTTGGCACCCATGCAAAATTAAACAAGATGTTACAAGCATATTGAGGTTTGAAATATTGAACCCACTCTGCCTGTGAAACGTAATTAGAGGGACTATCAGGCCACCCACCACTGCCCCACTTAAGAATGTTCCAAAATAACCGGGAATCTCGGGTATGGCAGGCGCTTTTCAAATCAAGCCAGCGTTGCTCATCCCAGTTTTTTTTGGCCGTTCTTACAACTTTTTTATACGCTAGTCTGGCGAAACGGATTAAACTCCTGTCCACCATTAGACAGAGCTTTCACCAGGTTGGTCCTAGCTTCTCTACAAGCTCCATCATACCATCTCTGCTCTTAAGTTTGCCCTGTGTGCCTGCAGCCTGTCTCCAATACATGTCTGGACTGGGTGACAGCTACACTTTGTGTATTCCCTCTAAACAGCCACAAACACAGAAAGGGCTGGGTGTGACAGAGGACTAATCTGCATACACATAATAGGACCACTGTTTCACTGGCTATTAAAAATTGAACTTTTTGGTTACCAGTTACTTACTATTTGTCTACGAAATCTAATTTATATACCCAAATGTTTTGATAGATTGTTTATAAATGTTGAGAAATGGTGGAGGGTAGTGCCTTCTTAATTGGTCCACATCAATGGAGAATCCACGTCAAAAACTTGGTTCAAAATGAAAATACTTGTGATGTTTTTATTACTAGTTGACATTGCAAATATAAATTGCAAAAAGAGAGCAATCAAGCCGACACGTGTTTCGCCCTAGTGGCCCATTGGCCTTGGGCTTTTTCAAGGCGGTTTTCAGTAGAGAGCAAGGTCTGCCTGCTAGAGGGTAAATGAGTCTCTGCGGTCTCGGAGAACAAAGCTGTCAGAAGGGTTTATAAATGTATTTAATCTTTTATGTTATTTATTCAAACTCACTTTATATACATTTAGATAAATGATATTGTATATAATCCGAATACTTTTCAATGCAGTCTTGATCACTTTAATCTTCTTCCTTCTCTCCACATCTTCTCACCCTCCATCTTTTTCTCTCCTATTCCTTGCTATTTCCCACTAGAAACAAAACTGTATATATTGTAGTACTTAATCATAGATAGAGCTTGTCTAGACATCTATTTTAATTTTTACTTATTTCCAAAATATTAATTCATTTTATATTGTTAATATGCTACAGGAATACATGGCACTTGTTTGTACTTTTCTTCTAATAAAGATATTTAAACTTAGAAAAAGCTGTATTTTCCTCAGATCGGAACATAATCTGGTTCAGCTAAAGACTGAAGAGCTTGTCCTAAGCATGAGTGAGATTGGACATTTCCCAGATCTGGAGAAAAATCCTTAAAAAGGGGCAAAAATATTAGCCGATTGGCCAGGAAAAGAAATTCCTAAATCCCCTATATTTGTAGGAAAATTACCAAAGGCACCAATACCTTTCTGTAAATCCTAAAGCGGAGTAAGTCTCTGGTTGACAACATATCACCAGGATCGAATAATGGTAAGTTAGCCAAAATGAAGCCATCTCAAGGACACAGCTGAGACAGAACTTTCCAACGCTTCCAAGGCTAAATTAGGCTAGACATCCCTGGCCAGCTTCAAAAGGAAAAAGAAAATGAAATTAATATCTATACCCAACTGGTACGGTGCCACCAGGTCCACTACCCCCTTTTTCTAGAGAGATATACTACATGCAAGAATGCTCCTTGATTAAGAAATAGTTAGAGCAAGGGGAAGGCTGATGTAAAAAAGGGGTTGGAGGAACACTTTTGAAAAATGAAACAATAGCACTCAATAGTCAATGTAAATCATCTGGAAGTCTGCAAAGAGGCACATTACCAACTGGGTGAGTGGCACAGGCAGACTTTATGGGCTGAAACATGAATTTGGCAGTATGGAGTTCAGGGTCTCTCAACAAATGAGCACCCATCCACAATACCAGGGCTGTCAACCATAACAACCAGCTGCTGCTGATGTTGAGCCAGGAACAGGAAATAATTTGATGTCTGTTAGACCTGTCATATGTAGGGTGGTCTTCCCCCAACTTTGTGCCTGCTTCCCTCCACTTTTTGCTGTGTCTTTTTACGGCTCTAAGACTCTGAGCACTTTATCACTGCTAACCAGTGCTAAAGTGCATGTGCTTCTCCCCTAAACATGGTAATATTGGTGCACACCTGATTTATATATTTAGTTTACCTGTAAGTCCCTTGTAAAGTGATATACCATCCACCCAGGGCCTGTAATCTAAATGCTACTAGTGGACCTGCAGCACTGGTTGTTCAACCCACACAAGTAGCTTTTCAAACCTGTCTCAGGCCTGCCATTCAGGTCCTGTGTGTGCAGTTGCCCCAATTTGGCATTTGAAACCACTTTCCAAGTCTTAAACTCCCCTTTTATTACATATAGGTCACCCCTAAGGTAGGCCCTAAATGGCCCTAAGGGCAGGGGGTTGGGTAACTAAAAGGCAGGACATGTACTTTTAGGTTTTACTTATGTTGGCAGTGACAAACAGCTACCTTTGTTTTTCACTTCTGTGAAGCCTATTACTCTCATAGCCTAGCATTGGAGATTCCTTAAGATTGTTTTGAGGCTGTAATTCCTGATCAGAATGGAGTAGCTACATCATGTTTCATATCTTTGGAAAGGTGGTGATAAATCCTCTTTGGTGGTGAAGTTGGATTTGACATGTCCATTTTAGAAATGCCACTTTTAGAAAGTGGGCATTTCTCTGCTCTTAAGTTTGCCCTGTGTGCCTGCAGCCTGTCTCCAATACATGTCTGGACTGGGTGACAGCTACACTTTGTGTATTCCCTCTAAACAGCCACAAACACAGAAAGGGCTGGGTGTGACAGAGGACTAATCTGCATTTATCTGTATTCTATTAGCCATCCTGGGCAGGAAGGAGGAGAGGTGTCTCACACTAACATCTGAAAATGCTGGTACTCAGATGTGGTTTATGAAGCATTTTTCTACATCAGCATAACAGTAACTTTGCGCCGATTGGAACCGATGCATCGCCTTCAGCGGCGAAGCCGCGGCCACTCAATGACATTGATTCTACAGCCAGCGCAGTTCGATGCTAAGAGACAACACGGCTTGACGTTGATACAGCACCTACATTGCAAGGGGATTCAACATCGAAGATTCCCTCGATGGCGCGAATCGGCGCCAACGCTCACCTTCATCCACAGATCGATGGCGATGCGGCAAATCCTCGCTTTGAGCCTTTGACGTTGACACTCTGCTCCATCGAAAGTACTTTGTTAGCGGTACCTTTCTGAGTCTTGTGGTTGGCCTGCTCTTGATCGCAGTTGGCTTGAACTATGGATTTACCCCATTCCCTCACAACCTGAAGTAACCTTCTAGCACTATTGACCTCTAAGCACTGTTTTTTCATTTATTATTTAAAAAATCATATCTTGACTTCTACTGATTGGATGTTCGTTGTTTTGGTTTTGTGTTACTCAGATAATTATGCTCTATGTTTTTAAAACTATGTAGAGTATTTTTGTGGTGTTTTCATTGAGTTACTGTAATTTAAGTGTTGCACAAATACTTTACACATTGCCTCTTCAGTTAAGACTGACTGCTCTTTGCCAAGCTACCAGAGGGTGAGCACAGGTTAATTTAGGGTGTGTATATGACTTATTCTAATTAGAGTGGTGGTCCCTACTTTGACAGGGTGCAAGCCTCTGCCAACTTGACACACTATTTCTAACAATGTCTGACTTATAGTGTTGGAAAAACGTATTTTCTTTAGGCGTCTTTTTCAATATGTCATCCAGCTGACCTTCGATGAACTTCCTACTCTGGAATGGCAGATGGAAAATTAAGTATTTCTTAATGCCATCCTACTTTCAAGGCCAATTGAGATGTGCTGCAGCAAGCCCTGTCTGTCACAGATGATACTGATGCTTCACCCAGACCATACAAAGTGGTGTCCAACAGAAAATCGATCACCATCTTCATGGTTCTGAGAAGACCTGGACAATCATCACATTAATATACCTCTTTGTAGGTGAACTGAAAGTATTTAAGTAAAGTTTATGAGGTATATACTGCAGAGGTCGCTGTTCTGAAGGAGAAATAGAAAGATAAGAAAGCTCTCTGAAGACCACCTTCATTCTTTCGGTATGCTTGGCCAGAGAGCAGATAATCATAAACTCCATTGCGAACAACATGGTGTCCTGAAGCTCAGCTTGCCAGAATGAGAACCTACAGGCATGGTAAGGCTCGCATTGCACAAGCCTACATTTTCCCACGTATTTGCAGACTTTCACAACACCAGCTCAGCGCAGGGAAAGCAACTACATATTGCGCCACTGGGGGTGCAAAATTAATACTGGCTGTCACTTAATGCGAGTGCCTAAAGGTTCATGAGATGCGGCCATTATGGTTACAGGCGGCCTTCCAGCCACTCTAATATATGTGAATGCAAGGAGTGCAAGCATCATCAAAGCATTGGAATCCAGGCTGGACAGAAGCACCAGATTATAACAGGTGTCTTCAACAAGGCACCCCCACCTTGCACCAGCAATGCCATACCCAGCCATCCAGCAACTGGCAAAGGATGACTGGCACAAGCATGAGCATGGAATACACAATGCACAAGATGCTAAGGCAGACTAGACCATTTCCTAGCAACAGCAATCTTAAGTGCCTGCCATTAGGCATCAGTGATGCCTCATAGAGTAAAAAGAGTTGACAACTGGTCTTGTTGTGGGCAAAAGGGAACGTATAGGTGCAAAAGGGTATGAGCATAAAAATTAAGATACAACTATGCTTAAGGATCAAAATACTGAGAAAGGCTAAAAGGACCTCATGGATAATGGTGACAATAGCTTTGCCCATCACACAAGTGAGGACCGACCGGCACACAGTGAGGGCTGCGACGAGTATTCCTGGGTAGGCGATAATGTATGCTGATGAGCGTGCCTGTGTGTGTTTAATTGCGCTGTATGCATCATATATGTTTTTTTTCGTTTTTTTTAACTCTGCTTGCACTTTGCAATCACTTTGCTGTTCAATATGCATAACTTTTCCTGCCCCCGGAGGGATTTGGCAAAGCTTAACTGTATGGCCTTGTACGCGTGTACCTGGCCTTGCACAGTCTGGCTCATCAGTTTTAGTCCAGACACTCTGAAAGAGCTCAGCACTGGCCCAATCGAACATAGATATGTACTGGGGTGTATCTACCATTGGTGCAGCAGGTGCAGTGACACCGGGGCCCAGAGTCGATTGCACCATGACAATTGAGGTATATACTACCCTGGCAGCAGTCAAAGGGCCCATTTTCTTTACTTGCACCATGGACCATGGCATCCTTGCTATGCTAGGGGCTATGTGATTCTATGCAGTTTCCATACTATTATTTACCTCCGTAACAGAAAAACATAAATTGCAGCATTTAAAAGTTTGCAGTCTGGTGAAAGTATTTTGCCAGACAAAGAGAAGTCATTTTAATGTGCGTTGCACAATGGAGGCCTGCAGTGCGGTATGAACGCGCTATGCACTAAACCTACAACTCAAATGTGCAGTTTGCTAGATCATAAATCTTCACTTACAGATTTCTTTAATGTATACTCGGGTATGCTGAAACACAACAAAAGAGTACTCTATGTGTTCTACATTTTTAAATAAAGATAGCATGAAGGAAAGCTGCATCAAATAGCAATTAAAGTCAGTTGTGTATTAAGCTGATAATGGACAGAGGTGTATGCCGTTCGCTGTATTGTCAACGTCAAATGAACAACAAGACAGAAAAATCTGAGCGGGATATTTTCGAACAGCCAGCTAGTGCATGATAAATGAAGGTATGATTACAGTCAATGTTTATTTTTATAATTTTCATACTGTCAGACTATTTGCAAAGGCTGGCTATAAAAGCACAGTGTCCATAAAATACAAGCAATTTGCATGAGAGTGCTGCTGCATTAATATTCAAGGTTTTCTATTTACAAGAAGCAGATTGCAAATCAAACATTGTCACTGTGTCATTTTGCATATCAGGCAAGCTTTAATAAGAATACGAGGTATAGAGCTGCAATTACAGACTCTGGCAACTGAAATGTAAACAAGATAGGGTAATGAAGAGGACAAAGACAGCACATGGAAACTGTGGAATTGAAGATAAAATCTCCATACAGAATGGCAAATCATGTAAAGTCAGTTCTGAAGGTTAATGTTTTGTTAAGAGCGTAATTTCAGAAAATGTGGTTCACATGCAGTAAAACCAACAACCTGGTTTGGTTCAGCCATTTTGTGGGCCTTTAATACACTTATATGTTATTTTAAAAAATGTACGCCAATGGTTTCTGTATATCAAAACCACACTAATTCCTTTTTGCTTTTTGATCACTTACTTTTTGACCTTTTAACAATGGGTGAGCCTCACAACCTGTGACTCAACCACGGTAAACTCACAGGAAACGGACTGCGCGTGTTTACTGACAGTGCCCGCCTTTTAAGATTAGGCCGCTGCAACACTGTAAGAGTAAGGGGCACTCCGCTGGTTACACATGACCACGTGTACACACACATGTGCACATGCTTGAGAGCTGCGTGTGTGAGACTCCTGTCATGTGCAGCCTGGTTATTACACACAGGTAGCCTGCAGCCGTGGTCGGTAGTGGGAGTAGCTGCCGGGCGGTGACGTGGGGAGGGGGAGGGGCAGGGTGGGGGGTAGTAAACTATGGATTACGGAGGTTTACAGGTAAGTAAACATATACATTAATAAAACGAATTTCGTTGCGCGCACTGCATCCACAAATGCGATGCAGTACAAGCTGGTAGCCTGGCACAGAAGGGACTCTGCCGAATTTGATATTGAACTGGGAATCGCCTCATAATGTTAATGTATACTCATTGGAAAGGTTTGTGTGGTTTATTGTGTTGTCTGTAGTTACACAGCCCATTATACACCAATGGGATAAGACTGCCTTTGAGTACCGCTTTGCTTCCCTTTGGCTGCAGAGGCAAGTGGCATATCAAATCGTGGTGTAACCTGTGTGGGCAAATCAGTTCTGCAAGTTCCAAAAAGATATCTGTACAGCTTATGGTTCATCTAGGATTGTCATATTTCTCAGGCTGAGCTTAGGATCAGAGCCCAGGCCTTTTGTCTCCCTGCTGTGCCCAGTTAATTACATGTTTCTCTAGCAGCAGGAACAAAGGACTCCCCACACAAAGGGAGCAACTAACAGTGTTTCACTCCGCTCCTGAGAAGAAAAGGGGTTGGTTTGAAAGATCTGCATTAATCAATCAGCTGTCAGACTGAACCAGGGATGGGGTCGCCCAAGCCTAATGAACAAAGGAGGGAGCCCAGACCTCTGGAGCCAACACAGGTGAGGGCTCCCTTTGAAGATTTGGTGGGAACGGCCCTGGCAGTAATGTCAGTGAGGGGCGGAGCTGAGGCCCCCAAGGGCAAATGTAGCTTTTGACTCCTGGGTGACACCATTTTGAAATGTCCCAGCAGGTTGTGAAGGAGGGTTGGAACAGGGACAGAGAGGTGATGTGGCACCCCAGGATAGGCCAGAGTGACCTCGCTTCCACAAACACATGTCCCCACTTAAAAAGGTCTTGCGCAAGGGGTAGAGCTCTCTTTTGGTTGTGGTTTTCTGCTGAGCACTGGGACTGGAGGCGGCAGTCATGGACAATTGGAAGGTCTCCAAGGACTCTAACTTCAGTTTACCCCAACGCCGGTGCAGCTCTCTCTAGGACCAGGGAAGCAAGTCCCCTCACACTCGCTGAGTACTAGTTGGGGGACAGACTGAGCTTCTGCGCCAAGGTGGAGAGAAGCCCCAGAGGAAACAAAGGACAGGGTCAGCCGAGGCTGCCCCCAATGGCTTTGAGGAACAGTGGTGCCTGGGTGGGACCCGGCACCCCCAAATAAAAGAAAAGGAAAGCCACACAGCAGTAGAAAGAGCCGCATGGAACATCAAAAACAAAGCGGCTCGAGCTGCTCACCAATATGCAGGCTCCCAGAGGAGCACCCCATAATGCCCTGCGGGACTGATTTGACAAAGACATTATCTGCTGTTGTGGTGGCCCTAGAATAGCTGGGCCACCACCAAGAACATAAAAAAGAGTGCAGTCGAGCTGCAGAGGCATTGCAGCTTCCCCCATGGGTTCAAGGAGGTGTTTTAAAATATACTGAGCCTGACTTGGAAGGGTCACAGAAAGGAAGACCATAACAGGCTTCATTGTTGTTTCAAGCACTCGGCAGGCTAGAGCATGTGCTCTACAGCTGGGAGTGCTGCATCCTTTAGGGGCCAAGTCTATGACTGCAGGTATTAAGGCATAAAAGTGTCAAAGAGAAAGTAGATGTTCTACAGTGCCCTCTAGGGGTTAAGTCTATGGTTACATATGGCGTGTTCAAAATGTGATGCCTTCTAGGGGCTATTATTATAATTGTGTTTTCCATGGTTGAAAGTACATCAAACACACACAGATCTTGGGAATTTCATTTGTAAATGCTTTATTGAAATTGTAATGTTGACAGTGATTATTGATCAAAATGCATATACTTTATTGACATTAATAAGTGCATTAACACATGATTATTTTTGATGATTGCATTTACTCCTAAAATGACGGTTTTTGACATGTGGTTTGTTGATTTTGATACCTTTCGGGGATCCGAGGTGATTACACAATGTCTTCAAAGGTATTTCCATCAACCTTATGAATATTTGTAAATTACTGCATAGTATTCAGTAGTGTGCGTAATAAACATACTTTTCCTTTTTAAAAAGAAATTCTCAGATTGGAAAATTATTTATTGATTGTTATTATTGCGTGACAGTGAATGGTTATTACTAGCCAACACCACCTTCCTTGAGTAGGCTTAGGACTGCTCTTCTCAGCTACCCTGAGGGAGTCAAGCGCTGCAAAGACGTGTTTGTTTCCCAGTGGAGGGCAAATGTAGACCCATTATGTGTTCAGTCCACACAACTAATGGCCCATTTCCTTACAAAGAATATTCCTTCTCTCCTGAAACTCACTTCATTGTCACTTAAAAAGGTCAATCTTTGTATGGATAGCCTTCTATCCAGTTTCTAAGTAATTATGGGTCTTTGTGTCATTCTCATTCCAAGTGGCACCTAGAAAAACATGATTTGCTTGATCTCACTCACTAGGGTTCACCCACAACATGGGATGAAACCAATCTGCCTGCTAAAGTGGATATGTTGTTGGAAACAGCAAAAAAGGGTGCGGTGACCATACTCGTCCAACTGGTAGTTCTTAATTTGAGCCAGTGGTTTCTGGTGGTCGGTGCCGCCACGTTAGCACTTAATTGTTAACACCGGCATTTATGAAAGTCTGCCACATGGTGACGCTGTTTGTCCAATTTAGAGAAGAGCACAATAACAGTTGTTTATCAATTCAATATACTTTTAAAATGGCTAATACCTGCCATTCAAGCCATTCTCATAGTTTTGGGGGGTTGGAATAGTCTGAACTGTCACACTTGTAGGAGTGCAACGGTTTGTAGTTTTGTCGGTATTGCTATTGGCTGCACTGGCAGGGGCAATGGGGGATGCAAGTTCCAGTGCCCTCCTGAGAAGGGCCCTACCAATTTCTCTAGTCCACTGCATTCAACACACAAGCCACACTCAATTTTTTGGACAGATTACAATTAACTGGCAATGTGGAGGGTCAGGCGTTGTCCTGGTTCTCCTCATTTCTGTATAAGAGGTCTATCAATTTGGGTTGAGATCTTTCTGTTCAGAAGAGCCTGATATGTTTACATTTCTATAAATGTGTATTCACTTGGTCTTTTTGTATGAATAAATCTTATTCCTGAGTCAGGAAGTGAGTGTTCCTAAGTGGCAATAGCCTCAATAGATTGGTGAAACTCACAATTACAGATCTACTCTTGCTATATGCAGGACAGATCTGTAATTGTGAGTTTCACCAAACCATTAAGGTCATTCCCATTCTGGAACACTCATTTCTTGACTCAGAAATAAGATTTAAGATAAGTTCATCCTAAACAACCCCATAAGCGGAAGTGTCATGTTCCTATAACGGCAGGATTTTTCAATTGGGTAAAAAAAAAATCATACTGTGATCCTCTTCCTCATGCATAATTGTGCTTGTTGCATAATAACACACAATACACCTTTGTATATTCATAAATGGGAATAAAACAGTTTTCGAGGGGTTCACCTCTGACTTTACCACCGTCACTTCTCTATAAGTGTGCTACTAAAAATCTATATGACTTCTGAAACAAAGTCATAAACCAACTCCAAATGTAGTAGGACACATACAGGAATATTAATCAGGCATGCACAATGATTGTGGGGACACAAACCCTGTGATTAACAAATTAGGTATGTTTCACAAAGTACTAAGATCCTTTTCAGAATTGCAAAATAGGTTTACTGACTCATTCCGAACCTCAAATCAGGAAGAGGTATCCCCTCCTAATTGTTATTTACAATGGGGTGTATCAATGGTTTATGACTTCTACTGATGTCACAAACCCTTGCTAAGTTACTGATTTCTCTCTGCAACTGATAACCAATTTGCAAAGGGGAACGGCTACAGTGGGTAGTTTCCGCTTTGGGAATGTAAATGTAAACACAGTAGTCTGCTATTCTTTGCAGGTCCCCGTCCTGAGTTTATATACAATACAGGGGGTCTCAATGAATGATCTGTGCAATTAATTTTCAGTAGGTAATTCATTCTATGTCCCCCTCAGACTTGAGATTTCCCGGCTTGACCTCTTTGTATATAGGTTATATCAACCAACTTACAGATTGTTGTTGCGCAGTTTGCAACTTCTCTGTACATGCGGCCCCACATTTCAGAATTTTTATGTGCATAAATAATCCCATAATCTTCAACAAGCTCAGGGGCCACATCAAGTAAAGTGAACACTGAAAGTGCTAATTTAAGACTCTGACAATCTTTTGGCTGATTTGTGTTCTAATTAGATGAAGAGTTGGACATATGCTATGTTACTTACCAACTTAGATGGTATTTAATTGTTGCCTGTTGCAGGAACTTTAAAGCATCAGTTGCATTTAGAGTGAAAAGTAGCCACATTTGTTGACATATCTTAAGTAAAAAAGGGGTCTAAGATATACACTCTGCATAGATGTGACTCCTCCTTTGTCTCAGGCTCCTAAATATGATGCTTGCCAATAAAAAGTAGACTACTGGGATGAAGGAGAGGTTGCTGGGAACCCTTAGATGGACATGCCAGAACCTAAATTCCAGAGTTGTGAGGCAAAGTCAAGCTAGCAATGGCATAGGATGTTAGTAGCGTTCCTCTGTGTGGGCCCCAAAAAAGACTTAGTATCCTCGGCACCAAGGCAACACCAAAGATAGAGCAATATGTGTTGGCGTCACATCCAACAACTTAGAACCCCCCACGTGAAAGGCTAGAGGCTGATCGGTTGGACCATGGTCACAATAGCAGAGACACCTTGCGCACCTCATACTAAATGTTGACTGTGCACTGACAGTTTCCTGTCTCTGCAGGGCACATGCGAACAAAGGTGAAGTAAGCTGCCTTCACGGGGACCCAGTAGGTGATGCCCAATATGTGGGGGCAATCAGTATACCAGCCCAAGAGTGAGACCCACACCAGACATTACTGCAACACGTGTCTTGTCAGGGTGGCTCTTAGCAGAACAGAGTAACTAGAGGCTTTCAATCAGGCACATAAAATAGAAATGGAGGCCCTATATGGCGTGAGTGAAGAGTGCCTCAAGTAAAGGCAAGAGAGACAGTATCTTAAAGGACATGCTGGTTAAAGCAGCACCAAAGAAGCCTGATAACCCTAATAAAGCAAGTTAAACTGTTGCATTAAAAACAATCATACAACCAGCTAACACCATTGAGAAAGAAGCACCCATCAAATGCCCATTTGTGGAGGAGCTGTTTCATAGTTTGCATGCAGACATTTCCTCACTGAACCAAGAAGGGTCAGGGATGCCCATGAGCTGAGAACGTAGCATCCATGGGGCATCAAGTGCCTGATTCACAAAGGTAAACTTAGCTGAGGACGTAGCATCCATGGGGCATCAAGCGCCTGATTTACAAAGGTAAACTTACACTTTTATGTACGTTTTCAATTGCTTGGTATTCACAAAGGGATTTATGAGTAGTATCTTTACGAGTGTAGAGTCTCCGCATATAAAATGATAGCACAGTTCTAACTTTTTATGTGCTGCTACTTCCCACTCGTAAAGATACTACTTGTAAAACCATTTGTGAATACCAAACAATGATAAACTTATGCAAAAGTGTATGTTGACCTTTGTGAGCCATGCCCTGAGTGCCAACCATGAAAGACATGAGAGAGGCCAAACAGGAGGAGCTGGAAACGTTGAGACAAGAGGAACTCATGACCAATAAGTGTAACTCAAGGGGTCATCTTGAGGAGTCTGAGAACTGATCAAGTAGACATAACATTAAAGCAAAACAACTCCCCACTATGTCAATCAAAGGACACAGCAGCTTGGAAGGCAACCAACAAGAGAGGAGACTCAAAACCCTCAGGTGAGGAAACAGCATAGGAGAGAAGAGAGACCATAAATAAACAATAAAGTAGAATGTGAGGCTTCAATGGAATAATGAGAGGTGACTCTGAGAATCCAGACTTAAACTGGTACTATATAAGCACTGGGGACCTGCTGCAATAGTGCTGATGGGAGGGGATGGACATCTGTGTTAGCAATTACAATACAGGGTGCAAGCAGGGGCAAGAAGATCAGCAGGAGAGGAAAGTTAGAAAGGAAAATTAGACTTTACAGATGAGGAGAGGAAGGACCTCAGTATCTGAGTTTGATCTTACAGGTAGTTAACAGGGAGTTATTTGTTTACTATGTTATTATGGGGGAGGTGTATTACTGAAGGGAAAGAAAATGCTTATAGCTAACCAGACAGTTCAAGCCTTAGAAGTCTTCTGAAGCCCACAATGAAAAGAAATGAATCTCTGGAGACAGACAAGCAAATGTAACCAAGGCTATTTAGAGAACTCCTGACAGATTCTAAAGATGATTAAGATAGTAAGCCTAAGTGTTAGAAGCATCAATGCCCCAGCTAAAAGAGTTGCAGTTTTGTCAATGCATGGGTCATGACATCTGCTTCCTGCAGGAAACGCAACTACTGAAAAAAGATTGGAATGTGTCAAAATCCAGATGTTCCAAAGGCAATATCCATCATTCTAACCAATAAAAAGAATGGGTAGCAATTCTCCTATCCAACACTTTTAAGGGAGAGGACATAGGTTTGGTAGGAGGATGAAGAGAGATCAGTGGGATTCCAAATCTCTCTAGAAGACTTCATACACTTGGTTGGTCTTGTGTCATAGGTAATTATTTTTTATTCTAAGAAATTTGGAACTCTTTCAAATTTCCATATTTTCCGTTATGGATTGATTCAGAGGTTGCTCTTATTGTTCCTTGTCCTGATGATGAACTAACAGAGGCTGAAACACCGTTGACGCCTTCCTTTGGCAAATTAGGAGGGAGCATACATTAATTGCTGTCCTGTCATTTGACAGACTTTGTTTTATGCTAAATTCTCCTTCTGCCATTACTCTTTGTTTACACAGTAATTTTCTGTATGTTATATGTTTTGTGTAACCTTATGAGCACTTTCTGCTCTGTGTGCCTGCAGCCTGTCTCCAATACATGTCTGATATGGGTGGCAGCTGATCTTTGTGCATTCCCTCTAGACAGCAATGCACAAAGGAAGGGTAGGGTCAACCCTTTCTAAAATACCTAACCCTTATCCTCCCTCCTTGACCCTCGAACCTGAATCCCTACCCCCCACCCTGGCTCTCCCTCCGTCCCACTTCTGGCCCTACCCTCACTCCTCCATCTCTACCACTGAATTTCTCGCCACCGTTAATCCCCGATGCAGTCCTACTTCATTCTCTTTTTGCCCTCATATTATCACTACCCACATCCCCTGAGTTTTCTAATCTCTTGTCCTCCATCATGACATCACCTACGCCTAATAGCCCTATCTCCACTCATTTCACCTCCATCGACCCCACACACAATTGCCCCCGTCTGCAACATACAATATCCCTTCCTTCTCATCCTCATTCTCCCCTTCTAAGATCCCCCTCTCCCCTATAACCCTGACCCTACACAACATTGAACACAATCTCTCCTCACTGATGAATTAACTCTCTCAACTTAGAGGAGATGTTAAATCCCTCAGCTCTGGAACCCGACTCACATGTGCAAACTCACCCCACCCCAACTGCAAAATCCCCGCCAACATCAATCGTCACCATTGGAATACTTCCCCCCTGTACAACCGGATGTCTAGACCTCACCGCACCTCGAACCACTTCTCCCCATCAGACCTCTCCGACCTATGCAATTCTTACCATCCTAATCCCTGAGTCAACAACACACCTCTCCCCTACTCCGACATCCCCGTCATTCTAGGTACTAACATAATTCCCTCCTCCCAAAGACCCCCTCCACAACTCACCACCATCCAATCCTGCCCTCCCCCAAAACAACCCCAAACCACACCCTTGCATGCTTGTTAACTGTCAACCCGCCATTCGACACGCCACTAAAATCTCTTAATCTATCCTTAGCGAATCAATTGACATTGCGTTCCTCAGGGAAACCTGGCTCAATGACCACTCAATGAGCATGCTTGATCTACTCTCCACCCCGGATATTCTATCCTCAGAAAAGACAGACCTGATAGAATAGGGGGGGGTCCTGGCCATAATCTTCAAAATTGAACTTCAGATCTCCCTTGTTAACCACTCTGGCCACTTCACCTTCGAATACCTTGAAGCTGAACCTAAAGTTCAAGATACCCACCCGATTCATTTACATACTATCTATCACCCTCCTGGTGATCCTCACCCCTTTATTGATGAACTTTCTGACTTGGTGACACAAGCCTCAATATCCAACTCAAAAAATCCCTTCCTTGGAGACCTCAACCTCCACTTGAATGACACTAATGATCCCACTACCACCCTCTTCACCAACCTGCTCGAAATCAAGGACATCAAACAAATGTGTCAGTCCCCCACCCACACCAAAGGAGCCATCCTGGATGCCATCATTACCAACAATGACTTGGAATTCCTGTCCAACATTATCCCCATTGACTGGTCCGACCACCACCTCATATTGTCCACCATTGCTATCACGCCCCCTTCCCTCCCCACCAAATAAATTAAAACCATGAAATGGACCAGAAATCTAAAATGCATCCCTCCTGATGAGCTTGAGTCCAAACTCCAAGCTCAACTGCTCCTCATTCCTCCCTCACAAAACGCAAATGAGCTTACTGAGCACTTTAATAAAGCTGCCACGGATGTCCTAGACCAATTGGCCCCTCCTAAACTTAAAAGTCTAAGAAACATCCCTTCCAAATCATGGTTTAACCTAGAACTTAACAACAAAAGACGCTCATTAAGACTAATGGAAAGAACCTGGAGACAGCATCCCTCCCACTCTAACCTGACACTCCTCAGGTCAGCTTCATATAAAAAACATATTTTTAATGAAAAGGCATCCTTCTTCCGTACACAACTCGATCGGGCCAAAAAACAGACCTAGAGAACTGTTCAACATTATCCGTCACCAAACCGCCTCCGCTCCGCCTAACCCGAGGGCCTCTACCGCTAGATGTGAAGAAATTGCCCACTTCTTCTCTGAAATAATCGACAAAATAGATCAATCCTTCTGCGCAACGCTGATCCCAACCAACCCCCTACTTACTCCTGACATCTCCTCTAAATCACACTCCACACTCCTGACACCCCCTGATTCCCCTCTCACTCTCCCGCTTCCTCACTTCACCCTAACCTCTCCTCACACATTCCTTCTCCTATTACCACCCTAAACCAACCCTCACACCCTTCCACCACTACTCCTCTCGTACCCATGCACCAAAAATCACGACCAAAAAACAATGCCTCCTGGCAAAATTTCCTCCCTGTGACTGAGCGTGAAGTCCACAGCATCATTGCTAAACTAACACCATCCTCCCATATCAAAGACTCCCTCCCTTCTAACCTTGTCCAAGACCTTAAATACATCATTGTCCCATCCTGGACCACATTCATCAACACCTCCCTTGCTACTGGAAATGTCCCTACCTCCCTTCAACTGGGTCAAATCTCCCCCATTATTAAAAACACTAATGCTGATCCTATTGACTTAAGCAATCTCCGCCCCATCACAAACCTCCCCCTTCTTTCTAAAGCCCTTGAAAAATGTGTCTTGCTCCGATATAGGTGGTGTGAACCCTGCGACGTTTGTTTAAACGCGTACATCGACCCACGAAGCCGTACCCAGAACTCAGGGCGGATCAGAAAATTACTCTCTTGCCCAAATAGGACGGCTCGCACAAAGGATGTATTGGCACTCTAACAAATGACTTACTAGTGCATCCACACAAAGGATCGTACCATCCCTGAAGCGCAATTAAATATATTGGGGATTCTCTCCTTTTTAAACAAACGCCTTGAAATGCCAAAGCAATGAACGTGACCTCGTGTATGAAGTGAGGCCCTATCTTATTGGCCCAAGATAAAGTAATACGTCGCTAGTAGGCTTCTTCTTATCCTTAAAGCCACTCGTCAGCGATTTTTATTGGGACAGAAATGGATTATTGTTAAAGTTATTCCGTGGAGGATTTAAATTTGTCAGTCCTGAGGAAGGTGGTTTTTATCACTGTACACCACCGAAACGCGTCGACGCATAGGTTGTTGGGTGGAATTTGTTGCGGAACAGAACTCCAAGTAACTAGGGTGCATCGTCACCAGACTTTTTCTGTTTACTGTAATCACAAATTCACACATCCAAGACATAATTTTGGTGTCTGTCATTGTTCCTCCTACTATACAATTGTTTATATGTCTTATTGTCTTTTTAATTTGTACCAAAAGTTATACTTCATAACTGTGTGTGCCTTTAGTTATAACGTACATATATTTTTACTTCATTTTCATTGTTGAGGCTTGATCTCTAGTCACTTGTCTGTGACTATTTTATTTGATGTAATTTGATCATGAGCTTTTTTTAACTTGTCAATAAATTTCAACCAATGTTTTTTACTAAAGAAAGACTTTCTCTACTGATAATTTTCCAACATTACACGTGGGGCGTTCACAATTTTGTTTGAAAGTGTGCAAGTGGGTGAATGATATACGATTTGTTTATGTGACATAATCCTCCATTCTAGCTCAAAGAGAATTTTTTTTAACTAATCTTGCTCCAATTAGACAAACACATCGAAAAATTCAACCTTCTGGACCCCTTAGAATCAGGCTTCAGAAAAGGCTGCAGCACTGAAACTGCCATACTAAACATTGTTGAAGACATCCACCACTCCCTTGATAATGGTGAGACATGTCTACTTATCCTCCTTGATCTCTCCACAGCTTTTGACACTGTTAACCACCTTGCCCTACTTAATGTTATCAAAGATCGTTTCGGCCTCAATGGTACTACCCACAAATGGTTTGTCTCCCATCTTCAACATCGAACCCAGCAAATTAAAATTCAAGACTGTCTATATAACCCCACTCCAGTCTCCCTATGAGTCCCCCAGGGGTCTATTCTCTCTTCCTCTCTCTTTAACCTCTTTATAGAACCCCTCACCCTCATTCTTCAACAAGCTGGTATCAACTACCACCTTTATGCCGACGACACCCAACTCTACTATAAGATCAAAACTCATGCCGACATAATTCAATTTAATAACACCCTTAATAAAAATCCAATACTGGTTCCACCTTAATCATCTCAAACTCAACCCCCCAAAAACTGAAATAATTCTCTTCTCCTCTAAAAACAACCCTCTCCCCATTCAAACCTGGATCTCTGACCTCAATGCCCTCAGCGGCTCTCTCTTCTTGTCCAACTCAGTAAAATCTCTAGGTATCTCCATCGATAACAGTCTCAACCACAATGTTCACATCAAAAATTCGGCTGAAGTAGCCCTCCTCACTCTCCGTCATCTAAAGAAAATCAAACCCTTACTCCCAACTGAAGATTTTAAATTAGTAGTTCAATCCCTGCTCCTTTCGCGAATTGATTACATCAATGCCATCCTCACCGGATCCCCAAGGTCCAAATAGCTCCACTCAAATCTGTACTCAATTTTGCAGCCAGGCTCATCACTGACTGTAAATGGTTCGACCACATTTCCCCAGCCCTCAAAACTCTCCAATGGCTCGCCATTGAAGGCAGATCCGCTTACAAAAATGCATGCATCACACACAAAGTCCTCCACCAAAATGCTCCCTCATACCTCGCAAATAAACTCTACAAAGCGGGCAGCACACGACCTCTGAGAAGCACTAACGCTCTCCTCCTTGTCCCACCCCTGCTAAAAAAGAAGTCTACACAATCCCGCTCCTTCTCCGGAAATGCCCCCTACATCTGGAACGCCCTCCCCAAAGACCTACAATGTAACCCCTCCTACTCCAGCTTTAAAAAAGACCTCAAAAGGCACCTCCTCAACAAATATTGGGGGTCTTTACCTGCACCTTAAACTCGATCTGCCATATCTTATAGGTATTTAACTCTTTACTCTGTCTAGCTATTTACATGATATGTATTATCTCTAGCCGTTCTTTCTTCTGTTTTTACCTGCTGTTATTCCATGATGTTGTTTATTTTGTGTTACTGTTACTACCTTGGTCGTGTAAAGTGCTGTGATGTTTTGTTATTCCATGATGCTGTAATTTGTTTTCTGACCGTAACTAGCTCTATCATGTAAAGCTCTCTGATACCTCGGGGTCCAGCCAGCGTTATATAAAACCTCTAAAATAAATAAAAATAAAATAGGTTTGACTGAGTGCCCATCTGTATCGTGATGGGAGTTGAACATTTCCTTTAATGATACACTATCGCTGTGGGGACTTGAGTATCATTATCTTACACTTTCCCTCTGTGGGTACTTTCGTCAAAATTGTAGTCAGCATTTCAATAGAGCGTCTATGGTGATGGTGTGATCACAAATCACCTCTATGGGCATCATCATACACGATCCCTATGCTGACATTAACATTACATGTAATATGTGAATTGCTGATGTTATTTTTGTATATTGCTGATAAACATTTGTGCTATGTGCCTTTGACTGTATTCAATCACTAATGATAATTATTGCGCAGGTCCTCACAAGGATGGTAGCACATGTTCAAGTCCCCAGAAGGATGGTAATGTGCGCAGCAGTTAAATTACAATATATTTGCAAATTTGAAGCAGGATTCTATATCATGAAGTTTTTTCTTAACATTTTTCTGTTATTAGTATATTTTAAAAACATTGGGATAGGTTAGTCCCCACAAGGCAGGTATCCACACATAGTCCCCACAAGAATGGTAACATGTGTATGTGAGTGTGTGTGTGTGTGTGCGTATATATATAGTGTGTGTGTGTTCAGTACTTTATGATATATTTAATAACATTAATGCAGCTATCTTGTGTGTTGATTTATAAACCAGGTCACACACATTTTTTCATAACCAAAGTGCCAATGAAAATTCAAATGAACTTGACCAAAATGCAGTGTATATCATTAACCTTCTTCTGACTTATGAACAGTAGCCAATTCTAATAGTTCATGAACTAATATGATGATTGTGATTGGCTGAGAGGACATTGGCAGGCCTCTTGAAAGTCAATGCTGCACAATGCCCAGAAGATGATCTGGTAATCCCAGTGTAGATTGATCTTGCTGATCTGCTCATTAACTTGGAAAATACTAACTATTTGTGTTTTTCCTATAAGGGTTTGATGAGAGAAATGGTACCTCTTGGTGAGATCCTCTGAGTTCCTAGCTGGTTCTTTAGCAGGGAAGGAGCCTGATCGAAAGTTATGTGTGTGATGAAGGGATTGAAGATGTAGAGGAGAGTGGTGAAGACATCCCTTTGAAGGAATTTGATAATGAATGATAAAAAAGTATTACCTTCATATGAGGAAGCTTTGAGAAAATTCAGGATGTTGTAGGTGCTGCCTGCTGAAAGTAGGTGGATGGTTAAGTGATGAAGGATAGATGGTTATGTGAATATCTATGTGGGCTGAATATATGGGATCTATTTGTTCATCTTGTCTGTGAAGACGTGATTAATTGCATTGCTTTTGTTCACTGAGGGACACACTAATGGATCTGACAGTGGATTGGGGAAGTGCTTTCTGGCAGGAAAAAGTATGTTTTGTCTTTTATATTACCTATGTGACAGGCAAATGAAAACAATTTTAGAAAGAGAGGTCATACATGATTCAAAATTGCCATATGTCTACCTTTTAACCAGAAATTATGTAGGTTTCTAGAACCACAGTAGCATGCTGAAATTTTGGACTAACTAGTAGGTATACAATATTAGTTTTGGATCATAATAGTTACTGATTATCAGGCTACAGAGCACTGTGAACTGGATAGTCAACTCATTTGCTATTAATCTATAGATGTTTCCTACACCAATTTCTTAATGCTTCCTTGTGTGTGTGTTTTCTATAGGTGTGTGTATGTGTGTGTGTGTTTGTGCATGCCTCTTCTGACTGATGGTACATACAACTGTGTGGTCTTACTGGCAATTGCTTCATACCATGAGCTGTAATTTGCACCTTGAAATTCCATCTTTCTGTAACCTCAACGCAAGTGGTTTCCCAGAGCTTCTAGTAGCACAAGAACACGTCATCTATTTCTTCATTACCAAATGTCCATTAGCAGTGTCAAGTGAAAGCCAACTATAACTAAAACAGAAAGTCTGTGTTTTGCTATGTTTCTCTCGTTTTAATCTCTGAACATCTGGTATTTTGATCTGTGTAGCTGCAGCCTGCTTCCCAGGCCTAGAAACATGTTCTGTTAAAAAGAAAAGTGTTGTATTTCCAGATTGCATTGTGTCACTCTGGTAAGGACAGTTTGTGCATGATCTTTGCTAAGCTGCAGACAGCACAATGTGAAAAGTAGAAGTAACCTATTTATAAATCCTTAAGTGATTTAATGATTACATGTTTTCCTAGAAGTCTTCACTGTGGTGCATCATTCCTGTTATATAAATGTAACGTGACATAAAATTGTACATTTTGATCGCAAAATACTATAGAAGCCAACTTTTAGCATGTCGGTCACCTGGGAAGCAGCAAAGTCCAAGAGCAAAGTTGAATTCCTGTTAAGTATTGCTTTGATATGTAGGGCTTATAACTATTGACCCTACCTACCCGGACTGACTCTGCCTACCCTCTAGGCTCTCCATCGGCCTAACCAGACTTAACTTGGGAAATTAAACCGACTTCTCCCATATACACCCTTTCTGGGGCCCCTCCCTTGCCAGCACACTCTATCAAAATGGAGTTAAGTCCCGATCCCACAGGATCCAATGCCTTCATTATCAACTACCCTCCTAACCTCTCTAAAAATGCTGCCAAAAAACACAAATAGCATATACTCAAAGCTAGGCCCAAAACTTTAATCTCAGACATCTACTTCTGTGCAACCAAAGGTACTAGAGTTAATGACCTTATTTTCTACACCAGAAAAAGAGCATGTTGGCAGTATGCTACGAATATCAGGCACCAGGAACACACCTCATGGTCTCCAACTAACATGGTGCTATCGTTCATGCTCAACGCCAATGCTACTATCACCCTCTACAACAACGGTATCATCCTAATCCAAGCCTCCAAATATCAACCTAGTTAAGATGGCCAATATCTTCCCTTTACTCAAAAACGCAGCCTCTGCAAAACCCAATGACCCCTACACACTCCCTACCATTACTCAGGACCTATCCAGTCCTCCCCCCACCACAGCGGGGAGGGCCTCATTCTATCTAAAACATTCTTCGCCTTTAGCTGACTGTAGAGTGGCTCTATCCCCTGTTGTCTTGTCCCAACCCTCTAGACCCCCGACTCAGAAGGCGAGAAACATTTCTGATTCGCTCTGTGCACAGCTCTCCAGTCCGATTCCAACTGTTCCTCATGCTGAGAGTTTCCCTAGTGACACAGTGCCTCTGCTCTCATCTAAGGACCCCTCTACCCTCAACCCTCCTTCAATGCCACCCACTAGGCCAGTGACCCGGCCTAAGTCCTCTGCTGACCATGATAGGACAAATCCATCCGATCCTGTTTGGATCATACCTCTCTCACTAATTTACTAACCTTGCTACCCAAAGACCATAGAATGCCACAAGTCCCTAACGATCAACTCCCTACCTTGGAACTACACTTCTCCACCTTGGACCACCCAGACTTACATTGAGGCCCCCCTTCTCTGCCCGATTTCCTAACACATCCTTTACCCTTCTCCTAGCACTCAGACTTGGTAGCGCGCCTGGACAATATTTCTCTACAGTTGCACCTTCTCACTGTTGAACTACATGACTTGAAAGCCCTCTCAATTGATCATCTCCCATGGATCATCACCTTCCTCTCCTCTGCGAACCTGTCCGGAACCCACTCTAGGGTTAAATATCTCGTGAGCCAGCTTTCCCCCCCCCTGGCCTGAAAACCATACCCCTACCTAACGTCCCCTCCCACCCCAGCAGATTGAAGGCCTACCTGGCTTCTAATGATATCAATTACCTACTCAACTCTTACTCGCCTATGATCTACACCAACGCGATCCCTTCAGGACAAGTACAAATCATCCACTCTAACCCGAACAGAGAAGTCCTTCACAACCATCAAACCATCAACAATGGCAACCTCAAGAGAGTGCACGTCACCCAGACTCCTCCCCCCCTTAATCTGGTACGACTTAAATGTGGGTTACTCAACTGCAGGGCAGCCAGTAAACACGCCTTCGATATCTTTGACCTCATCCAACACAATGAGTTAGACATTATCATCCTCACTGAAACTTGGCTAAATACCGCCTCCACTCCTATCCTAGACCTCCTAGTACGTCCTTCCCATGACATAATTTGTCTACTCAGAGTTATGAAGTTGGGTGGTGGCCTCACCTGTATTCACAGGAACACACTCTCGGTTTCTCACTCAGAGTCCTCTACGCCATCCTCCTGTGAATACCTTTGTCTCAGCATTGCAAGTAATATGCTGCCGGTGTTCAAACTTCACACTTTCCATCACGCCCCGGGTGACAATCTCCCCTTCATTGAACAACTTATGAAAATCATCTCTGGGAATGTCCAATCAGTAATGCCCCAAATCTTCCTCAGTGATTTCAACCTTCATTGGGCTAACTCCAACGACCACGTTTTATCTTGCCTTAAATCATTCTTAGGTGACCAAGAGATGATTCAGCATTGTGACCAGCCAACTCATAATGAAGGCAAAATTCGAAACCTCATCATCTCCAATGGTCAATCCATCTCTTAGGATACCATTACTCCTTGTGACTGGTCCGACGACCACTGCATCCTCTTTTATATTAACAGGGAGGTTTCTTTGAGGAAGGCCCAACAAAATCAAAGATCTGGAAAAGGGACCTCAGATCTATCAATTCTGTTAAACTAGCAGCCCACTGTAAATCTGCCCTTGCTGGAGCAGAGTTTTCTGTTTGAAAATTCGTTGGTTTTGAAGCTCTGGCATGTCTATTTGTTATATTAATTTTCTAATTACTAATAATTAATTATTTGTCTTGTGCGAGTGTGTTTATATTAATCAATCCGTTTGTCCTAATAAGAGAGAGTTACACGTGGGTGCGCATAAATGTGCTGTTTAACAATAACGTGCGTGTTTTCATGTTTAAACGTTGCTATGTGCTGTTTATTTTTGAGCACAAAACGCTTTCCGAATTAATGCTTTTCTATGTTGCAAGTGCTAGATAGATGCATACACATAAGGGTATTAGTGGGGTTAACACTGTATAATCACTATGCTGTGGTAACGTTGTTTTTGTTTCCTTTAATTAAGATGGTCTATTGTGGCCTATGGTGGCCTAGTCAAAGATGGCCGATTTTGTAAGCCTGGCCTCGATTTGAAAGTAGAAAACTGTGATGGGAGAGAGCCCTGCTGAATATGGTCCTGAAGTCAGCTGACCACAGTCCTTGCTTGCCTTGTGAAATTTTCCGTGAGGACATCAGCAGCCTGGGTAATCTTCGAGTGAAATGGAACGTCCTTGGCAGCCTTGGGAAAACAAAGGAGCCTTAGAGAAAGACTCTGAGCATTGGTCTCATTGCCGAGGAGAAGTAGAACTAACAAGATACATTTGTGATTCTTGGTTCCTGTTCCGTAGTCTTTATTTTGTGATTTTTCCTGACCGGAGATTTTCGAATGTAGCAATGTTACGTCCTTTCCTTCTCGCTCTGCTCAGCAGTCCAGCGGACATTACAACTTTTCTATGTATCTTTCTTTTGTTCGATTCAGTATAAGAATTGTTAGCCTAGAGAGGGTCTTGCCACTTGCCATTTGCCTTTGCCGCGTACCGAATCTGCGTTGCTGAGGATTGATGCTGAAGGGACTTCGTCTTGAGAGACTTTACCGAGAGACTTGTCCTGGCCCGTTCTGACATTTAGCTAGAATAGGTAACTATGAGAAAAAATGATTTATTCTGCTTGATTTTCATTTGACTAATTTTAGATAAAGCAATATAATTTGAACATGGTGTTGGATATTATTTCTTGTCAATTATTGTGTATTATATTCTGATTATTGCCGTACAGGTTGTGTAGATTATGTTTATGGACAGTCTCAATAACCAGATCTTATCGACCCCGATATTGATGCAGGGTGACTAGGAGTTTTCTTTCCACAGGTTTATTGCTGGTAGAGTATTTGAGCGTATGATTAGTGAAATGGGCCCTAGCGTATGATGAATGTATGTGCGTGTAACTGTGAGATTACTCTATCTGTGGTAGTGGGAATATTATACACACCCTGATCTCTATCAATTTCCTGGTAGCAGAGTAGGATGGTTATTGATGATTGTCTTGATCTGATAAGATTGCATGTACATTAGCTTATCGATTATTGATTATTGGTTGATGTTGGTATATGTACTAATACTATATGTTGGAGTCGTAATGTTGAGTTATATGTAGTGCTTCTGGAACTTGGGAGCTGGAAGCAGTTCCGTAGTAGGGCAGAGGGAAGTATATGCTGCTCTCGGGAAAGACGGAATTGTAAGGAATAACGTGTGACAATTGAAGTTGCGCGTCACATTGTCTGGGTTCAGAATCAGTGACATCGTTGTATGTTACTATTAGATATTTCTGGTATATAAGGAGTGTGTATGATAGTGAAGGTTATCTGTGAAACTCTGGTCTTAAGTCCCAGGGATCCGTAAGGATTACCGTTAAAGCTTATCGCGGGAGAAGTAATAGGTATTCTCTGAGCTTATTTGAGAAACTGAACAGAGGAAAGCTGTTTAGTTGATGTATGTTATAATTCTGTAGTGGAGCAGATTGTCTGTTCTTGGGAAGCAGGATTCTGTATGTATGTACTATATTTTCTTGTATGAATGTGCGTGAATGTTCGTATATTTAGTTGATTGTAAGACTCTTTGGACAAGTCCTAGAGGAAACAGTTAATGAATGTATGTTAGAAGGGCAGAGTAGAGGGAAGTGCTACTGTGTCAATGAGAGATTTCTTGTGAAATAGATTCTCTTTTACTATTCTGTGGTTAGCGAAACGGACAATGGAGATGTTTTTATGTTGTAACTAATAGATTTTGTAGAAATTTTGACACGAAGTCTACTGAAAATATTTTGTAAAGGAGGGGTAGACGAGTGACAGAAGACAGGAGACAAGCGACTGCAGCGACTTTTGACGTCAGAAAGACCGCGCTCTGATTGGATAGTGGATCAGAATAGTGTTCGCGCTAGGATTGGTGCGTTAGTGTGAGCCGCGCAAGGATTGGAAGAGCTATTTAGTGACGTAGACGCTCCAGGATTGGTGCGTTAGTGTGAGTTGCGCTGCTATTGGTTGAAAATTCGTATTGTATATTTATAATACGGAAAGAGTAGAGAGTTTTTGGTAAACGCTAAAATGTATTACCAAGAAGAGAAAAAGAAGAAAACATTTTTTGGTAAAATTAAAAAGTGGTTTAGCAAGGATAAAGATGTTAAAACGAGAGAGGGTGAGTTGTTACCTCCACCGAAAACACCTGCATCCTTCATGGCTGCAAGACATGGGTTTCATACCTGTATATGGTTGGAGAATTGGGTTAGGTATACTAAAGAAGATGGTGTTCTAGCATTTCCAGAACATGGTTCATTTAATCTGGCCGTGTTGAGAAATTTACGGGAAAAGATGTTATGTCTAGACCTGAAACCAAGACCTACACAGTTCGAGGCTTTAGTGGAATGGGAAGAGGAAGTACATGAGCGAGAAAAACAGAGATCTGGAGGGTACTACAGGTACATGTTTGGGAGGAGACATGATCGTGAGACTCATCATGATCGAATGAAAAGGTGGCGAGATGTTAGTATGTCAGAGGGATTATATCCGATGAGAACAGTTGAAGGAGGAGCAGAAAGGGTTCCTGAGTCAGAAATGAGAAAATATGGAGTTAATGAGTATGAGGATGAGGTCTTGAATGACATGATTTACAAGAGACCACCTCCATATAGACCAGAACCGGATAAGAGTACACCAGTTGTTTCTCCAATAAGAGATACAGTTTGTGTCAGTGAGACAGAAAATGAGACACCTGAGGTAAGAAGTGATCACTACCTTGATGAGAATGCCAGACAATTAGCCAGAACTACAACAGAGTTGACTGAGAAGATTAGGGAGTTAACGAAGAATCTAGAAGCTGTTACGGTGCCTGTAACTATAGGTCCGGTTATGCCTGTGTTTGACAAACAGAGGACAGGTGAAAATGGACTGGTGATTCCATATGTTGGGAATAATTTGACAAATGTAGTTGGTCCTTCAGGAGATTCAGGCAAAAGAGCAGAAAGAAGTGACCTGAGACAATCAAGACATGACACATGTAGTGAAATATTAGATGCTAGTGAAGCTAGTTGTTCAGGGATGCCAATTTTAGAACCGCAGAAGAGAGTGGTTCCAGTGAGAAAAACTGCTGAAATAACAGTTGAAGATTTGAATGATTGGATGAAAGTTCTACAGAAAAAGGATAAAGATTCACAAGTAATTGATGTGGCTAGGTTACGTGTAGAATTAGAAGAGCTTGTTACAGGAACAGTTCCAACAGAAATTCTGAAGAGTCATCATGATGGTGAACTAATGTTCATGTGCAAGAACATTACCTGGAGAGCAAGAAATACACATGACAGGCTAAGAGCAATAGCGAATGAGCAGGGAGTTGACATTGATAAAGTGAAAGCTTTACAAAAAACCTACAGGATGGATTTTACAGAGAAAGATATTGAGAATTTGAATGCTACTGGTAGAACAGGACAGATTAAGGAAATGGTAGCATTATTGCGAAGATGGGGTGATGTAGAAAAGTGGAAAGATAGGTGGTATAAGAAAAGAGATGAGGCTGAAGATAGAACAACTTATTCAGCATTTCCAGTGAGAGAAAAGGAGAAACCAGTGGATAATTATCCTATGAGAGAAATACCTGGAGGAGGATATGTACATGTTCCATGGACCAGACAGGATATTTTATCATTCACGAATGATTTCCCTCGATTGAGAGAAAAGCCCGTCGAGTGGTATAGGCAGGTAGATAGATTTGTGAAATTGTCAAAAGTGCTGTGGGTTGACCTGAATAGTCTGTTTGATATAATTGTTCCAGCAGACTTGTGGACTGAGTGTAAAATAGTTGTGAGTTGGCCTACTGAGGAATATCCAAGAGACCCAAGAACAGGGGCACCAGATCCAGAGGTAATGAGAAAGTATGATCAGGTGATGGTATACCTGAAGAGTAAAGTTCCTGCAAAAGAGACAGACTGGGTAAAGATAGATCGAACACAACAGGAAGCGAAAGAATCAGTTCATGCTTTTTACGAAAGGCTGATACTGGCATTTAAACAATTCAGTGGAGATGAACACCTGGGTGACAAAGATTTGAGTCATTTTGTATACAGATTTGTATATGGCCTTAGACCTGAAATTGGTGAGAGAATTCGTGAGCATACAGTGGATTGGCAGAGTAAGAAAGTAGATGAGATTCTGAGACATGCAAAATACTTCAGTGATGAAATCGAAGCGAAACAAAGAAAGCTGAAAGAGAAAGCAATGTGGGCACAAGTGAAAGTTGCAGAAAGACAGGAAGCACAGTTAGTGGAACAGGCGAATAATCCAGGAAATAATGCAGGGAATAGACCCAGATATGCAGGGAAAGGAAAAGGAAGTCTTGAGGAAGCGAAAAAAAAGTTTCCTTGTCACAACTGTGGCCAATTGGGGCATTGGAGATCGGAGTGTCCTAATCCACCATTAGTGAGTAATGAGAATAAATCCTTAAATCAACAGGTGCAGAATGAAGGAAATAATCAACAGCAGCAACAACAGAAAGTTGTGAGACAGCAGAGTCAAGAGCCAAAACCGCCCTTGCCGCAGAATAAAGGGTTACAAAAGTATAATCAGGATTCAGGATTCTACAATGATGAACAGGTAAACAAACCAAGACGTTCAAACAAGGTACAACAGTACTTGTTAAAGAGTGAAGGGAGGGTTTCCAGTAACAGTTGAGTCTGATAGAGGTGGACACTTTCAAAATGAACTCATGGGATTGATTTGTGAAGCATTGAAAATACAGCAGAAGCTACATTGTGCATACCGACCAGAGGCTTCTGGTGTGGTTGAGCAGATTAATGGCACAATCAAGAACAGGATTGGAAAAATGTGCTTAGCCACTGGCATGAAATGGCCAGATGTTTTACCTCTAGTGCTGATGACTATTAGATCTACTCCAGATAGAACTACTGGCTTGAGTCCTCATGAAATAATCATGGGACGTGCAATGCGCCATGCATTCGTGCCTGTCAATAAGATGGTGACAATAACTGATGACATGATTTTGGATTACTGTAAAGGCCTGGCTGACGCAGTTCATTCTGTGTTTCACCAGGTTGGAGAAGAAGCTACCACACTGGAGAAGAAGCAAGCCCATGATCTAAGTCCAGGAGACTGGGTGAGGATTAAAGTACACAGAAGAAGAAATTGCTTGGTTCCAAGGTGGGGAAGGCCGAGACAAGTTATTCTGACTACGACGACTGCAGTAAAGTGTGCTGGAGTGAGACACTGGGTACATGCAAGTCATACTCTGAGAGTTCCAAACCCAAAAGAAGGGACTGGTAAAGAGTATTTTGAAGAGTCAGATTCCAGTGATGATGAAGATACAGAATCAGTGGGGAAAGAAGTAGGAAAAGCTTCGAATGAACCACTGCGAGTATCAGAGAAGAGATCAGATTCTGTAAGAGAGCCTGAAGTTTCAAAAAGCAGTGAAGGAAAAAGAAAAGAAAAGAGAAATTTCACAGAGACTACTCCTGAATCAGAAGAGGAGGAGATTGAAGAACCACTTGAGATTATACTTGAAGAAGTAGGGTCAGAAGAAGATAAAGAGGGACAGATTGCGGAAGACCCCCGAGGAGGTGTAGGGAACATTCTTGATGAGCTAGGTGAAGGGACAAGTAGACAGCAAGAAGATTGCGTGTCGGAGACTCGAGGAGGGACAGAAGTAGGGAAATCTCAAACAGTGGTGAAAAAATCTGTGGAAAAGAAGAAAGCTGCAAGAAAACGGAAACAAGAGGCACTTGAAGCAGAATTGGATGATGAGAATGAACAAACAGAGGGTCGAGTTCTGAGAAAGAGAACTTGGATTGGAGAAAGAAGTAATAAAGAAATAAAGCCGAAAAAGGTGATAAAAGGAGATCGTTGGCCTAACAACAGAGTTAAGAGGCTGAGATACAAAATAATAAGAGCAAGTACATCAAAAGCTGAACAAGTGAATGAAGTATCGAGTCAAAGTGCGAAAGCCGAAGGAGAAGAATCAAAGGAGTCAAAAAAACCAGTAGAAATAAAAAGAGTAAGAAGACCCAACCAAAAGTACAGATCACCGGAATGGTCTTATGTGGCACTGTCTGAAGGAGGAAAAGAAGAAACAGTGACTCGAGATAATCCGGAAGAGATCTTGAGAGAAGGGGTTGAGGAAGATACTGGTGAAATTCTGAAAGTACTCTTGACTGACATTGGAGAAGAGTCGAGTACTGAGGATTTTGATGTTGGAGATCTAATACAATTTGATGTTGAAGAAATTGAAGTGAAGAATGACAAGTATCCAAACTGAATAAAGGAAGAATTCACTTGGATTAAGTGAACGAAAGGATTATTTGGAAAAACTGAAAGCTGAAGAATTGCTGAAAAATTTAAGAGTTCCAACAGTAGTGGAGTAGTAGAGGCTAAACTAAAGTAGTAAAATGGCTAACATAGAGGATAATCGAAATAGATGTGCCTTCTTTAAAAGGTGGTGTAGAATGTGCTGCTGCTGTACTGGATTATTAATGCTTCTATGGGGTGTTTTAGTTTTATTAGTTACTTTTAAAGTAGAGTTTGAGATGCATACAGAGAATGTGACTAATGTAGAGAAGAATTCGCAAAAAGTAGTTCCAATTAGAATTAGTAATACTTACATACACAAAGATAGGTCAATTAATAACTTTTCTAGTAATGTTTTTTCAAAATTGTTATATGAATATGTGAAAACTATGGAAGTGAGGGATTGCTACGTTTGTATGCAATTACCTGCATCCGTTTCCGAGGGTGTTACTTATCATCATTTACCAGCTACATATGGTATTTCTTGTAGTATTTTAAGTAGTGTTTTTTATTTGTTAGGGAAAGTAGATTATAAGATGTCTAACAGAGATAGTATTTTTGGGCACTTGCCAATGAACAAAGAGCTGAATCCAGCTAAAGAAGCTAACACTTTTGGTGAAATTTTTATTGAAGAAAAAGGATTAACATTAGATTACATTTTTAAGAATAATTTAACTTGCAGTCTGAAAGGAGAGGAGAAAGCTTTCCTGGATATGGTAGAGGAAAGGAGATTGAATATGCAGGAGAAAGCAGGAAAATATAAAGTGAGTGAGACAATTTGGGACATTGAGATGGGAAAATAGTTGAAGAATGGGGCTAGTCCAACTTTAGCTTTAGATGCACCACAGAAGGGTAAACTTTGCATTACAAGAAGGAAATCCCAATATGATACATATTTTGTTGGGACTAGTGAGTGCCATGATACATACTTCATTGCAACAGGTTGGGGTTTCAGAGGTGGAGAAGATACAATTTTTCCAGGAGTATATTATGTTTGTGGGAACAAGGCTTATTACAAGTTGCCTGACCATTGGTATGGCACGTGTTATGTGGGCCTGGTTTTTCCAAAGATTTTTCATATAGATAAAATAACAGATGTAGAACATATTAATTTAGTAATGCGTTTTAAGAGAGAAACTTGGTCTGAAATAGTGGGTGATATTTTTGGAGTTTTGATTCCAGCAGTGGGAATTTCTTTGAATGCTTATGGAATTCGGAAACTGTCCACAGTGGTTGATCGCTTATCGACAAATACCGCTGGAGGGTTTCTTTTGGTGAATACGGAATTAAGTGCCGTACGTGCCATGTCTATGCAAAATCGACTTGCCCTTGATATTCTATTGGCCAAGGAGGGTGGAGTCTGTGGAATGCTGAAAGTTCAACATTGTTGCACTTACATTCCAGACGAAAGCAAAGACCTGAAGGTCTATTTCAAAAATATTACTGATTTGCATGAAGAATTAGTACCACTTGAAGCTGAGAATTTATGGACTAAAATAGCTAATAAAATGATAGCTGTTAAGGATTTTATTGCAAAAATAGGTAGTACTATTATAGGTAGAATATTGTTTCCTTTAACTTGTATAATTGTTGCTTTATTGATAATAAGATTAGTGTGTGTGTGTTGTAAAAACAGGGGAGGGAGGAAGAAATTGAATAAAGAGAAGAAAAACAAGAGGTTGAAAAGAGAACCTCAAGAAATTGAATTAGAAGAATTGAGGGAGAGTGTTTACTTAGAGACAAAAAGGGATGATGAAAGAGTGACTGGTGTGTAATGTTGTGTAAGGGGAAAAAGACATTTCCAATTTCTCCTAAAATGGGACTAAATTTTCACTAATTTTTTTTTTGGGTTTATTTGGTGATAAAATCACCAAAGGGGGGATTGCTGGAGCAGAGTTTTCTGTTTGAAAATTCGTTGGTTTTGAAGCTCTGGCATGTCTATTTGTTATATTAATTTTCTAATTACTAACAATTAATTATTTGTCTTGTGCGAGTGTGTTTATATTAATCAATCCGTTTGTCCTAATAAGAGAGAGTTACACGTGGGTGCGCATAAATGTGCTGTTTAACAATAACGTGCGTGTTTTCATGTTTAAACGTTGCTATGTGCTGTTTATTTTTGAGCACAAAACGCTTTCCGAATTAATGCTTTTCTATGTTGCAAGTGCTAGATAGATGCATACACATAAGGGTATTAGTGGGGTTAACACTGTTTAATCACTATGCTGTGGTAACGTTGTTTTTGTTTCCTTTAATTAAGATGGTCTATTGTGGCCTATGGTGGCCTAGTCAAAGATGGCCGATTTTGTAAGCCTGGCCTCGATTTGAAAGTAGAAAACTGTGATGGGAGAGAGCCCTGCTGAATATGGTCCTGAAGTCAGCCGACCACAGTCCTTGCTTGCCTTGTGAAATTTTTCGTGAGGACATCAGCAGCCTGGGTAATCTTCGAGTGAAATGGAACGTCCTTGGCAGCCTTGGGAAAACAAAGGAGCCTTAGAGAAAGACTCTGAGCATTGGTCTCATTGCCGAGGAGAAGTAGAACTAACAAGATACATTTGTGATTCTTGGTTCCTGTTCCGTAGTCTTTATTTTGTGATTTTTCCTGAGCGGAGATTTTCGAATGTAGCAATGTTACATCCTTTCCTTCTCGCTCTGCTCAGTGGTCCAGCGGACATTACAACTTTTCTATGTATCTTTCTTTTGTTCGATTCAGTATAAGAATTGTTAGCCTAGAGAGGGTCTTGCCACTTGCCATTTGCCTTTGCCGCGTACCGAATCTGCGTTGCTGAGGATTGATGCTGAAGGGACTTCGTCTTGAGAGACTTTACCGAGAGACTTGTCCTGACCCGTTCTGACATTTAGCTAGAATAGGTAACTATGAGAAAAAATGATTTATTCTGCTTGATTTTCATTTGACTAATTTTAGATAAAGCAATATAATTTGAACATGGTGTTGGATATTATTTCTTGTCAATTATTGTGTATTATATTCTGATTATTGCCGTACAGGTTGTGTAGATTATGTTTATGGACAGTCTCAATAACCAGATCTTATCGACCCCGATATTGATGCAGGGTGACTAGGAGTTTTCTTTCCACAGGTTTATTGCTGGTAGAGTATTTGAGCGTATGATTAGTGAAATGGGCCCTAGCGTATGATGAATGTATGTGCGTGTAACTGTGAGATTACTCTATCTGTGGTAGTGGGAATATTATACACACCCTGATCTCTATCACCCTCTCCTCCAAAGTTTTATATCGAGCACATTTTCCATTGAAAAAGCCTCTTGAAATGACCATTAAATTTGCAAAATTCAAGCAGCTTTAGTGCTAACCTATGTAGCGCACAAACAACATGCTGCAATCGAGAATCAGCAGAGATGTGTCATGTATGTAATAGACAAATTAAGTTACTTGGTTTGTTTTAATATTGTTCGAATCTTTGTTTCCATCACACTTCAGAATTACAAAAAAAACGATGTGCCTCATTTGAAGGTTACTTGCTTCTTATACATTTTGAAATATTTCTAAAGTTCATTTAGAACTATTTACATGTTGTTTTGTGTTAGAAAACATTTGACATTCTACAGCCTATCTTTCATACTTTCTGTTCCCCTGCAAGATTGTCACTTGGTTACTATAAAACTCCCTCAGCAGTCAAGGAAAGGAAAAGTAAACACCAACCTTCATTTTACATTAGCAGCAATGAATCAAAAGGCATTGCATGACACTTGAGCTCTCTCTTTGAACTCATATCAAATGCAACAAGATAAACCTTAATTGGCAAGCTCAGTGCACATGAAACATTTTCCACATAATCATCTGTGTTCCGAGCATGTGCAAATAAGAAACCTTTGTTCCAGAGTATGGTAAATGCAATATGATTATCACATTGTTATTAAGTTGCATTACATGTATGTTTGTATTGATATTTAGAAAGCACAAACCTAACGAGGAAGCAACAGAGCACTATAGATTACATGTAGTCTCAGAGACGGTTTGAATGCTCCTATCTATCAAAGGGAGATTACCCAAATGGATTTCAGTCATTATAGTTCAAATTATTAATCAATTCCTTGAAAATTAATGTTGGAATTATCAAACTAATTAATCAAGGAATAAACTCAAAACAATGCATTCAAGTAATTTAGGTCTCTACTTGAAGCTGTATAAGGATTAACAATGGTGGTTTTTAGGTTTTGCCTGTGATGGACCAGGTAGAGCAAAATGTTGTCTACCTCCTCTATTTTGCATGAAAATACTAATTGAATAACCTACTTATTATAATTTACTAATTGTGTGCTGTGATATATTAAATCTAACCATTTGCATACACAAATTATACGTGGGAACTTGCCATTTGCATGGTAAAATAACTCTAATAACTAAAATACATACGCATATTAATAGTTCTATATGTGGTAATTAGATATCACATGATTTATGCTGCTTATGTGACGTTTGCATCTTCGTACAGGACCGTAAAGGTGAATATATTGCTTTAAATGTCGCTATATGCTAGGAAAATACTAATACATAAAGGGAGTAGTAAGGGTATAACATTAGAAGCATCATTTCTTTGTATTCATTATTCTTTTGTGTTTGTTTCGCTTAAGTTGACATTTGGGCCTATCGCAATATGGCGGCAGAAACCAAGTTCAGAAGTGGCATCCGTCTCCTGAAGCGCAAAGTCTACTGCGCAGACTCGGCTGGCACCGTGAACTTCCTAACGACCTCTATACACTCTGTCACTGTCAAGGATAGGTTATTGGTGGACTGCCAAGACCCCGGACACTAGAAACTGGTATAAAATAACAATGGATTCATACAAGTAGAAGTCGAAACTTTGCAACATCAATATTAAATCATCACCGGAAACGTATCAGCAAAATCATTGTGAACCTGGACTGTCCAAAAATCAGACGTTTGCCCGCAGCCAATTGAAATCCTTCTCCGCCCAAAAAAAAGGTTTCATGTTATCCAGAAATGTATTATAAAAACAGTAGTAGAATAGGGAGGAAAGAGACCTTTCGATGACATTCGGCGGTTACTATGACTGCACACCCTCTTTGACCCCACAGGCGATGATGGATGCTGGCACGACTTCTGGTCCTTTGACGATCTTTGGGACTGTAACGTGCTGAACAAAGGACTTTCGGACTCTGAGCTCTGGCCTGCTTATTTGGACAATTTAACAACAAAATTCAGTTATACAGAGCAAATGAATTAGAGAAAACCCTGATAGCCAGAATAGGTAAATATGATATTCTGTGATTTAAATAAATTGATCTAGAAATTCTAAACTTTGAAGAGAAAAATGATAATATTAATTACAATGAAATTTTAGATAAACAAATATTGATTAAAAGAAATTATGAGTTTGTGGTTCTTCGTTAAAGAGAATAAAGGATTCTGAGTCTTAAATGTGATTTAGCTGGTTCTAAATCACCATCAACCAATCCAACTAATTGATCCGGTTGACCAAGTGGGTGGAGTGCCTTGATGTTTTGGGATTAGGAACCTATAGGTGGTGAATGTTAATGTATATTATGTAAGATAACTTTTCTTTCCCTATAGGTTATAAGGTATCCCCCACCCACATGTCCAGTGCATCGTTCCCCCTCCTGTGTGCAGACCTGTGAAAGAGAACGTGCGAGAGTTGGTGTTATGGGCCCCACCAATGAATGTGTGTGTAAATGAGTTAGTGTGACGGCGGGTCTGCGACGCAGGAAGGAGAACTGTAAAATAATAAATTTTGCTCTTTCTTTTTCCCCCGGCTTTTGCACTGGATCAATTTTTTCTGGTAGCAGAATGATGGTTTTATTACATTGGTTTGGTGATTATTGCTTATAGATTTGATTATTGCTTATTGATTTAGAATATGGATTATTGATGGTGGATGTTGGATAAGTATTGGTTTATGTATTAACACTCTATGTTGAGTTGCGTTGCATCCCATGTTGTTTGACGACTTCTGGGATGTAGGAAGTCGGAAGTTTGTAACAATTCCGTAGTAGGGCAGAGGTAAGCGCTTGTCTCGGGAAAGACGGGATTGTTGTTGCCCTGTAGGTACACGGGGAAAACGTGTGACGATTGAAGTTGCACAACACTTTGTCTGGGCTTGAATTGGTAACATCGTCGTGTGTTGCCATTAGGGACATTTTCTGTATGAGAGAAGTGTATGGTGGCGAAGGTCACCTGTGAAATTTTGGTCTTAAGTACCAGGAGTCCAAAAGGCACTCTGATTACGCTTATCACTGGAAAGGTAATAGGTGTTCTCTAATCTTGACAGAAGAGTAAAGTAGAGAGATGTGCTACTTTATTAACGGATGAAATAATTCTGTAGTAGGGCAGAGGTAAGCGCTGCTCTCGGGAAAGACAGGATTCTGTGTGAGTGAACTACATTTTCCGTATGAATGTGTGTAAATAAAATAGCATTCAGGTTAATTGTGAAACTCTGGTTTTAATTCTTAGGAGCATTGGGTCTCCAACAGGTGTTTTATTTCTGGAGAAACGGTTAGCCAATGCTTGATAGAAGTGTGAAGTAGAGGGAAGTGCTACTTTATCAACGGATGTAACGATTCCGCAGTAGGGCAGAGGTAAGCTCTGCTCTCACGAAAGACGGAATTCTTGTGAAAAAGGTTAGGACTATCCTTTTGTTAGCGAAACAGATAATGGTGGCGTTTTTATGCCGTTACTAACAGAATTTTAGTAACAAGTGAATGTAAAAAGGTTACCGATAACTTTTATAAAGGAGGGGTCAGCAGGAGCAGGAGTAGCGAGAAAAGCTGACGTCAGAAAGACTGCGCTGGGATTGGACAGTCAGTAAGAGTGCGTTAGTGAGAGTCGCGCTGGGATTGGAGAATTGCAAAAGTGACATAAACGCTCAAGATTGGTGCGTTAATGTGAGTCGGGCTACGATTGGATAGAACAAACAAAATAGTCGTAGAAGAAAACTAGAAATACAGAAAAGAGAAAATGATGTATTACAATCCACAGGAGAAGGAGAAAAAGTCCTCGTTCGGTAAAATCAAGAACTTATTTAAAAAGGACAAACCGATTGTGACTAGAGAGGGACAGTTGCTCCCTCCAGCGAAATCGCCTGCATCTTTTATGATTAAGAAATATGGTTATCATACATGTATTTGGTTAGACAATTGGGCAAAATATACAGAAGATGATGGAATTTTGGCATTTCCAGAACATGGTTCATTTAATTTAGTGGTTTTAAGAAATCTGAGAGAAAGAATGATGAAATTAGAACCGAGACCTAGACCTACACAATTTGAAGCATTGACAGAATGGGAAGATGAGATGTATGACAGAGAACGGGAATGAAGTGGCAGAAGATATAGATATATGTTTGGTAGATCATATGGACAAGAGAATCATGATGATAGAATGAAGAGATGGCGAAGTGCAAATATGACTGATGGGTTGTTTCCTATGAGAAATGTTGAAGAAACCACTAGTAGAAAATGTACGGAAAAAGAGAAATAATACAGGATCAGAAAGTTATAAGTACGGTGTGCATGAGTCGGAGTATGATGTGCTTGAGGACATGTTTTATAAAAATCCACCCCCGTATCAACCAAATTTCACATTGACACCGAGTGCCCCAGTAAAAGAATCGCCACAGAATATAAAATTTGAAACAGTACCACATGAGGCAGGAAGAAATAATCCTTTCAGAGAAACAGAAAATACTCAAGTTAGTAAAATGGCAAATGAAAATTCAGCTGAATTAGCTAGAACTATTTTAGAATTAACTGAGAAGATTAGAGAATTAACTAAAAATATGGAAGCTGTAACTGTTCCTATAACAATAGGACCTGTAATGCCGATTTTTGATAAACAGAAGGATAGTGAGCATTGTCTGACGATTCCTTATAATGGAAACAGAGAAAATGAAATACAAAGACGAGATACAAGAGAAAATTTGTGGGGACAAACGGTAGGAATTTCTGAACAAAGTACTCCTAAAAATTTGACAGCAAATCAGAGTTTAGTAAATAGAGCAATAATGACAACAGAGTCAGTACCAGGATCACCAAAAGGATTAGAACAGACACAAAATGAAATGATTCCTGTAAGTCCTACTTCTGATGAATTAAGTGAAGGGCTAAGAAGTTTACAACAAAAAGATGCTGAGCCTAGACCTTTAGATGTGTCCAAATTAAAAATAGTATTAGAGGAATTAATAGTAGGAACTATTCCTACAGAAAAATTAAAGAACTATCGGATGAAGAATTAATGTTTCTATGCAAAAGTATAACATGGAGAGCCAGGAATTTACATGAAAGACTTGAAGAAGTGGCAAATGAAATGGGAATTGATTTTGAAAAAGTAAAGTCATTACGAAAACCATACAGAGTAGATTTTTCTGAAAAAGACATTGAAAATTTAAATACCACAGGACAAATTATTCAGATTAAAGATAAAGGGCCATATGTAGGTAGAACGTGTTTGGCGATTCTCTAATTGCAATTTTTAGGGAATCGCAATTAGAGAATTGCAAAACGGAATGTAGGTAGGATTAGCAAATAATTTTGTAAATCCTACATATTCCTTAATTGCGAATTGCAAATTGCAATTCGCAATTAAGGAATACCTCCCCATTCATTCCTATGGGCTTAGAGGCCCATAGGAATGAATGGGAAGAAATTCTCCATTTGCGATTCTCAATTAGAGAATCGCAAATTGAGAATGCAATTTCAAGTGTGCCAGGGTGTCAAAAGGACACCCTGTTGCACCCCTGAAATGAGCATGGGTGCACATGTGGCACACATACATGCCCTAAGGACATGTGTGTGCACCACATGCCACTTTGAAAAATGCAAAAATATGCATTTTTGAAAGAAATCCCAAATTACCACCAACCTGTAGTTGGTGGTAATTTGCGATTCCTTAATGCCAAATTGCACTTTTTTGGTGCTTCTTACATTGCATTTAAGGAATCGCAAAATTTGCGATTCCTTAAATGCAATTGCAAAATAAGGAATCGCAAATTTAGCGAATCCTTATTTTGCATGCAGATTTGCCTTCCTACATACCACTTAGCAAAATTGCGATCGCAAACGCTGAAATTCGGCGAATTTCGGCGTTTGCAATCGCAATTTTACTTTCTACATATGGCCCTTAATCATATTACTGAGAAAATGGGGCAATGTAGGCAAATGGAAAAGTACATGGTTTCGAAAACGAGACGATGCAACGGATAAAACGTTTGCAGCTTACCCAGTAAGAGAAAAGGAAAAGGTAGTAACTGAATGTCCCATGAGAGAGATTCCAGGTGGAGGCTATGTACATGTTCCCTGGACTCAACAAGATATTTTGACATTTACCAATGATTTTCCCCGACTACGTGAAAAGCCTGTCGAGTGGTATAGGCAGGTAGACAGGTTCGTAAAATTATCAAAAGTTCTATGGATTGATTTGAATAGTCCTTTTGACATAATAGTACCAGCAGATTTATGGACAGAATGTAAGGTAATGATTAGTTGGCCTACACAAGAATACCCTAGAGATCCAAAAACAGGTGCCCCTGATCCAGAAGTAATGAGAAAATATGAACAAGTAATTGCCTTTCTGAAAAATAAAGTACCTCCTAAAGAAACTGATTGGGTAAAAATTGATAGAACTCATCAAGAAGCGAAAGAATCAGTACATGCTTACTTTGAAAGGTTTATCCTTGCTTTCAAACAGTATAGTGGTGATGAAAACTTGAGTGAAAAGTATTTGAGTCATTTTTTATATCGATTTGTGTATGGTTTGCGACCTGAAGTAAGTGAAATGATTAAACAGCATACAGTAGATTGGCAAAATAAAAAGATAGATGAAGTACTAAGACATGCAAAATATTTTAGTGATGAAATTGAAGCAAAGCAGCGTAAATTAAAAGAAAAAGCCATGTGGGCTCAAGTAAAAGTAGCAGAAAGACAGGAAGCACAATTGATTGAACAGGCAACTGGTACGGGTATGAAACCAAAATTTAATATTGGAAAAGGGAAAGGATAATTTAATATAGATGAAGCCAAAAAGAAATGGCCATGTCATAATTGCGGAAGAATAGGGCATTGGAAATCCGAGTGCAAATTTCCCCCGAGTGCTAATGGTGATAATGCATTATTGAATTCACAGGTGCAGAAAGAGGTGAGTTGTCAACCGCAGCAGCAGCAGCAGGTTGTTCCCCAACAGAATCAGGTGCCAAAACCGCCTTTTCCACAGAGCATAAATCATCAGAAATTTTGTATCAGATCCCTCATGATGCAGAATGGTACACAGTAATTGATCTGGATCACTGACATAATATCGACTACCAAAATATAGACATACAAAAATATCGATGCCAAAATATAGAATGCAAAAATATCGAATCCCTATCTCCAAACAGTAGAATCCAAAATATCGTTGTTAAAAATATAGTTAGTCAAAATATCGAATTTTTTAAATGTCTTAAAAGTAATGTAAAATGAATGAAATAATACATATAATTAACTAACACATACTTAAAAATACTTAAATAACATTAAAATTAATAAATAATTAATGTAAGTAAAAAAAAAAATGTATACATATATATTAACGTAATATTAATTAAAAATATTCAATATTTTCTGCGTAGGATAGCGGGCGGGTAAAATTTACTATTACCACTCCAGTAAGTGCAATAGTAGGGAAAGCGTTGGACAGCGGGAGGGTCAAAATTACTATTCCCACTCCAGAGAATTCAACAGTAGGGAAAGCGTTGGATAGCGGGAGGGTAAAAATTACTATTCCCACTCCAGAGAGTGCAATAATAGGGAAAGCATTGGATAGCGTAGGGGTAAAATTACTATTACCACTTCAGAGAGTGCAACAGTAGGGAAAGCGTTGGATAGCGGGAGGGTAAAATTTACTATTCCCACTCCAGAGAGTGCAACAGTAGGGAAAGCGTTGGATAGCGTAGGGGTAAAAATTACTATTCCCACGCCAAAGAGTGCAACAGTAGGGAAAGCATTGGATAGAGTAGGGCTAGAAATGACTAATCCCACTCCAGAGAGTGCAACAGTAGGGAAAGCGTTGGATAGCGTAGGAGTAAAAATTACTATTCCCACTCCAGAGAGTGCAACAGTAGGGAAAGCGTTGGATAGCGGGAGGGCAAAATTTACTATTCCCACTCCAGTGATTACAACAGTAGAGAAAACGTTAGATGGCGTAGGGGTAAAAATTACTATTCCCACTCCAAAGAGTGCAACAGTAGGGAAAGCGTTGGACAGCCGGAGGGTAAAAATTACTATTCCCACTCCAGAGAATGCAACAGTAGGGAAAGCGTTGGATAGCGGGAGGGTAAAAATTACTATTCCCACTCCAGAGAGTGCAATAATAGTGAAAGCATTGGATAGTGTAGGGGTAAAAATTACTATTCCCACTCCAGAGAGTGCAACAGTAGGGAAAGCGTTGGATAGCGGAAGGGTAAAATTTACTATTCCCACTCCAGTGAGTGCAACAGTAGGGAAAGCGTTGGATAGCGTAGGGGTAAAAATTACTATTCCCACTACAGTGAGTGCAACAGTAGGGAAAGCATTGGATAGCATAGGGGTAAAAATTACTATTCCCACTCCAGAGAGTGCAACAGTAGGGAAAGCGTTGGATAGCGGGAGGGTAAAATTGACTATTCCCACGCCAGTGAGTGCAACAGTAGGGAAAGCATTGGATAGCGTAGGGGTAAAAATTACTATTCCCACTCCAAAGAGTGCAACAGTAGGGAAAGCATTGGATAGAGTAGGGCTAAAAATTACTAATCCCACTCCAGAGAGTGCAACAGTAGGGAAAGCGTTGGATAGCGTAGGGGTAAAAATGACTATTCCCACTCCAGAGAGTGCAACAGTAGGGAAAGTGTTGGATAGCGGGAGGACAAAATTTAATATTCCCACTCCAGTGATTACAACAGTAGAGAAAACGTCAGATGGCGTAGGCGTAGGGGTAAACATTACTATTCCCACTCCAAAGAGTGCAACAGTAGGGAAAGCGTTGGATAGCGTAGGGATAAAAATTATTATTCCCACTCCCAAGAGTGCAACAGTAGGGAAAGCGTTGGAGTAAAAATTATTATTCTCACTCCAGTGAGTGCAATAGTAGGGAAAATAATAAATTAATATTTTATTAAAAATAAATGAATTATTAATACCAAAAAAAGTGTTAAAATTAATTACCAATCACACAATATTTAATAATTAATTAATTATAAATACCAATAATTTTTTGATTAATTAATTACCTATTAATAATTAATTAACAACCAATTATTTTTTTATAACAAACATTAATAAATGCAAATACTACCAATTAATAATTAATTAATAATATATTAATTATCAATATACTCAAATTATTTAAATAATTAATTTTTTAGAATTATATTACTTCACACCATATTCCCCTATAAACCCACTACCCGCTACAAATATTAAATGAATACAATTAACATAATTATCAATTAAACAATTAATACAAATTAATTACCAAGTAATGCTAATTATTTACCAATTAATAATTAATCAACAACCAATTAATTTTTAATACCAATTAATAATTAACTAATAACAATTAAATTACTTCCCACCCTATTCCCCTATAAACCCACAACCCGCTACAGAATTAAAAGGCAAAATTAAATTAAAAATAATTAATAATTCCTATAAATTATTATTTCATGTACTATAATTAAATTACTTCCCACCCTACTCCCCTATAAACCCACAACCCGCTACGGAATTAAATTACACAAAAATGAAATAACATAAAATTCCTTACTTTAAAAATATTCTAACATACATTCCAATATTAATACATACTTTTAACACATATACTAACACTTAAAACACTATAAAAAAATTCGATATTTTTAACTACTATATTATGACTGTCGATATTACTTACTTCTATATTATTTAAATCGATATTTCGTCAATATTTTTTTTTCGATATTATGTCTATTTACCAATTGAACTGTGTCATGCTTTCTTTTCCATCCCATTGCATCTTGACAGTCAACAGATTTTTGCGTTCCGGTTTGGCGAACGTATCTTGGCATGGTGCCGAATCCCACAGGGGTACACAGAGAGTCCTTTAATATTCAATCAGATATTGAAAAAGTCTCTAGAAGATTTAAAAATGCCTGAAAGTTCAGTTCTGGTACAATACATAGATGATCTGCTTGTGGCATTAAGAACTCGAGAAGCTTGTGTAGTGGATACCATTGCACTGCTGAATCATTTGGCAGATAGAGGACTTAAAGTATCCCCACCGAAATTGCAATTCTGTCAGAAAGAAGTACAAAATTTAGGCCATAAAATCGAAAAGGGACTGAGAAAAGTAACTGCAGATAGAATCAAGATAATAAAAGGAATGAGAGCCCCAATGACGCAAAGAGAAGTGCGAATGTTTCTTGGAATGGTTCGATATTGTCGTCAGTGGATAAGTAACTTTTCCCTGATTGTAAAACCTTTGGTACGCTTGACGAGAAGTAATGTAAAAGACCCCATTGAATTAAATAAAGAGGAATTAGCGGCTTTTAAAGAGAGCCAGTCTGTGTGAAGCACCAGCTCTTGGTATGCCTGATTATGAGAAAGAATTTGAATTCTATTGCAGCGAAAGAAATGGATGTGCACTTTCTGTATTAATACAGAAACATGGAAAACTAAGAAGACCAATTGCATATTTCTCTGCTATATTAGACCCTGTTGCTGTAGCATTGCCAGGTTGTTTGAAAGCAGTAGCTGCCACTTGTAAGAGTCTGGAGCAGAGTGAGGGAATTGTGATGGGATATCCTGTGAGAATGTTTGTACCTCATGATGTGGCATTCATTTAACAAGGAGCCGCACCCAGTTCATGACGCACAGTCGTCCGACTAAATTTGAGAAAGTTATCCTAGGTGCAACAAATGTGAGCCTGGTGAGATGTCTGAATGTGAATCCTTCAACATTATTGCCTGATGCTGAGAATGTGGAAGTTAGAGATGATGTGGATCATGACTGTTTGGAAGTGCTTGACTTCTGTACCAAACCCTCGACCTGATATAAAAGATTTACCTTTGACAGAAAGTGACTATGTGATGTTTGTGGATGGATCATGCTTGAGAACAGATGAGGGAATTCTGAGTGCAGCATATGCAGTATGCACAGTAGCAGTTGTATTGGAAGCGTCGTGTCTGAAAGGAGTAAAATCAGCCCAAGTTGCTGAAATATTTGCCTTAACAAGAGCATGTAAGTTGGGAAAGAATGTGAGAGTGACTGTGATAACCGATAGTCAATATGGCTTCGGTGTAGTGCATGACTTTGGCCAAATTTGGTCCCAAAGAGGATTTTTGACATTGAGTGGAACTCCTATAAGGAATGCTGAAGTGGTTGGAAAATTGCTTGAGGCTATACAGCTGCCTAAGCAGTTAGCTGTTGTGAAGTGTGCAGCTCACACAAAGTCAAATGACTATGTATCGGCTGGTAATCAGTTTGCCAACGATATGGCTCAATATTGCGCATGAAATCAAAATTCCATTAATGGGGAAGAGAAAGAGAAATTAATTCATGCCCCTTGTTGTTTACTGACACTGTGAATACATGGTGGGAAGAAGTAAGGCAGTTGCAGGAAGAAGCAGGAGATGAGGAAATGAGACAGGATGTGCACCACGGGAAACAGATCATGTGTGGGTTAATCGGGATGGAAGACCAGTTATGCCCAATAGCATGGTTTCTGCCATGGCACGGTTGTATCATAGACAAGCACATGTAGGAAGAGATGCAATGATCAGACTTTTTAAACAGAAATGGTATAACGCAAAATTTAGACTTGTAGCTGAAAGTCTTTGTCAGAGATGTCTTGTATGTCAGCAGTTCAATCCTGGAAGATAAACAGTGGTAAGTCTGGGAATGATAGGTCGAGAAGGAAGGCCTTTCACCAGAATGCAGATTGACTTCATTGAAATGCCCCCCTGCAACAGGTTAAGGTATGTTTTAGTGATGGTTTGTCTGTTCTCTCGATGGGTGGAAGCATACCCAACGAGAAGCAGTGATGGAATTACAGTAGCCAAGCTATTATTGGGAGAGTTCATTCCTAGGTTTGGGTTTCCAGTCACGATTGAGTCAGATAGAGGAAAACATTTCCATAATGAAATCATGAAGTTAATTTGTGAAGCATTGAATGTACATCAGAAACTACATTGTACCTATCGCCCAGAGGCTTCTGGTGTGGTGGAACAAGTAAATGGCATAATTAAAAACAGACTGGGAAAAATGTGTTTAGCCACAGGTTTGAAATGGCCTGATGTCTTGCCTCTGGTACTCATGACTATTAGATCAATTCCAGATAGGAATACAGGTCTGAGTCCCCATGAAATTTTCATGGGAAGAGCAATGCGACATGTTTTCATACCAGTCAACAAGCTATTGCCTATATCTGATGACTTGGTGTTGGATTATTGCAAGGGGTTGGCTGATTCCGTTCATTCTGTGTTCCATCAGGTTGGATCGGATGCCACCACTCTTGACAAGAAGCCAGCTCATGATTTGAGCCCAGGGGACTGGGTGAGAATAAAAGTGCACAGAAGACGAAACTGTTTGGTCCCACGTTGTGGAAAACCACGTCAGGTGATCTTGACCACAACCACAGCAGTAAAATGTGCAGGAGTGAAGAACTGGATTCATGCTAGTCACACCTTGTGAATTCCAAACCCAGTAGATAACAAGGAAGGAGAATACTTTGAAGAATCAGATACAAGCTCTGAATCAGATACTGAAGAAACAAGAATGAGACAAACTCCTGAAAGGGGGGAATTAGAACCAAGTCCAGCTAGTGCACCAGAGAACCTTCCTTTAAGAAGCAAGTTACAGATTTCTGACACCAGCTCAGGATCAGACACCGAACCTGTCCAAGCACAGAAGAAACTGGAGGTTGAAGGTATTTGGGAAAAGATTGGGAAAAAGTTTTCTACTATTAAGAACTTCTTACTAAAACTAGGTAGTACCTTTATTGGTAAAATATTATTTCCTGTAACATGTGTGGTTATTTTAGTGTTAATTCTAAGACTAGGATGTTTATGTAACAAGAAAAGAAAATTACGAAAACACATAAAAAGATAAACTGTAAGAAACAAAGAGAAAGAAAGAAAAGAAAGGGAATTTGAAGAAGTAGAATTAGAAGAGTGGAAAGACAATATGTATAGAAAAACAAGAGAAGAAGAGACAGGTGAAACAGTTATGTGAACTAAAACAATAATTAAGAGAATTGAATTCATTTCTTTTACTAAAAGTTTTCAAAATTTAAAGGTAGTGTGGTGATGTTAAAAATCACCAAAGGGGGGATTGATGGAGCAGGTACAGCAAAATGTTGTATACCTCCTCTATTTTGCATGAAAATACTAATTGAATAACATGCTTATTATAATTTACTAATTGTGTGCTGTGATATATTAAATCTAACCATTTGCATACACAAATTATACGTGGGAACTTGCTATTTGCATGGCAAAATAACTCTAATAACTAAAATACGTACGCATATTAATGGTAGTATATGTGGTAATTAGATATCGCATGATTTATGTTGCTTTTGTGACGTTTGCATCTTCGTAGAGGACCGTAAAGGTGAATATATTGCTTTAAATGTCGCTATATGCTAGGAAAATACTAATACATAAAGGGATTAGTAAGGGTATAACATTAGAAGCATAATTTCTTTGTATTAATTATTCTTTTGTGTTTGTTTTGCTTAAGTTGACATTTGGGCCTATCGCAATATGGCGGCAGAAACCAAGTTCAGAAGTGGCCACCGTCTCCTGAAGCGCGAAGTCTACTGCGCAGACTCGGCTGGCACCGTGAACTTCCTAACGACCTCTATACACTCTGTCCCTGTCAAGGATAGGTTATTGGTGGACTGCCAAGACCCTGGACACTAGAAAGTGGTATAAATGTACAATGGATTCATACAAGTAGAAGTCGAAACTTTGCAACATCAATATTAAATCATCACCGGAAACGTATCAGCAAAATCCATGTGAACCTGGACTGTCCAAAAATCAGACGTTTGCCCCAGCCAATCGAAATCCTTCTCCGCCCAAAAAAAATGTTTCATGTTATCCCGAAATTTATTATAAAAAGAGTAGTAGAATAGGGAGGAAAGAGACCTTTCAATGACATTCGGCGGGTACTATGACTGCACACCCTCTTTGACCCCACAGGCGATGACGGATGCTGGCACGACTTCTGGTCCTTTGACGATCTTTGGGACTGTAACGTGCTGAACAAAGGACTTTCGGACTCTGAGCTCTGGCCTGCTTATTTGGACAATTTAACGACAAAATTCAGTTATGCAGAGCAAATGAATTAGAGAAAACCCAGATAGCCAGAATAGGTAAATATGATGTCCTGTGATTTAAATAAATTGATCTAGAAATTCTAAACTTTGAAGCGACAAATGATAATATTAATTACAATGAAATTTTAGATAAACAAATATTCATTAACAGAAATTATGAGTTTGTGGTTCTTCGTTAAAGAGAATAAAGGATTCTGAGTCTTAAATGTGTTTTAGCTGGTTCTAAATCACCATCAACCAATCCAACTAATTGGTCCGGTCGACCAAGTGGGTGGAGTGCCTTGATGTTTTGGGATTAGGAATCTATAGGTGGTGAATGTTAATGTATATTATGTGAGATAACTTTTCTTTCCCTATAGGTTATAAGGTCCACCCACCCACATGTCCAGCGCATCGTTCCCCCTCCTGTGTGCAGACCTCTTAAAGAGAACGTGCCAGTGTTGGTGTTATGGATCCCACCAATGAATGTGTGTGTGAATGAGTTAGTGTGACGGCGGGTCTGCGACGCAGGGAGGATAGCTGTATAATAATACATTTTGCTTTTTCTTTTTCCCCCGGCTTTTGCGCTGGATCACCTGCAAAGCGCTTGATCTGTGCTTGTGAAATCTATTGTATTTAATGTAAATCTTTAAAGGGGCTTACATCTTGCCCTTCCTTTTCATTAATGTGTGCTTGCCACTTACCTTTCCTCCATATCCAATGTCTGTACCATACCATTTTCTGTTGTTCTCCGTGTCTTCTTCTTATCAGAGTTCTGTGGCCAAAATACTCCTTTCCATCTGCTTAAACTTCTTTGTGTTTTTAATTATGAGCGAGCTAGCCACTTTTTTAACCTACTTATTGGAGGATGGGCTGCCTACGGAATTTAAATTTAATATTTCTTTTATTTGGTGGAAGTTCTTTGCAAATGTTTATATGTGTAGGCACGGGAAGCTTAAGCAATTTGCTTACAGGATGTTGAGACGATGCTGAGACTCTAACCTGGTTCCCCAGCTCTTAAATCGGCAGTTCTGGCTGCAATGCCACATCCTCTACCCTCTCTCCAAGCCTTGCTTTCTTCAGTTGTCTGGAGAGCACTTTAAGCAACTCAATCAGAGGCACAGTAAGGATATCATATGCCCTAAATACACTCTGTTCTACTGAATCATACGACGACTGTTCATTTCAATGGATTTGCAAATTACCAAACCAATTGCATAACAAGAACACATTATTTTCTTTTCTATTATTTTAAGGCGTTTATAACATCTATCCCTAAGACAAGACCTCTACAATGGCTCTTACAATGGCTACAGCTAGCAACTTTTAGAACTTGAAAACTCCTTGGAGCTTTGGCATCATGTGAATTTGGGAAAATTAGTTTACAGCTTCATCGCCTTTCGAAATGAACTTTGTGAGAGCAGCATCCATCAGTAAGGGCTTTTTCTTCTTGCTTCCCCTGTCATCTTTACTTCCTCATTGTTTATGCTTGCATTCCTCTCACCCTGACCTCTCCATGGCCTCTCCCCCCAACCTTCTAAGACAGAACTCAACCCCTTTGGCAGATTTGCTTTCAGCAGCAGCAGGATCTTGCTCTGAGTGCCAAGTAAGGCTGCTTTACAACTTTATATGCAGCGCTCCTTCAAACCAAATCACACCTCTTTCAAACTGTTTAATGTTTACCCAGTCCACCCCAGCTGTTACAGAGTGGTGAAAACCAACAGATACCGCTGCAAAACTCCACAAACAGACTGCGGTTGTTTAAAAAACACAATTTACAGCCTGCAGCAAGTAGTTTGATTTCACTACGTTTTCTGTGGCTTGTCATGTGAGAAAGGTGTAATAATTATGTGTTTATAATGAGTTCAATTCTGGTGCTTTCAGTTTAGTGAAATGTACTTTGCACTCTACATGAGTACCAGTTGCATTAAATATTCATTTTTTGTACTCAGGGGGAGAGTAAATGATTTGCCCAGAGTCAAAAGATGTTGAGCTGACGCTGAGAGTTGTCCCATGATCTCCAGGTTCAAAGTCGATGGCTCTCCACCAAAATTTGGAGTGGTGCACTACCCAGATGGACAGTTCAATAAATATGTTCACTTGTTTGGGTTGTATCAAAATCAATCCTTTATTTTCAATGTCATCCGACAATACAAAGTTCCAGCCAACGCGTTTCGTTCATTAAGCAATGAACTTCTTCAGGGCTGAAAGTTACAATACATAGAATAAATAAATGAACAAACATCTGAAAAGACTCAATTGCATTCATATTGCTGCAAAAAACATGAAGGCAAAAGGGCATGTGGAGAGCGGAAAGTAAAAATGAAACATAAACGGGGAGGAAGACAAATAATAAGACACAAATGCATGTGAAGAAAGGGACATATGGACATACATAGTTAGGCTACACAGTCCCTCTATTCCAGTGTTGCTATGTCTCCTGCGGCCTAGAAATGTATGACTGCCTGAGTCATGTGATGCAAAGTGTTGGTGGTCAGGAGATTATCGAGGACAAATGGTAGGACAACAAAAGTGAAATACAAGTGAAAAAAAATGAAATACAAGTTTAAAAAAGGGGGGAGGAAATATGAACATACATAATTAGGCTAAACAGTCCCTCTATTTCAGTATTGCTATGCCCCCTGTGGCCTAGAGAAGTAGTTACATAGCTACATGAGTCCTATGATGCAAAATAAGGGCAGTTAGGAGGTAATCGTGGAGTAGTTCGAGCAGTGAAAACGACATTCTTCCCTTAAGTATGTGTGGCGATAAGTAAGAAACAAGAGAGGATAACCAGAGTATGGTACGAACGGGGAGAATCTGTACATACCGATCATGGTTAATGGGACGGTGAGGAGAAAAGTTTGTCCTACAGCCATGTCCTGTGATGCGCGTGGTGCAGGCCAGCTCTGTTAAGCCTGTGTTGTTCGTCACAAAAAAGAGTCAGTTCCACAGTTGCCAATAGTCGCAATATTGAAACGGGTGTGGCCTCCTTGATAAGGGCCAGAGGTCCGTGGTTCTGGGGTCAAAGAATACAAGACTGAGAAAGTGAATACAAAGGAATGTGGATGTTGGTGAGATAAAGGGTGGGTCGAGCGCGTGAAATAACAAAGTGTATGCGGAGAATAAGAAAAACAAACGCCACAGTGCGGTAGCCTGCAAGAGTAGAGAGCCGCAGGGATTCACGCGTCTTAACTAAAGAATTTATGGAGATGTATGTGATGCAACCGATAATGGAGCGCAGGCATGCCGAAAGACTAGTGCGCCTCATAAGGGAAGCAGAGGTCCAGGCGTCAAGGTCGGCAGTATGCAAGAAATATGTGACACCCTTTGTGTGCGGTGCCTGAGGTGAACCGCAAAATGAAAAGAGAAGATGGGTGAGGCTGGATGGGGGAGACATGCAAAGTGCCAGTACCTTGCCTCAAGCTGTGCGGCATCCAACAGGGATTGGATGAGAAAGCTGTAGAAGCTGGCATGGTGAAGTGTAAAGAGACGAGGGACCCCCTGTGGGCGCTAAAAATATGTTCGGAAATGCAGGAATAATGTGGTGCAAGCGGAACAATCCACATGTGTTTCGAGACGCGTTAAAAAATGCGGGCACAGTGTAGTGCAGTGTAGTGTAGAGAGGGTCACGTGTAGTGATTACGTGAGCATGATATCTCGAAATGAAAATAAAACTAGAAATGAAGCCGGAGGAGGAATAAATAAGTTCCTACATGGTTCCAGTAGGGTGTAGTACTTCTGTAAATCAGGACGTGACCCATTTGCCTGAGAGGTGGCCAGTCCAGAGGAGAGGATCAGAGGAACATGGAGGGAAAGAGGGGAGCTGAGACAGAAAGAAGCTCATACCTTAAAACGCAGTACGCCTTGGTGTGTCCTCATCCGGTCAGAGTGGCCATGTCTGGCGTCTCTGTTATATATGTACCGAAAACGCGGGAAAAAGGCGAGTGATGAGCTACCATGGTGAAAAGACTGTCAAGGGCCTCCGGTAGCTCACAGGGAAGGGGATGTATCCAGTTATGCACCGGCATGTCTGACCTGTGTCACATCAGCACATGTCTCAGACTGCGGTGGGGGGGATGTATAACGTATAAGCCAGCAAATCCGTGTGAGAGGAAGCGCCAGCGCATGTTACAAAAACGCAGAGTGGAAATGTGACATGTCTGACTGAAAGGAAGCGCCTGCACATGTCACGGAGTGCTGGCATAGGAGGTGGGGAAAAGGGAAAACTTTGGGCGCACTACGGGCCAATACCTGGAAATAAGGGTAAAGAGACAGTTGTGAAGGGGGGGCAACCACTATACGATGAGATAAACAAAGTAGGAAGACATCCGGTTGATCGTCATGTGTTGCAAGGGAGCTGAGGGAAAGTCTGGCGCAGTGGGAATCATAAATATGTGAAAGGACTGGAATCGAAGGTGAAAAGGGTTGAAACCTAACGTAAATGAAAAGGGAAAGTAATCCTGGAGGATGAGAAGCCATTAGGTAACCTCCACTGTCCCTCCATTACAAGGGAGCGGACTAAAGGAAAGGCGGGGTGCCAGTGGGGAACAATAAAATATACGGATGTTCAATGCGTGCCGCAACTGTAAAGATGTCATATGCGGGTGTGGAGTGTTGACATCATTAAAAAATTAATTAAATAAGCGACCTTTCCAGATTTAATGCTAGGTTATATAGGGAGGGCCACTCACTTACCTAGTTTCATATTGTTATTACAGATTTATGTTGGTGCTGCATTACACAAGCCATTATCATTTAGCAGAAGAAGGGGATACACAGGTACTTACAATTCATTTATAACATGAAACAGTAATAACATGGCCTCTGTGTATTTATAGGATTTCCACTGATTTGTCTTATTTTATTTAGGGCTATCCTGATTGTGTGGTCCTGTCCTTGAAGGAGTTAGGATGAGGGATGTTTATCTGTTTCTTTCCCTATTTCCCTTCTTTACCCAGATTTCACTGCTTTGCTTTGGCTTTGCTGGGCAATCCAGTGGTCTCGGGAGGTTTGGACCAATCATCCCAGCCTGACGTTCCTGCGGACACTTGAGCATCGTGACACTGACCGCATTAAGTCTACAATTCAATTTTGCCTCCACCCTCCGTAGTGTCAATACCCTATCCCCACCTCGGTTGTTCATAGGGATATGGTCAATGCCAAAGAAACTGAATTTGATGGGACCTGTGTGTGTTGTGCAAAAATGCTCTGTCATGGGGTATCTATCATCGCCCTGCGATGTTCCTGGATTCTGGTTTTAAGACTGCGCACAGTGCTGCCCACGTAGATCTTATGGGATGGGCATTCAATGATGTAGATGACAAACTGTGTATTGCAGTTGATGTGGTGTTTGATTGCGTGTGTGAGGTCTGAGTTGTAACAGAATTCCTTACTTTAATTGTGGCCCAAATAGCAAATATTGCAGTTGGTAGAGGTGTAGAACCCAAGGGGGGTATGTGGCAAACAAGTATCGGTGGTTGCTCTGTTTGTTGTGATGTAGCTCAGGCATAAGGATCTCCTCAAGGTGCGTCCTCTCCTATAGATCAGTGAGGGGTTGTCATTGATGAGTGGACGTAGTGTAGGGATTGCCAGCAGCAGGTGCCAGTGTTTTCTAAAATCCCTAAAGATCCAGTCACTGTGTGCCGTGTAGTTAGGGAAAAAGGCTCTTCTTTCTTTGTGATGTACTGGCACTTTGCATGTCTCCCCCATCGGACTCACCCATATTCTCTTTCCATTTTGCAGTTCACCTCAGGCACAGCACACGTATTTCTTGCATACTTCCGACCTTGACGCTTGGTCCTCTGCTTCCCTTACTGGGTGCACTAGTCTTTCGGCACACCTGCGCTCCATTATCGGTTGTCATCACATACATCTCCATAAAATTCTTTAGGGAAAACGCGTGCATCCCTGCGGCTCTCTACTCTTGCAGGCTACCGCACTTTGGCGTTTGCTTTTCTTATTCTCTGCATACACTTTGTTATTTCACACGCTCGACCCACCCTTTACCTCACCAACATCCACATTCCTTTGCATTTGCTTTCTTAGTCTTGTATTCTTTGCTCCCCTCAGAACCACAGACCTTTGACCCTTATAAAGGAGGCCACGCCTGTTTCAATATTGTGCGTATTGGCAACTGTGGAACTGATGCTTTTTTGTGACGAACAACACAGGCTTAACAGAGCTGGCCCGCACCACGCGCATCACAGGACATGGCTGTAGGACGAACTTTCTCCTCGCCGTCCCATTAACCACGATCGGTATGTACAGATTCTCCCCGTTTGTACCATACTCTGGTTATCCTCTCTTGTTTCTTACTTATCGCCACACATACTTAAGGGAAGAATGTATTTTTCATTGCTCGAACTACCCCACGAATACCTCCTACCTGCCCTTATTTTGCATCATAGGACTCATGTAGCTATGTAACTACTTCTCTAGGCCACATGGGACATTGCAATGCTGAGATAGAGGGACTGTTTAGCCTAATTATGTATGTTCATATGTCCTCCTCCCCCTTTTTTTTACTTGTATTTCAGTTTTTTTACTTCTACTTCACTTTTGTTGTTGTCCTACCATTTGTCCTCGATTATCTCTTAACCACCAACACTTTGCGTCACATGACGCAGGTAGTCATACATTTCTAGGCCACAGGGGACATAGCAACACTGGAATAGAGGGACTGTGTAGCCTAACTATGTATGTCCATATGTCCCTTTCTTCACGTGCATTTGTGTCTTATTATTTGTCTTCCTCTCTGTTTATGTTTCCTTTTTACTTTCTGCTCCCCACATGCCCTTTCGCCTGCATGTTTTTTGCAGCAACATGAATGTAATTGAGTCTTTTCAGATGTTTGTGCATTTATTTATTTTATGTATTGTAACTTTCAGCCCTGAAGAAGTTCATTGCCTAATGAACAAAACGCGTTGGCTGGAACTTTGTATTGTCGGATGACATTGAAAACAAAGGATTGATTTTGATACAACCCAAACAAGTGAACATATTTATTGAACTAACCACGTGGGTTGTGCACCGCTCCAAATTTTGGCGTAGTTCTTTCTCTGCTTGGCAGTTGGTACCCAACAACGCCACATGCAGGAGTTGTATGTGCACACCAACTTGAACTATCTTTGAATTTACCACACAGGGAATATAGCAGGGAAGTGAGGCTACCCCGGTCCGCCGTTGTCTGCCTTGTTCCATTCAAAGTCGATGGCTCTAACTGCTGCACCACATCCTCTTTTTGTCTCATTAGTGTGTTTTCTGGGCAGAGCCAAGAGCACAGAATTCCCTCCAGAAGCTCACCTAGCACCAAGCCCATTCACTTGTGTTGCTTGTTTGCATTTCCTAACAAACACTCCTTATGACTGCATCTACAAATCGTCTCTCGCCTCCCCATGTCTTGCAGCCTCCTCCAGGGTCACACCTCATTGCTTCCCCCATTTTATTTATATCTGTTTTCACAGATACAGCTCCCATTTTTTTTTTTACATATTTGCCCTCATCTAATAAACCACGCTCTTGGTCATTTAAATCATTTCCCTTCAGACTACAGGGATAAACATTAAGTCCTCTCTGCAGATGCACACAAGGGACCCCCGTGGCATGACTCAGCATTTATCACTGCGAGATTTCTTTCCAGTCAGTACAAGGCGCAGCCATCAAAATGTGGTGCAGTCTCAACTAATCTCGGTCCCTGGCCTCATCTGCATTCACACTGTAGTTATCAGGTACATGTTTTTTTTCTTTGTCCTGCTCCATTTACCTGATCTCCCCGCTTTATAATACCACTAGTAACAGCACAATATATTGCCTTTCTTCATATACAATTCATATCATGTTAACAGAGTTTCAGTAACTTATATTGCACAACTACTCACCAGGATACAACTTACAGCAAAAGACAGCGTATTATTAATTACATAGGCAAAACCTATTGCATTTGCCAATGCTTGTTAGTCATGTTTTGTGAACAGCACTTCACAAGCAGACCACTGGAATTTATGATATCCTTAAATACAGGTTCATGGAAAGGAGTTAAGGGTAAAATAATTGAACAAAAATTCTTGCCAGATAGTAATTTTTATAGGAGTGTGTCTAATTGCCACCCCTCTGTCAATTTTGATGATGTCACCATTTAGCGCTTTAGTAAATTGCTCCGTTATTACCATTTTGCCTAATCATACTTGTAGGAGAGTGGCATCAACTGCATAGTTGCCCCCAACTTTTTGCTGATGTGTGAGGGGGAACCCCTACCTAAGTAGGGCCCCTCTGCAACCTTCGTAAAAACTATTGCTGGGTTGTTTGTAGTGCAGCCATACCATATACTCTTAACCGCATTATAAGTAATCGCAATAGCGTGATAACTTGAGAGTGGCTGCACAGAACCATGTCGTGTTTGGTGTCAAACATGTAGGAATCATGCCCCCAATCCAGCCATGGGAGTGAGGGCATGATTCCCCCCTGCTAGAGGGGCGATATGGTAAAAGCGGCAGATTTTAGACACTAATTTAAAAGTGCACACATAGTACAAAATGGATGCTACCCGCCACCCACACGACTCTGGGTGCCTGTTGCTGGGCAGAACTCCAGTCACGGCAGCTGGACAATAGGGATCTTGTTGCAGGGAGGTGCTCCCACCTCCCCAGACAGACTATGTGGATTGGAACTGGGTGGGTGCACCATAGGATGTCTTTCAGACTTGCACGTAGGCTTCTCCAGTACCTACTTCTGCATACACTGCCTCAAACCTGTTCAGGGGCATCCTGTACCCTGCCCAGGCGGGAAACCACACAAAGGGGAGAGGGTGTAGCCACCCTTTCCCGCCTGAACTCTCATTGGTGGGCTCTGATCTGGACACTCCCCTAATCTTTGGACAAAGGTGAATACAGGGTCCCCAGAGCCTCAGATTATTCTTGGACTTCACAGACTTGAACTTCGACTTGCTGCCGCACAGGTAAAGGAAGAAATCTCCCTTGGGGTAAAGGAGTTACCCCCCTGCTTGGCAGGCACCTGAAACACTGCAAGTGACCCGGTTGGAACCTCACTGCTCCTGCGGACATCGACAACTCTTTCCTACCTTGAGGTAGGTTTTCAAGCCTCCCAGAGGCCAGTGAGTGTGCACAGCAAAGCTCACCACCGTGGACCTTGTGGGTACCGAGATCCCTAATACCCCCGGACACCGGCCACCTCTTGCACAGCACCCGACCCCAATGAATGGGGAAGTTGTGCTTTGGCCCATTATTGAGCCAACCTCTCAGCATCATCTGTGCCAAAGATCGACGCCCTAGCTTGCTCTGGCAACCCGTGGGCACATCTTTACGCATGCCAAATTGCTGCCTCCCACGGTCCCTTGTCTCTCAACTGGTGGGCCCTAGCGGAGGTCAATCTTCACTTCCAAGAGTTCCCCTGGTTGCTCCAGGCCTGCTCTTTGGTCTCCTTGCTGGAGACTTTGCTCAGATCTTGTGAGTCTGCACCAATAGCTGTTTTGTGTTTCTTGCATGGGTTGCGGTTGCCAAGGCTTAGTGGATCCAATCCAGACACTAACACCGCAGCAACCCTCATCCTTTGTGGGACAGTTGCCGTCCAGAAGCTGGCTTTCCTTGACACCTCCTGGACCCCGTGGCTGACGATCCAAGCTACACCTCCTCCACCTGGAAGCACCCGACATTGAAGGGCTCCTTCTCCTGAGCCCCCTGGTCACTGTGCCGTGACCCAGACTCTGTCCCCTCTGCTTTCAGGTCCTTCTCTTCAAGATCTACATTTTCAATCTTCACGACATCGACAACGCTTCTTGCTAGCAGCAGTTCTTCACGTTTTGCCATTGAAAATCAGCCCGCGACCCGACATCGAAAACGACCGATGCACCCGGCTTCCCTGGGGCAGGTAACAGTGGTACCTTGGTACTCTCGTGGGTGTGGGCCCTTCAAAAGCTTAACTCTAAAGTATTGAATTTGAACTCCTGCTAGAAGTGTTTTTAATCTTGTAAAATTCAACCGCGACATTCTCCATAGGCTTTAATAGAGATCCCAACAGTAGCTTCTGCCACTGCACGCGTCTCCCGTGGGTCCCCTTCCTCACTACCTTGGGTGGTTTCACAAGGGGCCAGCGACCCTAAATGCCCTAGGCATTGTCTGTAGAATTGTCGTGGTTCCTATACCACTTTTTTGATATATGGTTTGGTCCCCCCCTGGGGCCCTGTGATTCCAGTGCTATTTATTTTAACTATCAATGCTTTTTTGAATTGTATCTTTACCTCCAGCCTCATAAAGAGACTAGTGTGATTATTCTTAGAATAAATACATATATATGATATATATACCTGTGTGGACTACTCTTTCATTTGGTCATTCAAGAGGTTATCTATGGTAAAACGATAAGCTTAACACTCCTTCAAGACTTAGCCTGAAGGCTGCTCTCCACAGCTACCACTAGGATAGCTTTCTTTAAAGGTTGTCTTTAACCTATCACCATAAGAGTCGAATTGGACTGGTGCAAGGTATCCCCTATAACTAGTGGACAGCATATGCCAGGCTAACTTCTCACATTGGTGTGCAGCGGTTGGATTCAAGCCTGCCATTGTTTTACTAGCTAACAAATTGAATTTCTAAAGTGAAAGCCACTTGGTACTAAAGGTACATATAAATTTAAGCTTAGAATACAATAAGTTCTACTGAACTTAGGAGTTGTGTGTAGAGGGCTTAGCACACCTTGACTACAACTCAAGAAAGGGTTCAGTAGGCCACACCTAGTGTAGGTAGATACACCAGTACCACTACACTAGAAATGTCTTTAGGTTCCGGAGCCCCTAAGGCCCTGGAAGGACCACAGAGGGTCCCAGTCAACAAGTATGACAACCTCTCTTTTGCTGAGCTTAGGGAGATGTGCACTACTAGACAACTGAAGATAAACAAAGGTGCCAACACTCAACGTCTCAGGGAAATCCTGCTCATTGCAGACTTCAAGCAGACTCTAGTGTCTGAGGGGGTAGACAGGTTGGGTGGGCATCCCACAGAAGAGGACACCCAGGTGGTGGACTCTGATGAAGACCAGGAAGAGGAAGTTGAACTTGACCTGGATGAACCAGACCACTCACAAAATGGAGGTGATGGCCCAAGAGGCACTCCCTCCATCCCTAATGGGAGAGTGGTGGATCCAAACAGAAGGAACAGATCCCCCTCAGAGGGGTCTAACCATTCTGGGAGATCCAAAAGGACCCCTGCCTCTTCTCAGAGAAGAGAATCCTCCCAAGAGAGGAAATGTAGATTGATCCAGTTTTAGCAAGCCAAGCTTCAGCCCAGAAGAGAACAGTTAGCATTAGACAGGGAGTCCCTGGAGCTTCAGAAATCTTCAAGAAAATGGGGTCTATAGACCCCTGGTGGCAGTAATAATACCCCTAGAGTTAGAGAGAAAGCTCCTGACAATAGGAACCTGCATAAGATTGTGCCCCCCTATCAGACAGGGGATGATATCCATAAGTGGATCACTGCACTTGAGAGGGCCTGTAAAGTTCAGAGGGTCCCAGTAGAGCAGTAGACAGCAATCTTATGGCTCTCCTTTGCAGACAAAGGAAGAGACAAGCTCCTCTCTGTTAGGGAAGAGGATGCAGATGATTATTATATCTTGAGAGACTTTGTAGATTGTGCTACTAAGGCTCTGGAAGGTTGGTTAACTGGCAGTAAAGTAAATGATTACCAAGGATTATACAATCTCATCATGAGGGAGCAGATCCTTAATAATTGTCAGAATCAGCTCTTGCATCAGCACCTGGTGGACTCAGATCTGACCTCTCCCCAAGAATTGGGAAAGAAGGCAGACAAATGGGTCAGAACCAGGATCAAGCAAAAGGTCCAGCCCTTGGGGGGTGCAACTAAAAAGGAAGATGCCAAAACCTCTGAGAAGGGTGGGGAAAAGGGAAAAGACCAGCAGTCTTCAACAGGCCCCCAAAAATCAGCAACTGATAATTCCCAATCCAACAAAGCTAAACAGCCAAGGAAGCCACAGTGTAAAATCTGTAAACAGAAAACCCATTGGACTTCAGACTGTAATAAGTCCAAAGACTCCACAAGTACCCCTACACCTGCCCCTAAGGCATCTGTTCCCCCTAGTCCAGCTATAGATGGTGGTACACAGAACAAGGGTATAGTAGGGTTGACCCTGGGATCTGGAGAGGACTCTGACCTAGTCAGAATGCCTACTCAGGCTGTATTGGTTTGTGATGGGGACATGTCCCTATTTGTGAGTCCCAGTGGTCTGGGCAAATACAAGTAACAGCCTAGAATAAATGCAAGGGAGTCTCTAGCTTACAGGGACACAGGGGCTAGTGTCACCATGGTGACTAAGGACCTTGTGGACCCAAGCCAGATCATACTTGGAGAAACTTACCAAGTGACTAATGCAAGCAATGTCAGTACTAACCATGCTCTGGCAGTTGTTAACTTCTCTTGGGGAGGGGTAACTGGCCTAAAGAAGGTTGTGGTGAGTGCAGACCTACCAGTAGAATGTTTGCTAGGGAATGATTTGGAGACCTCAGCATGGGCTGAGGTGGAGCTGACTACCCATGCAGCGATCCTGGGGATGCCTGCAGAAGTGTTTGCCCTGACAAGGTCAACAGCTAAGCTGACAGAAACTGAACAGGCCTTGGATCCTGGAAAAATGGACCAAGGACCTTCCAAGAGAAGGAGTAGCAGGGGTAAGGCAGTGTCTTCCCCCCAGGGTCAGTCTGAAGAGATTCTTATAGCAGAAGAGGATCTGACACCTGAAGAAGGAACTGTCCCAGATGAACTTGAGCCTGATCAGGTTGAGTTCTTGGGGACATGGGGACCTTCTAGGGCAGACTTGAGACTGGAGCAGCAGAGCTGCCCCACTCTTGAACCCCTCAGACAGCAGGCTGCTGCTGAGGCTGCTGGGAATGCTAGTGGAACCCATAAGATATATTGGGATGATGGACTCCTGTACTCTGAGGGGTCGAGACCCCAAGCCTGGTGCAGCCAGGAGGTTGGTCATACCTCAGAAGTTCAGGGGTTTCCTACTCACACTGGCCCATGATATTCCCTTAGTAGGACACCTAGGCCAAAATAAGACATAGGACGGATTTGTCCCTCACTTTCATTGGCCTCAAATGAGTGAGGACTGTAAGAGTTTCTGTAGCTCTTGCATTACCTGCCAGGCCAGTGGCAAGGCAGGTAGGTACACAAAGGCCCCCCTGATACCACTACCTGTGGTGGGGGTTCCCTTTGAACGGGTAGGGATTGACATAGTTGGTCCCCTTGACCCACCAACAGCATCTGGGCACAGGTTTATTCTGGTGGTAGTGGATCATGCCACCAGATATCCAGAAGCTATTCCCCTTAGGACCATCACAGCACCTGTGGTGGCAAGGGCCCTCTTGGGAATCTTTTATAGGGTGGGGTTTCCTAAGGAGGTCTTGTCTGACCGAGTGACAAACTTTATGAGTAGTTACCTCAAAGCAATGTGGAAGGAGTGTGGTGTCAACTACAGGTTCACCACCCCTTATCATCCTCAATGCAATGGGCTTGTTGAGAGATTCAACAAGACCCTAAAGGGTATGATCAAAGGGCTCCCAGAAAAGCTTAGGCGAAAATGGGATGTTCTTCTGCCCTGCCTTCTCTTTGCATACAGGGAGGTACCACAGAAGGGGGTTGGTTACAGCCCTTTTGAACTTTTGTTTGGCCACCCTGTCAGAGGGCCACTCTGTCTAGTGAAGGAGGGATGGGAGTTACCTCTCAAACCCCCTAAACAGTATATTGTGGACTATGTACTTGGTCTCCGCTCCCGGATGGCTGAGTATATGAAGAAGGCGACAAAAAACCTTGAGGCAAGTCAGGAACTGCAAAAATCCTGGCATGACCAAAAGGCTGTACTGGTGGTGTACCAGCCAAGACAGAAGGTATGGGTACTGGAGCCAGTGGCCCCAGCAGCCCTCCAAGACAAATGGAGTGGGCCCCATACCATATTCGAAAAGAAGGGAGAGGTCACCTACTTGGTGGACCTTGGCACTCCTAGAAGTCCCCACAGGGTACTTCATGTAAACAGACTGAAACCATATGTGGACAGGGCTGACATGGGCTTGCTCATGGCAACAGATGAGGGACAGGAGGAGGAGAGTGACCCTCTCCCAGACCTGCTCTCTCACAACCCTGATGATGGGTCAGTAGATGGTGTAGCCTTGGCAGGCAGCCTCACTGCCCAGCAACAGTCTGACTGCAGACAAGTTCTCCAGTTATACAGGCATATGTTTTCACTGACTCCAAGTCAGACCACCTGGTGCATTCATGAAGTGGACACTGGGGACAGTCTGCCTGTGAAGAATAAGATCTACAGGCAACCTGACCATGTCAGGGACTGCATAAGGACAGAAGTCCAAAAGATGTTGGAATTGGGAGTCATTGAGCCCTCAGACAGCCGTTGGGCTAGCCCAGTAGCCCTGGTACCAAAACCTCACACCCAAGATGGCAAGAGAGAGATGAGGTTCTGTGTAGACTACAGAGGACTCAATGCAGTCACTAGGACTGATGCACATCCCATTTCCAGAGCGGATGAGCTCATAGATAAATTGGCCTCAGCAAAATATCTGTGCACATTTGATCTGACAGCTGGCTACTGGCAGATAAGGTTAGCTGAATCTGCAAAAGTCAAAACTGCATTTTCTACCCCTGGTGGGCACTATCAATTTATTGTAATGCCCTTTGGTTTGAAAAATGCACCTGCCACTTTTCAAAGGTTGGTGAACCAAGTCCTCTCAGGCCTGGATGACTTTAGTGCAGCATATCTATATGGTACTGCTGTCTTCAGCTCCACCTGGGAAGATCATCTGATCCACCTGAGGAAAGTTTTGGAAGCCCTGCAAAAGGCAGGACTCACTATCAAGGCTACTAAGTGCCAGATAGGGCAGAGTCAGGTTGTGTACCTGGGCCACCTTGTAGGTGGAGGCCAGGTTCAACCACTACAGAGCAAAATCCAGACCATCATGGACTGGGTTGCTCCAACCACCCAGACTCAGGTCTGAGCTTTCTGAGGCCTGACTGGTTATTACAGAAGATTTGTCAAGGGATATGGATCCATTGTGACCCCCTTAAATGACTTAACTTCTAAGAGAATGCCCAAGAACGTTCAGTGCACTGGCAGCTGTCAGAAAGCTTTTGATGACCTAAAACAGGCAATGTGCTCTGCTCCAGTGCTCCAAAGCCCCAACTACTCCAAAGAATTCATAGTTCAAACTGATGCTTCTGAGGTGCTGTATTATCACAACTGAATGAAGAGGGCCAGGATCAACCAGTAGTTTTATTAGCAGAAGGTTGACCCCCAGAGAGAAACGTTGGTCAGCTATAGAGAGGGAGGCCTTTGCTGTGGTCTGGGCCTTGAAGAAGCTGAGGCTATACTTGTTTGGCACTCACTTAATTGTTCAAACCGACCATAAGCCCCTCCTATGGCTAAAACAGATGAAGGGTGAAAACCCCAAACTACTCAGGTGGTCCATTTCCCTACAGGGGATGGACTATACAGTGGAACATAGACCTGGGAGCAACCATGCCAATGCAGATGGCCTCTCCAGATATTTCCACTTAGAACATGAAGACTCAACTGGTCAAGGTTAGTTTAATGTCCCTGCGTTTGGGGGGGGGGGGGGGATTATGTAGGAGAGTGGCATCGACTGCATGTTTATGTTTATGTTTGTTTATGTTTTTTCAATTTTTATTGCGCACGAATACCCTAAGGTGTCTCGGCGCATACAGAACATCCTACTGACCAAGGCATCCGAAGGGATTATTGGTTGAATAACCAAGTCTTCAGGAGTTTACGGAACATGATAAGTGTAGGGGCAGTTTTTATGACAAAGGGGAGGGAGTTCCACAGCCTAGGAGTTGCTACCAAAAAACGTCTGTCTCCCCATGTGGAGGTTCTGGTGCGTGGCACTGGGAGCAGGTGAGTAGAGGCTGATCTTAAAGTTCTATTGGGAACATAAATCCGAAAAGCATCCTTAAGGAACTTAGGTCCCGAGTCATGAATGGCTTTGTAAGCAATGCATAGAGCCTTAAATTTTATTCGACTCTTTACTCTCAGCCAATGCAACTGGTGAATGGCCGCAGATGTAGGGTGACGGAAAGGAACATCCAGCATTAATCTAGCTGCCGCATTCTGTACCGATTGCAGCTTAGCTAGAACCTGCTCCTGAGCGTTAAGAAAAAGGCCATTGCTATAATCCAGTTTTGAGAAAACAAGTGTAGTAATTAGAGTTTTGCCTGCCGTTGAAGGGAGGTATGGCATCAGCTTCCTGATCTTTCTGAGCATATAATAGGAGGATTCCGCCACAGCATTGGCATGATACTTAAAAGACAGTTTGTCATCGAACATGATACCGAGATTCCTGACCTTGGTTACTGGAGTGGGAGGGGGACCAATATCAATGGGCCACCAGATTGCGGACCAAACAGGAGAAAGCGTACCAAAGGTCAGCACCTCGGTCTTGTCCGAATTCAATTTTAAACTGTTGTCCGCCATCCAGGAACTAATGGCCACCATCCCTTCCTGAAATTGTGCAGCAACTGCGGGACCATCTTTTTGAATAGACAACACCAGTTGGGTGTTGTCAGCATAGGTGGTTAGCCGCAGCTTGTAGGCTTTTATAACCTTTGCCAGATCCGCCACATATATATTAAATAATGTGGGGCTTAGCGAGGATCCCTGAGGAACCCCGCAAGGAAGAACAAAAGTGGGTGAGTAGAAATTACCCAACTTAACCGTTTGAGTTCGGTTGGCAAGAAATGAGGCGATGAGATTCTTTGCGAGATGAGTTACCCCCATGGATGCGACACGGTCGACCAAGATGGAATGGTCGACCGTGTCGAAGGCGGCGGAAAGGTCAAGGAGCACCAAGACCGCCGCCCCCCCCTGATCCATGATGGTCCTAATCTCATCCGATGCTTTTATCAAGGCCGTTTCGGTGCCATGAAATTTCCTGAATCCGAACTGCGTATCATCCAACAAGTTATGGTGGTCAATGAATTCGGAAAGTTGCAGGTTCATCGCTGACTCAAATATTTTGGCTGGAAACGGTAGTCAAGCAATAGGCCTGTAACTTGCTGATTCGGCGGGATCTAAAGAGGGTTTTTTAAGTAATGGTTTAATAGCTGCCTTTTTCCAAATTTCCGGATAAATACCAGATTGAAAAATGGAGTTACAGAGGTCCGTTAGAGACGGTGCTATGACCTCAGTGAGAGTGTTCAATATCGCGGGGGGGCAAGGGTCAAAAGGAGAGCCGGACTTGATGGAAGAGACCAGCCTACCGATATATTCAGATGAAACAGGAAGAAAATTGGTTAACATAGGTGTATGAGAGGGAAGATCAGGGGCAACAGGACGTGTAGGAAGGGAAAATGACGAATAAATCGTAGAGACCTTGGAAAAAAAGAAAGTAGCCAGCGCATTGCACAGGACTTGGGAGGGTTCTATCGGAGGACCTGTAGGTGGATTGGACAGGATGTCAACAACCTGATACAGCTTTTTGGCTGAATTTTGAGCTAATTCAATTTGGGCCAGAAAGAAACTACTTTTGCATCTTACAATGGATTTTTTATATAGTGCAAGAGCATCTTTATAAGTCTGCCTGTCGACAGGGTTGTAATGCTTTCGCCAACGCCTTTCTAGGTTCCTACAGTATTGACGCTGTAAGCGAAGATCCTCCGTGAACCATGGAGCAGAAGGTGATATCCTATTAGAGATAAAAGATTTCACCGGAACCACACGGTTCACTGCATCAGAAATCCAATCCTGATATCTGCTGGACGTTTCGCTGGGATTAGAGGAGACCTCATACCGGGAGTCCGCCAGAGTCTGGGAGAGAAGTGAGTGATCCAAGTTATTCCAGGCTCTAGTATGGACAAAAGTACGGGGCGGGATTTTGGAGGCGTTACGGTTATTAACTAGAATAGTAAAAATTACTGCGGAATGGTCCGACCATACCACAGAAATAACCGAAGAAAAGGAAAGCTTAGGATTGTTAGTGAACAGCCCATCAAGCGTGTGTCCAGCTTGATGTGTAGGAACATCGACCAGTTGCGATAGACCGGCCACGTATAGGTCCGCTATTAGTTGGGCGGTGTCTTTATCCCCTAGGTCCTCTAAATGGAAATTAAAATCTCCTAATATAGTAAAATCCGGATGAGTTATGGAAAATTCTTGAAATTCTTCAAGGGCCTGAAGGAAGCGCGAGTGTGGGCCGGGGGGACGATATAACAGAATCCCTTTAAAGGCCTGATTATGATTAAGTAAAATGGAAAAGAGAAGCGCTTCACAGTCTTGTCGACTTATAGGGTCAATCTTGACTCTTAAGTCAGCTTTATAAATTATGGCTAAGCCACCTCCTCTCCCTGTAGTTCTGTCCTGTTTCACCACGCAATATCCCTCCGGGGTGGCAGAACAGAAATCCGGGCCTGAAGAAGCATCTCCCCATGATTCTGTGATGAACAGAATATCAAGCTCCTGAGATACAATAAGTTCCCTTATTTCCCAGCAGTGACTAGGGAGAGAGCGAGCGTTAATGAGAGCTACATGAATATGGCGTGTAGATCCTGGGCCAGGAGTGTACTTTAAAGGGAAAGGAGGGGAAAGTGCAAAATTACAGCCTGGGCATGTGGCAGGTAAGGAGGATGGGGAGGGAACAAGGGGTAAAAGCACACACCGATTACTAGACGCCCCTGAACTAAACTCCCTCAGCTGAGAAGCGGAGTATCGTATCCTGGTGCTCTGAAGCCCTAAATCAGCATGGCCAGGGGGTATGGCCCTAGGCCGGGAGCAGGTGCGGACGGGCACAGACGGGCTCGCCTTTGGCGAGCCTTCGGCGCGCCCGTGGCGCGCCCGCTGCACGCGTCCGCTACGCGTTCGCGTCATCGGCTACTAATGATGCCGAGTGCGAGTCACGTGAGGGGGGGAGTGTCTGCAGCAGCTGAAGCTGTGACCTGCCTTACGTAAATGGGCTAAGGAGCATTGAACACAGCTCCGGATACTGAACGAGTCAGACGGCGATTTTAAAACACACACAGAGTTAAAAATATATTGCTAATCACACAATTCACAGTTCACAGTTCCCCAACCAATTTCCCAAAATACCAAGGACTATGTCAGAGGCAGTCCGCTACGCGTTCGCGTCATCGGCTACTAATGATGCCGAGTGCGAGTCACGTGAGGAGGGGAGTGTCTGCAGCAGCTGAAGCTGTGACCTGCCTTACGTAAATGGGCTAAGGAGCATTGAACACAGCTCCAGATACTGAACGAGTCAGACGGCGATTTTGAAACACACACAGAGTTAAAAATATATTGCTAATCACACAATTCACAGTTCACAGTTCCCCAACCAATTTCCCAAAATACCAAGGACTATGTCAGAGGCAGTCCGCTACGCCTTCGCGTCATCGGCTACTAATGATGCCGAGTGCGAGTCACGTGAGGGAGGGAGTGTCTGCAGCAGCTGAAGCTGTGACCTGCCTTACGTAAGTGGGCTAAGGAGCATTGAACACAGCTCCGGATACTGAACGAGTCAGACGGCGATTTTAAAACACACACAGAGTTAAAAATATATTGCTAATCACACAATTCACAGTTCACAGTTCCCCAACCAATTTCCCAAAATACCAAGGACTATGTCAGAGGCAGTCCACTACGCGTTCGCGTCATCGGCTACTAATGATGCCGAGTGCGAGTCACGTGAGGGGGGGAGTGTCTGCAGCAGCTGAAGCTGTGACCTGCCTTACGTAAATGGGCTAAGGAGCATTGAACACAGCTCCGGATATTGAACGAGTCAGACGGCGATTTTAAAACACACACAGAGTTAAAAATATATTGCTAATCACACAATTCACAGTTCACAGTTCCCCAACCAATTTCCCAAAATACCAAGGACTATGTCATAGTTGCCCCCAACTTTTTGCTGATGTTTGGGGGGGCGCTAGAGGGCGCACAGCGGCATGGCTGACTCTTGAGGCAGCTCCGCCGGTCAGGCCAAGTCCGCGGCAAACAAGATGGAGTTGCGGATCGCACCTTTGCGATAAAATGAACTCGAATACATCGGAGATATTGGGGCAGAGTTTGCTGGAGTTTTAAGCCTGGTGGCTCACGGAGGACGATGTTCTGGGCGATTTTGTGACTCATTCTGTCCACAGGCGGATCGGCAGCCCAAAATGGCGGCGCCCTGCGGCGCGGCGATTCTGCCCCCAAAAGCGGCTGGAGTGGCTTAAATGCGGGCCACGGCAGGACAGACCGACCCCTACAGGATGAACGGCGTGAGGGTGGCGAGCGCTACCGCCTAAATGGCCAAATCACAGGTCGGAATAGCTTCGTGATCGCGACAGGGGGATTATGGTGCCTGACCCCAAAATGGCGGCGGAACGCCAGAGATGGAATCCAGGCTGGGGGCTCCCACACGCGCAGACGGTCTAGGTGGTGTATGGCACAAAGTGTCTGTGGACTGCTGGTGAGATCGGGGAGATCGTTTTGAATATTGGAGCCGGAGGCTGCGCTGTTCGCAGGTGCCCACTTCGCTGCACGTGCGCTCCGTGACATGTGCGATTGTGCTATCGCCCGGTGTGGTGCCTCCGAGGGTGTGAAAGAACGTCCCTGGTCCTGATTGCTGCTGCAACTAAATGCGGGCCACCGCTGAAGGCTGTGAGGTCACACTAGCGATACCGTGGCGAGCGCTGGGAAGAGTGGCGGTGTTGGATGGCTTCGCGGTGGGCGGCCCCGCTGATGCATTGGCGCTAGTCGGTGGCGTAGGCCCTCTGGGGACATTGTGCTGACTGGTGCTGCTGACTGGTGGGCCCGCAGATTCATCGGAAGAGTTGTGCCCATGGGCGGCACGACGTGTGGGGCGCCCTCTTGGCTATGATTCTGATGACGAATGCAGTGAGGTGCTGAGAGGTGACGAGGCAACCTGACGAGGGGGGTCAACGGCTACCAGGCTTTGTAGAGGTCCACGGCTTCCACTTTCAAAATGGGCAAATCGGACAAGCAGCAGCCGAAGTTATCTTTTGAGGCAAAGCGCCCCACGAAACATGCATCGGGGCCCTCGGATGCCGGATCGGAGGAGGGAGCAGAGGAAGATCCACCAATGGCGAAGATCCTCAAGGCTATACAGCACAGTTTACAAGACATCAATGGCAAACTGGACTCCTTAACAAATAGGGTGGATAATATCTCAACAAAGTTGGATAAGCAAAGCGAGCGGCGGAATGAAGCGGAGAAACGTATTTCAACCGTGGAGGATGAATCGCAAAGTACAGCGCGAAAATGTGCGGATATGGAGAAAATGGTTGAGACCCTAAATAAAAAGGTGGAGGACCTAGAAGCGAGGTCTCGACGCAACAACATAAGAATTGCGGGGATTCCAGAATCCACCAATACAGGGCGAATGGAGGCATTCGTGGAGGGCCTGCTGCGGGATGTTTTCGACGCTCCTCAACTATCGTCGGTCCTTATAGTGGAACGTGCCCATAGAACACTGGCGCCAAGGCCCCCTCCGGGTGCCCCACCAAGACCTATAGTGGGTCGACTCCTGAATTATCGAGACCGAGATGCAATATTGCGTATGGCACGCGAAAAGCAGCGAGTGACCTATCAAGGTAACGAATTGTCTTTCTTTCCGGATTTCACAATGGCGGTGCAGCTGGCACGAAAGGACTTCAACCCTGCGAAACAAAAGTTGAGGGAGCTGGGGGTGGAGTACTCAATGCTGTACACGGCGCGGCTTCGGGTGACGCACGATGGTAAGATGATGATTCTCCACTCTCCAAAGGCTGCTCATGATTTTCTCAAGAAACTGTCTGGCCAGCGCAGAGAGCGTAAACAGGCGACGCAGAATCGTGACTCTGAGTGAGACGCACCGGAGTGCTGTTCTAGGATGGGGCGGTGTTGGCCGCACCGTGCGATTGTGCCCAACACACACAAGGGACAGGTAAGACACGACCTAAGTATTCCCTCTGGCGGGGGATTCATGCGGGATTGCCTTGCCCTGGATCATCTCCGGGAGACTGGTTTAGTGCTGCTGGAGGAACTGGAGCTGAAATAGCGTACCCCATCACTGGACGAGAAATGTCTGTCTATTGCTTCCCCCCGCTGCCAGAACTGGGATTATATGCGCAATAAAGATATGTTGCGTTATACAGATGCTGTAAACTGAGGCACAGTGCGGTGGACTTCGCTGGAATGTGGTGTGGGGGGCGGGGAATTGGTCACCTGCTATCGGTTGTGATGGGGGTGGGACTCAATTATTCTAAATGGTCTCAGGTGGCTCAGTACGATTGGTTCCCTTTGTGTTTTAACATATATCGGAAAAATTTTGGCCAGGCGTCTGGTGGGCTCAAGGGGCCGGACTGTTAACGTGGGCTTTTAGATCCACGTATATATTGCGTACCTGACCACATCCATGTTGTTGGATGAAGATGTGTGCCCTCGGTGGTACCCTCATGCGGGTGCTCCCCTTCACATGTTCTCTTTTGGAATGATGTTTTCTTCGTTAGGGATGTGGCTTTGGCAAAGTTGGGGTGCTGAAGTGGGTGGGGGGAAGATGGGGTTGGGGACTGTTAGCCAGACTGTGGTGAGTAGGATACAGAATACAGTGGTGTCAAGACAATTTTCTGTGGGTGAATACCAGTATGTTATAAAGTCGCAGACAATATACCTTCATAATCGGATACTAGGAGATAGTATGGTATGTGCACATGCTTGCCGATAGCGTTCGTCCAGCCCATCTTAATCTTTTGACATGGAACGTGAGAGGGCTCAACAACCCCAAAAAAATTAGGCAAGTGTTTGCCTATTTAGATAGGCTACATATCGATATAGCACTTCTTCAGGAAACTCACATTGCCCCTGATGCTCGGTGTACTATTGGAAGTAAATGGGTGGAGGCCATACACAAGTAGTCATACTCATCTTATTCTAGAGGGGTACTCATATTAGTTAAAAAAGGGACGCAATTCCAGGTAGACAGCGAGATGCGAGATGAGGTGGGACGGTATGTTATCATAACAGGTAGACTCCGAGGTCAGCGTATAGCTTTAGTTAACACCTATGCCCCGAATGTGGATGATCCCGATTTCTTCAGAGCGGTATGGCGTAAATTGCGTGAGCTAAAAGGTATGACCATATTTTGGGGTGGAGATCTGAATGCTGCACTGTGTGACGCTATGGATAGATCAGGTACCGCTAGAGAGCCACATCAGAGGGCGGTGGCAGTCATACACGACATTATGAAGGAGGAGGGGCTGCTTGATATTTGGCGCACCCGCCACCCGGGCAAAGGGGAGGCCACACACGTTACGGCGGCTCATAGTAGCTGGTCTCGCATAGACTATTGGTTGGGGACACATGACGCCCTCCTGTGGACGAGAGATGTGACTCACGTCCCTAGAACACTCTCCGATCATAACCCGGTGCGGTTGACAATCACTATTCCGTGCTATATACCGCCGCCATACAGTTGGAGGTTTAATTCCAAAGCGTTGCTGGATTCCGTGTTCACAGACACTATAGGTAAGGCCATAACTGAGTATTTTGATTTGAACACACCTAGCACTGATGACACTGGCCTACTTTGGGAAGCTTTCAAAGTAACGATTCGGAGAGTGTGCATTAGTACTAGTGCAGGAATATTAAAAGATATCCGGGAACAGCTACGTAAACGAGAAAACATACTGAAGGCGCTAGAACGTGACTATGAGAGAACACAAGATGTTAAAATACTGGGAGATATTAGGTCCGTCCTATCCGAATACCAGTCATATGCGGAGGATGAATTGAAGTACCTCACGAAGCGTCAAGTGGCGCGCAACTATGGAGAGGGTGGCAGGCCGGGTAGGGTACTGGCAGACAGAATAAGGGCTGGTAGGCCACAGCACACGGTACTGGCGATTAGGGATCAGCAAGGGGGTCTACAACAAGACGCACAGGGGATCTTGGGAGAATTTACTAGAACGTATGGGGAGTTATATGCCACGAGACTCACAGCAGGGGAGGCTGAAATATTGGAATACTTAGATGACATCACACTAGCATGGCTGTCGGATACGCAACGCGGTTATTTATCCTTGCCTATTACTGTGGAGGAGGTACTGGCGGTTATCAAGTCTCTCCCCAACGGAAAAGCCCCAGGGCCCGATGGCTATACGGGCGAATTCTACAAGGCGTTTGCAGACCAATTGGCACCCCATCTGGTCGCCATGTACGGAGGCGCACATGACCAGACATCATTGCCGCCCACATTGAGAGAGGCAATGCTGGTGGCGCTGCTAAAACCTGGCAAGGACCCGGAGAGCTGTGATTCATACCGGCCGCTCTCACTTATCAATGTAGATACTAAAATATTGGCCAAACTACTGGCTACGAGACTGCAACCCTTAATGACGCGGCTGGGACTCCCGGATCAGTCTGGGTTCATCCCGGCCAGATCTACATCGCATAACACAAGGACGCTGTTCGCATTAGCTCATTATCTAATACCTGACACTAAAGCGGTGGCTGTGCTTCTTGATGCGGCGAAAGCCTTTGATTCCATAGAGTGGCCGTATTTAACTGCTGTTCTAGGTCGCATGGGATTTCCGCTAAGGTTCTTACGGTGGGTACAGACACTTTATGCTAACCCTACAGCACGAATCAGAGTAAATGGTTACGTTTCCGATGCCTTTCAAATCCATAGAGGGACAAGGCAAGGTTGCCCGCTGTCTCCCTTATTATTCGCTCTGGCCCTTGAGCCTTTGGCCTGTAAGATACGACAGGGACATCACTATTCGGCGCTGCAGTTCCCGCAACGGCCGTTACATATATCACTTTACGCAGATGACATGATGTTGTATGTGCGGGATCCTGAGGCAAACCTGGCTCCCCTGCTGAGGGAATACATTAGATTCGGGCAACAGTCGGGATTGAGTATTAACTGGTCCAAGTCTCTGAGAATACCACTGACCGACTCCACGGCCCAGCACACGACTGAGTTTCCATTGGAGTGGCAGTCCGAGCCGGTCAAATACCTGGGGGTCTGGTTCCATCGGGATCCGGAGGTGGTGATTCGATACAACTACGGCAGGGCTCTGGATGCCATGGATGACAAAGTGAGACGCTGGATCCAGCTGCCTATGACATTAGCTGACCGCCTAGCCTTGGTAACAAGCATTTGCAATGCAATAGGTCTCGCATTTGCAAAAGTTTAAGCTATTGGCATTGTTCATGACAATGCCTTTTTTTATCTATCTTATAAAACAAACACATAAATAAATGCCATTATCATTTACAATGCCAATAGCTAGTGTTGCATTATTATTAGCAATGCCAACTGCTCACACTTGTATAATGCGAGACCTATTGCATTAAAACAAGTAATATCATACCTACAAGTCAGAACTATTGGCTTTGTCAGTGGTTGTTAGTTGCCTAAAATGAATAAGCAGCAACTGTGGCTTGTGTATAACATTGAAAAAGCTTCCACTTATAGCCCTGGTGATACCACGACAATGTTGTGCTCCTGAGTGTCAAAAAGAAAAGGGAAATCGAAAGAGAAACAGAAAATGACTCTCTTTAAAGGATTTCCCTGCCCCTACAACGCTCGACTGGCATGATGTTATGTCTTAACTTCTCTACTTGTGAGAAGTGAGCAGTGTGAGCGTGCGCACATCGATGCGCATGCTGTCATTGCAGTCCGGAAAAAAACGGACCGCCTGTGCCAGAGCCCGATAGAGACTCGCATTGAGGCCTCCTCTAATAAAACTGCCAGTTTTCAGCACCTGTGAGACCCGTCCCACTTAAAGCCCTGATCAGTTGTAAGGCAAAAAGAAACAATAGGTCTCGCATTTGCGAAAGTTAGAGCTATTGGTATTGTAAATTACAATGCTTTTATCTATGTGTTTTTGTGTTTAGTGTAGTGGATGTATGTGGTTTGAAGTGGAAATATGTGAGTTGAATTGAATTGATAGTTTAAATACGTCTGGGAGGTAACTGGAGATCCCAAATGCGACACCTCACCCGATGCGAGAAAGTACCAAAATGGTTACTGTTAAAATTAACTTCACCTAAATTTGAGGGTACTAAGGCACCTTGGACACCGGATTACAAAGACATTCAACATTAAATGCACAGTGAGCTTAAGACAACTACACCTCTCTTGTAGGAGTGTGCCTGTGGCTGTGAACATTGACATCAGCATTGCGCATTGGTTTTTATGAGGGATGTCGAAAATGCACAATAGTTAAGAGAATCAAACACTTCATTACCAAGAGTAAGCAGCTAAACCCGTCACATTCTGCAGGATTGGAATGTATACATTTTCAGGTGGAATGACCTGTCTTGCACAGTATTTACTTTCTACAAGTTCCACTGTGTGACACAGGAATACTGGCTCCATTTTCTTTTTTGTGCAGGACAAAACATGCAAATTGAACCAATCACATACATTATGATTGCAGGCACCTGTGTGCAATCGCTGAAGACTTGCATGTATGACTAATCGACAGATCTACCCACTACTGCACACAACGCTTGGGTGAACTTAGCACCATCCGAGATACAGGGAAGAATACTGCAGTGAAAGTGTGAATTTGTCACCGACCGCGGGCAGATGAAGCATAAATCTAACAGCAGAACAAATGCAACATACACTCTCTCTAGTACTGTCCTCTAATCCTGCACTTGCCTGATGCACTGACTTGTGCACCTCACTAAACACACTACTAATTTATCGAACCCACATGTTACAAGTGAAGGATGATCATAGAGAAAGCAAGTGACCCAATACACCACATCATTGCTCGACACAAACTGCATGTGAACAGCTCCTACTACAAAGCGTACCAGCACGCCTGCCATAGCCCTGGAAGTTATTATTGCGGCCTGCATTTCGTCCTATGAACATTCGATTGACTAGTCAAGCTTTGTCCGCATGTTTTCAGGGCACAGACGACCTGCTATTTGTCGTCTGGTAAAACTCAAAGACACAATTACATTTTACAATAGAGCAGTGTATTTAGCGCCAATGCCGCACATGCCTTTCCTTGTTATCCTAAATGTCAAGCTCTAGCACTGGGATGGCCGCTGCAGTGGACAAGCTGCGGACCGGGTGAGGCAGACGGGTGAGCCTGGAGGTAAGTCCCACGAGGCCTGCGCGGAGCATGGTTGGACCACTGGAGTAGGAGTTTGCCCTTTGTGTGAAAGGCTGCACTCTGTTCAGAGAATAAACACAAAGGGGAGTGGTGGGCGTGTAAGGGCAGAGTCAGCACAGTGAAGTTTGGGGGATGAATATGAAAGCAACATGGGGTTGGGAGGGGGCATGAATAGGAAAAGAATACAGAGAGGGCCGTTGGGACGTGAAGGGAACATGGAGAACGTGGGAGGAGAGGAGGCAATGGGGACAAGCACACATGCACTGGCAGAGACATTGCTCGGTCTCCAGCCGGGAGGAAGCGCTGGCGTCCGATGAAGGGAAACACTGTGTTGTGCTTTGATAGTGGTGGGCGTGGGAAGCAAAAAAAATTCATTACCTAGGACTTTATTGGCGACACTACAGATCAGCATTTTTCATCCTTAAAAGACAGCAATAATGGCATCCAAAATAGGCAGCACTGAATGGAAACATGAAGAGGAATGAGACTAGAGAAGAACGTGTTAAGATGTAAAAAGACATTGGAAAAGGCAAAAAATCGGAGGAGCAGTAAGGTCAAAGGAAGCTGGGATGAAAGAGGATGCAGAGACGGGACTCGAAAAAGTAGTAAACAGAGAAATACATGGAATACATGGAAAAAGGAGTACAAGAAAAAGACGTGTGAACGAGGTAAACGAGAGATGAGAATGTAAAGAATGAGGAAAGGGAAGAGGACAAGGTGAGCTGATGAGGATGCAAAGGTGAAGCGATGTACAGTACTGCATGGACTGGAGTGAAAAGAGAAACAAGCTATGGCAACTTTTGCGGCCGCGAAAGGGAAAGTGATCGCAATCGCGATTACGATCGCGTGCAACGGAGGGCGCGCGTGCAAGTTCACGTGCACTGTAGCTTTAGGCCATGGCAGCACTTTGAAAAAGCCTGTTTACAAAATGTCTCGGCCAGATCAGCGCAAGCGCTGGATCAGCCGAGACCTAAAAATGGTTGTGTTGCCGAAATTTTTATATCTGTTTGCTAATATCCCGATCACGCCTCCCGCGCAGGTTTTTAAGCGAATCACTGCGATGGTGACCAAACTGGTATGGGCTGGCAAGCATGCCCGCATCAAATTGCATACATTAACGCTACCTTATGTACACGGGGGGTTCACAGTGCCGGACTTTCTATTGTATTTTCTGTGTGCGCAGGCGCAATTTGCGCACTATTGGTATCATAGGGTCCCATACCTTACGCATGTAGCAATAGAGGAGGGGGATGCACTCCCAATTCCACTGAAAGCCATTATCACACATCGCAGGCCTCCACTCCATAGCCGAGACATCAACACAATAGATACAACAATTGCGGCATGGCGCAAAATGGGGAGATTGGCGGGCAAATATCCATTATATGCGCAAGCACTACCGCTGTTACATCACCCTGAGTTAACCGTCACACATGAGCAGGTGGGTCTGAAACAGTTGCAACAGGCAGGTATCGACACAATGGGGGATCTTTATAGTAATGGTGTGTTTAAAACGCTTACTGATCTCACATATATTAGTAACCAAACAACTTTATTTCGCTTCACATACTATAGACTGCAAAATGCGATCAAGTCACTGTACCCCTCTTACCCGGAGGAGCCGCCTCAGATGTCCACGCTACAATGGGTGCTCACTACACCTAACAATCAACATATGGTATCCAACTTGTACAGTAAACTACAGGCCGATATAGGTGGCAAGACAACTAAGGCAATGGAAAAATGGAGTGAGGCTTTAGAGGTCCCTCTAACAGAGGAAGACTGGAATGCGGCGTGCGCTCTCACTGGCATGATTGCACCTAATGGGAATCTAAAAATGGTACACTTTAAATATCTCCACCAAACATATTATACGCCGGCTAGGCTGTGTGCGTATGGTCTCAGAGCAGATGCGACCTGTCGACGTTGCGGGGCGGAGGGTGCTGACTTCCTGCATCTGGCGTGGGGCTGTGTGGCGGTGCAGGAATCCTGGCTTACTGTACCACAATGCTAGGTAAAATGGTGGGCGGTATTATCGATTGTACAGTTCGCACATGTCTGTTGGGTATTGATCTGAATATGCAGGCTAGTAGGCGCAAATTTTGTACTGTCGCGTTACTGGTGGCAAAACGTAGAGTCTCCCTGTGTTGGGATAGTAAGGTCCGTCCAACGACCCGGCAGTGGCTTATCGACCTGACATACAGTAGGGACATGCTTCAAACATACGCCGAGGAGCTACCGCCCAGGGCCAAGCCTAAAGCTGGTCGTACCTCACGGACTATCTGCAAGTGAACACTGTGGATTAATGCCTGGATGTGCGTTACTGGACTATAGGTGAAAATACTGGCTCTTTGGAAATTTTACAGACACTATGGAATGTGTGTTACAATGCTACAGTCTGGGGTGTTACTTGTTATGGTTGAATAATGTATAACCTTGAAATGTCAATAAAAAAATAAAAAAATAAAATAAAAACTTTTTGCTGATGTTTTGACTGTTTTATGACACTAGCCAGGCTGTGGCCCTGCTATCCAGGACCCCAGCCTATCTGCTTCTTCTCTAAACTGATGTGAGTACCCTAGGTACCTACCAATTGGATACTGACGACACCCTGTCAGCCCCTTGTAGATGGTACCCTAGGTACCCAGGGCATGGGTCCCTCAGAGGCATACCAGAGGCTGCAGCACTTATTGTGCCACCCCTGGGACAGCCATACAAACTGACACCACCAGACCACTACTGTAGTCTGGGTAAGGTGGTGCTTGCACCCCTTACAGGGACATAGGTATCCTGTATCCCACTTAAGTTAATACAACACATATATCCTCATAGGTCACCCCTAAAGCAGGCCTTGCTAATCCTACAAGCCAGGGTGCTGAGATATGTGTGAGGGGGATACCCTATCCTGATTAGGGCCCCTCTTCAACCTTCGTAAAAACTATTGCTGGGTTGTTTGTAGTGCAGCCATACCATATACTCTTAACCACATTATAAGTAATCGCGATAGCGTGATAACTTGAGAGTGGCTGCACAGAACCATGTTGTGTTTGGTGTCAAACATGTAGGAATCATACCCCCAATCCAGCCATAGGAGTGAGGGCATGATTCCCCCCTGCTAGAGGGGTGATATGGTAAAAGCGGCATTTTTAGACACCAATTTAAAAGTGCACACGTAGTACAAAATGGATGCAACCCGCCACCCACACGACTCTAGCTGCCTGTTGCTGGGCAGAACTCCAGCCACAGCAGCTGGACAATAGGGATCTTGTTGCAGGGAGGTGCTCCCACCTCCCCAGACAGACTATGTGGATTGGAACTGGGTGGGTGCACCATAGGATGTCTTTCAGACTTGCACGTAGGCTTCTCCAGTGCCTACTTCTGCATACACCGCCTCAAACCGGTTCAGGGGCATCCTGTCCCCTGCCCAGGCGGGAAACCACACAAAGGGGAGAGGGTGTAGCCACCCTTTCCCACCTTAACTCTCATTGGTGGGCTCTGATCTGGACACTCCCCTAATCTTTGGATAAAGGTGAATACAGGGTCTCCAGAGCCTCAGATTATTCTTGGACTTCACAGACTTGAACTTCAACTTTCTGCCGCACAGGTAAAGGAAGAAATCTCCCTTGGGGTAAAGGAGTTACCCCCCTGCTTGGCAGGCACCTGAAACACTGCAAGTGACCTGGTTGGAACCTCGCTGCTCCTGCGGACATCGACAACTCTTTCCTACCTTGAGGTAGGTTTTCAAGCATCCCAGAGGCCAGTGAGTGTGCACAGCAAAGCTCAGCACCGTGGACCCCGTGGGTGCCGAGATCCCCAATATCCCAGGACACCAGCCACCTCTTGCACAGCACCTGACCCTGACAAGTGGGGATGTTGAGCTTTGGCCCATTATTGAGCCAACCTCTCAGCATTATTTGTGCCAAAGATCGACACCCTAGCCCATTCCGGTGACCCATGGGCGCATCTTTACGCACACCAAATTGCTGCCTCCCGCGGTCCCTTTTTTCTCGACTGGTGGGCCCTAGCGGAGGTCAATCTTCACTTCCAAGAGTTCCCCTGGTTGCTCCAGGCCTGTTCTTTGGTCTCCTCACTGAAGACTTTGCTCAGATCTTGTGGGTCTGCACCAGTAGCTGTTTTATGTTTCTTGCGTGGGTTGCAGTTGCCAAGGCTTAGTGTATCCAATCCGGAAACTAACATAGCAGCTACCCTCATCCTTTATGGGACAGTCACCCTCCAGAAGCTGGCCTTCCTTAACGCCTCCTGGACCCCGTGGCTGACGATCCAAGCTACACCTCCTCCACCTGGAAGCACCCGACATTGAAGGGCTCCTTCTCCTGAGCCTCCTGGTCACTGTGCCGTGACCCAGACTCTGTCCCCTCTGCTTTAAGGTCCTTCTCCTCAAGATCTACATTTTCAATCTTCACGACATCGACAACGCTTCTTGCTAGCAGCAGTTCTTCACGTTTTGCCATTGATAATCAGCCCGCAACCCGACATCGAAAACGACCTATGCACCCGGCTTCCCTGGGGCAGGTAACAGTGGTACCTCGGTACTCTCGTGGGTGTGGGCCCTTCAAAAGCCTAACTCTAAAGTATTGAACTTGAACTCCTGCTAGAAGTGTTTTTAATCTTGTAAAGTTCAACCGCGACATTCTCTATAGGCTTTAATAGAGATCCCAACAGTAGCTTCTGCCACTGCACGTGTCTCCCGTGGGTCCCCTTCCTCACTACCTTGGGTGGTTTCACAAGGGGCCAGCGACCCTAAATGCCCTAGGCATTGTCTGTAGAATTGTCGTGGTTCTTATACCACTTTTTTGATATATGGTTTGGTCCCTCCCTGGGGCCCTATGATTCCAGTGCTATTTATTGTAACTATCAATGCTTGTTTGAATTGTATCTTTACCTCCAGCCTCATTAAGAGACTAGTGGGATTATTCTTAGAATAAATACATATATTTTATATATATACCTGTGTGGAATACTCTTTCATTTGGTCATTCAAGAGGTTATCTATGGTAAAACAATGAGCTTAACACTCCTTCAAGACTTAGCCTGAAGGCTGCTCTCCACAGCTACCACTAGGATAGCTTTCTTTAAAGGTTGTCTTTAACCTATCACCATAAGAGTCGAATTGGACTGGTGCAAGGTGTCCCCTATAACTAGTGGACAGCATATGCCAGGCCAACTTCTCACAATACTACTCATCACCTCCGATAAAAATCTGACACTGATTAATTATTCCATATAATGAGTCTTTTGGGAATAACATGAGGATTTTGGTGCATAATATGCAGTGGCGGCCGGCATGGTTCGTGGGTGGCGGGCGGGTGCAGGGTTAGGAGGGGCGCTATCGAAAAGAAAAATATAATAAAAGAACACTTACCTTGCTGCACCGGCTCCCGCATTTCTCCTCTTTTCGTCATGCAAGCGCAGGATGTACATCCAGGCTCCCCGACCAATCACAATGCCTCAATGCAGTGTTGTGATTAGTGAGTGTTAGACCTGGCACCTTGGCGTGGGTCTCCCTTCCATTTTCCGCTGTTGCCTCATGTATTTTTTGCTGGTGTTAGTTGCTCAGGGCACTGTGCCACTGCTGTCCAGTGAAACAGTGCAAGTGCTCCCTATTGTAAATTAATGTATGATTTGTGATTCCTTAATTGGTTGGTTTGGTTTACCTGTCAGACCCTAGTACAGTGCACCAGGAGTGCCCAGGGCTTGTAATCCAAATGCTGCTGGTGGGCTTGCAGCACTGGTTGTGCCACCCACTGAAGCAACTTGTAAACGTGTGTCTAAGGTCTGCCATTGCAGAGCCTGCATGCAGCCTGGTACTGTCATGCTGACTGGGCAAGTGCACCCACTTGCCAGTCCCTAACCCTTCCCTTTTCTTCATATCAGACACCCCTATGGTAGGCCCAAGGGCAGGGTGCATTGTAAGGATAAGGTAGGACATGCCCTGGTGTGTATGGCATGTTCTAATAGTGAATTACAGCCATTTTCGTTTTTCACTATTGCAAGGCTATCTGTTCTCCATAGGCCAGAATGGGCAGTTTGGTTATTACATTTTATAATCCTAACTGACTCAGGGAACATGGTTGAAATTCGAATTTAGTATGCCTAAACTCAGGATGATAAAATACATCTTTTAGTGAAGTTGGTTTTAACATTCTGTGTTTGAAAATGCCACTTTTAGAAAGTAGGCATTTTCTTGTCTAACCATTCAAACCTGCCTCTGCTAGGCTGTGTATTCCTTTGTCTGGTTTCTTTGAGTGACAGGGCTGGGGAATTCCAGGAGACAGGGTGAGGTGTCCCAGTGGTGAATAGAGAGATCTGCATCCAGATGGGTGGGAGGAGTTACACCTGGGACCTGAATAGGGCTGTGCCTGCCTTCCACAATGCTGGCTCCACCTCCTGGGGAGTGGCTGATGTCTCTGCCCTGCACAGTGAATGAAGAGAAGGAATCCTGTCAAGTTCTCCAGGGCTGTACTTGCCTTCCACATTGCTGGCTCCACCTCCTGTGAGGCGGCTGATGTTTCTGCCCTACACTGTGAAAGGAAAGGAGAAGTCTGGTAAACAGAGTGCTCAGGAACTGGTTTGGACTGGGCAAAGGTCCCTCTGCCCTCAGAGGACAAAGGATTTTGGGGTATACGTATTGGGACCCTGATCCCAAGAATTTAGATCACTTTGGGAAAACAAGAAGAACCTCTGCTGAGGGAGGAACTAGAAGAAGCTGAGGAGGAAACTATCCCTGAACCTGGGGGATTTGCCTGCAGTGGTTGCCTTACTTCCAAAGAGAGGAGAAAGGAACTTTGTGTGTACTTTTGCTCAACTTGTGAAGGATCTCCAAGGTCTTGGAAAAGAGCTTGCCTCCTGCTGAAGTCTCAGGAACAACAGACTTCACCCCCAGCTCCCCAGAGTTATTTGGAAGTGTCTGCTGCTGTTGTTGGGCCTTCTGAGGGACTGCGTGTCGCAAAGAGCTGGAGGCGCGACTCAAGAAGGAGAAGCGTGCCATAGTCGGAGCTGTTGTCATCGCATCTCGTAAAGTGTTTCGCAGCTGCAGCATCGCATCGAGCGGAAGCGTCTCGCATCATCCAGGAAGTGTCTCGCAACGCCGAAGAAGCGTGTCGCCATCGCAGCCATCGAAGCTGACTCATTGCACCGCATCAAGAGATGAGTCTCGCATCGAGGAAGAAGCGTGTCGCCATCGCAGCCATCATAGTTGTCGCATTGCACCGCATCAAGAAAAGTGCCTCGCATCCACAGAGAAGCGTGCCGCCGTCGGAGCTGCTGTCGTTGCATCGCGTAAAGGGATGTTGCCACTGCAACATCGCATCGAGCGGAAGCATCTTGCAAACGTCGTAGAAGAGTGCCGCTGGCAAGGCCGCTGTCATCGCATTGCGTAGAGGGTGTCGCCGCTGCAGCTGAAGCATCGAGTCGAGTCTTCTCGCAACATCGGAGAAGCGTGCCGCATCTGGAAGATCTTCACGTCTTTATTTCTTTGCACCATAATTTTCATCGCATCTAAAGTAACCGTATTGTGTATTTTTGTTGTTTACTGGTCTTGTGGTAAATCTATATAAAGAATACTTATTTTTGATAAAACCTGTGTGGTGTCTATTTGTAGTGTTGTCACTTGGTTACTGTATGTGTTCACAAATGCTTTACACACTGCCTCTGAGATAAGCCTGTCTGCTCGTGCCAAGCTACCAAGGGGTTGAGCAGGGGTTATTTTAGGAGTGTACCCCCTTACCCTGACTAGAGGCGAGGGTCCCTATTTGTCACAAGTGCATACCTGTGCCAACTAGAGACCCCCAAGTCTAATAGTGAGCAACCAGGTTCCACTGACCAATCACAACTCTGCAACGCAGCATTGTGATTGGTTTTGAGCATCCTGGTTGGACGCTCAACCAAGGAATGTGGACCTGGGTTGTTCTCCACGCAGGCTGTAATGCAGCCTGCAAGGAGAAGGGGAAAGTGTGCATGACTGGTTTGGGTGGCCCGAGAGGGCTGACCAAACAGTCATAGCACACTTAGGGGTGGGCAAACCACTCCCCCCCTTCCCTGCCATGCCCCGAGTGCGGCCCCGGCCACCCACCCACCCGCAAAGAGGCAGGAAAAATAAAATGATAATAACTCTAAGTTATTATCATTTTATGTTTCTTCTTCTTCTCACAGCTTAAAAGCAGTGGGGCGACAGAGGAGCCGCCCCCGATATTATGACAACTACAGTATGCATTTCCCTGTTTAAATTCTGTCCAATTTAACCTGCCAAAATGTAATGAACGGTGAGGTCCTTATCGCACGAGGTAATTGCCGACTGCAGCAAATACTACAAAACTCAGAATTCCGATCACCGGTCAACCAGGGGTTTGTGTAGGTGTTGGAAAACTCCTAACAACTCACAATTAGGGCCTGAAAGATAATCAAAACCTTTTGAAATTCATAAATTGTCTAGGTCTAAAGGACGGAATAAGCAGGTATGATGACTTTCTCTTACCCCCCCCCCCCCACCCCCAATTTAAGCTGAAAAGGAGCATCTGTATTCCAGATGTCAGGTCAGAACTTTTGAGGGGGAAAAAATCAATCCATTTAGGATTTGTCTCTTGACTGATCACGTCTACTGCAGTTTAATTAGGATAGGAAGCTTCAAAATGATGCTGTAACCCCCCCCCCCCTCCCCCAACTCTAGAGGATTGTTTTTGACATAAGTCTCCGCCTCTAAAGCTCTTTACAGATCACTGCTCCATAAACCTTTGTCACTAACAGCTAACAGAGAGATGCCGACGTCAGCGCGTACCAAATATGAGGGGTGTCTTTGACAAGAAGCACGTAGCCTGGTCACGCAGTCACGTCAGCGATCACCTTTTGTGATAAGGGCCTTTTTAGCGCGCACATATACAGCTCGACTGAATGCTGAGATGCTGACAAGCCATAACATTTCTAAATGCCCGGAAACCGCTAACATGACATCAAGTGCAGCTTCATAAAATGAGACGCACACAGCACGCAGCGAGGGTATTTGTGGCGCTCTGGTCTGTGCTGAACATGTGATTAATATGTCTGCGGGCCTCGCCTCTGTCAGGCTACAGTTAAAAGTCAGCACTCTTCCACTGCCTAATGATGCGACGCTATTCAGGAAATGCTAAACTGTTATGGCAGGTTCATGCAGATTCCCCGTCCGCAATTCACCTTCTAAATCTTGATTTTGGCAGGAGCAAGAGATGGAACGGCCGATTAGGGAGGCCAGGCAACTCCTGTCAATCCGGTCCCTGTTCTGCGATTTTATATTCAGATGAGCCCTGCTCTCCCGCCCCGAGTTATGGCGTGCAGCTGTACCGTGTCATATCACGGAGAATAATGCTGCGAGATGGACCGCTCCATGGATGAAGGCGAAAAGGCCCTGCTGGAATCCCAGCCACGACTTTTTATATAAAGTGCCAGTGTCAAATTGTTACGGATGCTTTGGGTGGGTGAGGTTTCGCACTTCTGTATATTTTTACGTTTACAATCTTTTTTCATTGTGTAATGTTGTCCCCTGTTTCCTAGCAGTTCCAAAGTGACCGTGCACAGATCTGCTGTGACGTACCACAGCAACTTCTATGAAAACCCTTCTAAAGAGCAGTACCTACTCGAGCTGTTTTTTAAAGAAATGTCAGCACGTAGGGAATGACCTAACAGAGAGCATGCTGTCTAAGCCCCCCCTCCCCTTTGTCCACCGCCACCATTCACAAGGCAGAACCAGTCCCAGAATGTCATCTACCGCTCTGTGAATGGGTTTCCACCCAATATCATGCGTCAGTAACCTGTCAATGTTTTGTCACTGCAATTGCAGTCATCAGCGAGACAGGTTTTGCAGTGCTTCTTTAGTGGGTGCACAGTCAGTGCTGCAACCCACTGGCATCATTCAATTTACAGGCCCTGGGTGCATGTAGTGCCATAACCTAGGGACTTATTTCTAAATTAAATGTGCCAATCAGGTCTGTACCAATTCTACCGTGTTTGGAAGGGAGAACACAAGCACTTTACTACTGGTTAACAAGAGTAAAGTGCACGGAGTCCTAATGCCAGCAAAAAAACAGTTCCACAAAAATAGGGTAGTGAAGGTACAAATCTGAAGCAATCCTGCAGAAATGGCTAATTTCCAGCTTTGCCACATAAATATTAAAAATATATATATATGTGTGTGTGTTGTACAATCATTTGTCAAAATTGTGTGGTATAATTTCAGGGTAGGAGGAATGCAAAGCGGATGACCTGGCTTGGCAGTTCGGTCTGGACTGTTCCTATGAGGCGCAGGGTCAAGACTGATTTGCATATGGCTGTGTGTCAACTGGGGTGGCATGGTGAGCAAAAGAACGATGGATTTAACCCAGATCTCTTGACTGGGGGTGAATGTATGAATTATTCAGCATTCCATCCATCATTCGTTTGCAAGCAATGTTAGACCAAAAACACGGGACATCTTGTGTGATCCCAACTGAGAAATAGGACAAATTAATATGGCACCATTGTTTAATTCACTTATAAAAAACTGGTAATAACGATCCTTTCCTTGTGCTGTTCATCGATAATATTTATTCATTAAAAGGGAAATGCGGTTAAGTCAGAAAATTATCAACCTCTTTCCTTCACTGGAAAGATCTATGGTAACGTTCTGACTATCAGAGTCCAAAGATATTTAGAAGAAAGTTATATTTTAGTTCGTTGTCAAGCTGGATTCTGAAAGGGTATAGGCACTATTGAACAGTTTTTCTAGCTAATGGCAGGTATGTATGGCATAAATGCTTCCCTCCAGTAAGGAAGGCTGAATATGGTCTTCCTGGACCTGATTCATGTTTTTGACATTGTGTGCAGACGACTACTTATCGTCTGACTAAATGTAATATTCCGACGACTAATTCAAACATGCTTTCCCTGTACTCCAGTAATATGGATCGTGTTCGATATGGAAACAGGGCTGAATTTAACATGTAACTTCAAGGTGACAACCGGGGTCAAAGTTGCCTGCTGCACCTATTCAATTTAATACATTTATTAATTATGCTGATGTGGAGAACTAGGGAAATGCAGCTGATGATCCAATTGTTAATGATAATGACACGAAAATCATAGCATTAATTTGCCAGCTAAAACTGAGAAATCGTTACAACAGCTTTTAGGGTCCTTTGAGGCATATTGTACACAAAAGTAAGTATTGGCAATGAGTCAAACATTTGAATTATGTTTGTCAGAAATCTATGTGGACTCCTTGTGGTGCACAACTGTGGGTTGTTTGAACGTGAACCAACTGATCATGACCCAAAATTACTTCCTCTGGACATATGCTGACTGCTTAAACAGATCCAATTAGTGTTGTTAATTTACAAGCTTGTTATAAAGTGTATGCGAATGCAAGCATCTCTAATGCTGGCCTTATCGGGCATTCGCCTGAATACATATCCAGCAGAATTAGTTTACCAGCAAATTCTGGAAGGTTTACTATCTTGTGCCCATGCCCTAAATTGGTCTTTTTTGGAACACGTCAGTGAGGCCATTCTAGGCTTTGAATTCATCTGGGCTTAGCCAGATGAAGTGACATCTTTGTAGCTCAAACTTTTAAAGCTGAGCACTGAGGTATTGTACAAGGTGGGATTATAAATCATACTTATAAAACATCGCTGGGGCCAGCCAATCTGATATGCAAAACTTTGCTAGGTAGAGAGTCTAAGGGCCATATTCTCAAGGAGCTATCACCAAATTAACAGCACTTTATCACAGCCAAAGTCGTGATAAATTTACCTGCTCATTAACAAGCTGGTGCTAACAGCCCACAGCACCGGTTTACCCGCGATAGCAGTGGCAAAAAACATCGCCACAGATGACCCCTGCAACTATCGCTAATGAGATGCAGAGTGGGCGTTCCCTTGCCAAAAGCCGCGACCACACCACTCCTCAACATTCTCAACGACCAGACAGATCGGTGATAAAAACACAAAACAGGCGATAAGATGTGTTAGCACCAGGAAATCTACACCTGCACTGACCTGGTGTTAAGTCGGACGGCAGCCAGCACCACAAAAGGGAGCACAGCCTAGGGCCACTTCGGAAGTGCAACAGATGCCAAGCAGCCACTCATCATGCAGCCCGGACACCCAAGAGGGCCACAACACCCACCGACACCACCCCAGGACCCCACCCCACACTCGGAATCCCCCCCCGGACAACCACAGAGGCAGCGCAGACAAAGACAGCGGACCCCCAGGAAACGCACCCGCCTCACAGACCCAACGTCAGATAATGTCACCGTCCACTACAGGCTGAAAGGGACAACCATCCTACGCATCCTGACCATCATCGCCTGACAGGCCTACGGCACCAACACAGCGGACAACCAACATCCCACCCCACACCAAGCTGCTGGATTGGCTGCACCTGTTGGCCCCTGGCACCCCCCCAACAACACCCGCCAGAGTCGGAGGAGTCTCACAGCCAGCCACATTAAAGTCCCCCACACCTGTCCTGGACATCACCATCACCCTTGTACCCCAGTCCCCATACGTCCAACACAATGCGCAGGATCCGCTGGACATCAAGCAAGGCCCATTACGCCATAGCAGGATGCACGCATGTGTTGGTGGCAATCCACAGCACACATGTCCCAACTGTGCCTCCTGGTGACACAGCACACAATCACCGCAACAGGAAGCACACGTCTAACATCAATGTGCAGGCAACAACAGAACACCGTGGAACCCCCAACAATGTCGCCTCCAAATACCCTGCCACTGTGCACAATTCCTTCACCCTCCGACAGTCCATTAGCAACCAGCCTACCCAGGATGGCAACAATGGAAAAGCACAGCCCCATGGCAAGTTTCAAATGGACACCCTACTCACTTCAACTCCACAACCATGCAACTCACAACTCTGTAAATGCACAGGTCACTCAATCACTACCAACATGCACAACAAAATGACCACACACGGACACGAAAGAACAACTCACAATGGTTACCTGGCCAAGCCGTGAACATGATCCATCAACGACATGGCACCTCAGCCACACAACAGCCGAATGTGGGGAGAGGTGGCAAACAGACATGTTTGAAGGAAGCAGTAGTACCATGATTGGGAAAGTACACAATGCCAAGGGTGGCGGAGATGTGCTGGACAGACCGCAGTATATAGCACACACCCATATCCATGGTGTTAGACCTGGCACCATTGGCGTGAGTCTCCCTTCCATTTTTCGCTGTATCTCCTCTGTTTTTGCTGGTTATAGATGCTCTGGGCGCTGTGCCACTGCCATTCAGTGCCACAGCACGAATGCTCCCTTTGTAAAGATGACATGTGAATTGGTACATCCATGATTGGCTTATTTGGTTTACCTGTCAGTCCCCAGTAGCTTGGCCTGTGTGTGTCCGGGGCTGGTGAACCAAATACTGCTGGTGGGCCTGCAGCACTGGTTTGTGCCACCCACAGAAGCAGCTTGTAAAGTGTGTCTCAGACCTGCCACTGCAGTGTCTGCGTGCAGTCCAGAACTGCCATCTTGGCTGTGAAGTACACCCACTTCCCAGCCCCTGAACCCTCCCTTGGCATCCTGTAAGCCACCCTTATGATAGGGTGCATTGTATGTGTAAGGTAGGACATGCTCTGATGTGTGTAGCATGTCCTAGTAGTGAATTACACCCAAATTCGTTTTTCACTACTGTAAGGCTACCTGTTTTTCATAGGCCAGAATGGGAGGTTTGGGCTATTACATCCTATAGTCCTAACTGACCCACAGAACATGGTAGAAAAACGAATTTAGTATGCCTAAGCTCAGAATATTAAAATACATCTTTTAGTGAAGGTTATTTTTATATTCTGTGTTTGAAACTACCACTTTTAGAGTATAGGTACTTTCTTGCCTAAGCCTTCCAGTGTGCTCTGCTATTATGTGTATTGGCTGTCTGGTTTTGGAGGGACAGGGCAGGCTGAGTCAGACCTGGGTTGAATAGAGAGGTGAATGCTGGCTCCACCTCCCACTGTGCGTCTGAAGGCAGACCCCCTCTTTCTGAAAGGAAAGATGCAGCCTGGTAAACAAAGTGCTCCAGAGCTGGGCAGAACTGGTTCTGGCTGGGTTCAGAGACTTGTGACTCCTAAGAACAAAGACTTTGGGGGTATAAATATTTGTGCCCAAACCCCTACAATTGGTATTGCTCCTAGACAACAAGAAGAACCTCTGTCCGTGTGACTACAGGAATCTGCAGGAAAAGGACTGTCCTTGTGCTTGTGTGCTGTTTCTTGGACTGGCCTGCAGTGGTTACTACTGGACTTGGAAGAAGAGGAAAAGGACTTTGAAGGAACTTTTATTTTTGGCTTCAGCAATCACCCAAGGGCTAGAAGAGAGCTAGCCTCCTGCAGGAGTCTCAGGCACATCAGACTCCACCACCAGCCTCCTGTTTCCTCCCAGCGAGGATTTCTGTCTGCAGGTGAGGCCCTGTGAGTTCCAGGGCCTCTAGTTCTACTGCTGAGAAAAGAGTGCTGAAAATCGTCGCTAACCCCCATTAGTGAGCCGCTGCAGCTGGAGAGCGTGTGGAAAATCGTCGCTCTGCTACCGCCGAGCGCTCGCTACCGGAGATCGTCGCATCACCTGTCGGTGGGCCTGAAAACGCTCGCTAACCCCGAAGATCATCGCATTACCTGTCAGCGGGCCCCAAAACGCCCGATAACCCAAGCGCATCGCATCAGCTGTCTGCGGGCCTAAGAGTGCTCGCTAACCCGAAGATTGTCGCATTGTTTGTTAGCGTGCCCAAAAACGCTCGCTAACCAAAAATCATCGCACCAGGTTCATCGCAGCGCGGACGCCGAGCGTTCGCCATTTTCCCTGCATCGCATCAGGATCGTCGCTCCCTCGCGGAGCGCCATTTTCATTTATCGCAGCAAGATCGCACACGCCACAGGCTTGGCGCATCATCCTCCCTTAGCGGCAAGGATTTTATCGCATCGCCGGCTTAGCGTGCAGAAGTTTGTCGCTTTGTCCTGCCCGCAACCCAGCGCATCATCCTCCCTTGCGGTAAGGATTCAACGCATCGCTGGTTAGCGTGAGGAAATTTATCGCTACAACTCCTTAGCGACATTTTTGTTGCTTTGCTACAGAATCCAGATACCTTGTGAGTAAAAGGGTCGCAGAGACCACTGCATTGAACTGACCATCATTTTGTGCACCTTGAACTATTTTTGCAGCTTTTTTAAAGTAACCCTATGGTCTTAGTATTGTGGATTTTTACTGTTATTGGTCTTGTGTTAAGCCTATATAAATATACTTATTTTTTTTAATTACTTGAGTGGTGTCCATTTGTAGTGTTCCTCATTGTGTTACTGTGTATGGTCATAAATGCTTCACACACTGCCTCTGAGATAAGCCTAGCTGCTCATGCTACGTTACCACAGGGTTGAGCAGGGGTTATCAAAGGGTGTAGGCTGCTTACTCTGACTTAGGAAGAAGGGTCCCTACTTGGACAGTGGCCAGCCATTGCCAGCTAGAGACCCCCATTTCTAACACATGGTGACATACACCTCTGGTGTATGGAGTGTAGTGGCCTGTGGACGCAACCATGTCACCACAGCTAGTGAGGGACCTCGCGGAAATCTTGCCTGTTACGCCCCCCCAAGCGTGACCGGAGTGGGATGGCCCGGCATACGCCACACCAGTGTAGGGGTGTGAATAAGTAGCACAGATCCCTGGGCTTGGTCCTTTTCCAGAAAGCCCAACGTCTCTGCCAGGGCGGCGCCTCTCATCCCGCCACAAGGCTGACGCTGTCCTCTAGAGAGGAGTTGCCTGCGACGCTGTGCGTCTGCCGGACCACAAACCCGTCAGGCCCGCCCCTGCACAGCCAGGCCTCATTAATCACCTGCCGACACCGGCGTGTGTCAAGGAGGGCCCACCACGTTCTGGCTCAAGCTCCAGGCCCGAGTCCCGCGACCTTGGCAGCCTCCTCAGACCATCACGGCCTTCACGACACGGGCCGGCTTGAGTTCTTTTTCGTTGACGTACTCTACTGCTGCCTCAGGCCTACTCCTCGGCCTAGGAGGTCCAATGTGTGAAACTGGATCCTGAGTCATGAATGGCAGTGACCCCAAATCCGGGCCACCGGCAACAGCACCAGACTCCCTTCGATCAGTGAGGCATATATCCATATGGGCTACTTGCGACACGTGGTGCCACTAACCCTGTTCAATGCCAGATGGCAAACCGTGGTGCCACTAACCCTGTTCAATGCCAGCCGGCAACACGTGGTGCCACTAACCCTGTTCAACACCAGCTGGCGACACGTGGTGCCACTAACCCTGTTCAATGCCAGCCGGGGACACGTGGTGCCACTAACCCTGTTCAACACCAGCCAGCGACACGTGGTGCCACTAACCCTGTTCAACGCCGGCCGGCGATACATGGAGGAGGGACCAGGACTACCCTGCGGACCAGTAGGTCCCACATCCAGCACCTAGGTGCAAATCACGAATGGCAGAGTCCACACCAGTGGTCGCACGGAGAGGAATAAGAGGAAGATGCGGCTCAGTCTGGACTAAACCCAGGTCACATACACAGAGGTGTCCCAACACATAGTGCCACTGAACCTGAACTACGCAGGCCGGTGGGGCCATCCAACCTATGCCGGCGACACTCGGTGAATGGGCCGTGCTGACCGCTGCCTCAGGCCTACACCATGGTCAGATAGGTCACACATTTGGAACTGAACATCGGTCATGCAAAAGGCAGAATACATGTCATCGCACGCACGGAGAGGCGTAAGAGCATGACGCATTGCAGTCCGGAGGGAACAAGATCATCGTTACGGAGGTGATCGGACACTACCGACAACTGCCCTTGTGTCACTAACTCTGTGCCTCGCCAGCCAACGACATGTGGCTGTGGGCCACTGCTGACCACTGCCTCCAGCCTTCACTGCGGTCCAGTAGGTCACAGAGTCTTCAATTTGCAATGGCTGAGTTTATATCAGCTTACCGGCATCATCGCAGACAGCATCCCCTCTCAGCCCCGGTGCCCCTAAGTCTGTTCCCCGGCAATCATGGACACTCTCTGCTCGAACTTTGGTGGCGTCTGAGCCTATGGACTAGGGGCCAGTTTTCATCCTCATGTAGCTGATACCTAATTGGTGGTGGCAACGAGGCTGTCGCATTCCACTCCTCCATTTGCTGCTTCCGGTTAAAATCAAACCTTTCGGTGTCATGCCCTGGAGGACCCCTCCCAGTGTCCCCCGATACCCTCCGCAACATACACCTCGGACATTGATGGTGACCTGCTCAGGTCGCATGGCCCATCTGACTACACCGCAAGTCACCGTTCCGTGGCTGGGTGCCTGTGCCGGCTGCTGTGCATCCGGGACCACTAACTCTGTGCTGGTCAGGTCCAGGACCCATTCTTCTGAGATATTGGATGGCCCCTGAGGCGATGGCCTTGGTGTCATCAACGCCATGTGTCTGTGACCCTGCGCTGTCCGCTGCCTCCGGCCTCAACTGCGGGCCACCAGGGCTCAAACATCAAATCAAGTCCTAGGCGGCACACGCCACCACCACAAGGACCACCTCCAACAGCCATCTGCCAGAATCGAAACAGTGGTCCTGACAGACTTACGGAGTAGCCCAGACCTGTTGTGGATGCCATCATAGTCCTGATACCCTGCTCAGCGCTCCAGGTGCCAGTACTCAGTGCACCACAAGCCATTGTCCGTTACTGATTGAGTTATGATCTGTGGAGAGGTTGCACAGCTATGTCACCCCAAACCGTGTGGGGGCCCTGAGACATTGATGGGGAAGATGATGCAGGTATGACGCACCCCACTGCATCTGCATCAGGCGTTCTGTTGGAGGGACACAATCCTAGACTTTTTCTTCACATGGGCGCGCTCATCTCTAGTGTCCCATCCCCAGTGCACTTCAACTAAAGGACACTTCTGTTTGCATGTTGGCTGTCCTCTTGACTGTCTCTACTCCCTCCATGTTGCTCAGCAGTTGACCCTTTTATGCATGTGTTTTCTGTTTCCGTTGCACTGGTGTCCAATGTTCAAGTGGTTGCCAGCACCAGACATTCCGTGCGTGCTGGCTTACACTCACCCCACACACATCCAGCACAGGCGTCACTGTACATGTGGCCCTGCCAATAAAGAGGTCGGGCGCATGTGCCAGTAGCCAGTTCAACATGGTATCTGCTTGTGTCCCTGTGGTCTTATTATATGCATGAGGGCCCTGGGCCCGACGCTATTACATTGTGCTGTGTACATCAGATGCAGGTGTGTCACCGCAGGCAGTGGGTTGAGGCTTGGACATATAGCTTTGTTGTCACCCACTCAATTCGTAAGGGGAGTGGCCAGGGCTGTTGTACGCAAAGCCAACATGGGTGTGTGACTGGAATTAGAGTGCCCCTGCCCGTGGTTCTGTGCTGTGAATGTGCAATTGCATGTGTCTCTCTGGTAATGTGGGTCTCCTTAGTGGGGTGTTGGTGGCCCCTGAGGGGTGATGGACACCTACGTATGTGTCCTGGTTCACATTCCATGGGTTCGGCCCCCACCCACACCTGTTGGGCCACTTCCTTTTGGTGTGCAGGAACATGGCATTGGGGTGTGATGTGTGGGTGGGTGAAGTGTTGTGGGCCAGCTGTGCTTGCGGGTGCTTCCTGCTGTGTGGTCTGTTGCAGGCTGGGTGTTCTCCTCTGAGTAGCTGGGTCCTGGTGGGGGGTTGCGTGGGATATCCATTTGCTGTTGTAGGGCGTTGGTGTCGACGGTGAGGTGTTCCTCTCCGACATCACTGATGTGTTGTATTCTGTGCTCTTCTTAAGGTATTGTGTGCCCCTCTGTGATGTGAAGGGGAGGTGCGTATTGACTTTGCGTTGAGATGTATTTTGGTGCATTGTGCAGGTTTGCATGCAGACTGTATGGCAATGTACATTTTGACTGTTTGTGGGTTGCTGGATTGTTCTGCGGGACAGTTTAGATTTGGTCTACATGATGGATGTGATGTCGTACGCGTACATTTCCATTTCACAATTTCCGGCTCCGTCAGATGTAATAGGCATGTTTCAGTGCATGTGCAGAGCCAGTTGTGTCCTCTGTTCTGCAGTGTCGGCTATGCGTCGGCTAAGGGTGCCAAGGGGATCGGGCCCATGTATCGTGATTGTGGGTGTGCAGTGTGCTGCACCTTGTTGTGCATGTGTGCCATTGTGCCCACTCCCCTGTCCTCCCAGTCCCTGTTGATGTTGTGTCAGGTCCTCTCGAGCTGTGTAAGTACTCCCTACTCCTTGCACCGTCTCCACACTGATGACTGTGGCCTGGGTTTCCTTCAGCTCCTCCGCTGGCGCTGGACTGCCACCTCCTGTCGCCGTTGCCGCCTTCCTGTTGGCAGCGAGTTTGTTCCTGGTTTAGGTAGTCACGTAATGTCAGCGTCTATTGGCCTCCTGGATTGGCCTCCTCGGCACTCCGGCTGCAATCCAAGTTGTCTGCTTGTGGGTCAGTTGATGGTGGTGTTCTGTCACCTCCGTGACGCTGGTCATGTTTTCCTGTGGTCTGCACCCCGTCTTCCACTCCCTCCTCTCCTTGGCCTTCCCCGGCCCCATTGTTCCTTGCTGGTAGTCTGTGGGGGTTATGAGGTTCAGGTTGGCCCCTGCGCTGTGTAAGGGTGCATCCATGTTGCTAGGCACTTTGGATTGTTTTTGGTGTATTTGTTCTGTGGTTTTTATAGTGCATTGTTCCGCCAGATGCCTGTGGCTGATTTCTGCTACTTTTTGTACTGGGGTTGGCCTCATTGCATGTTTTTGGCGTTCGGGTATCGCATTTATGCGGCGTGGCATTGATTTGGACGCAGACATTTGGCGCGTTATCTGGTGACTATCGCATGCTACCGCCTTGTTGTGAATCCCACCTTGTCACTGGGTTATTTTCCCGGGATGGGCTGCGATATTGAAAGTTGCGTTATGCTACTCTTGCGGTAGTTATCACACGTTCTTGTGAATAGACCCCTCAGGTGGATAGGATGGTTTCAGGAAAGGAACATTTTCTGTGTATTAAATTTCACATAGGAATTCTGCCTTTGCGGGCGTTTACTAGTAAGTGATCAGTGAGTAATGTCCCCTTTTGCATATGCTCAAATGAATCAGTTGAAAATGAGAAAGATATTCTTTTACTATGTCCTTGTTATATGACTCATGGAAGAAATTGGATGAAACCATTATTTAAGGATTTTCAAGAGCGTTCCTGTAAAAAAGCTAAAATAATCTGAAAAACTACAGAGCCTAAAATTGTTCAATTTGCAACAGCAAAGTTTATCTACAGAGCCTGGAAGATATGCGGGAAAATTAATTTATATGCAGTACTTTTTTGACCAGGGAGCATAATTTTGAAGTGGGGAGGGTGATGCTCATCTGTTACCTTCTTTTTCTTTGTAGCTATTCACCGATGGAAGATTGGCTGTAATATGTAATAACTCTTAAAGTTTTAGCAAAAGCTTGTGTTAAAAATCCTATTGTATGCCACAATGTTTTGGTTTAATTTAGTGCATGGTTTATGCCTTTTATCATCAATATGGTGGGGCCAGAATGGCCCAAGCATGGTAAACAGGCATGTCCCTTTGCTCCGAGTCACTGAAAGCATGTGAAACTGGCACCTTGGCTTATCCAGCATGAGCACTGAGGCTTAGCCCTGTCCCTAACAATGATGCTGATTATTGTAATTGTAATTGCATTATGATGTCGGGCGGACCGCAACCGTCGGTTGCGGTCCGCCCGACATCTGCCCCTGCGATCCGCTCTTCGCATTACGATGCGGCGGGTGGAGGGACTGTTCGCTGCTGTTCCGACGGGCTCTGTGAGCCCATTGGAGCATCAGAAATGCTCATGATCCCTCAATGACGGTGGAGCCAGCCTCTGCTCTGCAGTCTGGATTATGATGTAATTTCCGACAGCCTTTTTATGGCGGCCTTTCCAACATGGAAAGGCTGCCGGAAAATTACTTTGGGGGCCCCTAGCAGGGCCCCCTTTCCCTCTGGCCCTCCGCTATGGGACCTTGGGGGCCCTTATGGTGCCCCCTAAACATCCCTGCACCGTGTGGCAGGCACCACTTGGTTCCCGCTACATGGTGCAGGGATGTTTACAAACATCCATTTTACAATGGCAGCTTGTGCTGCAGGCCTTTTCTGCCCACTGCACAAGCTGCTAGAAAGGATATTTCCGACTGCCGAGTCGCCTCCCAAATCTGTGGTCGGAACCGCCAACCTATAGTTGGACGGTTCCTTTCCACAATGGTGTTGGGCAGACCCAAGTCCACCCGACATTGTAATGAGGCCCAATATGAGGTCCAGGACTTGCCCTGTGATCTGTTGGAGGACACCAAGTCTCCTCTCAATAAAGATAGCAGACTGCTGTCCATGTAATAGTTGCATCATCTAGAGCAAAAGTGACAGCATACTGTGTTATATGATTGTAGTGTAACCAGGCATATTTTCCCTGTGTCAATTAGAGCCTGATCTGATGCTCCTCTTGTGTAAAGCTGTTATGTGAGGCCTGGAACCTTGTGCTGACATCCATTGTATATCTTGGGTGTGTGTGTATAGTAAATGTATGATATTTGTATGGTAGCAAGATTCTGTTGCATGAGAGTCTGAATACTGAAAGCAATGGCACCCATTGTTGATGTCCCTAGTTTACTAAGACACAGGATGGAGGATTAGGACAGCTTCCTTAGACAGTCGAAGTGGCCTGTATGCTTGTGGCTGGAGGGATGAGATCCAGACTTTGAGGAGAAGAGGATGAAGATAGGGCTAACTATATATTTTCCATGAAGACTTTGTTAGCAAGGAACAAGCCCCAGGTTTGCCTGCTGTGAGGAGCATGAGATTACTCAAAGGTTGTGTTTGGAGAGCAGCGTGAGACTGATGTCCGAAAGGGAATCTACCCAAACTTGTCTGCAGCAAGAGACAGGCGATCCACATCCCTAGTCTGTAAAATGTGCATAAGAGTGGGATCTAAACTAACCCCCTTTGTTCCACTACAAAGTTGTTCTTGGCTAAGGAAGGAAGGAAGTGCTCCACAGAGTGCTGTCCAAGAGCTGCTGTGTAACCAGATCTGGTTGCTGCCTGACAACCAGTCACCCAGAGGTAAGAGGACATCGCCTGCAGTCTTCACTATCAGCTAGAGGAATTGAGGTGCCAAAAACCCAGTCTGAATGCTGACAAAGGAAGGGATGTGCTTTACCCTGTGGGAGGAGAGACTGTCCAGGAGGAGAAAGGCCAGCATTTTCTTGGTGTACGGAACACCCTGTGATAGCAGACTACATTAGAGAGTGAAGCAAGGTGCAATCTGTGTCGTCAGTAGGTCTTCCAGTCCCTCTAATCAGTTTCTGTTGAGAAATACCCCAAAACATAACCAAAGCAAGTGTTACCATGTCCGTTGGCAGCAACTGTAGAATTCAAGCTGGTGCTACCACTTCTGACGTGAGAGGGAAAAAAGATGCATTGTTGATAAGTGGAGCCTCGTCAGCCTAGGAGGCACTAACTGCTTAAGACACAGTGCTGTTATGTTAGGACACATCATGTTGAAGTCCTCCAGGGAGTCTTGCTCCAGAGAGGCTGCCATGAAGGCTGATGAAGCGGGCTGCACCCTTCAAAACACCCAATCTGTGAGACCATTGAACAGGTAGAAGGGCCTTTGCCTGTTGTTAGAAAAAAGACTGAGAAGGTGCTCAGATGAATCAAGCACAAGGACATAAAACTTTCTACTCAAACTAAACTTAGAGTAAAAGCAATTGAACTGAGTAGCGCAGCTAAGCCTATCAGACTAACTGTGATATATTCCACACTTAGGCCTAATTCATGCCTCTGTCATTTAATACTGGGACTGCACATATTATGGTAACCGAGGTTAGGAGAAGGTACAGGAAAGGTGGGTGTAGCACTTCCTAATATTGCAACTAAGGATACATGCCTTTATTTGATGATCCTACAGGAATGTGTAGTGTTTAATTCTGCCATGTGTTGAAGAGTGGCCCTTTCTGCAGGGATGTTTTGCCTTCCTTTTCCACTTTTTGCTGAATTCATTTTTGTTGGCTTTAGGACTCTGTGCAGTTTACCACCGCAAAACAGTACTAGAAGGGTTGTGCGGACTCCCCTAAACATGTTTTGATTGGCATATACCTATTTTGAATATTTAATTTACTTGTAAGTCCCTTGCAGAGTGGTATAGGGGTCTGTACATTAAATGCTACCAGTGGGCCTGCAGCACCTAGTGTGCCACCCACCTAAGTAGTACTCTAAAACCTGTCAGATGTCTGCCAATGCAGCCTGAAGTTAGTGTCACACTGCCATGTTGACTTGGCAGTTAAAACCCCTTGCCAAGCCTTAAACTCCCCTGTTATCGCATACAAGTCACCCCTAAGATAGGTCCTAGGCAGCCCATAGGGCAGGGTGCTCTGTGTGAGTAAAAGGTAGGACATGAACTTTTAAGTTGTACATGTCTTATTAGTGAAAAACTCCCAAATTCATTTTTCTCTACTGTGAGGCATACCCCTCTCACAGGATAACATTGGGGATTCCTCACTACATTTAATAAGCTGTAATTCCTAATTGAGAGGAGGTAGATCTTTAGTAGTTATGGAATTGTAATGATAAATCCTCTTTAACGGCAAAGTCTAATTTATCATTACAGTTTAAAAAATGCAATTTTTAGAAAGTTGGCATTTTTCTGCACTTAGCCTTGTGTGCCTGCAGCTTGGCTTGGGTGACAGCTGGACTTTTTGTATTCCCCCTTGACAGCCACACTCAATGGGAGCTTAGGTGTGACTTGATGGGCCATACTGGAAGAATGGGAGGGAGGAGCTGGGCACAGCCTCACACTTATACCTGAATAGGCTGGGTCCTAACCCCACACAAAGTGCTGCATACTCCCTGTTGTGAGTCTAGAGCCAGGGCAGGAAGGGGGGACCTCTGTGCACTTTAAAGACCTTTTTTTGAAGTCTCCCCCACTAAACATGCACCACTGGGTATAAGAACTGGACCTCAGACCCCATCACTTCTGAACTTGTGGATACTCTGCCAAGAAGGACTGTCAATCTGCTGGACTACTGTTCTGGAAGAACTGCTGACTTGCTGGGCTGTCCTGCTGTGTGCTGCCTTCTTGCCTGATGAGGAAGAATTAGACCTGGAACACATCTTGAATCCAGGACCCCAGAGTGACTCAAAGGCCTGGTCTGTTGGCCTCCTGATCTGACCCTCAGGAACATAACAGTCTCCCAACAGCTCCTGGACCATTCTTCATTTAGTTCTTGAAGCCCAAGAGGTGCCTCTGAAGTCTCTGGGACCTTGGATGGATTTGTAGCTTTTAAAATAAAGCTTTTAGGCTCTTTGCAAATGCGAACAGGCACGTTTGCACCGCAACCGTGCCGCTCGCCTGAGGAATCTGCGCGAGCCGCAGCAAGTTGGTCTCTTTGCACAGCAAGCATTGCTCACCGGTGTGAATCGTCACCATGAGGCTCCAGCCCATCTATCTGCGACACCCGACCTGCTCTTCACGCCCCACCGACCACCACCAGTGACGCTTTTGTTGCTCCAAGTGAACTTTTGCTCATGAACAGGACTCTTGGCACAATTCTTGAGAAGATAAAACTACAGCGAGACTTACCTGGGACTGTATCCGACCCACCCTTCATCGCGGTGAGCTTGAATTTCTGAATTTGACCCAGTCTAGGGTGACCAGATAGCCCCGGTTGACACTTTATGCTTTAGGCACTATATTTCAGTTTCTTCTTTAAAAATTCATAACTATGGTACTACTTAGTGGATTTATGGTTTTTTGGTCTTGTTTTGTTCAGTAAATTAAGCTCGATTTTTCCTATCCTGGTGTGGAATCTTTGTGTCTGGTGTTTCCACTGGTTTACTGTTAGAAGTGTTGCACCCAAGCTTTACACATTGCCTTTTAAGTTAATTTAGTGAGTATTTGTGATTTACCCTTACTAGTATTGTGGTTACTACTTGACCAGGGCTTCTACCCTCAGTCCACCAGGATTCCAATTTCTAACACTGTGCAATTAAAGTACCTGCTTTTACAAAAAGACAAGCCCTGGGCTGGACATTAAGTTCTTGCCTCCCACAGTACCTCCATCAGAAGCATATGACTGATAACCCTCGCTATCCTGATATTTAAGTGCAAAAAGGATTGTACTCAACCCAGTTTGCATAGCTGTAGTAGAAAGACCACAGCTCACCAGTGCCAAATGGCCTCAACTAGCACCATTAGGGCCCAGTAGCCCTTGTGTGTTCTGTGGCCTTCCTAATGGTGTCAGATTGATTGTAATTTATCATAGCTGATAAATAATCTACTGTGCTCTAAATGTGGGGTTACAATTAGTTTTAACCTTTGATGTTTGTTATTGGACTCATGCCTAGGAGACATCATATTTATACATATTTGTAGTGAGTTGGGCATTAATTCTGCCTGTACACATTATTTAACCCTAGATTGTGGGCACCTTAAAGTGTTAAATATTTTAACAGTCTTTATATCAGCTATATAGAAATTTTGGTATAGTATTTTTCACGGTTTGATTGAATAACAATATTTGCACCTTGAGCTGATTACTATGTGTAAAGCTTTGATAAAGTTGATTTTAAATTCTATTAATTTAATGACATAAAAGGTGGATAATATGTTGGTTTGTTCTGGAAGGTTTGAGTGCTCAATATTACATTTTTATGTTGAGTAGTTGGTTTGCTACATATTGAATGTATTATGGTCTGTGTAAATGTGTTATATTTTAGGTTTTAAAAGTTTATGAAACTTTGTTTCTAAAATAAACAAAAATGATGATAATGAAAAAAGCCTGAGTTTTCCTTACATTCCTCCTATTTATGGTCTTATACGGCCAAGTATCAAGCCCAAGCAACCCCCTGGATTTTGCAAAGTGTGTGCATCTTCAATGAGCAGCAGAAATTGCATTAAGCTGTAATTTGGCAAACATAAGCTAAAGTATCAAAATGGTCCTTGTTAGAAATGGGGGTCTCTAGTTGGCAATGGCTGGCCACTGTCCAAGTAGGGACCCTTCTTCCTAAGTCAGAGTAAGCAGACTACACCCTTTGATAACCCCTGCTCAACCCTGTGGTAACGAAGCACGAGCAGCTAGGCTTATCTCAGAGGCAGTGTGTGAAGCATTTATGACCATACACAGTAATACAGTGAGAAACACTACAAAAGGGACGCTACACAAGTAGTTATAAAAATAAGTATCTTTATATATAGACTTAACACAAGACCAATAACAGTAAAAAGCCACAATACTAGAAAATAGGGTTACTCTAATAAGGTTGCAAAAACAGTTCAAGGTGCACACAGAGGTGTTCAGTTCAAGGCAGTGGTCTCTGCGACCCTTTTACTCACAAGATACCTGGATTCTGTAGCAAAGCAACAAAAATGTCGCTAAGGAGTTGTAGCGATGATTTTCCTGCCGCTAACCAGTTATGCGTTGAATCCTTGCCGCAAGGGAGGATGATGCGCTGGTCTGTGGGCAGGACAAAGCGACAAACTTCTGCACGCTAAGCCGGCGATGCGATAAAATCCTTGCCGCAAAGGGAGGATGATGCGCCGAGCCTGTTGCGTGTGCGATCTTGTTGCGATGAAAGAAAATGGCGCTCCGCAAGGGAGCGATGATCCTGATGCGATGCGATGAAAATGGCGAACGCTCGGCGTCCGCGCTGCGATGTCATGAAGCGCTGAACTCGATGCGATGATCTTTGGTCAGCGAGCGTTTTGAGGCCCGCTAACATGCAATGCGATAATCTTCGGGTTAGCAAGCGTTTTCAGGCTCACAGACAGGTGATACAATGAACTTGGGTTAGCGAGCGTTTTGGGGCCCGCTGACATGCAATGCAATAATCTTCGGGCTAGCGAGCGTTTTCAGGCCCGCCGACAGGTGATGCAATGATCTCCGGTAGCGAGCACTCGGCGGCAGCAGAGCGACGATTTTCCTCACGCTTTCCAGCTGCAGCGGCTCGCTAACGGGAGTTAGCGATGATTTTCAGCACTCTCTTCTCCACAGTAGAACTAGAGACCCTGGAACTCACAGGGGCCTCACCTGCAGATAGAAATCCTCGCTGGGAGGAAACAGGAGGCTGGTGGTGGAGTCTGGTGTGCCTGAGACTCCTGCAGGAGGCTAGCTCTCTTCTAGCCCTTGGGTGATTGCTGTAGCAAAAATAAAAGTTCCTTCAAAGTCTTTTTCCTCTTCTTCCAAGTCCAGTAATAACCACTGCAGGCCAGTCCAAGAAACAGCACACAAGCACAAGGACAGTCCTCCTGCAGATTCCTGTAGTTAGCCGGACAGAGGTTCTTCTTGTTGTCCAGGAGCAATACAAATTGTAGGGGTTTCAGCACATATATTTATACCCCAAAAGTCTTTGTTCTAAGAAGCTACTAGTCACTGAACCCAGCCAGAACCAGTTCTGCTCAGTCCTGGAGCACTTTGTTTACCAGGCTGCATCCTTCCTTTCAGAAAGAGGGGCTCTGCCATCAGACGCACAGTGGGAGGTGGAGCCAGCATTCACCTTGCCAGGCACAGCCCTATTCAGGTCCAGGAGCTACCCCTCCCCATACTCCAATGCAGATCTCTCTATTCAACCCAGGTCTGACTCAGCCTGCCCTGTCCCTTCAACACCAGACAGCCAATACACAGAACAGCAGAGCACACTGGAAGGCTTAGGCAAGAAAATACTTTCTAAAAGTGGTATTTTCAAACACAGAATATAAAAATAAACTTCACTAAAAGATGTATTTTAATATTCTGAGCTCATGCATACTCAATTCGTTTTTCTACCATGTTCTGTGGGCCAGTTAGGACTATAGAATGTAATAGCCAAACCTCCCATTCTGGCCTATGAAGAACAGGTAGCCTTACAATAGTGAAAAACGAAATTGGGTGTAATTCACTACCAGGACATGCTACACACATCAGAGCATGCCCTACCTTACACATACAATGCACCCTACCATAGGGGTGGCTTACATGATGCCAAGGGAAGGTTCAGGCGCTTCGAAGTGGGTGCACTTCACAGCCAAGATGGCAGTTCTGGACTGCACGCAGACACTGCAGTGGCAGGTCTGAGACACACTTTACAAGCTGCTTCTGTGGGTGGCGCAAACCAGCACTGCAGGCCCCCCAGCAGCATTTGGTTTACCAGCCCTGGGCACACACAGGCCACGCTACTGGAGACTAACAGGTAAACCAAATAAGCCAATCATGGATATAACAATTCACATGTCAACTTTACACAGGGAGCATTCGCGCTGTGGCACTGAATGGCAGTGGCACAGCGCCCAGAGCATCTATAACCAGCAGAAACAGAGGAGACACAGCGAAAAATGGAAGGGAAACTCACGCCAATGGTGCCAGGTCTAACAGTCCTATGTTATCTGGGATAATAGGGCCTGTAGATGTGCTGAATTCTGTTATGGAAGGCAAAAGACCTCAGTATGCTTTTGACTCCAGACTCTCAATGGACTTGCCAGTTTTCTAACGCCATGATTTGCTTCACTATCTTGGTATGGCTGTCTGTCTAACCTGATAAACTCCTCTAGTATAGGGGATATATATTCCAAGGCCTTGGCAGAATATCTGATGTCATCATTCTGCTTTTTAGCAGGGGAAGCAAAGCACTTCCATTGCCATACATGGGGATTCTGTAATATTTCAAGTCAGGTTCCAACACGTAGGTAAGTTGAAGAAAGTAACATTTATTCTTCACAAGAAGATCCTACCCAGCAACATGTCATTAGATACAACAGCTATCTCCAACTGTCCAAAACACTCAACTCCCCCCAACATTCTCAGAACCTCAGTATGTCATTCTTGACAACGCAACCACTATGTCATACATAGCAACCAATATAGAAATGGAAATGTAAGATGCCACACATCTCACCTCCTTATAAACAAAATACACAAAAACTACACACAAGTAAACAAAATACATATCTATACATAATCCTTTAAATACTTTGGCTGTGAAGAATGCCTCACAGAACGTCGTAAGCCCACCACCGGATTCCTCAAACTCTTCGTCAAAGCATCCTTATTCAAGGTTCTGTGAACCTCACTCCCAACCATTTTGCCATGTCCATCTTTTAGAACAACCACCCTGTTCAAATTCCAAACCCGATGATCTTGAGTCTTGATTGCATTCCTAAAAACTTTGATAACAGTCATGGGGTTAAAATATTTAAGATTTGCATTCCCACCTTGTCCAGGTTTCTTAACCGCCACTAAGTCACCAACTTTTACCTTTACACACTTGACCCGTTTCCTACTGTCAAAGTTTTCCTTCCTTTTACAGACTTCACCATCTTCCTTTGCCTTCAATTCATCCTCATCACACACATCCACTCTACCCTTACTCACACTGTACTTATTAACCCAAATCGGCACCAAGTAAGTGTTAGGAATTCTCCTTCGAAACAAAAAAAATGGAGTTTTCCCTGTGGTTGAATGAGGAGTTCTCCCATATTCTTCAATTTTCTTAAGAACCTCACTCTTCCAATCCAAAGTTAAAGCTTTAGCAAGTGTGATGGTTTCCTTCAACACTCTGTTAAACCTCTCCACCATCCCATTAGCCTCTGTATGATACAGAGCACATTTCTTATGCAAAATTCCACAAGAACTTAAAAACTCTTCCATTTCTTTCGATACAAACTGTACACCATTGTCCGATAAAATCGATTTAGGCAAACCCTCTCTAGCAAACAAGATTTTCAAACACTTTATGACATTTGTGGAGTCAATATTAGTTAAAAAAAAAACCTCAGGCCAACGAGAGTACATATCAATAATGACTAAGAGATACACCTGAGACCCCGACATGTTAATGGGTCCTAATATATCTACAGAAATATCATCCCATGGGGACTTGGGTCGAGATCTAATAACCATGGGCTGCACCCTAGGTACCTTTGATTTCTCACTTACACTGCACAACACACAGTCACGTATTTGCCTCTCAATGAACTTGTCCATGCCCGGCCACCAATACGATGAACGCAGCCTTTCCTTTGTCTTCGTAATACCAGGATGGCTAACATGACCCAAAATTACCAACTCCTTCTCCGGAGGGACCAATCTCATGCGCCTGAACATTAGCCCATCCTCCACAGCTAGTTCATCCCTCACGTACCAAAAGGGTTTAGACTCATCTGAACCACATTTCGCACTCACCCAGTTGGTCTGAATCAAATTCATCACCTCTTTGAGAGTATCATCTCTTGCAACCTCATCAGCCCACTTCTCTTGAGAAATATGACTACATTCGACCACACAGACCAAATCATCACAATCATCACCATCACAACCATCACTACACTCCTCAGACACCAATCTCGAAAACACATCCGCAACAACATTATCCACACCAGGAATATACTTAATTGAAAAAGAGTATTCCTGAAGACCAATGATCCATTTCGTTATTCTGCTCGAAATTAAATCCAAACCTTTGTTCTCAGAAATTTCCACTAAAGGCTTATGGTCTGTTCTAACTTCAAAACTTACACCCCACAGAAATTTCTTCAGTCTCTTTATAGCCCAAGAAATCGCCAAAGCCTCACGCTCAACTACAGAATACCTGGTTTCAGGATCCTTCAAGCCACATGACAGAAACATGATTGTCTTCATACCATCAGGACTCATTTGTTGTAACACAGCACCAAGCCCTTTTTCACTTGTATCAGTTGTCAAAATAGACTTCAACTTAGTGTCAAAACTCTGCAAGAACGGCGCGACCGCTAACTTCTCCTTAATCCTCACAAATTCTTCCTGACAATCACTAGACCACACAAAATTAGTTCCTTTCTTAAGAAGCAGTCTCATGTTAGAAGTCAATTCAGAGAATCCTTTAATGAACTTTGCATAATACTCTATCATGCCAAGAAAACTCATTAGTTCATCCTTAGAGCTAGGAGCCGACAACTTCCGAATTGAACTAACCAAATCCTCCTTGGGTCTGACACCACTGCCAGAAATGTTATGTCCAAGATAATTCAATGAGTCCGTTCTAAACTTACACTTTTCAATCTTTATCGTCAAATTCCCATCACTCAACCTTAAAAGAATATCCCTTAACCATGAATCATGTTGCTCCAAATCATTACCAAATACGAGAATATCATCTTGATAGATGCACACTCCCTCAATGCCTTTAAGCAAACCTTCCATAACCCTTTGAAAAACTGAGGCTGCAGAGACCAATCCAAAAGGCATCCTTATGAAACGAAACGTTCCAAAAGGCGTTATAAAGGCTGTAAGATCTCTGCAAGAAGGTTCAAGTTCAACTTGGTGGTATGCTGACGTTAGGTCGATCGTACTAAAAACCTTAGCCTTCCCCAATAACGAGAGTAACTCACTGATGTTGGGTAAAGGATACCTGTCAACAACCACATTCTTATTCAGTTGGCGCAAATCTATGCATAAACGCAAATCTCCATTGGCCTTCCTTGCTGCGACCATCGGAGAGAGCCATTCAGTTCCTTCCACCTCCTCAATGATACCTTTTTTTTTTAACTTCTCCAATTCCTTCATCATCTCATCCTTGACAGACAAAGGTACACCTCTGACTTTACAGGACAGGGGTATCGAATTATTTTTTAGCTTAATCCTATGTTGATAACCTTTCAAACACCCTAAACCATCACTAAACACCTTTGGAAACTCCATCTTCAACATCCTGGTGAAATCACTATCACAAGATTTACTGACAACACACACTTGTTCTTTTAACAAAATTTGTGGTACAGCATTAGGATCTAAGTAAACACCCAGTTCACCCTGATGAAACCAACTTATCAAACTGTCACCCTTTTTCGACACATACACCTTCCCTGAAGTCATCCTGCCTCTAAACTCAATCATTCCCCAGAAATAACCATGCAACTTTATAGTCTCGCCTCCATAAGCCACTGGAGATATGTCAGGCTTCAACAACTTCACCTTTTGTTTCAACATATTCCAATAAAACTCATTTGACACAATCGTAATCTTAGCACCAGAGTCAAACAAAACTCGAGTGGGGATGCCATCAACTAGAATTTCATCATACGGACAAGACCTCTTATTAATAGAGCAACTTATTTGTCAAATGATTTGTCCACATTCAAATTCCTCATAACCTTTTTGTGAACACTCACCCTCACAGACATCAATTCTTTTTACCCTAGGGGCAGGTTTAGTTTTACGACCGACGGGTAATGTCCTTTTTTTTTGCATTTGCTGCAGATATTATTTAAAGCAGGGCATTTACGATCATTCGCTAGATGACCTGATTTATCACACCTATAACATTTCAATGAAGAAGTATAGCTAGACATTGTACCTTTGTTATTAACAAGTTTCTCCCTATCATCTTTTTTGTATGAATCTTTCTTTTCATTCACACTTTGTACTTTGGGATCAGTTGTCTTGTCCTTGTTAATAATAGCCACACACTTCAGTGAGTGTTCAATTCTTTTTGCCACAGCTATGACCTCATCCAAATTAGGCTCATCTCTAAGCCAAAGTTCTTCTCTAACTTTGTCCATGTTACAGCCCAACATAAATTGGTCACGCAAGTGCTCATCAACTAAACCCTCAAATCTGCAAGAAGAAGCTAGTTTCCTCAAATCAGTCAAATAACTTTCCACAGTTTCTTCATCACGTTGCATTCTTTTCCCAAAATGGTACCTCTCTAAAATAGTACTTACTTTGGGTAGATAATGTTTATCTAATTTACATATGCAAATTTCATACTCATTAAGCCCTCGTGCCTCTATAGTAGACAGTTCGGGTAGGTGATCAAAAACGTCTTGCCCTTCAGACCCCAAACAATGAAGCAACAATGAGGTCTTCCTTTCTGCACCTAAAGATGCACCACACACCCTCGCATATCTCTCAAAAACTTTTTTCCATTTCTTCCATTTTATAGGAGGTTCACCAGGAGATGCTAAAAAAAATGGGGCAGCAGTGACGTTCTGCATTGTTTCAGGTCTCTAAATCTAAACCTGAAATTACAAGCTCTTATTTTGCTACACTTATTATAACATATATTATTTATTTTTTTTAAATCAAGCTGCACACACTTTTAATTTACAGGTGCTCTTGGAAACCTTATCTCTGTATGCCCTTAATCCTTGCTGTGTAGATGCTACTAATGTGTCAAACAACGAACCACACACTGTAAAACAACAGTGCCCAAACCCCAGCAACCAAGAGCAAAATACCGTTGAAGCCAACCTGCTGGAAAACAAACGAATTAATCCAATTAACCTTTCACATACAAATAAGCGTGTGCATCGCTGAAGAAACACACAAAAACAAATAGTACTTGAAAGATGGGTGAGCAGCGTTATGACCTGTATCCTGACACAAATATTGCGCGGAGTTACAGGATCATTTCCACATGACCACCGCTAAACAGGAGATTCCGGGGTAGATATTCTCTGCAGTCGCCACTCTTCTTGAATCAATCCCACAAAGAGACAAACCATAAACAAAGTCACGCCAGCCGCGGCTAAAACGCGCTCTCTGAATAAACTTTACGAGAGACTGTACGTCGTAGCTAGGCAACTACAAACAACAATCCGCTTCTCTTGAGTCCAATCAGAAGAGTGTCTGCGTTGTAGCTAGGCAACGATCTGACCTCAACCCCAGTAGTCACGCACAACGACGTAGAGATGAGGCATGCGCAGCGCGTTTCCAAGAACCTTGTTGTCAAGCATCAACGTAACTGGGCACTGGAACGTCAGTGAGTTCTTTGCTTGTTTGATTTTAAAATGTAATTTCCGATTGTACCTTGATCCTTGAACCGCTATCCTGTGAAACGTCAAACTTCAAAGGTTTCACACACGATAAAGAAAGCGTAGAAATATTTGAGTAGCGAGATGTAAACCCCTCTCTTTTCTCCAAAATGAGAAAACTCCAACAGTACACTTAAGTTAGCAGCACACACCGAAGGCCAAAGGTCACATCAGCGCTGTGTGTCGAAAACTGCTAGATCATAACTCCTTAAGTAGCCCACACCAAAGTCACGGAGTAGTGAGATGGGAAGTTAGCAGCACACACCGAAGGCCAACTCACACATCAGCGCTGTGTGTCGAAAGCTGCTATATCCAACTGCTAGATTGTAAAACTCCTTAAGAAGCAAGCACCAAAGTCACCAAGCAACCGTTGCCGCTTTACTCACACAACTTCCTTTGGTGAAACAGCTGGTGCTTTCCTTCAATGATGACGCGTGTTAGGATCTTCCTCTTGCCAAAAGCTGCCGACTACGCCAGTGTAATATTTCAAGTCAGGTTCCAACACGTAGGTAAGTTGAAGAAAGTAACTTTTATTCTTCACAAGAAGATCCTACCCAGCAACATGTCATTGGATCCAACAGCTATCTCCAACTGTCCAAAACACTCAACTCCCCCCAACATTCTCAGAACCTCAGTATGTCATTCTTGACAATGCAACCACTATGTCATACATAGCAAGCAATATAGAAATGGAAATGTAAGATGCCACAGATTCCCCTTACCAACTGGGCAACATGCTGACATTACCTGTAGAATTTCCATCAGTGGGTGGTTTCTTTGGACAGACAGAGTCCCCCTGGTTGTGTGCTAACTGGGAACAATCAAAGCAGTGGGGTTAGAAGTGGGATGCCCAGTCTACTGCCCACCAGTACCTCCCTCCTTCTTCTCCGAAAGGATTTAGGAACTCTTTCCTTCCCCCTTGCCCTGGGACCTATTTGGGTCTCTCTTGACATTCCCCTCACTCCCTTGGGGGAACCTGAACCAACCTTCTTCGGGTCACTCCCAGGTACCTTCTTGGACACTCTAGTGCTGGCCCAGATGTCCGCCTCTTCAGCAAGCTTCCTAGAGTCAGTCAAATTGCTGCTATCCACCAGGTATTGGCGCAGCTTTGGAAAACAATTCTCTAGCATGTGCTCCTTCAAAAATAAGTTGTACAACCCTTCAAAATCATCAACCTTGCTGCCCTTCACAAAGCCCTTCAGTGCCTTAACAGTGTAGTCCAGAAAATCCACCCATGTCTGTGTAGAGAGTTTGTGACTAGCCCTGAACCATTGCCTGTACTTCTCGAGTGTCAAACCAAACATCCTGACTAAAATGGCCTTCATGGCAGTGCCGCTGGTCTGGTCCTTCACCTGTTATGTAAGGAGTGTATCCTGCCACACTGTGGGTATGCCCTGCCAAAGGCTACTCCCCTAGAACTCCTCTGGTACCCTGTGCACTTTTGAAGTCACTTCATTAGGCAGTCAGCTATTTATCCACATCATCCCCACATTGTAGCTGGGCACTACATCTTTGGGTATATGGAACTTGGACTCACTTGAAAATCCTGTAGGTATGCTGCCACCATTACTGTTGTTGCTGGAACCCACTTGTAGGACTCTTATACCCAGCTCTTTCAGGCTGAGCTAATGGGCTAGACTCTTTTTCTCACAAGCCTACTCCAACTTGAGGGCTGACTTTTAAAATGACAGCAGTCCACATAGCAGTGCACACTTAAGAACATTAAATCTGCGGGACCTCTAAACTTACATGTGCATGCCCTACCATGTACTAGAGGCTTACAGGTAGGTTGCCATACCAATTGCAATTACACCTAATTACCATATACCTATTAAACAGAGCACAGGCCAGGCTAGCAGAGCCAGGGCACAATCAGAGTCAGCAACCACCAGTATCAGTCCAAAAATGGGGGTGACTGGGGCAAAAAAGGATAACTTTCTCACAGGTGGAATCTGCCTTGCCTTGCTAATGTGATGGATTGCCACACCAAACCTTGGTGAACTTCATATTTGTTTGTAAAATTTGGAATCCTTTCTACCAGTGTTTTCATAAACTCTTACTAAATTCTCTAGGGCATTTGAAATGTAGGGAAGCGTTATTGTATCTTCAGCTATTAAATATCCCTGAAATTTGTTTTAGGGTCAGTTTGTTTCTCAAAGCTGTAGTGAGACACTGGAAATCTATGGAAGGTTAGCACACTGGATGTGGATTGTTCCTTTACATCGCTATAAACACACTATTCTTATTACAGCGATTGAAGGCTGTAGATTTTGAGTAGTAGTTTTATTCCTGCGGCATAAGATTGCATTTTATCTCCAGCTGTTTTTTGGTTGGAATTGTGCTGTACTCGTTTTACATATTTTACAAGTAGTTTGTGTGTTTTTATTGAATATTTTAAATGTGTTTGTATATCTTTTATGGCCTATTTCGGCCAAATAAATAGTTTACTGACTGATATGTTATTTGTTATATGTCATATAACGTGTTATTTGTTATATAACAAATTATATTTTCATATTATAGCATGTTATTTGTTATATTGCATTGTTATATGTTATATAACATGTTATTTGTTATATGTTATATAGCGTGTTATGTGCTATATGGTATATGTTTTATAACATAACCTATGTATCATAAGGTATATGTTATATAACAAATGTCCTTTGTTATATAACATATGTTATTTTTACATGTTGTGTAATATATAAAATGTTATTTGTTATAAAATATATGTTATTAATTAGTTGTCATATAACATATGTGTAAGAAACCAGGACTTTTTTGCAGTGTCCCCCTACTTCATGCCCCCATTTGGAATACTTGATGCTATTTTATGACTGATTGTGCCCTGAGCTCTGCTACCAGACCCGGGGCTGTGCTCTCATTAAAGGTCAATGGTAACAAGTGCAATTACAATTGGTACTGACAACCTACCTGTAAGTCCCTAGTATATGGTAGAGCATTTAGGCTTAGAGGCTCAGCAGATTTAATGCACTCAAGTGTGAACTGCTGTGTGGCCTGCTGCCATTTCGATAGCCAGCCCTGCTTTGCAGGCTGCTTTTAAATTAACATTATATGCAAATTAAACTTTGGAATTAAAGGTACATCCAGAGTCTTAAACTACCTTATTTTATTACATATATGTCACCTCTAAGGTCTCCCCTAGGTGCCCCAGGGGTAGGGTGTCATGTAACTATAAGCAGGGGCATTATAAAAAGTTTTATATACCGTGCTGAGGGAAATCTGTTATTTTCATGTTTCCCCATTGTAGTACATTAGCTCCATAGACTAACATGGAAAGGTGTTATTAAACTGTAAAAAATCTAACTATTGACATGGGTGAGCTAAAAAGATACTTCAAAGTGTCAAAACAATAGTTATAATGAATCCAACAACTTGCCAAGGTTGGATTTATTATAACTATGCCAGAAAAGAAGTAATGGAACTTGCTTTTCTTTTGTACCAAAATCCAGCCTTCTAGCAACCTCTACTAATTGATCAACCTTTGAGAGTGTGAGCCAAATTGAACTGATGAGGTGTGAAGTAGCCTGTAGTGAGACACAATATACATCTGGTGGGAGGAGAAATGCTGCTGCCAAGCTCAGGACAGGAAGGGGTCTAGGTAGCCAAACTGGTCTTCTAAGCGGCAATGGCACTTCGGACAGGACTCAGGCCCACCCCTTCCTGAACCCCCAGATGGGAGCCCCTGTAATTGAACTAGCAGAGGGACTGGAAGTGGGTGTTAGGGAAAGTTAGCCACACCAATATTTTTGTTTAGCCAGACCTTAAGCTCCTGGAGAGATTGTCTCCATTTTGGATTTTGAAAAACAGTGCTTCCTGGGACAAAAATATGCCACACTTTGGCGGAAGGTATCATATCTGAGGGTGGCACCCTGTACCCCCTGCTTGTCACCTTGGAAGCATGGATACATATGGGAGAGCTGCAACTCAGATCCCTGCCTGGAAGAAACAAGAAGGAAAAGAACTACACTGCCCAACCCCTGCCCTGCAACAAGAGGAATGCACTCCAAAGGACTGCTCCTGCTGCACACTCTGGGCTTTAGCAGAAGAAGGACTTTGCCTGACTCTAAAAGTTTGAGGAGTGGACTTTCTGAGAGCAACAGTTTAAATGTGTTGCACCGGCATCATCTCCACCAGGGAGAACCCAGCTGGACAGCGTTCTGTAGAGTTTTAAGGATTTGGCCAGATGCATTGTGGGTCACATAGTCCCAACTTCCCAAGTAGTAACTGAGAGATTCCGGAACCTTGGATTGGTGTTGTGGATCTCAAAGATCCAAAAGAAACTTCTGGAAATTAAGGACTTCCCTGCTGGACTTTTGGAATGCTCAAGAGAGGACAGCACTCATAAGGACTGCACCTGCTATACTCACAAGGCTTCACAGCAAAAGGACTTTGCCTGTTTTAAAGGATAAGGAGTGGACTTCCTGATCAACAACAGGTGGAAAAGTGCTGGAACATCAACGAGAACAATTTCAGCTGACAAGCTTCACGTGGATTTTTCTTAGATTCACCAGGTACATTTTGGGACTTGTAGTCCCAGACCCCAAAAGGCAACCTAGTGCTTTTGAACCCTTGGCGAGTGCTCTGGACCACCTTCCTGCATCAAGAAACACTTTTACAAGTAAGGGAAAAAGTGTTACAAAGTGGATGACCTGAACTCTTTTCTTTGTCTCGGTCCAGCGTGACCTTTTTTAACCCTTTGAGTGCAATTTGCTTGTAAGGGCTAGCTTTACTTTTAATCTTTAAAAAATCACATCCCTTGTTCCCTAAATTTGATTTTTTCATTTTGTTGTCATTTTAATCCTAACAATATTTCCTATATTTATAAATTGATATTTGATTTGTATTGTGTGTTGTGTCTTAATTAATTAATGTATCAGTGTTTTTAAATGCTTTATACAAATGTCTCCTAAGTTAAGCATGCCCGCTAGCAGCCTGCTACTAAGGGTTGAGCAAGGGAATAATTTATTGAGACCTTGACTGGGCCCTATATTGTGATTGTGGCCATATTGCTAATGCCTACTTACCCCTCCTAATAAACCACATTCCAACATTTGTGATTAGCGTTGAGGATAGTACTTGTGTTTAAACACATCATACAGCATTTAAGTGAATATCATGAGAAATCTGCTAAATGCATCTACAGTGAAATAGATTTCTGAATTTTTGATGTTTCTAAATTGTTCTGGTTAAGTTTGTTGCCAAAGTTTTTGTGACCCAAAACTAGCCATACCATGGAGCTTGAATTGGCTAACCGGACAAAGCTCACAACAGCTGAGCTTACGGTACAGTGTACAGCTAGGAGGCTACCAGCTGCTAATAGGATTAAAATAGCAGATCTGGTTAAATCCCTTAAGGCCTGGGCAGTGACAGGTCCAGGTAACAAAGGGGAGGGGAAGATGGCCCCTCCAGCAACCTCCAGGAAGAGGATGACAACATGTCCACCATTTCAGTAACCAGGGTTCAACCCTAAGCTAGTAAGCACGGAGGATCAGTGGTATGCAACCAAAAGGCAGCAAAAATGGACCTCAGGGAGGGAGAACTTGAGGCCTAGTTAGCCTATAAAGCTGTGGAGGTGGAGACTATGGCCAAAGAGAAGTAGGCAAGGGAGAAAGCAAAAAGGAATGGTGACAGTGAAGAAGAGTATGAAAGGTCCCAGGGTGGTGGGTTTGACCCAAGACTAACCAAGGGGATTGTGCCTGAGTACCAGGAGGGGAATTACATAGATAAATGGCTGGCAGCATTTCAGAGGGCTCTTACAAAGAGAAGAGTTAGCCCTCATTACTGGCGTTCACTTCTGTGGGAATTGATCTCAGTAACTGGGAGGGATAGGATTCCGACCCTAGAGGAGGAAGCAGCAGAATCTTACTCTCACATTAAGCAATGTCTGATCAGGAAATTTGGTCTCACCCAGAGTAGTACAGGCAAACGTTCAGGTACTCCCAGAAAGTCTCCACCCAATGTTGGATAGCCTTTGTGGATATTTCAGAAAAGACCCTAGAGGACTGGATTTAAGGTAACAAGATAATTACCTGTGAGGGTCTCTACAATTTGTTCATGAAGGAGCACATATTAGCTACTTGCCTCTCAGATAATTTACACCAGAACCTAGTGGATCCAGAGTTTTCTAGTCCCAGAGAGCATGATCTGAAATCTGATGAGTGCGTGCGTACAAGGGTACCCAAACAGTCCTAGGGGGAGACTCTAGAAAGGGCCGGTTAGGCCCACAAAAGCCAAAGGTGGTAAGCCCAGCACCGAGACATCATCAATATCCCAGAACCCTAAAAAGGAGGAGAGTAGATCCCACCCCAACTCTGATAAGCAGAGGCAGGGGGACCCAGGACTTAAAAAGTACTTGGACAACAAGGTGTGTTTTGACTGTCAGCAGTCAGGTCACTTCAGAGGTGATCCCACCTGCTTCAAGAAGAAGGTTAACACTGGACTGATCAGAGTTGACTTAGGAGAGTATTCCTCAGAGGAGGAGGGCCTCATACCATTGTGCTGGGAGACATGGTAAACTGGTGATCCATGAGGGTGCGAATAGGCACTTCCACTCCATTTAGGTGAATGGGATCCCTTCCATTGGCCTGAGAGAACCCATGTACCAGTCACACACTAAAGAGTGACAAGTTGGTGTCCTCTTGCCTGCTTGTGCCAAGAGAGACAAAAAGAGCCAGGGTAGCCACAGGTGAGGTCACTGCCAACCCTGTAGACTTGTATAAGGAGGGAGTCTGTTCTGACCTCCCCCTAAATTTTATCCTGGGCAATGACCTCCCAGATTTTGTTCGGATCCCAAATGGGGCAGTCTCCCAGGATGCCTCCCAACCCAAAGATCCTGGGGACCAGTCCCTACAGTTAGGAGACTGGGTTTTCAAAAAGATGAGGAAAGGTAAGCCACTTTCATAGAGAATCCCAGGGAGCCAAGGGTCTTCTGTCCTAGTAAGTGAGAAACCCAAAGTTGACACTGGTGAGGCTTCACCTGACCGCAAGGAAGTCTTCAGCAGTCAGGTAACTGTAAAATAGTAGGAATCCACCCCTGCACTGACAGAAGGAAGAATGGATGAAGGGTGTCTGTCGCAAGATGAACAGCAGAAGATGTTCCAGGAAACCCACATTTGCCACTAAAGCTGCTCAGCCACCTGTCAGTGCAGAGTTTAGGGTGTGGTTCTGGATTCTGACAGCTGTCAGGTGCGTCTGCTAAGTGCTAGCCTTCATGGCAGCACTGTACTTGGCAATGAAGGCAGACCCCATAGCCAAAAGTAAGTTAGGCCCCTGACCCCATTGGTCATGGTTGTGTTGCTCAGGTGATACCTCTATGGGAAAGCTAGGTATTGCCCTGGCAAAGTTAGGGATATGGGAGGTGGGCACCTCACTACCCAAACTAAAAAGGGAGGAAGAAAATGAAACAGATGGGATGAAGTTTCAGTTTTAAATGGGTCCTGTTACAGTGAAGATGAGTCAGCTTATAAGAGGAAGTGACCTTATCAGGAGGATGTAAGGCAGAGTAGGCCCTGCAATTGTACAGACAGGTTTCTTTACTTTTTTCCTCACTTGACAGACCAGGGAAACTCTCCCTGGGTTGGGCTGAGTCTCCTGGGCTTTTGGCGGGGGCAGGGGGTTGTGTGAGAAACCAGGATTTTTATGCAGTGTCTACCTACTTTTTGGTTTCCTGACTCTGATTTTGCCCTGGGCTCTGCTAACCAGACCCAAGGCCTGTGCTCTGATTAAAGTACATGGTAATTAGGTGTAATTACATTTAGTACTGCCAACCTACTTGTAATTCCCGAGTATATGGTAGGACATGTAGGTTTAGAGGTCTAGCAGATTTAATTCACTTAAGTGTGCACTGCAATGTGGCCTGCTGTCATTTTAAAAATCAGCCCTGCTTTGTAGGCAGCTATTAAATTAATGACTTCCAAAGTCTTAAACTACCTTATTGATACTTGTTACATGTATGTCACCCCTAAGGTCACCCCTGGTTGCTCTAGGGGTAGGTTGGCTTGTAACCATAAGCAAAGACATTATAAAATATATTTTATATTGGGGTAGGCAGAGTTCACGGAGTTCCGCTCCGCGAAATTCCATGGAGTGAAAAGAAAACCTCAACTAACTCCTCCGAACTCCGGGTGACCTGTTCGCGCTGATTGGTGCGATTAGTGTTCTCTGTGTTGCAACTCGTGTATTAACTGCACTACTCGGTCGCCTGCACACAGAGCCATTTTGTTTTTCCCAGTCTGTGCATGTGATGGGCCTACTTCTCAATCCTAAATATATCTTTGCCATCCTTACTTTATTTAACTTATTTTCCCCTACTTTACATTTATTTCCTTAATGTGTGTACTTGTGTTGGTGGATTTTACATTTTTGCCTCTTTTTTATTTTTCTCTGACTTTTTTGTCCTTTTATTAGTTTTCCCCAAATTTCCCATAACTTTCTAATGTCTCCCTCACTAGTCTATTCCTTTTCTTCCTCCTGTCAATCTCTTTTTTTCATATTCACCCAGCGCCATGGCAAAGTGTGGGGGAGGCGGCACCAGTGCAGGCGGTGCAGCAAACCGCACACCCTGTGGATTCCGGCATCACCTGGGGCTGCAATCTGGTGTCATTTTTAGCGAGAAGGAGGTGACTGCAACTCTTTTTTTGTGTGCAGCGCTACCTCCCCTCCATGCTAACATCAGGCGGCAGGCCCAGGAGGAGGTACGGCCTGTGGGAGCTTTGGCTGCTGTGGGGGAGGATGAGCTGTTGCGTTCGCCAATGGACTGGGGTTTGACGCACACAGCAGCAGCTGATGCACTGCTGTGCTGACAACCTGGACCCTGAGAGAGCCCTGCTCGATCTACTCGGCATCCAGGTTGCGGGGCTTAGTGAGTACTAATAATTAATTATTACTAATTTGTTGCGTTCTATCTTATAATGCAATTTTGTTTCCAAATAGCATGCTGCTCACACTCAGAGGTAAGTTAAGTTCATGTAATGTAATGTTACGAATATTAATTGATACAGGTTGAGCCATATGCTTGGTGCTACCTATTTCTGGTTGTTGCTGTAGGTGCTCGCTTGGGCTGAATATGTAAGAAGTTATGTTGACTCCTCTTTCCTCCTGTCACTAAGATAGTGGTACTGTGGTAGTAGTCGAAATATATTATCGGTGAATTAGCAATCTGTGTGTGTTTCTTTTTAAGTAGCTTTTACAGTCCCAAGCAAACTTCCAGTGATCTAGAATGCAAAATTTGCATTTATGCTTTGAAAAGGAAAACTGACTGAGTTGGGCTATCCAAGGGGGTTACATTTGTGAAGCAAAGATCAAGCATTTCCAAATGTAGTTTAGGAAATTCAAAATAGGTCTTAGGTAATGTTTCGGGAATTAGGAATAGGTCAACTTGATAATATAGACACTCTCATTTAGAAAAGTAAAATGTCAATATGTTACAGCATTTGCCTTTGCCTGTCAAAATATTTTCTAGGAGATTAACTGTACCAGTAATCTATTTTTGTTATCTTCTTTATTTCTTCAGCACCCAAGGGCAAGAAGATGGCATCGGCAGATCGGGCTGAGGAGGGTGTCATCACCAGTGCTGCGGCTGGTGGAAGTTCTACTGCCAGCGTTAGCCCCGTGGCTGTGGCTGACAGCTTTGCTGTCCCCAGTAAGTTCTTGTTAATATTATTTATTTCTCGAACTTTTACCTCTCTGCATTACATACATTTTTCCTCCTTTCTGTTAACCTGTGACTTTTTTTTAAATGCTTGTCATTCTATTTAATGTTAGTCTTGGTTTCATGATGGAATATCGTTAACATAAATATCGTCAGAAATAAATATCGTCACTAAAATATCGCTTACATTAATATCATCATCCTATACTTAAACAAGAATTCACACAAATATCGAGGTTTTTTTATCGACAACCCTAATATCGTTCACACTAATATCTACAACATAAATATCGACTTCTACATTATCGACTTTATTTTAAATATCATTACCTTAGACATTTATATCGACTACACTAACATCGACGACCTATCTGCTTATAGAAATATACAAAAAATATCGTCTTTTTATTACCAACTCGATATGCACGATTCTTTTATTTTACTCACTTGTTTTTACTATTTTACTTTACAAAACTATTCACACATATAATTATTTAGTTTTCCTAATACTTATTGATATAAAAATATATAATATATGTTAAAAAAAATTACATTTACTGATACTATCATACACTCCGATGGCCTAAATGTGAAACACATTTCATTATTTTCTACATATAAACTATTTACATATAAAACAAAAAAGCACATATAAAACTTTTTACAATGTACTTTAACAAACAAATAGTGATGCAACAAACTCTTACGAAAATAACGGTTTTCTAATTCGAAATTACGTTCTCGACCAATGATTTTGAAATTTCACTAATTGAACCATTCAAAAGCTACCATTAATTAACTCACTAATATAAAAACAATTATACACTTAACGTAATTTACCATTTTTGGCACAAACTTGGAGAAAAACGGTTACCTTGCTGAGAAGAGAATACAAACCTACGACTACAACTACAAAACGTCATACTACACTTCAAGTAAGTAAAATCCCATTGCTTTTTTCATTCGAACTTAGCAAAAAGTAGATAAACTCCCTAATTTAAAAACTGTTCTTCTTTAGAGTGAAAACAAAACATGTTGAACTTATCAACAACGACCAAAAAATTTGATGTAAAAACATTTATAAACTACCTTATCCATGTCTACTTAGATAGCTGATAAAAATTATTTAAACTTGCTAAGTAAATGTACTATTTACTTCATATGTTAACAACTACTATCATCCAAATACTATAAGTAACACAATGATTATTTTTTCCACAGACTCTACAAAATTATTTATCTATCTACAACTACACTACCAACATCTTCTACTACATCAAGTAAGTATAGTCACTGTATGTATAACAATTCTGAAAGTAAAATCAAACACCTATAACACTAAATCATGTCTTTCAATTATTCTTTAACACTACTACAGAACTTAAAAATAAGAAAATTCAGAAAGAGAAATAAGAATAAAATAATTACCAGTGAAGCCACATAGTAAGTATATGTTCACGCTTTTTCCTGCTCTTATACACATCTCTGTAAATCGTCTTCAATGTTCTTAAAAATACATATATATATTTTCCACAGATCTACCTTAGACATGGCAACTGGAGCTACTTTCATTACTTTGCAAAAAGGGAAACTAATGCTGAACTACATGGGTTACACCTACACCCAAGAAAGAGTAAAAGCGAATAAGACCCATTGGAAATGTAGCAAATATTACTCAAGTGCATGCTATGGTAGAGCAACAACTGTTGATAACAATGTGGTAAATGTACGTGAGCATAACCACCCACCAAATGTAACAGAAGTGGAAGTTAGAGAAGCACTGGAAACATTGAAAGATGCTAGTAAAGGATCACAAGAAACAAGCACTAGTATTTTGAAAAATGTTTTAAGCAAAGTGCCAGAACATGTGACAGGACAGCTACCTTCTATTCCCAACTTAAAAAGATTAATTTCAAAAACTAAACGTGCTTCAGATCCAACTCCACCAACGCCAGAAAGTTTTAAGGATATAAAAATATATCCTGAATATACCATTACACATAATGAGGATAAATTCCTAATGTATGACAACCAGAGTCATGACAAACGAGTTTTACTTTTTGCTACTAATAGTAATTTGCAAAAACTTAAATCATGTGAAACATGGATGATGGACGGGACTTTTAAAGTTTGTCCCAAACCTTTCTATCAACTTTACACCATCCATGGGGAATACCAAGATACAAATATCCCTCTAATTTATACTCTGCTGCCAAACAAAACAAATACTACCTACGTTGAACTTTTAACAAAGATCAAAGAATTAACAGATAATTACTATCCTCAAAAAATTATAATTGACTTTGAAATAGCCATGATTCAAGCTATCCTTAAGATATATCCCCATACCTCAATACAAGGTTGTTATTATCACTACAACCAAAGTATATGGAGGCACTTACAAAAATCTACCTTAAGCATTGAATATTGTACAAACAGTCACTTTGCTTATCAAATAAAAAAGTTGATTGCATTGGCATATGTACCAACAACAGAAGTAGCTAACTACTACAATTTATTAATTGACAGCCCTTTCTACCGCACCAATGAGAAAATACTAACTCCCTTCTTGGACTATTTTGAAGATACCTGGGTTGGAAGATTACATCGTTCAGGCCACCGTAGACAACCTAAATTTCAAATTCCATGGTGGAATGTGTATGCTAGTACAATAGCACAGAAAGCTAAAACTAACAACGCAGTTGAAGGATGGCATAATGCCTTCCAAGCCACTTTAGGAAGAAGTCAACCAACACTTCACAAACTAATCCAAAGCATTAAAAAAAGAACAAAGCTACCAAGAACTCAGAATAGAGCAATCCCTTTCTAAAATTGGCCCTAAACTAAGTAAACAAACATTAAATATGTACGAATATCTCCAGCAAAAAACTAGACTGTACCCAAGTATAGAAGGTCTAGCATACTTAGACCTAATAGCTAAATCCATCCTTTAAATATAAATTTACCATGTTTAGTAATAATTTACTTTTAATTCTTAAAAAACAAATGAATATTGTAAAATATACATTAATATGTTCAATAGAATTATATATTAATTGTTTATTGTATATTAAAAAATGTTTTTCATTGTTAAATATTTTTCTCAGATGTTAAAAAATGTAAATTTATGTTATGTACATATCGTGATAAAATCAATGTCATAAAAAATATGTAATATATTACATTTTTATAAAAAATATAAAAATTTAATATACTAATGTATGCATAATTGAAACTGTATTTATGTACAAAACTGCAATATAATTTGTTAACAAAAATTATGTTAAATGTTTTATAAAATTTTCAAAATCTTTGCAGTAACAAATTAAACTATGAATAAAAAAAAAGATCTAAAAATTGTTATTTCGTAATTTAGAAACTTGTCATATGTATGTAAAAATGTTATAAAAATGTTTTTAATTTATATTGTTGAAATGAATATTACAACATGACATATATTATTCTTATTAAAAATAGTAAATACATAATGCTGGATAATAAACCATAATAATTACCTATTCTAACTCCAATCCTACGTAAATCAGGGTAAATGGTGGATAGTAAACCATTATAATTAACTATTCTAACTCCAAACAAAACATAAGTCAAGGAAAGTGCTGGATTGTAAACCATAATAATTTACTAATCTAACTCCAATCCAACATAAATCAGGGAAAGTGCTGGATTGTAAACCATAATAATTTACTATTCTAACTCCAATTCAACATAAGTCAGGGAAAATGCTGGATAGTAAACCATAATAAATTACTATTCTAACTCCAAACATAACATAACTCAGGGAAAGTGCTGGATAGTAAACCATAATAAATTACTATTCTAACTCCAATCCAACATAAGTCAGGGAAAGTGCTGGATAGTAAACCATAATAAATTACTATTCTAACTCCAAACATAACATAAGTCATGGAGAGTGCTGCATAGTAAACCATAATAAATTACTATTCTAACTCCAATCCAACATAAGTCAGGGAAAGTGCTGGATTGTAAACCATAATAATTTACTATTCTAACTCTAATCCAACATAAATCAGGGAAAGTGCTGGATTGTAAACCATAATAATTTACTATTCAAAGTCCAATCCAACATAAGTCAGGGAAAGTGCTGGATAGTAAACCATAATAAATTACTATTCTAACTCCAAACATAACATAAGTCAGGGAAAGTGCTGGATAGTAAACCATAATAAATTACTATTCTAACTCCAAACATAACATAACTCAGGGAAAGTGCTGGATAGTAAACCATAATAAATTACTATTCAAACTCCAATCCAACATAAGTCAGAGAGAGTGCTGGATAGTAAACCATAATAAATTACTATTCAAACTCCAATCCAACATAAGTCAGGGAAAGTGCTGGATAGTAAACCATAATAAATTACTATTCTAACTCCAAACATAACATAAGTCAGAGAGAGTGCTGGATAGTAAACCATAATAAATTACTATTCAAACTCCAATCCAACATAAGTCAGAGAAAGTGCTGGATAGTAAACCATAATAAATTACTATTCTAACTCCAAACATAACATAAGTCAGGGAGAGTGCTGGATAGTAAACCATAATAAATTACTATTCTAACTCCAATCCAACATAAGTCAGGGAAAGTGCTGGATAGTAAACCATAAAAAATTACTATTCTAACTCCAAACATAACATAAGTCAGGGAGAGTGCTGGATAGTAAACCATAATAAATTACTATTCTAACTCCAAACATAACATAAGTCAGGGAGAGTGCTGGATAGTAAACCATAATAAATTACTATTCTAATTCCAATCCAACATAAGTCAGGGAAAGTGCTGGATAGTAAACCATAACAAATTACTATTCTAACTCCAATCCAACATAAGTCAGGAAATGTGCAGGTTAGTAAACAATATAAATTTTTCTATCTAAATTATTTGTATACCCTATTACCCTATAATACCAAAATAACGCGTATTCAATATTAATTTAATATTTTTTATTAATATTAAAAAATAAATTTCATGTAAAATTTAAAATTTCGAAGTTAAATTTTGATTTCATGATAAATTTCTATTTTATTAATATTTTCTACACTTTTAAAACACGACATTTTTAAATTACTACCCACCCTAATCCCCTATAATACCAAAAACCCGCTCCTAAAATTTTTTTGGGGAAGTTTACAATTTAATTACAAATTTAATTTGGTGAACAATTCAAAATTTCTAATTAAAATTTCGATTTCTTAATTATTTTCAAATATTTTTATATTTTAGAAATTTTGTAAAAACCACATTTTAAATTACTACCCACCCTTATCCCCTATAATACCAATAACCCGCTCCTAAAATTTTTTGGGGGAATTTTAAAATTTAATTACAAATTTAATTTCGTGAACAAATCGAAATTTCTAATTAAAATTTCGATTTCTTAATTATTTTCTAATATTTTTATATTTTAGAAATTTTGTAAAAACCAAATTTTAAATTACTACCCACCCTTATCCCCTATAATACCAATAACCTGCTCCTAACATTTTTTGGGGGAATTTTACAATTTAATTACAAATTTAATTTCGTGAACAAATCGAAATTTCTAATTAAAATTTCGATTTCTTAATTATTTTCTAATATTTTTATATTTTAGAAATGTTGTAAAAACCAAATTTTAAATTACTACCCACCCTTATCCCCTATAATACCAATAACCCGCTACTAAAATTTTAACAATTCTTTTGTAGAAAATATTTTTTAACACATATTATTACTAGTAGGAGTTTTGTAAGTTTTTGAAAAACATAATACATATTTTTTTATAAATTTTATAACAACTTATATTTTTCTGTCGATATTATATGAAACGACATTTTGATCAACGATATTCTGTTCATCGATATTTTTTCTTGACGATATTTTTGTCATTCTCAAGAAACGATATTTTTTACAAAGATATTTTCTATTACGATATTTTTCACAGTCGATATTCTTACCACGATATTAATGCTAGTCGATATTTTCCCGTCGATATTCTATCTTTATACCTTAGTCTTGTTATCCCTCCCTGCATTATCCTTTTTCCTATGTTTCTTGTTTCTGTAGCTGACTTCCTTCTGTGTCTCTACTAATCGGTAGCTTAAGCTTTCTTCTGCTTGGTTTTGCTGTCCCTCTCCCCTAACCTTATACCCTATAGACGGGTACTGTAAGACTGAGGCACTAGATTAGGTAGTCTACTGTGAAGATTGCAGAGTTTGCAGCCCCAAGCAAGCTCTTATATGCTTGTTTGTTGAGAAGGCTTTCTAATTCTTGGTGACCCCCCTATGCTGTGTTGTATGCATTATTATTCAGTATCCCAGTCGTTTCAAAGACAGTGCAGCACAGCAGGAGAGTAGCATGAGGAGGATCCCATTGAATTTGCTAACCAAAACCATATATCCTTTTTTGACTAATTTATTCTACCCCTTCATTTTGCTTTAAATGACTCACAGTCATCATTTCTCTGTCTCTAAATTACGTTTGGCTTGACAACTGGCTTTTCTAACATTGTCAACCAGCAAAATGCCAAAAGTGATATTTTTGATCGGAGAGTAGATATTATGAACTGAACTCTAATCATGTGTTGTTTTTGTAATTTGTTTAAAAAAATAAAAAGTGGGAGGTGTATCTGGAACCTAAAATGTGTGATATTTTTCTAGCAGTACAGTGTACCAGCAGCAGCTGAAGGGAGGGTGTTTGCAGTGGCAGGGATGGGCGATGGTGAGTCACATTGCTTGGTTTTTAACAATTACTAGCAGGCTACTCCATTTGTTAAGTAAGGCAGATCACACCCATCATCATTCATCCATGACCTACCTACCCATGGCACTTCGTGAGTCACGACCCATGGGCCATGACCCCACCGAAATGAAGACACAGTTGCAGTCGGTTCAATCTGGCACTGCATTGTTGGCTGTGCAATGTGCATCTGATTCTGTTAATGTAGCATTTACAAAGCTTCCAATGGATTGCAAACCGAAATGAAAACAAGGTGTCTCTCTCTCTTCCCTCCCGGGGACCTCTTAGTCACTCATCTCCTAGTACTACACTCCTTTATTCATTCTTTCCCAGCAAAGCAGAAACATTTGAAATTTTTTTTATGGCATGCGCCACATGTTACGGGGCAAGTGGTTCATATGGCTTTTGTAATAGATTTAGGTCTGTTTAAATTCAATATTCATCAACTTTCAGTTTCAGCTGCAGTGACTGACTAAGCCTAAGCTACATCATCAGTGAACCACTGCTCCCCTGCCGCCCCTATTCTTCAGCAAAACCTCTACCACACCTACCCGGCCTTTTCCCTGTTCCTCACCTTGCTGCAGCACATGAATGGCCAGATTTTTAGATTTGGGCAGTGGGAGTTGCTCCATCACAAGCATAACGTATATCCTGTCAATCCTATTAAAAATAATAATAATACAGCAGATGTCACGTTTATGTCGGAGTAACCCCCCCACCAAACTCTAGTCTCAATCAGTCCCTAAGTCAAGTATCCTTCCTTCACTACCAAGGGAATGTATTTGGTTTAAATAATTTCTATTTGAGGGTGATGCCAGGAAGTAAAGTGGGATTAAGTGTTTGTGATTTTGTATTTTGTGGCTGGGATACTCTGTGACCAAAGTTCCCAATAAAATCTGAATATCCTGTTAGTTTCCCTGTACTGCAGTGCATCATTTCTCCCACTGTCTACTTAGGGCAGACAAGATAGCTATTATCTGCATGTTATACATGACATGCGTGAAATATTATTAATCACCTGCTTCTTTGGAGTCAGGGTAGAATTGAAAGGCACTTGGAGGAGAGAAGGGCCATTGGTATCAAATATAATTTTCTGCCCCAGCTGCAGACTGCAGAGAGTTGCAAAGTTGTACCCAATGTACTAGATAGCATGCTTCCAGTCAATTAGCACAAGCATAGAATACTTGTACTCCATAGTGGATGATACCTTACACAGAGTTATTCTTCTTTTTTTCCACAAAAAGTTTCTGTGGTTTACTTTTGTTAGGAAATCCTTTACAAGAAAAAATAAATCACTCTGTTTTTTCTAATCTTATACTGACTCCTTTCAGACAGTCAGTACTTTTATGTGAGGCATGTGTTATTTAAATCACATCCCTGTTACTGACTTTCTTAATCACATCAAAAATGTCAATGGCCCTAGGGGACCAGCAAATGTACTTATATTGGGCCACTATATAATTTTAAAAAACAAGTGTTTGCACAGAACATTCCTTACAATGTTCCTGTTTTATTTTTTTATTTCTTGAAATAGTACTCCTGCTTGTCCACCACCACCCCCAACCTGGCAGGGATGTATGATGTTACAACGCATGCTTTTACAACGCATGCTATTACAACGAAATTTTTACAACGCAAATGCAGTGACAACGCAAGTCTTTACAACGCAAGTCTTTATATCGACTTGCACTAGATGGCGTGCTAACATTAAAAAAGTGTAATTTACTATTCTAACTCCAGTCCACGTAACAGTAGGGAAGGTGTTTGGATAGTAAACTACACTATTTTTAATGTTAGCACGCCATCTAGTGCAAGTCGATGTAAAGACTTGCGTTGTAATGGCATGCGTTGTCAATGCATTTGCGTTGTAACTGTTTCGTTGTAATGGTAGTGCGTTGTAAAAGTTGCGTTGTAAAGGTTGTTCCCCCCTGGCAGAAGATTGCAGCCCAGCTACAGAGCCAAAGACTTGAGGCCACTAGGGACCACTATCAATCAATCAATCAAACAATCATGGAATTTATATCGCGCACTACTCACCCGGAAGGGTCTCAAGGCGCTAGGGGGAGGGGGTCTGCTACTGCTCGAACAGCCAGGTCTTGAGCTGTTTCCTGAAGGCGAGGTGGTCCTGGGTTAGCCGCAGGCGGACGGGCAGGGAGTTCCATGTCTTAGCCGCCAGGTAGGAGAAGGATCTTCCTCCGGCGGTGGCTCTCTGGATGCGAGGGACGACGGCGAGGGCAAGGTTCGCGGATCGTAGCAGGCGGGTGGGCGTGTAGAAGGTCAGGCGGTCGTTGAGGTACTTTGGGCCTAGGTCGTGGAGGGATTTTTGTGCGTGTGTGAGGAGTCTGAACGTGATCCTCTTGTTGACAGGGAGCCAGTGCAGGTCTCTCAGGTGGCTCGAGATGTGGCTGCGACGGGGGACGTCCAGGATGAGTCGGGCGGAGGCGTTCTGGATACGCTGAAGTCTTTTCTGTAGCTTGGCTGTTGTACCGGCGTAGAGGGTGTTTCCGTAGTCTAGTCTGCTGGTGACGAGGCCTGGGTGACAGTCTTCCTGGTCTCGGTCGGGATCCATCGGAAGATCTTGCGGAGCATGCGGAGGTTGTGGAAGCAGGATGAGGAGACGGCGTTGACTTGTCTAGTCATCAAAAGGGAGGAGTCCAGGATGACGCCCAAGTTGCATGCGTGGTACGTTGGCTTGGGTGCGGTGCCTAGGGCCGGGGGCCACCAGGAGTCATCCCATGCGGAGGGCGACGGTCCCAGGATGAGGACTTCTGTCTTGTCCGTGTTCAACTTCAGGCGGCTGATGTTCATCCACTCGGCGACGTCTTTCATCCCTTCGTGTAGGCTGGCTTTGGCGGTGTCGGGGTCTCTGGTGAGGGAGAGAATCAGCTGGGTGTCATCGGCGTAGGAAATGATGTTGAGGTTGTGTTGGCGTGCGATGGCAGCGAGGGGTTTCATGTAGATGTTGAAGAGAGTAGGGCTGAGCGACGATCCTTGCGGGACGCCGCAGATGACTTTGGTGGCCTCAGATCGGAACGGGGGGAGGCGTACTCTCTGTGTTCTGCCGGAAAGGTATGAGATGATCCATTCCAGAGCCTTCCCCTGGATGCCGGTGTCGTTGAGGCGTTGGACTAGGGTGCAGTGGCAGACAGTGTCAAATGCTGCGGAGAGGTCAAGGAGGATGAGTGCCGCTGTTTCACCGTTGTCAAGCAGGGCTCGGATGTCGTCGGTGGCTGCGATGAGGGCGGTCTCGGTGCTGTGGTTGGCTCTGAATCCGGACTGCGATGGGTCGAGGGATCCGTTTGTCTCAAGGAAGGCGGCCAGTTGCTTGTTGACGATCTTCTCGATGACTTTGGCAGGGAAGGGAAGGAGCGAGATGGGGCGGAAGTTCTTGAGGTCGGTCGGGTCCGCTGTTGGTTTCTTCAGTAGTGCGCTGAGCTCGGCGTGCTTCCAGCTCTCCGGGAAGGTGGCTGTGTCGAAGGAGGTGTTGATGATGTCTCGGAGGTGGGGGGCGATGGTAGAGGCGGCCTTGTTGAAGACATGGTGGGGGCATGGGTCGGTCGGGAGATCCGGAGTGGATGGTGTTCATCATGCGTGTCGTGTCTTCGGGGGTCACTTCGGTCCATGTCTGGAGGATGGCGGCGGGGTGTGTAGGTTTGGTCGATGGGTGCGGGGGTGGAACGCCGAAGCTGTTGTGGATGTCGGCGATCTTGCGGTGGAATTACGAGGCGAGGGAGTCGCAGAGGTCCTGCGAGGGAGTGATGTCGTTGTTGCCGGTGCTGGGGTTGGAGAACTCCTTGACGATGTTGAAGAGCTCCTTGCTGTCATGGGCGTTCTTGTCCAGTCGTTCCTTCAGAGATTTCTTCTTGGTGGTGCGGATGAGCTGGTGATGTCTGCGGGTGGCGAGTTTGAGGGCGGTCATGTTGTTGGTGGTCTTGTCGAGGAGCCAGGCCTTCTCGAGGGTGCGGCAGGCCTTCTTGGAGTCCTTGAGTTCGTTGGTGAACCAGGGGGCCTTCTTGCTTCTGGGCCTGGTGAGTGGGTTCTTCAGTGGGGCGAGGTCGTCGGCACAGGAGGTCAGCCATTGCGTGAGGTCGAGGGCTGCTGTGTTAGGGTCCGTTGTCCTGATAGGTGGGTTCTGGCTGAGGGAGGTGGTGAGCTGGTCGACGGTGATCTTGCTCCAGTTTCTGTGGGGAACCTGCTTCGGGTGGTGGTGGACCGTGTTCTTTTTGAAGCTGAAGTGGAGGCAGCTGTGGTCAGTCCAGTGGAGTCCGGTGCAGTGGCTGAAGGTGACGTGCTTGCTGGATGAGAAGAGAGGGTCGAGCATGTGCCGGCGTAGTGGTTGGGGGAGTAGACCAGTTGCTTGAGTCCGAGGTTGGCGAGGTTGTCCAGCAGGGCGGTGGTGTTGCAATCGTTGTTGTTCTCCAGGTGGAAGTTGAGGTCCCCGAGGAGGATGTAGTCGGCGGAGGGGAGGGCGTGAGGGCTGATGAAGTCTGTGATGTCTTCGCTGAACTGTGCGCGTGGTCCCGGGGGTCTGTAGATGAGGGTGCCTCTGATGGTAGTCTTGGGGTCGGTGTGGATCTGGAAGTGCAGGTATTCGGCGGCGTTGAATGCGTCGATGCAGTCAGTCGAGATGCGAATGGTGCTTTTGTGAACGATGGCGATGCCCCCTCCGGTCTGGTTGATGCGATCCTTCCTGATGATCTTGTAGCCGTCCGGGATGGCTATGGCGAAGTCGGGGGCTGAGGAGGCGTTCATCCAGGTTTCCGTGAGGAAGGCGACGTCTGGAGATGCGGTGTCGAGGAGGTTCCAGAGTTCCACGGCGTGTCTGTGGACGGAGCGGGTGTTGACCAGGATGCACTTGAGGTGGTTGCTGTTGTCCGTCTTGGTGGGCGTAGTGCCTGTTCGGAGGCAGGAGAAGTTGCAGGATCGGCAGACGAAGGGTCCATGGGTGCGTCGCGGGGATGCTTGGTAGCATCCAGGTGCTTGGGCGGTGTTGAGTGCGATGAGCGTGGCGAAGTCGTAGGTCCTGCGGGGGGCTGGTGGGCGCGGGGACCAGGGGGTCTGGCACTGGGCGCGGTCCAGGCGCGGACGGGCGCAGACGGGCTTACCTTCGGCGCTCAATCGGCGCTCCTGCTGCGCGCGTCCGCTGCGCGGTCGCTGAGGAGGCGTCATAAGTAGGAGCCGGGAGGGAGGGTCAGCCGGGAGGCGGGAGGCGGGAGGACCAATGGGAGAGGAGGGGAGGCAGAGCTACGGGTCAGCGGCAGCGGGAAGCGGCGGGAAGCACGGAGGTGACCGGGGCAGCGGGGCCGGTGAGGAGCGGGGGCAGAGGCGGCAGGCTGCGGGCAGAAGGCGAACCTGAGGAATATGCGGAGGGCAGCGACGTAGAAGAGGTGAGCGGAGGTCTTCAGCAATCAGGGAGCGGCCAGGCAGCAGGTAAGTCAGCAGGCAGGCAGGCGAGCGGCAGAGCAGCGTGGAGGGAGCGACCGCCTGCGAGGGCACAGGGGGTCACAGTGAGTGACCCGGCGGGGACCCCTTAAGTAGGAGCCGGGAGGGAGGGTCAGCCGGGAGGCGGGAGGACCAATGGGAGAGGAGGGGAGGCGGAGCTACGGGTCAGCGGCAGCGGGAAGCGGCGGGAAGCACGGATGTGACCGGGGCAGCGGGGCCGGTGAGGAGCGGGGGCAGAGGCGGCAGGCTGCAGGCAGAAGGCAAACCTGAGGAAGATGCGGAGGGCAGCGGCATAGAAGAGGTGAGCGGAGGTCTTCAGCAATCAGGGAGCGGCCAGGCAGCAGGTAAGTCAGCAGGCAGGCGAGCGGCAGAGCAGCGTGGAGGGAGCGACCGCCTGCGAGGGGGCACAGGGGGACATGTACAGGACATGTACAGGACCCTCCTCATCTATCAGCTGCTGATAGATGAGGAGGGTCCTGTACATGTCCCTGCTCCCGTGCGCAGTTCACTGGCCTCCGGCCTCCAGGCCACACCAGCTTCACCGACAGCTTTGAGTTGCCCGTGCAACCCCCCTTTCAGACCGGCTCCACCACCGCCGCATGCTGCTTGAGCTGGCGCAGTTGGGCCGTAGGATGGCACGCCTCAAAGCCTGCATCCAACATCTGGAGACCCTTGTAAAGAATGCCCTTCACTAACTTATTTTTTGTTTTGGTGGAAGGGAGTTTTTGTGAGTAGAGTTTTTGAGAATTTGGGCAGGGAATTTTTGGAAAAATTTGACATGATTTTTATTTTGGATATTCGTTGGGGATGGGGAAAGAATGTGGCAGAGAGGTGAGCCTTTTGTGGGTGGAGAGGGTTGGTTTTATATGTTAAATATATTATATATATATGTTAGTTTGGAGGAAATCTTTAATAATCCACTTTATGTCTGAAGTGATTTTTGTGTTTTTTACTTCAACTTTGCATTGATGCCTTTTCGCGCAGCCTGTCTGTCTTTACTATTTTTTAAAGTGTTTGTCAGTTAGGAGGGCATGCTGCCATTCCCTATGTTGCCTGCAGAAACATAGGTAAACAATTAATTGATCTCATCTGCAGTACAAGTTAACTACGTACTGAGTAAAGTAGTTCACTTCACTCCATAGTTCTCCTATGTGAATAGATGAAGTGATGGTAGATGGCTGCTCCCTCTGTCAATCTTCCAACACCTTACTGGTGGGTTTCGGAAGGCGCCTTCTTTATGGTAGTGGTAGGGCACAAACAGGCAAGGCATCACAGTGAGGTCCCACTCCCACCTCGTTGATCTATAGATGCAAGATTAATCAAAAGGATCAGAGGCAACTACATGGAAAGCAAAACCAAGAGTTAGTAGGTTATACATATACATTTAAATTATAACTTTGGAAATACTGAGGACAGACTACTACCACCATGAGACATCAAAGAATACCACATATTATAACAAACACTAGCAATATTAAATTGTTCTGAGTAATGGTGAGCATGGAATTTGAAAACCAAAGGTATGAAATCCTCAAGTCAGGTAAAATGTACTGAAAGTCTGTAATCTGTAGTCAACATGGTTAAGCTTTTATTTCTGCATAACAAAGGCCTGAAAAATGATGTTGACGTTGAAAATGATGTTCTTAGTCATGCGTGGTTGGGTAAGTAGGGCTGGAGTGGGCTATTGCTCAGGTAATATAAGATCCCACCGTGAGTTGGTGTTGCATATAACCACATCTGTTCCACCAAGTGTGTGATCTATTTGGTGTATATTAAGGCACACCTCCAAAACACACAGTCCGGGGGAAGAGGGTTAGCGGTTTGATGAATGGATGGAAAATGGGACTTGCTGAAAGGTGTAACAAAGAGAAACATAACACAAAAACGATCTTCATTAGAGTGATGAGCAGCACATCATCATCATCTGTCTGTTGTAGAAGGAAACAAAGAAATGAGTATGACACAGTACAGTTAAATGAATTGCAAACAGTCCCTCTGCCCCAGAGACCCAAGTTATCAGATATCTAAATGTTCTGGATTCTTGGTTAGAAAAAAACAAATTATGGAGGAGTGAATTGAACCCACCCGGCTCTAAAAATATGATTGTTAAAAGAAAAATGATACTGTATTGCCAAATTGGGTTGTGCATCTGCATTCTATTTGGGAATGTCCATCACTCTTGGGTGCCTGTCTGGACCGGTCCAGATGGAAAGCAGAAGTGCCGACCTTAGCTTTCACCTTTTGTTCATGTAGAAGATGAGAAAGCCTGAGGATTGTAAAACATAAACTGGATTGTTGAGTCAAGGAGAAGGACAAAAGGAAGGTAATTATCATGAGGAGTGTACCAATAAGACTCAGAGGCAGAGCAGAAAACAAGATGACTTGGAGTTTCACTTTTGCTCTAGTGCAACAAACACACTCAGCAACATTTCCCAAATCAACGCACCTCCCTCCATTCTACATAGCTGAATATTAGGCCTCAGAGTCATGGTTTCCCTTTGAAGTCGATAACTTCCTCCTTCTAGCTGTTGATGAGGTAGTCCTGCCCTGAGTCCTTCCATCTTCCTCCTGACTCCAAGTAACTCAGTCCCAGTTCCGACCGAGCAAGGCAGATGTGTAGTGCACTTCTGTTAAAGAACAAGTAGAGAAAGTGATTTGAGGTATTTTGTATAGGTCTGTGTTTGTTGACTAAAGTGACTGGTCTGGTCTCTAAGGAACCCCAAAAAAGGAGTGGACAATACAGGTACATTTTCACTAAGTAAGTTTGTAAAGGCCAATCACCTACAGGAAAAATGATAACCCATCAGGCACCAAACATTTAAATTTATGAAAGTCACATTTACTATTAAATGAACACCTTCCCTCACTGTCTGCCACCACGTAAATCATCAGTCATCACTCACAATCACTCACTCGTTGTTGCAATAGTTGTAGTTACCTCTTCCAATCCAAGCATTGGTAAGTTAAATAGTAGGTACACTATTGTATCTTTGACGCAGGCAACACATTTGAATTTGGTATTGCATTCTTGTAAATCAATGCTCTTCTGGGTCCTCCCTGCTAAATGATCCAAAAGCATAGGCATGTGGGGAACCATGCATTGTCTCCGATGTCATGAAGGAATTGTGGAGGCTCATTCACTGCACACTGGTCCAGCTCCAATGCGGCCATATATGTGACTAACTAATAGTGAGGCAGTATAAATCTGACAGAAACATAAAGCTCCACTAGCTACTTCAAAATAAAATTTGGGGATCATCCAGATATTCCTGGAACATTCTGTGAATGATCATTGGTGCTACCACTTGCTCGACCTCTTTTGCCTTCGCCGCTGCACTGAACTTGAGACCTGCCACTTGAAACCAAGTCAATGCATTTGTTGCGTCTGATTCTTCTGTTGCTGTTGTTGCTGGTGTTCTGGTTGCTGGTGTTGGCTGCTGTGAGACAAGACTGCCCTCTCTGGAAGTTGACGGCAGCATCCCAGAACTGCAGAGTGGGACTCTAAGTTCCAGCCATTCTTCTTCCAGGTCTCCAGCTTGCTCAACAATCCACCTCTTGTATTTTGAAAAAGGAATGAAAGTGACCAGAATGTTTTTGTACCATGGATCAAGTAGTTTGGCACAGATGTGCTCTTTGGAGGAGATGTCATTTTGAAGCTTTGCATTATAAGCCAAGCAAAAGATTAAGCTCCCAACCAAGGCATGTGCTTCAGATTTTTCATTCACACCTGCGAGTGTGAACATTTCAGAAACCTTCTTTAGCTGGTCCTGTAGCAGATACAACAATGGAATAGCTTGGCCCATCATACTGTCCTCCTTGCTAACTTCCTATGTGAAAACCTCAAAAGGGAGAAGCATCTGTGTCAGGCATTTGACTGGGCCGCATTTCCTGGCATCCATGGTCATAGCTTTCCAAATTGCATCCCCTCCTCTTTGAATAACAATCATTGATCTGTTTGTACTGTTCAAACAGATGTTGTAACAAGTAATAGGTCAAGTTCAAGCGCGTTGGCACCTCCTATATCAGGACTTTAACCGGTACTCTATTAGCATGCTGAATAATTCTCAACTGCTTTTGGGCTTTAAAAGAACGGCTGAAATGAGTTCAGATTCTTATGCAAGTGGTCAGTATGTTGCTGACTATGTCTTCTTTTTTGAGAAAGTTTCGCAAAACCAGACCCTGAAATAGCCACCATCTGCCATGGCCTTGACTGTGTTACTGCTGTTGTCCATGGCAACAAATTCAATTCTGAGACCTCTGGGTAACAGCCCTTCAGACACTTTGCTGTTAAATTCATCAAGATGTTTGCAGATGTATTTGATTTCTCCATGGCGAACATGGCTAATGTTGCATGCCTCTGAATGCTCTTAAAAGTTTCTTTAGGGCCAAGATCTGTTGCTAACTTTTGCTTTACCCCTGCAAATGAGATCCAGTGTGCAGACATGCATAAGTAATCAGTTGCTTGACAACTGGCTCATATATTTGTCGTTAGGTGGATAGTGTGAACAACACTTTGCTGCAAAGCTTGTCCAACCAATTGTAGCACATCGTGATGCAGCGCTGGAACAGCAACTCTAGCAAAATTGGTCAGACTTAGAGCCTTCCATTTTGGGCAGATGGCTGCCACAAATTCTGAGAATCCCACTCTTTCCACAAAAGATAAAGTGAGGAGGTCCAGCGCTAACATTTTCGCCAGCTTCTCACTGTACAAACGAACCTTTGGTTGGTTGCGGTCATAAGGCCCCTCCTGCCTAAACATGCCTGTAATAGTAGCCTGGATGTTCTTCTTTTCTGGGGCCACTGACCCAGGCAACATTTGAGAAGTAGGTGGTTGTAGACTCAGTGTTTGTTGTGGTGGGTTAGTCACTGTATGCTGTGGTGTCTCCATCTGACTCTGAGTCTTCTTGTGCCATTGTGAAGTCGCTGAGATGGGTGATTCTGCTGGCACAATGCTGGTGACAGGTCTGCTTCTTCTCATCACCTCCCTCCATCTCCTCCCCTTCATCACCACAACCACGTTCAGCAATTTTTTAAGGCGTTTTTCCCACTGGACTGCATGATATTTTTTCAATGGGTCATTTTGCCTCCAGTACCATAATGTGAACCAGGCTTACCTCAACGGACATTTGTGTGGCAAATGGTGAATATTGCAATGTGCTCCCTCTGTGCGCTAACCATAAAAAATGTCCCGAACTGGGGGGAAGTCCTTTTATTACTTGGCCGCTGCCAATGCCTGAAGAAGAAATGGAGGTAGATGGGCGTGTTGTCGCTTGCCTCTCTGAAGTGCATACTTCTACTGAGGTAGGGGTAGGTGCAGGTCTCACCTGGGACTTTGCAAATATGGGAGCTGGCAGCACTACCTGTGCCACATCCCTCGGAGTTGGTTGAATAGTAATGTTAGACTTCCCTGTGTCACCTTCCACAATCCCTAGCTCATTGACGTCATCATCACTTTCCATAATTCTAAGGCTTTCAAGCATCATCATGATTGCAGTGGCTGCCTCACTGACAGACATGGTCTGGGGCTTAAGCCGGGTGGTGCTGTTGATGCGGGAGTGCTGCTCCCAGGTTCCTCCCCGGAGGCCGGTCCAGCAGGCGCATGTATCCCGAAAAAGGTTGTCTGCTTCTTTTCACTGACCAATTTCTTGGGAGCAACTTTCTTTGGGGCCATATTAAAGCTCTCAGTTGGCAGTGGCACTAAGCTGCACAAGCGAAAGAGACTGTAGGCCTTCTGTTTGGCAGTACTGCGGGTGATGTCTCTTCTTTTCTTGTGCACCTAAACAGAAAACATGCAAGAAAAACATTTAGTGAAACGTGCACTGTTGCTGTTTGAATCAGTACAGACAAAGGCAGTATTAGTGTGGTTGATTACTTAGGTAATAATAAATCAACCACTTTAAAGTCAAATCACACCACCATACCATAAAATTTAATTTCATATAAGGATAACACAACATACAGATATAGCTCTTTGCTTTATGTCCATATATTCTAAAGGAGACACCTGTGGCACTTCGGGAACTGGATAGGTAAATGGAATATTGGAATATTCTTAAAAAAATAATTGATGCTGATGCGTCTGCAGTGCACCACAGCCAGGGTGTCCAGGAGGAAATGGAATTATCCAGAAAAAATGAATATTGTTGCGCAACTGTGCTCCTATGGTGGATGGATGGATGGATGAATGGATGGATGGATGGACTGAGGGAAAATGCAAAAAAATAAATAAATAAATCAATAGAAAGATTTTATAAAATACAAAACTAAACTAATGGAAAATTAAAATTAAATACATAAAATGAAATAAAAACTTTAAAAACGTCAATAAAATGTTTCAAAATTATATATGTACCAAAGGTAAATAAAAATGTAAATAAAAAATTCAAATGAAAAAAATTCAAATTCAAAATTTTAAAAATTCAAATAAAAACGATCAATAATTGCAGATGTCTGTATGGAAGGATGAGGAATAAATATATTGTGAGGCATGGAGGTTAAATATAAAAAATGCATGTAATGATATAAACACTGTTCATCAAAATCATATTCTTAATTTAAAAATATTGCAATGATCCTCAAGCATTATATTTAACTGATATCACATCCATGTATGCATGCCTATGACAAAGGCACACTGGCTGGATACACAAAATAGCTGCCAGCCACATGGTCAAACAACAACAGCGAGCAAACAGCACATGCAAGCCTATGGCAAAGGCACACTGACTGGATGCACAAAATGGCTGCCGGACAAATGATCAAATAACAACAGCATAAAGAGGTATAGGGAAACAGAACACATGCAAGCCTACGGCAAACACACGCTGGCAGAATGCACAAAATGGCTGCCAGCCACATGGTCAAACAACAACAGCAATGGAGGAGGCATGGGGAACAAAGAGAACAAATTCAGGAATATGGACACAGACTCCACAAAATGGCCCTGGCCACATGTAGAACAAATACAAATGGGGGCCTATGGCAAGCACACTCACAGGCCAGACAAAGGAGGCAAGGTAACACTGAAAGAAACAGTACCATTAATTCAGCAATGCCAAAAACAAAATTAACTGAGCTATAAACACACATTGTTGCGAGGTGAAAGTATTAGGTGGTATGGCAGGAATGCCTTACCACGCAATAATAGCATTAAACACAAAGATGGACCCTAGGTACTCTCTCAGTCCCGGGAGAGTGGCAAAGAGCTGCCGGGCTATTTACAGGACCATGTGTTAAGTATTTCACATCACCAACATGGACGTTAAGAAATTGACGCAACTCGAGAGAAATCCGACACAAATTTATAAAAAATAGCTCTGATTTTTATATATTTTTAGACACCAAAACAAAATCAATACATGCAGCATAAGTGGATTTATCATTTTTAAAGCATTAAATAGATCAGAACTTTCCAATGTGAAAACATTAACGTTGCCGTCAAAAAACACATATAAACCATTGGTTACTTTGAGAGTGAGTTTAACGGAACCCACTTGGAGTTAAGTCCTGTGAGTCCCAAGACCATTTTATGACAGCTAGCACAATTTTACCTGGCTCAGGGGAATGGGGTGCAGAGGTGCACTTTAGCTGTCAAACGGAGCTGTCAATCAGGCTTGTGGTGTTGAAATAGTTACCTTAGCAAAAAGATACTTGCGGGTGAGTTGAGCAAAACCCTTTGGAATTTAACCAATGAGCTGACTCTGGACCAGGAGTCTCCAGGCACATCCAATCTACCTGCCTCAGGGGACTTGGGTAAAGAGGGTCTCTTGGCTGTCTGTGGTGCTAAGCCGGATCAATGGCCAGAGGAGCTGACAGGCATGGCAAGAGAGGGTGAAAACAGATGCAAGATCTTTATGATGGCGCCACAGGGGTGGCTGGTCATTCGTTCAGGTACATTTCCTCTCTTGAAGTGTTGAAAAAAGTAGGTTGTAGTCTGACTGATCACTAACAAACTTTGATACCAGCAAGAACAGTTGAGGAAATGTTGATCCAGAGGGTCAGGGGAACGTTGTAGAAAGCTGAGCCTTGAAGAGGGTTGGGACTACAGGTCCCAGAAACCATCTACCTAAGGACTTTGAGTAAATACGTCGAATGGCTCAGGGAGCAGGATTTGAAGGTTGTGGTGTTAGCAGTTTGTGCCTCCCGACTGCAGGTGATTACTTTCTTTAGCCCAAGGGAGTTCTTGTGAAGTCTGGAGTCTCCTTGTGGAACCAGTCTCTTGCCTTGGTCAAGTTGTAATCCAGCGGGTGCAGGGTGGCTGTCACAGGTGCAGAGCTGAGCGCCTACCTTCATGGAGTCCTGCCTTGTCATAGACACGTGTCTCTTCTTGATATCACATCGAGTCTGAGGTGTTAGTGAATGTGAGGGCTAGCAGCTTATGGGCATCTAGTCCTGTGCCTATCCTGCCCCAGTAGTGACGACATCCTGTATGTCACTAAAACTAGTCAGAACCTTATTTTAATACTAAATTCAAGATGGTAAAAACCATCCTTGGTCGTACACCTCCACTGCCAGCCCCGAGAGGAATAGTCAGTCTTGTGGAGGTGAACGCCTACTGTATAGCTAATTTCCCACCTGCCCACAAAAGACAGTTCCTGGAGCAGGGGAAGACTTTGTCCTCGAGTAGGGGACAGTTCCTTTATCCAGTGGCACCAGTGAAGCCTTTAACCTCTTCAGTGCCCATGACGAGATAGTCTCGTCATGGAGCACGGTTGCGCTGTGCCCATGACGAGACTATCTCGTCATGAACCCCACCCACTAGTGCAACGCCCGGCACAGGAGGGGGAAAGGGCGTGGCACTGAAGGGGTTAAGGTTCAATACCACACTGGTGTAATCACTAGCCATCCTGTGTGGCAGAGGTGTCACCTCCTGCTCACACATGTCTTTTGTTTCTGACCTATGAGAGCAGCACACACTCACCAGCATGAGGTCAGACTTCTGTCTTGGCGGCAAACCTTTGAAAAAGCCCACCAAGGCGTGAGAACACTGGGTTAACTTGGTGGACACTATCTAAAGTGCCACCTAGGTATATGCTGGTTAAACCTCAACATCACCATGTCATGGGTTAAAAAGCACAGTGCTTGACACCGAACATGAAAGAAATTGCCTGTGTCATCATGGAGCTGGTTATATAGGTAATGCTCATATGCCAGCCCATGTTGTCCAATGTACCGCTGGTGACTTGTGGTAGAATTGCATTTAGAATGTTACCACAGGGCGATATATGCTTGCACATATACTTCCACAAATATAATATATTGCACCCTGCTTCCTGTGCTATAGGAGACCTACCTTAGGGGTGACTGACATATATTAACTGCAGTGAAGTGACCCTGTCACACATGATGTGTGCAGAGTCGAACTCAAGCAAGCAAGCTGCTCGTTCAGAGTTGACAGGGAAGACCTGCAGACTTTGTTTTTTCTCGGGTCACTCAGGGTGCATTCCTGCCCTGGGTACCTCTGGTACCATATAATAGTGTCTTACTGGGGTGGAAAAGTACTTGCCAATTGGGTGTACCAACTTACATTTACAGTTTTGAGGGAAAGAGCAATGGTGCTGGGCCTGGTTAGCAGGATTCAGCACACTCTCAGATCAATTACCAGAGCATCTAGCAGCATCAAGTGGGAGGATGACCATCCAGAAAGGGCATTTTACAATACACACCCTCCCAATGCATCAAATATTACCCCACTTATACACTTTTTGTACGCCCAAAAAACGTGAATTACAAAAAAATCAAATTTTTTAAATTTAATCCAATGGCATCCCAGGCCTAAATGAGGTTCTAAAGCACCATATACCAATGAAACAGTTGTTTAATGCACCCATGACTAGTATTGGCCTTGACCTACTGACTGGATGGCACATTGGCAGACTAGGCCACATAGAATATGAATTAAATATTGCAAATTTAACCAACATGGAGAAAATGTACTGAACTGTGCAACACTGTTCCTTTAAAAAAGAAGAAAAAATAAATGCCATACTATAACTAGACTCTAACTGAAGCTGCAGGCTACTCCCCACAATAAATTTGGAAATTCGGATAAAAGTACAAATAATTTCTGGTGCATGCCCTCTATTAAACAAACATCTTTATTAAAGAGTTTTTTTAACTTACTTGTAAAATCTCAAATACAAAGTCCTTAAATCCAATGGAATACATGCAGCAGGCAAAGAAAGTGATCCTTCCAGCTCCAAATCCAAATGAAAAGTGACCACAAGATGGACAAAGCACTGGGAGGAGCCTGCTGGACAGGAACAGGAAGTTAGACTCTCTCTGGGACACTTCCTTTGTGTTGAAGAAAAAAAAGTAAACAAACAAAATAAGACTTCTCACACTAAAAAACACATTGAAGAATAAAATCCACTCGAAAACCTCGTGTTGTAGATTTAGCTGCTTCTCGAGCACAAAAGCTACTCAAGTGGTGAGACCGGGAGCAGCACTTAATTGCCGGCAGCTATACAAGGGGGTGCATAGTTTCACGGGCGCGCTAGCGGCCCGAGAGAATCGTGGCACTCGCAAGCAAGCACCAAAACAGATCTCGAGCATGTGAACACAAACAGAAACCCCGCTTCACACCAGAAGGAGGAATCCAGGAACTCCATGCTCTACCGCTGAGCGCGGAGTGCCCGAATTTTGAAAAGTCCACGAGCGGAGTGGAATTTTCCACTTGGGCCTAGTTTTGGTGAGGGAAAAACAGCTGATTTTGTTTTCCCCTTTGTAGTACATTAGTTCAGTAGTTAAACATGGGAAGGCTTTATTAAACTTTAATATAGTATAACTATTGACAGGAGCAAGTTAAATGATACTTCAAAGTGTCACAATAATGGCTAGAATTAATCCAACAACTTGCCAAGGTTGGATTTATTATAAATATGACAGAAGAAAAGTTATGTAACTTGCTTTTCTGTTGAGCCAAAACCCAGCCTTCTAGCGGCCTCTCCTTATTGGCCAGCCTTTGACTATCTGAGCAAACTGCTCTGATGAAATGTGAAGTGGCCTGCACAGATCTTCAAAGAGGGACTGACACTTAGGACACAACCCAGGTGCACCTCCACTTCCTACACCCTCAGCCAGATGAGAGCCACAGTAATTGAATTAGCAGAGGGGCTAGAAGAGGAGTGTTAGGGAAAGTTAGCCTCACCAGTAGATTGGGATAACCAGACATTAAGCTCCAAGAGAGATTTTCTCCATTTTGGATGTTGGAAAAACAGTGCTTTCTGGGACAAAAATATGCCTCACTTTGGAGAAAGTTGTCATACATGAGGGTGGAACCCTCTACCCCAGTGGTCAGGGGTGCCCCCTGCTTGTCACCCCAGAAGCATGGATAAATATGTGAGAGCTGCTAAGCAACATGGTGAAGAACGACTGTCCTGATGAACTCCTGGCCTGCAGCAAGGGTACTGCAGTCTGAAGGACTGCCCTTGCTGCACACTTTAAGCTTCAGCAAAAGAAGGACTTTGCCTGACTCTAACAGTTTGAGAAGTGGACTCTCTCTGAAAGAAACAGTTTAAAAGAGCTCCACCTGCATCATCTCTAACCCTGGGCGTAGTTCGCGAAGTAGCGCTATGCGTAGCTTCGCAAAATGCACTTCGCGAGCTACGCGTAGCACTTCGCAAACTGCGTAGTACCCTGTTCGCACTGTGCAAGATGCCATTTTTCAATGATTGCACAGTGCGGTCAAGCATCCGGCACTGTGCAATCATTGAAAACGGCATCTTGCACAGTGCGAGCTGGATCAGTGACTTAATATCGAGAGACAGAATATCGACTACACACAATATCGAAGACAAAATATCGTATACCAGTATATCGACCGCCAATACTTAATTAATAATACACCAAATTATCGAACCCACTATATCGACTAAACAAAATATCGTTTCTAACATTATCGAAACTCAAAATATAGATTATACAAATATCGATATACATACAAGTAACTAACAATGCACCATAATATCGAAAATCAAAATATAGACTGCCTACAATATCGACCCTACCATAATATCGACTAATTATAACACACATTACAACATGTAAAGGCATATAAAACTGACTTTTTCCCAACATAAACATACATCATATAATTAAATAATATAAATCCATTTTAGAAACACATGAAAACCAAACAAAATACCTTTTAATAAAACAACTTATAATATTATAAATAGATATACTAAACTAAACTAACACCAACATATACAACATCTAATTACTTATAAAAAACATTCTAACAAGGAAATATACTTAAAATATATGACTACTACTTAATTAGCATCTTCCATATATGGAAACACGAAGAAAAAAAATTTCAAACTGAACACAACAACAAATCAGAATCGAAGACTAACTAACCCAACCAATCAAACGAATTAACCAATTAATACAACAGTATAAAAAAATATATATTTACTCTTCTCCACTTCAAAACTAAAAGAAAACTGAAGAAAAACGCTACCAGATTGGTTCCTAACTACAAGATATACTAAAGAAACAAAACCTCTAACAGAAACAAGTAAGTAAATAATGTTTGGTAAAACGTAAATTTACTAACTATTTGTAAAAAATGCATACAATTTATATGTAACTAAAAAACACTTTCATTTACTTATATCTCCACTACAGATACTTCCAAACACAAGAAAATTCCTCTACAAATAAAGAAACACAGCTAATCAAAAAGTAAGTAATTATTATTTTATGAAACAATAATAATGGAAAAAAGTCATAAGAAATAATATGAAATTAAAATAAAATACTAAATGCTTTCATGTATTTATATCTCCACTACAGACACTTCCAGCAATCTCCAAAATTATCTACAACAACAGAAAAAATAAAGCTAATCAACAAAGTAAGTATTTCTATTAATGACTTTAAACTAAATAGATATAATCACTAATTAAAACAAACCCTTTCCCAATTCCCCTATCACCTACAACAAATAATAGAAAATGTATTAACATTACATTTTATTTTTCTACAGATATACCAACTCTATATGAAAATTAACAGCCAACAACCACCAAAAGAAAATTCTTTTCAACATCTACATCAAAATTGTAAGTATATATCAAGAAATATATATCTTTCTAACACATTATTTCATGATATGATATTAACGTAATTATATCTACATTTTCTTTAGAAATAAAGACATCACCATGACTGAAGGCGCTGAATTCATCCAATCACAAAAAGGAAAAATGCTCCTATGTTACATGGGTTATGTCTATACGCAAGAAAGACAGAAAGATTTAAAAGTCTTCTGGAAATGTAGCAAGTACTATGCTAGCAAATGCTACGGAAGAGCCACAACTCAAGAAACTACTGTATTATCTGTCAATGGGCACAACCACCCTCCAAATATAACTGAAATAGAAATTAGAGGAGCAATAGAAAATATCAAAGAAACAAGCACTAGCACTGAAAAACCCACTAGTGAAATCTTAAAAGAACAGCTACTACAAATACCCCAACATGCATCTGGACAATTACCATCCATTGATGCATTAAAAAAAAATGATCTTTAGACAAAAAAAGAAAACCACAGCTCCCATACCTATCCCTAAAACTTTCCAAGAAGTAAACATCCCACAAGAACTAAGCATTACCCATAATAAAGAGCCATTTATTTTCTTTGACAATAAAAACAGTGAAAAATGTATTATAATGTTTGCCACTGCAAATAACTTAACTAAACTCCAACAATGCAACACCTGGATGATAGATGGCACATTTAAAATATGTCCTAAGCCATTTTATCAACTGTACACAGTACATGCTATGTACCAAAACACTAACATTCCCTTCATCTACTGCTTACTCCCAAATAAAACTCAAAGTACCTACCTAGAAATTCTCAACAAAATAAAATCAGAAATTCCAGATTACTTCCCACATAAAATAATAATGGATTTTGAAATAGCCATGATTCATGCTATTTTAAAAACATACCCCCATACATCTATACAAGGATGCTACTATCATTTTAATCAATGCCTCTGGAGATTTCTCCAAAAGTCAACACTGAGGTGCCGATCACGATCCTGTAAAAACCGGGTACGAACCGTCGGACGGAGCATATTCTCCGTCCAACGCGTACCCGGTCGTCAAAGTATACAAACATGGAATTACGATTCGCACGGAAACACCTTTCCCGTACGAATCGTACAAAACCCCGAACGAACAAAATAAACGTACAAATGCGATCCGGGAAAGCGCCGACGTGACGTCGGGACGCACGCAGCCTGCCATTCACGAACCAGGAATCACGATTCGCACCGACGTCATCCCGCACGGACAATATTTTCCGGCTGCCAAAAACTGCCGGGAAATCAGGACGACGCGAACATGGAGGACCTGTACGCGACGGACAGACATGGACCCGAACCTACGTGTCATCCCGGCCCTCATAGCAGTCGACCTCCTCTACAGGTTACGACGCAGACGCCGCAGAAGGTCAGAACAACACCCATGGGCAAAGGGGGGGGGCAGGGGCAGGACACATAACCCCCACCCAAGTCACACAGCACACATGCCCTGGACATACCTGACCCTCAGGCCCTGGTCACTACGAGGGGGTGGGGGCGTGTCCAGCCAAGCCAGCGACCGCCACAACGGAAGTTCTTCACGACGCGAACCGGCAACACAACCATACAGGTACGTCCCGTACCCACGCCTTAAGAGCGTGGGTACGAGTCGTACCACGCCCACACCTACGTCACCCCAACAATTGCGGGACGGCACTTACCCACGTGGCAAAGGCCTGGGGACGGCCCGCACAAGCATTCCACAGCGTGGGTACGGCAATGTACAGACCCGCGTATGCATGGAGTGTACCCCCCACCCCAACAGTGTAAGTACGACACGTACCCCCATCTGCGTACGTACGGAGCGTACCCCCCACCCCAACAGTGTAAGTGCGACACGTACCCCCACCCGCATACGTATGGAGCATACCCCCCACCCCAACAGTGTAAGTACGACACGTACCCCCACCCGCGTACGTACGGAGCGTACCCCCCACCCCAACAGTGTAAGTACGACACGTACCCCCACCCGCGTACGTATGGAGCGTACCCCCCACCCCAACAGTGTAAGTATGACACGTACCCACACCCGCGTATGTACGGAGTGTACCCCCCACCCCAACAGTGTAAGTACGACACCTACCCCCACCCGCGTACGTATGGAGCGTACCCCTCACCCCAACAGTGTAAGTACGACACGTACCCCCACCCGCGTACGTACGGAGCGTACCCCCCCACCCCAACAGTGTAAGTACGACATTTACCCCCACCCGCGTACGTATGGAGCGTACCCCTCACCCCAACAGTGTAAGTACAACATGTACCCTCACCCGCGTATGCATGGAGCGAACCCCCCACCCCAACAGTGTAAGTACGACCCGTACCCTCACCCGCGTATGCATGGAGCGAACCCACACCCGTGTATGTTCGAAGCGTACATATTGTGAATTAGGAGGGGTGTGTGCAGAGTCCCCCCAGCAGTGCCCAGACACAGGAGGGGTGTGTGCAGAGTCCTCCCAGCAGTGCCCAGAGACAGGAGGGGTGTGTGCAGAGTCCCCTCAGCAGTGCCCAGACATATGAGGGGTGGGTGCCTATCACTCCCAGCAGTGCCCAGAGACAGGAGGGGTGGGTGCAGAGTCCTCCCAGCAGTGCCCAGAGACAGGAGGGGTGTGCGCAGAGTCCTCCCAGCAGTGCCCAGAGACAGGAGGGGTGGGTGCCTATCACTCCCAGCAGTGCCCAGAGACAGGAGGGGTGTGTGCAGAGTCCCCCCAGCAGTGCCCAGACACAGGAGGGGTGGGTGCCTATCACTCCCAGCAGTGCCCAGAGACAGGAGGGGTGGGTGCAGAGTCCTCCCAGCAGTGCCCAGAGACAGGAGGGGTGTGTGCAGAGTCCTCCCAGCAGTGCCCAGAGACAGGAGGGGTGTGTGCAGAGTCCCCCCAGCAGTGCCCAGACATATGAGGGGTGGGTGCCTATCACTCCCAGCAGCGCCCAGAGACAGGAGGGGTGTGTGCAGAGTCCTCCCAGCAGTGCCCAGAGACAGGAGGGGTGTGTGCAGAGTCCTCCCAGCAGTGCCCAGAGACAGGAAGGGTGGGTGCCTAACACTCCCAGCAGTGCCCAGAGACAGGAGGGGTGTGTGCAGAGTCCCCCCAGCAGTGCCCAGACATATGAGGGGTGGGTGCCTAGCACTCCCAGCAGCGCCCAGAGACAGGAGGGGTGTGTGCAGAGTCCTCCCAGCAGTGCCCAGAGACAGGAGGGGTGTGTGCAGAGTCCTCCCAGCAGTGCCCAGAGACAGGAGGGGTGGGTGCCTAACACTCCCAGCAGTGCCCAGAGACAGGAGGGGTGTGTGCAGAGTCCCCCCAGCAGTGCCCAGACATATGAGGGGTGGGTGCCTAGCACTCCCAGCAGCGCCCAGAGACAGGAGGGGTGTGTGCAGAGTCCTCCCAGCAGTGCCCAGAGACAGGAGGGGTGTGTGCAGAGTCCTCCCAGCAGTGCCCAGAGACAGGAGGGGTGGGTGCCTAACACTCCCAGCAGTGCCCAGAGACAGGAGGGGTGTGTGCAGAGTCCCCCCAGCAGTGCCCAGAGATAGGAGGGGTGGGTGCCTATCACTCCCAGCATTGCCCAGGGACAGGAGGGGTGGGTGCCTATCACTCCCAGCAGTGCCCAGGGACAGGAGGGGTGGGTGCCTATCACTCCCAGCAGTGCCCAGAGACAGGAGGGGTGTGTGCAGAGTCCTCCCAGCAGTGCCCAGAGACAGGAGGGGTGGGTGCCTAACACTCCCAGCAGTGCCCATGCAACGCAAAGGGTGGAGTAGCCACAGATACCATGCCCAAAAATGTCAGTCAGGTGCACAAAGACCCTGCAGTACATGTACCACATGTGTGCGAGGCTGGGAGTATACGCATGCATAGCGCAGAAAATAAAACATGTCCACATGAAGTCATGTCAATAGTCCACACACACAAGTACCATGACTACCAAGGATGCCACGAATGATGCAGGTGGAGACATCGCTCAGCATGCATGTGCAAAGTTGAAGGAGTCCATCACACACCCAGCTGATGTAGACACAGCTCAGCACCACATATTGGGAACACCCTGCAGGGAAGATGTCAGGGTACACAGAGGAAGGAATACACCTTGGTACAATTCCACCATGCAGCAACTGCGTACATGGACAGAGAAACCTAGCTAACACCGTGTGATGGCACACAGATACCAGGGTCCCCCCTATGACCAGCACACTACTACATTTCCCACACACCCAACACATGATTACCACCCAAAATCAGGTCTCAGCCCCACCAACATCAGAAAAGCAGTAGTGTTCAAAGGAAACAAAAATGGCTTTAATCAGCATGATCTTAAATAGTGTGTTAGTAGAAAGTTCAATATTTACAAAGCCCATAGGGCAGTCCATGAGTCACAGCTGGATGGGGGACACAGTGGGATGCGTGTCCCCTAGCTTGCCTGCACAGTTACAAGCCGTCGTCTTCCACAGGGGTGAGGGCATCATGTGGGGGGGAAGGAACAGGCACCGCAGGGACAGGAGGGCGAAGGGTAGGCGACGTGGGTGCAGGGATGGAGGACTCCACCACAGGGGGTGGGGCAGGGCCAAAGGTGGATTCTAGGAGCGCGCTGCACACCGTGGCAAGGTCCTCCAGGGACTCCCCTGCACCCGAAGGACCCACAGGCCCCAAGGAGGGGGGGGGTCAGAGGGATGGGTCGCAGCGCCACTGGGGGAGGGTGTGGACAGGGGGGGGACTCAAGCACCCTGACCGTGGACTTCCTTGACCGCTTGCGGGATGGTGTCACTGTGGGGCTCAGGGACAGAGCGGCCATGAAGGAGTCTTTGGGGGAGATGTGGCCAGGAGAGCTGAAGGGAGGGGATTTGGAGGGAGTGGATTGGGTGGAATGCGGACTCCCCCTCTGGCTGCGTGTCACACGTTTGCCCCCCGACCCAGTGGGTGTGCCTACTACACCCTGTGTGTGCGTGTCAGGAGGTGTGCGGCGGACCTTCCCTGCTGGTGTGGTGCCTGTGTCTGTTGTGGTGGGTGCATGCTGACGTCTGGGTGTATGTGGGACAGGTATGGGAGTGGGAAGTGTGGAAGGGACAGGGGTAGGGGGTGGGACGTAGCGCTGCAGGAGACCCACTGCTGCAGTCAGTGTCGAGTCTATCGACCTCAGCAAGTTGCGTTGGTCAGCCTGCGATGAATGAATGCCCTCCAAGTATGCCTCCATGTTGTTGAGGACCTGGCTGTGGGCATGGAGGACATTAAGGATCGCAGTCTGACCAACCTGCAACTGCCGCTGGATGTCCACAGACTCGGCATTGGCGGCAGCAGTGGAGACAGGGGCAGGGGGTGCGGTGCCTGGCAGGAAGGAGACATGCGGTGACTGGGCACGCTGGGAAGGGACACGAGCACGTGGGAGGCGGCTGATGCCAATGGAGGGGGCGGTGCGAGATGTAGGGCTGCTGTCAGATGGTGGTGCTGCCACCGCCCACTCGGAGAGATCATCCTCGGACCCGTCAGCTTCATACTCTGTTGTGCCAGTCGACAGGTCCCCGGCTTCACTCTCCTCCACCTCAGTCCCACTCGATGTGCCAGCCACGATGTCACCGCTGGCACTGGTGCTCGGTCCCTCTGCACCGTCTGTGTCCATGTCTCCCTCCGTGTCTCCCGACGATGCTGTGGGCAGGGTGAAGAGACAGAAATTAATCATACACCTGTATACATATGTCACATGAGTCCAATCTACTTAGGTTACAGTGCATAGCCTGAAAGAAAAGAAGAGTCACAACTACAAAACAAGGTACAGATGTAGGCCCTGCAAGACACAGTTGTTTGACCCACCATGCCACGGAAAAACTATGGAGAGCATGACACAATAGCAAATGAGATGACATGGAATTTTGACTGAGGAGCAAGGCCCTGGGGACAATCCAGCACTGCATCTGCACCACACAGCGTGGCAGGAAATAGGGATGAGCAGGGACCATAGCCAGGAACTAGAGTCACATGCAGCATAGGTAATACTGAGAACATGCCCACCCTGACTGGCACACTGCACCTTGAGTGTATGTCCAGGCAAACATCACACACTGGCCAGTCCTAGCAAGGAAATTTCAGGTCTTGACATGTAGGCCATGCCCGCACCACCCACCCCCTACATGAGACAATTCTTTGGAGACACAGGAAGCACGTACATCTCTTAGTCTGGGTGAAATACACATGGGATGCTAAAATTCAATATTGCACACAAAATACACAAGGTGCGCCTGTCCAAATAATCATGTACAAATGGGCATCATCAGATGATTGTAACAAGACACACAGGCAATGGCCACCGTGAGTATGTACTGGGAAAATCAGATCAGGCTGGACAGTGGACACTTGTACTACATTTCACGTCATTATACATGGTGCCAGGGGACAATGGCACAGAGCACAACCTATGCTGTAGACACAGAGATTTTCGACATTTTCGGATTACACACATGATACCTAGGTAAAGATGCCCCTGGGGACAGTAGTGGCCACACAACTCCATGCTCCTGAATGGGAATGACTGCAACACACGCTAACATCCCTGCACTATGCGTACCGCACACTCATGCACATCATGTCACAGGCCACCACATAGGACATGCGTGCTGGAAGGCCTCGCACTTGAGAGATTAACTCCCATGTCTGGACTCAGCATTAGTGCCAACTGACATGGAACCCACAAGTCCAGAACTGGACAGGGCACAGGCAAGGTCCCAAAACCTGTTACACACCACCCCCACACATGATGCTGCAGGCATAGTACACTTGGAGAAGGTGCCAGGCTACATAACCTTGTGACGGAGTGACTACACACAGACCAGTGAACACATTGCAATGAGGGGAAGGGAGGCAGGAGAGCACTGCAACACTGTGGGTAACAGGATCTGCACAGCACCATAAAACCCTGGCAGTGTATCCATGGAACAGTGCACGTACAAATGCTGGTGAAACACAACAAACACACATGTACCTACCCCCTGCCTGCTGCTGCATCTCCTGTAGGCACCTGTCCAAGTCTGGAAAGACCACCGCCAGCACACGCTTGTGGATGTAGGAGAGACGGCGGCGCCCGCGGTTCTTATGGCTCTCAGGTGAGTCCCCCAGCAGGACCCGTGCGATCCTCCGCGTCCAGCACCGGATATCCTGCCAGCGTTTCCTCACCTGGGACAGGCGCCGCTTCCGACCATCCGCACTCCTCACGGCGCTGACGGCGGTCAGCCATATGTGCTCCTTGGCAGAGGCGTCTACCTGTGAGGATGAACAAGTGACACTACATCAATACACCTGGCACATGTCACAGAGACACATATTAAAACACATTTGCTGTTTACAGCAAGGCATAGTATGCATCCAACGCATTGCACCTTTGTCATAGGGACATGATCCTCTGGGGAAGGCCAAAAGCAGTACGTGCCATTGAAAGGACACAGGTGGAATGAGGGCAACTACACAATCAATGATCCAGGCTCACACTGTGCATCACACCCACCCCTCCTGTCTCTGGGCACTGCTGGGAGTGATAGGCACCCACCCCTCCTGTCCCTGGGCACTGCTGGGAGTGATAGGCACCCACCCCTCCTGTCTCTGGGCACTGCTGGGAGGACTCTGCACACACCCCTCCTGTCTCTGGGCGCTGCTGGGAGTGATAGGCACCCACCCCTCATATGTCTGGGCACTGCTGGGGGGACTCTGCACACACCCCTCCTGTCTCTGGGCACTGCTGGGAGTGTTAGGCACCCACCCCTCCTGTCTCTGGGCACTGCTGGGAGGACTCTGCACACACCCCTCCTGTCTCTGGGCACTGCTGGGAGGACTCTGCACACACCCCTCCTGTCTCTGGGCGCTGCTGGGAGTGATAGGCACCCACCCCTCATATGTCTGGGCACTGCTGGAGGGACTCTGCACACACCCCTCCTGTCTCTGGGCACTGCTGGGAGGACTCTGCACACACCCCTCCTGTCTCTGGGCACTGCTGGGAGGACTCTGCACCCACCCCTCCTGTCTCTGGGCACTGCTGGGAGAGATAGGCACCCACCCCTCCTGTGTCTGGGCACTGCTGGGGGGACTCTGCACACACCCCTCCTGTCTCTGGGCACTGCTGGGAGTGATAGGCACCCACCCCTCCTGTCTCTGGGCACTGCTGGGAGGACTCTGCACACACCCCTCCTGTCTCTGGGCACTGCTGGGAGGACTCTGCACACACCCCTCCTGTCTCTGGGCACTGCTGGGAGTGATAGGCACCCACCCCTCCTGTCCCTGGGCACTGCTGGGAGTGATAGGCACCCACCCCTCCTGTCTCTGGGCACTGCTGGGGGGACTCTGCACACACCCCTCCTGTGTCTGGGCACTGCTGGGGGGACTCTGCACACACCCCTCCTGTCTCTGGGCACTGCTGGGAGTGATAGGCACCCACCCCTCATATGTCTGGGCACTGCTGGGAGTGATAGGCACCCACCCCTCCTGTCTCTGGGCACTGCTGGGGGGACTCTGCACACACCCCTCCTGTCTCTGGGCACTGCTGGGAGTGATAGGCACCCACCCCTCCTGTCCCTGGGCACTGCTGGGAGTGATAGGCACCCACCCCTCCTGTCTCTGGGCACTGCTGGGGGGACTCTGCACACACCCCTCCTGTCTCTGGGCACTGCTGGGAGTGATAGGCACCCACCCCTCATATGTCTGGGCACTGCTGGGAGTGATAGGCACCCACCCCTCCTGTCTCTGGGCACTGCTGGGGGGACTCTGCACACACCCCTCCTGTCTCTGGGCACTGCTGGGAGACATCAGGCATTCCCCCCCTGGGACCCCCCCTACAGTACATAGAAAGTGTGTCACACCTGGACACAATGGCAGAAGTCACAGTCACAAAAAAGGGACACAGTCTGTGCCAGTGGACACTGCACTCACCTGATAACCTGGTCGCCTATACAGCATGGGGTACTGTGGGAGGATCACATCCACCAAAGCCATGTTCTCCTCCAGGGTGAATGGCTGTGACCTCTCCACAGCCCTTGACATGGTTCCAGGGAATCAGTAGCAGCAGCTGGGTCGTGGAATACAGAGATGTGCAGGCAAGTGCTCCCTCATGGGACCTGGCTGCCTTATATCTGCCTTGCTGGCCCATTTCATGCACAGGAGTGCAGAGTGATTGGTCACTCACATTTGCATCCTATGTTTCCTCCAATCCCTTCAAACCTAGCAGTCAGTGGGTTCTTATTCTGTTTTTTTCTTCAGCATGATGTCAACCCCACAAACACATTGCAACAAAGTAGATTCATTCCAACTGACTTCTGCTGTGCACCTTCCAGAACAAAATCAAAGTTTAAACTTGCTCTCCATGACAACCAGCATGCATGTAGGCCTTAATACTTGTCCCTCATGTGTCCCCTATGTAATTTGGAGCTTCACACACAGGTACGGTGCGTTCCGGGGCCCTAGGGCACCCCAAATGCATAGCAACGGCCCGTACACACGCCTACGCGAGGACACCCATAGTGATAGGGAGCGTACAGGCGTGTGTACGGGCTGTACCACTACGAGTACGCATACGCGAGGACACCCATAGTGATAGGGAGCGTACAGGCATGTGTACGGGCCGTACCACTATGAGTACGCATACGCGAGGACACCCATAGTGATAGGGAGCGTACAGGCGTGTGTACGGGCCTTACCACTACGAGTACGCATACGCAAGGACACCCATAGTGAAAGTGAACGTAGGCACGCGTGTACGGGCCATACCACTATGAGTGTTCTTGCGTATGCGTACTCGTAGTGGTACGGACCGTACACACGCCTGTACGCACACCATCACGATGGGTACACATACGGCAGCACTCCCATAGTGATACAGGAAGGTACACAGGCCCTCTAAGCAGAAGTACGGTGTTTTTCACACATCACAGTGGTGACAGGCAGCACACAGGAAGGAATAGGGCTGACATACTTGTCCATGGATGGACATCAAGGCATTGTCTGGGCAGTACTACATGTGTGGGGCACAGGTGTGAAAGGCTGTGATGTGGCACAATACTCCTGAGTGGAGAAGCCACCAGATGTATGATGAGATGTGTACATATGTAATGTGTGACGGTGCAATGTGTGCCAGGCATGCCCTTGACTCCTTTGACATGTGTGCATGTCGTACTGCACACTTGGCATGAGCGTCACTGGCATGGCACGGACAACAACACACGCAAGTGTCCCCTGAGGCCCGGTACAGGGGTTACCACACCTGACATGTCACTACCCACGGTGCACGATGTGACTATGTCATGTATGTGTGGGGGGTTCACATTAGGTAGATGTTTGAGCTCCCTCAAAAGCTGCAGCCGTTGCAGCAACCAACATGTGTCTGTGTGTACATGGCCCATTTTGTTGTACAGTGCTGTCCTTGTGTGTGGCTTGGTACGAGTCGTACATTCGGTTGTGATGTTGGGGCCTAGGGTGCGCTCCGTCCTTAGGATGTTGTGGTGGGGGTACGCTCCATGCATACGCGGGTGGAGGTACGACTCTGACGTACACGGGTGTAGGTACACGGGGGTACGACATGTACAGGGGTGTACATACATGGGTGGGGCTTCGACACGTACAGGGGTGTACATACATGAGGGGGTACGACACGTACAGGGGTGTACATACACGGTGGTACGACACGTACAGGGGTGTACATACACGGTGGTACGACACGTACAGGGGTGTACATACATGGTGGTACGACACGTACACGGGTGGGGGTAGGACTCGAACGTACAGGGGTGTACATACACGGTGGTACGACACGTACACGTGTGGGGGTAGGACTCGAACGTACAGGGGTGTACATGCACGGTGGTACGACACGTAGAGGGGTGGGGGTACGACTCGAATGTACAGGGGTGTACATACACGGTGGTACGACACGTACAGGGGTGGGGGTACGACTCGAACGTACTGGGGTGTACATACACAGTGGTACGACACGTACACGGGTGGGGGTAGGACTCGAACGTACAGGGGTGTACATGCACAGTGGTACGACACGTACAGGGGTGGGGGTACGACTCGAACATACAGGGGTGTACATACACGGTGGTACGACACGTACAGGGGTGGGGGTACGACTCGAACGTACTGGGGTGTACATACACGGTGGTACGACACGTACACGGGTGGGGGTAGGACTCGAACGTACAGGGGTGTACATGCACGGTGGTACAACACGTACAGGGGTGGGGGTACGACTCGAACGTACAGGGGTGTACATACACGGTGGTACGACACGTACACGGGTGGGGGTAGGACTCGAACGTACTGGGGTGTACATACACGGTGGTACGACACGTACACGGGTGGGGGTACTACTCGAACGTACTGGGGTGTACATACACGGTGGTACGACACGTACACGATTGGGGGTAGGACTCGAACGTACACGGGTGTACATACACGGTGGTACGACACGTACACGGGTGGGGGTAGGACTCGAACGTACTGGGGTGTACATACATGGTGGTACGACACGTACACAGGTGGGGTACTACTCGAACGTACTGGAGTGTACATACACGGTGGTACGACACGTACACGGGTGGGGGTAGGACTCGAACGTACACGGGTGTACATACATGGTGGTACGACACGTACAGGGGTGGGGGTATGACTCGAACATACAGGGGTGTACATACACGGTGGTACGACACGTACACGGGTGGGGGTACGACTCGAACGTACTGGGTGTACATACACGGTGGTACAACACGTACACGGGTGGGGGTACTACTCGAATGTACTGGGGTGTACATACACGGTGGTACGACACGTACACGGGTGGGGGTAGGACTCGAACGTACAGGGGTGTACATACATGGTGGTACGACACGTACAGGGGTGGGGGTACGACTCGAACGTACACGGGTGTACATACACGGGTGGGGGTTCGACACGTACACGTGTGTACATACAGGGGGGGTGTACATTCACGGGGAGTACGACTCGACCGTATGGGTGCTGGGGGGAGTGTTGGGTGCGTATGCGGGCACATGTCTCCATGGTTGCAATGGGAGTTCGGTGCAGACGGTGTTTTTACCATACGGTTGTCAGATCGGACGCACGGGTTGGATCGTGATTCCTCGGTCGGACTTCACTTTTCACTTTTGTACGGTAAATCGTCCGAGGACGTGTCGGACACATTTTCCGACCCGAGGACGTGTGGGGAATAATTCCCAAGGCGGTTCGTATGGACTTTTTACCATGCGAATCGTGATTGCCAGTTTGTACGGCACTTGTACGATTCGTACGGTAAAAAGACCGGATACGAGTCGTACGGGGAATTTTTTTAACGGATCGTGATCGGCACCTTTGTGTAGAATACGTGACAGATAGCACCTTAGCATACAATATAAAAAAACTAATAGCCCTAGCCTATGTCCCTGTCACTGACGTACTAGAACACTATAACCTACTAATAGAGAGTCCATTCTACAAAAGAAATGAAGAAAAGTTAAGTCCACTACTGGATTACTTTGAGGACACATGGGTAGGGAGACTACACCGATCAGGCCACAGAAGATTACCAAAGTTCCACATACCATGGTGGAACGTGTACCTCAGCACCCTAAACAAAGAAGCCAAAAGTAACAACGCCGTTGAAGGATGGCATAACGCCTTCCAGGCAACAACAGGGAGAGGTACACCCACACTTCAAAAATTACTACAAAGTATTCAAAAGGAGCAAAGCTACCAAGAACTAAGGATGCAACAATCCATTACACTAATTAAACCTAAAGTAAGTAAGCAAACAAATAAAATGTATGAACTTCTCCAAAGCCAAGTTACACTCTATCCTACAACTCGAGGCTTAGAATACTTATCCCTAATTGCAAAAAGCATCCTTTAATTCAAATGTAAACATAAATGAAAACATTGTCATATAAATCCCAACATATGCATAATTAAAATCCTTCCATACTTTGATGAAACATTATTAATTTGTCAAATATATACAATTGATAAAATATTAAAAATATATTCACAAATTAATAATAATTAACAAAATACAATACATAGCAAAACAGAAATAAATGACATTTCCCTCCCACATACCATTAAAACTATTACTTACAGTCAGTCAGTCAGTCAGAAAAACTTTATTTCGGCTTTAGCCATAAAAGTACATAAAAGACATAATATTATTAAAATTAATACAACAATAATCTAGTGACACTCATTCATCATATCAATGAATAAAAACAGATAATAAAAAGACGAATAATAAAATCAGATTAACCTTAATGAGGTAGCAATTTTCTTCTAATTAGCCACATTGAAAAAAGAAATTTTGCAATCACAGTAGCATATAGGGGAGAGGTATCATACTTTAGCAGCCTGTGAAGATCCATACAATGTCTAGCCCCTATATTCTTGGCCAATTGGATGATCCATTTTCTGCGCGGGAAAATATAGGCCGGACAGAAAAAAACAACGTGTACCTCAGTTTCTTCCAGGGTACCACAGCCAGGACAGGATTGCTGGACTGAGCCCAACCACTTATTTGTTCTTGAAAAAAGCGGGAGGGAACCGTGCCTGAACTGTAGGTATAACTTTTTGGCCATGATTGGTTGAATCAGGTCTATTACGGACTCAAATTTATACCTAATTTTGGCCTCTAGATATACAGAGGTCAAATTTGTAGTAGAGGCAGTACAAATAAGATCGGTCAAATATCTTTCCTCCAGAATTTTGGCCAGGGATCTCTTTGGAAGAGAAGAACATGCATACTCTGGCGAATTCCAGAGGTCTTCTCTCCCTATCTCCCTTAGTGATTTCTTAATATAAGCTAGCCAAGGGATGGAGCCAGCCGTTGGAATCAACAAAATAGACTTCAGTTCCTCCTGAAAATTTATCAATTCAGGGGTGCTCCATAGGCGGCGCCAATACATTACTGGTCTGGAAGCAACCATGTCCGTAATCGGTTGAAGGCCTAAATCCATCCTAAGTGGCTGCATAGGGGTGCTCATTGGAAGAGCAAAAATATTTCTAAAAAATTTGTTTTCTGACTTAAGTAAAATTGGGGAGGGGATATGACCCCATAGTTCGGCTCCATAGGCTACAGCACCCCGTCCCTGAGATTTGTAAATCTCGACAAGTGAGCTGATCAATTTAAGGTGGCTTTTTTTATGCATCTTGGTGATGCCCCCAGTTATTTGGACAAGTTTCAAGTTTACTTTAGAGATCTGGGGTCCCCAAGTCATTTTATTGTTAAGGGTCAAACCCAAATAATCGAAAGTGGTGACTTGTTCTAGAGACTGGCCATCGAGTTTGGGTGTAGGGTGATTAGTAGTGTCTGCATGGAACACCATATATTTGGTTTTGCTTACATTGATGACTAGGTTCCTTTTTCTACAAAAGGAAGCAAAGCCATCCAGGATTCTTCCCATCCCCATAGGAGTACGGGAGAGAAGGAGGGTGTCATCAGCAAACATTAATGTAGGGATTTTCCTTCCCGCCAACTTAGGGGCATCGATATCTCTTAGGCTCAGAATTTCCTCAACCAGCCCGTTTAAAAATAGGGCAAAGAGAGTTGGCGCAAGGACACACCCCTGTCTCACCCCCTTTTCTACCCCAAATGGGAGTGTGAGTTCACCGTTTAATCCAAACCTGACCCTGGCAAAGGTGTCTTTATGGAGTCGCTCTAGTAAGTCACAAAGATATAGGGGTACACCCATCTCCTTTAATAGCTCCCAGAGCTGTCTGCGGTCCACCATATCGAAGGCAGACTTTAGATCAACGAACGTGAGGTAAAGGCTGCCCCCTTCGAGAATGGTGGTTTTCCAGTGGATCAATTGCAGCCTAAACAATTGATCCACAGTTGACATCTTAGCTCTAAATCCCACCTGTAGGGGAGTTAAAATATTGGAGTCCTCCATCCAGGTCTGAAGTCTCCCTAGGAGGATGCGGGCGAAGATCTTCTGTGCTACATCGATGAGGCTAATGGGCCTATAATTAGCCGGATCTAGTGGGGAGCCCTTTTTGTGGATTGGTATTATCTCGGCTCCAACCCATGTGGATGGTAATGGCATTCCTCGTAGGATTGCATTATAGAGGCCATGGAGGTACGGGACCCAGATATCAGGCTCACTTTTAAAAAGATCTCCTGGGATCTTGTCTAGGCCGGGGGCTTTATTAGGAAGTACTTTGCTAAGAGCCACTCTGATTTCGCTGAAGGTGCACATGTCAGCCTGCCCCGGAAAAGTGTGGGGGCTGGCGTAAGTGCTAATTGAATGGTTATTTTCGGTGGGTACGTTAGAGGCGTATAGATTTTTAAAATGTTTACGCCAGATTTCTTCACTAAGGTTAGGTTTGAGTGCTTGCGTGGGGGCAGATGAACCTGTCTTAACCAGGTTCCAAAAGGATTTAAAATCCCTGTTCTTTAGTGCAGAGTAAATCTCCTCCCATCTAGTAATTTCCCACTCTTGCTTCGCATCATGCGTCATTTTCTTAAAGAAGGCCCTCGCTTCCTTAATTTCCAGCGAATTGCCATTCTTGAGGGTTATCAAGAGCAGTGACTTTGCTTCCCTACAGGTTTTATTAAACCAGGTTGGTTTCCCCCTGGTTAGCGCCGAGTTGTTCTTAATAGGTCGGCTAAAGTGGGTCCCAAGGATGGCACAAAGTCCAGTGTGGGTGGATCCAGTTAAATCTAAATTAACGTAGCCATCAGATATAGTATGTTCTCCCATTACTTTCTCTAGAAGGGGGTAGATCTCAGAATACATTTCACCGAGATCACTTTCAGATTGGACGATCTTCTCCCATCTGATTCTGCGTGCCCCATCGAAAGTAGTTAGTGGTAAAACAATTGGTGAAACGTTAGGAATAGTAGGGAAAAGATTAAAACCCTCCATACATACAACTACAGGGTTGTGGTCACTTTCATAGCGTTTATTGACCTCAAAATTCGAGATCCTAGACCACAAACCCATACTAACCATGATATAATCAATGATGGAGGATTGCCCGTTTCTTTCGAAAGTTGGATTACCTGGGCTGTCTAGAGGAAACCTGCCATTACAAGCTCGTACTGAAAAGGCGAGTGTGATTTGTGTGAGTTGGAGGACCAGAGGCGTCCAGGCCTTTGTGGGATAAATATTGGGTGGAGGTATGTCCCATGCTAGGTCCTCCTCCTGAGCTACTGGCGTAGTTAAGCCATTCAGTGGCTCATAGTGGCAATTGAAATCTCCACCAATGATAAGATGTTCGGGATTAGTAATCGTGCTCAGGAGGGCCTCTAAACTGGCCAGAGTGGGAGACAATTGGCCATAACTCACTGGACGGGAGTATACACTTATCAAGTTCAACTTACCCCTATCCTGGAGTGTTATGTCTAACCACATAATATCCGGGGAGTCAGTACATATTTTTTTGATGACATATCCCAAATGTGTTCGGACCCAAATGAGCAACCCTCCCGACGGCCTACCCTTCTTTGGCTTTACTGCGGGTTCCCAAAAAGTTGCAAACCCTGCACGATGAAAGGGGGTCATTGCCCAAGTCTCCTGTAATAAACAGATGTCATGTCTATCAATGAAGTCCCCCCAGTCGGGGATTTCAAGCAGGCGTGGCAAACCTGCCACATTCCAGGAAAGAATATTCAACCCGGCAGTCTGACTGGTAGTCATAGTGCCGGGAATAATCGTGCAAGGGATTGGAGTGGTACTCAAGGGGGTAGCTGGACTAGCACCGTTATTAGCTCTTGATCTAGGGGGATCAGTGGGAGGTGAAGGAGAGACCATACTCTGTATGGGATCCCTGGAAGATGTCACGGCAGGCCCATGAGGGAAACTAGGCTTTAGTCAGTCTACACAGTCCAAAGTACTGAACCTGTTGTAGCAGGGAATGTTGTATTGAAGCATATGAGTCTCGGTACCATGTGTTCCAATTTGACCAAAACCCGGTCTCTGTCTGCTTAATTGGGCATTGGCTATGTCCCTCCCATGAGTAGGTAGTCGAGGGGGATAGAAATGAGAGAGGGGGAGGGTGTGAATTCCATTAACGGTGTCCGCCCATCCCCCCTTGTGCACATGTTGTGGGACCCTTGGGTCTTTAAACGTTACAACTACGCAGTCTCCCCTGATGCTCTTCGGGCCCTGGCCCACCCAAGGGACTCTACGAACCATTAAAATTTCTCCATTCAAAGTGGGTGGCAAGGATCTGTATTTGTTCATCCAATGTATTACCTTAAACTTCAGTGATAGGTAGGGTTCAGTTTTATCCTTCGGAAGTTCAGGAACACCTGATAGAACTGCCACATATGGGCTGCAATCAGGAGGAAGGTCAAGTCTCGATGGGGGCTTAGTATTTGAGAGGGTGCCTAGTCTAGGATTAATCAGGGAAGGGGTGGAAGGCTGGGTTGGATGATCCACTGAACTGCCCACTATAATAGGAGCAGTAGACAGGGGAAAAGGGACGGAAGGGAGAGATCTACCATTCTCACTAGGGTCTAGTTCCCCGATAGTCTCAACTGGATTACACTGAGTAATATTCGCTATAGGCCTTTTATTCGAAATATTAGAAGGCAGTGTGATTGATTTTTGACTAGTTGGTATCACAGTTGAGTGTGTAGCAGGGACGGTATCTAATTGAATCCTATCAGCTAGCGAAGCTAGCTTTAATTCAACTGCTGAAAGGCGCCTAACTAGAGGGGATAACCTTCCGTCTATTACTTCGGCAAGTTTATCCCAAAAATTACTGGGAAGAAGCCCACCCAGATTTTCCTCACTTATTATTGAGGGTGCAGAGCGTGCAACAGAGTCCTGTATCAAGGTAGTATGTGGGTCTATACTACGAGTAGGAGCATTAGGGGCTGGGTTAGGAGCTTGGGTTCTTTGTTTTTTTTTAGAGGGATAAGTCATTGAAACACCTCCTCGTTTCTTAGCCTTTACGGCTGGGGAATTCAACCCAGTGGCATTGCTTCTAGCGGATCGATCAGCCATAGACCTTGTTTTGGGACAGTTGACCGTAGGGGAAGGAGCAACCTTGTCATCGTGGGTAGACCCAGTACGAGACGAATCGACTAAAGTGGCGTCGACAGGGGTCGTGGAATCCCTTATCAAGATTTCAACCGAGTGGCCACTTACTAGGGGCTGCCCAGAGTTGTGCGGGGGGGGGGAGGGGACGAGTGCAATATGTCCCAATGAAGATCTATTCCCTAATAAAGGATCAAGGGATAACCTTCTTTCGGTGGCAGCAATCTCATACGCCAAAACATTACTTGCTCGAGTTATGAAATTGTCCAGTGTCCCCATTACATTGCCTCCCTTGTTACCCACCCGTAAAAATCCAGTAGCCATAGTATGTACCTTGCTAGGGGTGCCGACCAGGGGGGGGGCCAGCCCAGCCTCAAACAGTCTCGAACGGCCTCAAACGGCCCGCTCTTAGCCCGGTCTTCGCCCCGGTGCGCGTCCCGCTAGCGCGGGTGGGAGAGTGTCTATATGGGAGTGTCAATGTCAATCAATAAGGGGGGTGTGGCCGAGAAGAGCTTCCAGGTGCGCCCAGCGATGTCCGCCGACTGCACCCTGGTCCTCGCAGTCCCGGCAAACAGGCTTCCCAAGCGTCCAGCGCCACAACAGCACAACAACAGCGATATCCCCGCAGGTCAGGGGGCTCCGATTCAGCAAACCTCCTTAGCGGGTGGGTAGAGTGGCTGCGCCCACGAGCGGCCCCCGCGAAGCGGGGGCCGCGAGCAGTTATGAAGTGGAGGGAGGCGGGGCCGAGAAGAGCTTCCAGGTGCGCCCAGCGATGTCCGCCGACTGCACCCTGGTCCTCGCAGTCCCGGCAAACAGGCTCCCCAAGCGTCCAGCGCCACAACAGCACAACAACAGCGATATCCCCGCAGGTCAGGGGGCTCCGATTCAGCAAACCTCCTTAGCGGGTGGGTAGAGTGACTGCGCCCACGAGCGGCTCCCGCGAAGCGGGGGCCGCGAGCAGTTATGAAGTGGAGGGGGGCGGGGCCGAGAAGAGCTTCCAGGTGCGCCCAGCGATGTCCGCCGACTGCACCCTGGTCCTCGCAGTCCCGGAAAACAGGCTCCCCAAGCGTCCAGCGCCACAACAGCACAACAACAGCGATATCCCCGCAGGTCAGGGGGCTCCGATTCAGCAAACCTCCTTAGCGGGTGGGTAGAGTGGCTGCGCCCACGAGCGGCACCTACAGTTGTTGTAGCACCAAATCCAATAAAAGAGAAGGTCAAAGTCCATCCAGGTGTCAATGTATCCCAAACAACGTTAAAAAGGCCCCCAAAAAAATGCAAACATGTCCTTAAACAATTCCTCGAATTCATGAATCCAACTTAAAATGTCATCAAAAACCCGAAAATATATAAAACGTAAAAAACGCTCCAAGAAAATGGCAAAAATAAAGAGTGTGTTAAATAAAGATTAGCTTACAAAACGAACACACACCTTCTCCAAAACAAAAAACAGCAACTGATCCAAAAAAACATCATTTGGTGAAAAATCCAATTGGCAAACCCTTCAAAAACCCAAAAACGCTTACAAAATTGTAAACACTATATGAAAATGCGAAAAATTAAGAGAGTGTTCAATAAACATTAGTTCACTAAACTAATACACACCTCTTAAAAAAAAAATACGGCAACATTCTCCAAAAAGCGACGTCGTCAAAGAGAAACCTGTAAAACAAAAAGTAAACATACCCACCCACACAAAAAGTACATTAACACAACTTCTAAAAAGGTTTGATAACATTTAATAACAATACACATAAAAATATCTACAAACACTACTACCTAAACACGAGTCCTAAAACACGTAACCTACTCGAAAATTACCACAACGTAACACGCACCTAAATTACACCAAAAACACAACCACCAAACTCTAAATACACTACAAACCAACAAACTACATCCAAATTACCTTTAAACCTAATTTAAACAATAATAAATAACTCTTACCTGCCTCCAAGCAACACAGCTCCCAACCGCGATCTCATCCCGCCGAAATAACCCAAAACGACACTAAGCGGTTACAAAAATAGTCCCCTTCAACTAAAAGAATTAAATAAATACAAATGTTACACTTAAATATTATAAAACATACAGTAAACTTACCCAAACTTTTACCAAAATAATTTCTAAAAGGTAAAAAAAAATGATTAATTCCCCTAAATTTATTAAAACTAGTACAACACTAATAATAAATAATAGAACACATATATTAATTTTTATTATTAAAAATCTATAGCATTAATAACTCTACATATCTAAATATAAAATAAATACATAAGATGATACCAAAATACTAAACACTTAAATAATGTAAATATTATTATTATTAAAAAAAAATTAATAATATTAATTCAACATATGTACTATGTATAAACAATATACAATTATAGTTATATGATGTTTTGTTAACTTCAATTAACTAAAAATGCTATATTCCTTTTACAACAATAATTAAAATATAATCAATTTATTTATTAATACTATTAATAATACACATATTAATAATATTTATACTCTATTAAATATATATATTTAAACTGTTAGATGAAAATATTATAATTTTCTTACATATATATAATTTACTATTCCAACTCCAGTCAATATTAATTTAGGGAAGGTGCTTGATAGTAAATAAATATAATTTACTATTCCAACTCCAGTCAATATTAATTTAGGGAAGGTGCTGGATAGTAAATAAATATAATTTACTATTCCAACTCCTGTCAATATTAATTTAGGGAAGGTGCTGGATAGTAAATAAATATAATTTACTATTCCAACTCCAGTCAATATTAATTTAGGGAAGGTGCTGGATAGTAAATAAATATAATTTACTACTCCAACTCCAATCAATATTAAATCAGGGAAAGTGCTGGATAGTAAATAAATATAATTTACTATTCCAAACTCCAGTCAATATTAATTTAGGGAAGTTGCGGATAGTAAATAAATATAATTTACTATTCCAACTCCAGTCAATATTAATTTAGGGAAGGTGCTGGATAGTAAATAAATATAATTTACTACTCCAACTCCAATCAATATTAAATCAGGGAAAGTGCTGGATAGTAAATAAATATAATTTACTATTCCAACTCCAATCAATATTAATATAGGGAAGGTGCTGGATAGTAAATAAATATAATTTACTATTCCAACTCCAGTCAATATTAATTTAGGGAAGGTGCTGGATAGTAAATAAATATAATTTACTATTTCAACTCCAGTCAATATTAATTTAGGGAAGGTGCTGGATAGTAAATAAATATAATTTACTACTCCAACTCCAATTAAGATTAAATCTGGGAAAGTGCTGGACAGTAAAAAAATATAATTTACTATTCCAACTCCAGTGAGTATTATTTTTGGGAAGGTGCTGGATGATAAATAAATATAATTTACTATTCCAACTCCAGTCAGTATTATTTTTGGGAAGGTGATGGATAGTAAATACATATAATTTACTATTCCCACTCCACTTTAAATGACACAATATTCTGTCTATTTTAAATACATATGTCTGTATGAATATAGTAAAATTATTTCTTTACATTTAAATTTCTTTGATAAACTCTCAACAAATATAACTTATTATTAACATATTCAAAATTTATAAGTTTTGATAACAGTACACACCCTTACCCACTAATAACACAACATCACATTCCTAAAAATATCATGACTCATAATATAATTATATATTAATAATATAATGATCTCATAAATATATATTTACTCTCAACAATAATAATTTATATTAACATATAATAAAATATTATTTTTTCTAAAAATTCCCCACCCGTATCCCCTAATAACCCAACATCCCACTCAAATTATTTATATTATAAATAACCTTTCTAAATTATTAATATATTATTATTATCTCATAAATATATATTTACTCTCAACAATGACACATTATAAATTACATATTATTTATATATATATTTTTAATTAACTCCCCACCCATATCCCCTAATAACCCAACATCCAACTCCAATTTATGTTTTTATAAATAACCTTTCTAGAAAATTCATATATTATTATTATCTCATACTTATATATTTACTCTCAACAATTACAAATTATAATTTACATATTATTTATTTTTATATTTTTAAAACACTCCCCACCCTTATCCCCTAATAACCCAACATCCCACTCCTATTATTTATATTATGACTAACCTTTCTGAAAAATTAATATATTATAATTATCTCATAAATATATTTTTACTCTCAACAATTACAATTTATAATTTCCATATTATATTTATATATATATTTTTATAACACTCCCCACCCTTATCCCCTAATAACCCAACATCCCGCTCCTAAAATTTATTATACTAAGACTTTTTTACATATTTATAAACTATTATTACATATACTATTTAGAATGTATTATTATAACATTGGTAAAATGTAACAAATTTACAATTCTGATTTTTCCTATAATTCGACATTATCATATTCGATATTTCTTACCTTTAACAAAATAACTATATTTTGTCGTTTCGATATTTTGTACTCGATATTTTCACATTCGATATTTAAAATAAAAAAAAAAAACGATATTTAGCCATTCGATATACTAACGATATTTTGGGACATTCGATATTACTAACTCGATAATATGTCATGTCGATATTAAAAAGTCGATATTATGTCCATTTACCGTGCGAGCTGTAGTTTTCTGCCGCTCAAGTAGATTTTTACTCGAGCGGCAGCTTTCTCAACGCGGACTGGTAGTTTCTCATCGCGAGCGGTCGCGAGCCTACGCGACCACTCGCAATGAGAAACCTGACCTCCCCGTGTTGAGAGTCTCGCCGGGAGGTTTATTTTCCACGCTCGCGATCGGTAACTTGATGTTGCTGATCGTGAACGAGGAAAAAGTGTCGCCGGGATGTCATTTTGCTTTCTCGTGGTCTCCAACTTGATGTTGAGGACCGCGAGCAAGCAAAAAATGACTGCTGCACTACACTACGCTACGCGTGTTTGCACTGTGCTACGTGCAATTCGCGTAGTGCGAAGTAGCACAAACTTCGCAAACTACGTGAGCGTAGCGTAGTGCTTTGCCCAGGCTTAATCATCTCCACAAAGAAATACCCATCTGGTCACCATTCAGAGGACCTTGAAGGATTTGGCCAGGTGCATTGTATGTCTTGCAGTCCAAACTTCCCAAGAAGCAACTCAGAGATTCTGGAACCTTGAGTTGGTGTTGTGGACCCTCAAAGATCCAAAAGAAACATTTGGAGAAGAAGGACTGCCCTGCTGGACCCTTGGACTACACAAGGGAGGACTGCACTCACAAGGACTGCACCTGCCGCGCTTACAAGGCTTCACAGCAAAAGGACTTTGCCTGTCTTAAAGAATATGAAGTGGACTCCCTGACCAGCAACAGGTGGAAAAGTGCTGGAAGGACTACCTGCAACATCAACAATGAGGACACAAGCTTCACCTAGACTTTACTTGGATTGCCCAGGGGCATTGTGGGAGTTGTAGTCCCAGACCCAAAACCAGAGCTTCTGAACCCTAGCCTGGAGTGGTGGACCACTTTCCTGCATCAAGAAACACTTCTGGAAGTAGGTGTAGAGTGTTGCACTGTAGGTGTCCTGAACTCTTAACTTTGTTCCAGGGCCAGTGCAACCGTTTTTAACCCTTTGAACGCTATTTGCTTCTAAGCATTAGTTTCACTTTTAATCTTTACAAATTCCTATCTCTTGTTCCGTACATTAGATTTTTTCTTGCTGGTGTCATTTCAATAATAAAAAAAGATACCTAGTTACTCCTTCTAATAAACCACATTTCAATAATATGTTATTTGTTATGTAGCATATAGCATATGTTATTTGTTTTATAACATATGTTATTTGTTATATATATATATATGACCTATGGTATTTGTTCTGTTATATACCATTTGTTATTTCTTATATGACATATGGTATTTGCTATAAAAACATATCTTGTTATATGTTATATAGCATATGTTAGTTGTTATATAACATTTGTTATTTGTTATATGTTATATAACACGTTATTTGTTATCTAACATATGTTATTTGTTATATAAGCTATATCACATAACATATATATATAACATATATATAACATTACATCTAACATATGTTATTTTGTTATGAGTTCTATAACATAAGCTATATGTTATGTTATATACTACATGTCATTTGTAATTTGTTGTATGTTCTATAACATGTGCTATTTATTATATAACAGTTTTTTATATGTCATTTAACATTTGTTATTAGTTATGTTATTTAGCATATGGTATTTGTTATATCTTATAAAACATATGTTATTTTTTATATAACATATCTTATTTGTCATATGTTATATAACATATCCTATTTGCTATATGTTATATAACATATGTTGTATAACATATGGATTGTGGTTCTGCTATATAACATGTATCATTCTAAGTTCATCATCATCATCATCATCATAAATCTTTATTCTGTTATAAATATAACCATGAAAAGAGCATAATTCTGTGACACAGACATGTCAGGAGAAAACTTTAAAACAGCATACACTCAATATATATAAGAACCATACCAATTATAAAAGAGCTGGTTAAATACACCATTAAACATGCCAATCCCAATATTAAAATCCCCAAATAGCAGTAAGAACGTTAATCAGGTCTGAAGAGCCTAGATCTCAGTGTAGCTCTTAGAAAACAGGAGCCAACAAAAATAACATGCATATCAGGTAGGAGCTGAAGGAACATAGGAGCAGGACAAACGCACATTAAATTCTGAGATTTGAGTAGCGGGCTACTAAATAATCATCTGGTCACACTAAAATATTTACAGACCATTAAGAAATGAAGGGGGTCCTGCGGAGAAATATTGTCACAGCCACAGGACCCCAAAGTATCAGGTGGGCTCCATCCACTGGTATATGCCAGAAAATGATGCAATAGATTAAATCTGAATCCGACCTAAAGATATCTGTCCCTTTCGATAGTTACAATAGATAGATATGGCTTCATACCCTGCCCTGTTTTTCAAAGCAAATGCCCCACCCCATAAGTTTAATCAGTTCTAGCTTTTCTCTTTGTTGGGACTTGCGTTCCAAAAACTGAAACTTCACCCTTTTTAGCTCGGGAGGGCACAAGGGCTGGGGGTTATAAAATGCATCCTTCCAGCTCAAACTGATAAAGGCAGCCTTCACATACTCAATGGAAGGAATTTTCTTCACATGGTCGAGTGACACACAGTCAGAGAGAAGTTGCCTGTTCAGCTGAGCCCCCTCCCTGACCAGATTTTAATTCAATATAACAAGGGTCTGATAGCAACTATGTAACCTATATATTGTATTCCTAGCTCACCATGGGCAGAAAAAGCTGGGATACATTGTTGGACCTGTGACATATGTTTTAAAGACGGGTTTTCAGCATATTGTCAGTTTTTGTGTAACCCCATACCTCACTACCATATAATGCCTTGGCAACACATATTTAGCTTGATATATCTGAGCTAAAATGATGTGTGGCCTAGAGTCTATTCTCTGGGCAAAACTGGCAACTGCCCCTGTGGCCTTAACCAGCTCCCCTTTCCTCCCCTACTTCAAGGGCTTCCAGTTTTTGTTTGCATCAAACAACACACCAAGGTAGGAGAAGACTGGGACTTTAGCCAGGATTTGATATTCCACTTTAAAGGTGTTTTGAGCTGGTGGACCGTGGGACAACTACCATAACATATTATTTTGTAAAGTTTACGGCAAGATACAAACTAACCATAAAGGCAACAAACTTGTTCAATAATGACTGCAATCCCACGGCTGTCTGTGGCATGAGAACTTGGCATCAGCATACAATAAAACTGTTAGCAATCTCATCCCCACCCTTGGGCAAACCGCCTTCACTGAGAGAAGGGCCTGTTCCAGCTCATTAATATAATGTGTAAACAAAAAAGGGGCGAGGATGCATCCCAGGTGAACTCCCCTGCTGGTGCTGAAGGTCTTAGTACAGTCCATGCCCTATGATTACCGCACCTAAGCTGAAGTGCGGGCGTGTAAATCTGATAAGAGACACAGGTGCCGATCACGATCCGGTAAAAAATGTCCCCGTACGACTCGTATCGGGTCTTTTTACCGTACGAATTGTACAAGTGCCGTACGAACTGGCAATCACGATTCGCATGGTAAAAAGTCCATACGAACCGCACTGGGAATCATTCCCCACACGTCCTCGGGTCGGAAAATGTGTCCGACACGTCCTCGGACGATTTACCGTACAAACGTAAAAATCCAAGTCCGACCGAGGAATCACGATCCATCCCGTGCGTCCGAGCCTACAACCGCATGGAAAAAACACCGTCCGCACCGAACACCTATAGCAACCATGGAGACATGTGCCCGCATACGCGCCCAACACTCCCCCCAGCCCCCGTACGTCCGACACGTACCCCCCGTATATGTATACCCCCACCCGTCTAGGTACACCCCAGTACGTTCCAGTCGTACCCCCACCCCAGTACGTGTCGTACCACCGTCCATGTACACCCCAGTACGTTCCAGTCGTACCCCCACCCCAGTACATGTCATACCCCCGTGTACCTACACCCCAGTACGTTCCAGTCGTACCCCCACCCCAGTACGTGTCGTACCACCGTCAATGTACACCCCCCCCCTGTACGTGTCGTACCACCGTCAATGTACACCCCCCCACCCCTGTACGTGTCGTACCACTGTCTATGTACACCCCAGTACGTTCGAGCCCCACCCCCACCCCAGTACGTGTCATACCCCCGTGTACCTACACCCCAGTACGTTCCAGTCGTACCCCCACCCCAGTACGTGTCGTACCACCGTCAATGTACACCCCCCCCTGTACGTGTCGTACCACCGTCAATGTACACCCCCCCACCCCTGTACGTGTTGTACCACCGTCAATGTACACCCCAGTACGTTCCAGTCGTACCCCCACCCCAGTACGTGTCGTACCACCGTCAATGTACACCCCCCCCTGTACGTGTCGTACCACCGTCAATGTACACCCCCCCCTGTACGTGTCGTACCACCGTCAATGTACACCCCCCCACCCCTGTACGTGACGTACCACCGTCTATGTACACCCCAGTACGTTCGAGCCCCACCCCCACCCCAGTACGTGTCATACCCCCCGTGTACCTACACCCCAGTACGTTCCAGTTGTACCCCACCCCAGTACATGTCGTACCACCGTCAATGTACACCCCCCCCCTGTACGTGTCGTACCACCGTCAATGTACACCCCCCACCCCTGTACGTGTCGTACCACCGTCAATGTACACCCCCCCACCCCTGTACGTGTCGTACCACCGTCAATGTACACCCCCCCCTGTACGTGTCGTACCACCGTCAATGTACACCCCCCACCCCTGTACGTGTCGTACCACCATCAATGTACACCCCCCCACCCCTGTACGTGTCGTACCACCGGCTATGTACACCCCAGTACGTTCGAGCCCCACCCCCACCCCAGTACGTGTCATACCCCCGTGTACCTACACCCCAGTACGTTCCAGTCGTACCCCCACCCCAGTACGTGTCGTACCACCGTCAATGTACACCCCCCCTGTACGTGTCGTACCACCGTCAATGTACACCCCCCCACCCCTGTACGTGTCGTACCACCGTCAATGTACACCCCCCCACCCCTGTACGTGTCGTACCACCGTCTATGTACACCCCAGTACGTTCGAGCCCCACCCCCACCCCAGTACGTGTCATACCCCCCTGTACCTACACCCCAGTACGTTCCAGTCCTACCCCCACCCCAGTACGTGTCGTACCACCGTCCATGTACACCCCAGTACGTTCCAGTCATACCCCCACCCCAGTACATGTCATACCCCCGTGTACCTACACCCCAGTACGTTCCAGTCGTACCCCCACCCCAGTACGTGTCGTACCACCGTCAATGTACACCCCCCCCTGTACGTGTCGTACCACCGTCAATGTACACCCCCCCACCCCTGTACGTGTTGTACCACCGTCTATGTACACCCCAGTACGTTCGAGCCCCACCCCCACCCCAGTACGTGTCATACCCCCGTGTACCTACACCCCAGTACGTTCCAGTCGTACCCCCACCCCAGTACGTGTCGTACCACCGTCAATGTACACCCCCCCCTGTACGTGTCGTACCACCGTCAATGTACACCCCCCCACCCCTGTACGTGTCGTACCACCGTCAATGTACACCCCCCACCCCTGTACGTGTCGTACCACCGTCTATGTACACCCCAGTACGTTCGAGCCCCACCCCCACCCCAGTACGTGTCATACCCCCCTGTACCTACACCCCAGTACGTTCCAGTCCTACCCCCACCCCAGTACGTGTCGTACCACCGTCAATGTACACCCCCCCACCCCTGTACGTGTCGTACAACCGTCTATGTACACCCCAGTACGTTCGAGCCCCACCCCCACCCCAGTACGTGTCATACCCCCCGTGTACCTACACCCCAGTACGTTCCAGTCGTACCCCCACCCCAGTACGTGTCGTACCACCATCAATGTACACCCCCCAACCCCTGTACGTGTCGTACCACCGTCTATGTACACCCCAGTACGTTCGAGCCCCACCCCCACCCCAGTACGTGTCATACCCCCCGTGTACCTACACCCCAGTACGTTCCAGTCCTACACCCACCCCAGTACGTGTCGTACCACCGTGAACCTACACCCCAGTAGTTCCTGGCGCACCCCCAACACAACCTCCTAAGTACGGAGCGCACCCCATGCCCCAACATCACAACCGCATGTACGAGTCGTACAAAGCCACACACAAGGACATAATCGTACAACCAAATGGCCCATGTACACACCGTACACACGCTCAAAACGCACGTACACAACCAGGACAAAATAAAACAACACAAGAATACACCATTCGAAAGGCACACAGCCACTAAACATGGCCAACAACCACTAAAATAACACAATCACTGACCTGCAACTGCCAAAAACAAACAGAGGCCCAATACACCACCACTCCTTATAACACACCCACCTAAAATTCAAAAACTGCCACACCCACCCATGGACCAATAAAAAGGGCCCACACACACAAACCATGAGCCTTTGCAACAGACTCACTGCTGCCAGACACCACAGAACCAGACTACAAGCTACACCACACCTTACACTTGCACACCTTCACACGACCACCCTCACAAACACCCTCTCATCACATTCACACACACACACACAACCATCCACACCCCCCCCAACATCCACACACCCCACACACCCACACCATCCCACACACCCACACCATCCCCACCCACACCCCTCACCATGCCCACTACCAAGAATCCAAAGTTCAGTCACCGAGAGTTGGAGGTCCTTGTTGATCAAATCCTCAGAGTCGAGCCACAGATCTTTGGAACATTGGTCAGAAGCACCAGCCAGGCAGCCAAAACAGCCATGTGGCAGACCATCGTCGATGCTGTGAATGCTGTTGCGGACACCAGGAGGACCAAGCAGGATTGCCAGAACAGGTGGTACGATCTGCGGAGGAGGGTCAGAGCCAAGAGGCAGGAGGAACACGACCAGGCCAACGCCACCGGAGGAGGGCCCTCCCGCAGAGCCGTACAGTACCATCCCTGGGAGGAGAGGGTGATGGCCATACTGCCGGTGGAGGCAGTTGAAGGAGTAGAAGGACTCCGAGACCCGGGTGAGTACACAAACAACGCACCTCACATGGGGGGAACTGCAACCACAACCAAAATTACTAACAGGCACGCAACCACCACAAGCCATCGCATGACTCAACCACACTCCATGAGCAGGCACATGCCACTGCTGCCACCATGCCCCATGCACCCAGCTGGACAATGGCAAGTCACAGGCCACAGAAGACAACAACACATGACACGGTAACCCGGATGGCGGGAGGCTGGGCACCAAAAATCACATAGTGCGACTCCAAAGCAGACAACAATGCCCTCTGCCCATATGGCCTAGGTCACAGCCAGACAAACACTGTGTCCCAACACAGGAATGACTTGCCAGCAAATGGCGGACGCCTTGCATCAACACATGGGGGTGAAGGCACTGTTTTGCACATGACAGCAGCTAATGAACAGCCAACATTGTGAAAGAGTGGCAGCACACACCACCACAGCAGCAGCGCACAGACACACAGCAGACAAAATGGGTGCCTGGAGATCAGAAACAAACTCACATCAACAGGCCAAGGGCCACTCAAAGATCTGCTAACAGTGTGTGCCCAGGAAGCTGGGCCAAGGTGACAGAGGGTGACACACGGAGGGAGGGAGAGGGGGACACAGAGGGAGGGAGAGGGGGACAGAGAAGGAGGGAGACACAGGGATAGCAAATCAGTCCTTTGGTGTGCGGGAATGTCTGCTCGTCAGCAGGTGGACTGCGTGCATGTAGACAAGGGTGGCCAGTGCCAGAACCCCCCCTCTTCATCATGGCAAAACGCAGGGCCATGTCACAACCTGTACACGAGCACAAGGACAGCCACCTGCATCATATAAGTGTGTGGATCCACTCCATGTGCACATGTACAGTGCTACAAGGAAGGCGCAAATGCATGGCTCGCCACACCTGCACACTCCACTGCTGACTGCAGTCACACTTGACGCAGCAAGTAAGACTGTGCCACACATAGTTAAAGGGGCCAAATTGGTGCCCAAGGGACACACCCATGCACAAGTGCACTGTGAGTGGAATGCAAGACAGATCCTAATTCCAAGAGGAAATGTGCCAACTTTGAAACGGATGAAACATGGATGTTGCATGGACCAAAATTAACATTTTCTCTCTCACACACAGGTCAACGTCGTGCTGCACCCCCCAACACTGGGGGGGAACACTCACAGGACCCGGATCTGCAGGAGACCGATCCCACCGGCAGCGACCACTCTCACCACTCTGCGGACGACCCCGACCGACCTGGCCCCTCTGGTGTCCAACCACCTGCAGCACCTGCGTCAGGTACAACCGTGCCAACCACCACCCCCACTCCTGCCACATCCCAGGAGACACCCAGGATCCCTGCCCCAACACCACAATGCAGCCAGGCTCGCCAGGAGGGACACGGTGTCCCGGGCACCCAGGAGGAGGCAGGCGACAACGCCAATGCCACCCCTCAGGAGTCCCGGAGACCCGATGTGCCCACAAGTGCAGGCCAGACGCAAGTGGGCAGGGGTGGTGGGAGTGGAGGACGGCGGAGGCGCGAGCCTGACCAGTTGGCTGGGGATCCGGTATTTTCCCATGTCCGTAACATCCTGGACTCATACCGGCAGGACACCACGGGCATGGCCCAGGTCGTGTCCGTCCTCGAGGGGATCAAGGTCCAGCAGGCCCAGCAACATGCGGAGCTAATAGCCTGTCTACAGGTACACCAACGGAGGATGGAGGACAGACAGGCTGAGCAAGTGACGGCGTTCCAGGGGATTCACGCTACACTCCGTCGGATGGCCGACACCATGGCCGACCCTCCCTGTGCCAGAAGGCGGAGAACATCACCACCCACAGGGAGGGATCAGGAGGAGGAGGAGGAAACATCCGACGGAGCATCCCAGACGTCGTCACGGCCTGCTGCTGAGGTTCCCCGCAGGAAGCCGGGTCGTCCACGGAAAGGACCGTGAGGGTGGCTGCTACATCACCATCTCCCAGGACACCTGGCCTGGCACCTGGCCCACTGGAGCAACAGCATCACAGCATCAAGAGACATTCTCTGCCACATGGCCCTGCTGGTCACTGGCTGACCAATGTTGACAAAGACTGTGGCATGGACTCTGAGGATTTCCAATGGCAAGGACACCAACTCCCCTACTGAACTTTGGATTCCCTAATCCCGGAAAGCCCCTCACTTTGTCCCCCCCCCCCCAATAATAAATCACACTATTAAGAGTAGATGCCTGCTGGTAGCATTATTACCTAACATGTGTCTTGTACAGTCTAAACATGCCTGAGTCATCTGTTCACTTCAACCATCCACACCCTGGGGCCTGAGTCTGGCACAGGACACATGGGTCACAGTTTATTAGGCAAGACAGACATGGAGCACCATACACACCCGTGATGGGCAGAACCAGCTGAGGGGGTGGCCGAACAACCGTGCTGACAGACACATTGAGTACAGCAACAGTCATGCGCAGAGGTCAGGGATCCTGGCCAGTGTCCTGGGGGGCACCCAGGTATGTGTAGACAGGTGGCAGAACCATGTCCTGCAAGCTTGAGTCCGGTGGATGCAGAGAATGGGGTCATGGACAACGTTGGATGCATGGGGATGGCACATGTCACAATACCCACACAGTCATGGACATCATGCCCAATACACAGTCTCAGCACACACACACAGCTTGCATCTTGCCACTCGACACATTGACACATAGCCACAATCAGGGAATACCATGCCAGACATGCAGGATGCACCGTGCCAACACACCAGCATTGACTGAGAAGAGGCACCTTGGAGGCATAGGGACACCTTTATTAGTCATGTTTGTGGGATTGCAGAGGCAACTTGAAGTACACATGAACACATCATGTGGAGTAACATGTGGGTCCAACACTGGCACCCCCCTTCTGCAGCACAAATGCGTGATAGCCATGGAACTGGAACACAAGTGTCGGCTAACAGCTAAAACCCACAGCTGCACACGGAGAGCCTGACATACACCATAGATCCGCTGATGTGGAAGTCCCACGCCATGTCAAGACAATGTTAACCGTATGTGTCCGAGGGCAGTGTCACACACATTGATGCCATCATCACAATCCACTATCCCATCACTGATGACTGACAACCAGGCAGCCCATCTATTCAGGTGTACCCAGCTGCATGTCGTGTCCCATGGGGATGCCACATGACTGCAGAGGAACCAAACCCCGACCGGGGCAGTGTGCACACATCGTGAACAACTGCCACACCCAATACACCCCAGATGCATCCCTTACCCCATGGAGACTTCCAAACGTGTCCGTGCCTGTAACGCTGAGTCAGCCCACGATGTCATGTCCATGAGGAATAGCAGTGCCACAACAATGCAACCAGCAAACGGCATGCGCAGGTACCCTAACTATTTTCTCTACTGAGGAGGGAAGTTATCCCGAAACCCGAGCCATGTCTCGGGCGATATTTTAAAACCCGGGACATGTATCGGGTCTAGAGATCATCAGTTCAACAAGTACTTACTTGCACCCACTGGGGTGAACCACTCAAGAACTCCATCAGAGATCATCAGTTCAACAAGTACTTACTTGCACCCACTGGGGTGAACCACTCAAGAACTTCATGTACCAGCTTCCCTTGGGGCGACCCGGAGGAGGAGCTAGCGGAGTGCGGTCCATTGCGGTTGTTTATAAAGATGGCTCCTTCGAGCTTTGGGCTGACGAGCTCCTGGACGACGCACCTGCGTGCCTGTGCGGGCACTGAGGCCCTTGACGGTTGTTTGGCGGCCCTCTCTTCCACCCCTAACTATTTTCTCTACTGAGGAGGGAAGTTATCCCGAAACCCGAGCCATGTCTCGGGCGATATTTTAAAACCCGGGACATGTATCGGGTCTAGAGATCATCAGTTCAACAAGTACTTACTTGCACCCACTGGGGTGAACCACTCAAGAACTCCATCAGAGATCATCAGTTCAACAAGTACTTACTTGCACCCACTGGGGTGAACCACTCAAGAACTTCATGTACCAGCTTCCCTTGGGGCGACCCGGAGGAGGAGCTAGCGGAGTGCGGTCCATTGCGGTTGTTTATAAAGATGGCTCCTTCGAGCTTTGGGCTGACGAGCTCCTGGACGACGCACCTGCGTGCCTGTGCGGGCACTGAGGCCCTTGACGGTTGTTTGGCGGCCCTCTCTTCCACCCCTAACTATTTTCTCTACTGAGGAGGGAAGTTATCCCGAAACCCGAGCCATGTCTCGGGCGATATTTTAAAACCCGGGACATGTATCGGGTCTAGAGATCATCAGTTCAACAAGTACTTACTTGCACCCACTGGGGTGAACCACTCAAGAACTCCATCAGAGATCATCAGTTCAACAAGTACTTACTTGCACCCACTGGGGTGAACCACTCAAGAACTTCATGTACCAGCTTCCCTTGGGGCGACCCGGAGGAGGAGCTAGCGGAGTGCGGTCCATTGCGGTTGTTTATAAAGATGGCTCCTTCGAGCTTTGGGCTGACGAGCTCCTGGACGACGCACCTGCGTGCCTGTGCGGGCACTGAGGCCCTTGACGGTTGTTTGGCGGCCCTCTCTTCCACCCCTAACTATTTTCTCTACTGAGGAGGGAAGTTATCCCGAAACCCGAGCCATGTCTCGGGCGATATTTTAAAACCCGGGACATGTATCGGGTCTAGAGATCATCAGTTCAACAAGTACTTACTTGCACCCACTGGGGTGAACCACTCAAGAACTCCATCAGAGATCATCAGTTCAACAAGTACTTACTTGCACCCACTGGGGTGAACCACTCAAGAACTTCATGTACCAGCTTCCCTTGGGGCGACCCGGAGGAGGAGCTAGCGGAGTGCGGTCCATTGCGGTTGTTTATAAACCTGGGGAAGAGAGACACACAAGAAGTCAGCCACAAAAAGCACAGCCACTTGCATGTGCATTTACTCGACACATGTATGGATGACAACATGCTAGGTCACAATTATGACTGGGGAAATACTACCATCACTGCCACCATCACTCCAGTGACACACCCACACACACCTCTGACCCACGTGCCATACATGCAGGTGGAGACACACATCACAACGCATGCCACACGGGGACCAATGCGTGCACACTCAGACCCTGGTACTCACCACTAAGCAAAGAAGTCGCGTATGAGCCGAGTCCGGATGTCCTCTTGCGGCTCCACATTCTCCACATCACTAGCCCCATTGCCAAGCCCTTCGTCCTCCACGGGTGGATGGTCCTCGTCATGTTGATTCAGGATGAGTGGCACAGCTCTTTCAACTGCCATGTTGTGCAGCATGCAGCAGACCATGGAGATCTTGCAGACCTTCGCCGGGGCATAAGGGAGTGCACCGCCGGTCTTGTGGAGGCACCGGAATCGGCTCTTCAGCATGCCAAACGTCCTCTCTATCACTTGCCTTGTCCGGCCATGGGCGGTGTTATAGCGGAGCTGGGCCGGCGTGATGGGGTTGCGGAGAGGTGTCAGCAGCCAAGGCATGTTGGGATAGCCAGCGTCCCCTACATGGGAAGCACATGGACACCGTTAGAACTGGTGAAGCGGTCGTGCTGGTCGGCTATACAGCATACAGGACAGACAGACTGTACCCACCAACAACACATGCCCGTTCGTTGCGCAGCTGCATCATCATATCAGGCATCCCGCTACGCCTCATGATGTAGGCATCGTGTGCTGACCCTGGGAAACGAGCACAGACATGTGAAATCACCATATTGGACAGACACACCACAAGGGCATTGATGGAGTGGTAGTGCTTCCGATTGCGGTACGCCACCTCCCGTGCGTGTGGTGGTACCAAACCTACATGTGTCCCATCTATGAACCCAATGACATGGGGCATCCCTCCCAGGGCATAGAATCCACGCTTGACCTCAGTCATCTGTTCAGGGGTTGGGAACTTGATGAAGTCATCCAGGTGAATCAACATGGCCTCCAAGAAATCATGCAGCACACCGCTGAACATGCTCTGGGACATGCCACCAACATGAGCTATGGTATTTTGGAAGGTACCCGTGGCAAGAAAATGTAGGGCAGCCATTACCTTCAGCTGGGGTGTCAGTGCCGTAGGATACCTGTGCTGCGGTTGCAGGTGTGGTGCCAGTCTCGCCGTCAGCTCCAGAATCAACGGTTGGGTGAAGCGGTAGAGCCGGATCCTGTCATTCTCCTGCATGGTAGCCAAGTCTGGAATTCTTCGGGCAAGAGGCGGCGCTCTGCAGTAATTTGGAAGTGACAAGGAAGAGTGAGTGCACTACGAGAACAACTCATGTCTACTGAGCACATGTAAATCTGGCATTACACACATGCTACATAGGGAGTCAGGTATGTGCTACATGCCCAGGACACGTATGGATGCAAGGTGACACTCCTTCCAAGACCCAGCTACACACGGTGATTGAGAACCTCCCCATGCCACGCCATGGACATAGCTGTGTCCCAGTGCAAGTGCACAGCCCGACGCAAGACAGGAGTGACATACACCCACACATCAGCAGAAGTGGGATGCCGATTGCAGAGACTGGTAGCGGAACACTGGAGCCACAGGTCACATGACATTACACTAGTCCAGCCCACACACCTTGCCATGAAGGTGCACATGTCATGACTCACCACACATTCCTTGTGAGGATGCTGACATGGCCTTGTCACGCTACTCCGTGTCCCATGCATACATGTGCACCTCACATCCGATAACACATGTGGCATGGTGTGCGGAACAGTGTGCAATGACAATCTACACACAGCCACATGTTGGTTGCTGCAACGGCTGCAGCTTTTGAGGGTGCTACAACATCAACCTGATGTAAATCCCGGACACATATATGACATAGTCACATTGTGCACTGTGGGTAGTGACAAGTCATGTGTCATGACCCCTGTACCGGGCATCAGGGGACACTTCCGTGTGTTGGTGTCCGTGCCATGCCAGTGACGCTCACCCCAAGTGCGCAGTCCCACATGCACACATGTCAAAGGAGTCAAGGGCATGCCTGGCACACATTGCACCCTCACACAGTACACCTGTACACATCTCATCATACATCTGGTGCCTTCTCCACTCAGGAGGCATGTTCCACATCACAGCCTGTGACACCTGTGTCCCACACATGTAGTAATGCACAGACGATGCCTTGATGTCCATTCCTGGACAAGTATGTCCATCCATGGACAAGTATGTCCGCCCTATTCCTACCTGTGTGTCGCCTATCACCACAGTGATGTGTAAAAACCGCCGTACTGCTGCTGAGAGGGCCTGTGCATGTTCCCAAATCACTGTGGGAGTGCTGCCGTATGTGTACCCATCGTGATGGCGAGCGTACAGGCATTTGTACGGTCCGTAGCACTACGAGTACGCATACGCGTGCAGACCCATAGTGGTACGGACCGTACACTCGCATGTACGCTCACTATCACTATGGGTCTGCACGCGTATGCGTACCCGTAGTGGTACGGACCGTACACTCGCATCTACGCTCACTATCACTATGGGTCTGCACGCGTATGCGTACCCGTAGTGGTACGGACCGTACACTCGCATCTACGCTCACTATCACTATGGGTCTGCACGCGTATGCGTACCCGTAGTGGTACGGACCGTACACACGCATCTACGCTCACTATCACTATGGGTCTGCACGCGAATGCGTACTCGTAGTGGTACGGACCGTACACACGCATCTACGCTCACTATCACTATGGGTCTGCACGCGTATGCGTACCCGTAGTGGTACGGACCGTACACACGCATCTACGCTCACTATCACTATGGGTCAGCACGCGTATGCGTACTCGTAGTGATAGTGAGCGTAGATGCGAGTGTACGGTCCGTACCACTACGGGTACGCATACGCATGCAGACCCATAGTGATAGTGAGCGTAGATGCGTGTGTACGGTCCGTACCACTACGAGTATGCATACACGTGCAGACCCATAGTGATAGTGAACGTAGGCATGCATGTACGGGCCGTTGCCATGCATTTGGGGTGCCCTAGGGCCCCGAAACGCACCGTACCTGTGTGTGATGCTCCAAATTACATAGGGGACAAGTATTAAGGCCTACATGCATGCTGGTTGTCATGGAGACCAAGTTCAAATTTCGAAATTGTTCTGGAAGGTGCACAGCAGAAGTCAGTTGGAATTCTTCTACTTTGTTGCAATGTGTTTGTGGGGCTGACATCATGCAGGAGAATGAAACCGATAGAGAACCCACAGACTGCTAGGTTTGAAGGGATTGGTGGAAACATAGGATGCAAATGTGAGTGACCAATCACTCTGTACTCCTGTGCATGAGACTGGGCAGAAGGGCACATATAAGGCAGCCAGGTCCCATGAGGGAGCACTTGCCTGCACATCTTTGCATTCATCGACCCAGCTGCTGCTACTGATTCCCTGGAACCATGTCAAGGGCTGTGGAGAGGACACAGCCATTCACCCTGGAGGAGAACATGGCTCTGCTGGATGTGATCCTCCCACAGTACTCCATGCTGTATGGGCAACCAGGGTATCAGGTGAGTGCATAGGCCACTGCCACAGACTGTCCCTATGTTGTGACTGTGACTTCTGCCATTGCGTCCAGGTGTAACACACATGCCATGTACTGTCGGGGGGGTCCCGGGGGGGGGGTGCCTGATGTCTCCCAGCAGTGCCCTGAGACAGGAGGGGTGTGTGCAGAGTCCTCCCAGCAGTGCCCTGAGACAGGAGGGGTGGGGGCCTATCACTCACAGCAGTGCCCTGAGACAGGAGGGGTGGGGGCCTATCACTCACAGCAGTGCCCTGAGACAGGAGGGGTGGGTGTGATGCACAGTGTGAGCCTTGATCATTGATTGTGACATTGCCATCATTCCACCTGTGTACCCACTGTGGCACGTACTGCTTTTGCCCTCACCAGGGGATGATGTCCCTATGACAAAGGTGCAATGCGTTGGCTGCATGACATGCCTTGTTGTAACCAGCTAATTTGTACCCATATGTCTCTCTGTGACATGTGGCTGGTGTATTGATGTGGTGTCACTTGTTCCTCCTCACAGGTAGGCGCCACTGCCAAGGAGCAGATCTGGCTGACCGCCGTCAGTGCCGTGAGGGGTGTGGATGGTCGGAGGCGGAGCCTGCCCCAGGTGAGGAAACGCTGGCAGGATATCCGGTGCTGGACGCGGAGGATTGCACGGCTCCTGCTGGGGGACTCACCTGAGAGCCACAAGAACCGCGGCCGCCGGCGTCTGAGCCACCTCCACAGGCGTGTGCTGCCGGTGGTCTTTCCAGACCTGGAGAGGCGCTTACAGGCGATGCAGCAGCCGGAAGGGGGTAGGTACATGTGTGTTTGTTGTGTGTCACCGGCATTTGTAAGGGCACAGTAGCATGAATTCACTGGCAGGGTTTAAAGGTGCTGTGCAGATCCTGTTTGCCCCAGTATAGCGCTGTGCCCCTGCCACCCTTCCCCTCCTTGCAATGTGTTCCCTGGTCTGTGTGTAGTCACTCCTTCACAAGGTAATGTAGGCTGGCGCTTTGTCCACGAGAACAATGACTGTAGCATCATGTGTGGGGGTGGTGTGTAACAGGTTGTGGGACCTTGCCTGTGCACTGTCAAGTTCACTGCATGTGGGTTCCATGTCAGTTGGCACTGATGCTGACTCCAGACATGGGAGTTGGTCTCTCATGTGTCATGCCTTACAGCGCGCATGTCCTATGTAGTGGCCTGTGACATGATGTGCATGAGTGTGCGATACACATAGTGCAGGGATGGTGACGTGTGTTGCAGTCATTACCATTCAGTAGCATGTAGTTGCGTGCCCACTACTGTCCCCTGGGGCACCTTTTCCTCAGTGGTGTATGTGTCATCATACACGTGGCCAATCTCAGTGTCCACAGCGTAGGTTGTGCTCTGTGCCATTGTCCCCTGTCACCATGTATATAGACGTGCTATTTTGTACAGGTGTCCACTGTGCAGCCTGACCTGATTGTCCTTCTTCATACTCACAGTTGCCAGTGCCTGTGTGTCTTTTTATACTCATCTGAGGATGGGCACTGGTACCTCATTATTTGTACAGGCGCACCTTGGCTGTTTGGCGTCCAATCTTGCTTTTTGCCTGCCCCTGTGTGTATCACCCAGACTATGAGATGTTGGTGCCACCTGTGTCACAACAATTTGCCTCGTGTAGGGTCTTGTTGGGGCGGGCAATGCCTATGTGTTAACTCCTGATTTCCACTTGCTGGGTCTGGGCAGTGTGTGATGTGTCTGGACACACACGCAATGTGCAGTGACCGAGTCATGTTGTGCATGTTTTCAGCATTACCTATGCAGCATGTGTCTCAAGTTCATGGATATGCTCCCTGGTCATCGGTATTTTCGCCAACGCTGTGTGGTGCAGATGCAGTGCTGGATTGTCCCCAGGGCCTGGGTGCTATGTCAGACTCCGTTTCCTGTGTTTAGCTATTGTCTCATGCTCTCCATGGTATTTCAGTGGCATGGTGGCTCAACCAACTGTGTGTTTCATGCCCTACATCGGTACCCTGTTCAGTAGATGTTAGGGATCTTCCTTTTCAGGCCATGCAATGTTACCTATGTAGATTGGACTCATGTGACAGATGTGTACAGGTGTCTGATTAATTTCTGTCTCTCCACCCTGCCCACAGCATCGTCGGGGGACACAGAGGGAGACATGGACACAGACCAGGCGGAGGGACCGAGCACCAGTGCCAGCCGTGACATCGGGTCTGGCACATCGAGTGGGACAGAGGCGGAGGAGAGTGTGGCCGAGGACCTGTCGACTGGCACATCAGACTACGAAGCTGACAGGTCCGAGGAGGATGTCTCCGAGTGGGCGGAGGCTGCACCAGCAGCTGACAGCGGAACAACACCTCGCACCGCCCCCTCAGTTTCCACCAGCCGCCTCCCACTTGCTCGTGTCCCTTCCAGCGTGCCCGGTCACAGCATGTCTCCTTCCTGCCAGGCACCGCACCCCCTGCCCCTGTCTCCACTGCTGCCGCCAATGCAGAGTCTGTGGACATCCAGCGGCAACTGCAGGTTGGTCAGGCTGCGATCCTTAATGTCCTCCATGCCCACGGCAAAACCCTCACCAACATCGAGGCTTTCTTGGAGGGCATTCATTCATCGCAGGCTGACCAACGCAACTTGCTGAGGTCCATAGACTCCACACTGACTGCAGCAGTGGGTCTCCTGCAGCGCGACCTCCCCCTACCTACCCCTGCCCCATCCACACTTCCCACTCCCATGCCTGTCCCACGTACACCCAGACGTCGGCATGCACCCACATCAACGGACACGGGCACCACACCAGCAGGGAAGGTCCACCGCACTCCTCCTGACACGCACACACAGGGTGAGGTAGGCACACCCACTGGGTCGGGGGGCAAACGTGTGACACACAGCCATAGTGGGAGTCCGCATTCCACCCAGTCCACTCCCTCCAAATCCCCTCCCCTCAGCTCTCCTGGCCACATCTCCCCCAAGGACTCCTTCATGGCCGCTCTGTCCCTGAGCCCCACAGTTACACCACCACGGAAGCGGTCAAGGAGGTCCCCGGTCAGGGTGGTTGAGTCTCCCCCCCTGTCTCCACCCTCCCCCGGTGGCGCTGCGACCCATCCCTCTGACCCCCCCCCTCCTTGGGGCCTGAGGTCCCTTCGGGTGCAGGGGACTCCCTGGAGGACCTTGCAAAGGTGTGTAGTGCCATCCTGGCCTCCGCCTTTGGCACTGACCCACCCCCTGTGGTGGAGTCCTCCATCCCTGCACCCACAACGCCGCCCCTTTGCCCTGATGTCCCTGCGGTGCCTGTTGCTTCCCCCCCCCCTGATGCCCTCACCAGTGTGGAAGACGATGCCATTTGACTGTGCAGGCAAGGTAGGGGACACGCATCCCACTGTGTCCCCCATCCAGCTGAGAATCATTGACTGCCCTATGGGCTTTGTGAAGATTGAACTGCCTGCGATCCACGGACATTGTGCTCATGCTGAATAAAGCTTAATTTTGTTTTCATTATCACACTACTGCTATGCTGGTGTTGGTGTTGGTGGGGCTGCTACATGGTTTTGGGTGGTGTGTAAGGGTTTGGGTGTGTGGGATATGTAGTAGTGTACTGCTCATTGGTGGGACCCTGTGATCTGTGTGCCATCACAAGGTGTTGGCTAACTTTCTTTGTTCATGTAAGCAGTTACTGCATGGTGCACTTGTCCCAGGGTGTATTCCTTCCTCTGTGTACCCAGCTTTCTTCCCTGCAGGGTGTTCCCAATGTTTAGCGCAGAGCTGTGTCTACATGAGCTGTGTGTGTGACGGAGCCCTTCTACTTTGGCCATGCATGCAGGGCCATGTCTCCACCTGCAACAATCGTGGCATCCTTGGTGATCACTGTACTTGTGTGTGGAGTCTGTTGACATGAGTTCATGGGGACATGTTCCCTTGTAGCCAGTATGCATGTGGATAATTCTGGCCTCACACACATGTGTTACACCCCTCCTGTCTCAGGGCACTGCTGTTAGTGATAGGCACCCACCCCTCCTGTCTCAGGGCACTGCTGGGAGGACTCCACACCCACCCCTCCTGTCTCAGGGCACTGCTGGGAGTGATAGGCACCCACCCCTCCTGTCTCAGGGCACTGCTGGGAGGACTCTGCACCCACCCCTCCTGTCTCAGGGCACTGCTGGGGGGACTCCACACCCACCCCTCCTGTCTCAGGGCACTGCTGGGAGGACTCCACACCCACCCCTCCTGTCTCAGGGCACTGCTGGGAGTGATAGGCACCCACCCCTCCTGTCTCAGGGCACTGCTGGGAGGACTCTGCACCCACCCCTCCTGTCTCAGGGCACTGCTGGGAGGACTCCACACCCACCCCTCCTGTCTCAGGGCACTGCTGGGAGGACTCCACACCCACCCCTCCTGTCTCAGGGCACTGCTGGGAGTGATAGGCACCCACCCCTCCTGTCTCAGGGCACTGCTGGGAGGACTCTGCACCCACCCCTCCTGTCTCAGGGCACTGCTGGGAGGACTCCACACCCACCCCTCCTGTCTCAGGGCACTGCTGGGAGGACTCTGCACACACCACTCCTGTCTCAGGGCAATGCTGGGAGTGATAGGCACCCACCCCTCCTGTCTCAGGGCACTGCTGGGTGGACTCTGCACACACACCTCCGATTTCAGGATATGTACGCTTGGAACATACACGGTGGGGGTACGCTCAATGCATTCGAGGTGAGGGTACGAGTCTACTTACACTGGTGTGGTGGGGGTACGCTCCATGCATACGCGGGTGAGGGTACGGGTCAAACTTACACTGTTGGGCCGGGGGGTACGCTCCATGCATACGCGGGTGGGGGTACGGGTCGTACTTACACTGTTGGGGTGGGGGGTACGCTCCATGCATACGCGGGTGGGGGTACGGGTCGTACTTACACTGTTGGGCTGGGGGGTACGCTCCTTGCATACGCGGGTGAGGGTTCGAGTTGTACTTACACTGTTGGGGTGGGGGGTACGCTCCATGCATACGCGGGTGGGGGTACGGGTCGTACTTACACTGTTGGGGTGGGGGGTACGCTCCATGCATACGCGGGTGGGGGTACGGGTCGTACTTACACTGTTGGGGTGGGGGGTACGCTCCTTGCATACGCGGGTGAGGGTTCGAGTCGTACTTACACTGTTGGGGTGGGGGGTACGCTCCATGCATACGCGGGTGGGGGTACGGGTCGTACTTACACTGTTGGGCTGGGGGGTACGCTCCTTGCATACGCGGGTGAGGGTTCGAGTCGTACTTACACTGTTGGGCTGGGGGGTACGCTCCTTGCATACGCGGGTGAGGGTTCGAGTCGTACTTACACTGTTGGCATGGGGGGTGCGCTCCATGCATACGCGGGTGGGGGTACGGGTCGTACTTTCACTGTTGGGCTGGGGGGTACGCTCCATGCATACGCGGGTGGGGGTACGGGTCGTACTTACACTGTTGGGCTGGGGGGTACGCTCCTTGCATACGCGGGTGAGGGTTCGAGTCGTACTTACACAGTTGGCATGGGGGGTGCGCTCCATGCATACGCGGGTGGGGGTACGGGTCGTACTTTCACTGTTGGGCTGGGGCGTACGCTCCATGCATACGCGGGTGGGGGTACGGGTCGTACTTACACTGTTGGGCTGGGGGGTACGCTCCTTGCATACGTGGGTGAGGGTTCGAGTCGTACTTACACTTTTGGCATGGGGGGTGCGCTCCATGCATACGCGGGTGGGGGTACGGGTCGTACTTTCACTGTTGGGGTGGGGGGTACGCTCCTTGCATACGGGGTGGGGGTAGGGTCCGTACATATCCGTGCCCACGCTATGTGATGCTTGTGCGGCCCGTACCCAGGCCTTTGCCACGTGGGTGCGATCCGTCCCGCCATTGTTGGGGTGACGTGTGTGGGCGTGGTCCGACTCGTACCCACGCTCTTCAGGCGTGGGTACGGGACGTACCTGTCTGGTTGTGTTGCCGGTTCGCGTGGTGACGGACTTCCGTTGTGGCGGTCGCTGGCTCATCAGGACACGCCCCCACCCCCTCGTGGTGACCAGGGCATGGGAGTCAGGTATGTCCAGGCCATGTGTGGTGTGTGACTTATGTGGTTGTTTTTTGGCCTGCCCTGGTCCTGCCACCCCCACCCCACCCCACTTTCCCCCCTCCCTTAGTTATTCTGACCTTCTGCGGTGTCTGCGTCGTAACCTGTAGAGGAGGTGGACTGCTATGAGGGCAGGGATGACTCGTAGGTTCGGGTCCATGTCTGTCCGTCGCGTACTGGTACTCCTTGCTCGCGTCGTCCTGTCGCGTACGGGTCCTCCTTGATCGCGTCGTCCTGTCGCGTACGGGTCCTCCTTGGTGGCGTCGTCCTGTGTGTCCGTCACGTACTGGTCCTCCTTGTTCGCGTCGTCGTCTGTCCGTCGCGTACTGGTGGTCCTTGTTCGCGTCGTCCTGATTTCCCGGCAGTTTTTGGCTGCCGCAAAATATTCACCGTGCGGGGTGACGTCGGTGCGAATCGTGATTCCTGGGTCGTGAATGGCTGGCTGCGAGCGTCCCGACGTCAGGTCGGCGCTTTCCCGGATCGCATTGGTTGGTGTTTTTGGTTCGGTCGGGCTTTTTTACGATTCGTACGGTAATGGTGTACCCGTGCGAATCGTGATTCCTTGTTTGTAAAAATTGACGACCGGGTACGCGTCGGACGGAGATTATGCTCCGTCCGACGGTTCGTACCCGGTTTTTACCGGATCGTGATCGGCACCACAATGTCTGGATCCACACCCATCACAAGCAGCAGGCCCCACATCTTCCTGCGATTGCCACTGTTAAAAACGGACATGAGGTCCATAAATGCCGTGTGAAGTGATTATGGCTGCGCAACAGTGTACTTATTTATAATTAGATACAGATTCAAACATTGATCCATTGTCCATCTGCCCAGCCTAAAGTCATATTGCACCTCAGAAAATATGTTGTTCTCATTTGCTCACAACATAAGCCTACTCAAAACTACTCTACCCCAAGACCTTTACTGCTGTATCAATCAAAGAAATTGGTCAATAACACAGGGGTTATCCATGTTCCCTTCTTAAAAACTAGGACTCTCATGGCGCTAGAAAAGGAGGGTAGTGCACCCTCTTTTACAGTAGCATTAAGAACCAGCATCAAGACAGGGATCCAAACATCAATGTAATCCGAAACAAATCGTGGGTATTTCATCAGGACCTGGGTCTTTATTAAGGGCTTACTCCCTGATACCATGTGTAACTGTATCCAACGTAAAGACTAAATTAGCTGTACCCCCCTCTAGTCCAACCCAATCATCCTTGCCGCCACTGAGCCCCAAATTATAAACCCCTTTAAAATGCTCTCTCCACTGTTGTTCAAAAACATGATGGCAGTTGCATCAGTACAACATGACTTGTTTACCACCCTAAAAAACAAAGAACTATCTTTAGTTTCACATGCTTGTGCTAATTCATCCCACGCATTCTTGCGTAAGATCAGTTTACAATTTGCAAGAGTTTTCTTGTATCACCTTCGACAGGAGGCAACATGATCCCTATCTCTGGGAACCTGCTTTACAGCGGCCTTAAATTGATGGAGGGGCTTGCAGCTGTTACGATCAAACCATTTTGGTTCCTGCGAGGAAGTACTTTTCACTCAAACCTTTAGTAATGCTGACACTTTCTGTGCAACACCAGAAAATGCTGACAAAATTGACCTGCAATGGGAGTGTAAATCTAGACATATGGTAATCTCTTGCCTATACTCTGCAAAAAGAGACACTCTATGCTGAGTAGGGTCCACCTCAGACCACCTGAGCCTCCTACCTTGATCAAAAAGAGAGAGCTCACCCTGTGCCTCTACTCGAGGGCTAACACCACCATTTAGTCCTCCAATGGCTAAGAGCAGGAGATAGTGATCACTAAAAGGGCTGTGAACCACACTGAAACTATAGATAAACAAAAACAAAGGAGCTACCTTAAAAATAAAAGCTATTATAGAGGCACAGTCCCTCCCTCTAAATGTTGGTAAAATACATGGATTGGTGGACTTCACTAACTTCTCCATAGCAAAGACAAGGTCATGAGTGATTAACATTGTATTTAACTCGCAGCGCTCCCTCGTGTGAGCCATGTGAAGCCCTTTTACCAGCATACATTTAGGCTTTTTTATTAGATACATCTAACGGTCAGTCTCACAGGTGGCAATTAAAGTCACCCACTAATACAACCTTTTCATACCCATACCCTGCCAAGGTGTCAACTTGTAGAACTTACGCTAGAAAGGTTGGATCCCTCCTCCACCGAAACCTTCATGTTATAAAAATTCAAATTAATTAATGGCAGAGGAGTGGAGCCAGGGAAAGATAACTTCAGCACTTGCAATACTTGTGAGTCCCATTCAAAATACTTTACATTCCCACATAATTCCACTGATACAAAGATTATAAATCCACCTTTAGCCCTCCCTGCCACTGCAGCCATGCAGGGGAAAAATAGGGGTTATAACCCTCTTGAAAGATGTTTTTCTCTTCCCAAGTTTCTTGCAGGCAAATAACCCAATTACAATCATGAAACTTGGTGGACAAACCTACAATATTCCAAGGTAGAAAACTCAAATCCTGGTAATTATTTGTTGGGATATCCATGGATTAGTTGTACACAAAGTGGTGGGGGGAACAGAGGAGGTTAGTCAGTCAAAAGTGTCAAGGTTACCCAAGGAAGTAAATCTACTCATTAGGTACAAAGCTGGGGGCCCAAGGAGGCAGGTGTAGGTCTACCCCGAGAGACCCGCCCCTGCCAAACCTGATTCCACAAAGCTTGACAAACTGTTTCTGGCTTATAGAAAACAAATAAGGGGAAGGGCCTGGATGTTGGATGGTCGAGAATATCAAAATGTGCCTACAGGAGTCAAAAGATGTGCAGCAATGGTGGGTTTATTACAGTCCACCACAACACAGTCCCCCACCCATCTCTTGACAACAAGACCTAGCCAATTTACTCTCTGCACCATGTTAATAGATCCATAGATCTCAGTGCCTAGGCCTGAGTGCATGTTAAACCAGTGAACCACAAGATTCAGGCATGAATTTGGTCAGAGGGGGAACATTTCCGAAGACTACTACATACGGGGTCGCTTATGGGGGCAAAGTAATCACCATCCCTGTCATGGGAAATTTGGGATGGGCCAATGATTATGATCGAGACCCTACGATAGGAGCTGGTTTGCAAAAAGAGGCAGAAGGGACACTAAATAATAACCTGACAGGATAAGGGGCTTAGGGTACAGAGACTGTCTCACTAAGAAACTCTAACGGCCTTAGTGGTTTGGCTGACAAGTTTGGGCACACCACAAAGTGAAGTACTTGATCTTGGCAATGGGTCAGAGAAGTTTTTCATATGATCCAAGATCTGCAACAATCTCATTTCATCAATGCTAGCCTTGACATAATTGGATTTATTTTTTAGTTCAAGGCGGCATTAAGCTTGCACAAGAGGACCTCTGGAACGTGGCGCGATAAGTGAGGGGAACATAACATTGGTTCTGTCTGCACACCCACATCATCTAAGTTGCTTTTCTGTTTTGGGACAGCCACACGCTTGCTGCGCTTGCACCTAGGACTAACGATTGGACTTGGTTAAGTAAGCTTCTGCGAGTGGTCAACTAAGGCACCATCACTCCTAGGTGAGGCTGTAGTCACTGAGTTTCAATCCTCTGTTCCCTCTGATAGACTGACAAAGCTCCAGGAGCACAGTGAAAGCATCAGATGGGCAGGAAAGACTAGGGGAAGCAACTAGAAGGTCATCCCTTGTTATAGACAGCCTTGTTTCTACCAGATCGATCTCCCTTGTTACCACCCAGAGAGCGCGGGACATAAATCCCTTGATGATGGTATCTCATGGGGCGACATGCGTAGACAATGGCTCTGAGGTGGTCGCCTTTTTTTCTCCATGTTACACTCACGAAATTCTTCAATGAGTGTAAGAAACAAAACACTGCATAGAGCAGGGCCTCCACAATATATAACAGATAAGGCAGAACAAGCCCTCCACAAGACAATGCTACAAAAACATACAATCACGAACACAACACAAACCCTAATGAAAAAGAAAAGACAGCATACAATTCTAATATGGTTGCAACTTCAATCCAAACTACAGGGAGTAATGGTTCTCCAAACACCACAGTTGCAGCACTAGAGCCACACATGTAACCAAGTCACAGTCTGTCTGGAATCACCTAAAGGGTATTAGTGGGGCAAAGCCCCTAGGTGATGAGTATACCTGTGCACATAACAGGCATAACAACATCCAATATCCCATGATGAGACCATGGGGGTTGTTAATCAATACAACTTACCACGCAAAAAGCATTAGCTGATGTATGAAGAATCCCAATTTAAAATTCCATGTTACATGTTGAATAATGGCTACATTTACTGAGCAACTATCCATGCTAACTTATTTCAATTAATCTAACGCTGTACATCTGATATGTAGACAAGCTAGGTGAAATAGGTAAAATTAGGACAAATATATGTGTGATTTTCAAAGCTGTTGTCACTGTCCCCACCTATATATATCATAATGTATGCAATGATCCAAATTTGGATACATTGCATACATATACAGTGCATTTATCATACAGATGATACAAATATTTTAACTTACTTATCATACTAATCTTCTGGCTAAACATCAACAATAGCATGTTGGTGTGTTGTATGTTTTATGCTCTGTACACTATGTGCAATGACCCATATATGTTGACTAATCATGTGTAAAGCAATGGTCAAAAATTCCTGAGACTTTTAAGTTTAAATGTAAACGGAATGTGTAGGATTTTCTCTAAATGAATAATGCACATAGCTAGTTACGTATAAGTATCACCAAATAAATTAATTGAATGGTGTGTTTTTCTTATTTCATTTGGCCAAAGATATGGTTTGCAGACATGGTTCATGAACCTCTATCAAAATCCCCAGATGGATGATTAGAAGAAATATAATTTGCCTCTGAGCAAAAAAAGAAATGTTTAGAGAGCATGTTTTGGGTCCTAAAGTCCCGTTTCCTGTGCCTCGATATATCAAGTAGTAGGCTTCTGTACTCACCTCCTAGTCTGTGGAACATTGCCTAACATATGTCTGAAGCCAAGTGTCGCATGGGACTACTATGTGCAAACCCACCTGTCCATGAAGAGGCCGATAAATAGAAATCAGATATTGAACACAATATGGCACGTCATGTGAAATGTGACCAAAGAGTTGCACATTTGTTTTCATAATATTTGTCAAAATATTTTCATCATATTTCTCAAATCATTTGTCACTCATCCATGATCTGTGAGTTGTACAAATAAAACAATTTTCACGCAAGAAAATATCTGCATGTTTACATCATTCCAATTTGTTCAAAATAATGTGGACCTAATCACTGTGACAGTCATCAAAAAGATGTGAAGACGTAACAGACTGAAATGTGACACCAAGTTATTTTGTACTGACAACATTTGGAAGTTCTAAATTAGGTATGTGTGACATCAGAACCACTATCAACAAATACTGATTGTAATGGCCATATATATTAGCCAACATAAGTAAATGACCCTTCATGTACACATTTGAAAAACTACTTATTGAGCATAAAATATAATCAGATTACCATGACTTTTAAGCTGTCAACGCTTCAGCATACAAGTACCATTTCCATCATCTAACTTCACAATGCAAAATAACGGTGTAACGACTTAAACTTTGTCAAAGGGGGACATGTGCCTATAACAACTACCCAGGTGGACTATGAAACATTTGGCACTCATAACAAAATCATGTTTCACTCAAATTGTAATATGCAACAATCATTTGTGTACTGTAGTGATTGTCACAAAAAGGCTAGATGAGAAGGCCTATCTCCCAATGATTAATATAGGTGTGAAAGCCTTTCTCCCAATGTGTAAGGTAGATGCGTGGACACATCCATGTTGAAGGCGATCATGTAATTTATCCCACACTAAGGTATAAGGACAATGTGTAGTGCAAATTCTGCACTATGGGTGGAGTACTCATTACATTTGCTTAGCAATCCAAAAGTGCCACTACAGCTGCAACATTCAAATACAGTATTAATGAGTGAAGTTCAAGTCAAACATGTACATGTACAAAGTTACACATACATCAGTTTGTGCATTTACAATAACTCACAATCAATGCCAATCGTATACTGGTAATCACACTGAATTAGACATGTTGAGACACAAGCGCTGGTAATAAATATAATCTGAGTGATCAGAAAGCTTGAGAACTCAGAAGAACAAACCAAACACATCTTAGTGTTTGGTCTGGCAACAAGTCACATTTGTAGAACTTTCATATACCACCATATAGGTACATCATCAGCAGTATGACCACAGATCACAAACAAATCCTGAATATGTGTGAGTACCAAGGAGTCTGCTGTCCAATGGATGAGGCTCTCCGAGTCAATTATGACAATCTTCACACATCCTAATCCCATTATATGGCTCATAAAGGTTACATCAATCTCTATTGTGTCATGCCATAGGCCTCAGTTTACCTGTCCATTGAGACTTGTTAATGACACACAATTCATTTTGTTCAGTTACAAGGCATACTTGGAATCTGCACATAAGCCAAGAGATTTAACCATGAGTCCTCAAAATAGAAATCATGGTCTTTGTAAATATTGTGAAGCCCACTTGTGCAACACGAAGTGATGGAGGCTGGTGCCATCTTTACAGTGATCAAAAAGCATACACCAAATACAACCGTGTGTGTGTGTAAGGGTAATGAAAGTTGAACACACACATTTAGCAATATCTTTAGCATCTATGTCATTAAGCCCTTCCAAAGTGGTTTCTGTTTGGGGATTGAGAAATAGTATACATATACACACCTTGTTAGAATAGCATTTGTAACACCCAAAACACTTGTAAACCACGTAATACATGCATAATTCTGAATGAAAGATACATTTGCGCACAAAGGATGGATCACTTTACAAAGAATGGAAACACTTTTCGGCCTATTTATCAAGTGTTGTGCCACACTTACTTCACGCAAGGAGACACGAGGGTAATGACAAAACTAAATGAGGTTTGGCAAGCCAGGCCAAGGCACTTTGTGTGGCCCTGAGTGGCTTGATGAATCTAGAGTAACCCAAACCTGCACAAAATGCAGACTTATGCTACTCTGCAACAGGGAGGTGAGCCAGGTTTGGAGAGTGGATGTTACTACGCGTCCACCCATGGATTCTGAGCCATCACCATATTAACATATATTGCTAGTATTGCTAGACAATGAAATGCATACTAGTTGAACAACTCCTCACCAGAGTTGCATGACAGTAACATATCACATTATCTCCACCTTGTTTCCACTTTCTAAGTGTGCTGCATTTAGCAGCACACTTACAAACGAGATCATGCCTCAGAGGATTATGTATGTGCCTCAAGGTGTTCCTTCCTGCACCAAAACAAACCTGCCTGCAAAGCAGCCACCCTTGCAACATGACTGAAGGATGGCTATGTTGGATTCAAGGTAGCTATAAGTGTTCCAGCACTAGGAAAGGACAGGAATACTACATATAAGGAGGAATATGGAGCATTCTGGCCCTTTCCCTTTAACACACCCCAGGCTAGCAAGGGGGTTTGCTGTGTTGTGTTGCATGTATGTTTCAAACATATGGCTCTTTGTGTGCATTACTGTGCCAAGTCACCTGTACATCTTCAATATGTATTTATACCCATATATGGAGCAATGTTTTACAAAACTGTTAAACTATATTGCTGAAAAACACCAATGCATATCTACACAGCACACTTAACACCAGCTTCAATTCTTCACCTTTTTAAAATCTATTGCGACCCATTACCAGAATATCATCTTGGAAAAAGTGGCTCTCTCCATCCTTGAACAATTTATGCATTAGATGGTGGAACATTGTTGCCACACATGCTAAACCAAACGTTACTCTTCTAAATTGATTACAACCTACTGGTGAGATAAATGCAGTCAAGTGCCTGCTCTCATGATGTAACGGTACTTGGTGATATGCGGCAGTAAGATCTATAGTGCAAAAACCACCTTATGCCTTTAGTAATTCGCAACAACTCATTGATACGGGGTAAGGAGAATTGATCACCAATTTCTTTTTGTTCAGTTCCTTCAAATCCACACACAATCAAAAACACCCATTCGCCTTACACGCCAGAACCAGAGGGACCACCCAATTTGAAGATTTAATTTGTTCAATAATTACAGATTGCTCTAATTTCCCTAGTTCTTCAATTACCTCTTCCTTTATACTAAGAGGAATATTCCTCACTTTGCGGATGTAGGGTTGTACATTATCCTTCAGCCTTATTTTATGCACAAACCTTTTTAATTCTCCAACTGTCCCAGAATACACAGATGGAAATCCTTTGATAAAAATTCTTCTTTCAAGTGTTTCGTCATTCAAAATTAAAACAGGATCAGGACTATTTGGGTCAAGTAATATATCCAGCTCCCCTTGATTCCACCACCCCAATACTGATCTACCAATTTCTACGACATACATTTTCGTACTCAGCCGACATGTTTTTTAATTCAATTTTCAATTTAAGGCACCTCAACAAGGACGTAGGTTCCCCCGTAAAACTTTGTGCACTAGTGTTTGGTTTAAGCAACCCAGATCCTATTTTTGAAACAACACATTCTAACCAGACACCCTAGTTGATAATGGTAATCTGGGGAACCGGAATTCACCACCATTTTTATATTCATCCCACCTGTCAAAATATCACACAAAGGTTTACTCCTCCTATGTCCACAGAGTTGCATAACATTGTTGTGAATGCACAGGACTTGAGAATGTTCTTTGTTAGAATATAACTGATCCTCTTCTAGACACTCTTCATCCACTACACATTTCCAAGATTTAGTATTACCACATACCCTAACAAAGTATCCATTAATCCCACACCATAAACATTTCTGGTTCACAGCTGGATATTTCTTATCATGAGCTAGGTGTGCCTGTTGGAAGGTGGTTTATTAATCAGTGCAGGTAGGTAACTACAGTTAGTAACAATACCACAATCACAAATAAGGTCCAGTCATATCTCAATAAATTAATCCTTGCTCAGCCTTTGGTAGCTTGGCTGATGAGCAGTAAGACTTAACTTAGGAGACAGGTGTGTAAAGCATTTAATATCACAAAAACAGGAAATAAGTAAAAGACACAACACAATAAAAACCCGCCAGCTAATAAAAATAGAGAATGTTTTTATCTTTAAAATGACTCCCAATACAACAAAAATCCAATGTAGGGGACTAGAGATATTAATTTTTACAGTTTAAATTTTAAAAATTGCTTTTCAGCGCCTAAAAGTATTACGCGCCAACCATAGCCATCTGGCTGCGCTGGACCAGGACCAAGTCACTGTTTCAGGCCAACCGCAATGAAACGTGGATCAGAATTTCAATGAGTGGTTTGGCCCGGTCAAGCTTTTATCTTCTGATTTAGATAATTTTTCTTGCCATTTTCTCCCAACCTTGAGAGATCAGGTCCTCGGATCTTGATTTTGATTCCACGACACCGGCCCACTGCAGCGCGTTGCCCTGGTGAGTTCTGGAGGTTTTTGTCTTTGTTGTCGATGGTGGAGAGCTCCGGAGCTTTCAGCCGTGCAAACATGCGTGATTCGATGTTGCCAGCTTGACTTTCATTGCCGATGCCGGTCTTCTGCTGGGGCTTTTTCACGAAAGTTGGAAAAAAGTTCCTAAACTTTGCTCTGGTTCGCCTCATGGGGTGTCTGAACCTCTAACTCCCACAGTGCACCTGGTCAATCCAAGTAAAATCCAGGTGAAGCTGCTCAGCTGGAGTTGTCTTTGAAGTAAATGTTGCAGGTGGCTTCATCCAGCACTTTTCTACCTTTTGCTGCTCAAGGAATTTACTCCTTATGTTTCATGACAGTCAAAGTCCTTCTGTTGTGTAACCTTTAGAGTGCAGCAGGTGCAGTCCTTCTGTTTGCAATCATATTTTGTGCAGTCCAAGTGTCCAGCAGGACAGTCATTATTCTCCAGATGCTTTCAGGCAGGAATCCGAGGTTGCAGCTGCGACATATTTATTCCCCATTCTGGGCTGGCAAATGGGTTGGACACCCAAGCCAGTGAGGCTCAAGTTGCCACCCTTTGCCATGACAACTTCCTAGAAGTGTGGCATATTTTTGTCCCAGAATGCACATCTCAACCAAAATCAAATGGGGAAAATCTCTCCTTGGAGTTTAGGTCTGACTAATCCAACCCACAGGTGTGGCCAACTTTTCCATACACTCCCCTTCCAACTCCTCTCCTAATTGAATTATAGTGGCTGCCATCTAGCTGGGGGTCAAGGAAATGGGGGCTTGACTGGGTCCTGTGAGAACTGGGCTTCTCCCTTTGAAGGCCAGTTTATCTCCCCAGCTCCCTTCCTGTCTCTGTCTTATCAAGGAACCAAATATCCTCCCACCAATTGGCCATATTGTTTCAGCCCCAGGCCTCTTCACACCTAATCAGGGAGTATCCTAACCCAGGCTGTCATAAGCTGGCCAATCAGAAGAGGCTGCTACAGAGCTGCTTTACGTAACTTCAGGAAAGTAAAGCAAGTTGTTAGATTTAGTGTAACTGTTAATTTGATACTTTGAATTATGGTGCTAACTCACTTTTGTCAAAAGTTAGACTGTATTAAAGTGTAATAAAGTCTTCCTATGTTAGCCTATGGAGCTAGCAGAACTACAATGACTTTGGCTGTGTTTACCTCACCAGAGCATATAAAATATATTTTATATGTTCCTGTTTTTTATAACAAGGCACCTACCTTTGGGGTACCTAGGACAGACCTTAGGGGGACTTATATGTAATAAATAGGTAGTTTTAGACTTTGGAAATACTTTCAATTCCAAAGTCGAATTTGAACACAGTTTTATTTTAAAACCAGCCTGCAAGGCAGAGCTGGCTTTTAAATGACACCAGACACCACAGAGGTGCACAATTAAGTGTCTTAAGTCCACTGGGGTCTCTAAACCTACATGACCTACCATATACTTACATGTAGGTTGTCTGAATCAATTGTAACTATACCAATTACCATATACCTTTAAAACAGAGCACTGGCCTGGCCCTGGGTAGCAAAGCTCGGGGCACATTCATACTCAGTAACCACCAGTATTAGTCAAAACACGAGGGTGTTTACGGCATAACAGATTACTTTTCTACAGTCCCAAACTGCCACAATGGTACCACTTGCCTTTGAGATCTTCTATTTTCCTGTTTATATTATACTTCTTCAAGGTTTTAGACTTGTTACCTGCATATTCTATCTCAACATTTGGTTTCTTAGTGACAACCTTTTCTACATCTAGTAGGCAGGTGGGTAAACAGTTCTTGGTGAAGGGTGGGAGAAGATTGTATTGTGTCCTAACAGATCAGGTATATCGGAACCAGGAAGGTGGTTCCTTTTTGCAAATAGAGTCCTCACATACTCTTGTGAGCATCTTGCTTCATCATAGAGCTTTGTCCCTCGTCGAGCCGAAGCTGCAATGCTCGGTGGGCACCCTCTAGGAGGCTCTTCTACGGAGATCTTTTTCTACATCACCTGCATTTTCAAATCTTCCTGGGGAAATAACAGCTTACGCACACATAGAAGTGAGCTCTGCTTTACTCACAATGGATATAACTTCATGCAAAATTGACTCTCCGTGAATCCATAACATTTAATGATCTGGTCCCTAATTAGTTCATCATAAAATGAACCAAATCTGCAGATAATGGCAATTTTTTTAGCATAGTTATGTAATCCTAAATGTTCTCCGTATCACTTTGTTTCCTGTGGAAGAAGTTCAAATGCTACACGTAACGTAGGAGAAAAATATGCATCAAGATGCTAAAGTGTGTGTGTAAATGCATCCCCTTCATCCCCCAACCAGAGTTTCTTTTCCATACAATTGTACACCTTTAAACCCCCAGGTCCCAAACAATCTAGTACAATTTTCTTTTTCTTTACTTGTGTAAATTCTTCACTGTCAAAGGTAGAAATTAATGAAACACTCCAGCCATTCATCACATTTCAAATTATATTTGCTCGCATACACCAGAAAAGGTTGCGGAGTGGGTACATTTAATGTAGTCATAGTTAAATATAGTTGAAATAAGAAGAGGACAAGGAAAAATTGAAATCCCACAAGTAAACAGATTCTTACATTTGTTTGGATAGTTCAATAAATATTTCAATAAAATGACACACTTTTACAAGGGGTTTAAGAAGGAGGAGTTCGAATACTAGAACCTTCGCTGAATGCCACAGCTATGGAAATCGGTAAGAGCAATGTGCTAAGTATGTATAGGCATGAAATGGCATTAAACTCTCAACCTACAAAATACCATCAGAAGCTACCCAAATTAAAATGACTGCTGTTGATTCTGTGAAAAAACTGTCCAATCCAAAGTTCCGTAGGAATATACAGTAGGTGTACAGATATGAAGCTTCAGCTACTTCCAAGATTTTGACCTAGGATGTAATGCATGTGCATGCACTCAGAAGCCCCAAAGCGCAGTCCATGAATCCAGTTGAGGAAGACAATGAGTGTGGACACGTTCAATCCCCCACACTAGAAGATACCTATACACAGAGCCAAAAGAGTGCACATGCTAGGTGCCGATGAGACTCGCTCCAATCTGGGCACGTGCCGATGAGTAGAGTTCCTTTCATTTATGCAATGAATGCTCGCATGCTGTGCACCCCTCTCACAGAAGGCAGATATGGGACGTGCGGTTGGCCCTGTGCATGAGCGGATGAGTCGTGCTCCAGACTGCGGTTCACTCGAGTCTTGAATGCTCACGCGGTCCACCCCCCTATCCCAGATGGCGCTTATGAAATGTGCCACGACAGTACTTTAAATTTTCATGCACTCCAAACTGCCACCTGGATGATCCTTAGTTGTACTTGACATGTGGGTTCAGGGCTTGAGCAATTAGTTGCCAATTTTGTTGTGCTAGATCCACTGGACAATGACTCCACTCATGGTTTCTTAACAGGTTTATTCTCAGTGGCGGCTGGTGAAATTTGAAAGCAGTGGGGCGTAAAATTTGTGTTTGCGTGCACCACAGCGAGCGAGTCCGAACGACCTGGTTACATGTTGAAAAATTAGTTTTTTTATTGGTTCCCCTCTCTGCCTCCCTGAGAGTGCCCACTTTCATTTTCTTTCAGTGACACACAGGGCTTTAAGTGGGATGAAAAAACAGTGGGTATGAGTATGAGAGCATAGGGGCATTGCCGCTGTAATGAAGGGCGTGGCATAAGACAGTTAAGTTAAAACTCTGTGCTGAGCATAGAGTGTGCCCCACTGGTATTTTGCTGCTTCTGTCCATTCGTCCAGATCTATAACACAAGTAACATTACACCTACATACACCAAGACAGGACTATTGGCTTTGTCAATGGCTATCAATTGCATAAGATAAATAAACAACTACTATGACTTTTTTCATATAATATATTGCAAATGCTTCCATTCTTGTGGGCGAGGTTGTGTAGTAACGCCAAAATTCAAAAGTGAGAAACGTAAAGGTCGAAATCTAACGCACTGTGAGAATGTTGTTATCGGTTTAAAAGCTGCACGACCTTTTCCCCAAATGTAATATTTTAAATGACGATATTTGTGTGGTGTTGCGTTCAGTTACTTATCCTAATCCCCCAGAAAAATCCCTATAACCCCAAGGCTTATCCAATGCTGTTATGTACCCTGAGTCATACCCCATTAGGAAATGTTTGCCACCACAGACGTGTGCTTCTGTGACTGCTACGACTGGTGTCCAGTCAAACAGTACTAATTCGCTCGACACCGGAGGGGTATTTACTTGTGACGTGCACGTCGCAGATTTCTCGGCAGCAGGTGCATTAACCAACCAACCAGCCCTTCCAGCTATAAAGGTTGGTAACAAAGTCTGCCTCCCTGAAACCCAAGCCGGAGCCGCGCAACAATGAAGGGCTACATCCATCCCACGGTATGTTATTATCATGTCTGGACACAAAGTGCTGGTTATGTACACATGACGCAAATAACGAATAACCACATGATGCAAATAACGAACACCGACCTGCCAGTGGGGGGAAATGGAAGGAACAGAAGGCGTCATCAGCTCTCGCCACGCAGCAGGGACGGGTACCATGGCAGAATTGGCAGTGCGCTCGGTGTTGTTCGAAGGGAGGTAGAGTTGGGCACCGCATTTCATTTGCCATCAGGCTGCACGCGGCGGCTGGAGAGTCACAGTACAAACGAGGCATTTTTTAACGTACATACATAACTGTGTCTGGAGTCCAGGGGCGGCGCGTCACTATCAATAGTGCAACAGGTGCAGTGCTCCAACGCAGCGGTGTGTCAATTAAGCCAAATAATAGCGGCTTATTGGTACATGAATGTGTGTGTGTGGCGGCGGGGGTGGAGGGGGGGGGGGTTAAGGGGGTGGGCAATGGTTCGGACCCTGCATAGCCAGTTCAGATTTTTTTTATAGCATTCTGGGACTTGTAGCTAGCTGTGATTTTATATTAGTGTGCACAGGACTGAAAATCCCACAATGTAAAAGCAAAAACGGACTGGGTGAGTTATACAGGTACACAGTATAGGGTTAATTGCAAATCAGAGGACGACAGCCCAGTTAAAAAACATAATGCAACTATTTAATACTATAATAAAAATCGAATTCGTGGCACAATTTCAAATAGCTCCTGCTAGCTTCGAATTCATATCATCAGCGCAGTGAGAGCAGTATCATTTCATTGGGGAGCACGTGCTGGACAGAGGGTGAGGAGTATCTTACCCAATGCAGTCGGTACTATGCTCAGGAAGTTCCCAAGGCGCTGTCGGTCATGGAGGGGCTGGGGCGCTGCCACGGATGGAGGGCAGAGGGTCGCGCGGGCACAGTCCACGGGTGCAGCTGGGGGCACGGCTGCATACCCTAGAGGTCAGGGTACAGGAACGGTGCTCCCGGCATCGGTGTGCGTCAGCCTGCACGGGGAGTTCAGCGGAATCTAAACAAGGTGTATCGGCACAACCACTCCCAGGACCATTACCTGCTCACCGGGCACAGGCCCGCTGCCCCACCCACTCGGCCAGCGGCGGCCGGCATGCTCGAGGGAGGGGGTGGGGGCCGCGGGTGGGGATTAAAACAATTAAAAATAAAACATACGTAACGTACCTGAGTGTTGGGTACCTCACCGCCTCAGCTCCTGGCCGGTCACGCTGTACTGGTGCAGCGGCGGTTGGGTCCACGTGTACCTGCTGCAGGAACAGGAAGTAGCCAGCAGGCAGCTTCCTCCTCATCGCAAATCAATCGCTGCGCATGCGCAGGCGCAGCAGGAGAGCGCCCCAGCCGGGACATTTTCTCTGCATAGAGAAATAGTGTGTGTGGGCGGTCCTATGCGAGGGCAGGGGGGAGTGGTTTACCCACACTGTTGCGGGTACTGACTGTTTGGTCGGCTCAGGGCCGACGGCCAAACAGTCAGTATCTACAACAGTGGGTAAGCCACTCCCCCCCTGCCCTCGAGCACGACCGCCCACCCTCCCGCCCCCAACCAAGCACAGAGGCACTTCTGCTTTCTCGCAATGCGAGAAGGCAGAAACATAAATGGTCGTTTTTACCATTTATGCTTCTGCCTTCTCGCACCGCGAGAAAGCAGTGGGGCAACGCCCCAACGCCCTAATGGGGGAGCCGCCACTGTTTATTCTGTATGCTCAAGCCCTACAGCAGTGCGAACACAGCTCGTCCTGCCTGCGCCAACTGTCTCATCCCCTTAATGTACATTGTTCTTCCCATGCTCCTGCCTGCGCCAACTGTCTCATCCCCTTAATGTACATTGTTCTTCCCATGCTCCACATTCTCAATCTACATTCTCCATTTCAATTATATATGAAAGTGATCCATTCTACACTACAGTGATGTATGAAAGAAATACCATGGCACAACATGTGGCTGCATACCTGAAAGTGTAAATGTTACTTTCACTTTTAGTTTGTGGCTGTTGATTGGTGCTGGTGTTGTGAGGAGTTTGTAAAGTATTCTTGTGAAGTGTGTGTCGTACTGTTTCTGTCAAGTATTTTTTGTGGTGTTTTTTGTGCCTGAGTGTCATATTTTTTACTTCTTAGTATCTGAGTATTGTTGAGTATTGTTAGGTGTCTGTCTATTTCGAGGGATATATTTGTTAGGTTTAGTTAGGGATGTAAGGTTTTTTGTTGGGAAGGATTAATTGAGATAGGCCTTGTGCCATTGTGGCCATGTCTGAGAACGGGAGAGACGGCGCAGAATTTCACAGAGGGGGAAGTTGGTTTACTGATTAGGCTAATTGTGCACTGCCTAACATGGATGCCTGCTGCTGGAGTGAGGGTCAACAAATGCTACCCACCTAAGGATCGTAAAGACCAATGAGAGCGTGTGTAGACACACATGTTAAAGGTGTCCCATGAAGAGCAGTCAGTCTCACAACTAAACATCGATGGGCGGACATTGTTGCACACGAGGCTGATGTGCTGGATCTACTGGGTTTGGAGATTTTAGACCCTGTAGATATGTATTCATTTACCATCAACTAGTATTCATGTAAATAAGTTAGTTAAGGTATATAGCATTTCAACATATAGTTGTGATGTGTGGCTACCTAATGACACGCTGTCACCCAAAGCAGCACAGCAGGCAAAAATGCATTGCGTTACAGGGAGGTGACACCCTTGACTCTGAGAAATGCCCAAATTAGTATTATTATTTAGCAATCTCAAGCACTAAAGAAGGTTTGAGCTTGAAAGTAAAATAGGAAATTTATATTTTGTGCTGTTTTCCCTCACTTTTGCGACACAGATATTGCTCAAAATGTAGCTAAATCTGTCCCTATGGGTAGATTCACAATATATATTTTTACCCACACTGCACATGGTATGTATGTGTGGTAAGGCTATTATTTATGTTCCAAATATTTCACTGCTTGTCTTTGCATGGCACTGGTGCATGAAACTATTGACCTAAATATACTACTCAATGTACATCTAAGAAACAGTATATAGTATGTAAAATTGTGTGCATAAGGAGAAAACAGTGGACATGATGTTTCCAGGCTTTTAGCTCACCCCTGCACCATGCACCATGAAATACTTCTTACTAAGTGTGTGGCATTCTGTCGCACACATAGAAGACCAAGATGACTTGACGAATTGGTGTGTGAAGTTATTGCCTTCCTGAAAATAAATCTGTAATGCCTACTACGCAAGGGGGCCTGTGTAGGCGGCAGTTCTTGCAACAGCACATGCATGATCCATGATTTTGCCATATGATGATAGACAATTATGGCCTTTCAACTTCAGGAAGCTCTGCCCTGCAAGGTGAATAGATGCGTTCTATGGTCTGAAAATGTACATACATGTGTTCAAGAGTTTCTAAATGTGCCATTACACTGGTACGTCATAGTGCTTAGTTTAGAATTACTTTTTTTTCAGGTTGACACCGCCCCTTTTTTGGAAGCAAAAAAGACAGCTTCAGGGATACTGATGTGGAAAATTAGTGTCATGACAACAAGTGTGTGTGATTCATAATAGTAGTAACAGTGTAATGTGTATGCCAAGGTACTCCTCACCTGGAAACAAATCTCTCAGACTTATTGAGCAAACACAAAATCAAATGTTTAGGCATACTGTGTAACACACAAGGAGCCATGTTCATGTGAATGAAGTGTCAATATTGGTGTTGATACGTATTTCAACTGTAACCCACTTGAAATAAGGGAATGGTATAACTGTAACAGAACCTGTGTGTCATATCAGACTACACTTTGAATGGACATTCATCACAGTGTCACCAGGTTATCCATCACTTTACAATCATTGCACAACAGATTGATGCTGAAAATGTGGCAGTAACATATCAACTCTAGGTGTTTCATCAATATAACCCAAGCAATGTACAATTGACATCTCACCATAAAGTGGCGCAGGGGTATGAGACATTTCTCTATCATCCAAACATTCCCACACTAGTCCCACTTACCCGAAGTATAGCTGTGGAAATCCTGTCTCTGGGGTGTCTGACCCTTGATCAGAGGCGTCCATGTCAGACCTATGTAGAATGGAGTGACAGTGGCCCCATTAGACTGATGCCCTGGAGGATGCATGGATGTGGAGCAGCTAAACTATTGATTCTAAGTCTGATACAAAACAATAGCTCTCAGCCAGTCATATGCACATTATGAGGGTAGATATCCTCATAACAGGGAACTTGTGCTGTAGCCTAGCAGATGTCCCATGAATGGCAGCATGCATATTTTAGTTAATAATGTATTCGATAGAGCACAGAGTGCCAATATCATTTATGATGAACCTTTTCAGCTCCAGTAGGCCTCACAGCATGGATACAAATGCATTGGCCTACGTTTGGCAAGCAGGACAAATACACTAGATTTGACATATTTTGACAACTCAATGCCAGCCTCATTGGCAGTATCTTACCTATGTGGCATATATCTCAAGCTTTAATGCAGCATTATGCGGCAAGCCACCTTGCAGCGCTGCATGAAGGCAAAGGACAGGAATGCACTGTTATTTCATTATACAGCAGATTATGTTATTTCCTAGTGGTTGTGTAGTTTTGGCTGCCTTGCTCCAATGCAGGCACCCTTGCATCATGGTGCAAGGGGGTCTGCAGTGTAAGCAGTGTAAGCAAAATAGGTTTTGGGCAGGAAGGGACACCTGCCTGCATTAAAACAATCCTGAAATGTATTTTCCTCTTTCTTTGTGTGCTGCTGTAGCACAGGTAGAAAGAGGTATATACATTGAGAAATGTTTTTTTCCTTGTCTAGGCTCGCCTGGGTGCTTGTAAACTTTGTTGGGGGGTCTTGTCCAAGAGGGGGTGTATGAGTTATGTGTCATTTGTGTAGGAGAGGATTATGATGTCGTGTGGCAAGATGTTGTTGGCCAGACAACTCATGTATGCCTTGAACCTTGAAGTGTTTTGCAGATGAGTTTGCGGGCTTCCAAGGAGTGAGGCTCAAGGATGACAGCTTGTATCCTTTACGTTAAGGAGCAGATCCAGCAGAGACCAGGTGCGTGGATGCCTATCTTGTCCGGGTGCCTGATGAGGATGTTTGTGAGACCATGTCATATGCTACAAAGAGGTCCAGGAGAATGAGGACTGCTGTGTCTCCTCTGTCAAGTAGCATAGGGATATCGTATGTGGTGGTGATGAATGCTGTTTTTGCACTATGGTTGGGCTTTAATGCTGTCAGCAAGCTGTCAAGGAGCTGGTGGTTGCCGAATTGGTCAGTGAGGCGTTGATTGATTAGTTTCTCTAAGGCCTTTGGTTTCTATGGGAGGAGAGAGATGGGTCTGTATTTGGAAAGGATAGCTGGGTCATCAGATGGTTTATTGAGCAGGGGCATGATGGTAGCAAGTTTCCAAGTGTGCGGGAATGTCCCTGATTTGATGGAGGTGTTGAGGATAAGTTTTAGTTCTATCCTGGACACAGATCATGTTGACACAAAGTTGGACTTCCTGCACCATCTTTATTATGTCAGTATCTCCACCTCACTTTTCACTTTCACTCACTTCTTCTGTTTATTTCTTGCTCCTTGACAAGAAGGAGTCTGTTGGCTTACAATTCTGTTCCTTTACACAAGGAGACTTACAGTGTGGTTGCTCAGATTTTTTAATAATTTAATTGTTTATTGTTTTTAATCATGTATATGGAATCGCTACTTTCTAACTTTTATCTTGATTTTTCCTTTCTTTTTTTCCCCCCTCCTTCAATTAAGCTACTCAGGTTAAACTGTACAGGCATAACTAATGTTGTCCTGATGATGATCCTAATATTTCGGTTGTAGGATCGAAACGCCGTCGACACTTGTACACACCCTATATGTTCCTAACAATACTAAGTTTTATGCATAAGGGTGTCCCATGTAATGTTTGTTAAGTTCACTCTTTATTCTCTGCCAATTGTAACAAACATTTTTTGCCTGAACCTTTTTGTTGTTTCTGTTTTTCTCTTTATAAATTGTACGGGACACAGGCTTGTGTCCAACTTTGAGAATTCTTTTTGTTACTGTTGCCTAATTACTATATCAGTAAAATTTGTGACCACTGTCCGGCTGGACAAGTCTTTAAAAATAAGCACTGATTGGGTCCTTATTGATTCCCTTCTCTTTTCATTTTGTTCCTAGGGACCTTTTTGTTGTCTATAATTACATGATTCCCAGGGCCCCTGTTCGACCTTATATAGGTGCTCTTGTTGTCAATTAAATATGCATATTTGAAGAGGCACAGTTAAGGCGGATAAAAAACACTGGGTGTTGTCTGTGTACGAAACAAGAAAAAAAACAAAAGAGAAGCTAAACTGGTTCAAAGAAACAAAGTAAATGTTAAATAGGGTGTGGATAAGGGAATAACCATTTGGCACCCTATGGGCAACAGTAGGACACTGGAATTGGTAAGCTGAAAGGTGAGAAGTAACACCAATTGGTCAAGTAAGTCTGAATCTAAGCAAGTCCTTATCACTCATGCCAAGTGATGAAAGACAGAAATAGTGTCATGGCAGATCCTGTCAAAGAATGCCAAGCTGTAAAGCAGTAGCAAGAAGACAGAGCCATCTTGGTCTAAAGAAGACAGAGATCATCCAGTATGGGCACAAGCACAGAATATGTACTGTGCAAAGGATGAAAACTTGATTGAAAAGTGTTTAATGTATGGTGTGCTTCAAGAAAGAAGGACACTTTGGAATTAATTTATTTTTCAAGGATTTTGATGGTTAACAATAGAGAGCGGGAGGAAGTTGGTAATGAAAATTATGGCTGCATTAGGTTTTTCAGGATAGGGATGACCATAGTATACTTCCAGTTTGGATGGACCTTCCTATTTTGCAGAGAAGATTTACAAACTACATTAAGGACTGGAACAATGGCACTAGAATATTTGTGGAAAATGCAAGTCAGAGATGGGTCAAAAGGGAATCCAGATTAAGTCAAAAGGAGAAATTTAGAGCACTTCTAGAGAGAAGAATAATTTGACAAGTTTATAGGAGTATGTGGAAGTAGAAGATGAATGATAGAAGAGAGAGAAATCTAAATAGCTAAAGTAGGTAAGGCAGTGGAATTGTGACTGACCGTTTTTTTAAGAGATTGCACAATACAATTTTATATATTTTACTTGAGGTACTGAAGGGCTCTGAAATTTGGGAAACGTAAAACAGCGCAAGAGGGAGCCTACTCAGGCTCACATTTGTCAGGTAGTTGTGGTTCTAGGCTCTTTTGGACTGTTTGCAGTAGAGTTTGGGAGTATTATGTTCAGCATTAAACTAGATGTCAGAGGGAGAATGGCACGAGTGAGAAGGGTGAGTTTTGTATGTTCACAGAGATCAAGTACTGTGGTAATCCAAATGTTAAAGCTGAGAGGTATGGTGAAGTTAGACGCACTAAGGTTTGAAATGATTGAGTAGAGGCAGGAAACAAAGTGAGGCCTGCACACCTTGTGGCAAAGACTTTTTCGGTTCTAGGAATAAGGAATACGGAAATGGCAAAGAGAGCCCAGAAAAAGTCAGGTGAAGAAGATGGGAAAATGGCAGTAACATGACTGAAGAACAAGCAGCAAGATCGGCGGGAGAACATAGTAGGTTTAGGGTATGCCCTCACCAATGATGAGGCCTTTAATTATCTGGATATGGCCTATTAAGAGTCAAGGTTCAAGAAGATTATCTGAGTCACAGCAATGTGGGTGGTAAGCATACATGTTAAATTGCCTAGAATTAGGCAGAAGATGGAACTAAGAAGCAGCGGTGTGAGGGAATTGGCAAATAGATGACTGAAATTAGTAACCAGGCCTGGTGGTTGATAAACTAAAAAGGCAGTGAGCATTCAGGTGAGAGTGATGACAATCATAGGTCCAAGGAGCTTGGACGTATGGAAAGGGGCAAGCAAAAAAGTGGAAATGGCCAAAGAATCTTTAAAGATGGTGGCTAAGCCTTTGCCACGTTTGCTAATGTGAGGATGGTGCAACGTTCTGCAGCTAGTGAGAGCGGGCAGAGCTAGATCTGGGATGGTCACCCCATGTATCAAGGATTCAGTACTTAAAAATAAGTCAAATTTGTGATCAATTATAGGACTGTGGCTGTCTGTGGGGCTTACTGAGATATCTGGTGTTACAAAGAGAGTGTGCTTGAAAGATGGAGGTCAGGAGGAGTGGAGGACTACATTTACAGGCTGAGACATGAAAAAGGAGAAAGAGGTATATCTGACTGGCAACGGGTAGAGCTGATCAAGAAGGAAAGGGAAGGCACTTGGGAGTCATGAGTGTTAATAAGATTGGGTAAGGTTAAAGGGGGTTGAGCATGAGGATCTCCCTGCAGGAGTCAGTAATGCGTGTGTGGCCGATCAGACTTTTAAAAGTATCAGTCGATGCTCAACCGGCAGTATAGTTGGCGCAGGGTGAGGACAGCATGCGGACGGGTGTAGACAGGCTGGCCTTTTGTGCACTTTTGGCGCACCGTCAGCACACCCACTGAATATATCTGCTGTGCATCGCAACAGCATCTAGCTTCAAAGGCAAGGCACATTTGTGCAGGTCTGACTAAGGGGTCGAGTCAGTTATCAAAAATGAAAAAAATTGTAAATCTGAGGCTATCTGAAAGAACGAACTGCAGTTCAGCTTCTCTTGGGGCACATTTTTGAGGACACTACCGTACCCACTGACAATTAAGGGAAAAAAACTAGAAATAGGGGAGACAGATAAATTAATTAACATTAAAAAAACTAAAATAACAACGCTCACAAGTGTGAGTAGGAGTTTAAATAACAAATTAAAACAACAAACTGGGCAAGGGGGCTCCAAAATGTGGGAAACCTATTACTAGGCAATTAATGGGGCGCAAAAAAGTCATGTGGATCCTAGCACAGAGTTCCATATTTTAACACTTGTGTGTGGAACCAAATTGTTACAGACCATTGTATTTTGTGTCCGTCAGTCACATCCAGGTGCCTTTTTATAGCAGCGTTCTGCCCTATGTGTATTTGTTCAAGTAAGGATACGTTTCACATAACTCAGCAATAGAGCAAAGGTCGCTGGGGACTCTCTTGGCATCCTGATTAGGCAATTAGACAGGGCCTGGCCTTCGCCACCAATACATACTATAGATTCTCTTCTCCTTCCCTCACTAACTACCCTTACGCCACCTTAGCCTACAGCCATTTTACACCACTACCTTGATAGATTGACAAAAGGAGGGAGGTATTCTCTTGTGAAAGGAACACATTATTCAAACCAGAAAACCTTCTTCTAAATCCAGGGGCATATTTATCAAAAACCTGCATGATAGGGAAAGGGCAGGAATGCACCATATTTCACATTGTATGGCACATTTCTGTCCTTTCCCTGCGCTGGCGCACAATGTGCTGCCTAGCACCAAGGCAGGCACCCTTCCATCATGGTGCAAGGGGACCTGTGTTGTAAGCAGGATTGTTATGTGCAGGAATGGACACCATGCTGCACTAAAGCAATCTCTCTGAGGCAGTGTCCTCTTTCTATGTGTGCTGCACAATGCATCACACATAGAATGAGGAACAAATTTGAAGAAATGAAGATGTTTCTCCTTGTTAAGCCTTGTGAGAATTTCATCCTTTTTGCCCTGGTCATCCTCATTTTATGCCTGATACTGGTGGTTACTGACTCTGGTTGTGCCCCGGACCCTGCTAACCAGGCCCAGGGCCAGTGCTCTGTTTAAAAGGTATATGGTAATTCGCTGTTATTACAATTGGTATACCAACCTACCTGTAAGCCCCTAGTATATAGTAGGACATGTAGCTTTTAGAGGCCCAGCAGATATATTATACTTAAGTGTGCACTGCTTTGTTGCCTGCTGACATTTTACAAGTCAGCCATGCTTTGCAGGCTGCTTTTAAAATAAAGCTATGGCCAAAGTAAACTTTGGAATTAAAGGTAATTCCAAAGTCTCAACAACCTTATTCTTACATATAAGTCATCCCTAAGGTCTACCCAGGGTGCTGCAAAGGTAGGGTGCTATGCTAAAATAAGCAGGGACATTATGAAATACATTATATAAGCCCGGCTGAGGGAAAACTGCCAATTTAGTTTTCCCCATTGTAGTGCATTTTCTCCATAGGCTAACATGGGAAGGCTTTATTACACTTTAATAAAGTCTAACTATTGACAGGAGTGAGCTAAAATGATGCACCAAGTGTTTAAATAATAGTTAGAATAAATCTAACAACTTGCCAAGGTTAGATTTATTATAGCTATGACAGAAAATAAGTTATAGAACTTGCTTTTGATATGCCTGACTCCAGCTCTAGAGCACCCTCTCCCTCTGTTGAACTGCTTAGATAAGGTTCGAAGTGGCCTGAGAGGAAACAAAGAGACATCTGAGCTGGGGGCTGGGTAGCCAAACTAGTCTTCATAGAAGGAAGACACTTAGGAAAGGACACAGGCACATTCCCATCTCCTTCACCCCCAGCCAGATGGGAGCCCCTGTAATTGAATTAGCAGAGGGGCTGGGTGGGAAGTGTTAGGGAAAGTTAGCCACACCTCTAGGTTGGGTTAGCCAGACATGAAGCTCCAGGAAAAAAAAATTCCATTTTGGTTTTCAAGGAACAGTGATTTCTGGGAAAAAATGTACCACACATCAGGGGAAGCGGTCATCATGGAGAGTGACAACCTGCACCCCATTGGTCAGGGGTGCCCCTCTGCTTGCCAGCTCAGAAGCCTGGATAAGTATGGGATAGCTGACCAGCAACTCAGATACCTGCCTGGAAGAAACAAGAAGGACTGCCCTGCTGAACCCCTGGTCTGCACCAAGAGGTCTGAATTCTGAAGGACTGCACCTGTTGCACACTTTGGGCTTTAGCAAACAAAGGACTTTTCCTGACTCTAAAAGTTTGAGGCATGGACTCCCTGAAAGCAACAGGTTAAAAAAGCTCCACCTACATCATCTGCACCAAAAAGAACCCAGCTGAAGAACCCAGCATTCAATGAACTTGTAAGGATTTGGCAAGGTGCATTATGGGTCTTGTAGTCCCAACTTCCCAAGGAGCAAATGAGAGATTCTGGAACCTTGGAGTGGTGTTGTGGACCCTTCAAGAGCCGCCCAAAAGGACCTGGAAGAAGATCCAGGCATTTGGAATAATTTGGAGAATTTTGAGGAAAAACCTCCATAAGTTGATCAACCCATCGTTGTGAATCAAGCCGCCGACGTCAAACCGTGACCCTGTCTGAAATGTAGGCTCATCCCGCTAAACGCTCCAGAGCTCCAAGACCGCCAAGATTTTACCGAGCCTCGCGCTGAAGGAAGCCACCATTGTCAACTCGTAATTCAGTCTGAAAAGGAGCCTTACTCAACGTCGAGAGGAAAAACTCAAAAAAAGTGACTAAGTCCTAAGGTAAAAAACCTGACTGCCCCTTCTGCTCACTGTATCCAACTTGCGCTCCATTGTGATCAGCCTGAAAATTAGACTTTGTCCCACGTTGGCACATTTGGCTTTTAGGCACTAGAAAGTACTTATTCTTTAAAAATACATATCTCCAGTTTCCTACAATGGATTTTTGTCATTTCGGTGACATTTTTTCATGAAAATAGTTAATTTTTTTATAAATCATTGTTGGATTTTTATTGTATGTTGTGTCTTACTTATTTAATGCATTGGTGTTTTTAAATGCTGTACACACCTGTCTCCTACGTTAAGCCTGTCTGCTTGCAGCCAAGCTACCAAGGGTTGAGCAAGGATGAATTTAGCAAGAACTTGACTTGCCCTCATTTGTGATTGTATTGTTATTACTAAGGTGTAGGCGCCTACTAAGAAACCACCTTCCAACATGCCTCACCTGGTTCTGAGGCATTCCCAGGTCTACCAGTAATGGTAAATCTGGGAATGTGACAAAATCCATGGGTGAATGCGTGGTAAGCTCCGCGCTCCACCCATGGAACGCCTCTTTGGGGCTGAGTAAGGCAACGCAGTGATTTGCACTGCATTGTTTGACTCCAGATTTATTAAACCACTCAGGGCTACGCAAGGCGGCCTCATGTGTCTTGATACAACTTGTGTCTCTCTTGCACCCCTTTGCATAGCACAAGGGCAGCACAACTTTTTTTTAAATATGTCCCGCAGTCTGTAACCTATTTTATATACATGTAGGGACCCATTCTTCACAGCTAACTCTGGGAGAGTGACTTGATGAAAGTTACCCTATCCCACTCTAAAGGACAAGAGAGAGGAGGGAGGAGGTGGCACAGACCAGATGCAACACTCCAACTTGACTTTTCGTTCCCAAGAGTTAGACAGACGCTAGGGTCAGGCTGAAAGTGGAGTTCAGTGTTTCCTGGAGTAGGATGTTTGTCCTCAACTAACCCAACCTTTAGATGACAGTCATATGCTTTTTCAAATATGTTGCATCTCCAACACCCCTCGTAGCCAGCAAGATTACCAGATTGGATATTCTGTATCTGTAACCCCATTTTGGAATAGATTTAAGTTTCTGCCATAGCCTGGGCAGTATGTCAGATTATCAAGCCCAACAAAATAATTGTGCGTGTGTGCACATAACAACGAAGAAACCGTAAAACACTTAAAACAGAAACAAATATTCTGTCTGACAACCAGTGCAAGCAAAGAATAATCCGGACACACACCCGACATGACAGGATTGTGCTTCATATGCTCTCTAAAACTCGAATAGTTAATTTCTGTTTTTATTCTGTATCGCTAACAGCCAGCCACGGCCGTGCAGGTAAGCGCGGTGAGGCCGGGTGGGTCGGATTTCGATGGACGATAGCGAGGGAAAATTAATTATTATTGTCTGTCGAATTCCCCACCCCCCTCCATCGCTCTTACCTGCACGGGCCGCGGCAGCTAACAGCATACACTAAAATATATTTCTTAAATTGTAGTCTCGTAAAAATGTCATACCCATTTTGTCATTTTGGCTAACAAAAGTGTCTAACATTCTTGGGGCCTACCACACTGTAGGAGCCACCTCCTATTTCGACAAACATTGCTCCTTGAAGCTGCATGCTAGATGAATATGACGCTTAGGCACCGCGCTGTGTCTGGCTCAATGCCAGAGTTGTTCAGTTCGGTTCCCCATTACCTCAGAATTGGCTGTCAGTTTTACCTTTCACATGAAACCGCACCTGAAACTCTTTGCTTCTTTCTGCTCCTGTGAAGTGCATTTATAAACGACATCAGTCAGTCAGCGGAAGAATGCAGAAGTCTTCAAAAAAGATATTTCCCTTGTGAGCTGCGGTAGTACGTCGTGGCAGGCTATTTTAAACCACTCAGCAAGTCATGCTCAAATATTAGAAGTGTATATTCATTTTCCTACCGCCCCACTTTGGGAGAAGCTACATCATTTCAGCACACATGTAATATCTCCTAGGAAAGAACACTATATTCTACTAAAGGATATTTTCTTAAAGCTGTACTAACAGGGAAAGTATGGTCCCCAAAAGTCGTTCACCTTTAAACAAGTAATAAGCTCGCAGGCCGGATGTGAACTTTAATTAAATCACAACAGTTACCAAAGTCCAAATGGCAATGACAGTGCAGTACAGTTCACAAGCATCTATGGTGAAGGGAAGCAGATGGCTTTTAAAGTAGTAGGGTAGCAAGGGCTCAACATGCCCTAATGGAAACATGGACATTGGATCCCCCATCTCCTGGTTTTGTAGTAGAAAAGGACACTCAATAGAATGAATTGAATCCCTCAAACCCCTGACCTCGGTTCCAATGCACCTGCAGAACTATTTAAAGCTCCGCCTCTGTTTTCAAGAACCCTTACATCCAGGATGGAAGTTAGTAATGTTGCTTGCCTCATAAAAGTAGGACCTGTCGGTAAGTTTCACGACCATCCCACCTTTATCTTTCATCACAATGTTTATTGACATTAGAGATACTTCAAGGTCCTGGATTTTAGCATTTCTTTATCGAGGGGAAAAAGTCTGTTCCTCTATCAACCTTTTTCTATCCTACAGGTCGCTCTCTTGTGGATTAACGCCGGCGTCACCAATCAGCCAGCTTCTCTTCAATGTTTGTTTGTTAGCACTCAACACTCCCTTTGGTTTCTTGGGTTTTGTCTTTTATACATACGTCAATGTCACCTAGATACTGGTGAAACTCAATGCCTAACTGGATTTTGCTGCTATAATTTCAAGAAATCTGTCTCCTATGGCGCTAGGAATGCGCTTTCACATTTTTAAAACTTCAACTCATCATGCCAGTACTTAATTTGCCAGAAATAAAATACATGCAGATTTCCACATTTTGGAGGACAACTCCACCCACTTCCCTCACTGGCACTGCTCACTTCTGCTGCCCATCACTTGTCCTGCTCGTTTCATACATGGACAAGTTCCAAAGCCGGACAGGAGCGAGCAAGCCTTCCTTCTTCACTAGAGTCTTAGGTATTCTCCCACAGAGAACGTTTTTTTAAAAAAATGGGGTCAATCAGGGAAGCTTACAGCTCCATTTTCACTTATATTTGTTAACGCCCAGTCTTCACTGATATCAGCTCACAAATCAGAGGCCGCATGGGAGCTCCAGGGGTGTCGAAAGATGTTTACTTTACAAACTAGTTTTAGTGATAGGATGGAGAAAGGAAATGTATGTATTTCCTTGATGTTTCTACAAAGGCATTTAGGAACACAGGGCCATATCAGCAACGGCCAGCGATAATTATCGCTGGCCGTGCTTAGCGATAATTTTCTTATCGCTGGCTATCTCTGCTTTTTATCGCCCTGGTAGCGCGTTATCATCAACGCGCTGCTCCAGGGCGATAAAAATTCCAGAGATAGCGATGTTATCGCCGTTTTCCAGGGAACATCACTGGTTTCCCAGCGATGTTCCCTGCAAAGGGGCGATAACCTTGCTGATAAGACCCTGTGGTTGTATCAGCATAATCCACCCCCAATGTTAGGGGTGGCTTAGTCAGAATTTTAGCAGACGTTAGTTTTTGGAGAAAACAGCAGTTTTCTCCAAAAACTAACATCTACTAAAATGCAAGGGCATCCTTGCTGATAGCGCGAAGATGCGTTATTGCTCTCCTGACATGTAGTGTATGTCAGGAACGCCCACTTTGCATCTCATTAGAGATACAAAGGTAGGCGTAGTGTAAGAGGGTGCTAACATGCGAATATACATGTTAGCACCCTCTTGCTGATAGGGCGTTGGTTTTATCTCCTCTTTTCTGGCTTTTAAAGCCAGAAAAGTGGAGATAAAGCCCTTGATGATATGCCCCACATTTAGTTAGAAGTAGAAGGAGCAATGTATTGCAGAGTTGATCATACATGGTTTAAACCATCTGATACTCCTAAATAGCCACCAGACACCCCAAAATAGCCCTATAAGGCAGAGACGCTTTAAATGATGGTCTAGGTCGGCAATTGTCTAGGGCCCCCTTTTTAAAGGGCCCCTTGGAAATAAAAATGGCACCCTATCTCACCTTTCTCTATTTTTCTATCTCAACCTTCAACATAGAATTCGATACGGTTTAGCATCAAGGACCTTGATTTACCAGCAAATGTGTAATAAAACACAAAGTTGTTCTAAATGGAGGCCCTCAAAATATTTCTTGCTTGGGGCCCCCAAATCCTTAAGATGCCACTGCTCATAGGACATGTGGGCTATTTCTTCCCAAGGAGAACACAACACAACCAACCCCTGCAACATAGATGAAAATCGTGACCCCAGGTCCCACCACACCCCACTGGATTTTAATGTTCTATGTGCACAACTAGCTGCTGCATCAAGCCACATTATTTTTCTCGGAGTACCACACTCACTGTTAAGCAATGATTCTCCATCATCCATCTCCAAGGAAGTCACTTCACTGGTTTCTCACCAAAACCATCTTTTAAAGAAGCCATGTAAGCAGACTTTAAGCCCATTAATCCAACAGTTTTACTTACAAAAAACACAGTATTTAGGGGCATGCTCCATCAATGGGCACTGATTCATTCTCCTTATTGAAACTCACAGGTTCTTTCTTGCTACTTCAATCAACTCTTCACCTGAAGGGTGTCCTTAGCAAAGGCTGGATACAGATGAGGACATTGCTTGTTAGGCCCACTGATGACCTTGGGCCAGACCCCGTACATTACTGAAACCTACAAGGTAAGATATAATATAGCTGTATAGCCTGCTGCTGAGGGCTATACCGGTTGTTAAACACCCTGAACTAGAGGTATAGGCCAGAAGCGAGGTCTTATATCAAGGGAGAGAGCCTTGAACAACCGATGTAGCTTGAGTCAGAAAAGCTTTAGAAGATTCCACCCACTATGGGTAGAATGTTCCAAATTAAAAAGGGAAAAACATGAGGACAAACATAGAAATGCTGGAGCTCTGGGCTTATGCCAGCCATTATAAGCTGAGAGCTACTCCATTATCTTCAGTGGAGCTCTCAACATTTCAATGTTCTAATCATCAGTCTTCTACATTAAGCGATAATGCCAATCACCACAATCAAGCTGAGACATAGATGTCACAAACTCTCTTGTAGCATACTCACAGTACATAGAGCCAGCCTCCTACACATCCCACTAACTTCCACGCACCCTGAAACTGATATATTGTGAATCTGTACTTGGTAGTATATATAGTTGCTAACTATTAATTTCCTAACTGTGTCTCAGGCTCGATCTTCATTAAGGGTGGAGTGGTCCTGCCACCCTATCCATTTGCAATGCATGAAGGTGTTTGCCAGGCTAAGCAAAGGTCAGCCTAACAGACACTCATGTTCGGGCAAGGAAGCTAGGGACTGTACATACGCTAAATAAGCAGGCACCTAGCAGTCAGGGCCAAACTCTGCAAGGCTGAAGATTTCACAGCCCTGAGTATGGGACCTCCTCAGTACAGCAAAGCCCTGAGAGGTCCTCACCCTCATAATAAGGGGAGCATAACAGATAGACTCAGACCTTTGTGCTTCAGATTTAAGCTCTAAGGGCCCAGGGCTCACTGCCAATCAGTGGTGCCTCATCAAAGAGTGGGGTGGGGTCTGAAAATCTCACTGACACCATCCTACTGACAATTGAGGAAAGGTCCTCCTCGTGTGCATCTATGAATGTATGTGTATTTGCAAGTGGGTGCTGTGAATCGATATGCACATGTGTTCGTGCTCGTGAATGGTTGGTGTATGTGAATGTGTATGTGAATTGATGGGTGTGAATGAGTGTGCCTGTGGATGGGTGAGTGTAAGTATGTGTGTGCACGTCGCTCACCCCATGCCACATTACAGGCTGCCATTGCTGCATCTGCCCTCCATCCAGCCTGTCCCAACACAAATTGGTTACAAAGTTGCCCCTAAATGCCAGGTATCTATTGGTTGAGAATGTATTTTATAAACCCTGTTACAACGGTACATCATTTAAACATGCAAGATACTCTGACACATTTAAGTAGCTTAGTCTTCTTGTACATTGTTCTTACATCATTCATAAAAACATCCAATCATTCACAAAAGCAGATGTTAGATTGAGTGAAATGTCTGGCTTTCAGGTGCAAATTTGTCTTCTTACTGAGTTAACATCTTTGACATGAGTCATCATGCTTTGACAGTTTAATATATTGCTATTGGTTTGGTTCACATACATTACGTTTATAGTATATTGTTTCATCTGGTTATATGCTGATACACAATATATAATTGCTGCTGCTTGTGATGATTGCTCAGGAATGTGCTTAATGTCTAAAATACATCCAAACGTATGCCGAGTACAAATGAAAAGCAATGCCCTTTTGTGCTGGCATACCAATTACAGAAGAACATTAGTGCACTGTAGCTCTGGTTTGCATCAGACCCAAATTTCATGCTTGTGTGATGAACCAGTACAACCTGTTATACTGCTGGAGCCTCAGGGTTGTATGTGTATTTTAATTGAATTATTGGGTGCAGAACAGCTGACCTTCCCCTTAATGGTGGATTTTGCACAGAGTGATCCGGAGCTATTGATGGAATCACGGTGGCAACAGACTGTACTTGCCTGTCAAATAGTTAATTAAACAATTCTGTCTTCAAGACCAGAATCATGCCAGTGTAAGTCATGCACTCAAAATTATTGCTGAATTCTTCAGAAAAATTCCTAGTTCTTCCTAGGACAATCAAAAATAAGACCATGACTAAGGTATCTGTTAGAAATTGGGTTTCTGGTTGGCGGAGTTGCACCCTGTCTAAGCAGGAACCACAATCCTAGTCAGGGTAAGACAGATACACACCATAAATTAACCTGAGCTCACCGTCTGGTAGCTTGACGTAGGCAGACTTAACTTAAGAGGCAATGTGTAAAGTATTATGCAACACTTCACACAGTAACACAATCAAAACACCACACAGAGACTACGCCATGTAAAAAAGATAGTTTATGATTTTATAGACAAAACAAGACCAACATGACAAAAATCCAATAAGTAGAAGTCGAGATTAGAACTTTTAAAGATTAAATGAAAAATACTGCTTAAAAGTAATAACCACCTATGAGGGTTATCTTGCCGCGCTGGACCAGGGCAAAGTCAAAAGTTCAGGCCGACAATGATGGAGGGCTGGCCGGATTCAGAAGCCATGCAAAATCCACTGATGAAAGTACCTTGATCCTGGTAGCAACAGCAAGATGCGGGGTGCAGTCGAACCATGAGTCGTGTTGATCCCGCAGTCGAGGTGATGCATCAATTTTCTTCACGTAGTGGTGGCGATGAGCCAGTCCGAAGACGGTGTCTCGAGCTGAGAGTCGTTGCTTCTGTAGACGATGCACTGGGTTTCTCCACACAATCGAGGGGATGCATCAATCTTCTCACACTGCAGCGGAGGCGATGAGTTGGTTCCGATGCGTCGGTTCTTTAAGGCGATGCGCTGGTTCCGAGTGCGATGCTCTGATTCTGCTCGAACAACAGGGACGAAGCGTTGGTTCTGTTCCATGAAGACAAAAGATGCATTTATTCGACTGGAGCAAGCACCTGGGTCCACTTCCAATGGACCAGGCACAGGAGCAGGTGGTGAGACTTTAATATCCCTGAGTCTCAAAAATAGGAGGCAAGCCAACAAGCCATTGGAGATCACTCTGGGTTCAAGCAGAGTCCAGTAGTTGCCGCCCCAACTATACAAAGCTGCTAAGGAGAAGGAGAAAGAACAGAGAGAAATGCTTCCGGCTCTCACCAAGGCCTCCTATTACAATACGAATTACAAGAGGGTGGAAAGAAAACAGAAGAAACTGACACGTAGGCTAAGGTGAAATCAAAAACTGGAACTCTGTCTGAGAAGCCTAGACTACTGAAGGACCTCTGGGTCACACCTGGCCAATCAGCACAGGCTGAACTGAAGCAGCCTGTAATTCCGGCGATTTTCACCTCCTCAACCGCACAACACTCTGGAGGATTACAAAGGCAGAAGGCACAGAAGGAAATTAGGCGGTTGATGCTGGCTCAGATGAGACTTGCCCTGCTTACCTGCTGCTAACTCCGGTCCAGGGGGACCGCAACACTTGGTTTTGCTGCTCCCGCTTACCTGCTCCGCATTGTCGTAACGGTCAGAGGGGACCGCAACATCTAGCCTGCTTTACTTGGTGCACGGCCACCAACGTCAGTAGGAAGAGCCAGGAGGCGCTTCAAAAGTGGCCGCGGGCTCCCGCAGCGTGGGTCCCGCTTTTCTCTTATCCACATAGTGCCCTGCTTACCTGCTGCTAACTCCGGTCCAGGGGGACCGCAACGCTTGGTTTTGCTGCTTCCGCTTGCCTGCTCTGCATTGCTGTAACGGTCCGAGGGGACCGCAACATCCAGCCTACTTTACGTGGCGCACAGCCACCAATGTCAGCAGGAAGTGCCAGGAGGCGCTTCAAAAGTGGCAGCGGACTCCCGCAGCGCAGGACGCGTGCGGGCCTGCCCAGGCCGGGCCCGGGTGTAGCCTGGGCCAAGGGCGGGCCCGTCTACGCCCGTTAGAGCCCAGAGGGGGCTGGGCTGGGCCATCCCCCTGACATTTGGTTATTCGCACGGTCATCAGCTGTAGTATGCAGGTATTTTAGTGTACTCGTAATTTAAACAATTAGTATTCGTGTTCATTTGTCTAGTCCCGTGCAAGAACTAGAGCATTGAAGTTCTATTATGAGCAAACAGAAAGGAGTTGTGGGAACTCTGGACGCATTTTTAGTTAGCGCAGAGTCATTACTGACACACAAAATTGAACTAACCGAACGGCGCCTTTCCTTGGATCCAGTTAGTTTGCAGAGATGTTCCTCATTGGGTATTTCTGACCTTAATTTGGGGGATGTGGTACAAACATGTTTGCCTGTAACGCTTATAACGCCCCCAAATGTGTCACCTGCCTCTCCTGTGTTAGTCTCAGACCCACTACCATGCGAGGATCCAGTAGTACCTTGTATAGTTACTAGAGCACGGGTCTCAAAACCTCTTGAAGCAAGAAAGGCGATAGAACCGCCAGTAATTCGAAAGAGGGGTGTTGGTGCTCAAAAAGTCAAGAATACAAAGGGTCCCCATTCTGCTAACTGTATCAATATTGCAAACGCTCATGGCACATCAAAAACAAACTCTGTTGGCACGCAGATTGATGTGATTCCCTCATTTCCCATGTCAACACATGATAATATTGTGGACGTTAACACTACTTCTCATGTTATTGCTGAGGATTCTGTATTAGGAAATGTGTTAACTCGTGTACATGAAGTAATTGACAAGAAATTGACTTTTTAATGGGAAAAATTGGATCGAATGGACATTGCCATAAATAATTTTAAGAAGTATTAATGTAATTCAGCAACCTAACGTTACAGAGAGAGAGGGCTTGAAAACAGTAGCAAATGGTAATTTAAATGACAAATCTAATTCAGATGGTAAAGCCAAGGACTATTCCATATTGACGAATAGCAATGTTAGGATACATAAAACACAGGAAGTATCCAAATGTTTAAGCACGAATTTGATAGGTTTGCATAATGCTTTTTCTGGAAATGTAGTTTCAGGGGGTGTATCAAGTACTTTGAGTAGTAACAACTTGAAGGCCACTACAGATGTCTTGAGCCTACCTTCAGCCACATGTCCATATGTTTTAGTTGTGGCTGGTGTCCCTGTTCTTAAGGAGGACCAGAGGGAGACGTGGGTTGATTCACGCAATAAAACCTTGGATTGGCTAACAAAACATAATAGACTCCATCCATCTGCTATAAAGGAAATTTTGATGGTTTGCAGTTGGGTGGGTTGGCCCATCGCCTAAAGGTATCAATGGTGATTGCATCATGATCAATTTTCCTAGGCCACAGATGGTTTGTTGGCTATTAAATTCTTGTGAGTCAACCTATACTCAAAGTACTAGTATTTGTGTCCTCCCCATGCGATATTTTTATAAACCTCCACTTGGGTCCTTTGTAAATAAATCTGTCACAATTCCCTTGTTTAATAGATTTCAGGCCCTAACAGACTTAGACGCTCAAGACTGACAACTATCTGTACCACAATATAAGCTGTTTTCCTTGGATGGTCCTCAGGCATTTCTGTCTACTATCTCAACTGACGTTCAAGATGGTCGGTTAGTTTTGGATAAGGCTAAAGTGGACATTGATTTAAGCATCTTAAACAAAAGTAAAGAAGGAGTACAGTCAAGTATTGGTAACCAGGACTGAATAGGTATGGTAAATGAAATAGATATAGATACGTTTAACAATACATTAAATATACCGCCAGTGCCTTTACCTGGTGATAATGTGGTTATAGTTGAGGTGAGCCAGATACCGCAAAATAATGGAATAGATCACTTAAATTATAATTCCAATTCTAATAATAATTGTCAGGAAATTACGGGACAAAGAAATAAGATGGTTATAGCTAAATGTCAGGAAGCTTTAGGACAATGGAATGCGATGGAAGTAGCATTCAATCAGCAATATAGGGAGAAAAATCAAGCAGCAATACAATTGTCTACATGGAATATAGCAGGGCTGAAAAGAAACCAAGGGGATGGGGAGTGGCAGGAGTACATTGGGGAAAGTGATATAGTTCTCTTGCAGGAAACTTGGGCTCTGGAAACACCCTAAAAGGTAGGATTCTAAACGTATAGGGCCCGATTCCGATGTTGCTAAAGATGCCTTCCCAATGCCATTTGTAGACTTACCTGACGTCCGACTCGTATCCAGAGCTTTTTTCTACAAATGAGCAAGTACGATGCGTATAATAGGCAAATTTCCAACCGAATCGTTTGCTCCGACTTGTGCACTATGTCAGTAGCGAACAGGCTCAGGAAACATGGAAATTGAGTCGTACGGAGGCTCATCCTAACTAATTTCCAGATACGCAAGTACGATGCGTTTTCAATACGGGTCGTACAGGGCGCCGCCTCCAGCACGTCACAGCATTCGGACAAGGCATATGAAAGCTCCGAGTCGCGCCAGAACACGATCAATGGCAATGTGGCATCGTTCGCGTCCAAGTCTGTCGGGTCAGGTTAATGCTTGGCTACATGGAGTCGTTCGCGTACGTGTCTATTGCGTCAGGTTGACGCTAGGCTATCTCAAAATTTGCGCGTACGAGTCTATCGCGTCAAGCTCCTTTCCAGCTGACTCGGAGGTTTATCATTATTTCCGGCCGAGTCGGTAATAAATTTCAAGAATCGCATCGTACTTAGCTATTTGTAAGGAGTGTGTAGGGTTCGGTCGGAAAAATTGACAGGTCCATGTCGGGTACAACGTTTTCCGGCCGAAATCGGAATCGACTCCATAGTGTTAATGCTACTCCTTCGGTTAGAGGGAGGCCTTCGGGAGGTCTCGTTATTTGGGTAAAAATTACCCTCTGCATTGATATAATTCAGTTGGATTTCCTATCCCAGGATATAGTTGGAGTGAAGATCCGATTACAGGACAAAACTGAATTATTCATAGTAAATATTTATAGCAGACCAAGTGTAGCTAGTAAAGAATCTTTGGTGATAGAACAATTAGATGAATTTCTTTGTTCAATTGATTCAAGGGCAATGGTAATTGTTGGGGGAGATTTTAATCGCAAATTTGAGCCGGTTGTAGGATTTGAAAATATCTTTGAGGAAGAAGATATGGTAAATAATATTCCCCCATTGCATAGCAGTCCGGTAGTACCCTGCACAGTTGCCATTGCGCAGTTAATAAGATTAGTTTCAGGACATGGGCTCCGAGCTTGCAATGGCTGACTGCCTTCTGATAGCCCAAATGCTGCCACATTTAGCAGGAGTAACTGTAAGAGTAGTATTGATTATATATTGGTATCTATTGGCCTATGTCCAATTTTGCTTGATATGGTAGTTGAGAATAGAACTGACAGTGATCATTATCCCCTATGTTTGACACTAGCAGCTCATTTCTTCGAACCAATATCCTTGAATAATGAATATACTAACTCTAGTGTCATAGAAACATTATTAAGCAACAACCGTAGGGCCTTAAAATGGCCTTCATTAGGGGGAAATGATGAGGCCATAAAGCAGATTTATGATACTTTTGTAGATACTATTCTTCCGTACGTAGATTTTCCAGCATCAGAGTTTCCAATTATAAACATACATCATGCATTGGTTGATGCACTGACTCCTATTCTGAGTAGGATTCCTAAAGAACGTAAAAAGGCGAAAACCAAAATAAGTAATCTAGAGAACCCCTGGTATAATAAAGAATGCCGTGAGGCAAAAAAAGGAACTTATTTTGGCTACAAAAACTAGAAATGTGGTGACCTTAAGGGAGAAAAGAAACAAGTATGAGAGATTACTATTACAAACTAAGAAAAATTGGGATGACAACATAAGGACTGAATTGGTTAGTGCAGCCAAAGCCAAGGACCATTCTGGTTTTTGGCGACTGATCTCAAAGGGTAATAGGCGGGAAGATGTAGCAAGGACCTTTTCCTGGATGGTAAAACTTGGGTCAGACACTTTTCCTGCCTTTACTCAATATCTATGAGCGATACAGAGTTTTATATACAAGATTATGTATTAATCCCAGCTACAGCGCCTTTACATTTTAGCTTGGAAGATACTTTAGTAGCAATGGATGCAGTAAAGCCGTGAAAAGCACCAGGCCCAGATAAGATACCAGGAGATCAAGTGAGGCATGATAAAGAGGTTTGGTGCCCTTATATTAATTTTTTGTGTAATTCAGTTGCCGCCGGTGCACCAATAGCAGGATCTTGGAAAGGGGCTGAAATTACAAAAAACTTTTAAGAAAGGAAATCGCCAAGACCCTTCGCATTATCGACCGATTAGTTTAATAGATGTTTTACAAAAAATATATGCTCAACAAATTTTAATGAAATTAAATGATTGGATTGAGGACAATAGTATTTTCTCAAAATATCAGCCTGGCTTTAGAGCCAAAACAAGCACAATTGACCAGGTCTTTACATTCCTCTGCATGAGTTGGAAATATACAGTCTTTAAGCAGGGACATCTGTATATCGCCTTTGTCGACTTGAAGGCCGCCTTCGACCTCATCCCTCAAAATCTTCTCTGGAAATCCCTGCAAAATCAAGAGGTACAGGGGGAAATACTCATGCAGATTATAAGATTGCATGAGGAAAATTTAGCAAAACTCAGATGGGGTCTGTGGGGTGAGCTTACAGACCCAATTCAAGTAAACAGGGGCCTAAGTCAGGGATGTGTGCTTGTGCCCACCCTATTTTCATTGTATGTGAATGATATACCAGAATATCTATTGGGCTGTGAGCATGATTCTCCCAAGTTAGGGGGGTATCAGTACCTGCACTATTATTTGCAGATGATACTATCTTAATATCCCAAACCCGAAAAGGCTTGCAATGTTTAATAGACACTTTTGATGCATATTGTGTAACTAAAGGCCTGGAAATAAATTCCAGCAAAACAAAATATATGGCAGTGAATCCTCATAAGTCTTTTAAAAACAATTTAACAGTAAAAAATCAGAAGCTAGAGTATGTGCATAATTTTAATTATTTAGGTATAACCTTGGACACTAAAATGACTTGGAAACCGCAATTGGAGAAAAGTAAAAAGTAAAAAGTAAAAAGTAAAATCATTTTACTCCAAAGCTCTCTACCGATAGTAAAGAAAAATGAGAGTAGTATGTATAAAGTGGTATCCCCTGCCCTCAAGATATACAAGTGGGCACAATCAGCATCTCTTTATGGAGCAGAGCTATGGGGGCCTTCAAGCAACAATACTTTTATGGTAGGAGAAAACAAGTTTTTTAGGAAATTCCAATGCGTACACCACTAATACCTATTGTGATGGACCTAAATGTGCGCCGGATGGATCATAAGGCAATTTTAAGACCACTATTATTTTGGGTGCGACTCTGGTCTACAGCAGAGCGTATACATTATAAAGAAGGGCTTGTGGAAATTTTAAGGTTTAATCACGGAACGGGTTTGCTGTGGCTCAAGCATGTTAAATGTTGGTTCCATAAATTAAGGTTGAGTCATTTTTGGGAGGAACCTGCTCAACTTTCTTTTGCCTCTAAGAAAATATTAAAATTAGTTTTTTGGGCCTATATCCTAGATAGTGTGTCTCATAGCTCAGCTACTGGCACATTAAGAACACAGTTTCTTTTAATGAAGTCAACTAGGAGTTTTGAGCCATTCATGGATGAGGTGCAACCACAGCTAGCAAAATCGTCATATATGAAATTTCGATATGGTGTTCTGCAAATTAATTCAAACACAGCGAAATGGGCCCACAAACAAGAGGAAGAAAATATTGAGCGCTGTGTATTATGCCAATCCGGTGCAAAAGAAAACGATATACATTTGTTATTTTTTTGTCCAGCTTATGCAAAATCTAGGAAAAAATGGATTAAACCCATTTGTCGGTCATTGGGTACTAGGTCTTGCCATGAAGCAGAAAGAATACTTAGAACCGATAATTCACAAAAGGTTGTTTTTAGTGTTAGTAGGTACTTATTTGATGTAGGCTTAGTAAGAGCAAAGGAAGGCTTGAAATGTTAGTGTACCATGCTCGGAATGTTGGTATTATATTACTTTTGCACTTGCACTCTATGCATTACATTTGGAGCATTGTTATCCTATTTGTTTTGTTTTGCATTTGCACTTTACTAATTAATGAGAAAATATGTGGAAGGCCATACCAAGCATACACATTGCACTTAAAGCACTTGTACTTTTCAACAAGTGGTTCATAAATAGGATGGTTTAATTAAATGATGTTGCTGGAGCGGGTTATACAAAATTTTGTACACCCACCCCATTTTGCATGTCGTTTTATTAATTAGATTAATTAATTAATTATAATCAAACTAATGGTTTGGAGTGATGCGGAAAATATTTACCAACCTTACTAATATATGAATTACACGTGGCATTTGCATTTGCATGGCCTAATTAATTACGTGAACTAAATTCCGTACGCATACTAATGATAGATAAATAGAATGTAGCATGATATATGTTGCTTTAGTGATGTAATTGTGATTCGTGCTTTATTTTGTACGTATAACCCGCAATGAGTGTTGCTTTTGCTAGATAATTACACACATATATGGGTATTAGCGAAGGAATAACATTTAATTAGTCATTTCTATGTATTAATTACGTTTTTGTGTCTTTTTGCTTAAGTTGTCCATTACGGCCTGCTTGAAGATGGCTGACTTTGGTGCCTAACCCGACTGCCAATGCTGAACAAGGCTTGGGTGAAGTGCGCATGCGTCGCCGCTAGCAACAGTGGCCTCTACGCGACCCTAACTCAACTGTGCCCCTCAAGGACGCTCTGGGCTGCCAGCCAGATGCCCGAAAGAAACAATAAAAGATACTTTTTGGCGAGGAAATTATGAACTACATCTAAAGAGACATTTAGCGCATGGGAACCCTGTTGAACAAATTTATCGGATCAATCAGAGCCATTCTAAAATACTATTTGATACTTTTGGAATGTGATTTTTACTATAAATTATGGTAGAATAGAGAGGTGATGGAAGAATTCGACATCGCGCGCTTTACGATTTCCTGATGATATGTTGACGGAGAGGACGGTGACACTGCAGGACAGCTGTTTGCCCAATTCTCTGATGGACTGAATCAATGCCCAAATTCCTGATGAACTTAACCTGCTAGATTGATGGGCATAGATTTGCGAGACTGCCAGATTTGACATAGAGGACGACTTAGCCAGAATAGGTAAATATGAATGGCAACTTGATCAAAAGAATGATTTAATCTGCAATTTTAATATAAATTTGGATTTGAACATCTACAGAAATGAGTCGGGTTGTTTATTCATTGAAATGTGTTAATGAAAAGGTTAATTAGAGAATTAGGGTTTCACTAAAACCTCCAACTAACAGATCCGTCCCGGTTTAGAAGGAGGATAATACCAAATGTGCAATATAGTGCCTAATGAGTACCAGAAGGGTTTGTAGGTGTGTTGCTCATTAGGGTAAAGAGGTATCTTCCTCCCTCATTATCCAGTGCTCAGAAAGATAGAATCCCCCTCCCGCACGGACTAATGGTAAGTGTGCGTTGGTGTTATGGGCCCCACCAGTGAATGTGTAGATAGTGTATGTGTGTGTGTGTGATCCTTTGGTCCGTGGCAGTAGGGAGGGATTTCGCACTCTGCGCTGTAACAGTTTTTCTGGTAGCAGTATGATGGTTTGTTATTGATTGGTTTAGTGATTATTGCTTGTACATTGCTTATTGATTTTGGTTATTGATTGGTATTGATTTATATACTAACACTCTATTTTGAGTTGTGTTGAGTTTAATGTTGTTGGTACAGCTTCTGGGATGTAGGAAGTCGGAAGTTTGTAACGGTTCCGTAGTAGAGCAGAGGTAAGCGCTGCTCTCGGGAAAGACGGAATTGTTGTTGCCCTGTAGGTACACAGGGGAAACGTGTGACAATTGAAGTTGCACGGCGCATTGTCTGGGTTCGATTCGGTAGCATCGTCGTGTGTTGCCATTAGAGACATTTATAGTGTGAGAGAAGAGTGTATGATAGCGAAGGTTACCTGTGAAGTTCTGGTCTTAGGTACCAGGGATCCAACTGGCATTCCGATAACGCTTATCACTGGAAAGGTAATAGGTACTCTCTGAGCTTGTTAGAAGGACAAAGGAGAGGTAAGCGCTGCTTTGTTAACGTATGCTATGTTTCTGTAGTAGGACAGATTGTTCGCTGTTCTCGGGAAAGACAGGATTTTGTGTGAATGTACTACATTTTCTGGTGTGAACGAGTGTGAATGCAAAGGCATTTGGGCTGATTGCAAAACTCTAGGTTTATGTCTCAGGAGCATTGGGTCTCAAACTATGTGTCTTAAATGCTAGAGAAACAATTAGCTAATGCTTGTTAGAAGGGTGAAGTAGAGGGATGTGCTACTTTATCAACGGAAGTAATGATTCCGTAGTAGGGCAGAGGTAAGCGCTGCTCTTGGGAAAGACGGAATTCTCGTGAGAAAGGTCTTTTTGCTGTTCTTTGGTTAGCAAAGCGGACAATGGAGATGTTTCTATGTTGTTACTAACAGAAGTGTAGAAATTGAAACAAAAACTTACTGAGCGGAATTGTAAAGGAGGGGTAGATAGAAGCAGGAGCTGCCGCAGCGGCTGCTGGCGTCACAAGGACCGTGCTGGGATTGGAGAGTCGGTCAGAACTGTGAAACGCCCCGGATTGGTGCGTTAGTGTACGCCTCGCTAGGATTGGAGAAGAAACAGGGTGACGTAGACGTTCCTTATTGGTGCGTTAGTGTGAGTCGCGCTAGGATTCAAGGACTGTGACAGTGACGTGGACGCTTTGAATTGGTGCGTTAGTGTGAGTCACGCTAGGATTCGAGGAATGTGACAGTGACGTGGACGCTTTGAATTGGTGCGTTAGTGTGAAGTCGTGCTGTGATTGGATAGATCAGCGGTACAGTTGTAAAGAGGGACTAGCGTTGCGCGAAAGACAAGAAAATGTATTACGACCCCCCAGAAAAGGAGAAAAAGACCTGGTTAGGGAGAATTAAGAAGTGGATTAAGAAAGACAAACCAGTTAAGACTAGGGAAGGACAGTTACTTCCTCCACCAAAAAACCCCTGCATCCTTTATGATTGCAAAATATGGGTATCATACTTGTATTTGGTTGGATAACTGGGTGAGATACACCAAGGACGACGGAGTACTAGCTTTTCCAAAGCATGGCTCATTTAATTTGGCTGTTTTAAGAAACTTGAGGGAAAGAATGCCGAATTTAGAGCCAAGACCTAGACCGACACAGTTTGAGGCTTTGACCGAATAAGAAGACGAAATGCATGAACGAGAAAGAAACAGAAGTGGTAGAGGCTATTGGTATTGGTTCGGAAGACCATACGGACACGAAACGCACAGTGATCGAATGAAACGATGGCGAGATGCGAGCATGACTGAGGGTGCGTTCCCTGTAAGAACTGTAGGAGAGAATGAAGGTTGAAAGTGTACGGAAAAGAGGCATAATTTGGAGTCGAGAGGGTATGGAGCGAATGAGTCTGAGGATGATGTTCTTGATGATATGTTTTATAAAAATCCACCACCGTATAGATCAGAACCAGAAGGTGGGGCGTGGCCAGACGCCGATGTAGGAGGTCGGGAATCTCGGAGCTCCTCCGCGGCCTCCCTCGGTTTCAATTATCCTGAGTCGCTGGGGGAGATCCCTTTCTCCTCACCCCAGTAGTGGAGACCTGGTGGCTGCGTGGACGAGCCGGTGGCAGCGGAGTCGCCCTGGTGAAGCTGTGCGACCGTGTGAAAGTCGCGCCGCGCTGGTGATCGGGCAGCCCAAGATGGCGGCCGCGGGTCGCGGCTGAAGTCTCCGTCCCCTTCTGCCCCTCAGCAACGGCGCGGGGTCTGGACCCGTAGTGAGGAGCCTGGCGGTTGAATCGGCGGCGGCGGATGTGAACAGGGGTGCCCGAGGAGCCTGGTGAGCGCGGCGAACGGCGGACAAGGGTGGCTGCTGCCTGACCCTAAGATGGCGGCTCGGAGTGGCTGGAGCAGAGCGAGCCACTGAGGACCGGAGCGAGCGGTGAGGTACACGAGTGTGGGCAGACGAGGGAGCGGTGGCTGGCTGCCTGGCGTGGACCGGAGCATAGGGGAGACCTGCTGGGACTGAACTGCGGCGATTGGAGGGCTCCTATATACTAGCGGCGTGTAGAGGGGTGGCCCCCATTGCCATTGCCACTGCGGCGCGCTACAGGGGACGATGTCTAGCTGAGGGCTTGGCTCCACGAGGCTGAGTGGTACTGATCGACGGCTGTCCCTTCCCGTGGTCTTCGAGGTGGACGCATAGGGCTGCAGCGCGGGAGGTGCTGGGCCTGCAACGACACTTTCGCCCAGGGACCACGCAGCGGTGAGACGTGGAGGAGGTGCGCTGCGGTTACTCCGGAGGAGCGCGGCGGCTGGGGCTTGTGGACAGTGAGCTGGGATGGCCTGTGGAGTGCAGTGACTGGTTGGCGGGCCCTGATATTGTGGAGGAGGTGCGACGGGGGGCTTCGTCCACTGAACTGGCCCAGGGGAGGTGTGGAGTCGGGGCCGCGGCTGGTCCAGAGTGTCAAAAGCTAGTGGGGAGGCTCAGCCCTTCGGGCACCGAGGGACCTTGGCCTGCTGTGGCGTCCTCGTCGGCTGGATAGACTGCTCTAGCCCGCATCTGCTGGAGTGGGTGCAATTGAGAGGCCCCTGAAGTGGCGCCTACGATGGGTCGGTCGTCGAGGCGAAAAGGGTTCGCGGCCCTACAGGACGACGAGGGGGAGCACCGGCCGGACGATGAGGGAGTCGGGGCGAGAGCCCCTGATGCGGAGATTCCGGGCGGACCCTCCTTGGCGGATATCATGCAGGCCATCACAGCTTCCAGGGAGGCCCTCGAAACAAAGATAGATTCCATTGGAGTGGACCTGGCATTGTTGAAAGACGATCATAAAAAATTGAAGGATCGGGTGAAGGCGACCGAGACGACGCTCGAGGAGGTGCCGGATAGAATGACTGCCTTGCAGAGATCTATGGCGCAGATGGAGGGTAGAGTACGAACTCTGGAGCTGCGTGCTGAGGACAGTGAAGGGCGTGCCCGAAGGAACAACCTCCGTATAGTGGGGGTCCCGGAGCGGGAGGAGGGGGCTGATGCAGTCCGGTACCTGGAGGACTGGCTTCGGGCCGAGGTGGCCCCAGAGGGGTTGTCTCCGTTCTTTGCCCTCGAGAGAGCTCACAGAGTCCCGGCGAGGCCTCCCAAGCCGGGTGCACCCCCAAGACCGATGGTGGTGCGACTGCTGCATTACAGAGACAGAGATCTTATCCTGCAGAAGGCTCGAGAGAAGCAGCGCTTGCAGATTGGAAACTCTAGGGTGATGATCTTCCAGGATTTTACGCGGGAGGTTCAGAAGCAGCGGACCTCCTTTGTGGGTGTTAAGAGGAAATTGCGGCAGCTTCAGGTTCCTTACGCCATGCTCTTTCCGGCGAGGCTGAGGGTGGTGGATGGCTCTCGCACGCTCTTCTTCACCGCTCCGCAAGACGTGTGGAGCTGGTTGGAAACTCGCCCGACGAACCCGGGCCGGCGGTCGCCGGTGACCGATGAGGGGAGAGGAGCTTCAGCTGCTGCGAGTCCGACGGGGGCGCCCGCGGTGCCGGATCCACGCCTAGAACGGGACAGAGCTGTGCGGGCAGTGGTAGAGATCAGCAGAGGTAGCAACAGCCCGGCCTCAGTTTCTTCTGGTCAAGCGAGGGGAGGTTCACAGGTCTCCCTGGATGGCAGCACGACTGGGGATTCTGACACTGAGCTCCCGGTGGTAACCCCGCAGACGGCGGAATTGTTCGGCTGAGCGGAGACTGGAGGGCAAGGATGGTCAATTTGTGTCGCAACCCGGAACTGAGGAGTGAGGGGGCCATGAACCATTACATGTGGGGGATTTGACCCTTAGTGACTGGCTTTAATGGGGCTCCCACAGGGCTGTTGCTGGTCCTGATATATGTAGCGGGGGAGGGCTGGCGGGGGGTTCTGAGTTCCACTTTGGGTCTGCGCACGTCTCACTTTCTAAGCTGACAAGGTTGTTGTTTTTCTTAGTTTGGATGGGGACTAGTTTTGGGGAACCTATCCTGGGGTGTGGGAGTTGGGAGCGTTGGGGATTTGGGGATGGGGGGGGTGGGACCAAGCATGTCGCAAGGGGAAATTGGATGCATGGTGCTAATGCTGTCGTGTCATGGCTGCCGCCGTAGGGATTAAGTGTCTCTCTTGGAATATTAGGGGGATGCATAGTATGTCTCGCCGCCATAAGATACATGCCTACCTTCGGCGACGAGGGGTGCAGATAGCTCTGCTCCAGGAAACTCACTTGAACAAGCAGGAGGGGCTGGCACTGCAGCGGAGGTGGCGGGGACAGGTGTTCTATACCACATATTCAGCCTATGCCAGAGGGGTGTTGATCTGGGTGCGGGCGGGGGTGCCGTTCCAATCCACTGGGCAGGTGGTTGACCCAGAAGGCAGATACGTGATAGTGACGGGGCGACTGGATGGTAGGGATATTGTGCTAGGAAGTGTCTATGCCCCCAACACAGACCAGGCTTCCTTCTTTGCGCGTCTCTCTGGGGCTTTGGCCCCCTTGCTGATTGGCTCGGTTCTCCTGGGGGGTGACTTTAATTGCATCACGGATGTTTGCATGGACCGTTCCCATCCCCCCCTTGTTGATTCCCCTGTGCGTAGGATGGCAGAGGTCCGGAAGGATTGGCAGAGACAGTGGGGACTGACTGATACCTGGAGAGCGCATCACCCGGGGGAGAGGGATTATTCTTATTTCTCTGCAATGCACGATCTCCATGTTCGCCTAGACTCGATCCTTAGCTCCCCTGATGTGCATGGGGCAATGGTGCACAGTGAGTACCTGGCCCGGACAACCTCGGATCATAATCCTTTGCTGACAGTCCTACACTGGTTGCGGGATCGGCCGGCTATTCCCACGTGGCGGCTTAGACCTGACACGCTGGAGGATCCGGTGTTTCGTGCCACCATTGGATCAGCTATAGAGGACTATTTTCGAATTAACGCCCGTACAGCGTCATCCCTGGTGGTAGAATGGGACGCCTTTAAGGCTGTGGTTCGGGGGCGATGCATTGGTGAGGTGGTGGGAGTACGCAGAGTGTTACTGCAGGATGTCCAGTCGGCAGAACGGCGGGTGCGCGATAGGGAAAGGTTGAGACCGGAGCGCCCGGAAGAACAGGCGGGGCTTCTTGAGGCTCGGGAAGAGCTAGCAGTCCAGATTGAGAAATTGCGTTGTTTTGACTATAAAGCTTACATGGACAGGGCGCATGCGGAACGTGATAAGGTAGGGGCATTGCTGGCCTGGCTGGCCAATCCGGCCCGCAGGGGGACCCCGATAGCAGAACTGAGGGGGCAGGGTACGGAGGTACTATACACCCAAAAAGGCATCAATGACCACTTCTTACAGTACTACGCAGAGCTATATCGGAGTGGGGCGGGCCCTGGTTGTCCAACAGATACAGAATTTTTGCCGGGTGCGGGGCTCCCAAAACTTGTGGCGGCAGATGCTGAGGCGCTGGGTCGGGATGTAGAAGCGGGTGAAGTACGTAGTGCCATAAAGCACATGGCTAGGAACAAGACCCCGGGCACCGATGGACTCCCCATCGAGTTCTATGCAGCGTATGCAGATGTGCTAGTACCCTGCTTGGTGGCACTGTATAATGGGGCGCGCGGAGAAGGGACCCTCCCTGCTACCACGCGAGAAGCCCTCATAGTTCCCCTTCTTAAGCCGGGTAAACCTGCTTGGGAACGGTCCTCATATAGGCCGCTGGCGATGCTCAACCTCGACTACAAGATTTTGAGTCGTATCCTGGCTAGTCGATTGATGCCCCATATGTTGCAACTCATCCATGAGGATCAGGCTGGGTTCATTCCCACCCGCAATACTGCAATGAATGTACGCAGACTGATGCGCATCTTGGGTTCTGACTCCTATGACAAGGAGGAGGCCTGCATATTTGCGGTCGACATTGAAAAAGCTTTCGATAGCCTGGAGTGGCCTTACCTCTTTGATGTCTTGAGGGCTTTTGGGATGGGGGAACGTTTTGTTCAATGGACGGCGCTTCTTTATAGTGCTTCCACTGCTAGGGTGCGGACGGGGGGCTTGATATCTAGTGCATGCGCGGTTGGTCGGGGAACGAGACAGGGGTGCCCGCTGTCCCCCTTATTATTTGCACTGGCAATGGAGCCCATGGCCGCTCATGCTAGGCTGGGGCGGTATTTTCCAGGGCTACTGGTCGAGGGACGAGAGCAGCACATAGCATTATATGCGGATGACCTACTGCTCTTCTTGCCGAATGCTGGGGAGGCCTTACAAGGGGCGCGGGGTTTGCTGGAGACGCTGGGGAGGGTGGCGGGACTCCGGGTGAATTGGACCAAGTCTTGCCTATTTCCCACGGGCCCAGAGGGGTTGCTACGCCAGGGGGATGTCCCATGGGAATCCCGGTGTTTGCCTTACTTGGGAACCAGGATCTATCATGATCCCGCTGATTTGTTAGAGGGTAACGTGGGGCGAGCGATAAGAGGGGCGAAAACCTGCTTTGAGTTTTGGGGCACTCTCCCATTGTCGGTGGCCGGCAGGGTCGCCTTAGTGAAAATGGTGATTTTGCCCAGATTTCTTTATTACTTTGGGACTCTTCCAATCTGGATTCCGGGAAAGCTATTTGCTCAGCTGACCTCGTTGATTACGGGGTTCATCTGGGGTGCGGGGAGACGGAGGGTAGCGCTGCTTACTCTACAGCGTCCTAGGAGTGAGGGAGGCCTTGCGTTGCCGGACCTGGAGTCCTATTACCATGCTGCGCAGCTCCAGTGGTTCATGAAGTGGGTGGCGGGGCACATCAGGCGTCCGGAAGAACAGGGAGGGGCGGATCCGAGCTGGTCCCAATTATCGTGCGTGCTGCTCCGGGTGCCGATGAGGAATGCCTCACTTCCTCCGGACTTGAGGGTGGTTCGACAATGCTGGGCGCGGTTGGCTAGGAGGGCGCGTGTGATTATTCCCTATGCACCCGAGATCCCGTTGCGAATGTGTGAGGCGCTACCCCACGGGGGAGACTGGAACCGGTTATTGGCCTGGGAGGAGGCGGGAGTTATGACATTGGGAGACTTGTATGAGGATGGTAACCTGCTACCTTTTGACGACCTTAGGGAGCGGCATGATCTCCCGCGGGGGGACTTCCTATTCCATGCAGCCTTGACTGCGGCCGTCAGAAAGCACTGGCGGAAGGGGATGATGGAGCCGGACACATCTCTTGCCTGTCAGTATGTAGTGATGGGAGCGGGTGTCTATAAGGCGGTGACTTGCCTTTATAGGCGGATTACTGGTGATATGCGGCGACCCCTGGCTGCCCTGCGCGTCAAGTGGGAGGCGGATCTGGGAGCGCCTCTTACGGACAAAAACTGGGAGGAAATCATGGAGCGTCCTTGGAAGTGTACACGAAATGCACGCTTCCAGCTTATACAGTTTTATATCTTTCATAGGGCATACCTTACCCCTCACAAGATAGCTGAGTACTTTGGTGGGCCAGATGCTTGCCCCCGATGTGGTTATAGTGGAGCGACTTTTCTACACATGCTCTGGGACTGTCCGCAGGTGACAGGGTTTTGGGAGGAAGTGGCGACGCTACTCCTGACGGTGACAGAGAGGGACTTGGAGGTAGGCCCGGGGGTCTGCTTGCTACATGGCTTTCCGCACACAGCAAAGACTAAGATCACCAGTAGGTTTATTGATCTAGGGCTGGTCCTGGCCAAGCGGGAGATTACTTCTCATTGGAAGGCGCGGCAGGGCCCTAATTTCTTACGGTGGGCTAGGGAAATGGAGAAATGGGCGGGAAGTGAGGGGACTTATAGATTGTGCTTGGCTCGACGCAGTGACAATGAAAGATCGCACGAAGGGGCCCGGGCATGGATGGCTCTCCTGGACTTGTTCAAAGGTTCGGTTATGGGGGATGGGGGTGATCCGGTGGGGGATGACGGGACCCCGGTTCCTTGAGTGCACTATACAGGGCTTCCCCCCTCTGCTCTTGCGGTACTGTCTGTTGGGATTGCTGGGAGGCGGACTCGACGGGTGGTGGCTGAGGTTTTGATGTACATGTACTTCTGATAGGTACGGGCGACAGGCTTGGGTGGGTGGGTAGGGAGGAGGGGCTCGTTGGGGGGGATGTTGGGAGATGGGGTGGGGGTGTTTTAGCTGTCTCGCACACTCATGGTGACTTACTCCTGTGGATGCACTACCTAGTAGCACGGACATTATTGGGGTGAATGCTGTACAGAGGTAGCTTATGTGCCGGGGTGATTATTGCAAGATGTCCTGATTTGGCTGGGGGGAGGACTATGGGGGACGGGGATTGACTGCATTGTGTTCTGTGACCTAATAAAGTTTGTTTAAAAAAAAAAAAAATAGATCAGAACCAGAAATGTTAACTCCAAGTGCCCCAATGAGAGAAACAGTGCGAATTATAAATATCGGAACCAGAATACCTAAGCTTGAGTAAAAACAATGATACCGGGGAAGTAGAAAGGAGATCAGAAGGAAGAACAGATGGAGAAAATTCAGTAGAATTAGCAAAAACAACCCTGGAATTAACTGAGAAAATAAGAGAAATGACCAAGAATCTAGAAGCAGTAACTGTTCCAGTAACAATAGGTCCAGTAATGCCCATTTTTGAAAAACAAAAGGACAGTGAGCATTGTTTGACAGTCCCTTACAGAAATAGTAACCCTGTAGAACAACCAAGAGTGAGACAGAATGAGAATCCATGGAGACAGACTATGAGTGTAATGGAACCGAATTTTACAAATAATCCATTTGTAGATCAGAATTGTGCAGAGAGACGTATGACAATGATTGAGACAGTGTCAGAAACACAAAATGATTTTGGATACGGAAGTGTAGAAAAACCAGTAGGACCATCAACAGACGAGTTAAGTGAATGGTTAAGAAGCTTGCAGAAGAACGACAAAGAATCCCAATCAATTGATGTGGCCAAGTTACGAATGGTAATGGAAGAGTTAATCGTAGGGACTATCCCGACAGAAAAATTGAAAACCTATCAGGACGAAGAATTGTTATTCCTATGTAAAAGTGCAACCTGGAGAGCAAAAAATTTGCATGAAAGGTTAGAAGAAGTAGCAAATGAAATGGGTATTGATATTGAAAAGGTAAAAGCCTTACAGAAACCTTATCGAGTAGAATTCACTGAAAAGGATATTGTAAACATGAACACCACAGGACGAATAGGTCAAATTAAGGACATAATCATTTTGCTGAGAAAATGGGGAGACGTGGATAAATGGAGAAGCAGGTGGTATAGAAAGCGCGATGATGCCTCAGATAAGACATTTACAGCCTTTCCTGTAAGAGAAAAGGAGAAGGTAGTGACTGAGTGCCCTATGAGAGAGATTCCAGGAGGAGGATATGTACATGTTCCATGGACGAGACAGGATATTTTGTCATTTACGAATGACTTCCCTTGACTACGCGAAAAGCCCGTCGAGTGGTACAGACAGGTGGACAGATTTGTAAAATTGTCTAAAGTACTATGGATTGATTTGAATAGTCTATTTGATATAATAGTACCAGCAGACCTATGGTCAGAGTGTAAGTTCATGATAAACTGGCCAACCAACGAATATCCAAGGGATCCTAAAACAGGAGCACCAGACCCCGAGGTGATGAAGAAGTATGAGCAGGTTATGGTATTTCTGAAAAATAAAGTGCCCCCCAAAGAAACAGACTGGGTAAAAATTGATCGAACACACCAGGAAAGTAAAGAGTCAGTACATGCATACTATGAGAGGCTAATACAAGCTTTTAAGCAGTTTAGCGGAGACAAGAATCTGAGTGAAAAGAATTTGAGCCACTTTGTATATAGATTTGTATATGGTCTACGACCAGAAATTGGTGATATGATTAAACAGCATACGGTAGATTGGCAAAACAAGAAAATAGATGAAGTATTGAGACATGCTAAATACTTCAGTGATGAAATCGAAGCAAAACAGCGAAAGTTAAAGGAGAAGGCAATGTGGGCACAGGTAAAGGTAGCGGAAAGACAGGAAGCACAATTGGTGGAACAAGCAGGGACCAAGCCAAAATTTAATAATGGGAAGTACAAAGGGAACATTGAAGAAGCTAAAAAGAAATTTCCGTGTCATAATTGCGGCAGGATAGGGCATTGGAAATCCGAGTGTAAGTTTCCTCCGAGTACTAACAATGAAAATCCATCATTGAACCCACAGCAAGTTGTTCCCCCACAGAATCAGGTGCCAAAGCCGCCTTTTCCACAGAGCAGAAACACACAGAAGTATAGTAGTGAATCGGGATTCTACAATGAAGAACAGGTAAATAAACTGCAGCGCGCTAGCGCTGTCTCGCAGTATTGGCTGCAACGCGATGAGAGTGACGCAGAAGAGAGCTTTTTACGGTGCCGAAGGGAGGAAGAAGAGTGCATACTTGGCGCAACTGTAGAAGTAGAACAGACAGGACCTTTTGTAGATGGGAGGGTTAATGATGAAAATATTACTTTCCTAGTAGATACTGGTGCTACTCGATCAACTGTTAGATCAGCTGATGTTAAGAATCTTCCTCTCTCGGATGAAACGATCCAAGTAGTTGGTGTGTCCAACAGGCAAATTAAGACCTATCTGATGGAACCAGTGAAAGTCAGTATAGGGAAATTTTCAGAAATGTACCGCTTTGTGGTGTGTGACACAAGTCCTGTGAATTTATTAGGTAGGGACCTGTTGTGCAAAATGAATTGCACTATATTTTGTACTCCGGATGGAATAGCTTTTGATACACCAGATGATGATGTATTGTATAAAATGACCCTAGCTAACAGAGAAAGTGAAGTCACTGAAACATATGCTGTATTCAACCCTGATGAATTACCAAAAGAACCGAGAAACTCTGTAAAGGCAGAGGTTTGGGATTTCACTGGAGAGGATGTAGGACTAATGAGAAATGTAGATCCAGTTAAAATAACTGTAAAAGAAGGAGTAACGTATCCAAATGTTCCACAGTACAGATTGACACCTGAAATAATTGAAGGTGTAACTCCTATAATAGAGAAAATGATTAGACAAGGAATCTTGAGAGAAATAATGAGTAGTCCATGTAATTCACCGATAATGGGACTGAAAAAGCCTAATGGGAAATTCAGGATAGTGCAAGATTTGAGAAAGGTGAACAAAATTGTGGTATCATGTTGTCCCATTGTACCAAATCCATCAGTGATTTTGTATCAGATTCCCCATGATGCAGAATGGGACACAGTAATTGATCTGTGTCATGCTTTCTTTTCCATCCCATTGCACCATGACAGTCAGCAAATTTTTGCATTTCGTTTTGGTGAGCGTATTTTGGCATGGTGCCGAATCCCGCAGGGGTATACAGAGAGCCCCTCAATATTCAATCAGTTGTTAAAGAGAACTTTGGAGAGTCTAGAAATGCCAGAAAATTCCTTACTGGTACAATATATTGACGACCTTTTGGTGGCGTCAAAGACACGTGAAGCTTGATACGATAGCCTTACTGAATCATTTGGCAGATGGAGGACTTAAAGTGTCACCTGCAAAACTACAGTTTTGTAAAAAAGGAAGTGCAGTATCTGGGACACAAAATTGAGAAAGGACTAAGGAAAATAACCATAGACAGAATCAGAATAATAAAAGGAATGAGAGCTCCCATGACCCAAAGAGAAGTAAGAATGTTTTTGGGAATGGTAGGGTATTGTCGTCAGTGGATAGGGAACTTTTCCTTGATCGCAAAGCCTTTGATGCGATTAACGAGAAGTGATGTAAAAGATCCCCTTGAATTAAGCAGAGAAGAATTGGCCGCATTTAGACAATTGAGAGATGGTTTGTGTGAAGCACCTGCATTAGGTATGCCCGACTATGAGAAAGAATTTGAGTTGTATTGCAGTGAGAGAAATGGATGTGCACTTTCTGTGTTGACCCAGAAACATGGAAAATTGAGAAGGCCAATTGCATATTTTTCATCAATGCTAGATCCAGTAGCTGTAGGTTTACCTGGATGTCTGAAAGCAGTGGCTGCAACATGTCGAAGTTTGGAGCAGAGTGAAGGAATTGTGATGGGTTATCCATTGAAAGTGTTTGTGCCCCATGATGTAGCAATTCTGTTGACAAGGAGTCGTACTCCGTAAATGACACACAGTAGGCTGACTAAGTATGAAAAGGTCATATTGGGTGCCACTAATGTGAGTCTTGCAAGATGTGTGAATGTGAATCCAGCAATATTGTTACCTGATGATGAGATTGTGGAAGTAAGAGATGAAGTTGATCATGATTGTCTGGATGTACTTGATTTTTGTACCAAACCACGACCAGACATAAAAGATGTACCTTTGCCAGAAAGTGATTTTGTGATGTTCGTTGATGGGTCATGTCTGAGAACAAATGAAGGAATGCTGAGTGCAGCGTATGCAGTATGCACAGTTGCAGCAGTAATTGAAGCCTCATATTTGAAAGGAGTGAAATCAGCCCAGGTAGCCGAACTTGTGGCTTTGACTAGAGCATGCAAGATTGGGAAGAGTGTGAGAGTGACTGTGATAACTGACAGCCAGTATGGCTTCGGAGTCGTCCATGACTTCGGCCAGCTATGGCTACAAAGAGGTTTCTTGACCTCGAGTGGAACTCCCATTAAGAATGCAGAAGTGGTTGGAAAGTTGCTTGAGGCGATACAGCTGCCTAAACAATTGGCTGTTGTAAAATGTGCTGCACATAGTCAAGGTGGTGATTATATTGCCACTGGGAACAGGTATGCCAATGACATGGCGAAGTATTGTGCACAAAATCAGAATTCGGTCAATCGGGCTAAGGAAAGAGAAATGTCTTCTTGCTCATTGATGTTCACTAACATTGTGGGAACTTGGGAAGAGGTAAAACAATTGCAGGATGAGGCAGGAGATGAGGAAATGAGACAGTGGGTAAACGCAGGATGTGCCCCAAGGGAAAAGGATCATGTGTGGGTCTATCGAGATGGAAGACCAGTTATGCCTGATAGCATGATGTCTACCATGGCACGGATGTATCATGGCCAGGGACATATTGGACGGGATGCTATGATCAGGTCATTTAAACAAACCTGGTACAATGCAAAATTCAGACTTGTGGCAGAAAGTCTTTGTCAGAGATGCTTAATATGTCAGCAGTACAATCCTGGCAGGAAAACAGTAGTGAGTTTGGGAACAATAGGTCGAGAAGGAGGGCCTTTCACCAGAATGCAGGTAGATGTCATTGAGATGCCTCCCTGTAACAGATTGAGGTATGTTTTGGTAGTGGTCTGCCTTTTTTCCAGGTGGGTGGAAGCATTCCCAACAAGAAGAAATGATGGGTTGACAGTAGCCAAGCTACTGTTGAGAGAATTCATCCCCAGGTTCGGGTTCCCAGTGACAATTCAGTCAGACCGTGGAGGACATTTCCAAAATGAGATTGTAGGATTAAATTGTGAAGCATTGAATGTACAACAAAAACTACATTGTGCCTACCGACCAGAGGCTTCTGGTGTGGTTGAACAGATGAATGGTACTATAAAAAACAGAATAGGGAAAATGTGTTTGGCCACAGGTATGAAATGGCCTGATGTCTTGCCTCTAGTACTCATGACAATTAGGGCCATTCCAGACAGAACCACAGGATTGAGTCCTCATGAAATAATCATGGGACGAGCAATGAGACATGTGTTTATACCAGTCAACAAGCTGATGACAATTTCTGATGACATGGTGTTGGAATACTGTAAAGGCATGGCTGACGCAGTTCTTTCTGTGTTTCATCAGGTTGGACCAGATGCCACCACACTTGAAAAGAAGCAAGCCCATGATTTGAGCCCAGGTGATTGGGTAAGGATAAAAGTCCACAGAAGAAGAAACTGTCTGGTTCCAAGGTGGGGAAAACCACGACAAGTCATTTTAACCACGACCACAGCTGTGAAGTGTGCTGGACTGAAAAACTGGATCCATGCCAGTCATACCTTGAGAATTCCAAATCCAGTGGACAGCACAGGAAAAGAATACTTTGATGAATCAGAATCAAGCACTGAATCAGATGACGAAGGGTCAAAGACACGAGGAAACTCTGAAAGGGGGGAAACAGAACAAAGATCAGCTTTAGTCCCCAGAAGTGTTGCTCTGAGAAGAAGATTGTAGATTTCCGAATCTAGTGATTCTGGAAACGAGCAAGAAGCGCAAGGTTCCAAGAAGGAACACAGGAAGAAAAAGGGAAAGAGTACTGAAGATGCAACAAAAGAAATACGTGAAAAGGAATTACCAGATGAGAGACTGAGAGAAATTCCACCTGAAGTAACCAATCTAAGTGAACAAGGGACAGGTACAGAGAGAGAGGGACAGATTGCGGAAGAACCCCGAGGAGGCGTAGGGAACTGCAACATCCAGTTAGGTGAAGGGACAAGTAGTCAGCAGGAAGATTGCATGCCGGAGACCCGAGGAGGGACAGAAGTAGGGAAAACAAAGCAAGTGGTGGAAGAAGAAGTCGCTGAAAAGACAAAGCAAGTTGAGACAGAGTCTGAAGAGAGTGAAAGTGAAATACCCGAAAGTCGAGTTCTAAGAAAGAGAGCTTGGAGGAATGAGAAGAATGACAAAGGAGGTAAAGTAGAAAGAGTTGCAAGAGATGATGTTTGGCCCAATAAAATAAGAAAATTGAGATACAGACTGACACAAGTAAATTCACCGAGAGCTGAACAGGTGAATGAAGTGACAGGTCAAGAGAAATCAAAAGAAGACGAATTAACTGAAGACAAAGAGAGTAAAAGAACAAGGAAACCTAACCAGAAGTATAAGTCACCAGAATGGACGTACGTGGCTCTGCCTGAACAGGGAGAAGAGACAGATAGTCAAGGTAATCCAGAGGAGACTGTACTGAAAGTGGTTGAGGATGAAATAGAATCGGAAATCCTGAGAGTTCTCTTGTCCGACATTGGAGAAGAAGAAACGGAAGTTCAGAAAAATCCATATTTGGAAGACGAGAAGAGAGTGAAGAACGATGAGATGCCAAACTGAATAAGTTAAGAAAACTATTGATGAAGAAAACAAGATATTGAATTAAAAATAGTGACTGGTAGAACCAAATAGGTGTTAGAACCTTAGGTTAGAAAAACTAGTTGTGAAGTAAAAGAGGCTAAGTCAAAAGACACGGTCCATTTTAACAAGATGGCTAACATAGAAAGTAGTAAAGGTAGATGTACATTCATGAAAAGATGGTGTAAAATGTGTTGTTGTTGTACAGGATTATTAATGCTGTTATGGAGCATCCTTGCTCTTGTCATTTCTTTTAAGGCTACTATAGACACTTTAGAAGGACATATTGAGAATAACACTAATATAGGGAAGATTCCAAAAGTAGTTCCAACTAGAATAGATAAAACTTATTTGCATAAAGACAGGTCAATAACAGATTTTTCTAATAATGTGTTTTCAAAATTATTGTATGAATATGTAAAGACAATGGACGTACGGGACTGCCACGTATGTATGCAGTTACCTGCATCTGTTTCTGAGGGAGTGACATATCATCACCTTCCAGCAACGTATGGAATAACATGTAGTGTAATAGCTAGTTTGTTTTATGATACAGGGAAATTAGAATATTATTTTTCAGAGATAACATTTTTGCGCAAGAACCTTCTTATAACAAATTGAACAAAGTAAAACCTGCTAAGGTATTAGGTGAATTCTTTTTAGAAACAAATGAACTAACATTAGAGTATATTTTTAGAAACAATTTAACATGTAGTTTGAAGAAGGAGGAAAAGACATTCCTAGACATGGTTGAGGAAAGGAGATTGAAAATGCAAAAGAAAGCAGCAGAGGGGAAAGTGGAGAAAACAATTTGGGATATAGAGAAAGAAAAACATTTGAAATGAGAAGCTAGTCCAACTATATCTTTAGATTGGCCTCAGAAAGGGAAGTTTTGTATTCGAAGGAATCAAACAGCGTATGATAATTATTTTCTAGGTAATAGTGAGTGCCATGATACATATCGATTCATGGGTGGATGGGGATTCAAAGGTGGAAGAGATCCAGTCTTTCCTGGACTATATTTTATTTGTGGGAACAGGACATATTATCATTTGCCAGACCATTCGTATGGCACATGTTATGTAGGCCTAGTCTTTCCAAAAATCTTTCATATGGATAGAGGAGAAGATGGTGTACATAGCTTAAGTAATCATTTAGCTAGGACCAAGAGAGAATCTTGGGCAGAAATCGTAGGTGATATTTTTCAGGCATTGATACCAGCAGTGGGAATAACTCTGATTGCAAACAAAATTAGAAAATTGTCAACAGTAGTGGATCGCTTGTCAACAAGCACCGCTGGAGGATTTTTATTGGTTAATACTGAAATGGTTGCCATGCGTGCTATGGTAATGCAAAATCGACTTGCCCTTGATATTTTATTGGCAAAAGAGGGTGGATTCTGTGGAATGCTGAAAGTGCAACATTGTTGTACTTACATTCCTGACGAAAGCAAAGAATTGTGCAGAGAGACGTATGACAATGATTGAGACAGTGTCAGAAACAGAAAATGATTTTGGATACGGAAGTGTAGAAAAACCAGTAGGACCATCAACAGACGAGTTAAGTGAATGGTTAAGAAGCTTGCAGAAGAAAGACAAAGAATCCCAATCAATTGATGTGGCCAAGTTACGAATGGTATTGGAAGAGTTAATCGTAGGGACTATCCCGACAGAAAAATGGAAAACCTATCAGGACGAAGAATTGTTATTCCTATGTAAAAGTGCAACCTGGAGAGCAAAAAATTTGCATGAAAGGTTAGAAGAAGTAGCAAATGAAATGGGTATTGATATTGAAAAGGTAAAAGCCTTACAGAAACCTTATCGAGTAGAATTCACTGAAAAGGATATTGTAAACATGAACACCACAGGACGAATAGGTCAAATTAAGGACATAATCATTTTGCTGAGAAAATGGGGAGACGTGGATAAATGGAGAAGCAGGTGGTATAGAAAGCGCGATGATGCCTCAGATAAGACATTTACAGCCTTTCCTGTAAGAGAAAAGGAGAAGGTAGTGACTGAGTGCCCTATGAGAGAGATTCCAGGAGGAGGATATGTACATGTTCCATGGACGAGACAGGATATTTTGTCATTTACGAATGACTTCCCTTGACTACGCGAAAAGCCCGTCGAGTGGTACAGACAGGTGGACAGATTTGTAAAATTGTCTAAAGTACTATGGATTGATTTGAATAGTCTATTTGATATAATAGTACCAGCAGACCTATGGTCAGAGTGTAAGTTCATGATAAACTGGCCAACCAACGAATATCCAAGGGATCCTAAAACAGGAGCACCAGACCCCGAGGTGATGAAGAAGTATGAGCAGGTTATGGTATTTCTGAAAAATAAAGTGCCCCCCAAAGAAACAGACTGGGTAAAAATTGATCGAACACACCAGGAAAGTAAAGAGTCAGTACATGCATACTATGAGAGGCTAATACAAGCTTTTAAGCAGTTTAGCGGAGACAAGAATCTGAGTGAAAAGAATTTGAGCCACTTTGTATATAGATTTGTATATGGTCTACGACCAGAAATTGGTGATATGATTAAACAGCATACGGTAGATTGGCAAAACAAGAAAATACATGAAGTATTGAGACATGCTAAATACTTCAGTGATGAAATCGAAGCAAAACAGCGAAAGTTAAAGGAGAAGGCAATGTGGGCACAGGTAAAGGTAGCGGAAAGACAGGAAGCACAATTGGTGGAACAAGCAGTAAGCAGTGACCAAGCCAAAATTTAATAATGGGAAGTACAAAGGGAACATTGAAGAAGCTAAAAAGAAATTTCCGTGTCATAATTGCGGCAGGATAGGGCATTGGAAATCCGAGTGTAAGTTTCCTCCGAGTACTAACAATGAAAATCCATCATTGAACCCACAGCAAGTTGTTCCCCCACAGAATCAGGTGCCAAAGCCGCCTTTTCCACAGAGCAGAAACACACAGAAGTATAGTAGTGAATCGGGATTCTACAATGAAGAACAGGTAAATAAACTGCAGCGCGCTAGCGCTGTCTCGCAGTATTGGCTGCAACGCGATGAGAGTGACGCAGAAGAGAGCTTTTGACGGTGCCGAAGGGAGGAAGAAGAGTGCGTACTTGGCGCAACTGTAGAAGTAGAACAGACAGGACCTTTTGTAGATGGGAGGGTTAATGATGAAAATATTACTTTCCTAGTAGATACTGGTGCTACTTGATCAACTGTTAGATCAGCTGATGTTAAGAATCTTCCTCTCTCGGATGAAACGATCCAAGTAGTTGGTGTGTCCAACAGGCAAATTAAGACCTATCTTATGGAACCAGTAAAAGTCAGTATAGGGAAATTTTCAGAAATGCACCGCTTTGTGGTGTGTGACACAAGTCCTGTGAATTTATTAGGTAGGGACCTGTTGTGCAAAATGAATTGCACTATATTTTGTACTCCGGATGGAATAGCTTATGATACACCAGATGATGATGTATTGTATAAAATGACCCTAGCTAACAGAGAAAGTGAAGTCACTGAAACATATGCTGTATTCAACCCTGATGAATTACCAAAAGAACCGAGAAACTCTGTAAAGGCAGAGGTTTGGGATTTCACTGGAGAGGATGTAGGACTAATGAGAAATGTAGATCCAGTTAAAATAACTGTAAAAGAAGGAGTAACGTATCCAAATGTTCCACAGTACAGATTGACACCTGAAATAATTGAAGGTGTAACTCCTATAATAGAGAAAATGATTAGACAAGGAATCTTGAGAGAAATAATGAGTAGTCCATGTAATTCACCGATAATGGGACTGAAAAAGCCTAATGGGAAATTCAGGATAGTGCAAGATTTGAGAAAGGTGAACAAAATTGTGGTATCATGTTGTCCCATTGTACCAAATCCATCAGTGATTTTGTATCAGATTCCCCATGATGCAGAATGGGACACAGTAATTGATCTGTGTCATGCTTTCTTTTCCATCCCATTGCACCATGACAGTCAGCAAATTTTTGCATTTCGTTTTGGTGAGCGTATTTTGGCATGGTGCCGAATCCCGCAGGGGTATACAGAGAGCCCCTCAATATTCAATCAGTTGTTAAAGAGAACTTTGGAGAGTCTAGAAATGCCAGAAAATTCCTTACTGGTACAATATATTGACGACCTTTTGGTGGCGTCAAAGACACGTGAAGCTTGATACGATAGCCTTACTGAATCATTTGGCAGATGGAGGACTTAAAGTGTCACCTGCAAAACTACAGTTTTGTAAAAAAGGAAGTGCAGTATCTGGGACACAAAATTGAGAAAGGACTAAGGAAAATAACCATAGACAGAATCAGAATAATAAAAGGAATGAGAGCTCCCATGACCCAAAGAGAAGTAAGAATGTTTTTGGGAATGGTAGGGTATTGTCGTCAGTTGATAGGGAACTTTTCCTTGATCGCAAAGCCTTTGATGCGATTAACGAGAAGTGATGTAAAAGATCCCCTTGAATTAAGCAGAGAAGAATTGGCCGCATTTAGACAATTGAGGGATGGTTTGTGTGAAGCATCTGCATTAGGTATGCCCGACTATGAGAAAGAATTTGAGTTGTATTGCAGTGAGAGAAATGGATGTGCACTTTCTGTGTTGACCCAGAAACATGGAAAATTGAGAAGGCCAATTGCATATTTTTCATCAATGCTAGATCCAGTAGCTGTAGGTTTACCTGGATGTCTGAAAGCAGTGGCTGCAACATGTCGAAGTTTGGAGCAGAGTGAAGGAATTGTGATGGGTTATCCATTGAAAGTGTTTGTGCCCCATGATGTAGCAATTCTGTTGACAAGGAGTCGTACTCCGTAAATGACACACAGTAGGCTGACTAAGTATGAAAAGGTCATATTGGGTGCCACTAATGTGAGTCTTGCAAGATGTGTGAATGTGAATCCAGCAATATTGTTACCTGATGATGAGATTGTGGAAGTAAGAGATGAAGTTGATCATGATTGTCTGGATGTACTTGATTTTTGTACCAAACCACGACCAGACATAAAAGATGTACCTTTGCCAGAAAGTGATTTTGTGATGTTCGTTGATGGGTCATGTCTGAGAACAAATGAAGGAATGCTGAGTGCAGCGTATGCAGTATGCACAGTTGCAGCAGTAATTGAAGCCTCATATTTGAAAGGAGTGAAATCAGCCCAGGTAGCCGAACTTGTGGCTTTGACTAGAGCATGCAAGATTGGGAAGAGTGTGAGAGTGACTGTGATAACTGACAGCCAGTATGGCTTCGGAGTCGTCCATGACTTCGGCCAGCTATGGCTACAAAGAGGTTTCTTGACCTCGAGTGGAACTCCCATTAAGAATGCAGAAGTGGTTGGAAAGTTGCTTGAGGCGATACAGCTGCCTAAACAATTGGCTGTTGTAAAATGTGCTGCACATAGTCAAGGTGGTGATTATATTGCCACTGGGAACAGGTATGCCAATGACATGGCGAAGTATTGTGCACAAAATCAGAATTCGGTCAATCGGGCTAAGGAAAGAGAAATGTCTTCTTGCTCATTGATGTTCACTAACATTGTGGGAACTTGGGAAGAGGTAAAACAATTGCAGGATGAGGCAGGAGATGAGGAAATGAGACAGTGGGTAAACGCAGGATGTGCCCCAAGGGAAAAGGATCATGTGTGGGTCTATCGAGATGGAAGACCAGTTATGCCTGATAGCATGATGTCTACCATGGCACGGATGTATCATGGCCAGGGACATATTGGACGGGATGCTATGATCAGGTCATTTAAACAAACCTGGTACAATGCAAAATTCAGACTTGTGGCAGAAAGTCTTTGTCAGAGATGCTTAATATGTCAGCAGTACAATCCTGGCAGGAAGACAGTAGTGAGTTTGGGAACAATAGGTCGAGAAGGAGGGCCTTTCACCAGAATGCAGGTAGATGTCATTGAGATGCCTCCCTGTAACAGATTGAGGTATGTTTTGGTAGTGGTCTGCCTATTTTCCAGGTGGGTGGAAGCATTCCCAACAAGAAGAAATGATGGGTTGACAGTAGCCAAGCTACTGTTGAGAGAATTCATCCCCAGGTTCGGGTTCCCAGTGACAATTCAGTCAGACCGTGGAGGACATTTCCAAAATGAGATTGTAGGATTCATTTGTGAAGCATTGAATGTACAACAAAAACTACATTGTGCCTACCGACCAGAGGCTTCTGGTGTGGTTGAACAGATGAATGGTACTATAAAAAACAAAATAGGGAAAATGTGTTTGGCCACAGGTATGAAATGGCCTGATGTCTTGCCTCTAGTACTCATGACAATTAGGGCCATTCCAGACAGAACCACAGGATTGAGTCCTCATGAAATAATCATGGGACGAGCAATGAGACATGTGTTTATACCAGTCAACAAGCTGATGACAATTTCTGATGACATGGTGTTGGAATACTGTAAAGGCCTGGCTGACGCAGTTCTTTCTGTGTTTCATCAGGTTGGACCAGATGCCACCACACTTGAAAAGAAGCAAGCCCATGATTTGAGCCCAGGTGATTGGGTAAGGATAAAAGTCCACAGAAGAAGAAACTGTCTGGTTCCAAGGTGGGGAAAACCACGACAAGTCATTTTAACCACGACCACAGCTGTGAAGTGTGCTGGACTGAAAAACTGGATCCATGCCAGTCATACCTTGAGAATTCCAAATCCAGTGGACAGCACAGGAAAAGAATACTTTGATGAATCAGAATCAAGCACTGAATCAGATGACGAAGGGTCAAAGACACGAGGAAACTCTGAAAGGGGGGAAACAGAACAAAGATCAGCTTTAGTCCCCAGAAGTGTTGCTCTGAGAAGAAGATTGCAGATTTCCGAATCTAGTGATTCTGGAAACGAGCAAGAAGCGCAAGGTTCCAAGAAGGAACACAGGAAGAAAAAGGGAAAGAGTACTGAAGATGCAACAAAAGAAATACGTGAAAAAGAAGTACCAGATGAGAGACTGAGAGAAATTCCACCTGAAGTAACCAATCTAAGTGAACAAGGGACAGGTACAGAGAGAGAGGGACAGATTGCGGAAGAACCCCGAGGAGGCGTAGGGAACTGCAACATCCAGTTAGGTGAAGGGACAAGTAGTCAGCAGGAAGATTGCATGCCGGAGACCCGAGGAGGGACAGAAGTAGGGAAAACAAAGCAAGTGGTGGAAGAAGAAGTCGCTGAAAAGACAAAGCAAGTTGAGACAGAGTCTGAAGAGAGTGAAAGTGAAATACCCGAAAGTCGAGTTCTAAGAAAGAGAGCTTGGAGGAATGAGAAGAATGACAAAGGAAGTAAAGTAGAAAGAGTTGCAAGAGATGATGTTTGGCCCAATAAAATAAGAAAATTGAGATACAGACTGACACAAGTAAATTCACCGAGAGCTGAACAGGTAAATGAAGTGACAGGTCAAGAGAAATCAAAAGAAGACGAATTAACTGAAGACAAAGAGAGTAAAAGAACAAGGAAACCTAACCAGAAGTATAAGTCACCAGAATGGACGTACGTGGCTCTGCCTGAACAGGGAGAAGAGACAGATAGTCAAGGAAATCCAGAGGAGACTGTACTGAAAGTGGTTGAGGATGAAATAGAATCGGAAATCCTGAGAGTTCTCTTGTCCGACATTGGAGAAGAAGAAACGGAAGTTCAGAAAAATCCATATTTGGAAGACGAGAAGAGAGTGAAGAACGATGAGATGCCAAACTGAATAAGTTAAGAAAACTATTGATGAAGAAAACAAGATATTGAATTAAAAATAGTGACTGGTAGAACCAAATAGGTGTTAGAACCTTAGGTTAGAAAAACTAGTTGTGAAGTAAAAGAGGCTAAGTCAAAAGACACGGTCCATTTTAACAAGATGGCTAACATAGAAAGTAGTAAAGGTAGATGTACATTCATGAAAAGATGGTGTAAAATGTGTTGTTGTTGTACAGGATTATTAATGCTGTTATGGAGCATCCTTGCTCTTGTCATTTCTTTTAAGGCTACTATAGACACTTTAGAAGGACATATTGAGAATAACACTAATATAGGGAAGATTCCAAAAGTAGTTCCAACTAGAATAGATAAAACTTATTTGCATAAAGACAGGTCAATAACAGATTTTTCTAATAATGTGTTTTCAAAATTATTGTATGAATATGTAAAGACAATGGACGTACGGGACTGCCACGTATGTATGCAGTTACCTGCATCTGTTTCTGAGGGAGTGACATATCATCACCTTCCAGCAACGTATGGAATAACATGTAGTGTAATAGCTAGTTTGTTTTATGAGACAGGGAAATTAGAATATTATTTTTCAGATATAGATAACATTTTTGCGCAAGAACCTTCTTATAACAAATTGAACAAAGTAAAACCTGCTAAGGTATTAGGTGAATTCTTTTTAGAAACAAATGAACTAACATTAGAGTATATTTTTAGAAACAATTTAACATGTAGTTTGAAGAAGGAGGAAAAGACATTCCTAGACATAGTTGAGGAAAGGAGATTGAAAATGCAAAAGAAAGCAGCAGAGGGGAAAGTGGAGAAAACAATTTGGGATATAGAGAAAGAAAAACATTTGAAATGAGAAGCTAGTCCAACTATAGCTTTAGATTGGCCTCAGAAAGGGAAGTTTTGTATTCGAAGGAATCAAACAGCGTATGATAATTATTTTCTAGGTAATAGTGAGTGCCATGATACATATCGATTCATGGGTGGATGGGGATTCAAAGGTGGAAGAGATCCAGTCTTTCCTGGACTATATTTTATTTGTGGGAACAGGACATATTATCATTTGCCAGACCATTCGTATGGCACATGTTATGTAGGCCTAGTCTTTCCAAAAATCTTTCATATGGATAGAGGAGAAGATGGTGTACATAGCTTAAGTAATCATTTAGCTAGGACCAAGAGAGAATCTTGGGCAGAAATCGTAGGTGATATTTTTCAGGCATTGATACCAGCAGTGGGAATAACTCTGATTGCAAACAAAATTAGAAAATTGTCAACAGTAGTGGATCGCTTGTCAACAAGCACCGCTGGAGGATTTTTATTGGTTAATACTGAAATGGTTGCCATGCGTGCTATGGTAATGCAAAATCGACTTGCCCTTGATATTTTATTGGCAAAAGAGGGTGGATTCTGTGGAATGCTGAAAGTGCAACATTGTTGTACTTACATTCCTGACGAAAGCAAAGATTTGAAAACTTATATTAAGAATATTACTGAATTGCATGATGAACTTGCACCACTGGAGGTTGAAAGTGTTTGGGATAGAATTGGTAAGAAAATAGCTGCTATTAAGAATTTCTTAGTAAAAATAGGTAGTACTCTAATAGGTAAAATATTGTTTCCATTAACATGTGTAATGTGCATAGTTTTAATGATAAGATTATGTTGTATCTGCTGTAGAAATAAGAAAAACAAGAAAAGAATAAAAAGTGAAAATACAAAAAGAAAAGATAAGAAACAAGATAGAGATTTGGAAGAGATAACATTAGAAGAATGGCAGGAGAGTATGTATAAAACTGCAAAAAGAGAAGAAAGGGGTGAAACTGAATTATGATTAAGAGCAAGAAAACATTTTAAAGATTCCGTAAAGACAGAACAAAATTTTGGGTGGTGTGGTGATAAAATCACCAAAGGGGGGATTGCTGGAGCGGGTTATACAAAATGTTGTATACCCACCCCATTTTGCATGTCGTTTTATTAATTAGATTAATTCATTCATTATAATCGAACTAATGGTTTGGAGTGATGTGGAAAATATTTACCAACCTTACTAATATATGAATTACACGTGGGATTTGCATTTGCATAGCCTAATTAATTACGTGAACTAAATTCCGTACGCATACTAATGATAGATAAATAGAATGTAGCATGATATATGTTGCTTTAGTGATGTAATTGTGATTCGTGCTTTTTTTTGTAAGTATAACCCGCAATGAGTATTGCTTTTGCTAGATAATTACACACACATATGGGTATTAGCGAGGGAATAACATTTAATTACTAATTTCTATGTATTAATTACGTTTTTGTGTCTTTTTGCTTAAGTTGTCCATTACGGCCTGCCTAAAGATCGCTGACTTTGGTGCCTAACCCGACTGCCAACGCTGAACAAGGCTTGGGTGAAGTGCGCATGCGTCGCCGCTAGCAACAGTGGCCTCTACGCGACCCTAACTCAACTGTGCCCCTCAAGGACGCTCTGGGCTGCCAGCCAGATGCCCGAAAGAAACAATAAAAGATGCTTTTTGGCCAGGAAAATATGAACTACATCTAAACTAAAGAGACATTTAGCGCATGGGAACCCTGTTGAACAAATTTAACGGACCAATCAGAGACATTCTAAAATACTATTTGATTCTTTTGGAATGTGATTTTTACTATAAATTATGGTAGAATAGAGAGGTGATGGAAGAATTCGACATCGCGCGCTTTTCGATTTCCTGATGATATGCTGACGGAGAGGACGGTGACACTGCAGGACAGCTGTTTGCCCAAATCTCTGATGGACAGAATCAATGCCCAAATTCCTGATGAATTTAACCTGCTAGATTGATGGGCATAGATTTGCGAGACTGCCAGATTTGACATAGAGGACGACTTTAACCAGAATAGGTAAATATGAATGGCAACTTGATCAAAAGAATGATTTAATCTGCAATTTTAATATAAATTTGGATTTGAACATCTACAGAAATGAGTCGGGTTGTTTATTCATTGAAATGTGTTAATGAAAAGGTTAATTAGAGAATTAGGGTTTCACTAAAACCTCCAACTAACAGATCAGTCCCGGTTTTGAAGGAGGATAATACCAAATGTGGAATATAGGGCCTAATGAGTACCAGAAGGGTTTGTAGGCGTGTTGCTCATTAGGGTAAAGAGGTATCTTCCTCCCTCATTATCCAGCGCTCAGAAAGATAGAATCCCCCTCCCGCACGGACTAATGGTAAGTGTGCGTTGGTGTTATGGGCCCCACCAGCGAATGTATAGATAGTGTATGTGTGTGTGTGTGATCCTTTGGTCCGTGGCAGTAGGGAGGGATTTCGCATTCTGCGCTGTAACAATGTTAGATGGATTTTTATGTCCTGGGTTAATACAATGTATCTTGCTATAATCCCTCAATATGTTTTTATTATTTATACCGTTTAAATGTTAATTGTCCTTACTTTTTAATAGGCAAGAAAGGTCAGTACTGAAAATATGAATTTCAATACTTGTGCAATGGTCTAGCGACACCTTTGGAATGTCTATTGTCATGCTGTGTAAATTGTATTGTATATCTTTTATGGTTTTTTAAACCGAAATAAAGATTAAAGTGATTGATTGATTGAGTCCAGCAGTTCTTCATCAGAAGGGTCAGAGGGTAGCAGGCAGCAGGGCAGCACAGCAGAAAAGCTGTTTTTCCAGAGCAGCAGTTCAGCAAAGTGACAGTCCTTGGACCAGCACAGCAGTGTGTCTTCCTGATAGAGTTTCTTTACAGGTCCAGAAGTGTCTGATATGGTGGGGTCAGAGACCCAGTACTTATACTCAGTCGTGCCTTTGAAGTGGAGGTGAATTCAAAGAAGTGTCTTTGAAGTGCACAGAGGTCCTTTCTTCGTAACCCTGGCTCTAGACTCACTACAGGGGGATAATCAACCCTTTGTGTCAGGACAGGACGCTGCCTGTTCAGGTGTGTCAGCTCCTCCCTCTCATGCTGCCCAGGAGGAGCCATCAGCATGCAGATGGGCACTCAGACACATCTAACCTTTCTTAGTGTGTGGCTGTCCAGAGGGAATGCACACATTCCAGCTGTCACCCAACCCAGACATGTATTGGAGACAGGCTGCAGGCACACAGAGCTGTAAGAGGAAAGAAATGCCTACTTTCTAAAAGTGGCATTTCTAAAATAGTAATGTTAAATCCAACGTTACCAGTAAAGAAGATTTATCATTACCATTCCAATGATATAAAACATGACAGAGCCACTCCTTCTCAATTGAGAATTACAGCATAAAAGTGTAATAAGGAATTCACAATGTTGATCTATGAGAGGAGTAGGCCTCACTGTAGTGAAAAACACATTTAAATGATTTTTACTACCAGGAAATGCAAAGCTTGAAGGTACATGTCCTATCTTTTACTTACAGGGCAACCTACCCTATGAGCTACCTAGGGCCTACCTTGGGGGTGACTTATGTATAATAAAAGGGGAATTTAAGGCTTGGCAAGGGATTTTAAATCCCAAATCAACATGGCAGCAGAACTTGACACACAGGCTCTGCCATGGCAGGCCTGAGACATATTTAAAGGTCTACTGAGGAGGTCCTCTTGCCAACTCCCCCTGCAACAGTTCTCCTGTCCTGTTTCCTGCAGTCCGTTATCCTCTGCTACCTGTCTACCTGCTGACCTCTGTTTCTGCCCCCTCTGCTTATTTCTTGCTCTGTTTTGTCTTTTTCTGCTAGTTTTTATGCCCAATGTTTTGCCTTTTCTGCTCGCTTATTTTTCTGCCCTCTGTTTTGGCTTTTTCTGCTTGTTTACTCCCTCTTCGACAGTGACCTTACAGCCCAGCACCCAGATACCCCCAGGGATGAGAGTGCCACAATTGCTGATTGATTGGGATATTAACGTTTGTGGGTGGCACAATCAATGCTGCAGCTGCAAGCCCACTGGTAGCATTTAATTTAGATGCCCTGGGCACCGGTAGTACACTCTACTAGGGACTTACAGATGAATCAAATATCCCAATTGTAGATATACCAATGTAATCATGTTTAGGGGAGAAGCACATACACTTTAGAATTGGTCAGCAGTGGTAAAATGCTCAGAGTCCTACAAAGGCTAACAAAAAGGATCTGCAAAAAGAGGAGGCAAGCAGGCAAAAGATTTTGGGGAAGACCACCCCAAGGATGACAGGTCTAACAGTATCCCTCTACAAACATCATCAAGGGTATCTGCACAGCTCATAAAGCAAGAATACCTTGCAACAATTGTCCTGAAACTTAAGAGAGGACTGTAAGGAAGTTTGTCTTGAGAAAATTAGTGTTCATCTCTACGGAGTTGAGAAGGAAGGGCTGTTTTGCAATGTCTAGGTCTGGCTTTTTTTAGTGTAATGTGCCAGACATGGTTAATCAGTCTCTCCATGGTGGCTGATTATGTGAGTTCTAGGACATTCACAATGTAAATTAGAAATTAGGTTTCTGGTTGGCAGAGTTATGCGCCCTGTCCAAGCAGGAACCACAATCCTAGTCAGGGTTAGTCACCCTAAATAATCCTGTACTCATCTTCTGGTAGCTTGGCACAGAGCAGTCAGGCTTAACCTAAGAGGCAATGTGTAAAGTATTTGTGCCACACTTCAAACAGTAACACAGTGAAAACACCACAAAAAGACTCCATACCAGGCTAGAAAAATGGTCCAGGGCAAAGTCGAAAGCTCAGGTTGACCACAATGGAACGCAGGCCGGATACAGAGACCCACTTAGGCCTGCGGAACCAAAGTATCTTGATTTGGGCTTGCGTCAATGTCAAAGAAGCTGCGAGGTGCAGTAGAAACAATGATGGTGATCCTTTAGTTCCGAGTGCGAAGCGTCAGTTCTGAAGGTGATATACAACTACTGTTCCTGCAGCAGGCGATGCACTGGTTTAGAGTGCGATGCACAAGCTTAATTTCACACTTCGACGAGGATGCGCCGGTTCTGATCTATGCAAAGGTGATGATGTGCCAGTTCCGAACCACACAAAGACGAAGGCGCACTGGTTCTGATGAGGATGCGTGGGATCTGGTTGTAGAAGCATCTTAGGCCTCACTTCCAAGTGTCCCGGACTAGGGTGGCACCCATTCACAGGGGAGATTTACAGCATGTAGAGACCAGATGCAGACAACAGGGGGATATGTAGCCCTTTGTCTCTGGACAGGGCACAGACTATTCAGGTGTATACGCATTACCTCCTCCCTCTCATCCTGCCCAGAATGGTCCATTAGGATGTTGATGGCCCATCAGTCACACTTAAGCCTCCTTTTTGGGTGGCTGTCTAAATGGAATGCACAAAGCCCAGATGTCACCTACCCCAGACGTGTATTCAAAGTCAGACCGAAGGCACAGAATGGTTAAAGTAAGAAAATGTCAGCTTTATAAAAATGGAACTCTCAGACTTAGAACTTAAAATACAACTTCACAATAAGTTGTGATTTTAAATTGTGAAACCAGAGAAACCAAACTTGAAAAGTCTATCTTTAACCAATTGAAAATTACACTTATAAAGTGCAATAAGGTAATCTAAATGTTAACCTATGGGAGAGATAAGCCTTGCAGTAGTGAAAAACAAATGTAATAGTGTTTCACTAGCAGGACATCTAAAACTTAAAAGTTCATGTCCAACTTTTTAAATACACTGCATCCTGCCCTTGGGGCTGTCCAGGGTCTATCTTAGGGGTGACCTATGTGTATTAAAAAGGGAGGCTTTGGACTGGAAAGCAGATTCACTTGCAAGATTGATATGGCAGTTTAAAGTGGGTGGCACAATCAGTGCTACAGGCCCACTAGTAGCATTTGATTTGCAGGACCTGGGCATGTATAGTGTACTTTACTAGGGACTTGTAAGTAAATCAAAAATGCCAATTGTGGATAAGCCAATGTTGCCATGTTAAGTAGAGTGCACATGCACTTGAGTACTGGTTAGCCATGGAAAAGTCCCCGGAGTCCAAAAGGAGCCAAAAGTGCAGTCAGCAAAACAGGAGGTCAGAAGGCAAAAAGTCAGGGGAACCCAATCCAAAGGTGCCAGGTCTACCAACATTGAATGTGAAAAGGTTGAATAATTAATAATTTTTGTGCTTGACTAAAACACATGGCTTGATGAATCTGGAGTAAAGCAAAGTACTGCAAATCTCTGCTTTGCATTACTCTACTCAGGGTGGCATTCCATGGGTGGAGCATGGGGGGGGGGTTCCCATGTGTCCACCCATGGATTTTGGTGCATTCCTAGATTTACCACTAGTGGCAGACCTAGGGATGCATCCAAATACTACTTCTCCCCAGCGGAGGCGTAACAAGGAGAAACCTTTATTTCTCTTTGTTTTTTCCTCGTTCTTTTTGTGCTGCATTCTGCAGCACACATAGAAAGAGGAAATCTCCCTCAGAATTGTTTTTGTGCAGGAAGGTGTCCCTTCAGTAAAAAATATATTTCAACAAGTTCTGAAGTAAGTCCAGCCACATAATTTTATTTTAAGAAAACCTCAACGTGTTTCAGCCCTTACCTCACGGCCTTGTTCACGTCTATTTACATTCTGTGAAAAAGAAACAAAGGTTACAGGGACATTATAGTTAGGAAATCAAATTTTAAAAAAACACTGAAAAACCAAAGGTTAGAGGGACGTTATAGTTAAGTTCAGATTTCACTCGAAAAAAAGCAGTGAAATTCACCAGTTGTACTTACCTTAGCAAACTATAACTTACACCCCCGCAATGCACTGCTTATAACCTCACATATTACATCACTTGTGACATGGTCAAAACCTCCTGTGACCACACCTGGTTCAGTGCAACATGTGCTGAGCAGCAGCCCGGACCTTCTCACTCCTACTGCCTGATGTCACACCCTTGTCAGCCCCACCTTTAAAGGTATATGTCCCACCTGCACCTACGTCACCACACAAGCCCAGTATAATCCATACATAGCCTAGCGATCATGCACCCGCACCTACACAAACTACCTGTGCCCCAGAAGTGAATCTGCAGGCTGCGTCAAGAAATGAGGCAGGAGTTCTCCTGAACACACCAAGGACTACATAGAATCTGTCTAGAGACCCGACTGCCTGTAGATAGAAGCAGATCTACTGAAAGGCACACGTATTTCAGCACAGATCCCATATTTTCTATCCCAGCAGTACAAAGTCGTGATAATAACGTAACGGGGTGAACACTTGCATCAAGGGGGTTTTGTGAACACGACTAACAAAAAAAAACATACAAACAGAAGTTCCAGGTACCACTGGGATCTGTGGGGGAGGGGAGGCAGCAGCTGCCGAAGAGTGCCGCTGGTTGGCACAGGGTTGAGCATAGACTGTTGTGTGCACTCACATGGGACTGACACACCCCTCTTATCAGGACGCTGCACTGGGATTGAGGCTTAATCCCTATGTTGACATTGATATTTACATAGTCTTACTATCCCTGGTGGGGAGCTCCAGATAGCCTGTTAGACACTGCTTTGACATCTCACGCTGGTTTTGTAAAAACTAGCTAGATTACCCCTGTCTCTTCCGTGCATCTCTGGTCCATGTGAGTGCACACCAGCTTCTCATATCAATTCCCTTACAGAACTGAATGCCATCTTGATACCATCTCTCGATTCTGTGGTGCTAACCATAAACTGCACTCTCAACATGCGAAGTGTTGTTATAGTTATTTTATGGCACAAGTTATAGTTACTTGAGATAACTATAACTGTTGAATTTCAGTGTTAATTTAAAATTGTATGTTTAACTGACATTTTTATCTAAGTGTAACACAACTTTACCCTTTGTTTTTTTCAGTGAATTTCCATTTTCTGAATACTTAACTATAGCTGTGACTTTAACATTTGTTTTTTTAGTGAATTTCTAGTTTTTTTTAGTAACTGTTAATGTATAAAAGGCAAGCCTACTGTTTTTTTCTTTTAAAACCATTGAACACCACATTTATGGTCAAAACAACATCAAATATGTGTCAGTCTTTTTTTACATTATATATTGTTAAGGCCACATAATGCAGCCATAAGACCAATCACAAGGAATCCCTGCATTCCCAGGCCGAGAAGCAAAAACTTCTACTCTGTGAATGCTTAATAACTAATATATTTTCCTGGAGTCATATTCTATAGACCCTAGGAAAAACAGAGTTAATTTTTAATGTGGCCTAATTGCTAAAGTGGTTGACCTGGGGTACTGGATTTGAATTTTGGCAGGGACGTTCACCATCCTGTAATTCTAGGAAAATCACTTCATCTCCCTGTGCCTAACAAAATAAATGTGTTCATCTGCAACGCAACTGGTGCTCATGTAAAGCACTCTGATACTTCGGGTTTGGTTTGCGCAATATTAAACTCCAAGTAGCTCCCCCAACACTTAAAAAACATGCTGGTGCTGCCCCTGCCGAGACTGGGGTACCACCATGTGGCCCAATGTATGTAAATTAGCTCACTGAGGGCATTATGTGGTACTCTTTGCCAGGAAGGGGGAATATTAAATTAGCAGCTCCGGCCGCTCATTTATTATGCTTCCTTTTGTGTTTTCTATCTATTTTTTGTGGGTGTCCACGACCCCTCCTGATCCCTGCCAGCAGCCCTATTCTGTGGGGGCATCCAGGAGTTGGCCAACTGTGTTTCATTTTTATTATTTTACCTCTGAAATGCCCTGGTGCCCACCCAGAGCACCCCACATTTTTTTATGTTGAGGGTTGTGGGAGAGCCCATGGACCCCGCAGCCACATCGGCTTGCCGCAGTACCCATCTCGGGTATAGCATGAGCTGGCATTACTCCTACCCGGGGGAGATGTTTTTCTTATTTCTCCTGCCAGTTAGGAGCAATTCTGTGTTTCCCTGCCCACAATAGCTAATATTTTTTGTATTATTTTAGTTAATGTAGTATATAATTATTTTTAAAAATATTACAAATGTTAATTTTTTTAAATTGTTTATATATTTATTTAAATTTGTTTTATATTATTGTTTTATGTGTATAGATATATTTATAATTTATAAGATATTTTTTAACAATTTATAAGTTATTAAAATAATTATTACAAATTATTAGTAAATAAGTATATATTATATATTATATGTATATGTATAATTTATTTTTACATTATATATATCTATTATTTATACTTTTTTAACATTTTGAAATATTTGTAACTATGTTTATTTTAATTATATGTATTATTTACCCTTTTTGACATTATTTTTTTAAACATATTGTTTGGGGGATATTTTAGTACTTATCATAATGTAGATAGGATGACGATATTCTTGACTTTGATATTCATGCTCCGATATTTCTGTAGGCCGATATTCTGACCTTGGATATTCTGTCAGTGATTCATTAGGTTCCACTGTTTTGGCTGTAGCTGTGTCTAATATTTCTTTGGAAATTGCATGGCGAAAATGTGTTTTGGGACCCCTTATTTTCTCACGCCCTGCTTGACAGATCACCCCAAAACGTCCCAGGAAGGAGCTTAGGTGGTTGAGATTTTTTTGGGAAAGTTTGTTGAAGATTCGACAAGCAGAGCTTGCCGGGAACTATAACTCGCTCCCTCACCATGGACTCCTTAATCACCTCAAATTACATCAGCCATGACATGTTCTATGACATCATTGATTATATCATTGCAACATCTGAAATGACATCATTGATGAAAACACTGTGCATGGGGGAGGGGCCTTGAGTTAGAGTTACTTTAGGGCACGAGTTACAGTTACTTGAGATAACTATAACTGGTGAATTTCAGGGTTTTTGTTCATTTTAATCTGTATGTTTTGACTAAAAAATGCCCCTAAACATAACATTCCTGTAATCTTTGGGTTTTTTCAGTGACTATGTAGATATATATATTGATGGTAATGTTAAATGAAAAATAACTGTTCTTTTATTATTAAATATTTGTACATCCTTTTCAATTTAAAAAAGTAAAATACTAACTCGAAAAACATGTTCAATTACATGAATTCTATGCATAATGTTTAGTTTTGTACTACATAATAAATAAAAATAAACATGTTACTTAATGCAAGAACATTATTAAACAAACCTTTAGAACTATTTGTATTTAATTAAATATATGTAAACTAATTAAATATTTAATTCACAATTAAGTGAACTGGGTTGTAGCATTTTCTTATTTTTGGACTGTATTTAAATAAATACATAAAACAAATTTACACCAGTATTTAACATAAAACATTTTGAAAATGTTTATGAAAAGTTAAATAAACTTTTAGAAATCTCCCTATCATTTAACATAAGAAGCTCAAAACCGCAGATGTGGAGGTCCCTGCCTAATGTGCATAATGTAAAATATGGTCATAGAGATACTAGCAGTAACTTCATGGTAATATTTGACATTTTTTAGACTCTGCCCAGCAACCTGAAGGGCAGAGACATGTAAGTGTTGACTTTGTAGTAACTCTTTCCTTAGAAGTGGTAAATAGCCAAAAGCAGTACATTTACTACTAAGGTGCATATTCTGATCCGGGTCGGAAAGCACTCTGACTGAGTCAGGTCCGGAGTGTTTTCTGACCGAGCCGGAGTTCTGCAGTCCGACCGAGCGAGTACGATGCGGCCGTATGCTGCCGGACACGGTTCGGTCAGACTCCCATAGAAGTCAATGGGAGCCGGTCGTACAACGCGTACATGGGCTCCCATTGACTGAAAGGGTACGTCTCACGCAAGGGCGCCCCCTACAGTGGGTACTCGTCGGTGCCATCCGCACCGTACATGCCTGTGTTGGGGGGACCCTTGGGTCTCCACCTGTGTCTGAGTCGTAGTGCTGCGGGTGACAGGGGGTCCGACGCGAAACCCCAAAGTCAACCACCTGGACGTTTTGCGAGCCGGACACTACGGCTCGCACAGGCTGTCCGACGCGTGCATCGTACTGGCTCGGTCATGAATCGCATCCATCGCACACCACGGTTAGCTTACGACCGAGACCTACAGAGCGGTTTGGACCCGGAAACGACTCGGTCGGTGAATTTCACGTAGCTCGTATTGTACTTGCTCGCTCTTACAGCCGTACGAGTCGGGTGGAAAACACGCGTACGGCTCATAGTTTTTCTGTCCAGATCGCGTTCGGTGCCCTTCCCACCCGGATCAGAATCGGTCCCAAAGTGTAAGAGTACATTTACATTTACAGGTTTATGATGAGTAAATAATTATCATTAAGTATTAATGCATAAAAATAAATCTTTTTGTGTTAAATGATAATATAAATAATTGTCATATATTCATTTTAAATGTAGGACACAATTAAAATTCCTACATCACTAAAAACTTAATTTTGAATTAAATCTTTAATTACGTTATATTTAATACATTAAATGAAAATATCTTTGAATTTTAGATTCAAAAATAAATTCCCTCAGAAAGTACAAAATCTTTTTTATTATTCATTTCTAATTATTGTACGTAATGTATAAAATTAATTAAAAGTAATATATTTTATGTGCTCATAAAAGTTAATGTTACATTTATCTATAAATTCCCAAAAGTTTTAAAAATTAAACAATAAGGGGCCGATTCCGGATGCAAAACGTACCGACCGACACGGACCCGGACCGGAGACCGACCAACACGGACCGGCGTCGTACGACCCGTGCAGTACGATGCAACACCTGTGAATTACAACCGACACGTACGGAATACAAGCCGTACGACCGAGCCGTAGGGAAAATAGTGATACGGACGGAAAACCGACGCGAGTTGCACCGACCGACACGAACCCGGAATGAACCCGACCGACACGTACCCGCGATGACTGATCCGCGCAGTATGATGCAATGCATGTAAACACAGACCGACTCGCACGGAGCCCAAGCCGCATGACCGACACGCACAGAAAACAGGGCCCACAAGTAATAGAGATCTCCGTGACCGACGTGTATCAAACACAGAAGAAAGTCAGCGTGAACGAGGCGGTGAAGCCCGCACAAGCCAAAATCAGCGTCCGTCTCGGTCAGAAGAACGTCTCCTTCATGCCTAGAAAACCCAAAGGAAAAAAGACAAAAAAGGACCAAACAAGCAATGACAAAGCCAATAAATATCCCCCCCAAAAAACTGGGACAAAGACACACCCACAACTGCACCTATATAAAGGACATCAATCACTACCATGATCCTTTGCAAATAGGAGACACAGCCAGCAGCAAACACCATCACACAGCAACCACAGACACACTCACAACTCACCCATCACACAACTCACACACCATTAGCACCTCACCAAAAGCACTCACACATACAGCTAGCTAAACCAACACTAACCCACCCTCACTTGCACCCTTACACACACATCACTCACCACCACCACCCATCACCATGCCCCCAAAGAAGAATTCAAAGTTCACAGATGATGAGTTAGAAGTGCTTGTAGACGAGATCATCAGAGTAGAGCCACATTTGTTTGGTACATTGGTCCAAAGGACCCCCATGTCACAGAAAACAAAGATGTGGGCGAAGATTGTGGACAAGGTGAACGCACAAGCACCAACATTGCGCACAAAGGACGATATCCAGAACAGGTGGTATGAGGTGCGCAGGAGGGTCAAGAAACTCATCGAGAAAGATCACTCCTTGAGTCAGCGCACCGGCGGTGGCCCTCCTGCCAAACCAGTCTACTTCAGGACCTGGGAGGAGAAGGTGCGGGACATCCTACCACCAGAGAGCATCCATGGTCTAACAGACAAACCAGAGCCTGGTGAGTACACAAACAACATGCTCAATATTGTGTGGCAAGGGGACAGTGAAACCATGCACTGTAAGCAAAGCCACAGTAACCAATAGATAATCATCACAAAGTGCTAGTCAGACAAACACAATACCTGCTATCTCATAGTGACTTGGAACTGTTTCATGACATGTACAAACCTAACAACAAATAGAGCTAGCCAGTGGCACAAAGCCAAATAAACACTGTCAGACAATTTGCCAACACAAACACACTACCTCACAGTGCAGCTGACTGACAGGAAGGAATAGTGGGTATGCAGGTGAAGTGAGTGTATCCAAAAGCATGATGTGGTTTGTAGCCACAGATAATGCTCCCCCTCCCAATTGGCCCATCAAGACCTCTCTGAACCATGCCCACATCACAGGGAGTGGGAAATGACTGACAAGATGGCTGACACTGGGTCCTGCTGTGGGGAGCACAAGGCCCTGGTAGGGCTTGTGTGCAAATCAGAAGCAGGCCACCACTGACTGACATCCTGAAAGACAACTTGCACACCCTCCAATGGAAGCACGTTTCATGGTGGGATGTCGGGCCGGGTGGGAAGGAGGACTGACAGCTCTGACTATACTTACCAGCATGTGGAGACACCCCCCCTCAACACAAACTCCACACAACTCACCAGGTAGAATGTATTGACCCACACCTCAGTGAAATTTCAGCAAAAGATACCCCGTACTGGGTGCTGCTGTGTGAAGCACAGGGGCTCTCTTTGGACTTGTAGCCAAGCAAACACCAGGATTTCACAGTCAGCCATCTTGCCATTGCTGTCACACACCCTCGCAGGGAAGCAGAGTCAAGAGGTAAGAAGTATGGGCATGCTGGGAAGGGGGTGTAGCCAGGCGCATGATGGGAGTTTCACAGACAATCCCCAGCCACCCACAAGGCCCAGCAATCTCACACTGAACCATGCTCACCTCACAGGGAGTGGGAAGGGACTGTCAAGATGTCTGACACTGGGCTCTGTTGTGGGGAGCACAAGGCCATGCTGGGAACTGGGCAACAACAATATCAATCTCTGTCTTTGACAACCCGGAACAAAGCAGTGTACAGGCAGCCATCCGTTCGTACAGTCGAAAATGTCATGCTTGTGAACCATTGATGCCTGTAGAAACATAACTTACATTCTGTCTCTTCCAAACACAGGTGGTGCTGGGGACACAGCACCAAATGAAGAGGATTCCCAGTCCCAGACTCTGGTGGATACTCAGCTCTCTGGTTTGACTCTGTCTCTGTCCTCTTTGGATGACGAAGAACAACCTGGCACCTCCGGTGTGAGTCATCATGGAGCACCAGCAGCACCAACATCTGCACCCCCTGTACCCACGTCTCTAGCATCTGAAAACAGACATGGCATCCCCACTAACACAGACAGACCAAGGCCACAGAACACCCACAGCACAGGGACACAGGACCCCCTGGAAACTGCAGTCAACATCACCAGCAACACCACCCAAGGGGTCCCAGTGTTACCTGTGCGTGCCGCTGCAGGTCTTGCCCGTGTGGATAGGGGTGCTGGGAGGGGTGGGAGGCAGAGGGCGTGCCTTGCAGAGGGGTCTGGACTGCATGATGACCCCAACTAGCACACATCATAGATGTGTACCAGGATAGCACTGGAGGATTTGGCCAGGTAGTGGGGATCCTCATGAACATACAACAGGAGCAGCCTGCCCACCATGCCCGCATGGAGGCAAAGTGGGATGCCCTTACTGCGGTGCATCGGGACATACTCCAATGCCTCCCCCAGATCACCACAAACATGTCCACACCTACCTGTGTGACCACAACATCTGTTGCTGCACCATCTGCCAGCACCATAGGGAGGGAGGAGGACTCTGGCAGAGAGTCCCCTGCACCGCAGAGGCCTGCACCTGAGGATCCCCCACCCAAGAAGAAGAGGGGTTGTCCGAAGAAGGACATGTGAGACACAGATGTCCCTGCACATCCCCCAGGGCCTCCAAACCTGTTCTGGACAATGTTCTTTGTGCGCAACCCGTTCACCCTGTCCAATCGCACACAAATTGCCCACATGACATGGAGGGTTCATGTTGGTCCAATGTAGCAGTTGACTGTGGACTTTACTCTGGACATTTCATCTACCCAACTCAACTGTGAACTTTGGATTCAAAACCCAATGTATAGCACCCACCATCCTGTGCACTTTCCTCAAACATGTTAAAAAATAAACTCACCAGTACACCATACTTGCTTCTGTTGTGATTCCAACTTGTCATGTGTCATAGAGATGTTGATCTGCTAAACAACACAGTGCATGCCAAATACAACAACAATGTGACCACCGTTAGGTGAGTCATGGTGATGTGACACATGTGAGGGAAACACACCACTATGGCAACACAACACATACTCACCATGGCTATGTTACTCATCCCACACAATGATGTTGACCTGAAACACATTGGTATGCTCAGACACAACACCTATCCACAGTCAGTGGTCACAAGTCCACAGGTGAGGTAAGCAAATGTCACTCAGATGTGGGAAGACAGACAACGCACCTAACAAAGCATAGCACAGGTTCATTACACATCAGCAAAATGTTTATTCTAAAATAGTTGCAAGGCAATTGTACGTTGCGGTGGACACACGGTCACAGAGTGTCTAAGAATTGAAGTCCAGGGGTGTGTGGCACATCACTTGATAGCAATTGACTACTCCCACACTGGTGTTGTATTCTGGGTGTTGGGGGTCAGTGTTGAGCAAACAACAGGCAAAGTACCCTGGGAAGGACAGACACAAGACACAGTCAAAAGCACAGCAGAACAGGAGAGGAATGCAATACACATGCACAAAACATGTCACAAGAAACCTACACAGAAACAAGTTAGCAGTGCTACCCTATTGTGGAGTACAGACCACCTGAATGGACACATCACAGCACGCATCCAGTCAAGTGGCACACAGACACACTCAGACAGCAACAGAGCAACCACAACACATTCCAGGCTAACTCCATACATTGACATAACAACTCTGTAAACTCACATTCAGGTGAAGAAGTTGTTGATGAGCTGTGTGGAGACGTCACCCTCATCTTCATCATCACTGGCAACGTAGCCCAGGCCGGGATCCTCCACAGGTGGCGGAGGTCGGTCATCGTCATCCTGGATGAGAGGCACCTTCTTCCGCACTGCCATGTTGTGTAGCATGCAGAATACAAGGATAATTTTGCACACCTTTGCAGGGTCATATGGGAGGGCCTCTCCGGTCTTGTCCAGGCAGCGAAAGCGGCTCTTCAGGAAGCCAAATGTCCGCTCAATCACCCTCCTGCTCCGACCATGTACCTCATTGTAGCGCATCTCGGCTGGTGTCACAGGGTTCCTGAGGGGTGTCAGCAAACACGGCATGTTGGGGTATCCAGAGTCACCTACACACAAATAATTGAACAATTAGCTGAGTTTTGTAGGAGTGCGGTATGCAACATTGCCAAACACACACACTGGTAAACAGTCAGTACACACCGACAAGCCAGGCACGCTGGTCTGGCATCTGTGACATCAGCGTTGCAATGCGACTAATCCTCATTATTTAGGCATCGTGCGCAGAACCAGGGAAACGTGCACACACATGTGTGATACACATGTCTGCAAGACATACCACCAGAGCATTGATCGAGTGGAAATGTTTCCTGTTCCGGTATGCCTGCTCATGTGCCTGTGGTGGTATCAGGGCCGCATGTGTCCCATCAATAGATCCGATGACGTTCGGCATCCTCCCCAGTGTATAAAAGGCATCCTTTATTTCAGGGAGTTGAGCTGGGCTAGGGAACTTGATGTACAGGCCAAGGAAATGCAACATCCCCTCCAAGACATCGTGTAGCACACGACTAAACATAGTTTGCGACATACCACCAGCAGTAGCCACAGTGTACTGGAAGGTACCAGTAGCAAAGAAGTGCAAGGCTGCCATCACCTTCACCTCTGGGGTCAGTGCTGTAGGGCATGTCCGGCCAGGTAGCAGATGTGGCGCCAACTGCTCCGCCAACTCCTCAATCAGTTGCCTGGTGAAGCGGTACCGTTGGATGCAGTCACGTTCCTGCATGGTTTCAAGGTCTGGGAACGGTCGATGGACAGCTGGTGCCCTGCAGAACAGAGATGCACAAAGGAAGATTGTCGATTCATCCACCCATGTGGCCATGATTAGGCTAAATATCACATGATACATCATGACATTACACAATGTACTGAGGTGTGTGCTGTTGGGCATGGACACATATGTCACCTACATGACCATCACCTCACATCTCAATTCCACATGTCCACATAAGTCCCATGTAGTGCAATGGCCAATCATTGGGCTGTGTCACCCTACCTATGTACTGCTGTGATGTTACAAACACACACCACAGTGACAAGTGAGGCCTGATGTCTCCCAGGCATCACAGAGCTTTGCCATGCAGATACCCAGGGTCCCTGTATTGCCACATCGACACTGTCATGACATGGCGTATCACGTACACGCCACAAGGCAAGTGTGAGTCCCACAGGTAGTGGCCACTGTTGTCTCTGCAGGCCCTACATGTAAGTCTCTGAGAGACACACACACCATCAAGGTTGCTGCACATACCACATGGATGTGGAGACTGTCTCCCATTGGGCACATTTGATGATCCACATCTGAGACACAACATGCTCACAGACTGTGGGTGCCCATCGGAATTGTGGCTACAGGTCTTACTGTGACGTACATGCCATCACCCCCAGGACTCAGGGTGTATGTGACATGTCCTAAACATATCCAACCTGCAACTGTGTCCATGACTCATGCCCATAACTGTACAGTTGCACATCACAGTGGTAATGTGCACAACACACCAAGGATTCTGCCCCCCTGAACACGTGCACAGCCTGGGAGTGGCTGCCCAAAAGTGCCACACAACAAACCAAATGTTGCCCCCCCAACACACAGGGAATCCAGCCTTACATGCCATGGCACACTGTGTGGCCAATGTTGTAGTGTGGTAGGTGTGCACATGAGTCCCTGGCAATTAATTGTGTGTTGAAGCCGTCAAATAGTCACACCAATGAGGTCCGACGCGGGTGACAATGCATACGCATTGCACGGTTCATGACCGAGCCATGCGTACGCTTTGCCATTGATTGCAATGAGGTCCGATGCGGGTGACAATGAGAACGCATTGGACGGTTCATGACCGAGCTGTTCCTTACGCTTTGCCATTGACTGCAATGAGGTCTGACGTGGGTGACAATGCGTACGCATTGCACGTTTCATGACTGAGCCGTGCGTACGCTTTGCCCTTGACTGCAATGAGGTTCGACGTGGGTGACAATGCGTACGCATTGCACAGTTCATGATCGAGCAATGCGTACGCTTTGCCATTGACTGCAATGAGGTCCGACGCGGGTGACTATCATGCATGCGCGTTGGGCAGGCATGTTCTGAGACAGACGTACGCATTGGCCATTGGATCGTATGGAGACGGGTGCATGTGTATTTTCAAAATACGCGTTGTACAGTCAGTTGACCGACCCGTGTGCACCCATTGGCTCTGGACTGTCTTGGAGACGGATGCGGATTCAAAACTTGTACGAGTTGTGCGCTGGAAATTCAGTTGGATGCCTACAACAATGTTGCAATTCCTAGGGTTTTATGAAGGTGAAGATTTAAACGATGCGGAAGATGTGTACGAGTCGTACATTTCCATGGATTGACCAGATTCATAGAATGCAACCGTGTTGGACCTATCACTGGGGACACATGGCACAGAGTCTGCCTCTGCAGCACAGATATAAGGCTGGCTGGCCCCCAGGAAGCTCACTTGTCTACACTACATGCTACTGGACCACATCCCTGCTACCACTGCTGCTGTCCCTGCATCCTCTGGCTACTGCTATGGCACGTATTCTGGAGAGGGCCCCAGCCTTCACTGAGGAGAACCAGGCCCTGCTGGATGGGTTCCTTTCACAGTACAGCAAGCTGTATGGGAAACCGGGGGAGCAGGTGAGTGTGCAGTCCCCTGCCTTCCTAATTGTGCATGTTGTCTGACTAGCAGTACTAGCAGTGTGTACACCAATGGCAAGCATACTCACTGAGTACTTTCATCCCCCAAAGTGTGTAGGTACATGTAATGAGCAGGTGTTTTGCAGCTAAAGTGCATTTGTGCAAGCTTAAACTTCCCAGGCATTGTTAACATGTCAGACATGCAGGTCATTTGTCCTTTTCCTCATTCCCCTTTGTGATGATGACATGTATATCCAAATGTGTGCAGCACAAATATGGGGCATGTGTGTTAATGTACTTTTAACTTTGTCATCCTCACAGGTTGATTCCCACCAGAAGCAGGAGATATGTCTGACCATCTCCCGGGCCGTTCGTTCGGTGGGGGTCTACAAGCGCCGGATCCACAACTGCCAGAAGAGGTGGCAGGACCTTCGGGGCTGGACCCGGAGGATCGCTAGAGACCAGCTGAAGCTGTCACCTCCATGCAGGAGGGGCGGGCACTGGACCCTGACCTCCCACATGCTCCAGATACTGGCAGTGGTCTTCCCGGACCTGGATAGGCTGCTGAAGGCCAGACAGCAGCAAGGAGGGGGTAAATCCATGCCTAATCTGTGTACTATGTCTGACATGATAATTGCAGTATTTTGGCCTGGTCACACTTCTACATTATGTAGGTCTTGTAGTCCAATACTCATGTCCCTCAATTGTGTGATGCACTCTCTTCATCTGATCCACAGGTGTGGCCCCTACAGTCTGTTGCTTGTGTCACTTGAGCACCGTGTCCCTGCAGTCAGCTATGCTTCAGCTTCCGGACAGCATCTGTTCCCGTGACTCTGTTGTGTGTTTCATGGGTGGTTCAATTGCTTACCCAATGACTGAGATCTGACATGTGATCTGTGTGTGCCCTTGATATGTGTTCCAATTGCTGTTCTGAGTCGCCACATGTGGCTGGGGTATTTCAAACAAAGCCATGCAGCAGGGGACTCCAATTTGTTGGCCTCAGGAGTACGTATATAAAGTATGTCACACTTGCTTAGCCACCTGACAACTGTCCAGGGCCACACACTGTTTCACATAGACCTGGGCAGTCATGACTACTCAAGGGCATTTACAAACACTCTGTAATCCCAATCCTGTGTATCAACTTGCAGGTTGTGCTTAGTAACATGTGCCTTCAGGTGTCTGCCTCTGTGTCATTGTGGTGTGGCTTCCTGTTACGTACAACTGGGGTATTCATGAGATTGAGGGTCAGCAGGACATCTGAGATGTGACTATGAGAGACAAGACCTGTGGGACATATAGGTGTGCGATCATTTGACAGCGCACAATGGTGTATGCAACTGTGCACTTCAGGCAGCTGGGTTACATGCACATCAGACTGTGATGTGCTGGTGTACAGGGAGTTCTGTTCGCAGAGACTCATATGTCTGATTTGTATGATGAGGTGTCTTCTGGGTCCGGGATATGTTGTTTGCAGGGGATGGGCAAGTGCACTTGTCAGCTGCAGAGTTTGCTTTACCCCTGAGCTATGATCGTGACACAGTGCATACTGTTGTTGTCTGGATGCCCTGCCCCTGTGACAGGAGACAGTGTTGACTGACTTTCCAGGCATGCTAGTGCCATGGCATTTAACTTGCTATGAGTGATCCTGCATTGTGTACAAGTGTGCTCCAAGCACCCCATTGTGGCATTGACTATCAGGACATGCGAACATCATAGTGTGTATTACTGGCATGCATCACAAGCATGTGAAATGACTCTCTGGCCATCCCTTCATCCAGACACCTGTACTGAGTCAGTGGCAAGAGATGTGCTGTGTGTATAGTGACATACTCCTACATGTTCACTTGCATGTTCAAAAAATGTGTGGGTGGTGCATGTCGGCACATTGGGGTATTAGCATCCAACATGCAACAGACATATGGGTGCAAGTCCAGGAGGGATATGTGTTCCATGGTTGATAGTGAGACTGACAATTGGCTTATTCAAAACAGTGTGAGCACTTTGAGCAGTGTTTAGCTGATGATGCCAGGCCTTGCCCTTTGATGTGATGTACTTACTGTGGTGTGTGCAGTCAGTGCAGGTGACTGATGTTGTTCTCTTTCTTCCTATTTCTATCCAGATATATCCACGGCCACAGGAGGGGACAGCCCCACGGACCAGGAGGAGCCACAGAGCCTGACTGGAACAGAAGAAGAGGAGTCGGGGGGACCCAGTGGCACAAAGGGCGAATGGAGCCACACCGAGGAGTCCTCAGCAACATCCACCCCAGCTGAGGGCCACAGCAGCTCGGAGGATGACTCCCTTGTGGAGGCGAGTGTCAGCAGCCACCAAACCCCAGCTAGTGAGGCTGTCCCCACCACCGCCCCACCACCACCATCACCACCCTCCCATCGGCTCCCATCCCAGAGGTCTGTGGATGCTCCCGTGTTCGGGAGCATGTCTCCTTTGTGCCAGGCACCGCACCACCTGCCCCTGTGTCCCCTGCTGCCCTGAGTGAGGAGGCTGTGGACTTACTTAGACAGATCCATGTAGGGCAGACATCAATGCTGAGTGTCCTCCATGCACACACCAGTCTGTTGATGCAACTGGTGTCGTTCATGGAGGGCATTTCATCGGGCATGTCTGCCCTACAGAGGGCCAATCAGTCCGTGGCCTCCTCCCTAACGGCAGCAGTGTCCCTCCTCCAACAGTCCCGCACCCCTCCTACCCCTGCACCACCCACGATTCCTAGCACCCTACCTGTCCCAAGCACATACACACCTGCACATTCTCACAAAGCCACAGACACGGGCAGCACACAAACACCCAAAACAAGGTCTAGACGTGCACACAAGCAAGCGCAGGGGACTGATACCACACTCACAGGGGATGGTTTGCAGACACACACACAGTCATCCACAACCACTCCGCAGTCCTTCGATACCTCTCCCTCCCAGCACCCTTCTCTTGCCTCACCTGCAACTCCATCTCCACAGAAGCTCTTCCTCTGTGACCTTGGTCTCTTCCCCACCGACCCAGCAGATCCAGATTACAAGGGGAAGAAGAAGTCCCCACACACAGAGGGGAGTGCCCTTTCACCCAGACACCCTCCCCCAGGCGCAGTCAAACTGAGGCCCCCACCCGCAAGTACCCCCAGAGCTGGAAGAGCAAGACCCCACCCCCTCCCCGCAGCACCACGGTGAAGTCTCCGTACTTCATCCCCCAGGCCACCACTCCAGAGGTTCCCCTGACACACCCTGCCCCGGGTTCCCCCACCCACAGATACACCATCCCCAAAATGCTTAGGCCCTCCCCCCAACTCTTGCTCTTCCACTCCTGGTCAGACGGTTAGTGCCACTGATGTGGGGACCGTGTCCCCCCTCTGTCCCGCCAACCTCACCTGAACCCCATTCCGCTCCCATGGAGTTAGGCACTGCAGTGGAGTCCACGACCACCCCGTCTGACTTGGGTACTGCTGTGGGGACCCAATCCACTCCATCTGACCTGCCCACTGAAGTTGTGCCGGCACCCACCCCATCTGACTTGTGCCCCACAGTTGTGACTGCACCCACCACTTCAGTCAGCTCCACTGCAGTTGCCAGTGACTCTCCTGCATCCATCACCCCTTCACTGCCTCCTTCTGCTGCGCCCTGATCCTGTCCCTGTGGTGCCTGGCCTGCCCCCATGTATGCCCCTCCGAGGGGATGTCCCCTGTCCTTAGCAGTGCAGGCAAGCAACGTGTGACAGTTGTCACTCAAGTTCACTCCCTGTCATTTGATAATGGACTGGCCATTGGCCTTTGTTTTGAACGGACGTTTAATTTTTCATCTGCTGAATAAAGCATTTTTCTTTATCCTTGTGAATTTGATTTAGCTGTACATTATGTTGATGATGTTTACCATGTCCTTGCAGTTCTACTGCTGGATTTCCAATGTTGAATACTGAGGTGTTGATGTGAGGTACTCCATGTGGTCCATGAGATTTGTATCCTATTCTAGTCGGTATCCATGTCATCCTTTGCAGCTAATAGGGTGTGTCATGATCAACAATTTGTGAACATCTTTGTGAACATTCCATTTGCATGGTCACATCTGTGGCTTGCACACATGCACATATGATGTGCTTCCCATTGTCCATTTTGTCTATTTCCCTGATTTTGAGCGCATCTCCACTGGACCTACAGGTGTGGGCATCATTGGTGTAGGAGCAACTGGGTCCTGTGTGCAACTTGCTGGACATATATGTTGAGTATGTTCAGATGACTTAAGGGACACTCCCGTACACAGGCTGTTGTGACCAGAGGCTTCATTGTGTGGTAACTGTTGGCTGACTGACCAAGTGTTCTGCTGACATGACTGAGACCTGCTGGGACTATGTTTGGGACAGCTGAGCTTCCACAGCAGTTGAGTCCCCTCAAGTAAGTGTGTTGTTCCGTGACATTGCCTGGGCCCATGGTGTGTGTTGTGTGAGCATGTGTGTGTGTGTCCACATCCCTTTTCATACACAGGTAGTGTTCCCTTGATATGTTCCTGTTGTTTATGCTTGCTGAGTGGTACTGTGTTCATCCCCCAACTTTGCCATGGGCTACCAGATGTGTGGGTGCATGACACACTACTGTTAATTGGTGTTTCATCACTGGGATTTGTCACTTCTGAGTGGTGGTGATGTTGTCAGATGTAGATGGGACACAGTCAGGGGTCCCCAAGGCACTTGTTTGCTCGCAAAATGATGTAGTTGTCCCTAGGTGGTACCTTTCAGTGTTTGAGACATGTGTATGTGTGTCTGACTGCTCCCACTTGTCCGGTTCAGGGCTGCAATGTTTGCAGGTGTCAGCATGTGTGCCTTGTGGTTCTCCTTGGCTTCTGCATTGTCCTGGGACTGTGGCAGGTATTCCGCAGGTTACGTGAGCTTTGACGTCATGGCCATGTACCACATACTTTGCAGGATGTCTGTCATTCACCAGGGATGTACACTGTCCTTGTGTGATGATTCAGTGCACCTTAGTTCCTCCCAACATTACTGTGTTTGTCATGGGTGCATCTGCAATGTCACGTGTCCATGTGGGCTTCACAGAGGCACATTGGTGCAGTTCAGGGTGTGTGGTGTTGAGGGTGGACTGATGTAAATGTTTGCATGGATGTGCCCCTAGCTCCCGTTTGTCCATGGATGAAGGGCCATGCTGAGTGATATGTGTTTGTGTAGGTGTGATGTACATTTGTGGCACAGGACACATGTCTCGGTTTCTCAGTTTGTACGACATCTACCTTTGCCAGCACAGTGGAGGTGTCATGCATGCTTGTGTCACCCCAATGTCTGGTCCCTGGGGTAGTGCTGCTGTGTGTCCGTCTCTTGCTGTGTTAGTTGCTGTTCATTTCAACTTGTGTCACATGTGTCTGTTGTGCTCCCTCTCATCTCATAATGCCTGATTGCCCACTAAGGGGGGGCCATTGATGGGTTACATTTGTATGGCACTGTCTCACTGTGGTTCAGCCCCCATCATGTGTTGTGTAGTTGCCTGGGGATACTGAGACACACACACACATGTTGTGTCAGATGTGCAGTGTGAGGTTGCCTGTTTGTGTTTGTGCATCTGCACCAGTGCATTGGTATTGCTGTTGTGGGCCATTGTCTGGATGTTGTTTTTGTGATTTACCCTGCTGTCCCTGTGAGTCATATCACATATCCTGGTTGTTAGGTGCCATTGCTGGCATGGAATGGGAGTTTGTGACCTTCACCTGACACCTACAGTCTACACAGGTTGTATTGATTAGTGTGTCTATTTTCGAGATGTGTGTATGCTTTGTGATGGTCAAATCTGCTTTTGTGTCATTGTACACTGTATGCATTGTCAGCCCCCATGGGTGGTGCTTGTCTGCACATGGCCGGGAGTATGTTAGGTTATCACAGCACTGTTAGCCTCACCACATCTCTGTGGGTATGGGACACAACCACTACTTTGGCCCAAAAGTGTTTCATGTGTTGGGAGCAGGAATCATTCATGCTGTTTGGCATTTGCAGCTTTGTCCATGATGACACTTACCTTTTGGTCACGGTGATGAGGGGGGTTTTAGACCCTATCACCACAATGCTCAACATCTGCTGCAGTTTGGAACCCCACACTTAACTTTTGTTCTACACAGTGAGGGGTGTCATTTTTACATTGCCACAGTGCTAGTGATGCTTGCCTTGTGTAGGCCACACTCATTTTTGGTCACACATGTGATGGTAGTTACATTGTATGTTCGAAGTCATAATCACAGTTGTGGGCATTTGTCACAGACTACACACTGTTGTCATGATGTTAGGGGGATGTATTTTGCTGACTTACATGATGTTGGTGTATGGTGGATTTGTGGCGCATCACACATCCTATGAGTGGGGGTGCCATTAGTGATGGGCAACATAAGCCCTATGGGTGGGGGTGGCAGGAGTGCTGGGCAACATAGGCCCTATGGGTGGGGGTGGCAGGAGTGCTGGGCAACATAGTCCCTATGGGTGGGGGTGGCAGGAGTGCTGGGCAAGATAGTCCCTAGGGTTGGGGGTGGCAGGAATGCTGGGCAACAGGTCCCCTATGAGTGGGGGTGGCAGGAGTGCTGGGTAACATAGTCCCTATGGGTGGGGGTAGCAGTAGTGCTGGGCAACATAAGCCCTATGAGTGGGGGTGGCAGTTGTGATGGGCAACATAAGCCCTATGCGTGGGAGTGGCAGGAGTGATGAGCAACATAGTCCCTAGGGGTGGGGGTGGCAGTAGTGCTGGGCAACATAGTCCCTAGGGTTAGGGGTGGCAGTAGTGCTGGGCAACTGGTCCCCTATGAGTGGGGGTGGCAGGAGTGATGGACAACAGGTCCCCTATGAGTGGGGGTGGCAGGAATGATGGGCAACAGGTCCCCTATGGGTGGGGGAGGCAGGAGTGATGGGCAACATAGTCCCTAGGGTTGGGGGTGGCAGTAGTGCTGGGCAACTGGTCCCATATGAGTGGGGTTGGCAGTAGTGATGGGCAACAGGTCCCCTATGAGTGGGGGTGGCAGGAGTGATGGGCAACAGGTCCCCTATGGGTGGGGTGGCAGTAGTGCTGGGCAACATAAGCCCTATGAGTGGGTGTGGCAATAGTGATGGGCAACAGGTCCCCTATGAGTGGGGGTGGCAGGAGTGATGGGCAACAGGTCCCCTATGGGTGGGGGAGGCAGGAGTGCTGGGCAACATAAGCCCTATCAGTGGGGGTGGCAGTAGTGATGGGCAACATAAGCCCTATGCGTGGGGGTGGCAGGAGTGATGGGCAACATAGTCCCTAGGGGTGGGGGTGGCAGTAGTGCTGGGCAACATAGTCCCTAGGGTTGGGGGTGGCTGTAGTGCTGGGCAACTGGTCCCCTATGAGTGGGGGTGGCAGGAGTGATGGGCAACAGGTCCCCTATGAGTGGGGGTGGCAGGAGTGATGGGCAACAGGTCCCCTATGAATGAGGTGGCAGGATTGATGGGCAACATAGTCCCTGTGGGTGGGGGTGGCAGTAGTGCTGGGCAAACAGTCCCCTATGAGTGGGGGTGGCAGGAGTGATGGGCAACATAAGCCCAATGAGTGGGGTGGCAGTAGTGATGGGCAACATAAGCCCTATAGGTGGGGGTGCAAGTAGTGATGGGCAACATGAGCCCCATGGGTGGGGTGGCAGTAGTGCTGGGCAACAGGTCCCCTATGAGTGGGGGTGGCAGAAGTGATGGTCAACAGGTCCCCTATGGGTGGGGATGGCAGGAGTGCTGGGCAACAGGTCCCCTATGAGTGGGGGTGGCAGGAGTGCTGGGCAACAGGTCCCCTATGAGTGGGGATGGCAGTAGTGATGGGCAACATGAGCCCTATGAGTGGGGGTGGCAGTAGTGATGGGCATCGTAAGCCCTATGAGTGGGGGAGGCAGGAGTGATGGGGAACAGGTCCCCTATGGGTGGGGGTGGCAGGAGTGCTGGGCAACAGGTCCCCTATGAGTGGGGATGGCAGTAGTGATGGGCAACATAAGCCCTATGAGTGGGGGTGGCAGGAGTGATGGGCAACATAAGCCCTATGAGTGAGGGTGGCAGGGGTGATGGGCAACATAGTCCCTAGGGGTGGGGGTGGCAGGAGTGCTGGGCAACATAGTCCCTATGGGTGGGGGTGGCAGGAGTGCTGGGCAACATAAGCCCTATGGGGGGGTGGGCAGTAGTGATGGGCAACATGAGCCCTATGGGTGGGGGTGGTAGTAGTGCTGGCCATACAACTCCTATGGTGGCCTGTTGTTAGTGGCCAGGATATGGATCCCCTGTGTATGTGTGCCATTTTGCGGGTACGTGTTGTTTGTTTGTGTGGTAGGTGTCTGACTTACCGTCTGCGCCGTCTGCGTCTGTTCCTGATCCGGTCATAGATTTCAAGTACTGGTATGACCTGCGCGATGTTATTCATGATGTGTTTGTCTCATACACGTTGCTTGATGCTCTGTCTCGTACCCGTTGCTAGCTGGGCCGTCTTGTAGCCGTGGATTGAGTTCTGGCGCGAATCGTACCTGATATGCTTCTTTTCCGGATGCTGTGATATGCCGCCCGTGACGACCCGTCGGGCGCGTAGGAAGTACGCATCGTACTTGTCAGGGCGGAAACTGCTATGGATACTGCTTCCGGGCGACTCTGTTCGGCATTAGGAGTTACGGCTCGGACGGAGAATGAAGCTTGAATCACAGCCTACGTGTCAGTCGGGTTTTTGGCAGTTATGCGCATCGTACATCAGGGCGGACCGGCTCTGGGTACGGGTCGGTCGCAAGGTAAGGCTACGAACAGCTCTTGGAGAGCTATCCGACCCGGATCGGAATCGACCCCTAAATATGTTTGATTTTTACATTTTTAAGATTCAATTATATTTATTCAAATTCAATAATGCATTTTTATTTAACCGTATTTCCTATGAGACGTGATATTATTGTTGTATGGAATTACAAATAAAAAATAAGATGACGTTTCAAACACAGGCTACATTTGTTGGATTAAGTCTTGTTATATCAGATCTAGTAATTTGCAACACAATATCATCACTCAAATATATCACATTCAGAGTTCCTCCAAAGGTCATCTCTATTACTTCAGCTCAACAATAACTACATTTGGGCCTTCCTGGAGATAATTGTATAGTATCAACCACAATTCCAAATATATGCAGATGGTGCAAAGATCCATAATTGGCTAGAGAGCTACTCAGATTTTCTGGGCAAAGTATTAATAGTATAAGTCACATCCATTGTGGAATGAGAGGTCATCAATGCGCATAAATGGTCAGACAACAAAGATCATGTTGGCCCCTACCTAACTCAAGCTATCTCTCACATTCTCATTGTCCCATGAGCCAGAGACACCATTTACTGCAGAAAAAAAGGTTACAATCTTGGAATTTGGTTCTAATCAGACCTCTACTACTAACATCAAAGTATAGCTGCCCTGAACAGTGGAACACTAAGCTATTGATGTTTAGGAGTCCTTCTCCTGATGCTCCAGATGACTCATCAAATTAAGTCCACCAAAATCTTGTATTAACCACAACATGACATATTAGGTCACATTCATACAACTGCTCTCTAGCAATACTTACATTATCTCCAAATAGTATTCTTCATGTAAGATCCTTTAATCTTCTAAGAAAAATAACTAATGACATTTTCTGGTTAATTCATTTATTCTCTTGGTCTGAATGTAAAGTGGCAGCTAGATTTGACACTGTCACCTTTCATTTACTAGGGGTGCTTCATTGGAAAACATTAAAGTGAATATACTGTTGCTATATTGGAAGTGTAAACCATTCTGCTAAATTTACCTGCCACTCTACATTTATTTGGTTGTCATAGGTCCACAATCTCCCACCCACACTGTGTCTCACAACAGCATGACTCCACTTCCACATGCCACTACACCACCTGGTCCAAGCAGCCCTACGGCTTCACAAGCCACTGATGCTTCTACCTCAGCTGGGCCTCTCTCTCCCCGGTCAAGTCCTCCAACTGTCCCCGGCACACAGCCAGCAAACAGTCCAACTGACAGCCACATCTGAGTGGTAGTCACCCTCACACACCTGTCTCTCCCACAGCGGTGCCTGTAATGCCCATTGTTACCCCCCTGACTGTGTTGCTGACCATGGCAGGGTACAGTCGCACACATTCCCTGTGCAGCTTCTCATGGACTTACTCTGCACTTTGTGCTGGCCACTGGCCTTGTTGTACACTGCTGTTTGCCCATTGCCTGTGCAGCTTCTCATGTAACTACTCTGTACCTATTCTGTACTTTGTGCTGGCCCCTGGCCTTGCTCTTGTCTAATATTGGTGCCTATCTGTGCAATATGTTAATAAAGACAGTTGCTCCTGTTGTCTGTTTTGTCAGTGTCCTTACTGATTATTTTTTTTTCTGTGTGTGTATGTTTTACTGTGCCACTTGCTCTGTATGCCACTTCAACATTACCAATGGCTTGTCTCACCTTTTCTAGTTTTTACAGGGGTGACAGGGACTTCAGTTCTTCCTGACTCTGATACTTGTGGGTGCAATTATGGTGGTTTTAGATGAAATACTGTTGTCATTATCATTCTTTGTTCATGTTAGCTATATTGTAAACATGTCAGGTTTGGAGGTACTGCCAGCACAGAGTGGGATTCTAGCTACAAGATTGCAGGCATGCTGGCCAGGGTTATCATGTATGTGTGATCTTACTTTATGTGTGCCCAGCAGTGTAGGTGTATAGCTATCTTGTGATCGTCAGTCATCCTAGTCACATGGGTTACTTTCAATGTGTGCACTTGGGTGGTCAAGAAGTGTGCAGTGTGAAGGGGGTGAATTTGTCGGGAGTGTTGATGTGTGTGTGTGCCCCTGCAATGTCAACTACACACATGTGTCACCCAGGAGTAGAGTGCCTGTTTGTGTGATTGTTCAGCCCTGTGATTGTGAGTGTGTGCACATATGTGTGTTGTATGTTGTGCACTGTACAGTGTGTTGGTGTGTCTATGCAGTTCTGGCTGACTCCTACTTGTTGTTTTTGGCAATTGTGAGTATGCAGAGTATGTGACTGGCAAGTCAGTGTTGTGTTTTGTTGATCATGTATCTGCCTTGATGCTGTTTGTTGTCACTGTGCATACCTGTTCAGCCACACTGACAATGTGGGTGTGTTTTCTCATGCATTGCTGTCACATGGGGCTTTATTGTCTCCAGTATGGCATGTGGTGTGTGGTGTCATACCATCCATCTGTGCTTCAGTCTGCACTCCATCTATTTGTCTGTGGTACACTCCTGCCATGTCCACTACTGACATACACACCACTGCACTTTCATGTCAGCTGTCCCCTTGGGTTGCCTGTGTGTGCGCCTCCCCATCACTTCATTTGTGACACTGTGCTTTGTGGTGCATATCTTTGCACAGGAGCAATGTGCCACTCAGGACATTTTCCCAATTGGTTATATGTGATTTTCTTGTACTGTTTAGCAGTCATGGTTGCTCATATGCAGTTCAACTGTTTGTGCTGCACAGTCCTCTGGTCAGGTTGTTTCCACTTTGGTGTCCCAGATGTGTGCATCTGTGGGTGTTGGGTTAGGTGTATGTGTATTTGCTGAGGTACTGCTTCACTTCCTGAGTGTGATGTTGTCAGTAGGGGTGGGCAGAATTTGCGGAATTAACCTCCGCAAATTATCGCGAGATTGCAGAAAATCTCCGCAAACACGCCGGAAATATCGCGAAGATGCGGAAGTTTTTTGCCGCCTGTTCGCGGTATTTTTTGCGTGTTCGCGGGTCGCCAACTTACCCATGCGGTCGCTCATGGGCGCGGCCATCTTGTTTTCACTTGTCCCGCCCTCTGGCGTTGTTTACTTCCTGTTCCGGGTCGCGCAATGCATGTTCGCGGTCGATATTTCCTGTTCGCGATCGCTTTTACTTGATCGCGTTGCTTTTTGCTTGCTCAGGGAGAAAATATCGCGCGAACTTGCCCACGTGGTCGCAACGGGCGCGGCCATCTTGTTTTCCACTCTATTGCATGGTTCTGGGGCCTGATTTTCAATCCTCCCTAAATCTTTTCAATCCTTTGTTTATAGCCACTTTTTTCGGATCTTTATTACTTATTATTTCTCTAACTATTTTCCTGCCTCTATATTTTTGGTTTTTGTGTACCTTTTTTTTTGTTTTTTAGCTACTTTTTCTCTTTGTATTGCCTGCTATTTATTTCCTTTACTCCTTTATTTATTTTACCTTTTCTTTCCCGCCCCGTCCCCAGAACCATGTCCAAGGGCAGGGCTGTTCGCCGGCGCAGCCAGAGCCGCGACCGCCTTCCTTGCGGAAGGCGGCGCCCACAAGGGGTGCATGCACGGGCCTTATTTGGGGAGGCGGAGTTGGCTGCACTAATTTTCTTTGTGCAGCGCCACCTCCCCTCAACCCTGGCAGCAGGTGGCAGGCCTGGGTCCGGGTACGGCCTCCGGGAGCGTCGGCAGCGGTGGGGGAAGGTGCGCCGGGCAGTGTCTCGCATCTCTGGGGTCCGGCGCACCCAGGCACAGCTGACGCACCGGTGGTCCGACATCCTGGACCGTGAGCAGGACCTGCTGGACCTGCTAGGAGTGGAGGTCCCGGGGCTTGGTGAGTACCTATTTAATTATTACAACTTTGTGTCTGTTCTTCTGCTCTATGTTATATATTGCGAATATCTTTTTTTCCTTCCAACCAGATAGAATGTTGCTGCTTGCAATACATTCCAGGTTAATAATGTTTAAAAGTCTTCTGTGATTATGACACAGGTGCTCTTCTGCGCTACTACTAATCTTACTTGTTTGCAGCTTTGCGTTTGCGCTTGCTTAGCGTGATTCTTTACGAGTTTATTTTAGAGAAATTAAGTTACGTAATGCTACAGTGACTCATGTCCACTCCTTACTTTGTCCTGTCACTAATAGATAGGGGCGGATTGATACATAGGTTTAGGTACTTTGTATGAGCTTCTAATTGGTTAGTGGTATGCGTGATGCCCCCTCACTCAGTTACGTGACGTGCTGCTAGTACGCCAGTCTTTAGAACCTTTCTAGTTTGTTCAATGAGTGGAGGTAGGCTTTGCAGTTACTTAGCAGTAGCAGATGAGCATCAATCAAACCAAAATTGTGTATATACAAAAAATGTAGTCATGTTAATGTGTCCTCCATGATTGGATCATACACATTGTTGAGGAATACAGTCGAAATGCATACTTAATGTACAATTGGCATGCCTGGAATAGGTGGGCTAGGTTGGGTGGTAGGTTGTACTAATACTTAGGCTTACTTGTAACTTAGTTTTCTGGAATCAGAATGGAAGAATGGATTACTGTTGATAAATAGTAACTTAAGTAGTCGAACTGCGAATCCCCCGATATTACATGTTGACCAGATGAGATCGGTCAATGTAGTTATTGCAATTGTTTAGATAAGTGTTTTTTGACCGTTGTTGAAAAAAATTGTATTTGCTTAAGTTGACACCATCCATCAATGTTTGTCTTTCTTATATCTTTCCTGTTCATCAGCACCCAGGGGCAGACGGGCAGGGACTGGGCAGTCGGCGGGACAGGAACACCACGAGGAGGACACCGCTGAGGGCTCCTCTGCTGGCCCCAGTAAGTCTTCTTGTTTTTAATAATATTTCTTATTCCATAACTTTTACTGCCCCATTTCTCCCGAACTATAGTGTGTTTCCAAATGCTATTTTTTTACCACCAATTATCCTTCGATCTGTACGGTTTCAAAAAGCTTATCCCTGCCTCCGCTACGATGACTGAGTACTACTACATACTATCAGTCTGTCTGTCTGTACTGTAGTAGCTAGTCTTGCCCAGTGGCACTCTTTGTGAAAGGTTGTAATATAAAACTCATATTCACCAGTAGCTCGTACAATCCGTTGGGTCGTTGTCTTGTACTACTTTTTACTCTTGTTGATGTTTAGGCTTTGAAAATTCACAGCAACAGCCCTACCAGATTTCTTAATATTTTGATATGATACCCTATAGGACATACAACTGTTGTAGGGATCTTGCACATACATTTGCACCAGAAAATAGGATGTTGGTGATGGTAGGTTGGACCTTCCTTGCACACCTCAATCAGAAATTCCGCACCCACCACAATTCCACTGCTTGACTATAGTACTGTCTTGTCATACCTATTAGGTCTCGGAACCCTCCCCCCAAGACAACCAACAAGTAGACAACCCAGAACATTAACACACCCAACCTCTGTCGTGGAAGCAATTCACATGCACACCCTTACTTTAATTTGCTCAATCGTGTAAGTTAGTCCACTCCACACCAAATACCACGAAGTCTATGTAAGTTTAAAATTTTTATTTCAATTTGAGAAGGTCTGTACACTGTTATCTTAGCAGCACCAACCGGCAAATCAATAACATTAAAACAAAATACATTGTTACACTAATACAGTTGGGAATTAAATCATGATAACTGAAGTGGTGGAAGGCAGCACCACCATCCCATAGCAATTTAGTTTATATACATTTATAAATGAAGATGTGAGTGAAGGGACCCCTCACCTCAGAAGAACCTAGTACTGGTAGTTGGTGCATCGTTCAGAAGCTCTGGTTCGTAGAAGCGAATCTTGCGTCTGTAATGCGAAAAAAGAAATGGTGTGCGTTAGTATATTGCAACTTGCAAGCATTTCTCAGCCGTGCCAAAAAGTGTAGCATCTATGGATAAGCAATATGGACTAACAGTAACAGTAGTACACCAGTTCTTCCTAAAAAAGTGGCTGGTTAATGTTTGTTGACCGCCTGTACGCAGCGCGTAGACTAGACAGTAGCAGTGTGAGGCAGGTCATGTGGGCTCAAAGGTGTCTTAAGAAGCTGCAAGGTAAAGGTAACGTCACATGTGCATGGCTAGGGCTAATCAAGCAAATGCTACAATGATCATATAACTTAGTGTCTACTCTACTACTACCTGATTTGTACTAGTGATTTATGTTAGTATTAACTCATTTTTCAACCTTGCTACTGATCAATAGGGGGGAGGTGTATATGTTGCCTAATAAATGTGTAATGTTTTCTAGGCGCACTACCGACCACCATTGCTGGGGCCAGCGAAGGCGACGCCGAGGGCGAGGATGCGGCAGTTGCAGATAGCAACGGAGGGGGAGTGGCAGCACCAGTGGCAGGCGGTGGTAAGTTAGATTCATAATCTTTAACTATTGTTGAACTTGACAGCACACTCACTGCAAAGGTGTACTGTATGTCTATGTATACTGTAAAGTTGTGAATTAGGGCCCCATTAGGATGGTGGGCGTATTGCCCCCGCCGGGCTGGCTGGAATTCACTGCCGTCACAGCAGGGGCAAACCTCCCGCCATCCCTGTAGAAAATATTCAGACATGTCTAGGCGGAAAAGGGTTCAATATGGCGGTGGTGTCTCTCTCACCACACCGGCAGCCATATAATCTGCATTTTGGAATGCCTTTGCGTGGCGGCATTACCGTCCGCCACGGAAAGGCATGCACACATTGCAGAGTATGCTTGGGGGCCCCCATGGAGGGTACCTACCGATGCTATGGTACCCCCCGACTTTCAAAGCAAAACGTGACAGGCTCCGTGCGAGGCCCGTCATGTTGTGCTTGGAAAAGCAGCACAACATTTTAGCATTGCTTTCAGCAAAGCCAACCAGAATTTAAAATTAAAATAACAGGGTGCGCCCGCCACTGTGCCGGGCGCATCATCCTAATTAATTGTCCCCACGGGACCCCCACCCTTTTTAGCAGTCGGATGGCGGGCGGACAAAGTCCGCCCGCTATCCGATGTCGTAAGTAAGTATGAGTTCTTGGGGACGTTTGAAGAGTGAACTAGAAGACTAGAATTCCCTTTAATTGGTATAGGACTAGGAGCCAGAGTATTGAGTAACCAATGGCCTCATCTATCTGATTTCAACTCCGCTTTGAAAGTTTTATGGAGAAGAGCACCTGGTGCACTGTTCAACTAAAAAGTGTAAGACAGGTGGAAGGAAGAAGGACGGGCGACATTTAAAATGTTATGTACTACTGTGCTTTATTTTATAGTGCTACTCTACCATGCCACTATGTGTATAAATAATTACCTTGTCCTACTGTTTTATTAAGACTATATTTTACAATTGTCGTGTTTTTTTCTTTTTGATACACAGCTACTCCGAAAATCAACCGCAAGGAGTTGGCCGCCAAGGCACGGCGCCGGAAGCTGGAGGCAATCCAGCAGGAATACCGGCGGCTGGTGGTCCTAGCCGAGGAGGAGGAGGAGAGTGCAGCAGCAATTGAAGCCTCCTCCAGTGCCCCGGGCCCCAGCCACCGCCCTCCAGCGGTACGGCGCCACCGTCTGGCGGCTGCCCGCCGCCACCGTGCCATCTCCGGTGCCCCCCCCCCACTGTGGTTGCAACTGCCGCGGCCTTAGACGCCGCGTCGCCCATTTAGAGGACCAGATTCGTGTCCTCCTCCAGTCCCGCCCCACCAGTTAGTCCCTGTCACTGCCCCTTTTTTAATTCCTGTTTGTTTCCTCACTCGTTTGGGCGTTCTCTATTTCTATGGACAGTCGTTGGGGTTAGGGAGGGGGGTGGGTCAGCTTTTGTGGGTTTAGTTTATTTGTTAGGGTCAATTAAATATATTTTTCTATGTTACATGCAATGTTGTTAATGTTTTGTAGGTGGGGTAACTGTTTTACATCACACTGTTTCTTTGCTGGTGCATGGCCGCCCATAGCGTGTGTTTGATTTCAATAATTTGCTGACTGTATAAGACACAAACAGATAGATGCGACACACCTCACTCATTGACTGGTCCTACTATGCATTCTTTGGAGTGGTGTTTGAAACTGACATCATTGACATGTCCATTATTGATTCTGCCTCCCCCAAACTTCTCTCTTACCGGTGCTTGATGTTTATGTCCAACTGTGGCACAGCACTGGCTGCATGGTGAAGATGGTTTCCTTTTTCATACATGCCATGATTGGGGTGGTGGTGGTAGTATAGTAGTAGTATACACTGGCAGGGTAGCAGCATTTCCAAAAAAAGAAAAGGAGATAGTCAATCGCCTTTGAGAGACTGTTAGAGGAGTAGTTGAATGAAGTACATCACAGAATTTACCGAGCAACAATTATATGTTCAAATATTTGACAAAAAAAATGAATGCTGGATATTATGAGGATAGCCTACTAGACAGAGTTACAAACTATAGTTTTGTCGACTTGGCTATGCCTACAGTCTAACAGTTAGTGCTGTATATGAGGAATGACAACAAACAAATCAAATCAATGCCGGCAATTCATGCTGAGGTATATGTTCCTTTGTTAAATAAAATAACCTGTGAAATATCCTACTCATGGGTGGGCAAGCAGAAGAAGATCATCGCTCTGCATTGAAATTGAAGTAGTGTTGCTTTCACCACATCCGCCCCAGCAAGTGTGTGATTAAGTATTGGTGTACTTTTAATTTAGTTACACCTCGACAATAAGTCACACAGCCCGGGGGAAGAGGGTTAGGGTCCGTTGATTGGATGGGAAGGGGGATTTTGGGAAAGGTTTGACATAGAAAAACAGTATGCATACATAGACAAACAAACGACAATCATTGAAGACTACCATACCATATCCATTCCATATGTTAAGGTATAAAAAAGGAAATGCATGCATGATGAGACCCGGATTACATACACTTCTATTTCTTGTTCTGTTCCGGCCTTAAAACTTTAACAGATAGCAAATAGAAATTTTAAATATTGGTAGTGAAGAATCGTAAACACAGAGAAAACGTAATGATGATTGATAATAACAACTCCAAGAACACACTGTTGTAAAGAATGTATACAAGATATTAATCAAATTTTTTAAAAGAAGTGAAAAGTGGATACTGTTACTGTCTTATCCTGGTCAAAAATGTGGACTGGTTTTTTGCATCTCGGCATTCCTCTTGCTCCTCTCGTCCATCAATCTAGGGTGTGTCGCCTCACCACTCGCCACTGCCCGGCTGGAATAAAAAGGTGATTGATTGGTAAGGTAATTAATATGCATTGTAATGTTTTACAAAGTTTTGGACAAGGCCCGGCCTGTAATTTTAGATTGAAAACCAAAGGGGATATTCAGAAAGAAAGTGAAAACAAATGCACAAGTGATGGTGTAGTGCAACAAGAACACTTTCCGAGGTGGCATGTATGCATATGCATCATCTCTACTGTAGTCTGTTTCCAGCATAGACCTTCAACAGTAACAGGAGAGATCAGGCCCACAGTGCTTACCATTAGCACATCCTACGTTACCACTTTAGAGTCCTTTTTTTTTTCTCTCAAAGAGTTGGACAAACGCAAAGCACATTATCCATTCCAGACATAGCATTTTACAGTTAAAGTTAGTAAAATCAATGCACTGCAGTCATCCCACCGCTACACTCTATTCAACTTCTACACAGACATTTGGGTGTGCTGTGGTTGTGGTTCACGTGTTTACCTTTAGGCTTTTCCGTTTTATGCCACTCATGAAACATCCTCCTGACTTCATCATCAGCTCTGATACTTCTACTGACTGAAGATCGGCCTGCAGTACAAGTGTAATTTTTAGAACACAACAAGAGTAGAAATATAAATATTACTGACTTGAGTCATTCTTTATTGTGTACAGAAAGATAGATTAACACTAGTACACTTTGACATCATTCACTTTGTGCACAACAAACAACGCCAACACAAAGATCAATAGCTCAGAGTCAGGTGTCCAATGCATGCCATTAATTATCATCATTTATTACCTGTTACTTCTCATCTTAAGTTAACGGGCCGTCTCTTTCGCCATCATCATGACGGACGGTGCTGTTTAAGTCACAGTCATTTGCATTGCGCAGCAGATTGAGTGAGTGCCCTTCCTGTATTGAATTAAAAGCAATGTATCACCAAGATGCAGGAGAGAAGTACACATTTCTTGTTTGCCAGAAGAGGAAAATTAGTAATTACTAGTGTGTTCTGTAGAAAGTTGATTAGTGGCAGTGCACAATTACATCAATTCATGCGAAACACACCACAAAATCTACATCATTCAGTCTGCTATTCTGCGGCCAATGCATGGCATCAATCATTACCTGTTGCATCTCATCTCGTTAACGCTGCAGGCCGTCTCTTTCGCCATCATCATGATGGACGGTGCTGTTAAGTCACAGTCATTTGCATTGCGCAGCAGATTGAGTGAGTGCCCTTCCTGTATTGAATTAAAAGCAATGTATCACCAAGATGCAGGAGAGAAGTACACATTTCTTGTTTGCCAGAAGAGGAAAATTAGTAATTACTAGTGTGTTCTGTAGAAAGTTGATTAGTGGCAGTGCACAATTACATCAATTCATTCATGCGCAACACACACAACAAAATCTACATCACTCAGTCTGCTTTTCTGCGGACAATGCATGGCATCAATCATTACCTGTTGCATCTTATTTTCAGTTAATGGCCAGTCTCTCTCGGCTCTGAAGGAGGATAGCTATAGAAGTCATCAGATTCATGGTCCACTTGTTTTGGAAGGACGAGGAAAGTTTGAATTTGTTGTTACCATCATCCAATCATCATTCATGAGGGAAATGGAATTGACCAGGAGATGCAGTATGATCGAGCGGAGGAGCTGGATTCTGAGGACTGTAGTGTCAAATGGCAGACACCTGAAACTTGTATCTTAAATTAGAAGATTAGAAGACGGTGATAATGCATTGGTTGCGATTCACAAGTTTATAACCGGAACAACAGACACAAACAAAGGGGGAAAAAAGGGAGGAAGACAGTAAGTGCGAGCCTAATTGTCAGGGAAGTATAGCTCGTCCTCAAACTCTGGGGGATCTTCCAGTAGTAGGTAATCATCTGACACAATACTACCGTCACCTGAGCCGCTGTCCTCATCTTCCTCTGTTGATTCATGCATTGTGTAATTCGGTGGTATGAAGTGCTGATTCATTTTGATCATTGTTAACCTCTCCACGTTTTTGGGAGATAGACTGGTCCTTCTCAAGGTTACAATGGAACCAGCAGCACTGAAAACACGTTCGGAAGAGACACTTGCGACAGGGCAAGCCAGATAGCTTATCGCCAGCCTGCTGAGCTGTGGCCATTCAGACCTTTTCCTATACCAATACTGCACTGGGTTTTGATCAACGTACACCTCTGTTGGATCGTCCAGATAGGCCTGGACCATCCGCTCAATGTTCAGGGTTGCTGCTGGTAAGCTTTTGTGCTGTTTTTTCTGTGCATCAGCACTGTGCTTACGGCCCATCTTTACATACCAATCTGATAATGATTGTACTCGGCCGAATGATCCAGTTATTGTTTTTGTAGTCGATGGTGATGGTGAGTGTTGCGATTGTGAGCCAACCGCACTGCCCTCAGCCGACGAAGTTGCACTTGATTCTGCATGGCCTGCTTCAGTATCAGTACTTGTTGTGGGTTGATGTGGCGGGCTTTTAATTAGCAGCCCTTCGTTTTCAAACTTGATGGCTGCTTCAGCTATACAACTTTTGTAGCGGGCAACATCAGTGTCGGAAAAAGAACGGAATAGTCCTAATTTTGCACGTGGATCCAGAATTGTGGCACAAATGTAATGGTCTTGTGACAAAATTTTATTTTGTATCCTTACATTTTCTGATAAGCGCCTGGATAAGCTCTCCACCAAGTCATGGGCTTGCCTTCTGTCCTCTACACCTTTGTAGGATTCAGACACATTATTCAGCTCATGCTCTAGCATTTGCAACAATGGGATCGCTTGGCCCATTGTACAGTCCTCCTTGCTGACTTCACGTGTGAAGACCTCAAAAGGAGACAGCATCTCAGTCAGGCATTGAATTAGGGTCCATTGCTCCCTCTGAAGGGTCATGCCTTTAACACTAGCATCACTGCCTTTGTACCAGACATAATCATTGAGTGACCTGTGCTGTTCGTACAGACGATCAAGCATGTAATACGTTGAGTTCCAACGTGTTGCCACCTCCTGGATGAGTGCCTTGACTGGCACCCTACGCTCACGTTGGAAGATCCTCAGCTGCTTCCGAGCTTTAAAAGAATGGCTGAAATGAGTGCATATTCTTCGGCAGATGGACAGTAAATTGCTTACTATGGGTTCTTTTTTCAGAAAGTCTTGCACTATAATGTTTATGCAGTGTGCCAAACACGGAACCCTGAAATAGGAACCAAGTTCCATGGCCTTAAGTACATTACTGCCATTGTCTGTGGCAACAAAACCAATACCAAGCCCTCTGGGCTGCAGCCATTCCAAAACCTTGGTGCGAAACTCTTCTAAAATGTTTTCAGCCGTATGAGATTTCTCCATGGCGAACATGGCTACAGTTGCATGTTTCCGAGTACCTTCAAAAATCGCAGCTGTGTCAACAACACCTCGTGCAGATAGTAGATCTTTAACCCCCACAAAAGAGATCCAGTGTGCAGTGATACACATGTAATCTGTGGCTTGGCAACTGGTCCACATGTCTGTTGTCAGGTGGATATTGTGCACAGCACTCTTCTGCAAAGCTTGTCCAACCAATTCCAGCACATCATGATGTAGTGCCGGAACAGCAATTCTTGCGAAATAGGACCGGCTTGGAACTTTCCATTTCGGGCAGATGGCAGACACAAATTCAAGGAAACCCACCCCTTCCACAAATGAAAAAGGAAGAAGGTCCAGCGCTAACATTTTAGCCAGCTTCGCATTGTACAATCGTGCCGTTGGGTGGTTGCGTTGGAACTGCCCCTCCAACCTAAACATGCTGTCAATGGTAGGCTGGCTTACTTTCCTTAGTGGTGCCATTAACCCACTAAGGCTCAACGACACAGATTGTCTCATTGAGGTACTCGCCGCCGGTCGCCTTGGTGTCTCACCCACACTCTGAGTATGGCTCTTACTGCGGTGCCACTCTGATGTTACTGAGGAGGATGTGGGCGTTACCACTGCAGTGACTGCACTACTGGAGACAGGGCTAGAAATGCCTCCCTGTTCTTCACCTGCCACCACAATAATATCGCTCCCTGATTCCTGACCAACTTCAAAGGGTTTAGTTTTCCTACTTTCTTTTAACTTAAGTAGGTGATCCTCCCACACAATAGTGTGGTGTGTTCTGAGATGACTTGCTTGTCCTCCGGTACCATAGTTTGTACCAAGCTTACCACGCCGAACACCTTGCCGACAAATTGCGCATATAGCAACGTTCTCCTCCTTGGCGCTAACAGAAAAGAAGTCCCAAACTGGGGAGGAGAACTTTCTGGCACTGCTGGATGTGCCACTTTCAACACCAGATGAACTTGAGGGGGTCCTTGAAAATATGTGACCCTGTCCACCTACACTGTGACTTTTACTACCACTTCCTACTGAGGTGGTTGAGCTGGATGTAGGTCCCTGCCGGGCCTTGGAAAATATGGCAGCTGGAGGTAGTGGTGGTGTAACCTGTGTTGGTGAGATCCGTGCTGCATCCCGCTCAGTAGCAGCCTTTCTGGATAGGGTTAGAATGTCGGTCTCCAATCCCTTTGGGGCGGGAGTAATGTGCGTGATGACTGGCTCGTCTTCATCAACATCATCACCCCCCTCTTCTACATCTACCTCCATAACTCTAAGTTTTTCTGGGACCTTCCTTTTCAGAAGCAATGTCTTGTGGCGTACTTCACTCTCAGACCGAGCTGGTGGGACCCAAGTGTCATCACGATCATCAGAAGCGGGGCTTGAAGAAGAAGATGATGGACTAAGCCTCCTTTTCCTTGCTGGTGGTCTGGAAGACAATAGATGTTCTGGAACAGTGGTTTGACTTCGCTCCGCTTTGTCTGCAGGAAGCTCGATTTCCTGAAATGCCCCTACGTCAGGAGCAACAACTACTATGGTGGGCTGTTGTGGCGGCTGCTGCTGTTCTGGTTGCGGCGGCTGCTGCTGCTGGTCTGGTTGCGGCGGCTGCTGCTGCTGGTCTGGTTGCGGCGGCTGCTGCTGCTGGTCTGGTTGCGGCGGCTGCTGCTGCTGTTCTGGTTGCGGCGGCTGCTGCTGCTGTTCTGGTTGCGCCGGCTGCTGCTGCTGTTCTGGTTGCGCCGGCTGCTGCTGCTGTTCTGGTTGCGCCGGCTGCTGCTGCTGTTCTGGTTGCGCCGGCTGCTGCTGCTGTTCTGGTTGCGCCGGCTGCACACTGATCTGCTGAGTTTGCGCCTGCGTTGAACTTGATTGTGTACTACTTTGCGGTAATGACATTTCTTCAACACCGCTGCCCGTTAGTAGACTGGCTACCTCTGCGACAGTAAAGCCCTTGGGCCTAGGTTGGTGGGGTTGCTGGACCGCTGTGCTGCTCCCAGCTTGGTTCCCGGACAACGCTTTGGTGCCAAAAAAAACCTTGGCCGGCACACCACCAGTCGTGGTTAATGGCACTTCCTTTTTCTGTTCCTTCTTCTCACCAGCAACTTTCTTGGTACTGGACCTGGTACCTTTCTTTGGGGCCATCTTATTCCGACGTCAGGCAGGAGGCAGATGCACAACAAGTTCTGGTCACACGTGGGCGTGATGCGCAGCAGGACTTCTGTCTGGCTGGCAGTACAACGGGTAGCCAGGTGATGCCGATGACACCTCCTACTCTGTCTTTTGTGCACCTAAAAGCAAAGAAGACAGGAGAAGAACATCAGTGAAATGTTGCATTTGTTTTTGTGGTTCAGTTACTTAGTACTGTACTAGTGCAAACAAAAGATAGTCTAGCCATTTATGAATTTTTTTTAACTAGAGCTATGTTATACTACTAGTACTGTGTACAGCCACACTACACTCTCAGGAAGGTGATGTCTAAAAATTCAACAGATCACATAGAAAACACTTGATCAATAAAGCTGTGGCTACCTGCTCTGGTAGCAGTGGATGAAAGCAGGCCTGCTGGCAGACAAGGCCAGGCAAGCTTGCAGGCCTAGGCCTCAAAATGGCCACCAGCCACATGTCCAGGCCCAACAACATCAGCAAGGCCACCCCAAAAAACACACTTCCCCAACTCAATCCAATGCCATCCATGCCCAAAATGATGTCTAAAATCAACAGAACACACAGAAAACAGTAGATTACTAAAGCTGTGGCTACCTGCTCTGGTAGCAGTGGATGAAAGCAGGCCTGTTGGCAGACAAGGCCAGGCAAGCTTGCAGGCCTAGGCCTCAAAATGGCCACCAGCCACATGGCGAGCCCCAACAGCATCAGCAAGGCCACCCCAAAAAACACACTTCCCCAACTCAATCCAATGCCATCCATGCCCAAAATGATGTCTAAAATCAACAGAACACACAGAAAACAGTAGATTACTAAAGCTGTGGCTACCTGCTCTGGTAGCAGTGGATGAAAGCAGGCCTGTTGGCAGACAAGGCCAGGCAAGCTTGCAGGCCTAGGCCTCAAAATGGCCACCAGCCACATGGAGAGCCCCAACAGCATCAGCAAGGCCACCCCAAAATACACACTTCCCCAACTCAATCCAATGCCATCCATGCCCAAAATGATGTCTAAAATCAACAGAACACACAGAAAACAGTAGATTACTAAAGCTGTGGCTACCTGCTCTGGTAGTAGTGGATGAAAGCAGGCCTGCTGGCAGACAAGGCCAGGCAAGCTTGCAGGCCTAGGCCTCAAAATGGCCACCAGCCACATGGCGAGCCCCAACAGCATCAGCAAGGCCACCCCAAAATACACACTTCCCCAACTCAATCCAATGGCATCCATGCCCAAAATGATGTCTAAAATCAACAGAACACACAGAAAACAGTAGATTACTAAAGCTGTGGCTACCTGCTCTGGTAGCAGTGGATGAAAGCAGGCCTGCTGGCAGACAAGGGCAGGCAAGCTTGCAGGCCTAGGCCTCAAAATGGCCACCAGCCACATGGAGAGCCCCAACAACATCAGCAAGGCCACCCCAAAATACACACTTCCCCAACTCAATCCAATGGCATCCATGCCCAAAATGATGTCTAAAATCAACAGAACACACAGAAAACAGTAGATTACTAAAGCTGTGGCTACCTGCTCTGGTAGCAGTGGATGAAAGCAGGCCTGCTGGCAGACAAGGCCAGGCAAGCTTGCAGGCCTAGGCCTCAAAATGGCCACCAGCCACATGGCGAGCCCCAACAACATCAGCAAGGCCACCCCAAAATACACACTTCCCCAACTCAATCCAATGCCATCCATGCCCAAAATGATGTCTAAAATCAACAGAACACACAGAAAACAGTAGATTACTAAAGCTGTGGCTACCTGCTCTGGTAGCAGTGGATGAAAGCAGGCCTGCTGGCAGACAAGGCCAGGCAAGCTTGCAGGCCTAGGCCTCAAAATGGCCACCAGCCACATGGCGAGCCCCAACAACATCAGCAAGGCCACCCCAAAATACACACTTCCCCAACTCAATCCAATGCCATCCATGCCCAAAATGATGTCTAAAATCAACAGAACACACAGAAAACAGTAGATTACTAAAGCTGTGGCTACCTGCTCTGGTAGCAGTGGATGAAAGCAGGCCTGCTGGCAGACAAGGGCAGGCAAGCTTGCAGGCCTAGGCCTCAAAATGGCCACCAGCCACATGGCGAGCCCCAACAACATCAGCAAGGCCACCCCAAAATACACACTTCCCCAACTCAATCCAATGGCATCCATGCCCAAAATGATGTCTAAAATCAACAGAACACACAGAAAACAGTAGATTACTAAAGCTGTGGCTACCTGCTCTGGTAGCAGTGGATGAAAGCAGGCCTGCTGGCAGACAAGGCCAGGCAAGCTTGCAGGCCTAGGCCTCAAAATGGCCACCAGCCACATGGAGAGCCCCAACAACATCAGCAAGGCCACCCCAAAATACACACTTCCCCAACTCAATCCAATGGCATCCATGCCCAAAATGATGTCTAAAATCAACAGAACACACAGAAAACAGTAGATTACTAAAGCTGTGGCTACCTGCTCTGGTAGCAGTGGATGAAAGCAGGCCTGCTGGCAGACAAGGCCAGGCAAGCTTGCAGGCCTAGGCCTCAAAATGGCCACCAGCCACATGGCGAGCCCCAACAACATCAGCAAGGCCACCCCAAAATACACACTTCCCCAACTCAATCCAATGGCATCCATGCCCAAAATGATGTCTAAAATCAACAGAACACACAGAAAACAGTAGATTACTAAAGCTGTGGCTACCTGCTCTGGTAGCAGTGGATGAAAGCAGGCCTGCTGGCAGACAAGGCCAGGCAAGCTTGCAGGCCTAGGCCTCAAAATGGCCACCAGCCACATGGCGAGCCCCAACAACATCAGCAAGGCCACCCCAAAATACACACTTCCCCAACTCAATCCAATGCCATCCATGCCCAAAATGATGTCTAAAATCAACAGAACACACAGAAAACAGTAGATTACTAAAGCTGTGGCTACCTGCTCTGGTAGCAGTGGATGAAAGCAGGCCTGCTGGCAGACAAGGCCAGGCAAGCTTGCAGGCCTAGGCCTCAAAATGGCCACCAGCCACATGGCGAGCCCCAACAACATCAGCAAGGCCACCCCAAAATACACACTTCCCCAACTCAATCCAATGCCATCCATGCCCAAAATGATGTCTAAAATCAACAGAACACACAGAAAACAGTAGATTACTAAAGCTGTGGCTACCTGCTCTGGTAGCAGTGGATGAAAGCAGGCCTGCTGGCAGACAAGGCCAGGCAAGCTTGCAGGCCTAGGCCTCAAAATGGCCACCAGCCACATGGAGAGCCCCAACAACATCAGCAAGGCCACCCCAAAATACACACTTCCCCAACTCAATCCAATGCCATCCATGCCCTAAATGTGATTGAAAATGAAATATATTCAAAAAACAAAAGGAACAGTTGCTTCATCATGCACACACACACCCATGAGGCCATGCCCATGGCTAGCTCGGGCCTACTACTACAACCCACAAAATTAAAATAAATTAAAAAAAAAAAAAAGGAATGATGATAATTAATTATCAAAAATAAATTGTAGTTACACAACAACTGCAATGCCCACAATCAAACACAACAACCACTTACTTGTAAAATATCCTATTCCAAAAATCCTGAAATCCAATTGCAATGATGCAGCAGACAAAAAGAGAGATCTTTCCAGCTCCAAATCCAAAGGCAGAATGAGCAGGAGATGGACAAAGCACTGGGAGGAGCCTGCTGGACAGGAACAGGAAGTTGGAGAATCTGTGTCACTTCCTCCCTCTCTCCACTTTGTAAAAAAAAAATGAATCCTGGAGTCCTTGCACAAAAAAGGAAAGCCAAATGTGAATGTAAGGAGTTCTTTTCATCCAAAATCAGTATTTGCAGATGGTTTCATGCTGCTAGAGCCGATATTCCTCTCCAAATTGTAAATTTTACATTGTTGAGTTCTCCAGCTTCACATTACTTCCGCCGGCGTGTCGAAAACGATATGATCGCGTTCTCTTCTTTGTCCCTGTCGCGTTGGATATGACGTGTTCGCGGTCTCTTTCTCCTGTTCGCGTTCGATTTCATGTGCCCGCGTCCTCATTCTCTGGCTCGCGATGTAGAATGACATGTTCGAGATCTCAATCTTCTCATACTCGCGCGGTGCATGATCGCGAGAAGAAATACCTGATCGCGCGACAAATGACGTGATCGCGTGAAAAATGACTTGAATGCGGCCGCGAACTCTCGCGAGACAGCGCAAAATGGCTACCAAAATCCAACATCTCGTGGAGAACGCGACCGGGTCAAGAAAACTTGTCGGAGAACGCAGGGATTCAGGTAAGGCGATCGCGCGCGCGCGAGAATGTATTGTTTTACAGCGCGAGCAAGAAAAAAATTATCGCTAAGCTGCGGAATGCGGAAATTTTGACATTTTCGCGCTTTCCGCGGAACGCGAGAATGCCAAAATATCGCAACTTCCGCGAACGGAACGGAATTTTGGCCCAGGCCTAGTTTTGTGCTGTTTTGATTGTTGTTGTGGGTGTTCATGGTGTGTCACTCATATATGCGTGGGACTGGTATGTTTGTTGTGCACCGACTGCTTGGTGTGCATGCAGTGCTGTGGGTGTATGTTACTTTTCCTTTGCCTGGTGTGCATCCCCTGATGTCCTGCTGTGTTTGCAATGTGATTTATTGGCATGTGCATCTGTTGTGTGTTTGATGTGGCTGTGTGCAGTGTTTGGGCTGTGTTGTCTCTTGCAGCTGACAGATGCTCTGTGTGTGGTGTTCTATTTGCATGTCAGTGTGTGTGTTTTGTTGGTGTGGTGTGTTTCATTCAGATATGTGTTGCCAGTGTGGTGTGCCTTACTTGTGTGTCTGTCACATGAACTTAGGTCTACTCTAGTTCCTGTGCTTGTGTTAGGTGCGTCCTTGGTGTTTTCTCCTCTCATATTTGAGCTGTCTCTTGTCATTCTTGTGCATGTTTGTGCAGGCATGCGGTACACTGTTACATCATGTTGACTTGATGGGTGGTGTGGTATATCTGTCTGTGTGTCATTGTAGGCCCATTTCTCCCAGTTTGTGTCCATGATTGTTTTGTGATGGTGCACTTCTTGTCTGTGTTGTGGTATGTTGTATGTGCATTGTTCCTGACTGATGATGTTGTGCACTCCTGTTCTGTCTGTGCTCCCATTGCCTTTCCACAGTTTGGCTGCACAGGTCATGGCTAGTCTTGTTGTGGTTCTGTGTGTGTTTTTGTCGAGTTATGTGTTTGTCTATTGTTTTTGTGCAGACATTGGTTCTGGCATCCATGTGTGTGTGTGATGTTTGTGGATACCCCCCAGGGTGTGTGATTGTTTGTCTGTGTAATGACATGACATTATTGACACCCTTCTGTGTGTCTGACACTGGTGTTGTGTGCTGCAGGTGTGATGGGGGTATGTGTGAAGATTCCTACTTGTGTTTGACAGTCATGGAGTGTGTCAATGGGCCCTGTGTGTTGTACTGCTGACATACTCCTGTCAAGTAGTTGTATACATATGTGTGGCTGTTCACTGTTTGACTTCAGGGCATTCCTTTAATCCCTTTAACTATACATGGGTTGCCTTGCTGTCTCCCTGAGTTGTTGCACTGAGGTGACTGTGGTTTGACTTCACTCACTGTGCCAACCATGTGTGATTTGATGGGCTAAGGGTGTTCTTTTATGTTTCTTGTCTTGCATGTGATGTACACATGCTTGGTAGTTAGCTCCTTGGCCTTCCATTTGTGGGCACCTTACTTTAGCATTCCTATATGTTGTACTCCATTGCTGCTGGCATGTGGTCTGTGTATGTGGCTGTGTGTCAGTGTGGGGTATGTCTGTGTGACTTGGTAGGCTGTGTGTCCAGTGGAGTGTTGTTCATTATCTTTGCGTGTGTGTTCATTTTCTGCTTGGACTCAGTTTTCTTGCCATGTGTGTGGTGTTGTTGTGGTGTGTGGGTTGCCCTTGCCTGTGCTTCTGTGCTGTGTGTTTCTCTGCAGCCGCTCCTGCTGTGTATGTCTCCCTAGTTGTTTGGTCTGTGGTGCAGGGTGTGGGTTCACCTGGCGTGTTGTTGTGCATGAGGGAACACAGGAGGGGCACATGGCATGTCCCTTCATGGGGGGGCTAGTGTGTGGAGGGTGGAGGTGTGGCCCTGTGGTCTTTGTGCACTGCCCATGCCTGGCGCTGGCCCTGCCTTCTGCATTGTGCGCATGGTTTCCCGCGTCTTCACCACTGCGGTGACGTGACCGGGACATTACTTCATGATCGCGGTAGATGGGTGACCTGGATGCCGAGGGGTGATTTAGTGACAGGTAGGACATGTGTGGGTACACTTGTGGATGTGTTCCTGTCCCCACCAGGGTGTCTGGTGTGGACAGGAACCCTATATCAGCCCATGAGTTGTGTGTTGTGGTTGTGTCCGGAGTTGTGTTATTGCGTACCTGCGTCGCCATCCGCAACGGTCCGTGAGTTGCTGGTAATGTATCAGGTACAGCACTGGGAAGACGTGTAGAGCTGGATCCATTGCGGTCGGGACCGGGTGAAAGGGACCAGGACTTTGGTTGCGCACTCCGCTTTCGAGCTTCTGCCGTCTCAGGTTGAGCGGTTTCTCCGCTGCGGTGCTACTGGCTGTTTGGGGCATCCTGATTTGTAAAGCGGACGGGACATCATTCCGCACGGCGGTGAGTCTCCATTGGCTCCCACTGCCGCGGTGGCGGATGCACTTTGATGGCGGTTCGCGTCGCACCGCGGCGGATGGGAATTGGGCTATGTTTGGCCATACTAATATGGCGGGCGTGAGGACTGCTGCTGGCGTGCGGAAAAAAGCATTTTCCGCCTCCGCCAACACCACGGTGGTGCCTCTTCCCGCCATACTACTAGACCCCTAAGTGTAGAGCCATTATGAATAACTGTAACAAGTCCTCAAATGTTTGTATATTAATGTAGTGAGTTGTTTATGCCACAGGAATTATTTATCTCTTTCACATTAGATTAGGAAATGAGCAGAATTGATGTGGTCTTTTTTAATTTGTATTTTGCAGAATTGATAATAAATTCACAATGGGTATTCTTTTATTCCTTGTGATTATCTCACAACCCTCACTGCAATTTAATCTTTATTGCATATGGTTAATAAAATCTTCACAATGTGCAATACTAATAAAAATTAATCGATTTTGTAAAATCAGACGGAATACTAGAAGGTTATAAATGAAGCGGATAAAAAATGTAAAAGTACATAAATACAGAATAGTCTAGCAAGTGCCTTCATGTACTGGCAGCAAAGTGATTACGTCTGACAGATTTAAGAAAGTGTGCAAGCTTGAAAATAGCTTCTGACTGTTCCTTGGAGATAGGTGATGTTGACCTAAATAAGCACCCCATTGCAACAAAAAAAAAGCAGCTAACTGTTTCCTTCACAGAGGCACACTTCTGAACAATGGGTGAGCGCCCAAATGAGAGCTTCCGGTGCTACTTCCATGGGGGAGAGACTCATAAAGTGCCGGTGCAGGGCATTGGGAGAGGGCCAGGTGTAGGCACATTAGCGGGAGGCATGATAGGTGGAACCTAAACCTTTTGTATTCAAGATGGACAAAGTTATTCAGCCGTATGTTAAAGGCAGTGCTTTCTGGGTTACGTGCTTCTATAATGCCCTGCGGACAGGTTCGAACTCCCAACCTGTTTAAATCACTCTGGAGACTTGTTTTACGCTCATCTAAATAGGCTGGGCAGAGTCACAGGACGTTCTCAAGGGATTCATCATGCTGGCCACAGCCCCTGCATTTGGTTCCATCGAAATGGCGGCGCCATCGGGCTAGGTGCTTCAAAAATAGCCAGTCGCCCAGCCTGAGAGCCATGAATCTCAGCTTCAGATGATTGGAGTACGTGCAGACGAGGTATGAGGAGGGTGAAGCAGGCTGATATGAGTTGATAACCACCCATGCATGCTTGGTTTTGGCTAAAATTGCTCTGTCTGCATGGTAGAACCAGAGACAAATGCATTTTGTAATGCTCAGTTTAAATGCAAATCGACTTGGCTGTAGGTCCCACAGTTCATTTGCAGACAGGACCTGCTCGCAGTCCTAATATCGGTCCATAACAGGGCCTCCAGAGAACTGGTTTTGGCCCCATGCAACAGATTAAGAAAGGCTCTGGCTCCCACTGCTCGTTGGTCAAGAAGGCCAAGCTCCAATCTGATCTGAGCGGTGAAAGAGAACTTCAGCAGCGCAGAAAACATTTATAGATTTTTGTAGTAAGTTTATTAAATAAACTGCTCTCCTTGCCCCGAAGGATTTCGGTGCTGTCAGATAATGTGGGAGAGACCTTGGCTTGCATGACTTCTAGCGCTGGGGAGAGGGATGGGCCCAGTAGTGATTTGGGGAGCTTGGAAAGAGTTGCTTGGTAGGCCACAGCCTTTGCTGAAATTTCTTTTCAGTGCTTAATGAAAGAACCTTTAGCATTGATGTGTACCCCCAGGTACTTATATCATAGATCTGCCATAATCTTGTGGGAGCCCAGCCGCCCGATACCTTTTTTTGACAAATTGGACAACCTTTATCTTCTTCAGGTTAACCTTCAGGTTGTTGGTGATTGTGTAGGTGTGTAGCTGATTAAGCAAAGGTTGCAAATCTACCCTCGTAAGACTTAGTAGGGCAAGGTCATCAGCATACAAGAGGTTGCTGATCTGAGCTCCACTGATCCTTGGGGGATGGCAGTTGACTGTGTCATGTATTTGTGAGAGATCCATGATGACCAGATTAAAAAGTAGGAGGGCTAGCACACATCCCTGTTTAATGCCCTGAAATGTTGGGATTTTCATGGACAGGTGTGAGCTGTCCCACAGTTTGACCCGAATTCAGGTGTTGGTTTGTAACAGGATTATTGGATCCAAGAGAATTGGGGGATTCGCCACTTATTAGTTTGGCCCAGTGTGCCCCTTTTGGCACACAATCAAATGCCGTCTTGAAGTCTCCAAAGCAGCAGAGTAAAAGTGGGAACAAGGACTTTGCCTTGTCGATCAGAATTGACAAGGCTGAGGGCCAGATGTACGGCTGTTTTTAGTGGTCACAAATGGAAAATCGGGCCGCGGTTGCCACCAGTTTCAAATTGGTGGTAAGCCAGTCGCAGTTTGATTTTTTGGAACAAGCCTGTTCAGCTCCACCCACTGTTACAGATCCTCTAGGAGAAGAGCCCAACCATCACTGGTTATGAGGGTAGTGTGTGTGGTTATATTAACTCACAAGACATCATTAAACTGCATTGGGATTCACACCTTGGCTTTCTCTGTTGTTTCTGGTGCCCATAAACCATATGGGCTACATTTCAATATAAGTATGGATATAAGGAAATATAAAACTGGCCATACAAAGAAAGAGACATCTGAATACTTGTCTACAAACCATTATTCACTAATTTAACAGGGCCCAAGTATTCACCGTGTTAGATCGGAAAAAGGGTTGCCATTAGCTGGAACAGGAATAATTGTCCAAAAACCTCACACTATTTTCCACTGGTACAGCTTTGATCAATTCTACAAAGAAGCGGTATGTATAGAAAAGAAGAAATAAATGCAAACTACCTATATGTGTAAACTAAGGTCATAACATCCTGACAGTCAGCAAGATTCATCGAGATCATGATAAAACAATTGCAAGAGGTGTATGGTCCACCACCGGATGAAAATAAGCAAGTCATTACTAACATTCCATGGACATTTGTTTTTGAGTGAGAAATGCAGATTGCTCCTGGCAAGGTGATAGCCCTCGCCTCTGCACCAGTTCCATCATATAACACATCTCTGTTTTTCTTTTTCGTGATGACCAGCTACTGTCTCCAGTGGCGGCTCGCACAGGGTGTGCTGCGGGGTGGTGAGGCGGGGAGGGGCAGGGTGGGGGGGGTAGTAAACTCAGACATACGACGGAACGGAGGAAAGTAATTATTACTTTCCTACGTTCCGTCGTATGTCTGAGTTTTCTACCACCACACCCTGCCCCTCACCCACCCTGCCGCACCATCCCACAGCACGCCCTATGCGAGCCACCACTGACTGTCTCCCATGTGGTCAGGACTTTGCCTCACTCAGTGCCCCTCACCATCATCTTATCAAAAAATGCAACCTTATTAACGGACTGGTTAATGTTTATTGTTATTGAATATTGTACATTATTGACTGTTGCTTAAAGGTATTTGGTCACATCAAGACAAGTACCCTCAGATACTGATGGCACAGCCTACTCTGATCACACATTTCACGCTGAAAAAAGTATGTTAGATGCCAGTCGATTAGTCCTGGGTTCTATTTTAGGTCAATGCAAACCAGTCCTTTATTCACTTTGAGATAACTGCATATGCCAAATGAATTTCCTCTGTTCCTGACCTTTCGTTATCCTGAAAAGGCCTGCTATCAGTTGGAGAATAGCGTCCTAGGTGTTGTCTGGAGGTGTGAAGATTTTCATCCATCTCTATATGGGAACTTATTCACACTCCTCATTAATCATCAAGCATATTTGGAACCCCAAGGCCAAGATGGCCTCTCAAATTAAGGGACAAGGTTTAAATCTACAAATTACAAATTAATTTGTAGGGTGCAGAAAGATCACAAAACAGCAGACATTTTCTTGAAATTCCACAGAACTTTCCATATTGAAGGAGTGGATCTAGTATGTTATACAAGAGGCTCGTCCAGAGGTGTTGGATCATACCCAAAGTCATGCAGGCTACTCCCACCTTGACTGCTGTGAGAGACCACATACACTTGTAACTAGAGAGAGGAATTAAATAATTTTTAGCACATTTACGGTGGCATGGCCTGTAAGGCAGACAGATTTTGCTCAGAGAATCCAGACGTGTCCGACCCAATGAATTAAGAGGATAATGCATCTACCAGGCTTGTGAAGGGCATTGAGGCATTGGGGCAACAAGATGGCATTTGTTTAGCCAAAAGCTATATTTTTTATTTGTGAATAAGCAGGGTGAGTACATCCTCTGTAGGTGTCACATTTGTCTGAGCTTGATTAAGGACAGACCTGAACCTCTTCAATTGTCTACTTTGGATCACTTCATCTGGGACGATTTGGTAATCGGCTGTTTCGCCACAGGGTTATCCCGATCGGTTGCCATTGATGAATGCTACCAAATTGTGGAAATAAGGGTTTTGCCCAACACCTTGGATGAAAGGAATACTAGTATTAGAGAAATCATGTGCAGAAACAGAGGAGGAAACCCGGATTCCCATACACCCCATCTAGTTGTAAAAGAGTGAGACAGATGTGTGTACATCTTTTGGGCCTTGTTTTATCTGAAACCCCACACACACTCTCTCTTAACTTGTGGGCTCTGTAGGGAAATGTTTTCATTAGGTAGAGAGCAAGGGAGCAGAGGCACCTGCCTGCAGACACAGTGTGGACTACAGTTGAATTGACTACCCTCGACACTCTATTTCAGGCTTTCAAACTTCTTTCAATGCCCAATGTGATTTCACCATTACAAAACAATGGGGAAACCCAGTTATCCGTAGGGCCCGGGGTGAGATGTGGTGCAGAGAAAAGTTGGTCCCAACAGGAATTTGTTCAAATCTTAAAATAAATTGTACCCGATACCACGAAAAACAAACACATTAATGAATAATTTCAAGATTATTGTATTGAATCTCAAATGTAAGCGAATTATTTAGCAAAGTGGCTCCACAGTGGGTGGAAATTAAGTGTAGTTAAGAGTGCTCGTGAATAGATAAGAAAAGAATGGGAATTTCAGTGAAAATATATACAGTGTACCCCAACAGTTCACTTAGCACCTGTCTGGAGATGCTTTTTATGATTTATTTATCCACAGTTATTAGATACAGCATATCACTTGCGTGTTATCTAGATGTGGATGTTATTCCCAGTCCAGGTAGGTATGGTAGGAAATGCCCAAGTTTCGACCACTATCTTCATCCCCTGAATTACCTTACAAATTCTCTGTTTGCTGTGAGGGTATCCTCCGAGGGTAGCAGCAATATATACGATTCAGTTCATGGACCGCTTTTTTCAAACTTCTGTGAGACAAGCACACAATACATAGGTCGAGAGGTCCACTTTCATCTTCATCACTTTGCTCATATTGGGATTGGTTAGTGTGTCTGTAATGAGTGTGTAAGCGGTTTAAACCTCATCTAAACTCACATTCTGAACATGAGACAATGGGCCATATGTAGGTAGCCTAACATTTACCACTTCATAAATACCGAATTTTACCCATTCGATATTTATGAAGTGGTAAATGATATGTAGGTAATCCATCGGTAATATTTACCGATTTGGAATGGGTCGGTAATTTAGAATCGGTATTTACCGATTCGGTAATGGTAACTGGCTTCCCATTGATTCCTATGGGCCAGGAGGCTCATAGGAATCAATGGGAAGCCAGTTACCATTACCGAATCGGTAAATACCGATTTGGTAATGGGGGAGCACAATCAAGGGTGGCAGGGTGTCACAGTGACACCCTGTTGCACCCCTGATTCCTGCATGTGTGCACATGTGGCACACATACATGCCCTAACGGCATGTATGTCTGCCACATTGCACACTTCAAAGTGCAAAAAAATGCTTTTTTACAGCTATTCGTCATTTACCACCAACTTTTAGTTGGTGGTAAATAACGAATCCCCACAACAACCACACACTCCCCCTACATATCATTTCAGGATTCGGTATTTACCGAATCGGTAAAATTACCGATTCGGTAATTTTACCGATTCGGTAAATTACCGAATCCTGAAATGTGCCCCCTACATACCAAAGCCTGAATACCGGTCGGTAACGGGATATTTACCGAAAATCGGCCGTTACCGACCGGTATTGGGCTTCCTACATATGGCCCATATGTGGAATATTTTCTACTGGGATATTTTCGGTAAATCTTAAACACATGAATAGCCTTTATTCGCCTATCAATGCCTACAGTTGCTTATGGATTTTTTTATGATCCAAATTACAATTTATTTCTTTACATCCTGTTACAAATCCCATATTTTGGTGTATTTGTATAAATATAGTTTATTTTATTTAACAGAACATATCCAAATGTCATTAAAATAATTGTTACTGACATTACGGGCCTCAATAAAGATGAATACTTTTGCTTTTTGATGAATTCAATACTTTATCACACGCAAAGCTGTGCCCCAATTATATGAACAGGCCTTATGGCTTGCATTAAACGGTGTCACTTTCTAATGTCGAATCGTTTTGTTTTTTTATGCAAAACCTCCCTCCCTCCCTCCCCGAGCTACTTTCGAATTCCACCAAGCTGCGCTCATTAGAATTGCCGGCGCAGCCTGGTCTGCGAGCCCTCTCAAAGGACAGCGAAAACAAGCAGCAAATGAGAAAATGTTAATAATTCATCTCACTTCTCGCCGAACCCTCTAGGTTCCTAAAACGCATACGCTCCGCTGTCATATCTGCGGGAAAATGTATAGTCTGCCGCACGTTTTCATCTCCATAAAACCGGTTTAAAAATACATTGTTTCTGGAGCCGCGCGGAGCTGGCAGCACAATGATGACCTACGCGGCAAAGTGCTGTGATATTCATAACAAAGCCATGCTGGAGCCCGCAGAAGCTCGTTATTACACCGTGTTGAAAGAAGATAATGAGCACGCAGCCAGCATGATTACAACAACCGTAAGGTCTACATGATCTCGGGTGCATCAAATAACAGGCAGTCACCGGAGCCATTTTGGGTCGGGCTCACCCTGGGCTGGTTTCAATACTGTGCAGATTTCTGTTTATTTCCATGTGGCGCCTCCATGGATTCTTTCATGCTGTGGTGGTAAGAAAGGGTTGAGCAGGAGGGCAGTGCTTACCGTCATCCGGTGGCAACGTAGGTGGCATTTCTTTGCAGTGCTTTCCAAAGCAATCCTGTTCTGAGGAGAAAAGGGCAGAGGAGACACGGCTGCTCCTCATACATCTCACACACTTCGGGGACAAAAAACGGATGGTTGCATCAGGGCCGGTTCTAGGATTTGGGGTGGAGGGGATTGTGCGAGGAACCTCTAATTTTCATGGTGAAACCTTCAGGGCTCCTGAAGCTGCTTTGGTAAGAAACTCCCTCCCTGGGCCGCAGCTCCTCCTCTCAGCCTCCTACAAGCAGCTCCCATCGGGCTGAAGGTGTGAGAATTGATTGTAGGCTAAAAGTTAAAACTGTGGGGGCGCTAAGGTGCTGGACAAAGGGCGTCCAGCTGTGTCTCTGAATGGGAAGCTGAGCTGGAGGCCTTATTGCAGGGCAAACCTGCAAAATATGTCTCCCTTACAACTGGGACAAAAGGAAGTATCCTCCCCTAGGCCTACCCACATCATCCTGAGAGGCCCAGGGAGCGGGTCTCCCTCCCATTAGCCTAAGTGCCAAGAGACACCTTTCTTTCAATTGGATCAGCAGGGGTACATGAGGACCTGTGGTGTGTTGCACTGGTGTGGGGCCCCATGCTGGTGGGCTGAGTGCAAAGCCCTGGGCAGCTGCCCACACTGTCCATGCCTAGCACCGGCCTTGGGTTGCATTTAAGGTGGCATTCATCTTTTGGGACAGGGGTCTATTTTTCATTATTAGACCTTGACCAAGAGAGAGAAAGGTGGAAAAGAGGAGGAAGAAGAAAGAAGAGAAATATAAGAAAACAGTGTCAAAAAGAGACAGCATGGGTAAAAACATCTTGGAAGAGTGAGATGAAGTGACAGGAAGTGTAATGTGGTGGAATAATGCCTTGAGGTGGAATAGGTGGAAAAAAACATGAGTCGCATTTGGCAACCCTGGCATTGAGAACAACTGGTGGCAGAATTCTAAGAAAATCTTTGGGATCCTACCCTTATGTTTTGTTTGCCATATAATGCCTGCAGGAAAGTCAGGTGCCAACCTTACACAGGTATTGTGGAGAATGCAGGTGTGTACAAGCTGGGTTACATACTCATTTATGTTAAGTAAAGGGCTGTGACAGGCACATGAACCAATGTATTCATAGGCTATGGCTATCTCGTGACACATTACTTCTAACTTATCGTAAAGTCTGGAGAAAATAAAAAATTTCAATTGATAGTTTCAAACTTCTTCTTATGACAAAGCCACTAAACAGCACAAAAAGCAGCCCTGGATGAAGGAGCAGAGTCTGTGAAAGTGGGTGGGGAAAGCGCATCTAAAATTCTCAGTTCGTTGTGGAATGTTAACCTCTTATAATAATGCAGCTTTATGATTTCTGGAACAATAACCTATGGGACTTGCACTTGCAGCACATGGTCAACCAGAAAATGTTTCTGAGGTGTAGTTGATTACCTGAGGTCAGGAAGCCCTTGCTTGCAAAGCAGACCATGCTCAAAACAGAATCACAGGTTGAACAATCAGAATGCAGGGTCCTGGCCCCCACACTTCAGACAGATCCATTAAGACAACTTTGATCATTGAAACCTTTTATTCTCCAGGTGGTGGAGCAGCGTAATTTTGCCTCCACCCTTTTATGTTTCAACTATGTCATATATACGTGCATGTAGTACCATATATATGTGTGCTTTAATATCATTAACGTAAAATGGTGCACTTGACAGAAATACTGAAGGTGCATTTGCTGTGTAATCCAAACATTTACATGAGTGTGCATGCTAATGTTTCTTTATAGTGATACCAAACTTCAGTTTTCATATACATCTATATTTGAGGAGTTTGAGTAATTTTGCTGACTGTATGTATATATATATTTATATTATGCTCAAAGAAGGAATACAGAGCACTCACGGGGTATGTCAGTTGCTTGTTTTAATTAAACCATCGGCCGATGCGATTCGGCAGTGGTGCCTTTATCAATGCCTCTCAGTTAAAATGCAACTCCAGCGCAGAGGATTAATAGTTTAAATTGCCATAATCTTCATTTCATTGGTGGTTAGATTTTAATCAACAGCCGCAAAGGACTACAAGATCACTTTGTTGATGTCCATGAGAATAAACGCCATGATGTCGTAGTGCTCTTCATTGCAATCCTCAATGGTAGTCTTTGGTAGTGCGTTATAAAACCCACAGTTTAGGATTGTTTCCACAAATCATTTGCTCTTAGATAGACGTCAGAATACCTTCGACATGTCAGATTTCTTGTCATCCTCGTTCTTTAACATATAGCCCTCTACCTCTTTCACTTCTGCACTCAGGCACACCCCTCGCTTGCCACAGTGCAAGGAAATACCTGCAGGAGCCCGTTTATATAAAGGGGCATCCTCAAGTTCAGTCACTTAGCCAGAAGCACAGGTGTCCTTTTCGAGTGGCGGTTATGGCACCTCTTATACTTAATCCAGCTCCACACTCCACCAGTGCTGCCTGAACTCGCAGCGGTTGCTGCCGTGGTGTGAGGGAGGAACTCACAGAAATGAATTATGCTTGAGGAAGGAATACGGAGCACTCACGGGGTATGTCAGTTGCTTTTTTAAATTAAATCATCGGCAGACGCATATCAGCAGTGGTGCCTTTATCAATGCCTCTCAATTAAAATGCAACTCCTGCGCAGAGTATTCATTGTATAAAATGCCATAATCTTCATTTCATGAGTGGTTGGATTTTAATCAACAGCGGCAAACGACTACAAGATCTCTTTGTTGATGTCATGAGAATAAACGCCATTATGGCAGTCTTTGGTATTGCGTTATAAAACCCACAGTTTAGGATTGCGCTGCCTTGCCTTACTTCATATTTTTGAGACCATTCAAAGCCACACAAAGTAGCTTTTTGTGGCTTCATAAATATGATTTAGGTTTTTTTTTGAGGGATGTAACATAATAACTACAAAAAATACATAAGTACAAATAAACCTAAAATTAATAAATCAGACAATACACAACCCTCAAGGACAGAAAAGACCACCAATGTTAGTACCATAATACATAGATATAAACACATGCCATTCAATTTAAAAACATTAAAACCATTATGCAAAACTGCATCAGAGGGTAACAAAACAAGGAAGTTACCCACATAACCTACTGTGCAGTGTAAAATACCAACATAACAATTATGTCAGGGAATATTCATCATTGTATTGTTTGTACAACTTCAAAAGGGTGTGAATCTTACAGTCAGCAAAACAAAGTACTGTGGGAAATTCACAGATCAAAGCCCGAGACTACCACCAATGGTGCAATCTTATCAAGCATGTCACAATAATTTTTTCATACTTCAGATATATTGTATTTCACAGAATTAAAGCTATGGGAAAGAGAAAAGAAAAAAACAGAAGGAGAAAGTATCACAACATGTTCATGGTAAAAATCACGAAAAAAGGGTGTGTTTAAATCACTGTTAAAAACATCACACTTATTATTTCCAAGACCAAATCAACATCCCACAAGTTAATACAGTGATATATACAATGATGGCTTGACTACATACCATTTAAATTGCATATCATTAAGGGCCATAAGTATCAAGCTAAATTGTGATTGCAACCGCTGAAATTCCCAGAATTTCGGCGTTTGCAATCGCAATTTAGCTGTGTGCAATGTATGAAACAAAAAACCACTCGCAAGATAAGGTATCCCAAAAATTGCGATTCCCTATTTTGAGAATGCATTTAAGGAATCGCAAATTGCGATTCCTTAAATGCAATGGAGCACATGCATCATTTGAAATTGCGGTCGCAAAGGTGCAGAGTCGAAGAATCTGCCCCTTTGCGACCACAATTTTTGCATTTGGGATGCATCATCTCAAATGCAAAAATCGCAATTTGCCATTGCATTTAAGGCATCGCAAATTGCGATGCCTTAAATGCAATGCAAGATTGGATTTAAAACAGCAATTTCGCTATTATGGACCGCTAAATACCGATTGTTTCAACCTGATGGTATTTAGCGAAAACTTTGAAAAATTAACTTAAGTGCATTTTTCAAAGTGTCAGATTACACACACACATGCCCTTGGGGCATGTGTGTGCGTAACATGGGTGCACATCACAATTTCAGGGGTGCAACAGGGTGTCCTTTTGACACCCTTGCACCCTTAAAATTCAATGCGCAATTTGCGAGTATCTATTGGTATTCGCAAATTACGCATGCAATTTACCCTTCATTCCTATTGGCCTGTAGGCCCATAGGAATGAATGGGAAGCCATTCCTTAATTGCGTCTCCCAATTTGCGAGTAGCAATTAAGGAATGTTTGGGAATCACTATTTTTATAGCAAATCCTACATGCATAGGCTTTTGCGAGTCCCTAATTGTGATTCCTTAAAAATCGCAGTTAAGGACTCGCAAAAGTATATCTTGATGCATGTGTCCCAATGTAGGAAGCACAAAAAAATTGCGATTTGGGCTCAAGGAATCGCAAATTACCACCAACTTCAAGTTGGTGGTAATTTGCGATTTCTTTGAAAAATTCACTTTTGTGAATTTTTCAAAGTGCCATGTGGCACACATACATGTGCCACATGTGCACACATACATATTTCAGGGATGCAACAGGGTGTCCTTTTGGCACCCTTGCAACCTTGAAATTGCATTCTCAATTTGTGATTCTCTAATTGGTAATCTCAAATTGAGAATGTCTTCCCATTCATTCCTATGGGCCTCCTAGCCCATATGAATGAATGGGAAGGTATTCCTTATTTGTGAATCTCAATTTGCGATTTGCAAATAAGGAATATGTAGGATTTGCCAAAATTTTAGCAAATCCTACATACATTGCATTTTGCGATTCTCTAATTGCAATTCTCTAAAAATCGCAATTTGAGATTCGCAAAACTCTTTTTTGATACATATGCCCCCAAGTCATTTATCAATAACTTGAATCCACATTCCACTATGAGATAATCCTTTTCATATGTAGCTGGGATTTCTGTCAAGTTTTGAACCCAGGGTGCTTTATGGTTCGGGCCAGTAAGTCCCCGTAGTTGACACCTAATGACACTGTACATAGGTAGTTTAAGTTACTTCATGAGAAAAGTCATTTAATCGTAAGCATCATGTGTTCATGCCCCTTAAAATAGCATAGCGTAATATGCCACCATCCTCATTGCGTAATCAGATTGCATAGATACTATGCTGCCTGCATACCTAATATCAAGATATACCTCCAAGAGTGTGTTGAAAGATAAAGCAAATCATTAAAATATATCTAATGCGTAAGCTCTATAGCTCAAGGGACCAAAACACACATCAACGCTTTCTAATAAATTATAATGTGACGCCACCTTAAACAGCTTGCAACATTGTATCCCTGTGTATTCAGTTTATACCAACGCTGCATTCCATCTGCATGTGCACGACTAATGAGCCCCAAAAGCACATCAAACATATCGTGTATCCTGAGACATCACTCACCAAAAGGCATTATTCATAAAGCACGGTCTATAGCTGTATGTAAGATGAGGCAAGTCTTTATCTTATATGTGTAGGCACCAAGGGACCAAAAACATGCATCAACGCTTCATAATGAATCGCAGCGTGCCCCCATCTTAATCAGATAAGACTGTTTTTAACTTTGTCTTGAAAAAGTTTGGCTATTCTAGGACACATCTTGGCTGCGCATAACCTTTTCTTTCCTTGGATGTCATTTCCATTTTCCATGGAGCATGATTTTTTAACCGGCTTTTAACATAGGTGATGGGTTCTTACCTTCACAACTCCATCTCCAACGACTTCCTAATTACTCACAACAGGCGTATAAGGCTTAAGACAGGCACTAGTTCTTGATTCTTCATTTTTTGATCCTTATGTTATTATTTGTAGTAGGGTCTTTCATGTACCTCCATTAAATATTGTGGTCCTGAAGAAGGTCTCATGGATGCACACTGTATGAGACCGAATCTTCAACGAACAGCCCATCTCTCCTTTGGACTATTTTGTGTTACTTTCTCAAGTTTTGTCTTAATACAAAGATGGGACTTCATGTGTTCTCACCAGAGAGTGGGTCTTCGGTACATTTCTAAATGTAAAGGAGCAACAGTATGAAGCTTTTTTGGACAGCACATTGTCAATGCACTATATGTTATCATTATCATCATTTACTTTTGTTTGAATCCAATATAATGTGTTACATTTCAAAAGCATAGATGCCTGTCTTTGTGATATATTCGTCATTTTATTGTTTCAAATGTATAACAATTCATATATGATGTCACCCAAGGACATCCTCAACTGACTTTGATGTTAGAAATCCTTTTTTGAATGATTCCCTTCTTGGCCGTTTACCTTACTAATAGTTTGATACCCAAGCCCACAAGGCAATATTGGGTTGCTTTTTTGTACGCTATATATTTATCTGTAACTGAGCCAGAAAAAGATCGTACTTTTTTACCTTTACCTTAATTATAATTGAATGTTGCATTTTATAGAGCTAGGAATCATCCCAACCCTAGATTATAGTGGAAAAGCCTAAGACTTTATTCTGGAGGGCAAGCTACAACTTGACCTCCACTTCCAAAATGCTAACTATTGAGGCACATTAAACACCTAACTACATTTTCAACTTGTACATAATGGTTCTGACCTGGTCATTGCCAAACTGTATTGTGGGATCACCCTAAAGGCTTTTGACTGCATTACACAGATCCTCAATTCATAGCATTAGCTGCAGAATAAAGCTCTTCCACACAGGTGGACTGGCTGACCTACAAGGATTGTGCTACCCAAATGTAGTTGTCAAGAAATTTCCCAACACAACTATTGTGTCCTAAATATTGTTTACTCAATATCCTCTCATGGAAGGTAATAATAGAAAATCCATGCACAGTTAGATGACATTTTTAAACAATATTTACAGTACAATATGTGTCAGTTGATATTTCTGTTCCCAATATTATGACAAACAGCCTTATGAGGTCATTCACCTGAATGAGGTGACACATTGTTCTACAAACACACAATTTTATGAGGCAAAGAGCTAGGTGAGGCAAAGAGACCATGCACCTAGGGAGCCCTAAGCCAAATGAACAAGAAAGAGTTCATACTTGTGAGGAAGTGAATTCTTACTCGTAAAAGCCTCAATTTCTTTTACTTTGCACCTCCCAGTTTTAGGACCTCTTCTTTGAGTAAGCCTACATAGTGAGGCTGGTTTTCAGCTGTAACCACTAGTGCCTAGGTTTTAAAGTAAGGTCTGTTATTTCTCATCTGTGAAGAGAGACTCTGCACAGGTTACTTGTGAACACAGGTGTGCACACACATGAGCAAGGAAAACTGTTGTTTGGCATTTGTTTGCATGTACACCTTTGGCACATGGAACCCAAAATAAATTAGTTATGGGCTTCTGACCTTATCATTCAGTCAAGAATCATAAAGAGATTTACTGTACTGTTTTTTCCGTCACTATTCATTAGTTGTATTTATGAACATTTGGTTTCCGTGGTCACTTGTTCTCTTCAGAATTGCCAATTATTTCCCCTTTTCCAACCCACTTTAATTTCTGCTCCACCCATCTGGGTGTACTCTCATTTTTGCTTGTCTGTTGACCTTTTTATCCTTCTGTTCTCCTTGTTTTATTCTCTTGGGGCCTCATGTAGGTAGCCCAATACCGGTCGGTAACGGCCGATTTTCGGTAATTATACCGTTACCGACCGGTATTTAGGCTTTTGCAATGTAGGGGGCACATTACAGGATTCGGTAATTTACCGAATCGGTAAAATTACCGAATCGGTAATTTTACCGATTCGGTAAATACCGAATCCTGTAATGATATGTAGGGGGAGTGTGTGGGTGTCGTGTGGAGTCGGTATTTACCACCAACTAATAGTTGGTGGTAAATGAAGAATGGCTCTGTAAATGCATTTTCAAGCGCTTAGAAGTGTGCAATGTGGCAGACACACATGCCCTTAGGGCATGTATGTGTGCCACATGTGCACACATGCAGGAATCAGGGGTGCAACAGGGTGTCAATGTGACACCCTGCCACCCTTGATTGTGTTTCCCCCATTACTGAATCGGTATTTACCGATTCGGTAATGAGGCATACCTTCCCATTGATTCAATCAATGGGAAGGTATGCCTCATTACCGAATCGGTAAATACCGATTCGGTAATTACCGAGTTTCTACGAATCGGTAATTTTTACCGCAGGAATACCTACATAGCATTTACCACTTCATAAATACCGAATCGGTATGATTCGGTATTTATGAAGTGGTAAATGCCAGGCCACCTACATGGGGCCCTAGGTCTTTTAAAGAGAGGCTGCCACCCTCTCCGTTGCTTCCCATTGTAGATAGCCAGGATGTCAGATGATTCAATGCAGTCTTTTTGTTGCCTACAAGCTTAGAACAGATCATGAAAATGGGTTCTACGTGTGTTTCCTGTTAGAAATTAGTTTATTGGCTGAGTGGGCTGTTAACCATACTCAAGCAGCAACCACAACCCCTGCCAGGGTGAACCAAAAAAAGTCACTAAATTAACCTGTGCTTAACCCTCTGGTAGCTTGGCCCACAGCAGTCATACTTAACTTGGATGCAATATGAACAGTATTTATCCAGCACTTAAACAACACATAAAGTGCAAACAAAACACAAGAAAAAGCCCACACCAATTAAGAAAAATAGAGTAAAATGTATTAAACTTTCTGACAGCAAAATATTTAAAATCCAATCAGTAGAACCGGAGATATGCAATTTCAAATATTTAAGGTAAGTATAGTGACTAAAAGCACATTGCACCACTCATGGTTATCTGATTGTACTAGACTGGGGTAAAGTCACAATTTCAGGCCGAATATGCTGGAGCGTGGGTCAGATACTGGGACCATAACATAACATGTGTATTTGTAAAGCTCACATTCACCTAGAAGGGTATCTTGGGGCTGAATAACAGATGTTTATTGCTGCCCTACTCAATGTTACTCCTTTTATTGAGCTTATAGGATGAAGGGCTGAGTGGACTCACCCGGATTTGAACCTGTGGCCATGAGGTCAAACACAGGCCCCTGCAGTGGACACATTAGTCCACTAAAGCTGTGAGATTTGGCTCGTCACGCTAAGAGAGCTAGCTTCTCAAAGCCCGACACAAGCGTCCAGTTCATGGTGAAGGAGGCCGCAAAGAGCAGGAAGAACATCGCAAATGCTCATCGCTGTAGCAGGAAGACAAGGCCAAGCGTTGAGGATGGTCATTGCTGTAATGCGAAGATCCTGTCAGATGTCATGGATGGTTGTTGCTGGCACTTTCGCATTGGAGGTCACCACGTGCTGTCAATGAGGTAGCACGAAATGCAGATCTTGCATTTTAGGTCATCACTTGCGGGCACTGTAGCCTGAAGAGCTGGATTCACCGGAGCTTTGCGTTGGCAATCGGCGCAGAAGGCAAAGTCCTATGCGATGATGCCCATTTGCAGTCATAAAGAGCCCTAAAATTCAGAATCTCTACTTTGTGTTCAGAGGAGTGCACTCTGGTGCCAACCAATGGTCTAGGATCTATGGAGGTGCCTCTTGTGGTTCAGGGACTCACTCTTGCACAGGCCAACAGGACTCTGGTAGGTCCAGGCATGTCTATTTGCAAGAGTTCAGCTAGGAAATTGCAGAGAAGCTCTGGAGCTTGTCATGTCCCCGTAGCACTGGAATGGATGATAGTCAGCTGACCTGTTGAGTCAATTTAGGTAGCCTGGGATGAAATAAGCAAGTTCAGTCTACCTTCTAAGACAGCAAGGCAGGCCTCAGGCAGCAAGGCAGTCCACTGGCAGCAGTGCAGTCCTTCATCTGTAGTATTCATGGGTCAAGGAGTATACTGAAGAGGGGGTCTGAGTGTCCAGTATTTATACCTGGTGCCATCTCTGAAGTGGGAGAAACTTCCACCCACATCTGATTCTGGAATTTCCTTCCTCCCTGTCCTGGTCCAAAGATGTCTGGAGTCACAAAAGGCTAGTGTGAAGTTCTTTGTGTATGTTCTGAGGCAGCTCCTTTGAAGCAGAAATGTGGTAGGCGACAGCTACTCTCCTCCCATCAGGTCAGGATGGCCCATCCTGTCTACAACCAGTCCCCCTTTGTGATACTGTATGGGAGGAACACACAAAGACCACCTGCCAACTATACCTAGTCATGTGGCCCAGGATACAGGCACCTGGCACCAAATGGTTTGGACAAGAAAATGCAAGCTTTCTAAAAGTGGCATTTTCAGAATTATAGCTTAAAACTGGATTTTACCATTAAACAGGGTTTTAATTACAATGAACTAATGTGTAAACATGACATTCTTACCTGCCCCCAGTCAAATGTTATCATTTAATAAATATAATAAGGTGACCCAATGTTATCCTAAGGGAGAGGTAGGCCTTGTAGTAGAGAAGATTGAATTTAAAATTGTATCACTAGGGCATACTCTAGTAGTGACTTATATGAATTAAAAAGGAAAGTTTAGGTCTGGCAAGAGGTTTAATTTGCCAGGTCACAATGACAGTTTACAATAGCACACAGGCTTCAATGGCAGCCCTGAGACAAGTTTTTGTTTTAAAAGGGCTTCTTAAGTGGGTGACATAATAAATGCTGCAGGTCGACTAGTAGCATTTAATTTACATGCTCTGGATACATGTATTACTATTTTACTAGGGACTTACAAGTAAATTAAATGTACCAATTGGATGTAAGCCAAATGTAACATGTTTAAAGGAGCAAGTTCAAGCACTTTAGTGCTGGTTAGCAGTAGTAAAATGCACAGACTCCTAAAAGCCAATAAAAACGGGTTCAGAAAACAGGAGGGGCAAATGGAAAAAGTTTGGGTGTGACCCTGCAGAGATGGTCAAGTCCAACAGTACCTTGTTACAAGCAGCTTATATAAACAGTATCTGATCTGATTGTGATCTAAGCTTTGTCAATAGGGTTATTGATGCCTGTTTAATATATAATTTATCCTGGTTACTGATGATGAGGATTTTGCTACCTGTTCCTACTTCACAGGTCAATTTTTCATACTTTACTACTAGCTGATTTGTTAATCTAGCTTTGTGGCCTTTTTTGCCAAGGTTTCTTGGTTGATGCATTGCCTTTACCACCGAGGATCTCGTTCTCTCTCTTTTAGTGTCTCTCTTCCAAAATTAAATGCAATTAGGATTCTCAAACTTCTCAACACACCTCAGCCCTATTTAATTTTTTCACTAAGATATTTTATAAAGTGCACACTAGAGGGCTGTTTTGGCCCACATTCTGTATTGTTGTGTATTCTAACTGGTGTAGAGTATGATTTTATTTGGCCTGGCTAAGCTCTGCAGTTCTTTCCACATCTTCTTCTCAAATGCATCAATTATTCAAGCATATTTTTTCTAAAGCCCACAATACCCCTCGTTGGTGAAAATGTACCTAATCTGCCTTTATCAACTTTCATCTATGTACCATCATTGTTTGGAATGACCCTACTAGCAAATTTTTTGATTCTATTTACAGTAATAAGCCCTTGTGGTGGGTGTGATTGCACCTCCACTATATTTAGTAATGTCGACTCACAATTCTGGAAATGTGTGTGTATTTTTCTAGAGTTGTCTCCTTCATTTTATTTATGCGTTTTTATATAGCGCGAACTTACCCGAAGGTGTCAGAGCACTTTACAATAGAACCTGTTACATTACATAAGGACTTCAGAGTACATGAATTACATAAAAGATACAAACATAAACTCTAAATTCATATAAGAATGGTAGTAAGTGCATAAGTCTACTACAGATAATATTAGTTAGAGTTACATATATATAAGTTGCAATTCACTCAAGGTTCCATTTTAAGAAAAGTTGAAGTGATTAGAGTTGGACAAATATGTATTAGATATTTACACAGCATGATGTTCTCACCATTGCTGGGGTTCTTGCTTTCAGCCCGCCTTCAGGGTGTTGTTGCACTCACAAGCGGTGATCTTGGGCCTGGAGGGATCCCCGAACTGGTCATGTCCAAATGTTCTCCACGCTTGTTGGATGGTGGCTTACCAGCTGGGCCCTAACACAATGAAGTGGCTATCAGTCCTCCTCAAAGCAGCTGCGTTGGGGCATCAGGTCAACCCTGCCCCTTCGTCTACCTCAGTCCTCGGCTTTCCGTTCCTGTGCCACAACTGCAGCTGCAACACCCAAAGCCACATCACAGGTTCCACAGTGCCACTGCTGCCCCATTCTCTGCGGTTGCGGACCCCACGACTTCTGCAGTGGCAAAGGACACCTCCCTGGGACTGGCCCAAGTCTACATGGGCCCGCGCTCTAGATCAGGAGAGCACCGGGAAGCAGCTTCAGCTGAGGGTCAGAGAGGGCCCGGCCTCCTCCACATGCCATCCCCGTGAGCCAGGGCTGCGGTCCATCTTCCTGGCCCAAGCAGAAAAGACTGACCGTCATTCCTTCTCAATGCGGACACATACAGGCAGCAGGTGATCCAGTCTCCTTTCCCTCCTCTGGCCTAGGCCTACTGCCAGCAGGCCGCAACATCCACGTTCGTGTCCAAGTCTTATGTTGCTTTGATGCAAAGAGCTAAAATAAAAAAATTCAAACTATGTGAATTAAGCAGTGCCTGATTTACTTCAGAGCACCTTCCTGTTCAATTTACTATGTCCTTTTGGTTCTTGGTGCCCTTGCCAGAAGCATCAAATCATCAGCTTGTTGTAGTATGGGGTATGTCACCAGAATATCCAGTCCTTGAAACCCTGCTACCATAAAAATTTAACAAAAATATTGACAACTAACATATATACAAGGTAAGTATATATAGTAAGTATAAATGTACTATGCTTAACTTCACCATATATGCACTTTGACAATATATATAAATATATGTATATATATATGTATTCACTGAAAAAACCATAGGTTTCAGGGACGTTATAGTTAGTTGGACATTTCACTCGTACAAAACCATAGAAATTCCCCCGTTATAGTTAGTTCAGCTAACTATAAGTCGCGCGCCCGCAATGCACTGCTGATAACATCACATATTACATCACTCATGACATGGTCAGTGACATCACTCATGACATCTCAAATGACATCACTGATGACATCACTCTTGTGATAGAGTGGCAGACCTCCTCTCACCCTAATATAACCTTTGATACACACACTCAAAAATACAAACTAACATTTTCAAAACAATGGACATACCAATACCAGTTACAACACACCTTTTCAGTAATTCCAAAATCTACACACACATCCACTCATTCACCAACAGTCCCTATACAGTCACTCATACATGTACTCACTCATCATATGTACTCATACACCTATACATCCTGTTATACACCACCACTCATCCATAGAGTTACTCACACACATAGTCACACATGCAAACAAAGTATCAAACATCTATTTACTTGCATATACAGTTATACACACACTACCACACTTACTTCTACAGAAACTTACGCATACTTACTCTCGTAAACAATCACTTATAGAACCACCTACTTATTTGTACAGGAACTCTTCCAATCGCTCACTCTCACATATACTCACTTATATACACCAATACTCACATATACTAGTTTAAAACATATGTAGTTACTCATAAAGACACTATTGAGACAGTCATTCACTCACTAACACACCCATACACACACTCATCCACCTATACAGTCCTACACACATGCTGTGTTCAACACATACAAACAGTGAGTCACTCATTCATGCATCTATGCACTAAGTAATACCCCCACCGAACCATACAGACACTCAGACACTCATACTGATACTCAAAAAACCAACTAATAACCCATATAGACACTCATGTAGCTACTCACCAACCCATGCAGCCACTTATACACAAAGTGAGAGACTGCTACAGATATTTACATATTTAAACATTACTCACTAACCCATGTATTCACTAGGATACACTTAATCAGTCAGTTATACAATCAATTTTATAAAAAAGAAATCATCCATTTAGACAACTATATACCTATTTATTCTTCCATCGACCTTGAGATATACATATATAAAACATATTTAATTTTCATAATACACATTCACTGGATGATGTCATCAGTGATGTCATTTTAGATGTCATCAGTGATGTCATGAGTGATGTCACTGACCATGTCATGAGTGATGTAATATGTGACATCATCAGCAGTACATTGCGGGCGCGCGAGTTATAGTTAGCTGAACTAACTATAACGGGGGAATTTCTATGGTTTTGTATGAGTGAAATGTCCAACTAACTATAACACCCCTGAAACCTATGGTTTTTTCAGTGAATTTCTAAGGTTTTTTAAATGCTAATTTCTAACCATAACGTGCCTGAAACCTATGTTATTTTTTCAGTGAATATATATATATTTATTATACTATGTATACATGTGAAATGTCTCGGTCCGCCTGTTTGTCTCGGTGGCACAGAAAAAATGGGTGGAACTGATGTCAGCACGCTGACGAGGTCCTCTTATGGCTCCGATGATGTCATACGGTGTCGCGAGTGGAGCCGTGCTATTATGACGTCCTCGTCGATGTGGGAGAGCTAGAAAAGAATTTCCGTGTAATGCTGGGGCAGGGGATATTCACCTAAATGTTCAGGCTAGTCCTTTGGGAGCAACTGTTTCTGTTGCTACCCCAGAAACCGAAACCAGTGATCCGAGGGCAGAGGCCCTGCAGATGGCACACAAGATGGGGAGCCCAGTTGTGTGCACCGACGGGGCAGCGAAGTGTCAAGCACCACAACCCACAAAAAAGGTAATGAGGGCACTGAATAACACAGGATCTTCTCTCTGGCAGGAACAACAAAGTTAAAATGCCCTAGTACCAAAATGTAGAATTAGTGCTACAAAGGTCTTCAAGAGGACCTGCGATGCCGCTTCTGCCTCCCGTACCCTGGAGGCGGCACATGGGTCACGTGGTACGGTCATACTGCGGTGGGATGCACATTCGTTGACATCTCATGGCACTGCTCCACACTTCAGAGAGGACGCTTTCCATTAGCTATGTTTTCTGATGACGTGCCACGCCGGCCCCGTCCAACAACAGAACTCCTTTAGATCCAAACAGACTCTTCCGCTTTCTCACCGGAAGTGAAACCAGGCCACGTGGACACTTTCACAATACAACAGCTAGGAATGCACTTTTCGGTAAAAACAACACATTCCTTCCTCCTAATTAATCAAATAAACGTCTCACTGAAGAAAAGAGGCCAGCTTTGATCGGTAAACAGCCGTTACAACAACTTCGCGATACCATTACAACTCATGCATTACCACGCATGCATTGTACATCGCAAAGTCATTACTACACATTCTTTTAGAACACATGGTCATTTACCACGCATGCCTTTACAACAATTTTTTTTGTAAAGGTATGTATGGTAAATGACCATGCGTTCTAAAAAACATGTAGCCGATCCACGTTGTTGTAAGGAAACAGAGGCTGTTCCGTTTCCTCACAATGACGTGCACCGCCCCTCAGAGATGACGTGAAGCAGGAACCACGAGGAGAGAGGAGCAACGAGGAGTGAGAGGTAAGGGGGATTGGGCATGGGGTGTTTTTTTTTCCCTAGGGTTTAGGGTAGTGCAGTGAAGTTTGGGTTGTGTACGGGGATGTGCTGGGGGTAGTGTTTTAGGATTTAGGGTAGTGCAGGGGTGTTTGGGTAGTGTAGGGGGTCATGCTGGGGTAGTGTTTTAGGTTTTAGGGTAGTGCAGTAGTGTAGGGGGTCATGCTGGGCGTAGCGTTTTAGGGTTTAGGGTAGTGCAGTGGTGTATGGGTAGTGTAGGGGGTCGTGCTGGGATAGTGTTTTAGGGTTTAGGGTAGTGCAGTGGTGTTTGAGTAGTGTAGGGGGTCATGCTGGTGGTAGTGTTTTAGGGTTTAGGGTAGTGCAGTGGTGTTTGTGTAGCGTAGGGTGTCGTGCTGGGGGTAGTGTTTTATGGTTTAGGGTAGTGCAGTGGTATTTGGGTAGTGTGGGGGTCGTGATGGGGTAGATGTAGGGTTTAGGGTAGTGCAGTGGTGTTTGTGTAGTGTAGGGGGTTGTGCTGGGGATAGTGTTTTAGGGTTTATGGCAGTGCAGTGGTGTTTGTGTAGTGTAGGGGCAGTGCTGGGGTAGTGTTTTAGGGTTTAGGATAGTGCAGTGGTGTTTGTGTAGTGTAGGGGGTAGTGTTCTAGGGTTTAGGGGAGTGCAGTGGTGTTTGTGTACTGTAGGGGGTTGTGCTGGGTTCTAGTGTTTTAGGGTTTAGGATAGTGCAGTGGTGTTTGTGTAGTGTAGGGGGTCATGTTTTAGGGTTTAGGGTCGTGCAGTGGTGTTTCGGTAGTGAAGAGGGTCATGCTGGGGGTAGTGTAATAGGGTTTAGGGTAGTGCAGTTGTGTTTAGTTAGTGAAGGGGGTCGTGCTGAAGGTAGTGTTTTAGAGTTTAGGGTAGTGCAGTGGTGTTTGTGTAGTGTAGGGGGTCATGCTGGGGGTATATTTAGTGTTTAGGGTAGTGCAGTGGTGTTTGTGTAGTATAGGGGGTCATGCTGGGGTAGTGTTTTAGGGTTTAAAGCACTGCTGTGGTGTTTGTGTATTGAAGGGGGTCGTGCTGGGGGTAGCATTTTAGGGCTTAGGGTAGTGCAGTGGTGTTTGTGTAGTGTAGGGGGTTTTGCTGGGGGTAAGTTTAGGGTTTAGGGTAGTGCAGTGGTGTTTGGGTAGTGTAGGAAGTCGAGCTGGTGGTAGTATTTTAGGGTTTAGGGTAGTGCAGTTATGTTTGGGTAGTGTAGGGTGTCGTGCTGGGGATAGTGTTTTAGTGTTTAGGGTAGTGCAGTGGTGTTTGGGTAGTGGAGGGTTAGTGGTTTAGGGTTTAGGGTAGTGCACCCAACCAGCCACAATATCCGTGGACAAAAAGGATCCTGACTCTTTTGAACGCTCCGCCAATTGAATTATTTGGGTCAAGGGCCCTACCATGTCCAAGACCTATCAATTCCTTTCTTGGGATCCCTCATATACTTGGAGAAAAAGGTACATAGTTTCCCATCAATTTCAGGCGTGTGTGCCACCTTCCCCTTCAGTGAGGGCCTGGGGCATTCTCCCCTCATCCTATTCCTGACCTCCCTTTCAAGGGGTTGATGGATTTTCCCCACCATATACTCTGCCACTTTGGTGTCAGGGGTCCACTCCACCGACCTAGGATGGTAAATTTGGGTAGGCTCGAACATGTCCGAGTGGACCCTGTCCCCAACCCGGGATTGAGAGTAGTGGGACTCTGGATGTCAGGGACGCCCCGAGTCCTTATCCTCATCGGAGGAGAAATCGTCCTCCGATACACCCTCTCCCTCTAAGGGAAACCCGCCGTCGGGATCTACAATAGTGGTGACAGCGTCGCAATTTTCTCTGGACTCCTCCTCTTCCCGGCAGAGTGCATGTTTTAGCGTTCGCGCACTCTTGAGAAGGTCTCTGTAAGTTTATCAAATCCTTCCAAGTGCCCCACGTTATGCTTAATGGCCCTTTCATTCCCCATCTGGGAACTACTGGGACCCACCACCACCAGATCTGGGTCACTCTCGGGACCTCTCCGCTAACTCGATAACCTTGGTCAGCGGCCCCACCACATCTAAGAGCTTGTCCTGGCAAGCTCGCCATGATCTATCGATCCCCTTCTTGGGGTCCTTCATATATTTAGAGAAAAAGGTACACAATTTTGGATCAATCTCGGGGGTCAGAGTGACTCTGTTGGGAAGGGATGGCCTGGAGCATTCCGACTGAAGCCGGGCCCTAACTTCCTTATTGAGGGGTTGCCTGATCTTATCTACCTTCTTGTCCGGGACCCATTCCGTGGACCTGGGCCTGAATATGGATAGGGGGATAAACATGTCAGACGAGGGGCCCTCCCCTCCCCCATGGATGAGGGGAGGGGAGGGCCCAAAACTTTCAAGATAGGAGCCGACCGGAGCACCCCATGAGTTTTGAAAATTTCGCGAAGATTCGTCAACCGACGCCAAAGTTATTGGGAAAAGAATGTTACGATTTTCCTATGAATAATAGGTCCTAACTATGACTGCCTGCCAGTAGGTAATATATATATATATATATATATTATCTACTGGCGGTCGCCAGTAGATAGTTATAGTTACAATCTAGTTTCCATAGGAAATCTGAAAATTCTATTTTGAATAACTTTGGCGCCGGTTGACTTATCTTCGTGAAACTTTCAAAACTAATGGGGAGCTCCGCTCAGCTCCTACCATGAAAGTCGCGGGGTTATTTGTCAAGCGGGGGCTGAGAAAAAAGGGGGGTCCCAAAACGCGTTTTCCCCATGCATTTTCCCATAGGACCTTTAGTCGAAGGTACAGCCCGAAGTGCTCAACGGAATTACACCAAATTTGGCAAAGAGGTAGTCCTCAGTTCAGACTCGTGCCTTTTGCTTAAATGGTGTAAATCCGTTCAGTAGTTCCTGAGAAAATCAAAAGTAAAATCATATACATATCTGGGCGGAGCCTAACCACACATCTCATTGTGAGATCTGATTGGCTGTCAGCACTTCATCCAAGAAGTATTGGCAGCCATCTTGGGACCAATATACATGATGGCACCTCATTAAAAAGCATTGCAGTTAATAGAAGGTTTTAAGACTTTAGTTACATTATAAATCATTTGTTGATGGTACCATACTCATTTTAGGAATTGTGGTGTGTTCTAAGGTGATTTTACCATGTGAAAATGCCTTCTGCTGTGATATCATGAATCATGTTTGAGAGAAAACTATTTTCTCATGCTTTTCCCACAGAGGTTTGGAAGGTGATCTATAAGCTAAACTGAGAGCATATTTTCTGTAAATTCACATTATCTTTCTCAGTCATGTGAGAATGAAGTCTGACATTCTCAGTAAAACATGTGCATCCAACAAGGTCAGAGACTGTCAGTTGATTCCTTTGTGTTCTACTGCAGCTTCCCAGAGTGATCTAAAGAACAACTAGAGCACTAACAGTCCTACTTATGACAAACGTATGGCACACCTGAAGCCATCTTGGTTGGAATAAAGTGGTAACCCTTAAAACATTTCATTTAAAAAGGAACAAAATGAGGGGGTTCATTTTGCAGAATTTATGGCAAATGTGTGACACATCTGAATGCCTTCTTGATGGAATCAAAGTAAAAAACTGAAAGTATTTCCTACTGAGGAGACTGTAGTAAATGAGGAAATTAGGAAACATCATAACAAATAGGTCTCCCAAAATGGCCACCAGAGACAAAAGAGCCCAAATGTAGCCCAAATATCACCCAGATGTAGCCCAAGTATAACCCAATGCCAGAATGTCCCAGAGTGTTCTAACGAACAACTAGAGCGCTAACAGTCTTACTTATGACAAAAGTATGGCACACCTGAAGCCATCTTGATTGGAATAAAGTGGTAACACTTAAAACATTTAATTTACAAAGGAACAACATGAGGGGGCTCATTTTGCCATAGAAATTATGATTAGTGCTGCAGAAAGAAAAATTAGGGCACATTTTGACTTCTCAAATCCTCTTCTATTTCATAAAATAATTCTGACATGCAGACTGAAACATGCACTTTGAATACCAGCAGCAGACTTCCCTGGTGAGCAGTAGCTTTACTTCAGTGATCTAATGAGCAACTAGAGTGCTAACATTCAGAATTTATGGCAAATGTGTGACACATCTGAATGCCTTCTTGATGGAACCAAAGTAAAAAACTGAAAGTATTTCCTACTGAGGAGACTGCAGTAAATGAGGAAATTAGGAAACTTCATAACAAATAAATCTCCCAAGATGGCCACCAGAGACAAAAGAGCCCAAATGTAGCCCAAATATCACCCAGATGTAGCCCAAGTATAGCCCAATGACAGAATGTCCCAGAGTGTTCTAACGAACAACTGGAGCGCTAACAGTCTTACTTATGACAAAAGTATGGCACACCTGAAGCCATCTTGATTAGAATAAAGTGGTAACACTTAAAACATTTAATTTACAAAGGAACAAAATGAGGGGGTTCATTTTGCCATAGAAATTATGATTAGTGCTGCAGAAAGAAAAATTAGGGCACATTTTGACTTCTCAAATGCTCTTTTATTTCATAAAAGAATTCTGACATGCAGACTGAAACATGCACTTTGAATACCAGCAGCAGACTTCCCTGGTGAGCAGTAGTTTTACTACAGTGATCTAATGAGCAACTAGAGTGCTAACATTCTGAATTTACGGCAAATGTGTGACACATCTGAATGCCTTCTTGATGGTACCAAAATAAAAAACTGAAAGTATTCCCATGAGGAAATTAGGAAACTTCCTAACAAATAAATCTCCCAAGATGGCCACCAGAGACAAAAGAGCCCAAATGTAGCCCAAATATCACTCAGATGTAGCCCAAGTATAGCCCAATGACAGAGGTGTGCAAAACACTTATTTTTTGTGTATTTGCAGTTTTATATAGTGCAGACTAGTCAGGTATTGGAGTGCTTTACATGAGCATTGGTTCCATTACACAAGATCAAATTCATTTTGGTTGTAGCCATGGGGAGATTAAGTGATTTGACCAGAATCACAGAATGTTGAGCTGAAGCAGAAACTCCAACCTGGTTCCCCAGTTGCAAAGTCTGCAGCTCTGGAAGTAACACCACATCCTCTCCCCTAAGTGCAATATGTAATCAAGTGGTCAACTGGATTCTAAAACATAAAGATAACAAATAATTTAAAACTGCTTTGTCGCTATGTGAAAACTCAGAAAATATGTCCTCATTTTAGTTTTTTAGAGCACTAACCATAATTTTGATGCAAATAAGACCCTCTCATATATGTAATTTCTAAAGGAAATGCTCTAGGTATTACAGTTTTGATTACAACAAGATGACGTCAGACGTTCCACACTTTTGTAATAAATATAGAATGTTAGCAACTAGTTGTTCATTGGGATACTGTTGAGAGGCAGAGGCCAGGGGCACGGACTCTGAAAATTGAAGGCAGGTAGGAGAGTGCAGATGCAACAATTTGACCACACTGGGTAGGCAGGAAGGGTAGTGGCAGCACAACAGACTATGGAGGGCAGTGGAAATGGGGGCAGGGGCAACAAACCAACAATACAGGACTGGCAAGAGAGGCTGTGGCAATATAATAGTCCATTGTGGGCAGAAGGAAGAGGCAGTGGTAGTGCAACCATACATGCCAACAGACCCGTTTCAGCCAGGAAACGTCCAATGTTTTTAACCTCAAATGGGCTTCATTTGATCTGTCTCCTGTCTACAATCTCCTCTTTTTCAATGTAACTCAAAGGGGAAAATCAATACCCCAGTTTTTTTTCAAAATCTCCCTCTTACCATGTTCAAAATGTTCGCAAGTATGGTACATTAGATCATGGTAGGCAGGAGTAATTGGGGTAGGGACATGGACTGGAATAACAGAGGACAGGAGGGACATGGAGAGGTGCACCAAACTGACCCTACAGGGCAGGCATCAGGGTTTGCAGCCGCACAATACACCATACAGCACATGCGGGACGGGAGTGCAGCACAACAATCCATAGAAAGCAATAGGGAGGGGACAGGACCATGCACATGGACAACAGAGAACAGAGGGGAAAGAGGCAATGGTAGCTAGCTGACCATAATGGACAGACAGGAGAGAAAGCTGCAGCATAACAGACCATAAAGGGCAGGAGGGACGGATCAGGGGCATTACAATGGAACAGACCATCCAGGAGGGAGGGAATAGGGGTCTGCACATGGAAACAGAGGGCTGGGGGCAAGGGGGCAGGGCAGGAGCAGCAAGATGACCATGGAGGTCAGGCAGGATGGGCACTAGAACCAAGACACACCATGGAGAGCAACAGTGAGACTATGATGCCATACACACAGACAATGGAGGGAAGGTGGGAGGGGGTCAGGGGCAGCTAGCTGACCACACAGGGAAGGTGGGAGGGGCCATGGTAGCACAGAAGACCATGCATGGCAAGCGGGAGGGTTAGTGGCAGCACAATGGCTATGATGGGCAAGAAGGAGGGTGCAGGGGCATGCACAAAGGACCATGGAGGATAGAAGGGAGGGTCATGACCTGGGCACAGACAAGAGAGTTCAGGGGAAGGGGCCTCACAACAGACCGCGCGGGGCAGGCAGGAGGATCAGTTGCAGCACAACAGACCAGGGAGGGCAGAAGGGTGTGGCAGTAAAATGGACCATGGAGGACAGGAGGAAGGGGATAGGGGCACGGCATGTGGACAGGCAGGGTGGAGGTGGCAGGGACAGGTTACAGTCATCTGACAATGCTAGGCTGGTGGGAGGGGAGTGGCAACTCAACAGAACACTCAGAGTAGATAGGAGTGGCAGGTCCATGGAACATGGTGGGCAAAAAGGATGGAGCAGGGGCATGCACAAAGACATCGGAGGGCAGGGGGAAGGAGAATAGGGGCAGCAATCTAAGCACAGAGGCTAAGCAGGAGGTCAATGATGGGCCATAGAATTGGGCAATGGAGGGCATGAATAGTGGACTGGTACATCATGCTAAATGGAGGGCAGTGGCAGCACATCAAACCATGCATGGCAGGAGGGAGGAGGCTAGTCCATGGATTCAGACAACAGAGGATAGGGAGGAGGTGGATGGGGCAGCAAGCTAACTGTTCAGAGAAGGTGGGTATTAGGAACTTTATTGTTTTTAAAATGTGTGTCTGTGTGAACTACTTAAAATATGAACAAGTATGCAGCATAATCTCACTTTTATTCAGGAAGAAGAGGACGTTTGTGACTGTGACTTCGGGCTCACTTGGCAGAAACACCCCCTGACCCTCCACCCCCCATCGCAAAATGTAATGCCCGTGAAAAGGGTAGGTGGATGCAGTGTTATATAGAACATAGCTCTGAGAGCACGATTGAAAATGAAAATTAGATATGGTATATGGTATAAACTATGCACCAAAAAGTGTGATATAAGATGAACCGGGGCGTGAAATATAATATGCAATACATTGTGCGCAATGACAGATTCATTGGAGAGCGCGAGATAGCACAGGCACTAGCGCGTGCTATGCGATATGCGCCTTGGAGTGTAATATGCACAGGGCAGTGTTGTGTAACCTAACTAGTCTCTAAAGTTGTGATATAAAATATGTGCTGGGGAGTGTAACGTTGCATATGCACTGTGACAAAGATATGGATCCCAGATTGTAATATGTATGGCATAGCGCGGAATTATAACATAGGCATCGAGGAAGGCACGTTAGATGGGGCAATATAACCTGTGCGAAGGCAAGTGTGGCATGACATATTCACGGGGTGGTGTTACAGTGCACATGGGCTAGACAGTGTAATAGCATACGTACTAGCTGGTGGAATACAACACAGAGGTGTGAGGCACTCGGCGGGCACTGGTGGGTGTAACACAGCATTGGGCTCAGCCAGGAGCACGCTCTGACTCTCAAGTGAGGTTTGTCTCCTTTCCAGAGAGTAAAATAAAAAGTATTACACATCCGGCGGTGGATGTGTGTTTTATTAACCGTGAGGGGGGTTTCTTGCATAGTTTGGTCGAATTTTTGTCGAGTCCCCTTTGAATGGCTTGGTGTGCGTGTATATTAAATGTGCCCGTCAATAGCTACCCATGTTTGTATAAATAAACGACAAGGGTGTCTACTTGGAGAGTACCCACCGGCGGGGGCGCCGGGATTAGGCACGGTAGGGCGTCAGACACGTCAGAGCTTCACTAGTGGTGGAAATACATTCCATGTGGATTCATTCTATGCATAGTCGCCTTTTAATGAATATCACGCAAATCGTCATGGTGATAGGTACATATGGTTTGTCCAGCATGTCCTAGGTGTTTCTCTAAATATATACATTTTTAAAATAATAAAAAACAAAGGCCGGCCCCGGGGGATGGGGTCCCCAGGGCCATAAGTGGCCTGAGGAGGGGGGCAACGCAGCCCCCTCCTAAAGAATTAAAAAACAAAAAAAGGCCATGACGCGAGGGTTGGGATCCCTGGGGCCGATTAAGGCCTTGGGAGGGCCAAATGTATTTTTTTCGACAAAAAAAATTAGGGATGGGGTCCCCAGGGCCAGTAAATTAGAAAAAGAAGGGGGGCCACACAGCCCTCCTTCTTTAAAAAAAAAAAAAAAAAAGACCGGCATCGCGCCGGAGGCCATGCCCCCTCCTTGCAGCACTCTGCAAATACGCCCCCTGGCCAGTTGTAAGTTGGGGAATTAATTTCCCTTCAATACTGAGGGTCCCTGAGGGCCAACTAGCCCAACAGGTATCTCCAGTATGCACCAGGGAGCTGCGTTGCAGACAGGTGTTCTGAGGCCACACCCCTTTTTACACCTCTATGCAACGCAGCTCTGTGGCGCTTACTGGAGGTCCCTATTGGGCTAGTTTGACCCTAGGGACCCTTAGGATTCAAGGGGACTTAATCTCTCAACTTAGAACGGCCAAAGGGCGCATTTACACAGTGGTGAAGGGAGGGGACTGGGCCTGAGGTGACGTGTGCAAACACGCCCTGTGGCGCGTTTTAAGTTGGGGAAATAATTCCCTTTCAATCCTGAGGGACCCTGGGGGCCAACTAGCCCACCAGGTGCTTCCAGTAAGCGCCACTGCTCTGCGTTGCAGAGAGGTGGTGCAGGCCGTGCCCCTTTTTACACCTCTCTGCAATGGCCCTTACTGGACGTACCTAATGGGCTATTTTGCCCCTAGGGATCCTCAGGATTCAAGGGGACTTAATCTCCCAACTTAAAAAACGGCCCCAGGGCGTGTTTACACAGTGGGGAAGGGAGGGGACGGGGCCTGAGGTGACGTGCGCAAACACGCCCTATGGCGCGTTTTAAGTTGGGGAAATAATTCCCCTTCAATCCTGAGGGCCCCTGGGGGCTAACTAGCCCACCAGGTGCTTCCAGTAAGTGCCACTGAGCTGTGTTGCAGAGAGGTGGTCCAGGCCGTGCCACTTTTTACACCTCTCTGCAACGCAGCTCTGTGGCGCTTACTGGAGGTACCTAGTGGGCTAGTTGGACCCTAGGGACCCTCAGGATTCAAATGAACTTAATCTCCCAACTAAAAACGTCCACAGGACGTATTTACCCAGTGGTGAAGGGAGGTTACGGGGCCTGAGTTAACGTGTGCAAACAAGCCCTGTGGCGCATTTTAAGTTGGGGAAATAATTCCCCTTCAATCCTGAGGGACCCTGGGGGCCAACTAGCCCACCAGGTGCTTCCAGTAAGCGCCACTGTGCTGCGTTGCAGAGAGGTGGCCTAGGCCGTGCCCCATTTTACATCTCTCTGCAATGCAGCTCTGTGGTGCTTACTGGAGGTACCTAGTGGTCTAGTTGGACCCTAGGGACCCTCAGGATTCAAGGGGACTTAATCTCCCAACTTAAAATGGCCCCAGGGCGTGTTTACACAGTGAGGAAGTGAGGGGACGGGGCCTGAGGTGACGTGTGCAAACACGTCCTGTGGCGTGTTTTGAGGGGTAGTTTTAATCTCCTGCCCTATTATATACTAGGGGCTTACAGAGGAGGTCATGCTGATCACAGGGGGACCCCAACGCATAGTGTTCCATAGTGTATGTAGGCATTTTCACTGTATTCTGAGTGTCTTTTAACATAGCACTGGCTCTAGGACTGGTTAGTCAGACTCAGTTACCACCAGTATCCGTCTGAAAAAGTTGAGGGTACAGGATTATTTTACAACAAGGCTTCTTTCTGCTCTTCTGTTTGTTCTTTCTGCACGTTATCCTTCTTCCTGCACTTTTCTTCGTCTTTGAGGACTTCTGTTGCTTCTCTCTGCATTTCTTTTTTTTCTTTCTGTGCGTTTTTTCTTCTTTCTTCACATGTCCTATCTCTGTTGGCATAGTTAGAAATTATCATTTAAAAAACCTTTGAAATTCACTGAAAAAACCATAGGTTTCAGGTACGTTATAGTTAGGAATTAGCATTTAAAAAACCTTAGAAATTCACTGAAAAAAACATAGGTTTCAGGGGCGTTATAGTTAGCTGGACTTTTCACTCGTACAAAACCATTGAAATTCCCCCGTTATAGTTAGTTCAGCTAACTATAACTCGCGCGCCCGCAATGCACTGCTGATGACGTCACATATTACATCACTCATGACATGGTCAGTGACATCACTCATGACATCACTGATGACATCTCAAATGACATCATTGATGACATCATCCTTTTGATAGCGTGGCAGACCTCCTCTCCCCCTAATATAACCTTTGATACACACATTCAAAAAGAGAAACTAAAAGTTTCAAAACAATGGACATACCAATATCAGTTACAATAACCTATTCAGTAAATCTAAGATCCACATACACATCCACGCATTCACCAACAGTCCTATACAGTCACTCATACATGTACTCACTCATCATATGTACTCATACACCTATACATCCTATTACACAACACCACTCATCCATAGAGTTCCTCACACACATAGTCACTCATTCTAATAAAGAATCAAACATCCATTTACTTGCATATACAGTTATACACACACCACCACACTTACTTCTACAGAAACTTACACATACTTAGTCTTTTAAACAATCACTTATAGAAACACATACTTATTCATACAGGAACTCTTTCAATCTCTCACTCTCACATATACTCACTTATATACACCAATAGTCACATATACTAGTTTAAAACATATGTAGTTACTCATAAAGACACTATTGAGACAGTCATTCACTCACTAACACACCCATGCACACACTCATCCACCCATACAGTCTTCAACACATACAAACAGTGAGTCACTCATTCATGCACCTATGCACTACGTAATACCCCCCACCGAACCATACAGACACTCAGACACTCATACTGATACTCAAAAAACCAACTAATAACCTATATAGACACTCATGTAGCTACTCACCAACCCATGAAGCCACTTATACACAAAGTGAGAGACTGATACAGATATGTACATATTTAAACATTACTCATTAAGCCATGTATTCCCTAAAATACACTTAATCAGTCAGTTATACAATCAATTTTTCAAAAACAAATCATCCATTTAGACACTTATATACCCATTTATTCTTCCATCGACCTTGATATATACATATATAAAACATATGTAATTTTCAGAAAAACACACATTCACTGGATGATGTCATCAGTGATGTAATTTGAGATGTCATAAGTGATGTCATGAGTGATGTCACTGACCATGTCATGAGTGATGTAATATGTGACGTCATCAGCAGTGCATTACGGGCGCGCGAGTTATAGTTAGCTGAACTAACTATAACGGGGGAATGTCAATGGTTTTGTACGAGTGAAAAGTCCAGTTAACTATAACGCCCCAGAAACCTATGGTTTTTTTCAGTGAATTTCTAAGGTTTTTTAAATGCTAATTCCTAACTATAACGTACCTGAAACCTATGGTTTTTTCAGTGAATATATATATATATATATATATATATATATATATATATATATAGAGAGAGAGAGAGAGAGAGAGAGAGAGAGAGAGAGAGAGAGAGAGAGAGAGAGAGAGAGATAGATATATATTCATTAAATTTCATTATATAGATATAAATATAATATACATACAACAGTGTGGCGCTAGCCACTTTGTAGTTATAGTTAGGATTCCCAGTGATGGGGATACCTCAGATTTTTAAGTTGCCAATAACTTTGTGCCCTTTTGACGAATCTCCACAAAACTTTGCAAACATGTTTCTTTTTGTACTTTAGCAGATGATGCACAGTGTTGTGGACCTTCCTCAAAGGGGTGCAAAGAAAAAAGGAGGTCCCTAAATGGGTTTTGGCACCAATGCATTTTTTATAGACTTTGTACTTACACATAATGTGAAAATGGCTAAACGGATTAGAATGAAATTTAGCAGGAATTTAGAATATTGTGTGTAGATTTGATTCCTTTGGGTAGTACAGGTAAGTAGGGTAAATATTTTTTAACTTATAAGTCATTTTAACTTATCAATATCTGTGGTCACCGTAATTTCACAGTATTTCGTAAAAGTACCATGGTACCTAGAGATGACAAGGCATTATGTGATTGACTAATGACAGCCTTTACAAAAGTTAAAGGTAGCCATGTTGTTTTAAGGCCACTTTCCCTGTGTTTTGGGTCAAGGGCTTTGATATAGGTAAATATTAGGTTTTATAATTTCCCCTCCCTATTACCACCTTATTAAAGTGGTAACAGGTAAAGAGAAATTATATATTAAATTCTTTTTCAAACTCACGGAGTACCACGGTATTACCGGGGAAGTACAGCGGACATTAAAAACACTATAATGCACAATGTTTCACAAATCTACAGTGTATTTCTCATAATTTACATATTTAATTCTTTATTTAAAAAAAGTGTCTGGAGTACCAAGGAAAGAATAGTAAACTAATGCACAACTTAAAAACTATTTTTGAAAAAGCTACATTTCGTTAAAGAAATGGCATTTCCTAGGTAGTAGCCACATACTCCATAAATGTAAACTTGTAAAAAAATATATAGAAAATATAAATTACTTTCACTAACTATTAACACTTTTTATTAAATTAGTAATAGGTAGGGAATAATAATAAAACCTACTACTAACCTTTAATTTGGACCCTACCCGAAGTGTATTAAACAAATATGCCATTTTGTAAAGGCAGCCATTATCCAATAATATAATGCCTTGTCGTTAGCATGTACCTTCGCATACAACAAAGTTAACCCGGTATTCTGTAGCACAATTAATACCTATGGGCCTGAAGTATTATTGTATTGTGTTACCTTTGTGTTATGCAGGGTCTCGCAGGGACAACGCAATACCTAAGCCACATTTAAAATGCAACACAAGGGCATGATGCTTGATCCTCTGTTGCTTGGTAGATCTAGAAAAATGAAAGGCAGTGCAAATCACTGTCTTGCGTTACTATGCACAACATATTGTACAATCCTGACAAATTTAATGTGCATCCATACGCTCCACTCTACGACACTCCATTGTACGCCACTCCACTCTATGCCACTCCACTCTGCACTATTCCATTGTACGTCACTCCTCTCTATGCTATTCCTTTTTTTGCCACTGCACTCTACACCACTCCACTGTACCCCCCTCCACTCTACACCACTCCACTGTATGATATTCAACTGTATACCACACCACTGTATCCTACTACACTCTATTCCACTCCACTGTGCACCACTCCACTCTACACCACTCTACTCTACACCACTCCACCCTATGCTCTCCCACTGTACACCACTCTACTGTATGTCACTCCACTGTATGCCACTCCACTCTCTGTCATTCCACTGCACACTAATACACCATACGCCAATAAATTCTATGCAATTCCACTTTGTGCAAATCCACTCTACGCCACTCCACTCAATGCTATTCTACTCTAACGAACTCCACTCTATGCGACTCCAGTTTACGCCACTCCACTCTTTGCCACTCCACTATCTACCACTCCACTGTACGCAACTACACTCTACACCCCTCTACCATATGCAATTCCACTCTACCCCACTCCACTGCACGGCACTCCAGTCTACACCTGTCCGCTGCAAGGCACTCCACTCTACGCTATTTGATTCTACGCTATCCCACTCTACATAACTCCACTGTACAACGCTCCACTCTATGCTATTCCACTGTATGCCGCTCCACTCTACTCTGCTCCACTGTATGCAACTTCACTTTACACTATTCCACTCTACGCCACTCCACTGTATGCCACTCCACTCTGCACCACTCCACTCTACATTATTTCACTGTGCACCACTTCACTCTAAGCTATTCCACTATATGCAACTGTACTATACGGTACTCCACTCTATTCCACTCCACTGTAAGGTATTCCATTAGATGCCACTCCACTCTACACTATTTCAATGTACAACAGTCCGCTGTATGCCTCTCAACCATACACCATTCCACTATATGCTATTCCAGTTATGCCACTCTTCTCCATGGTACACCACTTCACTTTACATCATTCCACGATAACCACAATGTTCTACACCACTCTACGCCATGACACTGTATGTCACAATACTCTATGATACAGCACTCTACAACACTCTACAATACTGCACACTAAGCCACTCCTGTCTATACCACTTGGGTCAACTCCTCCGCTCTATGAACCTGTCCTCCACTGTACAACACTCTATTCCCCTTCACGCTACCAAACTCTTCTCCACAATACTCCCCTGTAGAACACAGTACTCCAGTCTATGTCACTATACAACACTTTAGTTCACTTTATGCTACTGTACCAGACTGTACTCCACTCTACGAAACTCTTCGCAACTCTCTCTATGCCACTCCATCAAAATTTAGTCCACGCTACTCTATAACACATTACTTCACTCTACTCCACTTTAAGCCACTCTACTCAAAGGCATTGCATGCCACTTGACTCTACAACACTCCATGCCACTCCACTGTACCACACTGTACTACACTATACTCTACTTTACCTCACTCCACTATACAACACTGTACTTAACTCTTAGCCACTCCACTCTATGACAGTTTCCTGCACTCTACGATACGGCATACCACTCCACTGTACGACACCCCACCCCACTCTATAACACTTTACTCCACGCCATACTACACCACTACACTGTACTCCACTCCATGGCACTCTACTATATGAGAGATGAAAAAAGGACTAGCCTATTTGTGAATTTACATAGACTCAAGACTGTAAGGCAGGGTACAAAACATTTTGTTTGTTCATGAAGCCCTCACCCACCAACCTAGTTGGTGGCATGCTTCATCATCGGGCCCACCCAGTGACACCGAGTGTGTCCCGGGTGTGCTTCGACGCCTGGATAGAGCGGAGCAGGTATGTATCTGAGTGTGCAGTGTAGTGACGTGAAGGTGACGATTTAAAAGCTATGCAGGGATCCCAGTACCCGAGGGTAAATTATATTTTAATAACTGGGTCACTGCTAGCATTAAAAAAGGCTGGTGGATGTTATAGGAATGTTAATTAGGGTTTCCTACATCCAGGTGTGGTCTACATGTTTCAGCCAGGCCTTTATGATTAAAACTGGCTTTCCTCAGGACCAAAGTGTGTAGGTGCAAATTACTTAGATTTAAGTGATTGTGTAATTTTGAGAAATGTGTAGCACTCGCTAAGGTGCTTTACATGTGAGAGGGGGATTCCCTCTTAGAGCATTACTGGACATACAACAAGTATGACAGGACACACATACAGGGGAGAGTCTCATTATTGTTACATATTCACAAGACAGATTGATTGCCGATATCTATTGTGCTGTGTAGACGATAAATCAGCGGCAAACGGTGTAGCCATATTGGTGGTATGGCTAAGGTGAGAGTTATCATATGTACATGAAGTTTTGTGGTGGGCTAAGCATCGTAAGCGCATCAACACACAAAAAATCGGTGGAAAGTGCATGAAAGGAAGATTATCCTCACGTTGGCTTGTTGCCAAACATGCCCCATGGAGTAGTCCGGCAGAAGAATGGACCCTGGGAAGATAAAGGGTCCTTAGGGGGTTAGAACCTGTGGAAAAAGAGCTTACCCGGCTTGTAGCTGAAGCGCTTGGTTTACTCACGATACTTTCGGTCAGTGTCTGAGTTGAGCCTCCAGTCGTCTCTGCGGCCTCCATTGGACTGTCTTCGGCCGTGTTTGTGCCTTAAATGCAGGCTGCATCATTCTGAACACCTGTGCGGGGAAGGACAGAGAAGACAGACTGTGTGAGGACACGCTGAGTCATGGCTGTACTGCACATGGGCGGGAGAGCAGTGTATCCTGTTGTGAGCATGCCCAGAAGAGGATCCTGCTGCGAGCATGCCCATGTGCGGGGTAGTAGTGTGCTCTGCTGTGAGCATGTGCGGTGCCGAATGTCGGCGCCTGCGCATTGGGATGGCTGGGTGAGCTGTACCCAGTGTACACAGGTTAGTGTACAGTTGTAAAACAAAAGAGTGCTAACTGGGGAAAGAGAGAACTTAAAGAGCGCTGTGGGGTGCCAGGTATGTTATAACTGGCCAATACAACAGGGGGACATTTAACACGGAGGGGAATCAAGAGTAAGAAATTCATGTTTTTAGTGAGCTCCAGGGTATGGAGTCATTCAGGCCCAGACCCAGTTGCTGCGTGGAGAGGCGATAGATTCATCTCTGTTCTTTGGTATGAAGGATCCGGTCATTGTCTGTTTGGTGAATGTCAAATTGTTCAATGATAGTCCAGGACATGTCATTGGGGGTGTGGTGTGCACTGAGGTAGTGATCTGTCAGTCTGCTGATGTTTTTGTCACACCTGATCGTGCTTCTGTGTTCAACCACTCTGGTCCTGATTTTGCGGGTCGTCATGCCCACGTAACGGATCATCACCTTCACGTCACTACACTGCACACTCAGATACATACCTGCTCCGCTGTATCCAGGCGTCGAAGCACACCCGGGACACACTCAGTGTCACTGGGTGGGCCCGATGATGAAGCATGCCACCAACTAGGTTGGTGGGTGAGGGCTTCATGAACAAACAAAATGGTTTGTACCCTGCCTTACAGTCTTAAGTCTATGTAAATTCACAAATAGGCTAGTCCTTTTTGATCTCACATATAAACCCCGGGGGTACGGACTAGCTACCTAGTCCTCTCTCTCTCCTTTGATAGTGATATACTCTACAATATGAAACACCACTCTACTATATAACACTCTAGTCCACTCTACGCTACGTCACTCCATTCAACTCTACTGTATGACAATTTAAACCACTCTTCAAAACTGTACGATGCTCCAATTTACACTGCTCTACTCTACTCTATAAGTGCCCTCCATAACACTCAACTAAATTCTATGCCACTGTCAAACACTGTACTACACTGTGTGCCCCTACACTCCTCTGTACAACACTCTACTCTACTCAAAGACACACTATGCAACTACCTCTATGCCACTCCAAACAACTTTATTCCACTGTACTCTATGATACACTGCTCCACTCTACTCCACTGTACTCCACTACTCGACAGCATACCACTCCACTCTATGTGACTTAATACTACTCGACTCTACGACACTCTATACCAATACAGTCTACCACACTCTAAGACACTACACTCTATGCCACTCAAGCCTGCTCCACTCTAGGCTACTTGACTGTACTCTACTGTATGACACTTTTCAACACTCTAGGACACGGCACTCCACAGCAATGTAGCACACAGCATTCTACTCCATTCTATGTGACTCCACTGAACTTCGCTGTACTCTACTCCACTGTACTATACTTTAGCCCACTCTACACCACTGTTTGACACTCCACTCTACGCCGGTCCACTCTATGCCACCCTACTCTACCCTATGCAACTCCAATCTACAAGACTCTACTACACTCTATGTCCCTGTATAACACTTTACTTCACTCTATACCCATCCACTCTAGGACATTGTACTACACTATATAACACTCTAGCACATAAAAACTAAACTTTTTCCAGGTACCTACACTTTATATAAAGTCCACACTTTTCTCGCTAACCAAACACACACATTCAACACCAATTGTACCCTTAAGTGATACCTCAGACACTGTAACACATAGCACACGGGTTTGGAAAAAATACATAGCATTCAATATATTATATTGCAAAATTCACTAAAAAACTAAAATAGTTCCTAATAAAACATCATACATTAAAAAGATTGAAAATAACATTACACAAATTCATAATGGCAAAAAGTCAAAATTAAAACAGACAATTTGAATACAGACACTTTCAAAGGGGATACATGTAGACAGCACAATTTTTCTTTATCTCCGGACACCTCAACTTGATATATCACTGGGTATTCATGTATTCATTTGCACACATCTTAAAACAATCAGTGCATTGTAAATAGTGGTTTAGCAATGTCGTTGACGCATTTCAGTGGTACATAAGGATCACTACCATCTTCTTTAGGGCAAAATTGATATCACTTTCCCAGTGGAAACTCCTTATGGTCTCTGTAAAACAATACATCTAGACAAAAAATCTACAAATGAAAAGGTAGCCATAATATAAACAAAACATTTTTTTCTTACTGTTCAATAACAATAGCAATATTCTTTCGTAAAACCCATGTATAACATCAACAACCAAGAATACATTCACAAATGTTCATTTTACTCAAACAGCCACTACATACACACTGTATTTCTCAAGCCATACATCATATATAAGAAGTGACTATCAGGATTGAACTTAAGTCACATCCTGTAATGCGGGATCCTATTAACAATCTCCCAGATTAATTTGGACTAATTCAAGCGCGTTGAGTTAAACTTCTCTCCCCAGGGCCCTAAACCTCTTCCTTATTACTTATTATTCATTCATAATCTCACTCATGCACGAACGTATGGAAAGACCGCCGTTCTTCTTTAGATGTCATCAAGCCTATAACGTTCAGGTATATATCCCATTCCTTATGTCAATGATGCTTGAGGAAGGATATGCTTATGCCTTCTCCCTAATCAATACTGTCTCATCACCATCACTAGAATGAAAATCAAATGACTCATGATTACTCCTCTTTCATACCATTAATCTCAATCTCACATGCTCCTAATTGAAGGACCCTCACCTTAATCTAAAAATGTCCCATTGGTTCAGGTCTCTTTGTGGGATCTCACTACATATGGAGCAGTCAACAAACCTCACACCTTATTGGACCTTAACAAATCAGAGAAATTATTCTCTACCGCTCCAAGCATAAACACAAAGTGACTGCTCAAAGCTTCAACAGATATATACTTATGGTATATTTAACCTGTTCCTCTTATATTGCTCGATTTGAGCGCTGCATTTGATACGGTGTCCCACACTGTGCTTCTAAAATCTTTGCAGTCCTCTGGCATTACTGGCACAGCACTTGGCTGGCTCGCGTCTTTTCTTACCAAGCGGACTTTCCAAGTTTTCTCTTCTAGAGCCACCTCTAAAATTTACCCCTCCTCTTATGGAGTGCCACAGGTCTCTATTTTGAGTCCTATTTTATTAAATTTGTACATTAAACCCCTGGCAATAATAGCAGAGGAATCAGGACTGAGCCTGTTTTCGTACGCCGATGATACCCAGATCATTTTCTCCCTTTCTTTGGGACACCTGTGCGGACCTTCGGTGCTCCATACTGGCTTAAGGAATATTGCATCGTGGATGCAAGTTAATTTCCTTAAGCTTAACGGTGATAAGACCGAAGTCCTCATTTTAGGGAAGAATAAGGAACTTTGGGGTCCTCAGCATTGGCCATGCGAGATGGGTGCTCTTCCTCAGCCCTCTGCTTGTGTCTGCAACTTGGGAGTTTTAATTGATGTTAATTTATCCATGAAACAAAAGGCTGTAAAAGTAGCTGCCACCTGTTTCACCATCTTAAAATGGTTGAAAAAAATCATTTGGATGCTCCCTGCTTCCACCCAGAAAACCGAAGTCCAGGCGCTTGTGACCTCGAGAATGGACTATGGTAACATCTATTATTTGGGCATAAACAAGGAGGTTATACGGAAACTACAAGTGGTGAAAAATTCGGCTGCCAGGCTGTTATGCCTACTCCCAAAAAACTCCTCTACTTCGAGTGCTTTGCATAATCTTCACTGGCTTAAGATTGAAAACCGAGTCAAGTTCAAAGCCATGTGTTTTATGCACAAAATTAAAATTGGCTCTTCTCCAATGTAGTTACAAACCTTGGTTCACCCCTATTTGCCCTCTCATGTGCTTGGTTCAGCTACCCAAGGTAAATTTGTGGTGCCTAATGTTAAACTTAAAAGAATGGGTGGTCGCTCCTTTGCCTATCTTGGTCCAGTACTTTGGGATTCTCTCCCCATTGCAATCTGTAATGAAACTTCATTCCCGGTTTTTCGAAAACTTTTAAAAACCTGGCTATTTGACCAATAATCTTCATTTATAATTTCCTTATTGATTTGGTTCTCTGTCAGTTTCAGCGCTGGGAAACCCTAGTAGGGTAGCTGTGCGCTCTACAAAATTACTTTAACATAACATAACATATCATTCCTACCTCCAAATGGAATCTACTTGGTCAAAATGGACTATTTACGCCTCGCTTTTACCTGGCTCAAACCGTCGTCAACAATTTCTAAAAAATATATACACAGGGCACACCTTTACTCCTTAAATTACACTGTTCATGCCCATAACACTCAATAGGATCTTGTCTCATGTCTCTACTGGTTACAAGAGTCTACTACCATCTACATGCTCGAGGTCAAGATTTGCCCCCATCCACCCACCTTCTCTTAAACCAAGCTCACCACTTCTCACCAACTACTATATCTATCGACCTCGCTCCCTGGTCTCAAAACTCACTTTTCTTGTTGGATTCACAATAGCTCGACTGCTCTGTAGCTCATAGCACCTCTCTGGCTGCCCAAACTCTCTCCTTATAGAGGCTATTCAAACCAGACCACCGGTTGTGTCATGTGTCATGAACAAGTGCTTCTGTTTGAGGTGGTGGTACTAGTCTCTTTCTTGTAACATGACATTGTTCAGCCACTATCTACAATGCAATGGTATATTAGGATATGTGCAAATAAATACATAGATACCCCATGAAAAATATCAAGTAGAGGTGTCTGGAGATTAAGACAAATTGTTCTATCTACATATATTCCCCTTGAAAGTGTCTGTATTCAAATTGTTTTGTTTTAATTTTGACTTCTTGCCATTATGAATTTGTGGAATTTTATTTTTAATGTTTTTAATTTAAGATGTTTTATTAGGAACTATTTTAGTTTTTTTGTAAATTGTGCACCACAATATATTAAATGCTATATATGTGTTCTAAAACCTGTGTGGTATGTGTTACAGGGTCAGAGGTGTCTCTTTAGGATATGATTGGTGTTGAATGTGTGAGTCTGGCTAACAAGAGAAGTGTGGGCTTGATATAAACAGTAGGTACCTGGGGGGATTTTTTTTCTGTCCATAGAACCCTGCTCCATTGTTATAAGAGGGGTTACTCTCTATAATTGTTACAATAACATTCTAGCACATGCCACTCACTTCTCTCTATGACACACCACTCCACAAAATGACACAGGACTCCACTCTGCGACACTCTCCTACACTGTACAACACTGTACCGCTGTGCACTATATGACACACCACTGCATGATACTTCACTGTACAACACTACAATGTATGATACTCTCTGCCACTCTACTTGAAGACACTCCACTCCACAATACTGAACTGTACGACACTTTAGTGAATTGTACTCCACTCTATGCCACTAAATTGTACTACACTCTTCACCACTCTATGCCACTATACTTGATGACACTACACTCCATGACACTCCCCTCCACAACACTGCAGTCAACAACACTCCACTGTACAACACTCAGCTGTACTGTATGGCACGCTGCTTCACTGTGCAACATGCTACTCCATTCTACGATGCTCCACTTCACTATACAACACACCAAGCCCTCCATTGTATAACACTTTACTCCACTATACGCAACACCACTCCACTCTATTCTATTCTAGACTCTATGGGGCACATGCATCAACAATGCCATTTGCGATTCCTTATTAGCGAAAAATAAGGAATCGCTAATAAGGAATAGCAAAAGGCTATGCATGTAGGAATCGCTATTCAAATAGCGATTCCTTAACTTTCCTTAATTGCTACTAGCAAATTGCCATCCCAATCATCCCAGGCCTCCAGGCCCATAGGAATGAATTGGAGATTGCATGAGCAAATAGCGAGTACCAGTAGGTTCTCGCAAATTGCTAATGCAATTTCAAGGGTGCAAGGGTGTCAAATTACACCCTATTGCACCCCTGAAATTGATATGTGCACATATGTTGCACACACACATGCTCTAAGGGCATGTGTGTGCGCAACATGAAACTTTGAAAAATGCACAAAAGTGCATTTTTCAAACTTTTAGCAAATTACCATGCAGTTCATCTTCATGGTAATTTGCTCCCCCTATTAGCGAATTCGCTAATTTTTTAACTTTCATGCATTGCATTTAAGGAATCCCAAATTGAGATTCCTTAAATTAAGGAATCTCAATTTGGGATTCCTTAAATGCTATCGCTATTTAAGGAATCGCTATTTAAGGATTCCTTAAATAGCGATTTTTGCTTTTGGGTTGATGCATTGGGATTGGGTATTTTTAACTCAATACCGGGAGCTATTAGCGAATCGGTATTTTACCGACTGGATTTTGGCTTGATGCATGAGGCTGTATGTCATTAGACTATGCAACACTGTCCTTCACTATACGCTGCGGCACTTCACTCAACAATACTCAATTAAATGGCCCTCATTACTACAATTTGAAACATTATATTATTAAAAAATAAAAAACATTTAAATTAAAATGGGAAAAAAATATTAAGTACACGTTATAGTTAGGAAAACTTTATTTACTCTTTCTATACAAACCCAACGTAAACTATACAAGCATTAGAAATACTAAACTTATAGTTATAACTTAAATTTCTAATTAACGAACCCGTACCCTGCCACTTCACCGTGCAGTGTGTTCTGTGAAATGATGTAATTTGAGATGTCATAAGTGTTGTTATCAATGCTAGAATTTCACACGCTATAAATCAAGTAATATGCAAGTGTATAGCAAATGTATGGAGATGGAGCGAATTATAGTTAATGTTGTTTGACAGGGAGGTGACAAGACTGTGTACGGAGGTACGCAAATTGTAGTACATTAAAGGTGGTGCATAAATTAGAAATTCAAGTTATTTATACATCTTAATTTACACCATTGATGACATCACTGATAACATTATCCAGTCACCGTGACAGGGACCAATAGGGTTTGTGAACTTTAAGTAATTTGACGAGCTACATCTGTGCCCACTTTTCTATCACCAGTTAAGTGATATTGGACATAATCTTTGTCCAGTCACTTAAATGTGGCCAATGTACCCTCTTTTTACTGGTATTCATCCACCTAATAAAACATTTTCTCCATACAGTTTAATGGAGTCACACCCTTTTAAAATCTTGAACACCTTCCATAAAGGTTTTTCTACTCTATTTGCTTTAACAGGGTCACCCTCTCAAAGACATAATATGTCTGGCAATTTTAAGTCAAAAGGATGACAGGTATGTATTTGCTACTAATAAGGAACCTTCTTCCTGGCCCTTTTGGACTACCCTCCCTAGTTTGAAAATACTCTACACACATTCCTGAGATGAGCACAATGGCACACAACTATAGAGCTGGGCTTATAACCCCAGTATGAGTTAAACCCCCTCTATGTGGATCCACGTACATTCTACATTATTCAACAATCTGCAATGCCACAAAATCTTCAATGAAGTTCTGGAATTAAACATCCACATCTTATAAATGCCCTCATTAAAAAGAATATGTCCATCACACTGTATTACAACTATTTAGCATGGGCAAATGCCCAGGTATCCACTGGTGGATAAATTATTATCAACAAAAGCAATATTAAGGATAATGTTGTTTGAAATGTCATCAGTGATGTCAACAATGAAGTAAATTGAGAAGTCATCAGTGAAGTCATCAATTATGTCATTTAACATGTTATGAGTGATGTAATATGTGAGGTCATAAGCAGTGCATAGCTGGGGAGCAAGTTATAGTTAGCTCAGTTAATTATCACTTAGGAATTTCATTAAGGTTTGTTTTTAAAGGTTTGTTTTGTCTCATTTCACCCCTTAAATATAATGTCATAAAAACCTATGTTATTTTTTAGTGAATTTCTGTTTTATACTAAGATCTTATTACTATTCCTAAGTATTTAATTGCTTTAACCTAGATAGATAGATAGATAGATAGATAGATAGATAGATAGATAGATAGATAGATAGATAGATAGATAGATAGATAGATAGATAGATAGATAGATAGATAGATAGATAGATAGATAGATAGATAGATAGATAGACAGACAGACAGACGGATGGATGGATGGATGGATGGATGGATGGATGGATGGATGGATGGATGGATGGATGGATGGATGGATGGATGGATGGATGGATGGATGGATGGATGGATGGATGGATCGATCAATGGATGGATGCATACAACAAAATATAAAAAATATAAAAAACTCACAGGTTGAGCTACTATCTTAACATAGCCTTCTATCCCTGGCATTATTTCCATTACTATTGAAAGATGAAAAATGCATTGTAAATGGAATGAATATGTTCAGAAGTGTGTGAGAGGTTTCATGATTGTTTGATTATTTAGCTGGAAGGGCACTGAATAGAAATGCTAACGTCCAAATAGTTACTTTGGGTGGAAACTGGAATGGCACTAATGCATTGTGAAATCATCTGACATTGAAGACATAATTAGTGTTTTATGGTCATGACGTGTACTTTGTTTAATGTATGATGGCCTTACGTATCTCAGTCTTTTAAAATGTACATTGCCTCCATTTATACTCAGTACGGATGTAATTCATTTTGTCTGTGGAAACCAGTGAAGCGTTGGCAAAAAAGTATGATGGTGTGATAGTGTGGCAGTGATGGGAGATTAAGTATAATCAGTACCTTATGCCTTCTTAGTTTTTTAGTGTAGTCACTATAAAGCCCCTGTCTAAACTTCCCTTTAACTCTGTATTTTTTTTAATGAAATTACTTTGACTTTAAGATATGATCGGTTTCTCTAATGGTTGGTTGATCAGCTAACATCTTAGTGTGTCAATCAGTCGGCTGGAAAAGCTGTCAGCAGTCCTTGCATCTTCTTAAATTTGTGGAGGGGGTGAAGGAGGCATGGGAAAGGCGACAACTGCCCTCGTGCCCTGCCCACAATGGTGAACACAGCACTATGGCAGCTGTCATGTGCTCTGGGATTCATGGGCCTCAAATGAGTGTGGACCGGGGAGGACAAGGATGGAGGGGTCACAGGGCAGCTGCTATCTGGACCGGTGCCCTGTTTTACATAAATCACCCTTGAGGGACATATTTTACAAGTGTAGGGTGTGTTTGAATTATGAACAGATATATGGTATTTCCAAATCCAGTAAAGATTTACACACCAGAATCAGATTTGGAAGACTTGGACCCGGAGATCTCAATTTAAGACTGAAGGAAGAGTGTGCAGAGTCACAACGAATATTTTGGGAGTTCAGGGACTTTAATTGGACTGTGTAACACACAAGGGATCAGGGAAAAGTGTCAAAGTCACTCTGATGTTGAGGAAGGAGCATCCCTCTAACCCCGAAGGCCCTATCGCCAAAGCCGGGGGAATTAACATATCCCTTCCACCTCACATTCACTGATTTTCCATTCTCTGCCTTGTGTAGAAGCAGAATCCATCTATCTGCTCTGAACATTAAATTCCAGGTCACGGTAATCTCCTCAGAAGCTGCAGGTGACAACAATCTACACATTGGCAGTTCACATGCTTTAATAAATATTTCCATGGAAACATTATTCCATTGATGTACAGTCACACGGTTGCACAGTGTCAAATATGCACCAGTGCATGTGAATCGGAGGCACAGAATTCTGCTTTGAGTAACACCTTGAAATGCCATTGCCGAGATTTATTCCTCTCATCAGCTCTGGTTTGCTATCTGCACTGGAAGCCTGCCAGGCTCATTTACACAAAGCTCGGATAGAGCGGCGTGTGCCTAGTAAATATTAATTTTTATTGGCCAATTAAATCTGAATCTTTAATAGTTTACTTTTGTGCTCGCGCATATTTCATCCATAAATGGCAATTCGCTGTAAGCCATCACGTATAAGCTTGTCAACACTATTAATGTGCCTACTTTTTGAGCAAAAGGCTTTTCATTTTTCATCCCAAGCATGTGTACACTGTTGAGATAGTGTTTAATGTGTTGTCCTGACTTAGAGAAACAATCAAGGCAGGCATTAAAAAATGTCACTTCTACAGGTAACCGCTGGCTGCTGAACTGCCAATGTTTATAGCCAGGCTGCGGCCCCTCACAGTCTGCTCCTGGAAGTGGGCGACAAAATTCCGCAAATAATTAAAGTAATTACTCTAAAAAAGGTCATATCTAGTTATAGAGGAATGATCACATATTTCCTAATTGAAACTGTGCCTTTTCTTACTCCTGTTTCAGGAGCTTTTTGCTGATTCTTGTAGAGCTGTATATTGCTAAAACCATGTGTCTTGCTGAGAATTTTGTAGCAATTAGAAAAATGTAGATTTTTTTATCCATAAGCATGGTATTAAAGCATGAACCACATGTAGTGATCAACCTTCATTTCCTGTTCCTCTGAGATTCGCCTGACCTTAGAATCTCTTCAAAGGGATAATTGAGCCTGATAGGTTCTGGGGAGAAAGGACAAGGTCCTGGTACAAGCGGTAAATGAGCTTCCATAGGATCCAAAATTATTAACCCACAAAATAAATTGGTTTCTACGAGGAATTCTTGGAAAATCATTGAAAGATTGGCCCATACAGCAAGGCCTCCTTCTGCAAAAAATGCATTTTGTATCAGCGCAGCAGCTAGACAAACAACAATTAATTTAAGAAGAGCACAACACGACTAAAACAAGTTGGTTAATAAGCCAACATTTAATAAGAAAAGTATTAAAAAACAAAGAAAATGACTTATGGAGATCACGACTTACAAAGTAGACAAAAAGCACCCCACTGTATAGTTCTAGGATAAGGCATTTAAGGTTATCCTCTGGGAAATGCAAAGAAATGCCAGTGTGTATTCCCTGTGAATGACGGGGACCTTGGCACCATCTGTGGTTGGCAAGTGTGTGTCTGCAGCTTTAGCCAAAGGCAGGTGGATGGGCTCGCCTAAAGGTTGCAACTTCACTATTTTCTGGAGAATTAAACTGTTTAGTGGGGAAACCCAGAGGCTGTTTCCAAGTACGAATCAGTGACGTGAATGCTTTTGCAAGATGGAACTCTTTATCCTAAAAGTGTGTGCTCGCCACCTACCTGGGTTACCCTCACATTGATGCTGGCTGCCTCCACTTCACCTAAGTGGCTCTGGGAATGGATGCTTAAATCATTGCATCAAGTCCTCTCAGGAAAGGCAGAGTCTGTATCAAAGGCTGTTGTTCATGGAAAAGTCTGTGGTTGGTTAATGTTAAATCAGTTATCTTTGTTTCTTTGTCTTCAGTCCAGAATAATTGTTCTTTGTCATCATCATACTATTCTGGTTAGTCTTTTTAGAGCAGCCATTGTGCGCCACTATGTCGAGTACATCTTCACATTCAGAGGCTGATTTTGAAAAGACAGTCATGATGCCTGGATATCTCCTCTTATTCTGTTGTGTTTTCCAGAGTCTCATAATTTTTTAGAATTACATTCTTGCACATTATGGTCATTGAGAGTTACTCCACAGTATGAAGAGACAGGCTGGTCCTTCTGACAGTGACGACTGCCTGAAAATATGTTCAGAGAATACTATGGCTGGAGGATATTAAAGATATTTTGTTGTCAACCAGCTGAGTACTGGACTCTGATCCATTTATTGGTGTCAGTACATACACGACTCAGATTCTATTGGGAATCATGTTTGGACAGCCAAGTACTGACATATTATGTTCTCTGTTGTCATAGTTGATGTTGGAAATGGGGTTACTGGTTGAGGGGGGTGAAATACTACTCAAGCAGCAACCACAATCCATGTCAGGGTGAAACATGACTAAAACCCAAATTAACCAATGCCTAACCCTCTGGTAGCTTGGCCTAAAAGCAGCCAGGCTGAATTTATAGGTAATGTGTTAGATATTTATGCAGCACTTCAATCAGCTATAAAATGGAAACATAACATAAGAAATATCCTACACCAAATTAGAAAAATAGAGTAAAATGCAATACATTATTTGTGTCCAAAATAACAAAAATCCAATTAGTAAAACCAGAAATATGCAATTTTAAAGTTTTAGGAAAAATAGTGGCTAAAGGCACAGAGCATCAACTGTGGTCACCTGGTCATGCCAGAATGGGACAAAGTCACAAGTTCAGGTTGACTGCGATGGAGTGCGGGAGAGATACAGGGACCAAGTTAGGCCAGCTGAACAAGAGTACCTTAAATCCTGGTTGCAAAGCATTGCAGGATCCCGTGTTGAGGATGTGATGTGCAGTGGCGATTCTGACAAGCTGCGCAGCTGTGCAGCTGTGATGCGAAGTCCTGCATCATCACAGAGGATGCTGTCAATGAGGAGCTTATGATGCGGAGTCCTGCATCGAAGACACCTCATGCACTGGCTAGTTCCAAAGAAGCTGTGGGGTATGCGATGTGGTATCCTTCGTCATCATCGAGGATTCCGTTGATGAGGTGTATGCAATGCAAAGGCCTGCTCGAGGGTGCATTGCGCACCAGCAGTGCCAAGAAGACTGCAGACTGCAATAATAAGTCTGGCGTCAGAGATGGGTCATGCTGCACCGGTTCTAATGCAGTTGGGAGAAGATGAGTCACGCTACATCTACTCTGCTTAAAGGACAACTGTTGGGCTGTCAGAACACATTCAGGTCTACCTCCAAGGGTCCAGGACTAGGTTGGCACCACTTGGGGGACAAGACTCATAACAGACTGAGCCCAGCTGGTAGGTTCAAAAGGATTTGAGCAAGCTCTGTCCCTGAGGCTTCTGATCGGGAGGCCAGTCACCTGGCCCATGGACTCACTCTGCTGGTCCTGGGTTGAAGATGCAGGTTCAGTCCTTTACTCAGGCAGAGGGCATCAAGCAGTAGCACAACAGGGTAGCAGTCCCTCTTGCAGAGCAGCACAGCAGTCCCCCTGAGTCTTCCACAGTTGCAGAGGTGTAATGAAGAGTTGGGTGTGAGGTGCCAATATGTACTCCTGTTGCCAGCTTTGAAGTAGGAGAATAGTCTGAAGGTTTCCTGTCCCAGAGGTGACTGAAAGTTCCTGTTTCCCTGTCTTGTCCTCAGATTGTCTGGGGTCACGATAGACTAGTGTCAAATCCATGGTGAGTATGCTCATGCAGAGCCATTATGATGTGTATGGGTGATAGGTGACAGCTCCTCCCCTCATCAAGTCAGAGATGGCCCATCTTGCCAACAACTATGGCCCCTTGTTTCACTGTCTGAGAGAAATACAAGACCAACTGCCAGCTGTAGCTAGTCATGTGTTCCAGGATACAGGTAGCGGACACCAACTGGTTAAGACAAGAAAATGCCAATTCTCTCAAATTCAGAATTGTGACTTAAAATCTGACTTTACGATTAAAGAGGACTTTAAATGTCATTCTTTAGACACCAAACTTGACATTCCTATCTGCTCCAAATTGAAACCACACTTGCTGTTCTTATTTGCAACATTTTGTGGTGCACTTTTGACCTGACAGTTAAGTTGTGTTGCTTGAGCTGTTGCTATGGAAACTGGCCTTAAAGAGAAGGGGTGAAGAAGTCAGTTGAAAGGTGTTACTATGTATGGCCTATCGAAATGTGTTTTTCAATTTGAAAATCTATGGGAAGCAATGTGATTTGTTCCTTATGTGTATTAGTATGGCAAAGTAGAGGGAAATCTTGCCATTAATGGTTTTGCCTTGGAGAGTGTGCTGATCTATATACTCTGTGTGTAAAAGAAAATCCTGTCTGTGTGAGATTGTTCATTCAACAGATTTATTTAAAAGGTGAGTTATATATTTTTGACATTTATTTAAAATAGATTTGACATGATTCTAAAACTGTGTTGTTTGAAATATAGTATTAAATGTACAGATGTATATTGGGATTATTTTTATTGTACTTGAAGTTTGTTTAAAAACAGTTTGTACAGTCGTATATATATATTTAAGTCTGTTCAAAGGTATAGCTGAATGATGCTTCTTATTTTTTGATAGTTGGTTTAACATGCACTACAAATGTGTATTTTCAAAGATGTTCATATAAGGTGTAGTTTATTAGGCGATACCAAAGGGGATGATGGAGGGAGCGTTTGAGCAAATCAAGCATTCACCCCCAGTCATCTGATCTGGGTTTAATCCATCATCATTCTTTAGCTCACTCCACCACCCCAGTTCAGACATGGCCATATGCAAATCAGTCTGACCCTGTGCCTCATGGGAACAGTCCAGCCCGAACTGCCAAGCCATGTCTTCCGTGGACCGGAAACAAGCATCCTGGGATGGGTTTCGGGTTCATAACCCTCATCAGCCAGGCTATCTTGAATCCAGTGGCAAAGTGAGCAAGGAACCCACGTCTGGGCATACCCTGCCAACTTAGGGCGAACAAAGCGATACCAAAGGGGATGATGGACGGAGCGTTTGAGCAAATCAAACATTCACCTCAACATCTGGGTTTAATCCATCATCATTCTTTAGCTCACTCCACCACCCCAGTTCAGACATGGCCATATGCAAATCAGTCTGACCCTGTGTCTCATGGTAACAGTCCAGCCCGAACTGCCTAGCCGGGGTTCAAACTGGAATGGCATGGTGAGCAAAGAAACGATGGATTTAGGCCCAGATCTCTGTACTGGGGTGTATGTATGACATTGTTCTGCATTCTGTCCATCAACTGTTGTTTTTGAATTTGTCACCGAGTGGGACGGGTATGCTCAGACATGAGTCCCGTGCTCTCCATGCCACTGGAATCAAGCTATCCTGGCTGAAGGGGGGTGAAACCCCGAAACCGGTCCTAGGATGCTTGGTTCCAGTCCAGGGAGGACCTGGCTTGGCAGTTCGGGATGGACTCTTCCCATGAGGCACAGGGTCAAGACTGATTTGCATATGGCTGGGTTCAAACTGGAATGGCATGGTGAGCCAAAAAAACAATGGATTTAGGCTCAGATCTCTGTACTGGGGTGAATGTATGACATTGTTCTGCATTCTGTCCATCAACTGTTGTTTTTGCATTTGTCACCCCGAGTGGGACGGGTATGCTCAGACGTGAGTCCCGTGCTCTCCATGCCACTGGAATCAAGCTATCCTGGCTGAAGAGGGGTGACACCCCGAAACCGGTCCTAGGATGCTGGGTTCCAGTCCAGGGAGGACCTGGCTTGGCAGTTCGGGCTGGACTGTTCCGAAGAGGCACAGGGTCAAGACTGATTTGCATATGGCTGGGTTCAAACTGGAATGGCATGGTGATCAAAAAAACTATGGATTTAGGCCCAGATCTCTGTACTGGGGTGAATGTATGACATTGTTCTGCATTCTGTCCATCAACTATTGTGTTTGCATTTGTCACCCCGATTGGGGCAGGTTTGCTCAGACGTAAGTCCCGTGCTCTCCATGCCACTGGAATCAAGCTATCCTGGCTGAAAAGGGGTGAAACCCCGAAACCGGTCCTAGGATGCTTGGTTCCAGTCCAGGGAGGACCTGGCTTGGCAATTCGGGCTGGACTGTTCCCATGAGGCCCAGGGTCAAGACTGATTTGCATATGGATGGGTTCCAACTGGAATGGCATGGTGAGCAAAAAAACAATGGATTTAGTCCCAGATCTCTGTACTGGGGTGAATGTATGACATTGTTCTGCATTCTGTCCATCAACTGTTGTTTTTGCATTTGTCACCCCGAGTGGGACTGGTATGCTCAGACGTGTGTCACGTGCTCTCCATGCCACTGGAATCAAGCTATCCTGGCTGAAGAGGAGTGAAACCCCGAAACCGGTCCTAGGATGCTTGGTTCCAGTCCAGGGAGGACCTGGCTTGGCAGTTTGGGCTGGACTGTTCCCATGAGGCACAGGGTCAAGACTGATTTGCATATGGCTGGGTTCAAACTGGAATGGGATGGTGAGCAAAAAAACGATGGATTTAGGCCCAGATATCTGTACTGGGAAGAGTGTATGACATTGTTCTTCATTCTGTCCATCATCTGCTGTTTTTGGATTTGTCACCCCGAGTGGGATGGGTATGCTCAGATGTGAGTCCAGTGCTCTCCATTCCACTGGAATCAATCTATCCTGGCTGAAGAGGGGTGAAACCCCGAAACCGGTCCTAGGATGCTTGGTTCCAGTCCAGGGAGGACCTGGCTTGGCAGTTCGGGCTGGACTGTTTTCATGAGGCACAGGGTCAAGACTGATTTGCATATGGCTGGGTTGAAACTGGAATGGCATGGTGAGCAAAAAAACAATAGATTTAGGCCCAGATCTCTGTACTGGGGTGAATGTATGACATTGTTCTGCATTCAGTCCATCAACTGTTGTTTTTGTATTTGTCACCTCGAGTGGGACGGGTATGCTCAGACATGAGTCACTTGCTCTCCATGCCACTGGAATCAAGCTATCCTGGCTGAAGAGGGATGAAACCCCGAAACCGGTCCTAGGATGCTTGGTTCCAGTCCAGGGAGGACCTGGCTTGGCAGTTCGGGCTGGACTGTTCCCATGAGGCACAGGGTCAAGACTGATTTGCATATGGCTGGGTTCAAACTGGAATGGCATGGTGAGCAAAACAACAATGGATTTAGGCCCAGGTCTCTGTCCTGGGGTGAATGTATGACATTGTTCTGCATTCTGTCCATCAACTGTTGCTTTTGCATTTGTCACCACGAGTGGGACGGTTATGCTCAGATGTGAGTCCCGTGCTCTCCATGCCACTGGAATCATGCTATCCTGGCTGAAGAGGGGTGAAACCCTGAAACCGGTCCTAGGATGCTTGGTTCCAGTCCAGGAAGGACCTGGCTTGGCAATTCGGGCTGGACTGTTCCCATGAGGCCCAGGGTCAAGACTGATTTGCATATGGATGGGTTCCAACTGGAATGGCATGGTGAGCAAAAAAACAATGGATTTAGGCCCAGATCTCTGTACTGGGGTGAATGTATGACATTGTTCTGCATTCTGTCCATCAACTGTTGTTTTTGCATTTGTCACCCCGAGTGGGACTGGTATGCTCAGACGTGTGTCACGTGCTCTCCATGCCACTGGAATCAAGCTATCCTGGCTGAAGAGGAGTGAAACCCCGAAACCGGTCCTAGGATACTTGGTTCCAGTCCAGGGAGGACCTGGCTTGGCAGTTTGGGCTGGACTGTTCCTATGAGGCACAGGGTCAAGACTGATTTGCATATGGCTGGGTTCAAACTGGAATGGGATGGTGAGCAAAAAAACAATGGATTTAGGCCCAGATATCTGTACTGGGGTGAGTGTATTACATTGTTCTTCATTCTGTCCATCATCTGCTGTTTTTGGATTTGTCACCCCGAGTGGGATGGGTATGCTCAGATGTGAGTCCAGTGCTCTCCATGCCACTGGAATCAATCTATCCTGGCTGAAGAGGGGTGAAACCCCGAAACCGGTCCTAGGATGCTTGGTTCCAGTCCAGGGAGGACCTGGCTTGGCAGTTCGGGCTGGACTGTTTTCATGAGGCACAGGGTCAAGACTGATTTGCATATGGCTGGGTTGAAACTGGAATGGCATGGTGAGCAAAAAAACAATAGATTTAGGCCCAGATCTCTGTACTGGGGTGAATGTATGACATTGTTCTGCATTCAGTCCATCAACTGTTGTTTTTGCATTTGTCACCCCGAGTGGGACGGGTATGCTCAGACATGAGTCCCTTGCTCTCCATGCCACTGGAATCAAGCTATCCTGGCTGAAGAGGGATGAAACCCCGAAACCGGTCCTAGGATGCTTGGTTCCAGTCCAGGGAGGACCTGGCTTGGCAGTTCGGGCTGGACTGTTCCCATGAGGCACAGGGTCAAGACTGATTTGCATATGGCTGGGTTCAAACTGGAATGGCATGGTGAGCAAAAAAACAATGGATTTAGGCCCAGATCTCTGTCCTGGGGTGAATGTATGACATTGTTCTGCATTCTGTCCATCAACTGTTGCTTTTGCATTTGTCACCACGAGTGGGACAGTTATGCTCAGACGTGAGTCCCGTGCTCTCCATGCCACTGGAATCAAGCTATCCTGGCTGAAGAGGGGTGAAACCCCGAAACCGGTCCTAGGATGCTTGGTTCCAGTCCACGGAGGACCTGGCTTGGCAGTTCGGGCTGGACTGTTCCCATGAGGCACAGGGTCAAGACTGATTTGCATATGGCTGGGTTGAAACTGGAATGGCATGGTGAGGAAAAAAACGATGGATTTAGGCCCAGATCTCTGTACTGGGGTGAATGTATGACATTGTTCTGCATTCTGTCCATCAACTGTTGTTTTTGTAGTTTATTAGGCATCATTTGTTGTTCTTTCTACACAAGTATATTTTAGTGATACTGCATAGTTATAGTTAGTTTGGTAAAATGTAGCACATCTGTGCTGTTTGAAAGATGATCATGTAAGGTGTTAATAATTAAGTTTCTGTTATTAGTTTGTACAGAAGGTAAAGTTAAATGTTGCTATATGTTTTAAGATAGAATGGTGAAATAAGGTGTTGTTAATTATGCTTTTTTTGGATTTTGAGCTAAGGTATAGTTGAATGATGCCACATTATTTTATATATAATGCTGAAGATGTAAAATAAAAGTGTGGTTTTAGAAATGCTCATAAAAGGTGTTGTTTATTCGTTTTCTTCCTTAAGTTTGGTGAGAGGTCTAGTTGGATGATTTTGCATATTTCGAGATTTAATGGTAAAGATGTAGCTCAAAAGTAAACAACCACATTTTACTGTTTCTGCTATGTTGTAGTTGTCTACGTAACTAGATAGTATGTAATGACTCATTTGCGTTTGACCTGCTTTTTTTTTACCCTGCCTGCACCAGAGGACTGTACAGCCCAGGGGGAACCGCGGCCGGAGCTGCGTCATAATCGCGCCAGCTGGTGCATAAAAGCTGCCTCCAGCTCCTGCTGCACGGTAGCGTTTGACCTGCTTTGTTATTATCCTGCCTGCCTGCCTGCACCAGAGGACTCTACAGCCCAGGGGGAACCGCGGCCGGAGCGGTGTCATAATCACGGCAGCCGGTGCATAAAAGCTGCCTCCAGCTCCCGCTGCGAGGGAGCGTTTGACCTGCCTTTTTTTTACCCTGCCTACCTGCACCAGAGGACTCTACAGCACAGGGGGAACCGCAGCGGGAGCCGCGTCATAATCGTGCCAGCCGGTGCATAAAAGCTGCCTCCAGCTCCCGCTGCACGGGAGCCTTTGACCTGCTTTGTTTTTACCCTGCCTGCACCAGAGGACTCTACAGCCCAGGGGGAACTGCGGCCGGAGCGGCGTCATAATCACGCCTGCCGGTGCATAAATCTGCCTCCAGCTCCCGCTGCGCAGGAGCGCTTGACCTGCTTTTTTTTTACCCTGCCTGCCTGCACCAGAGGACTCTGCAGCCCAGGGGGACCTGCGGCCGGAGCCGCGTCATAATCGCGCCAGCTGGCGCATAAAAGCTGGGCCACCCCCCTGACATCCAGGCACCAAGATACATTTTCATGACTGCAGAGCGGACTCCAGGGTGGCCAAACAAGGACATAAAAGGTGCTGTCTTTCGCATCCTGTGTTAAAGCGTATTCTGCCCGCAGAATGAGCAAGCGCAAGGCAACGGGCTCTTTGGTGGGTGGTGGGGTCACAGGGACTCTAGATGCCTTTTTAATCAGAGCGGAATCATTACTGGTTCACCAAATCCAGCTCATGGAGAAAAGACTTTCCCTGGACTCTATTGTGGTTCAAAAACGTTTGTCTATGGGCGGTTTAGCTATGACTAAATCCCCCAATGAAGGGGCTCTTTCGTGTTTAGCTATGTCGGGAGGCAGTAATATCACAGAAAGTGCTACCTCTATCGTCCCGCCTATGCTGTTATCTCCCCGGTCATCCCCATTGTTGCAAGAACTCATAGACGCAGTCTGTTGATAGTGGCCTCGCAGAGAATGTTGTAAGGGATACTGTAGGGGATACTGATTCTGGTTTACTGTCAGGGCAGGGGGCTGGGGCCATTGCACTGATTACACTGACTGCAAGTAATGTAACTATCTCAAGTTCAGGTGGGGAGGTTATCACTCGCTCAAAAAGGGCATCTAAACTTAATAGCTCCACAAAGCCACCAGATAGCGACCCGGCTCCAGCAAAGCGAGCCAGGAGTGGGGGGTCTTCCAACCCTAAACAAAAACAGAAACAAAAGCCCAGACCAGCATCCAAAGTAATTAGGCCCCCTGACACAGCAGGCACTGTAGACAATCAAACGACCCAAAACAGTGAAGATGACAATGCGGGGCAGGGAGCGGCCACTGAGCTTTGGAAAATGATGGAAATGACACTAACTGCTCTTTTGGGGCCCTTATTATTCAAAATCAGGTCTGTAGAAGAAAAATTGTCGCTGTTTTTGACACAGAATAGTGTACCAACTATTGAGGTCAATCGGTGTATATCTTGCCGTTCTGGGGCACAGGAGGGTCCCAATTTATCAGTTGTACCCACCAGAGTAGAGGGGAAGAGGGGAAACATTGCCAATGAACAGCCCTCGGGCATGCAGGATGGGACGAGCAGAGTGCCACCCCCAGGTCCCCCTGAAGGAAACTCAAATAGTACAAAGACTAACCCCAGGGGTCATAGGCACTCAAGGGCAGGGACCGAAGGTAACATCACAGTCCAACAATCAGACCCCACTAACAAAGGGGGCAGAGCCTCAACAAACCAAAACTCTGGAAGATGCCAGTTTACAGCGCTTGGGGCACCCCAGACTTGCCGTTTCTAGATCTACCAACCGCATCATGTCCATATACAGTGGCCCTGACAGGTGTCCCGGCCTGTACAGCGATGGATAAGAATCCTCCTTAATGTTGATCAATAAGGCAGCGCACTGGATGAGTAGGAATGTAGGTTTTAACATCACCAATCACAGGCACATCTTAATGGTTAGAAGGGTGTCCTGGATTGGCAATTCCAGGAAAGTTTTCCCAGGGGACTGCGTGATTGTAAATTTAAGGTATCCCGAGCTCGTACAGAACCTGCTCACGCAGAGTAAGGGGTTTTTCCAAGATAAGGGTGGCTCAAGTATTAAAATGCTTCCTTTAGGTTTTTTTTACAGACACATGATGAACCCGAAAAACCGTGATGAATACAGGGGGCTAATGGTGGGAACGTATGGGGGTGGCCCCACAGTCCCAGTACATAACCGGTATGCCCCCCTCAATAATTCAAGGGATTTAAATGATATTGACTGACTGGGCTTGTCGGGGGCAACTAAGGGTATTTATGGACATGAGAATAATGTTATTAATATAGACTTGGCAGGAACAGTCATGGCGAGTTTAAATGAGGAAGTTGTAAACCTAACCCACTTAGAGCACTTGGCATCCTGCACGCAAGAGCACAATCACCCAAACATGGAACCTCATGGATCGCAATTCTATCCCATATCAGACAGCCTAGACAGACATAACCAGAGAGATTTTAAAATAGTTTCCTGGAACATAGCAGATTTATCTGCCAAATTCAAAAATGAAGACTGGATAGTTTATATTAGGAAATTCCAAGTCATCTGTTTACAGGAAACATGGGAAGTAGAGAGTAGCACTTTCCACCTTGAGGGTTACAAAACCTATTTTGTACCAGCGTGAAAGGCAGTGTCAGGGAGAGCAAGGGGAGGATTGATTATATATGCCGATCTCAGGTTACAGGGCAGATGGTCTGATTTAGGTTGGAACTCAGACTTCATGTTGGGGCTTAAGTTTTATAACAAGGGCCGCACGTTAATTTTTAATAATTTTTATAATGTGATCTTACCGGGCCAGAGTACTGCGAGAGTGGATGAGCTGGAGAGTAGGCTCGCTCACATACAGGAGAAAGGGGTGTTGATGCCTCATTTGGTTTTAGTTGGCGATTTCAACTGCCATCTGTGTCCAAATCTGAAAATTGATGGGGGAGATTGGTCATCGTTTACTCTGGAAGAAGGCCCGCATATGGAACATACAAAGGAGGGAAGGATGCTATGCAAGTTGCTAAACACACATGCCCTTACACACACCATGGATCTGGCCGAAGTTGGGAAGGATAAAATGGTACACCCCACATTCAAAGGCGTTTCTTTTATTGATTTCATTTTTGTTTCCAAAATACTTAAAAAATGGGTCACAGGTTTTAAAATATGTCTGAGTATCTTCAGTGACCATAATCCCCTAGTCATGTCCCTCGTGGAGTTAAATCTCTGTAAGAACCCACCTAGAGTGGGGGGTGGCATGTGCCACAGACCAAGGCAGGAGGTTGAGATGGTCACAGGGTAATGGCAAAGCTTTTTATAGAGCTTTAGTGAAAGATGGTGAACAGCTCATCGCGGACTGCTTAGACCCAAATGTGGAGGGGGCGGAACTAGTCAGGGCATTCGAGGGTGTTGCCCAATTAATTGATGGTCTGCTCAGGACCACAACACACAAAGCTAGATCGAATGACCCAAGGTGGTTTGATCAACAGTGCTCCCATGCCCTGAGAGAGCTGAAAGTTGCTCTAAAATCCTACCCAAGAGACAAGAGCAGGGTGACCCTTTGCAGGATAGATTATAAATTGGCAGTAAAAGGCCGTAAATCCAAATTACAACAGCAGGCTTGGGAGGACCTAAGGGAAGCAATAGAGCTAAAGGACGCAACTGCCTTTTGGAAAGTTATAAACGATTCTTGCTTCCAAGAGGCAAACAAACCCTGGGTAGCCAATAACATCCTGCTGGAGTTATGGCATGAGCATTTTGTATGTGCTCTATAATCACTGCTTGGCTGAGGACCAGTCGGAGGATGACGGGGGGAACAGACCATGAACCCGATAATTTTCTCTCAGGGCGAGATCAAGGCAGGGATTGAAGGCCTGACTCGAAACAAGGCCCAGGGCCCTGACGGGATCCCACCTGATCTTTTTTTGAGCAAAGTAGATCTTTGGGCACCAATCCTGACCAGAGTCATTAACGCAGCAGTAGACATAGGTATGCCCCCATCCTGGTCCACAGCCACGATTGTTCCTATTTTTAAAAAAGGCAACAAGGATAGCCCACTTTGTTACCGTCCCGTTTCCTTAATTGACGTGCCAGCAAAAGTTTTGGGATGGGTTATCCTCAGCCGGTTAATGGACTGGGCTGAGGATCAGCACATCATAACTGACACCCAATATGGCTTTAGGCCAGGAAAGTCAACCACCGATCAATGTCTTAACTTAAATTTATTGGTAGCCAAGTACACTATTGCTAGCCAAGAAACTGTGTACCTGGCATTCATGGACTTGACGGCGGCTTTTGACCTAGTTAACCGCAGGAAATTATGGGCAATCATGGGTGGCCTTGGCGTGGACCCCGGACTTATTAACATTTTAAAAGCTTTGTATCAGAACACTGCCACCACAATTACATACAACCAGGAGGGAAGTACCACCGACCCTTTCCCATGCTTAAGCAGGGTCAGACAGGGTTGTATCCTGGCCCCTTTTTTGTTTACCTAGTACATAAATAGTTTGGATCAGGCACTTAGCACTTTAAAGGTTGACACACTGAGGATTGGTTCAAGAGGGATCCCTGTCCTGCTCTATGCGGATGACGCGGTTCTCCTTGCCCGTACACCCAAAGGGCTTCAGGGTCTGATAGACGGCTTTGTTTCCTTTATGGAGAACTTAGATCTGTCCCCCAATCTATCCAAGTCGTACATTATGGAAGTGGGCAAAAAACCAAGCAAAAAGTATGATTACATGATTGGTTCTCAACACTTGGGAAAGGTGCACTCTTTCTCGTACCTGGGGATTTTATTTGATGGACGTCTACATTTTAAAGATCTTTTAGAGGAGAAATGCCGTACGTTAGCTAGTTGCTCTGGGTCGATCATGAATTTTGCACGAAGGCTAGGCCGTTGGTCACCGGAGCAATTTTTGAGATTATACAGCTCTATGTGTTGTGCCAAAGTTCTTTATGGAAGCGAGGTATGGAGATTTATTGATGCGCAGCATTTGCAAATAGAGGAAAATAAGTATCTTCGGCGCTTACTTAAAGTGCCTCAGAGCACACCTTCCCACATTATCCACGAAGAACTTGGCGTCAGTTACATCAGGGATAGGCTGGAAGTCAAACCACTAGTCTGCTGGGCCAAAATATGGGCAAATATGGAGGCCACATTTAGCAGACAGATCATAGTAGACTGCCTCGCTCGCGACCGGGGGTTGAACATTCCATGGCTCAAGTATGTGAAGGAGACTCTAGAAGGTATAGGATGCGCAGATCTTTTCAACAATCCTACAAAAATATCTATGCAGGATAATGCCCTGGTTAAGGACCGGTTCCTCAAGCATGTCATAACACTCAGGGAAGATAGGGAGCTGATTAAGCCGACAGTGAGAGAATATCTTCTGACCAAAAAATGCATGGGTATTGAGCCTTACTTATCTTATTTTCATAAAGCCCACAACAGATTTTTAATGACACGGTTTAGGCTTAATCTTTTGAATCATATATTAGCTGACCCGGCAGGATTTACCTCGTCTATAGAGTTGAAGGGTCCGTGTGACTGCGACCATCAGTCTCCACAGGACACCCTTCACTTTGTTTTATTATGTCCTTTTTATTCACAACCTATGAGTTTCTTTTTAAAAAGTATTTTAAAGAATGCTAGATTTAAACATGCAAGGGTTGACCTGTTATTTTTAAAATTGTCCACAGACGCATTAACCCTGTTCTGCACTGTAAATGTTTTAAGGGTAGCTGTCAGGCTTAGAACAACAAGGGGTATTAGGTGAATATAAGTGCCCCGTGATGTTAGTCCTTTAATGGCCCTAAGAATGAATTTGATGAGGGGAGGGGTTCTTAATCGCGGATGAACTGGATATGTACTATTTGAAGTTGTCAAACCGTCTTGTTTTTATATCATGATGCATTTTATCTGTACTTTTCTGGTATTTTTCATACCGAATAAAGTATTATGATTGATTGATTGATTGATTGATTGACTCATTTATGTGTTCAAATGGTATTTATATAGTTGTATGCATATTTAGTGAATTATTGAGAGGTGCTTGACTGATTACAGGAGTGCAAAGGTAGTGAATATGTGATTTTAGAAGTACATGAGAAATAATTTACAGATTCTATATTGTGCAATCACCCAGTTAGTATGCAAGCACTACCCATGCATTCATGCAAACATTCATGCACTATCCATTCAGTCACCTAACCACCTACACAGTACTGATTCACTCCTCCAATTACCCAGGTAGTACCCATGAAGTGCAGGAATCACACTGTCACTCTCTGTACACTCCTCCAATCATCCAGCCAGTAACATGTCATTATGTAATCAGTGCGCCAAAACCCAAGCACCTATAAATTCACCATGCTGTCAACTATCCATGTACTTGTATAATGACTGAGGCATTAAGACATGCAGTGCTACGATGAAATGTGCACCATCAATGCAGTCCCCTAAACACCTACACAGTACTGATTCACTCCTCCAATTACCCAGGTAGTACCCATGAAGTGCAGGAGTCACACTGTCACTATCTGTGCACTCCTCCAATCATCCAGCCAGTAACATGTCCTTATGTAATCACTGCGCCAAAATCCAAGCACTTATAATTTCACCATGCTGTCAACTATCCATGAACTTGTATAATGACACGGGCATTAAGACATGCAGTGCTACAATTAAATGTGCACTATCCATGCAGTTCCCTAAACACCTACACAGTACTGATTCACTCCTAGAATTACCCAGGTAGTTCCCATGAAGTGCAGGAGTCACACTGTCACTATCTGTGCACTCCTCCAATCATCCAGCCAGTAACATGTCCTTATGTAATCACTGCGCCAAAACCCAAGCACTTATAATTTCACCATGCTGTCAAATGTACTTGTATAATGACTGAGGCATTAAGACATGCAGTGCTACAATGAAATGTGCACTATCCATGCAGTCCCCTAAACACCTACACAGTACTGATTCACTCCTCCAATTACCCAGGTAGTACCCATGAATTGCAGGAATCACACTGTTACTCTCTGCACACTCCTGCAATCATCCAGCCAGTAACGTCCTTATGTAATCACTGCGCCAAAATCCAAGCACTTATGAATTCACCATGCTGTCAACTATCCATGTACTTGTATAATGACACGGGCATTAAGAAATGCAGTGCTACAATGAAATGTGCACTATCCATGCAGTTCCCTAAACACCTACACAGTAGTGATTCACTCCTCGAATTACCCAGGTAGTTCCCATGAAGTGCAGGAGTCACACTGTCACTATCTGTGCACTCCTCCAATCATCCAGCCAGTAACATGTCCTTATGTAATCACTGCGCCAAAACCCAAGCACTTATGTATTCACCATGCTGTCAAATGTACTTGTATAATGACTGAGGCATTAAGACATGCAGTGCTACAATGAAATGTGCACTATCCATGCAGTCCCCTAAACACCTACACAGTACTGATTCACTCCTCCAATTACCCAGGTAGTACCCATGAATTGCCGGAATCACACTGTCACTCTCTGCTCACTCCTGCAATCATCCAGCCAGTAACATGTCCTTATGTAATCAGTGAGCCAAAACCCAAGCAATTATAAATTCACCATGCTGTCAACTATTCACGTACTTGTATAATGACTGGGGCATTAAGACATGAGTGCTACAATGAAATGTGCACTATCCATGCAGTCACCTAAACACCTACACAGTACTGATTCACTCCTCCAATTACCCAGGTAGGACCCATGAAGTGCAGGAATCACACTGTCACTCTGTACACTCCTCCAATCATCCAGCCAGTAACATGTCCTCATGTATCACTGCGCCAAAACCCAAGCACTTATAAATTCACCATGCTGTCAACTATCCATGTACTTGTATAAAAACTGAGGCATTAAGACATGCAGTGCTACAATGAAATGTGCAACATCAATGCAGTCCCCTAAACACCTACACAGTACTGATTCACTCCTCCAATTACCCAGGAAGTTCCCATGAAGTGCAGGAGTCACACTGTCACTATCTGTGCACTCCTCCAATCATCCAGCCAGTAACATGTCCTTATGTAATCACTGCGCCAAAATCCAAGCACTTATAAATTCACCATGCTGTCAAATGTACTTGTATAATGGCTAAGGCATTAAGACGTGCAGTGCTACAATGAAATGTGCACTATCCATGCAGTCCCCTAAACACCTACACAGTACTGATTCACTCCTCCAATTACCAAGGTAGTACCCATAAATTGCAGGAATCACACTGTCACTCTCTGCACACTCCTGCAATCATCCAGCCAGTAACGTCCTTATGTAATCACTGCGCCAAAATCCAAGCACTTATGAATTCACCATGCTGTCAACTATCCATGTACTTGTATAATGACACGGGCATTAAGAAATGCAGTGCTACAATGAAATGTGCACTATCCATGCAGTTCCCTAAACACCTACACAGTACTGATTCACTCCTCCAATTACTCAGGTAGTACCCATGAAGTGCAGGAATCACACTGTCACTCTCTGTGCACTCCTTTAATCATCCAGACAGTACCATGTCCTTATCTAATCACTGCACCAAAACCAAAGCACTTAAAAATTCACCATGCTTTCAACTTGCAGCACCTAAGTATCCAGTCACTATTTATGTACTTGTATAATGACTGAGGCATTGCCATGTAGTGCTACAATGAAATGTGCACTATCGATGCAGTCCCTTAACCTCCTACACAGTACTGATTCACTCCTCCAATTCCTCAGGTAGGACCCATGAAGTCCAGCAATCACAGTGTCACTGTCCATGCACTCCTCCAATCATCCAGCTAGTACCATGTCCTTATCTAATAACTGTGCGAAAACCCAAACACTTATAAATTCACCATTTTGTTTCGTTGCAGTCTTGTAATCATCCAGTCAGTACCCATGTACTCATGCAATGACCCAGGTACTAATACATCCAGTATTACAATCATCTATCCACTATTGATGCAGTCCTTTAAACACGTAAACACTACTCATTCAGTCCTACAATCATCCAGATAGTACCTGTGTACTGCAGGAAATGGATTGTGATTTCGAAACAAAGCGTTTAAATGGTTTTTATGTAAAACGTATTTGTTTAGTAATACAATAGTATATTTTATAGATTAATTTTAATAATATTATATATTTTTTTAAACAGATATTCTTCATCATCATTAAAAAAACTTACCATGACTAGAATAAAACAAAAGAGAAAAAAGCAAAAAAGGACTTTTATTTGAAGAAAACACAACAGCAAGAATCAGATGAACTACAACATGTGGGAAAAAAGAAAAAGTCTTCTGGTAAGAGAACAAAAGAATTTATGAAAAGACTTTCAAAGAGTAGAAACAAAGTAGAAAGAATAACTCAGCAACAAAGAAGAATGAGAAGAAAAAAGGAGACATTAATAGGAATTCAAGTTTTCAAAAACAGTGTATAGTAAAAGGAGAAAGAATCAGTATGAAGAAATTAGAAAGAGAATGTTTTACAATAGAGTTGTTTTTAATTTGTTGAAAGATGTGAAGAAATACAAAAAAGGTCAGCATTTTATAAAAAGAAGAAACAGATTGAAACTATTGTTGAGACGGCTTTTCAATTAAAATGTATATTAATAATTTTAGTTTTAAACAGAATTCAATCATTAGATAAGCCAATACATTTTATGAAGGACAAAAGTAAAAAGAAGAGACTAATTAACAGAACTAACTTTTGTGATTTTTTTGGGGTTAGTGTACGCACAGTTCAAGTTCAGAGTCTTTTTTTAATGAAGAGAGTTATTTTCAAACCAATACATTATTTGCATGCAGTTGATACCAGTGGTTGTGCTTATGAAGTAAAAAACGGCTGTCCAATTGAAAAAGAAAAGATGGTTCCTAGAAATGTAGAAGAAGTGATAGCTGATGAAGTTCTAGGGCGACGTACTAAAGCCCCAGTGTATATTTGGGATTGTAGTAGTATTTGTAGTATACGACAAGAGTCTATTGCTATTTTACGGAATTTCTTAAGAGAGTATATTAAAAAAAGTGTTAAACAAAAGATTAAGACGCTGCAAGGACTAGATCCTTGCAAAGTGAGAAAATACTGGTTTGCAAGGTCATTCTTTGGCTTGTCTTTCTAGAAAAGTGTGTAAAAGTGATTTTCATCATTTCAGAATGTTAGAAGTAAATCATTCTCAAATGCTGAAGTTAGTCAGTAGATTGTATTATGCAAAAAGTCCAGCGATACTATTAAGTGACTTAAACAGTGCTCTTTTGCGTGGGTCAGTATCAGATGTAAAAAAAAGTTTGCGACGAGATAGAGTTTCGTAACTTTGGTCCTGAAGAAGAGTGTAGTCAAAGTGAGTCATTGATAGAAGTAGGTGTTGAAGAAGATGTGGAACATAGTAGTACTGAGAAGTTTGAAGAAGAAATTACAAGGTTTAATGTAATTTGTTGTAAAAGACCAAATTATGTTTGTATTTGTTGTCGAAGAACTCACTATAAAAATCAGACAAGGAAAGTTGATCTGTATTTAAAAAGTGAAAAAGAAAATATTGAGAAGTGGAAGGAATTTGCAACTTATTTGTTGGTAGACGATTGCTTTGATTTGGGTAGTGATCAACGTATTTTTAAATATTGTAATAACAAATTAGAGGACAATAAAATGCCAGCTATAGCTGTACATAATAACCTAGAGTTGGTAGCTATTCCTCAAGGACACGTATGATTCTATTCTGATTCAATCTGTGCACCCGTTTCAGGCTATTGTTCGTATGGAGCCTAAAACAGGTAAGTTGCCTCCCACAGATTTACAGAGAGGATTAAAAGGAAGAGTTGTATATTTACCCTTAGATTTAAAGAAAAATATTAAAACTATTGGTGTAGAGGAAGACAAAACTGAACCGGTAGTTATCCTAGTTAATGGTGTTCCTACGAAGAGTCGGAAAATATGGCAAGAATTAGTAGATGTCAGCAAAGTGCAAAAGGCATATTTATATCTGATAAAAAAACAATGGTTACTACAAAACTATGTATGTGGAAAAAGAAGAAATAGTTTTAGGAGATGATAGCAAAATGTCAAGTGGCCAAATTGAAAAAGTGGACATGTCCAAAAGTGAAGAACTGTATGAATATTATAGTGTACATCCTTTACATTCCAAAGAAGTCATAGGAAATACTATTGAATTATTCCAAATCATGAAAGCAAAAGGGAATCCCATGAGTGTTTGGGAAAAAAGTTTGGAAGCTCGTTGTTTTCCACAGCTCTTCCCCACTGGAAAAGGTGGACGATATGATGAACGACCAGTACAGATTCCTGCATTAGAATATCGGACAACCAGATTGTACTCAGAAGATCCAAGGTTTCGACAATGTATCCTATATATATTTCATCTTTTGTTTGAAAGTGACTTGTCTGGACTTTCATATGCAGTCAACCACATATTAAAAGCAGGAGTTTATCTTCAAAATGTTTCTGCCAAGCAACTCATGGAGAAAGTACATGAGAGAGATAATCATTTAGAATCTTAATTGATTAATTTGATGGCGTGTCAGCATGGTACTAATGAGTATTGGTATCATCGTCATGGAGAACGTAAATGCATGTTAAGGAACTTAGGAACTCCTACGTGGTTTGTTACCCTAAGCTGTGCTGAATACGCATGGAATTATTTACTTCAATTTCTTCGAGAAGCAAATTCAAATATTAAAAACATTGAATTCAAAACACCTGGAGAATTGTGTTCCTTGGATCCTGTAAATGTATGCAGGTATTTTAATCATAGGTTTCAAGCTATGATGTCTTTTACCTGCAATAATAAGAATCCTCCTCTTGGAGAAGTTATTTTTTTCTTTTGGAGAAAGGAGTATCAAGCTAGAGGTGCTCCTCATATACATATGCTTTTATGGATCAAGGATGCACCCAAATTTGGAACTGATTCGCATGAGATTTTATCGTTTATTGAAGACTATGTTACATGTTCTATACCAAAAACAAGAGAAGAAAACACCTTAAGGCAACAAGTGTTACGGTTTCAAACTCATCGATGAGGCTAATACTGTAGACGGAAATACAAATCGAAGAAAAAGTTTTATACTAAATGTCGTTTTGGTTTTCCACGTCCAGTAATATACAAAGGAAGAATAAACAATTTCATGTCAGCAGTGAGACATACCATCACTAGAAAATCTCCCAAGAATACTTACATTTTAAAAAGAAGTGAACAATCAAAGTACAATATTGATTATAATCCTGTTATTTTGTCGATGTGGAATGCTAATATGGATATCCAGTATGTTGTGGATAATTCCATTGCTGTTGCTCGGTATGTAATGTAATTCATAACAAAATCAGAAAAGACGAAGTTGAAAGAAATGTGGGAAGAGATTTCCCATGAGAAGAGTCTTAGTTAGAAATTGTACAGCTTTAGTTTGAAGATGCTGTCCCATCGAGAGATTGGAGCCTACGAATGCTCGGATCAGTTGTCCTCTGCAAGTTTATGTTTAAAGTCAAGAGGAATCATTTGGGTTAGTCTAGGTCTTGCTGCAACGCGAAATCAAGTACTTAAATCTATACAAAAAATCGAATATTTAGCATTAAATGAACCGGAAAGCACAGATATTGTTAAAATAAACATGTTGGATAAGTACTATCCAAATATAAGTCCTCATCTTGAAAAGAGATGTCTCTATGAAGTGCTGCAATATTACAGTTTTAGGAGAAATATTACAGAGAATATAAATGAAGAACAATATGCAGTGATTGGTTCAGAAGGATGTTTGGTGAAACATAGTAAAGGAAATCTGATTAATCACAGGAAACTGAGTTGTGATAGTCCTGATAAAAGAGAATTTTACTATTTAGCACTTCTGCAACTCTTCAAGCCTTGGCGTACGGAACTGGAATTACTTGGAGATTTTCAGTACTATTAAGATTCTTTTTTTGCATGTAAAGATAGCATTAAATACAGAGTTTTTGCCAATTATCTCAAAATGTTGAATGAAGAAATTGATCAAAAAGCTACTATTGCAGCTGAGATTGCTAGAGACAGTTCTCGTAATATTAAGTTGCATAGATTCGCGTGTCTCCAATTTGAGATGAGCAACATCATCCAATGATGAAAGAAAAATGCGATCAAAAGACCATGATCTATTAGGGAGCTGCACAACGCCTACAAGATCTAACTTTACTGCACAATGGTCCGACAGATGAGAAGGCAAATAGCTAACATTCTTTATGGAGCCTTGCAAATTGCGACTCGTCAAAAAGAAATCGATCCTAGACTGGTGGCGATATTTAAAATTTCCAAAAGAAAAACCAGATTGCTGACCAGCCCTTACCCGCCAGATATCAATATACCCATATTGCTGCATATAATTAAGTAGAAGTGCTCTAGACTTAGAAAAGACTTGTTGCCGACTCAATGGCATTTTATCCAGAGCGTAATCAAGCACGATATTAAAATCCCCTGCGATAATAATGGGTTCAGGGAAGTGCAAAAGCTGTGAAAATAAAGATTCCAATACTGAAGGGTCATCTCTATTAGGCCCATAATACCCTACCAATGTTATTCGAAAACCTCCTATCTCTACCATAGTAATTGCCCATCTCCCAGCCGGGTCTACCATCTGACTAACTAATCTAGTGGTAATAGTTTTCTTAAAAAAAATAGATACACCTCTCACATTAAGTGACTGGGAGGTAGAAACAGATATGTCTATCCACCTGTTATTTTTAACCAATGCAGATATCTCGCTCTCCACCAAGTGGGTTTCCTGGAGAATAATGACCTGCGCATCAGACTGTATGGGATGCGTTCAAATGTTTCCTGCGTGGAGCTATTAAAAACAAGGTCATATTTCGTAGAAGGCAGTATACCCAGGAAGTAGCATCTATCGAAGCCAATCTCTTATTAGCGCAGGCGGAATTTGATCTCAGTAGTAGTAGTAATAATCCTAGTCTTATCTCAGCTAAAAAAGAGAAACTGCTTGAGCTTAAAATGCAATTGGCTTCGGTTTTAAGGCAACGCCTGCTCTGTAGATGGGAAGGTAGCAAACTGGCCCAATTTGAATTTGGTGAAGGGGCTGGCAAACTGCTCGCTTGGAAATCTAGAACTGACCACCTCCGTAATACAATCAATTCTATCACTTCCAGCTCTGGGTCTTTAACGTCTGATGCAGAAATCAGAACGGCATTTAAAGATTTCTTTCAGGAGATCTATCAAGAGGATAAATACATCTCCCCAGAGTGCATTAGAGAGTGGCTAAACAATATATCTCTACCTTCGCTCTCGCCAGATCAAAGAGCTTTCCTAGATATGCCAGTTACGGAGGAAGAAGTGGTAGCCGCAATTTGCGGGAGTAAGAGTGGTAAGGCGGCAGGGCCAGATGGCCTACCAGTTGAAATATATAAGAAGCTGGTGGAAGAGATCTCTCCTTTTCTTGTATTGCTTTTTAATCAAATATTGCAGGAAGGGGCACTTCCTCCTAGCTCTTGGAATAACGCCTCTATCACTTTGATACTCAAGCCTGGCAAGCCCCCCACAGAATGTGGGTCATATCGCCCAATTTCTATTCTCAATGCCGACTATAAAATCTTTGCATCGCTTTTGGCTATGAGACTGGGTAAGGTTGCTCCGGATATTCTACATCTTAACCAGAAGGGTTTTGTAAAGGGTCGCCAGCTTTTTGAATTAACTTATGATCTGGTGGGAGCTATAGATATGGCTACTACTAACTCTTTACCATTTGCTATCCTCACGTTGGACGTCACCAAGGCATTCGACAGAGTCAACTGGTTGTACCTGTCGGGTGCCTTGGCTGGGTTCAACGTGGGTGAAGGCTTCTGTAGAGCCGTACGACTTTTATATCATAGCCCTTCTGCATCCGTTCTGGTCAATGGGGGCCTATCTGAGCCTTTTAACATCACAAGAGGAAAGCAACAGGGCTGCCCTCTATCTCCATTGCTTTTTGATCTCTACATTGAGCCCTTTGCCCAGACATTACGGGACAATGATATCATCAAGCCCTTTAAGTTTAAAGCATGGGAGAAGAAGGTGGCCCTGTATGCGGACGATGTTATGATTTTGACATCAGAGATCAGTACTGCCTTCCCTACTGCCATCAAGCTAGCCCTTGAATTTGGAAATGTTTCGGGGTATGAGGTGAAGGCCTCAAAAACCGAAATCATGGCTTGGAATACGGATCTTACTGAATTTACTGTACCACTCAGTACAAGCCTGAGATATTTGAGGCTAAGAATTGTTAAGGATATTAAGTTAATCGCGTCTACTAATCTATCTGTAGTAGCTAAAGAGTGTCAGAAATTAATGGATGCTTGGGGACACCTCTCCTTGTCGGTTCTGGGCTGTGCAAATCTGGTTAAAATGACTATATTGCCAAAATTCACCTTTTTATTTAATATAATTCCACTTTACTTTGATAAACTTTCTTTGACTAAGTTACAAGCTAACATTAGTTTGTTTATCTGGAAAAAAAAGAATGTCAGGATTGCATGGAAAAAAATTAGGCGGCGTCGTGAGAAGGGGGACTGGCAGGGCCTGATCTACAGATCTATGCATGGGCTTTTTTTTTTTTTATCCTCATACGCCTCAAGAAAAGATAACCAGATTCCATTTGCACACCTAACTGGGAATAGCCGTGGCTCTCTGTGCTTGCGTGCTGGAAAAACCGGAAACAGGAAGGGGAGGAGAGGATGTTCTGCTCCGAGACTTTATGGTCCAGGTTTTTTAAGAGCGTCGCGATCCACCTCACCTTCCCGCTTTTCCCTCCACCACATTCCCCCTAGCGCCTGAGCACTGAATGGGAAGCATCAATGGAGAAATACCAAGGTAGCTGGATGAGGCTTAGCTGGCGTAATCATCGGATATTAGAAAATGTTTTGCTGGTCACACCACTCCAAAGCCGGAGACCAGAAATGGTGATTCTTAAAAGCTCTCATATCTAGCCCAGCCACATATTTGATAGAAAGCACCCAATCAGAGAATTTAGGAGGAGATGCAGCTAGCCATTGCTCACAAATCTCTCTGCGTGCCAATAACATGGTGTAAAAGAACAACTTAGAATTATTCTCCGTGAACTTTTCCTAGGAGTCCACACATCCATAGATAACCGTCAAGATGCTTACCTTGATATTGCTGTCTAGCATCTTGGACAGAGCACTACTCACGTCTTTCCAAAATAACTGGATCTTGGGACATTCCAGGAACATGTGTACATCGTCTTCTTTCAGGCTCCCACACTTAGGGCATGCCACATCACCTCCTCTTCCAAACTTTGACAGCCTCTGTGGTGTCCAATAGGCTCTATGGATGGAGAAAAGGTGATTTCTTCTTAGATGCGCAGATTTAACTGTTTTAAAAAGCATAGACATTGATACTTGCCACATATTTTCCAGCGACGGCCCCGGCAAGCATCTTCCCCATAGTTTTGTTGGAAGAGTGAAAGCTCCATCTTCCAATTCAACCATCAGCCAATAGATCATAGCCAGCTCCTTTTTAATAGTTACTTCTTTCATAAATGTATCTTCCAGATCGTTCTGTTTTCCTATCACAGTGATAGGATCTTGGCACCAGCTTTGTATTTGGATATACTTGAATTTAGATATCTGTTGGTTCGTTAGCTGATTGCAAGTATCCCAGCTTATTAATTGTGCTTCAGGCAGAATGTGATTCCATCTGGTTAGGCCTGCCTCTTTCAGTGGTCTGGCTAGGATATCTTTAGCCCAACCCGGTGAGCCTGGTGAGTCCCAGATGGGAGCCATGGAGCTATAATATGGTATCTTTAGAGCCTTTCTGACCCTGTACCAGGTCTCTGCCAGGCCTTTCAGGATCTTCAGCCTGACTTTCTTAAAGTATTTGTGGTCAGAGTACTTGAACAAAAAACCCTGGCTGGTTCCAGACTCCTGACTTGCCATAACATCAAACAGCCTTCCAAGTTCCGATATTGTGGGAGTGTTAAAAAGCATCTTTCCATTTTTTAGTAGAAATGCCCATGAATAAAATAGTAAATCTGGCAATGCTAAGCCACCTTTATCAACCCTCCGTCTCAGCTTCTTCCAGGCTATTCTTGGGCCTTTACTTGCCCAAATAAAAGTATTTTTTTGGCCCTGCAGTTTTTTAAGTGCTTCTTTATCAAATGGTAGGGGGATGGCATCAAACAAAAAAGATAGTTTTGGGAGCACCATCATTTTTATTAAATTGGCTCGGCCAAGCAAAGTGAGTTGAAGGTGTGCCCAGATTTTTAAAAGCCCATTAATCTCTTTCTTTGCCTTCTCGAAATTAATTTTTGTTAGTTTAGAAAGATCTTGCGGGATCAAAACTCCCAAGTATCTCATTACCTCCTTTTGAACACCTTCTCCCCCTTCTAAGTTCCAGGACATAATTTCCGTCTTACTTCTATTTACATTATAGCCCGATGCCTTCCCAAAATCCCTTGTTAGTGCGTTAATATTACCCATAGTTTTCTGCAAGTTGGTTGTGTAAATGAGAATGTCATCTGCGTAGAGGCCCAGTTTCTTGTTCCAACCTTGGAAATGGAAAGGTATGATCTCAGGATCTTCCCTGATTCTTCTGGCCAGAGGCTCTATATACAGATTAAACAAAAGCGGTGATAGGGGACACCCCTGTCTCGTACCTCTGCTGATAAAAATTGGGTCTGTTAAGGAACCGTTAATCAACAATCTGGCTTTTGGATGACTATATATAGCTCCCAGTATTCTACAGAAGTTTAAACCCAGGTTTGCTGACCTTGCTGCTGCTTGTAGGAAGGGCCAATTAACTCGATCAAAAGCCTTAGTGGCATCCAAAGCAATTACCGCCAATGGGAGCACGTAGGTGGTTGCAAGGTCTATCGAACCATGGGCTTTTCAGTTATCCCACTCCCATATGCTGTTAAAAATGCCATCTGATCAGGGGGTAGGGACAATGTTCTCGACTATGTTGGAGGATGAAGGAATGGACAGTCTGTTTTTTTATTTAAGTTCGGTGATCCCAAATACTTTAAGAAGGTTAAACTCAAGGTATTACAGAGTTTGGCCAAAACTTGGTTTAATATCAGATCATTGATTAAACTGGGATACTATTCAGACAGAGCACCCATTTGGGATCTACCGGCACCCCCGGCCTAGTTAAGGGATGCATTATCAGCTCCAGTGAAAGAGGCGGGTATATTAGCTTGGGGGCACCTATTTGTTGAAGGGGTGATGCTCCCTTGGGAACTCTTAAGTAATAAAATAGGTCCCAATTTTTCTAGATTTAAATTTCTTCAAATGTCAAGCTGGGCACAGGCTCTTCATAGTCCAAATCCTCGCTGTAAGAACTTTCTAGTAGGGGGCACTAGTCAACTGGTATCTCTCCTATTGGATAAACCACCTGTCTTAAAAGAGATCTCCCTGTGGTATAATTTAATACTTGAAGAGATCGACGGGGAATTTAACCTACCTGAGAAACTCTGGGGCCCTGTGATATCTAGCTGTAATCTGCATGATTTTTGGACAAAATCCTGCTCAGTTATGTGGGATATAGTTAAGCCAGCTTGGCTTCGAAGAAATCACCTATTCACTTTACATAGGGCATATTACTCTCCACAGAGACTGTCCAAGTTTTCCACTGTCGCTCAAGTGGCTTGTCCCCCGTGTGGTTTGGTATCAGCTTCTGACACCCATATGTTTTTTGAATGCCCCTACCTGTCATCCTATTGGGATACCATTGGCAAGAATCTTACATCTTCCTTGGGTTTTCCGGTTGTCATCGATCTTAGGCTAGTAGTCTTCGGAATTCCTGATTTGGTTCGGAGTCCAGTAAACAATCTCATTTTTTATTGTATGCTGTCAGCACGTAGGGGAAATTTGTAAACGTTGGAAAGAACCTGATCCTCCCACTTTATTTGACTGGTGTTTATCAATCTCTCAAATCTCGAAGCTTGACCTGGCCAGGACTGGAAATCCAAGGAAAAGAGCTTTTTGGTTGTTGCTAGATTGGATTGCGTAAGCAGCTGTGGGTTTTTTTTTTCTCGGTTTTTTTTTTTCCCCCAGTCCGATGATTATCTAGCCATGATACAATCTTTTTGCTACTACATGTAGCTTCTATCTGCCTAAATGGTCAGTAGTGGCATCATTGGCACATGGTTAGCAGTTGCCGGCCTAACAACTGGGCACTGGGCTGTGTATGATATTGGCTATTGCTCTAGGGCTGGGCCCTCCTCGATTAGCCGCCAACCCTTACCAGTTTAATACTGAGTCAGCTCGCCTTTTATCTAATTAGCCCTTGTTGCCTTGTTTGTATAGTCTGGCCTTTGCAGTCATGATAGAGATGAGGACAAAAAAAAAAAAAGATTGCTAGAGACAGTTCTCAAGACAGTCAAAGTTCTGCTCCGCTGAGTTAAGATCCACTAGGACTACCAATTCTTGAAAATGAAGCAGCAATTGCAATGAGTGCAGTGGAAACAGCAATGCATCAAGCTCAAGAAGGTTTTATGGACTTAGGAAACTTGGAAGAACAACTAAATATTGAACAGAAAGAAATATCTGAGCAAGTGAGAGAACAGATCGACCATGGTTTTCTTCATGAAACGTAAGAATGCACATGCACATCATTTGAACCTATCCGAATGTATGTCAGTGGTCAAGTTGGTACAGAATTTTTTTTTTTAATTAAAGTTTTGACCAGTTATCTACAGAAAACCACTGAATCAGATTTATTTTGTATTGCAACTGCTCCAACTGGGTTGGCAGCACACAACATTAAAGGAATTACACTACATTGCCTACTAATGCTACCTGTAGAGCATGAAAACAAATTAGAATATCACAAGGTGTCTGGAAAAGCTTGTTATGAAGTTTCAAGAGTGCTAAAGAAAATTAAACTTCTGATTATTAATGTGCATTTAAGAATGCAACAAATATTGGGGGCGGAGCTTGCCGGCACCGAAGATGGCCGCTTAGAGGTAGAGCTCCACACTAATGACACATAATCCTGAAATTATCTGGCATTAGCGCGACACGCAGGCTTGACTGGCCACATCCCTGTGCTGTAGAACGGTTCTTCTATCTGCGAAGCCCTTCCGGCTCCCGCCTATGAGGTGTGTGGGTGCCGCGACGATTGTGTAGAGGCGACATGCTGACTAGGCTGCTCATCCCTGGACCCGGCACATCCATAGCCGGCCGGAAGTGGCGTCTGGCTTGGTGTACGGGCCAGAGCGGGTCGGCCAGAGCACCGAAGCGGTAGGGGCACGCCCTGGCGATGGCTGCTGGCAGCGGCTGGTGAGACGCACCTATCGACCCCCTATGCAGATGAGAGGCGCTGCTGGGTGGCACGGGGGCTGGATTGACGTGGCGGCCTGCGGGAGGCAATGGCTGTGACGCCGGAGAAAACATACAGCGGACCCAGCAGTAAGTCCAGTGTACCGGGAACAGTGGACCCCACTGAGGGGCTTCCCCCTTGTTGCAACGGGGTTGGAGTTTGCGGGGAAGCATGATAGAGAGTAGCGATCCTCCCTCTATGTTGGTTGACTCCTGCAGGTTCTCCCCGTCTCTTCCTGTGCATCGAGGTCTGGCAGGCTCCTGAGCTCCCATCGAGCCCTGACCGCATTGACATCCCAGACCGGACCGGCTGGCTGGGGTGCTTCTCATCGACTATCCTGGCTGCTACATGCGCACTCTCAGCACCTGGCAGCCACGACGTTCATCGATACCCTGACTGCCCAATATCTGCTGTGATCCCCACGGAGAGGTCGCTTTATTACACCTAGTGCGCACTATCCGGTGAGAGTGCTTGAGCGGTGGGGTCGGGGGTGCCCACGGACACGACGATAACTCTGCTGATGGTTCAAGGTAGCTGGGGGTGGAAACCCAAGCTGTGCTGCTGCACCTGGGGGAAGCGCGACAAACTGTGCTTGGTATTGACCTCTTACGATGCTCATACACGCCACGTGCCACGTTAGTGTTGGCCTGATCTGTGTTGGCCCACAGTGATCTGGTGAAAGCAACTGAGCTTAGCCACTATGGGCAGAACTGAAAAAACTCAGCAGAAATTGTCATTCGGACAGCGCAAGACCATGGACCGTGCACATTCAGCGGATGATAGAGACCCAGGCAGGGACAGAGAACAGGGTTCACAAGATGGCGACATCAAGGCCATGCTAACCTCGATGGAGGAAGGCCTTCAAAACTCAATAACGGTCTTGGGCACGAAGATCAATTCCCTCTCCTACCGCATGGATAGGATGTCTGAACGTGTAGACAAACATGCGGAACGCATCGATATGGCTGAACGTTGCATCACAGAGGTGGAAGAGGTGCAGATGAACATGGACACGGGCCGAAAAATTATGGAAAAGTCGCTTCAGTTACTGCAGGACAAGGCTGAAGACTTAGAGGCGAGGTCTCGTAGAAGTAACCTGCAGATCACAGGCCTGCCGGAGTCAACGCCTACAGGCAATATGGAACAGTTTGTAGAGAAATTGATGACCACGCTGTTGGGCAGTGATACCTTCTCGTCTATGTTTGTGGTCGAGAGGGCGCATTGATCCTTGGGTCCGCGGCTGTCTCCAGGAACTACTCCATGGCCAATTATAGCTAAACTACTTAACTACCGCGACATGGATGCGGCGTTGAGAGTCGCCAGAGAGAAGCAGACTTTGCAATACGAGGGATCTACGATTGCTCTGTTTCCTGATTTCACGGCAAGGGTTCAAGAGGCACGTCGTCAGTTTGCCCCTCTAAAGAAACAGATAAAGAACAAGAACATTGACTATGCAATGCTGTATCCGGCTTGCCTCCGAGTCAATCAGCAAGGAAGGTCGTTATTTTTAACAGACCCAAAAATTCAGCAAAAAGCAATAAAAGACTGGTCCAGAGAGCAGCGACACAGCCCGGACAAGACTGCTCGGTCCGGAGCGGAAGGAGGATCATTGGAAGAGCAAGACTGAACGCCAGATTGACTGCGCTTCAGATAAGACATGTGTGCATATGGGGCTGCTCTTTGGGAAATTGACTACAAACTACTCCGGACATCCTTGGGGTCTGGGAGGCTAATTGGAGTCCCTATAAGTTTGAGACATTGCACAGGTCTAACAGTGGAATTATTTTTTCAAGATGTAGGTTTTTCCAGAGTAGGACTGATGAGCGGGTACGGCCCCCGATAGGTAATGTAGCCCCGTTGGCTGCAGGTTGAGTATCGTTCGCGCTAATGCTTATAATTGTTATGTCGTAGTGTGGAGAGGGACGTACACCACTACTGGTTAGATTGGTTATACATTGTTGGCAACCTCCGCCTGCGAGTGAATCACACACTGGGGAAATTGTCACTGACAAGTTGATGGGAGGGACTGTGGAAGGTGGGTTTACTTTGATTTCAACTAGTAGTATGAAGGTTTGGTTCAGTGGCGCATGTTGGGTACATCTTTGTCGGGTCCTGGTTGGAAGGGCCTCGATGTGGGTGGGGGTGGAGGGGAGTTGAGACACGGATACTGCTGTCCGCAAACTATTGGCACTTTTGCTCTTCACACAGTTCTATCGTACACTGCGACACTGAGCAATGGCTACACTAAATGACCCTAAGATTCGACTAACGGAAGAAGGGCAGGTCTCCAGTATAGACACACTTAGAATTCTCACATGGAATGTCCGAGGACTAAATGATTATAGGAAAATCCGCAAAGTCCTATTGTATCTGAACAGGCATTCCATAGATGTGGCGTTATTGCAAGAAATGCACCTACCACTTGACTATGTTACACTATAGAAGCCTCCTTGGGCAAATCCATGCGGCCGGCATGGACCTACTACTGGTTAATATATATGGCCCAAATTTTGATAACCCGGAATGTTTTACTGCGCTGGCCCATACGGTGCGTTGTCACTGTGGAGATCCACAGCTATGGGGAGGGGACTTCAACCTGATCCGGGACCCCAGCCTGGACAGGTCTGGAGGCCCTTTGAGACGCACCACTGCGGCTGCTAGGGAGCTTGAAGGTCTGCTTGTTAGGTTTGATTTAAACGACATGTGGCGATGGACGCACCCACACAAGGGGGGCTATACCCATTACTCTGCATATCATAATATACACACTCATATAGATTATCTGCTTGGAACCAGTTCACTCTGTGATAAGGTCCATTCATTTCAAGTTCGGCCACGTACACTCTCTGATCACTCACCGTTTTTCTTGGTGCTAAGCACGCCTGGTAGGCGCATTCCCCCATTCACCTGGCGGTTCCCTCCCTATTCGCTACTAGGCGCGGTTTTCAAAAAAGAACTATCCGAGGCTATAGAGGTATTATTTGACACAAATGTGGGCTCTGTAGATGACTATCAAATTATTTGGGAAACCTTTAAAATCTACATTAGAGGGGTCACCATATCAAAACATTCGGGGGTTCTCCGATCCATACGCAACCGATTGACGGACTTGGAGGGGAAAATCAAGATCACGGAACGCCGCCTATTGTCGGATATGAATAGTATGGCCGAAGGGGAGCTTGCAGACTTGCTGGGGGAATATAATTCATCGGCGGATGACGAAATTAAGCATCTGGGCAAATATGCCACAGCTAGGACATACGGTGAGTGTGAGAGACCGGGAGCGGTATTAGCACAGCTACTTAAGAAAAGTAGCGAAGCGACGCATGTGGTGGGGATTAGGTTGGCTGAGAGCACGATCTTGTCTGAGGAACAAGAGGTAGCGGACAGATTGCGACAAAATTATTCGGCACTGTATTCCACTTGTGACGCAGCCCCAGAAGAAGATATTATAGATTATTTGGTGCGTATCCAACTACCGTGGCTATCAAACACGCACAGGGAATTTCTTATGCGACCCATAGAGAGAGATGAAATACTGCTTGCCTTATCCACCAGGCGAGCTGGGAGCGCACCTGGATCGGATGGCCTTACTGTTACATTTTATAGGACATTTATTGACTTATTGCTCCCACAACTAGCTACGCTTTATGACGATATATGCATCACCGGGTCTATGCCACCCACTATGTCAGAAGCTGTGATAGTAGCTCTACTTAAGCCTGGTAAGCCCACGGATAAATGTACCTCATATCGTCCTTTGTCCCTGCTTAATGTGGACACTAAGTTGTTCGCAAAAATACTTGCTAACCAACTGGTTTCCCTTGTATCGACCCTGGTGGCACCGGAGCAGGCGGGGTTTGTACGCCGTAGGAATTTAACTTATAACATACGCACCGTTTTCGGAGTTCTACAACACACTAAACCAGAAACCCCAGCAGCGGCGGTCTTCTTAGACATAGAAAAGGCGTTTGACTCAGTCGAATGGGCGTTCATGACACAGGTGCTAACCAGGATGGGAGTGGGACCTGTCTTCCTCCAGCTATTAGGCATTCTTTATAGGAAGCCCACGGCCCGGATCAAAATAGGCAACATAGTAACAGACCCAATACACATTTCCAGAGGTACTTGTCAGGGCTGCCCATTATCGCCACTACTTTATACCTTGGTAGCGGAGCCCCTGGCGTGTGCGCTACGGGAGTATCACCAACACAGGGGAATCTGCTTTCTGCACTATAAAATTATAGTTTCCACATACGCGGATGATACTCTCCTTTACGGCAGGCACCCTGAAACCAACATCTCAGCAGTGCTCCGCGAGGCGGTGCGCTTTGGAACATTATCTGGCCTCCATGTAGACTGGACCAACAGGCACATGCATCAAGCTAAGAAATAGCGAGTCCTTAATTGCGATTTTTAAGGAATCACAAATAAGGATTCGGTATCTCCTATGCATGACACCAATTCCGAAAAATTACCGATTAGCTAAAAATCGCAAAACGCGTTACCGAAAAACCCCCAAAAATCGCTAATCGCTGAAAACTCACAAATTGCGATCTCGGAAATAGCGAGATTGCAATTAGCGAGATCGCAATTAGCAAAATCGCTAATTGCGAATTCGCATTTTTACCGAGTCGCATTGAGAGCAGCCTGATGACCTCACAACCAGGAAGTAACTCTTCCCATGTTGCAGTCTGTGCCCATAGGAAGCCAGAGCAGGAAGCAGAGTGCCTGTGGAGAGTTGTGGAAAGGAAGACTTGGCATCCAGACTACTGCAAACACAGGAAATGGCCAACACATCAGCAGAGGAGGGGGCAGGTGCCAGAAAAAGAAAGATAAAATTCAGTGAGAGGGAACTCGAGTACCTCATTGAAGAGGTTGTAAAGAGCCATGACAAGCTCTTTGGGAAGCTCTCCTTAAAAGTCCCAGAGGCTGAGAAAAGACGCATCTGGAACAGGATCAAATCAAAAGTCAATGCTGTGGGTGTGACTCACCGCAGCATTGAAGAGTTAAAGAAACGCTGGTATGATCTGCGAATTGCCCAGAGGCTGAGGGAGGCAAAGAGCACTGGAGGAGGACCCTCGACAGTCCCGGACAACACAGCCCTGGAGGACCTGGTGGAGGGCACAATCCTGCCAGAAGCTGCAGTGGGAGTGACGCAGATGGATACATCCGGCGCAGCCTGCAGTACACAAGGTAAGAGGCACTATAATATACCCCTCAATGTAAATTAAAATAGCGCCCATACAGTAATAAGAAGGCAAGCAGCTGTAATCAACCCCAGGCCACAGTCCATATACAGCTACTAATGCATCATGGGATTCGTAGTCCCCTGAACCAATAAGTGAGTCACATTGCACTTTGTGTGACCATTGTGCCAAATATGCTTTACAGACAGTGATTACAGAGAGTGAGAACGTAAGAGCAGACTAAATCACCATGTTGCTAAACATTAGCCCAAACAAATATTAATCCTGCACTGTTTCACACCACAGGTGCTGAGGAAGGAGACAGTGATGAGAGCGAATGCAGGGAGAGCACACAGTCCACTGCAGAGACTGCCGTTGCCAGACCAGTCACACCTCCCAGCACATCCCAGGCACCCACACGACGCAGGGCTACAGTCCCTCCCCTTCAGCCAATAGAGTGCATTCCGGAACTTGAAAGGGCAACTGCACAAAGCCAGCCTAGTGTCAGGTCCACCACCACCACCCCGCAGACACCGGTCCAGATGACGCGAAGATGCAGGGCAAGGGGCCACACATCAGCACAGGAGGCATTGACTCCAAATGTCTGGGGAGGTGTCGAGATGCAGATGGTGAGGGTGCAGCGCCAGCAGGCACGACACATGGGAGCCATCAGCCTGCAAATGGCCAAATTAAACAAGAACTTCTCCACCATGGCAGATCGCATGAGTGAACTCACTCAAGCAGTTGTGGAGGGCAACAGGCTCACCAACGTCACATTGCACAAGCTCGTGCGTGTGATGCAGGAGGGACAGAACACCGAGCGGAGGAGGCATCGACAATTCATGGTGCACCTGGCTGGATATACACGATCCAACAATAAGTTGTGCAACGCCACTGCACTGCTGTCACGGAGGTCGGTGGCAATGCAGATTGACATGGGGCATTGTTGTGGGGACGTGGCCTAGGCCCTTGGCCAAGTTACCACAGCTGTCGAACAGCTCCAGGCTGGTGCAGGTGGCCTCAGCAATGATACTGGAGATGAGGGGAGTGAGGGGGCATCCAGTGTGAGCAGCATGTCTGCGCCAGTCAGCACCGGCAGGAGGTGTAGTACATGCCGTTTTACACCTACAATTGCACCAATGGGTGGGGATGCCGATGCAGGAGAAAGACGCCTCGGTGTGCGTGGGAGGAAGCGCTGAGCACACACATCCCTCAGGACAATTAGCCATGGTGGCATAACCATGGTCAGGACATACAGAGGGACTGCTAATGAAGTCCCAATCCTTATTTACAATGATGCCTTGGTACATGCCGTGAATGTAACCTTAGGCTACGTGTATGTTTAGACACACAACAGTCCATGGTCACGTGCAAATAAAAACTTTGCATGTAAAGATTGATAGTTTCTGTCTCATGATTACGTACCTTTGAAGTGATGTTGGGTGATGTGGGCACGTATCAACTGCCCCTCCGCTGAGCTTGCAGGATGCGGGTGTGGTGGGTGTACAGGGGGCTGGTTGTCCGCAGTGCCGTAGGCATCTATGGGTATGCGTCTCGTGGGAGCTACGTTGGGCTACATTGCACATGCTGCCACTATCCTACAGCAGGTCACCGGCTGGTCCTGCATCGCACCACCCGGTCTGTGCAGGATGTGGATGCGACTCTTGAGCTATCCAAATGTCCGTTCAATCACATATCCTGTCCTGGTGTGTGCTGCATTGTACCGCTGCTCCTGTTGGGAGCCTGGGTTCAACTATGGAGTCATGATATAGTTCCTCACGGCGTATGCACTGTCACCTACAGGGTAGTGTGGAATGTGTATGTGTCAGGTATGCATTGCCATTACAGAATGATTTAGTGTGCATTAGCATTTTGTCTGACCTAGCAGGTGTCCCTCGCCATATCCACCCCTGAGCAGGCGTGTGTGTATGCCAATGCCAATGCATCTGAAGATGTATGAATCATGGATGCTCCCAGGATATGGCGCAACGATGTTGGTCATGATGTAATTCACATTGCACATTGGTTGGACATTGATCGAGTGATAACATTTCAGGTTACGGAAGATCTACTCATTGACTGATGGTGGACATATGGCTCGTGGGTGCAATCTATACATTCATATCACATTAGGGAACAGTGCCATTCAATATGAATGGAGTTTGGGTGGGTTCAATTACATTTGGGTTTTGGGGAGGCTGATGTGGTTGTGATAAATGGGAGTAGGTCAGCAGCTTTTGAGTTTCGGCGGGGCACGAGACAAGGGTACCCACTGTCTCCCTTGCTCTTTGTTCTGGTGCTTGAACCTCTTGCAGTATGGCTTAGAGGCAATCCTATGATTTGAGGACTTAATTGGAAGGACTGGATTGGAAAGACTTAGTGTCCCTCTACGCAGACGATATTCTGTTGTACCTGGCTAGGCCCAAACTTTCAATTAATAATGTCCTCCACATCTTCACCCTTTTTTCAAAAATACTCCGGCTATACCATCAATTGGAATAAGTCCCTTATATATATCCTCAGTGGCTGTCCCCCACTGCTCCCATCGGGTTGTGGGGCTAAAATTGTGACTGAGTGTAGCGATCATCCAGAGAGACAGGCATGGACGAGAGTTCCCTCACGTGTATCAGGCCCCTCCAACCAAAAGAAAAGGACGGGAGTAGTGCACACACACACGCACTACAACTCCCATAACACCGCGGGGCAGGGCCGGGAAAAGAGCGGGAACCAGGAAAGAACCCGCCCCTATATAAGCTCCACCTTGGAACAAGGTGAGTGCTTGACAATCCGACCGAAACCAGAAGACTGCTTCGAGGCTTCGTTGTGGTTTACCTTCGCCTAGGATTCCCAGAGGACCGCAGACGCTTGCCTTCCCGCTACGAGCCGCCACAGACCCAGTGTTACCATTGGGACCTCAGCCCACCGCGGACGCTTGCCTTCCCGCTACGAGCCGCCACAGACCCAGTGTTACCATTGGGACCTCAGCCCACCGCGGACGCTTGCCTTCCCGCTAGGAGCCGCCACAGACCCAGGGTTACCATTGGGACCTCAGCCCACCGCGGACGCTTGCCTTCCCGCTAGGACCAGCGGCACTTCCCGCCATCTACACACATGCCCCTGCCGCAGCGCGGACGCTTTCCTTCCCGCTGGAGCTGTCGGCAGCGTGACCCAGGTATTCCGAAAGCGGACGCTTTCCTACCCGCTTCGGTATACGGAACCATCCCAAGCTGTACTCACGGACACTGACTCGACTACGGCCAACGATGACAGGTAAGTGGCGCTTAGTGCGTGTTAACCAACGCCCTTTTTGACGCTCACATCCCTGTTACTTTGCCTAGCTTCACAAAGCGGAGTACACGCTGTTCACTTTCGCATTTGTACGAAGCCATCGTATTCCACAGTACATTACCTTGACTCTCATCCCAGACATTGTGGCGCTGAGCAGCCACAGGGAGGAGTGGAACCCACTACGCCATAGCGTACCCACACGACAGACTTGTGAGTAGTAGGATCCACCACTACTGATACTGTACTGTCTTGGTCATGTTCATTCACAACAAAATACTTATGCTTATGTTTTAATCCCTCCGCAGTTACTCCCAGCCGTGTGGAACGGGAACTTCGCCCGACACTCCCATCCGCTGTTTCCCGAGTTGCTCTCTCTTCCCTGTTCCCCACGGTGCTTCCTTCCATACCAGTGACCATCCCTGGGTGGGAGGCAGTATCAGGGTGAATAGGGAGGCCTCTCTCCGCTGCTGTCGTCCCTGCTGGCTGTTTTCACAGGTTAGTGGCTCTCCTAATTACCTTGTGCTGCTGACAACCCGACAGATTGTCAAGCCCAAGTTAAAAGGACCGGCCTGGACGATGGACACCTATGAGGTTTTGTCCTCTTTGCTGGAGACTCTTACGGCACTCCAGCAGGAAGTACATACCGCAAGGGTAGAAAACCAAGACCTAAGAAAAGACATGAATACCATATGAAGGGAGGTAGCAGGGCTGTCACGTAGGGGCCCCGGGACAGGATCGTATATTCGTGAGGCTACCCTTCCTCCACCAGGGGCGGTAGCCCCCACCCCGGTGACAACCCCAACAAGTGAGGGTGGGTTTTTTGTGATACCTCCTGTCTCCTCTACCTCCTCCGGCACGAACCCTACAGTGCACGTAATACAAAACACTGGGATTCCCCTGGCACCTCCAGAGCGCTTCCACGGAGACCCGAAGAAATTTGAAACATTCCTAAATCAATGCCGACTCCATTTCCTCTGCAAACCCTCAGTCTTCCAAACGGATGTTGCTAAAATGGCGTTCATGATGTCATACATGGGAGGCAATGCTGCCAGTTGGACTATACCGTTAATGGAACGAAACGATCCAACGCTGCATTCCTTCCCTGACTTTTGTGTGGCACTGAGGAAACTGTTCGATCGCAAATCGCACATGTTGTCCCTGGACAGAGAATTGCTGACCCTGCGGCAAGGATCGCAGGATTTATTGTCCTACATCACTTCCTTTAATAGATTGATAGTAGAAACAGATTGGCCGCCAGAGAAACGGACCACTCTGTTCTATCAGGGTCTGAGAGGGGAACTTAAGGACGTACTGGCACAGGTAGTACAGCTTCCTGCCACCTGTGAAGACATGATCGACCTCACCGTTCAATTGGACCATCGGTTGCAGGAAAGAAAAGGAGATAAGGGAAAAAGTGATCCTCGAGGGTGGTACCCAAAACCCAAAGCAAGCACGGAGGAACCGCATAAATAGGTGGAAGGGACAGAACCCATGCAGATAGGAGGCATTAGAGGCCCCCTCACCACTGAAGAGAAGGAAAAAAGACGCAAGATGAAATTGTGCCTTTATTGCGGGAAAGGAGGACACTTCGTTCGGGAATGTAGAGCCAGAGCCCAGCTACCCGAACGGGCGTCTTCTTCCAGACAACCATCCGTGATGGGAATACAAGACCCTTCGGAAAACTAAAGAGCCCGAGCCAGAAGGAGATCACTGGGTCGGGTGAACGACGAAAATTGATCTCTTCCGTCTTAGCGAATACCTTGCAGCCATCGGTGGCGCATCTCTGTGTAAACGTTACCTTATGGATCTCCGCTAACGACCCTCGAGAGGTGGATGCCCTATTGGATTCGGGTGCTACGGGAAATTACATGGATCAAGGATATGCCAAGAGCATCGGAGTGCCGTGGGAGAAAAAGGAAAGACCGGAATTCGTGAAAGCGGTCGACGGATCGGCGCTGACCTCAGGCCCAGTGACATCCCATACGGGGCCTCTATTGATGCGTTTTAACGCCTGGCACCACGAGTATATTCAGTTTGATTTAATAGATGCACCTCAATTCCGCCTCATCCTTGGTATGCCATGGTTGACCCTCCATGATCCCACAGTGAGATGGGGGGATAGAACAGTGACCCTGGATTCAGAGTACTGCTCCAAGAACTGTCATAAAGACCCTTTCTCGGGGACCAGCTCCCCCGATACTCAAGCATGCCTGCTTGCTATAGCCAACACCCAAGAGATGATCCTCGTCAACAACACATTGCCACAGGAGTATGAAGAATATCGTTCTCTCTTCGATAAACAAAAGGCTACACGACTTCCTCCCCACAGAGTATACGATTGTCGTATCGACTTGATACCAGGAGCACACATCCCTTGTAGCAGAGTATATGCACTAACCGAACCCGAGACACTGTATCTACAAAATTACTTGAAGGAGAATCTGGCCTCCGGATTCATTGTCCCGTCCTCTTCACCTGCTTCTTCCCCACTTTTTTTTATACCGAAGAAGGACTGCGACGAGCTAAGACCCTGCATAGATTACCGAGCGATCAACAGTATAACAGTAAAGAACAGATACCCGATACCTTTGATTCCTGTTTTACTGGACCAGCTCAAGGGAGCTCGTTACTTCACAAAGTTAGATCTCCGGGGCGCATATCATTTAGTGAGAGTCAAAAGTGGGGATGAATGGAAAACAGCCTTCCGAACGAAGTTCGGACTCTTCGAGTATAAGGTAATGCCCTTTGGGCTCTGCAACGCCCCGGCCGCCTTCCAATATTTCATGGACGAAGTGCTGAGGGGATTATTGGATACCATATGTGTGGTCTACATAGATGATATACTCATTTATTCAGCTAGTCTTCAAGATCATGTGAAACACGTGAAAACCGTCCTAAATAGACTGCGTCTTCACGAGCTCTACGCAAAATTGGAGAAATGCTTTTTTCATGTGCAAGAGGTAGCCTTTTTAGGGTACGTCATCAACGCCCAGGGATTCCAAATGGAAACGGGAAAGATCGAAGCCATTACCCAGTGGCAAACCCCCCAACACGTAAAAGCAGTGCAAAGCTTTTTGGGGTTTGCAAATTACTACCGTAGGGTCATTAAAGATTTCTCAAAAATAATACATCCCATTTCAAGTCTGTTGAAAAAAAATACTCCATTCGACTGGACCGAAGAGGCAGAAAAGGCTTTCCAACTTCTCAAGACACGATTCACACAAGCCCCAATACTGAGACACCCAGACCCGCAACTCCCCTTCATAGTCGAAACCGACGCATCCCATTACGCACTTGGAGGGGTGTTATCCCAAAGACATCCCCAAACCGGACAAATACATCCTGTGGCGTATTTCTCGAAAAAACTCACCCCCAGTGAGGTAAATTATTCTATCACAGACAAGGAGTTGCTGGCGATAAAGAGGGCGTGCGAGGAATGGAGGCATTATCTACTAGGGGCCCATCATACAGTCGAAATTTACACAGACCACAAAAATCTGCTGTTCTTGAAAACCGCCAAGGCCCTCACACCCCGTCAGTTGCGTTGGACTCTCTTTTTTGCCGATTACGACTTTGTAATAAAATACCGGCCAGGGCCGCAAAACGGCAAGGCTGATGCCCTTTCACGCAGTCTGAACACAGAGAGTGACACACCTATAGACGTCTCCGAGATCCCTTCGATATTGGCGGAAGGCGTGTTCCGGCAACAGTCCGTAGCCCTACTAACAAAAACCGACTTCGTAGACAAAATCAGAACCGCAGTAAGAGACGTAAACGAGCAGGAATGGATTGAGGAAAACCCAAACCATAGAACCATGAACCTTGGATTACTCTACCACTTCCATGCCGTGTACGTACCCATCCCTGACCTACAGCGCCAAGTATTGCAATGGGCACACGATTCCAGCCTTGGAGGACATCTAGGAATCAATAAAACAATCGCCTGTGTGGAAAGAGCCTTCTGGTGGAAATCACTGAAGGAAGATACCAAGGAATATGTCCAGAACTGTTCGGTGTGCGCCCAAGGAAAAGCGAGACATGAAAAACCCGCTGGACTACTTCAAGCAATCCCTATACCTCCTAGACCATGGCATACAGTGTCAATGGATTTCATTGTGGAAATGCCCCCCTGTCAAGGATACACAACAATACTAGTAATAGTGGACCATTTGACTAAGATGGGCCACTTTGTACCGTTGACAGGATTGCCTACATCCTCAGCACTAGCTCTTTTGATCCTACAGCATGTAGTGAGACCTCATGGTATACCAAGCGTCTTCATCACAGACAGAGGAACTCAATTTACCTCCCGCTTCTGGAAGGCCTTATGCACAACAATGGGAATAGAAGCGCGCCTTTCCTCCAGTTACCATCCCCAAACAGATGGGAAGACGGAGCGCCTCAACCAGACTCTAGAACAGTATCCCCGGTGTTTTTCTATACAAAACACAGCCCATTGGGTTACATTAATGTGGACGGCGGAGTTCGCATACAACAATGCGGACCATGCAATATTGGGATGCTCCCCTTTCTTTTGTCTCTATGGATACCATCCGAACATGCTACCTTTTGAATGGCCTGTTACCACCAACCTTCCCAGTATAAAGGAACATCATGAACACCTGAAGGCGGTTTTACTAGACGCCAAACAGCATCTCGTCGCAGCTCAAGCAGCACAAAAACGCTATGCTGACACGAAGAGAACAAGAGAACCTGAGTATCAAGTAGGAGACAGGGTATGGTTGGCCACAAAAAACTTACACTTCAAGGGAGTGGGAAAACTAAAACCCAAATACATCGGTCCCTACTATATTGAGAAAGTAATAAATCCCGTTGCTATGAGATTGACTTTACACGAGGCATGGCACATACACCCTGTGTTTCACGTGTCCTTGCTCCAACCCTGCCCCACTACCATGAGGTTGCCAGATAAACCTCCACCCATAGATATTGATGGCCAAGAAGAGTTTGAGGTCCACCAACTATTAGATTCCAGATTGGTGAGAGGGAGAGTGCAATATCTGGTTGAATGGAAGGGGTATGGGGTGGAAGACAGGACCTGGGAACCCATACAGAATCTCCGATGCCCTGAATTGCTAGACCAGTTCCATAGAAACAATCCTGGTAAACCTGGTCGCCCGCCGAGTCGGCGGTCCTTGAGAGGGGGTTCTGTAGCGATCATCCAGAGAGACAGGCATGGACGAGAGTTCCCTCACGTGTATCAGGCCCCTCCAACCAAAAGAAAAGGACGGGAGCAGTGCACACACACACGCACTACAACTCCCATAACACCGTGGGGCAGGGCCGGGAAAAGAGCGGGAACCAGGAAAGAACCCGCCCCTATATAAGCTCCACCTTGGAACAAGGTGAGTGCTTGACAATCCGACCGGAACCAGAAGACTGCTTCGAGGCTTCGTTGTGGTTTACCTTCGCCTAGGATTCCCAGAGGACCGCGGACGCTTGCCTTCCCGCTACGAGCCGCCACAGACCCAGTGTTACCATTGGGACCTCAGCCCACCGCGGACGCTTGCCTTCCCGCTACGAGCCGCCACAGACCCAGTGTTACCATTGGGACCTCAGCCCACCGCGGACGCTTGCCTTCCCGCTAGGAGCCGCCACAGACCCAGGGTTACCATTGGGACCTCAGCCCACCGCGGACGCTTGCCTTCCCGCTAGGACCAGCGGCACTTCCCGCCATCTACACACACGCCCCTGCCGCAGCGCGGACGCTTTCCTTCCCGCTGGAGCTGTCGGCAGCGTGACCCAGGTATTCCGAAAGCGGACGCTTTCCTACCCGCTTCGGTATACGGAACCATCCCAAGCTGTACTCACGGACACTGACTCGACTACGGCCAATGATGACAGGTAAGGGGCGCTAAGTGCGTGTTAACCAACGCCCTTTTTGACGCTCACATCCCTGTTACTTTGCCTAGCTTCACAAAGCGGAGTACACGCTGTTCACTTTCGCATTTGTACGAAGCCATCGTATTCCACAGTACATTACCTTGACTCTCATCCCAGACATTGTGGTGCTGAGCAGCCACAGGGAGGAGTGGAACCCACTACGCCATAGCGTACCCACACGACAGACTTGTGAGTAGTAGGATCCACCACTACTGATACTGTACTGTCTTGGTCATGTTCATTCTCAACAAAATACTTATGCTTATGTTTTAATCCCTCCGCAGTTACTCCCAGCCGTGTGGAACGGGAACTTCGCCCGACACGCCCATCCGCTGTTTCCCGAGTTGCTCTCTCTTCCCTGTTCCCCACGGTGCTTCCTTCCATACCAGTGACCATCCCTGGGTGGGAGGCAGTATCAGGGCGAATAGGGAGGCCTCTCTCCGCTGCTGTCGTCCCTGCTGGCTGTTTTCACAGGTTAGTGGCTCTCCTAATTACCTTGTGCTGCTGACAACCCGACACTGAGGGCTTTCGCTACTTGGGCATATACATCACGATGGACGCAGAGGTCTTCAATAAGCATAACTTGCTGCACCCTCTGTTGCGTCTCAAAGCTGGCGTCCAACATTGGAAACTCTCCCTCTTACGCTCTTGGGACGGGCAACTCTGTACAAAATGATGGCTCTGCCCCGCTTCTTATATGCACTACAGAACACTCCACACCTTGTTCCACCCCACTATTTTGCTTCCATTGAATCGGAGGTGCGTAGTCTGCTATGGAACGATGGTCTGCTCCGAATTGCACTGGCCAAACTAACCAAGAGCTGGTATGATGGCGGAATAGCGCTGCCCGCCATTAGGTCTTATTATTGGGCTTCACATCACTGGATGCATCGTCCCATTGAATGGACAGGCACAATATGCTGCCTGGCACTTATTTAAGGGTGCTATATATAGTGGGTCAAAGCTAGAATCAAAATTTACCCTGACCTCTGCAACTGTCTCCATCTGGCACGCGGGGAACTCGGCCCTTGGCTGGAGAGCTAGACTTACACAATCGGCACCCTTGTTTGATTCCTGTCGCCTGAGCCTGTGTTCAGCCCGTGTTCAATAAATGGGACCTGATTGGACTGTCAAAAGTGGGTGATATATGGGTGGGAGTCTTGATTATGCCTTTTGGAGACCTGCAAAGGAAGTTTGACTTACACGAGAATGAAACTTTCCGCTATCTCCATGTGCGTAGTGCTCAAGAGAGACGTATTGCTGGTGTCCTCCCCTTTGGAGGATAGGCTCTTGGATGACTACCTTCCAGATAAGGCCATCTCTTTGACCTATCGTAAACTCCTGAATAACTTGCCCAACCTACTTGTTAAAGTCCCGGAAGCTCGTATGCAGATGTGGGTGGCATTGACGACGAAGACTGGAGGGAGGCCCTCGCTTTGCCTCGGAAGGTTGCGATTTGGTCCTGGTTCAAACTAGTCCAACTTAAGTTGTTGCACAGGACCTATTATATGAGTTCGGTCCTGTATAAAATGGGTCTCCTGAGTTCTCCAGTCTGCCTGCGGGGTTGTGGTCAGGTGGGCACTATATCTGCATCAATGGTGGGAGTGCCCGGTTCTCCAGAGGTACTGGGGGGAGATTATAACGGCTCTATCCCTGATTTGTTGTAAAGATATTGAAAGTTCCCCCAGACTTTGCCTCTTGAATATCTGGGAAGCCATGGATCGAACAAGGCCTGAGACAATATGGGTATTCCTGGGGTGCATGGTGGCTAAGCGTAACATCGCCAGAACGTGGAAAGTTGGAGTTGCATTGCAATGCTCATATTGGTAATCCGATATGGGTTGGTGCATGCAGGCTGAGAGAGCGGTGTATGAAAGCAGGGGCTGCCCGGGGAAATGGACCAGAATCTGGGCCCCATGGAATGAAAGTAGAGGTTGGTTGTTGTCAGGTTCAACACTAATTTATTAAAGCACAGAAGCGGAATGAAGCTCAACTCCCAATGCCCGTCTCAATACATTCCTGCTAGGTTAGTCAATCCTTCACAGGTAAGTACCAAGGGGGGGAAGGGGAGGGGCGAGAGAAGAGATTGACAAGTGTCAGGTTCCGCTAGCTCTGCTGCTTCTTTCTGTAAGGTCACAACAATTCAACTAATTAACTATGTCTTACCATTTAGTTTGTTAATAAATAACATGTTTTTAGATAACTTATCTTACCATGACTTGACTTGGCTTTTGCCTCTCTTCTGTATGGCTCTTGAGTAGATGTGGAGATGTATAAGAGGTAGAGACGAAGAGCCTTACTAAATGTCTTAATTTTCTTTTACAGGTACTGAAACCAGGTGAGACTTCTTCAGCCAACTTCTTTGTAGAGAAAAAACTCAGTGAGTGATTACAGAATTGAACTCAATAAGGTTTAGTTAGTTAAGCGCAATGGGAACTTATAACTATCTAATATTGAGAGTATGACAACTATTCTGGTTCACAATCGCTAATGGTTAAGGAATATTTGAAGCCCTGTAGAGTGTGTTTTAACGATGACTCTAACTCGCTTCTTAAGCAGGAAATAAGCAGATAATTACATCGGGGTTACGCGTTGTGACAAAAAACACACACACACGAACACCAAAGATAGTCAGACTTGCTTAAATAGTGTTTTCCTCACGAACTTGCGAGAAGAGAGTGAGCTGCAGAAAGAAGCAAGAGAAGTGCAGAAAGAGGCAAGAGAGGTGCAGAAAGAGGCAAGAGAAGTGCAGAAAGAGACAATAGAGGTGCAGAACGAGGCAAGATAGGTGCAGAAAGAGGCAGGAGAAGTGCAGAAAGAGGCAAGAGAAGTGCAGAAAGAGGCAAGAGAGGTGCAGAAAGAAGCAAGATATATATATATATATATATATATATTACCTACTGGCGGTCGCCAGTAGGTAGTTATAGTTAGGACCCCTTTTCCATAGGAAATCCGCAACATTCTATTTTGAATAACTTTGGCGCCGGTCGATGAATCCTCGCGAATTTCTCAAAATAGGTGGGGCGCTACGCTCCGCTCCTACCCTGAAAGTCTCGGGGGGATTCGTCAAGCGGGGGCTGAGATAAAAGGGGGGTCCCAAAACGCGTTTTTCCCATGCATTTTTCCGTAGGACCTTTAGAACGAGCTACAGCCCGAACGGCTGAACAGAATTACGCGAAATTTGGCAGAGAGGTAGTCCCTAGGTCAAGGAAGTGCCTTTTGTAGGTTTGGTGTAAATCTGTTCAGTACATTCTGAGAAAATAGCCTTTAAATCAATATATATATCTGAGCCCGCTTACGGTACGCTTCCGTACGCTTACCGTAAGCGTACGGTGGCGTGCGCGAGCGCGATTCTGATTGGCTCTTAGATCTTAGTAAACATTCGAATCGGCCGAAACCAGGAAGCGGCGGCCGCCATTTTGTGTATTTCACTCTGAAAAAAAAGAGTGAAAACAAGAAAAGGGGGCAATGAGGAGAGTTACAGACCCCCTAACATTTGTAAGGGGGTCAAAGAAGGACAGAAAAGTACAAAAAAAACATTTATTGATTTTTAAAAAAATCACGGGGTACGCGTACGGTAAGCTTACGGTAAGCGTACGGTAAAAAAAATAAAAATAAATAAATGAAAAGCAGATTTAAGAGTTTAGATATTAGGGAGCTCTAAAAAGAGCTGTTGTGTTTATGAAGTCATTTTTTTAGTGGTACCTACAAGTAAGTACCGATGCAGAGTCTAAGGTTCAAAAGGAAGACTCTGTTCCCTTCATCATTGAAGTGCACACCATCTCCTCTATAAATGTCTTGCATGTCATAACGCAAGTTGTTGTGGTAAATGGCACCCATACCATAGTCACGGAGGAAAGCAGAAACAGATTTGTTGACGTGCTTTCTTGCTTTGTCAATCTGTGGACAGAAATGATTGGACCAGTTCCATTTTTGCCTTTGGCATATGTTGGAAAACACAAAGGCAGTTTTAGGGAAAAGAGAAAACAGTTGTGCAAAGGTGTCCTTCATAAGCATTTCCAGACCTACCCCAGTCAAAGTGCCTAGGTCATTGCCACCACAGTGCACTATTATGAGGTCAGGGTGTTGGATTTGCATGAAGGATTTCACCAATGGCATCAATTGGTGCCACTTTAACCCTCTCTGACCAATCCATTTAATGTCTACATTTGGCAAAGCAAGGTCTCTCACCATATCTGTTTTCTCTGCAAACTTTTCACTCCAGAAGACATAGCTGTGCCCTACAATCCACACTGAGAACATCTTCAAAGGAGATCTGGATGCACTCAGGAGGTGTCTTTCAGTAGAATGGCAATATGAAAAGAAAGACAGTTTGGAAATGGAGGCATACATATTTTTTTCAAAACAAAAAGAACTGATTGGCTGTTTCATACCATTCTAGAATAAAAACTAGGCTGTATGTGTAAATTAATAGAAGCATGTTTTGTATTGGTACAAAAAAATGTGTAACCAAAGAACAGTACTATGGATTTGCTGTTAGGTTTGAAAAGTCAAGCACTCTTGCTCTGTGGAATTGAAACATTGTTTGGCGAACTTCTGACCTAACTCAACACAGCAGTGTTCCATGAGCTGTTGCTATGGTAGCAGGCAGAAGTCAAGTTGGGGGAAGGGTACTAGGCAGAAGTCAAGTTGGGGGAAGGGTACTTTTGGAAAAGGGTTGGTTTTCAACCAATAGAAATGTGTGATTACATTTGAAAAAAAGGGGGAAGCACTGAGATTTGAAACTTACATGTATATGTGTGGAAAAATAGAGGGAAAGTTTGCCATTATCTGGTTCTGCTGAGAGGAGAGAGGTGAACACAACAGAGATCCTGGCTCTGTTAATCTGCTGTTTGAGTGTCACATTTCTTTCACAACTAACTAATTTTAAAGGTGAGTTTACAGTTTGAGAGGGGATGTATGTGGTAACTTAAGAAATGAATAATAGAAATGGAAATTGTTTTTGTTGTAGTTGCGTTTATCATTTTCTGTTTTGGGAGAAATTTAAATGTGAGGAACATGTAAAATAATATGGAGTATGTTTTCACAATAAATTAAGGTGTACTGGAAAAAAAAAGAATAGTTTAAGGGTTTGAGGTTGGACTCAGTAATGCAAATACATTCAGCATCACTAAGGCTGGTTGCCCTTGCTGGAGTGTAGGCAGTCACCGAGAATACACATGGTGGTGGTCTGAAAAAACAGTTTGGACATGTGCATTTAAATAAATCAAAAAAAGTGGTTTCATAATGTGTCAGTCTGTAAAAGTGATTTTCACTTGCCCCGAAAAAAAAAGAGCAGTAAGTGTGCTTTCAAATTGGCAAAGAAATTTCGTTTTGGGACTAATGTGAAAACATGACTCTGTGTGCAGAGAGGAATTATAGGCAGAGATTTATTGCGTATTGCTCTGGTGACTTCACAGTTGCATTAGATGGAAAGGGGGAGCGAATTTTTGGGGGAAGAAGCAGACTCTTAGCACACACCCATGTGCTTGCCATGTATAATCATGCACAGTATTTACAAGCGAGTGGGGTTTTCAGGTTTCAGTCTGTAATGCAAATACATTCAGCATCACTAAGGCTGGTTGCCCTTGCTGGAGTGTAGGCAGTCACCGAGAATACACATGGTGGTGGTCTGAAAAAACAGTTTGGACATGTGCATTTAAATAAATCAAAAAAAGTGGTTTCATAATGTGTCAGTCTGTAAAAGTGATTTTCACTTGCCCCGAAAAAAAAAAGAGCAGTAAGTGTGCTTTCAAATTGGCAAAGAAATTTTGTTTTGGGACTAATGTGAAAACATGACTCTGTGTGCAGAGAGGATTTATAGGCAGAGATTTATTGCATATTGCTCTGGTGATTTCACAGTTGCATTAGATGGAAAGAGGGAGCGAATTTTTGGGGGAAGAAGCAGACTCTTAGCACACACCCATGTGCTTGCCATGTAGATCTCGACAAAATAATTTTACCATTTTACTGGATTACCATTGCAATTTTGTAGAAAAAAGATTTTTTAAATTATCATTTGGCCTAATGGAAAGATAACCAATTGTAATGTGGACTTTTTAAATTTTTAATGAAACTTTGAAAAACCAATAATTTAGAGATTATCGGTAACTTCTGCACATTTTAAATTTTGGAATGTTATTGGACTGCCATTGGAAATTTTTTCAAAAATGATTTAAAAAATTACTATTTGGCCATGCGGAAAAGTAACCAATTCTATTGTGGACTTAATAAATTATTCAAAAAATTTTCGTGAACCAAAATGTTACAGAGAATCGGTGAGATCTGGACAAATTAAACTTTAGAATTTTATTGGATTACCGTTAGAAATTTATACCAAAAAAAAATTTAAAATTACTATTTGGTCTAAAGGAAATGAAATCAGATGTATTTTGGAGTTATTTGAGATATAATATTGTGATTATACTTCTGAAACAAACATATCAGACGGTATTTTAAAGAAATAAGTATTGGTATTAGATGATATTTTTTTAGAATATTATGCATTTCTATAATGTTAAGTTTAAGTAAAAAAAGAATCAGGGCTTTTTTAATACAATCTTTGTGATTGTTAGTTTTTTTTTGCCCGCTGTAAAATGATGAATGCAATTGCTTTCACAATTTATAGTGAAATGCAATATATTCTGAAAACAGCAAAAATAAGGCAAAAATATTTTTGGGAAAAAAATGTAAATATGTGTACTGTATTATAAAATGTTTTAAAAATATTAATACTTTTTTCTTTTTTTCCAGATAGATATAGAAAAATTTCGAAAACTAGAACCATTTTTAAAACTATTTTTTTTAAAAACAAATGAATAAATATTTTTTTGAGTGAGTATGGTAAGTCAATAATAATAATTGTAGTCTCTCAAGGACCTTGTAATGTGATAATTGATTTTTAGTGTTTTTAAAAAAAAAAAAAAAAAGTACGCGCACCGTACCCGTACGGTAAAAAAAAAAAAAAAGTTTTTAAAAACATATGTAAAAAAAAGATGAAAGATAAGGTTGGCTCTTAAAAGAACCGTTGTGTTCATGCAGGGACAGAGGAAAGGAAGCATGGGAAAATTATTCAAAGCGACAAATGTGCTGATCTATTTTGTTGTTCACTAGGGAAACACTGGTCTCCCTATAGCAAATTAGATCTTGACAAAATGTGCATCGAATATCAACCTTCCGAAATCGAGGGTTGATTTCCAGAGGGCCAGCAAAAGGAGATTCTCCCCCCACAGATGAAGGGCTCACCTGACCTGCAGAAGAAGGAGTCAGCCCTGCAGATGATGGTCCAGGCTGAGCTGCTGTGGATGTACTGGCTTGTCTTTCTGAAGAGTTACCTCCAAAAAGATGACCATGTGTCCTTCTGTGTACATCCTGGAGGTGTCTCTTCATGGTGTGATTCCCAAAGGAATACTTCCTGTTAGGATTACCTCTAGAAAGTACACGCTTACACAGCTTACAAGTCACTAAGGGTGCATTTACCTTTTGCTGGCCTTCAGGAAAAGTAAAATAATCCCATACATAAGAGGGCTTTTGTTTCCTCGATCTCTGCCTCAAGACAGTGCTGCTAGTGCTAGCCTCACTCTCAGAAGAGCTCTGCTGTTCTGCCATCGTATCCCAAAGACAAACCAGCTCCTTCTCCCAAGGGATCACAAGCAGAAATGAGGGGAATGGGTGTGGTGTAGGAGAGTTCTAGAACTGAAAGTAGTTTCAACCAATCAAAAGTTGTGTTTCATGATCACATGACCTACCGTACGCTTACGGTACGCTTACGGTACGCTTACGGCAAAAGTGCGCATGCGCGTAAAAAAGACACGCGCTTGCGCGCATGCGCTTAACAGTCACTACCCGACACTTCCGCGTAACGTGCGCGTGTAGCGTACACGCGTACGCGTCCCACGCGGAGGACGCGCGGCTACGCAAATTGCGTAACTATACGCAAACAGCGTAGATAAATTACGAACGTTGCGTAAACCGTACGCTTACCGTAAGCTTACGGTACGCGTACTAAAAAAAAATTTTAAAAAAAGGAAAAAATGTATTGCTAATAAATTTTACATGTTTATTTTATAAAATATATTAAAAAAAACATATTATAGAATTTTAAAAATTTAACCATAGTCTTTAAAAAAGGATAGAAAATTAAAATAAAAATATGTTTAAAAAAATAGAAGAAAAAAAACAAAATTAGCATTTAAAAAACCTTGCAAATTCACTGAAAAAACCATGGGTTTCACACACGTTATAGTTAGGACTTAGCATTTAAAAAACCTTGCAAATTCACTGAAAAAACCATGGGTTTCACACACGTTATAGTTAGGAATTAGCATTTAAAAAACCTTAGAAATTCAGTGAAAAAACCATAGGTTTCACACACGTTATAGTTAGGAATTGGCATTTAAAAAACCTTAGAAATTCAGTGAAAAAACCATAGGTTTCACACATGTTATAGTTAGCTGGACATTTTACTCGTAAAAAACCAATGAAATTCCCCCGTTATAGTTAGTTCAGCTAACTATAACTCGCGCGCCCGCAATGCACTGCTGATGACGTCACATATTACATCACTCATGACATGGTCAGTGACATCACTCATGACATCACTGATGACATCTCAAATGACATCACTGATGACCTCACTGATGACATCATCCTTGTGATAGAGTGGCAGACCTCCTCTTCCCCTAATAAAACCTTTGATACACACATTCAAAAATAGAGACTAAAATTTACAAAAGAATGGACATACCAATAACAGTTACAACAACCTCTTCAGTAATTCTAAGATCCACATACACATCCACTCATTCACCAACAGTCCAATACAGTCACTCATACATGTACTCACTTATCATATGTACTCATACACCTATACATCCTGTTACACAATGCCACTCATCCATAGAGCTACTCACACACATAGTCACTCATGCTAATAAAGAATCAAACATACATTTACTTGCATATACAGTTATACACACACCACCACACTTTCTTCTAGGGAAACTTACACATACTTAGTCTTTTAAACAATCACTTATAGAAATACATACTTATTCATACAGGAACTCTTTCAATCTCTCACTCTCACATATACTCACATATATAAACCAATAGTCACATATACTAGTTTTAAACATATGTAGTTACTCATAAAGACACTATTGAGACAGTCATTCACTCACTAACACACCCATACACACACACATCCACCCATGCAGTCCTGCACACATGCTCTGTTCAACACATACAAACAGTGAGTCACTCATTCATGCACCTATGCACTACGTAATACCCCCCACCAAACCATGCAGACACTCATACTGATACTCAAAAAACCAACTAATAACCTATATAGACACCCATGTAGCTACTCACCAACCCATGCAGCCACTTATACACAAAGTGAAAAAATGATACAGATATTTATATATTTAAACATTACTCACTAAGCCATGTATTCACTATGATACACTTAATCAGTCAGTAACACAATCAATTTTTCAAAAAGAAATCATCCATTTAGACAGTAATATACCCATTTATTCTTCCATCGACCTTGAGATATACATATATAAAACATATTTAATTTTCAGAAAAACACACATTCACTGGATGATGTCATCAGTGATGTCATTTGAGATGTCATCAGTGATGTCATGAGTGATGTCACTGACCATGTCATGAGTGATGTAATATGTGACGTCATCAGCAGTGCATTGCGGGCGCGCGAGTTATAGTTAGCTGAACTAACTATAACGGGGGAATTTCATTGGTTTTTTACGAGTAAAATGTCCAGCTAACTATAACATGTGTGAAACCTATGGTTTTTTCACTGAATTTCTAAGGTTTTTTAAATGCCAATTCCTAACTATAACGTGTGTGAAACCTATGGTTTTTTCACTGAATTTCTAAGGTTTTTTAAATGCTAATTCCTAACTATAACGTGTGTGAAACCCATGGTTTTTTCAGTGAATATATATATGTATATATTCAATCTCCTCTCACTCTTACAAGGAAGGAATCAGCACTCGGATTATAGTTTGGAAGTATTTAATATACAAAGGATGTGATCCACTCATTTCGGCTAGTCTGAACCTTGATCACGATACAAGACGTAATTGTAGCTTCCTTATTTAAATGTAGAAATGGCTCCAGTTGCGCACATTAACAAAGGACTACATATTACATTAATTTAAAAAGCTGTGCGCCATATTGGCCTGGTCACGATGTGAAAATTCAGGAATTCATGTAATAAAGAAAAAAAAACAAGTGTTAATATGCACACAATGGAATATCTTGCCCCGTGACCGCTGTACCTGTATGTTCGTCAACATGACTTGTTCATAATAAACATACTTACGATTGCCTTGCAAACATCAATATAAACAATGGACTGCACATTACTTTAAAGTGAAAGGCTATCGGCCATATTGATATGGGCACGTTGCTAGGCCTGGGCATAGTTCGCGAAGTAGCACTTCGCGAAGCTACGCAAAGTGAAGTTCGCACTACGCGAGCTACGCTTAGCACTTTGCGAACTGCGTAGTACCTTGTTCGCACTGTGCCAGATGTCGTTTTCAATGATTGCACAGTGCGGACAAGCAACCGGCACTGTGCAATCATTGAAAATTGCATCTTGTACAGTGCGAGCTGTAGTTTTCTGCTGCTCGAGTAGATTTTTACTCGAGCTTCAGATTTCTCAACGCGAACTGGTAGCTTCTCATCGCGAGCGGTCGCGAGCATACGCGACCACTCGCAATGAGAAACCTGACCTCCTCGCGTTGGGAATCTCGCCGGGAGGTTTATTTTCCATGCTCGCGATCGCCAACTTGAAGTTGCTGATCGCGAACAAGGAAAAAGTCTCGCCGGGATGTCATTTTGCTTGCTCGTGGTCGCCAACTTGACGTTGAGGACCGCGAGCAAGCAAAAAATGACCGGAGCACTACGCAACACTACGCTACGCGTGTTCGCACTGTGCTATGTGCAGTTCGCGTAGTGCGAAGTAGCGCGAACTTCGCAAACTAAGCGAGCGTAGCGTAGTGCTTTGCCCAGGCTTACACGTTGCATATTATAGAAGTTCTTACATGAAAGAAAATAAATAACAAGCATTTGCAATGCAATCGGTCTCGCATTTACGAGAGTTTAAGCTATTGGAATTGTCACGCACACAGACATTGTCAACAGGCAAAGCTTTAAGTGGGTCGGGTCCTGCTGGTGCTTAGCACCAGAAGTTCTAAAAAGCTGGTGCTGAGATGGGTCCCTACTGGGCTCTCCATTTTTGCCCTCACACTCAGGGTGAGAAAAAAATTTAACTCTGCCCTCCACTGCCTTTGATGTAACTACAAAGAGACTCGTTATAGTACCTTCACAGTCTCATCATTTTATAATTGAAGCATTTCCAATATTCTATACAATGAAGCCACAGTTGTTGCCTATTTATCTTATTCAACGAATACCCATTGACAAAGCCAATAGTTCAGGCTTATTGTAGGTGTAATGTTACCTGTATTATATGTCTGGATGCAATGACAGAGCAGCAAAATACCAGTGGAGTGGCAAACTATGCTAAGCATAGATTTTTAGCTTAGGTGTTTCTAATCCATGCCCTGCATTATATTGACCACGCCTCTTTGAGACCTGCCCACTTTGTTATTCCACTTAAAGCTCTGTCAATAGGGAAATGTCACATAAGCAAACTGAGAACTTGACAACTATGTTCTTTTATAAATCATGTTTTCCTGTGATTTAGGTCAGTTTTATGAACCGCAATGTCTTTGCACTATTACTCCCAGAATGCACTGGATTGTAACACGGCGTCCTTGGTGACCAACCTCTCCGGGTCTCCCCTTAGAAATTAATACCCTCCATCCATTGGTCCAAAATAATCGTAGTTTGTATTTCAGTACCAAAGTATTTATTGACAGAAAATAAACTTTAAAACTAACCCTGTAATATAGTTAAAACCTGGGAGTGGCCCATTCATTTGAATTTTATGTCTGAAATATGCACGGTCCATGTGTGAACACCACATTTCAAAAGTGAAAACCTAATAATTGCTAACTGTAACCCAAAAAGGAGCTTTGCAAATGAGACCTGCCTGGCCGGTCAAAGCAGCCTGTGGTATTTTGGAAGGGGTGACGAGCAGGGGGTTGAGGTGATGAGTCGGACGAGGGAAGGAAGACGTGTTGAGAGGGGAGGGAAGGAAGGACAAAGGTTAAAAGGGCATGTGTGATCAGAGGAGGAAGATCAGGGTGAGCAGGAAGAAAGCGGAGATGGGAATTTGATGCGGGCAGAAGGAACACCCCCATGGATGGAGGACATCGTCATCATTGCCAGTTCCGTGGGGGTATAGACAAAAGTGGAAGGAAGGAAGGTTGACAATATTATACTGAGATGAGCATATTGCTTTGCTCAAGTAAAGGAAACAAAGTTAACCTGGGTTCAGCTTCAGCATGAAACCTCTGCTAGTTGTGGGATATCGACGAGTTAGTGAGAGCGCCCCTCATTACGTACTATAACCTGTCTGATTGAGTGCTAACACACCGTTATTCCAGCCCGATGGCATACATCTCTAGTCGTTTTCTCCAAACTACAAATAAAATGAATATTTCATCCATTTCTTCAAAAAAACAAAAAGTAACAACTATTATCGAATATAAATAATTCTGCACAAAGGTATGTAAAGTGTGAGGCTTGATGATCAAATGCCATGATATCACTGTGGCCGCATATAGAATCAAAATTTGTGGCTTTGGTTTTGGCCATCTGGCGTCAAAATGCGACTGAACAGGTTTTAACGAGGGTAGAGCACGAACATCGGTTAGAGATCAAACTGGTAATTGATTTTCTACACACAATACACTACACTTTGTTAAAAGGTCACATAGCGCCCTTCTATTCTGGCAAGGCCGTCAAACAGCAATTGAAGCACTAAAATTACTTTGCACTATGTACCCGGCTCTACTGTTGGAACCTCTCATGACAATTATCCATCTTTGTGCGCGTTTCCCGGCATTTTAACCAGATTCAGAATGTTAACTTTAGTCTTTTTGTTGAAAAATTAGTAAACAGACCCAAAAACAGGAAAGCAGTGCAAATGAAATTCAAACACGTTCTAGTGCATAAGGAAGAACCCGCACATGTAACACATGATTTTAGAATGGTTCCCCGTTAGAATCAAGGCTTCTTTCCCCCTCCTTCCGGGGGGTTATAGATCTAAATCTTTAAACCTAAACTTCCAGGTGGGGTGAACAATGACACTTTCAGGATCCCGCTTGGAACAGTTTTACAAGGAAGTGGCTACATCTTACAGCCAAAATAGAGACAATACCTGTATTGTCTTCAGGACGCATTACCAACGTCCCTCTTGTTTTTAAGACATTAACGAGAGTGACTTCAGTGGTTAATACAGATTGTAGTTACTGCAAACAAAGGGAAGTTTAGAAAATAATTATTTGTGTTTGAACAATTTCGTGCCTCTGCAACAAATATCGTGCAGCCTTTGGCTATATCAAGGCGTTCGCGCTGTAATTGGAGTTTTGAGATGTAAAAGATAAAGAAAAAACAGTTACGCTTTAGTTATTGGTGACAATAAACTGTTTAACCTAGGAAGCCAACTCCTGACAGTGAAGATCTGTCTCAATACAGCCCCACCCTGATATTAATTATTGGCAATTTGGTGTTTCGCAAAAGGTGAGAAACATCCTGCAAGTTACGGGCTTGTCACTCAGAACCAATCGCGCTGCCGGTTTCATTTTCATTGTAAGACTCCTCATTGGAACCCGATTGCTGATTGGCTAACAAGATTTTAAAAAATCCTGCGCGCTAGCCTGGGATAACTTGAGCTTTTGCCCACAATAGGCATTCGCCCTGTGTGCGGCATCGGGGGGGTACGAAACATCACTTGTCCACGGCGCCGGGGGCACACCGCAGCATTTGTCAACCAGGGCAAAAAGGGTAAATGCCAAAACGTGTCAGCCAGGCACCTCACCCGTTACAAAGTCACATCCGACCGCCGGATCCAAACTTGTTCAACTTTCCCCAAAACTTAACATCTCCTGGAAACTGCTTTGATGCTCCTTTCTCTCTCTGTCCAGCCTCGCCAGGATGAGCTTTATAAGAGAAATTGTTAGTTAGAAGGATATCCCCGTACTGATGCTGCACACCCGCCATGACTCCGCCCCATAATAAAAGACATTTAAAAACAGGCATGGCCGCGTGTGCCAGGTTGGTGGGCCAGCGCAACCGCCATCTGTTTCCATTTAATGTGACCGCGAGCCGCGGGCGTGAGAATTGGAAACAGATGGAGCTACTGCTTGCTCCTGAGCTCCCTAGGCCAGGGGAGAGAGAAGGTAGGAAATGCCCCCAAATTTGGACAATTGCATGCTGTCTTTCTTAGAAAGACACACGCAAAGGCCAATAGCGTGGGAACCAAAAATAAAACACACGCACAAGCGTGTGGTCCCAGTTGGAAGCCCTTACAAAAAGTCTTGCAGAGCAGCGCATGCGCTCTGGCTCAGGTGAGACCTAAAAAGGGGTGTTAATATACACACACTATCCCTAAATAAAGTTCTAGTGATTATAGTTTCATTCCATTCACAGCTCATTTGAGATGTCATGAGTGATGTCTTGAGTGATGTCACTGACCATGTCGTGAATGATGTAATGTCTGAGGTCATAAGCAGTGCATTGCGGGGGTGTAAGTTATAGTTAGTGCAGGTAACTTTAACTGCTGAATTTCAGTGGTTTCGTACGAGTGAAATCTGAGTTTAACTATAACGTCCCTGTAATCTTTGTTTTTTTCAGTGAATTTCTAGTTTTTTTTATGTTAAGTAAGATGCATATCACAATGGATGGTGGGGGTTGGAAGCAGGGCCTGGCCTGGCATTGTACTGCCCCCCACCCAAGCTTTCTGCTCCTGCCTCCCCTCCTCCTTGCCATCCATTGTCCATGTCCATGCCCCTGCTCCTTCATTACAGACCTGTTGGGCCGTTGTTCTGCCACTAGCCTTCCTGCCTTCTCTAAACAGTTAGCTTGCTATCCCATGCACTTTCTACTATCCTCTGTTGTCTGAATCCATGCACTAGCCTCCTCCCTCCTGTCATGCATGGTCTGATGTGCTGCCACTGCCCTCCATTTAGCATGATGTCCCAGTCCACTCCTCCTGCCCATCATTGCTCTCCTGCTTAGCCTCTGTGCTTAGCTTGCTGCCCCTACTCTCCTTCCCCCTGCCCCCCGATGTCTGTTTGCATGCCCCTGATCCATCATTTTTGCTCACCATGTTCCATGGACCTGCTTCTCCTATCTACTCTGAGTTTTCTGTGGAGCTGCCACTCCCTTCCCACCTTCCTAGCATTGTCAGATGACTGTAACCTCGCTCTGCCACCTCCACCCTGCCTGTCCACATTCCATGCTCCTATCCCCTTCCTCCTGTCCTCCATGGTCCATTTTACTGCCACATTCTTCTGCCCTCCCTGGTCTGTTTAGCTGCAACTGCTACTCCTGCCTGCCCTGCGTGGTTTGTTGTGAGGCTCCTTCCCCTGAACTCTCTTGTCTGTGCCCAGCTCCTACTACTCCCTTCTAACCTCCATGATCCTTTGTGCATGCCCCCGCACCCTCCTTCTTGCCTATCATGGCCAAGTTGTGCTGCCCCTAACCCTCTTGCTTGCCATGCATGGTCTTCTGTGCTGCCACGGCCCATCCCACCTTCCCAGTGTGGTCAGCTAGCTGCCCCTGACCCCCTCCCACCCTCCCTCTATGGTCTGTGTGTATGCCATTGTAGTCTCACTGTTGCCCTCCATGGTGTGTTGTGCTTCTAGTGCCCATCCTGCCTGACCTCCATGGTCAGCTTGCTGCTCCTGCCCTGACTCATTTCCCCCTGCCCTCCCTTTTCATGTGCAGACCCCTATTCCCTCCCTCCTGGCTTGCCTGTTCCATTGTCATGCCCCTGATCCCTCCCTCCTGCCCGTTATGGTCCATTATGCTGCAGCTTTCTCACCTGTCTGTCCAGTATGGTCAGCTTGCTGCCATTGCCTCTTTCCCCTCTATTCTCTTTTGTCTATGTGCATGGTCCTGTCCCCTCCCTATTGCTTTCCATGGTTTGTTGTGCTGCACTGCCGTCCCGCATGCCCTGTGTGGTGTATTGTGCTGCTGCAAACCCTGATGTCTGCCCTGTAGGGTCAGTTTGGTGCACCTCTCCATGTCCCTCCTGTCCTCTGTTACCCGAGTCCATGTCCCTACCCCAATTCCTCCTGCCTACCATGATCCAATGTACCATACTTGCGAACATTTTGAACTTGGTAAGAGGGAAATTTTGAAAAAAACTGGGGTATTGATTTTCCCCTTTGAGTTACATTGAAAAAGAGGAGATTGTAGACAGGAAACAGATCAAATAAAGCCCATTTGAGCTTAAAAACATTGGACGTTTCCTGGCTGAAACGGGTCTGTTGGCATGTATGGTTGTACTACCACTGCCTCTTCCTTCTGCCCACAATGGTCTATTATATTGCCACAGCCTCTCTTGCCAGTCCTGTATTATTGGTTTGTTGCCCCTGCCCCCCTTTCCACTGCCCTCCATAGTCTGTTGTGCTGCCACTGCCCTTCCTGCCTGCCCAGTGTGGTCAAATTGTTGCCTCTGCACCCTCCTACCTGCCTTCAATTTTACAAGTCCGTGCCCCTGACCTCTGCCTCTCAACAGTATCCTAATTAGGCCTGGGCTAAATTTCCGTTCCGCTCGCGGAAATTGGGATAATTTGACATTTTCGCGTTCCGCGGAGAGCGCGAAAATGTCAAAATTTCCACATTCCGCAGCTTAGCGATGATTTGTTTCTTGCTCGCGCTGTTAAATAATACATTCTCGCGCGCGCGCAATCGCCTTACCTGAATCCCCGCGTTCGCCGACAAGTTTTCCCGATCCGGTCGCGTTCTCCACGAGATGTTGGATTGTTGGTAGCCATTTGCGCTGTCTCGCGACAGTTCGCGCCCGCAGTAATGTCATTGGTGGCGCGATCACGTCTTTCTTCTCGCGATCATGCACCGCGAGAAGAGTGAAAACAAGATGGCCACGCCCGCGAGACACCGTATGGGTAAGTTGGCGAGCCGCGACCAAGCAGAAAATACCGCGAACGGGCGGGAAAAAAACTTCCGCATCTTTGCAATATTTCCGCGTGTTTGCGGAGATTCTTAACATTTTCGCGATAATTTGCGAAAGTCACATTCGCAAATTCCGCCCACCCCTAATCCTAATGAACAACTAGATTGCTAACATTCTATATTTATTACAAAAGTGTGGCACGCCTGACGTCATCCTGATGTAATCAAAACTGAAATACCTAAAGCATTTCCTTTCGAAATTATAGAAATGAGAGGATCTTATTTGCATAGGAATTATGGTTAGTGCTCTAAAAAACTAAAATGAGGACATATTTCCTGAGTTCTCAAATAGCGACAAAGCACTTTTAAATTATTTGTTATCTTTATGTTTTTTTATCCAGTTGACCACTTGATTAAATGTTATGCTTAGAGGAGAGAATGTGGTGTTACTTCCAGAGCTGCAGGCTTTGCAACTGGGGAACCAAGTTGGAGTTTCTGCTTCAGCTCGACATTCTGTGATTCTGGTCAAATCACTTAATCTCCCCATGTCTACAACCAAAATGAGTTTGTCCTTGTATGATGTAACCAATGCTCATTTAAAGCACTCCAATATCTGACCAACCTGCACTATATCTAACTGCAAAAAAACAAGGTATAACAAGTGTTTTCCACACTTCTGTCACTGGGCTATATGTGCACTACATCTGGGTGATATTTGTGATACATTGGGACTCCTTTTTCTCTGGTGGCCATTTTGGGAGACTTCAATTAATTTCATTAAACGTTATTCGATCTGATTTAGAAACATAGATCATAAAAGTGTACATAAAAACAGTAAATCCTCTTTCTTAATACAATACAGTGAGAATTAATTAAAACCAGTAAGTAAAAACGGGTATTACAAAGCCCAGTTCAGAGCAGCTTCAGGTTAACAGAATAGTAAAGTTTAATGTTTCGCAAGATCAATCTCATGTACTTCGTGCAAAATACGCAATAAGGGGTCCAAGTAAGATGCAATGCTCCAATACCTGACCAGTCTGCACTATATAAAACTGCAAAAAAACAAAAAATAAAAAGTGTTTTGCACACTTCTGTCATTGGGCTATATGTGAGCTACATATGGGTGATATTTGTGCTACATTTGGGCTCTTTTGTCTCTGGTGGCCATCTTGGGAGACTTATTTGTTATGAAGTTTCCTAATTTCCTCCTTCACTGCAGTCTCCTCAGTAGGAAATGCTTTCAGTTTTTTACATTGATTCCATCAAGAAGGCATTCAGATGTGTCACACATTTGCCATCAATTCAGAATGTTAGCACTCTAGTTGCTCATTAGATCACTGTTGTAAATATACTGCTCACCAGGGAGTTAACTGGAAGTCTACTGCTGGTATTGAAAGTGATTGTTTCAGTCTGCATGTCAGACTTTTCTAATGAAATAGAAAAGGATTTGAGATCTCCCTTAAAACATGCCCTAATTTTTCTTTCTGCAGTACTGACCATAATTTCTATGGCAAAAAGAACCCCCTCATTTTGTTCCTATTTAAATTAAATGTTTTAAGTGTTACCAGTTTATTCCAATCAAGATGTCTTCAGGTGTGCCATAATTTTGTCATAAGTAAGACTGTTAGCGCTCTAGTTGTTCTTTAGAACACTCTGGGAAGCTGCAAGAGAACACAAAGGAATCAAGGCTGCTCCTGTTGAAATATAACAGGAAGATATTTGAGATCTCACTTAAAATATGTCCTAATTTTCTTTCCCAACAGTATCCTAATTAGGCCTGGGCTAAATTTCCGTTCCGCTCGCGGAAATTGCGATAATTTGACATTTTCGCGTTCCGCGGAGAGCGCGAAAATGTCAACATTTCTGCATTCCGCAACTTAGCGATAATTTGTTTCTTGCTCGCGCTGTAAAATAATACATTCTCGCGCGCGCGCAATCGTCTTACCTGAATCCCCGCGTTCACCGACAAGTTTTCCCGATCTGGTCGCGTTCTTCACGAGATGTTGGATTGTTGGTAGCCATTTGCGCTGTCTCGCGACAGTTCGCGCCCGCAGTAATGTCATTGGTCGCGCGATCACGTCTTTCTTCTCGCGATCATGCACCGCGAGAAGAGTGAAAACAAGATGGCCGCGCCCGCGAGACACCGTATGGGTAAGTTGGCGAGCCGCGACCAAGCAGAAAATACAGCGAACGGGCGGGAAAAAAACTTCCGCATCTTTGCAATATTTCCGCGTGTTTGCGGAGATTCTTAACATTTTCGCGATAATTTGCGAAAGTCACATTCGCAAATTCCGCCCACCCCTAATCCTAATGAACAACTAGATTGCTAACATTCTATATTTATTACAAAAGTGTGGCACGCCTGACGTCATCCTGATGTAATCAAAACTGTAATACCTAAAGAATTTCTTTTCGAAATTATAGAAATGAGAGGATCTTATTTGCATAGGAATTATGGTTAGTGCTCTAAAAAACTAAAATGAGGACATATTTCCTGAGTTCTCAAATAGCGGCAAAGCACTTTTAAATTATTTGTTATCTTTATGTTTTTTTATCCAGTTGACCACTTGATTAAATGTTATGCTTAGAGGAGAGAATGTGGTGTTACTTCCAGAGCTGCAGGCTTTGCAACTGGGGAACCAAGTTGGAGTTTCTGCTTCAGCTCGACATTCTGTGATTCTGGTCAAATCACTTAATCTCCCCATGTCTACAACCAAAATGAGTTTGTCCTTGTATGATGTAACCAATGCTCATTTAAAGCACTCCAATATCTGACCAGCCTGCACTATATACAACTGCAAAAAAACAAGGTATAACAAGTGTTTTCCACACTTCTGTCACTGGGCTATATGTGCACTACATCTGGGTGATATTTGTGATACATTGGGACTCCTTTTTCTCTGGTGGCCATTTTGGGAGACTTCAATTAATTTCATTAAACGTTATTCGATCTGATTTAGAAACATAGATCATAAAAGTGTACATAAAAACAGTAAATCCTCTTTCTTAATACAATACAGTGAGAATTAATTAAAACCAGTAGGTAAAAACGGGTATTACAAAGCCCAGTTCAGAGCAACTTCAGGTTAACAGAATAGTAAAGTTCAATGATTCGCAAGATCAATCTCATGTACTTCGTGCAAAATACGCAATAAGGGGTCCAAGTAAGATGCAATGCTCCAATTCCTGACCAGTCTGCACTGTATAAAACTGCAAAAAAACAAATAATAAAAAGTGTTTTGCACACTTCTGTCATTGGGCTATATGTGAGCTATATCTGGGTGATATTTGTGCTACATTTGGGCTCTTTTGTCTCTGGTGGCCATCTTGGGAGACTTATTTGTTATGAAGTTTCCTAATTTCCTCCTTCACTACAGTCTCCTCAGTAGGAAATGCTTTCAGTTTTTTACATTGATTCCATCAAGAAGGCATTCAGATGTGTCACACATTTGCCATCAATTCAGAATGTTAGCACTCTAGTTGCTCATTAGATCACTGTTGTAAATATACTGCTCACCAGGGAGTTAACTGGAAGACTACTGCTGGTATTGAAAGTGATTGTTTCAGTCTGCATGTCAGACTTTTCTAATGAAATAGAAAAGGATTTGAGATCTCCCTTAAAACATGCCCTAATTTTTCTTTCTGCAGTACTGACCATAATTTCTATGGCAAAAAGAACCCCCTCATTTTGTTCCTATTTAAATTAAATGTTTTAAGTGTTACCAGTTTATTCCAATCAAGATGTCTTCAGGTGTGCCATAATTTTGTCATAAGTAAGACTGTTAGCGCTCTAGTTGTTCTTTCGAACACTCTGGGAAGCTGCAAGAGAACACAAAGGAATCAAGGCTGCTCCTGTTGAAATATACCAGGAAGATATTTGAGATCTCACTTAAAATATGTCCTAATTTTTCTTTCTAAAGCACTAACCATAATTTCTATGACAAAATGAACTCCATCATTTTGTTCCTTTTTAAACTAAATGTTTTAAGTGTTACCAGTTTATTCCAATAAGATGGCTTCAGGTGTGCCATATGTTTGCCATAATGTTTTTTTTTTAAATCTTATAAGGAGCACATCTACCAAAAAGGTTTCCCAGCGTCGCTGGACAGGAAAAGGGGAAACACAACCAAAAGTATCTGCAATTTACTGATTAAACAGCCAAGTTATTAAATGTTTACAAAAATTGCTGAAAATAGTTTAATTCCTGAGAAATAGGGGAAGGGAATTCCACAAATGCGAACCCAGATAAGCAAAAGACCGACCTCCCATTCGAGACAGTCTAATGTTAGGAACTGAAAACTTAGCCTTGGTAGAAGAGCGGAGAGAGTGTGAAGGTGTATAAGGATGGACAATGGCCCTTAGGTATTGAGGGGCACTACAAGACTTCACTTTAAACATATAGCTCAGGGTTTTGAACTTCACACGATTCTCAACCCTGAGCCAATGAAGCTCACGAAGGAAGCTTGAAACAGAGGCCATTCTGGGGATTTGACAAAGCAACCTGGCCGACGCATTCTGCACCACTTGCAATCTGCGTATCACATCCTTAGTGACTCCTAAGTACAGGATTTTGCCCTAGATGTAATAAGAGCTTGGACTACCGTTCTTTCAGTGGAACTAGGCAACATCCAAAGGATCTTTCTGAGCCATTTCAGGATAGTGAAGCAGGTAGAAGCCACCTTTACTGCTTGTTGATTCATTGAAAGTTGGTTGTCAATAATAATACCCAGATTGCAAACTTGAGCAGTGGGTTGAGGGAGAATTCCCATTTCAGGCGGCCAGTGCTGAGGGCCCCAGAGGTCCCTATTCTTTCCCAGAATAAGGACCTCCGTTTTGTCACCATTAAGTTTTAGTGAATTGGCTTCCATCCATCCATCAATTTTCCTTAGACCTGTCTGAAGAGAAGATGTCTTAGAAGTCCTATTCGCCGATAAGTAAAAGATTATTTGTGTGTCATCGGCATTGGAAAAAATAGACAATCCTGCTTCTTCAGCAATAATTGCCAAAGGCGTAACATAAATGTTAAATAATAAAGGGCTCAAAATAGAGCCTTGAGGAACACCATAAGGTGACAAATGAGTTTTAGATGCTGCCTCAGAAGAAAAATCCTGGAATGTGCGGTTAGTCAGAAAGTCGCTAAGCCAATTCAGGGCTGGGCCAACAACGCCCAGCGAACGCAGAGCTTTCAGTAACACTAAATGAGACACTGTGTCAAAGGTGGCGCTTAAATCAAGCAAGATAAGCGCCGCCGTATCCCCAGCATCCAGATGACCGAGTAACTTCTCTATGACCCCTAGGAGCGCAGTTTCAGTCGAAAAGCCTTCCCAGAAGCCTGACTGCGATGGATGCAAATAATTTTGAGTGGCAACAAATTTAGTTAATTGAATATTGATGTTTTTCCAGAATTTTGGAATACACTGAAAGCATGGAAATTGGACGGAAGTTGGACAATTGCGCCGGATCAGCATTTGCTTTTTTTAAGAGCAGGAGAACCATGGCATGCTTCCACTTCGCAGGCATACTGGATTCACAAATGGAAGCATTAAGTAGCTCTATAATCACTTTCAAGGCAGCTGAATCCAGTTTCTGCATTACCATAACAGGAAGTTGATCTCCTGGTGAACCCGATTTAAGGCTGTCTAAGATTTGCTTGAAAGAGGTAGCATCTAAAAGTGCCCAATTTTCAAGTAAGGAACCAGATTCCACATGCTTACCGTCCAGCTGTTCAGCTATATTAGATGTTATAAGAGTTTGGTTGGTAGTCTGTGGATTATTGACCTGTTTAACATTCAGAGCAGTGTAAATGTTTTCTACTTTTCCGAGGAAGAATTCTGCCAAATCCTCACATTGTATTTCGGTAAGAGTTGGAGGGCTGGGAAGATTATCTGCACCAGACAAATTTTTGACTACTTTGAACAAGGTCTTAGGACTATTCTGTGCTTATTTATGGTGATATTCACGTATTCAGCTTTAGCGGTATTGCAAGAAGAGTGATAGGCTCTTATTGCCGTTTTATAAGCAAGTTTAGATTTGATTGAATAATCCTTCCTCCAGCGTCTTTCGAGCACTTTACATTTACTTTTTTCCTGCTTTAGCTTCTCCGAGTACCAGGGGACAGGAGGGCGATGATCATTTCATTTCTTCGTAGAAAGAGGAAGACATATGTCAATAGATTTTTCAAGCCAACAGTGAACGTTTTCTAGGTCAGCTAAACAGACCTGGTTAGTGTCAGGAGCATTTTTGGCTAAAGCCTGGTTAAAAACTTCAAGATTCAACTTCCCCCAATTTCTACATTTAACTTTACCACCCATCGTAGACGTGGGTGGATTGGGCAAAGCCTGCTTAATACTAAAGCTAGTTAGATAGTGGTCTGACCACGTCACAGGGAGAGCTGGGGAACAGTCAATCTTTAAAAGATTGGAAAAAATAGGATCAAGCAAGTGCCTGGCCAAGTGGGTGGCACCAGAATTCTGAAGTAAAATATTCATAGCCGCTAAATCTGAGATCAGAGTAGTACCAGTCCCACAGGTAGGGTCATCCAAATGCAGATTTAAATCGCCCAAGATGGTAAGATTGGCAGTATGTAAAAGGTAAGGAGCAATTAGATCGGGGAGGGCAGTAGCCCACGGGCCAGCAGGCCCAGGGGGACGATAAAACAAGAACCCTGAGAAAGTGAACTGGGGATTTAGGGTTAGTCTAAATAAGGAAGCTTCACAACCTGTGAAGATTAAGTCTTCGAATTTGCATGTATAAAGGTTTTGATAAATTATCGCAATGCCACCACCTAATTTCTCTTTCCTATCCTTCCTCATTATTATATAGTTGGCAGGCAAAGCGGTAGCTACATCAGGGCTGGAGCTATCATGTAGCCAGGTTTCTGTGAGGAACATGGCATCCGGCTGCTCATTAAACAATAAATAAAAAATGTCCGCTTTGTGCTTAGATACCGAGCGGCAATTAATGTTTAAAAAAGTAAATGTATGAACACCTACTTTGTTGACTATACCGGAAGATTGGTTCTTGTCTTAGATATGGGTAAAGTAGGGGAAACAACCTTAGTATTTTCATTGTGCATGTTTAAAACATACTGACAATAACTGCAGCTAAAACCGGTAGGTTCTGGATAAAATAGCATACATTCGGTTGGTTGAAAAGGGCGTAAAACTAGTAATTGATCACGTGAATATTTAATGATAGATTTACTAGTTTGGGCAGAACTCCTCGCCCATAGACCAGAACTCGCGCGGACGGGCACAGACGGGCTTGCCTTAGGCGAGACTTCGGCACGCCATCGGCGCGCCCGCTGCGTGCGTCCGCTGCGCATCCGATCTGTGGCCATTAAGTAGTGTAGCGGGCGGACGGCGTGCAGGGACTGGAGCTCTGACTACAACCAGCGCGTGGCCCAGGCAAAATAGCCGCCTGGCGCCGAGCTAGTAATAATAACAAGCATTGGCATAGCCAATAGGTCTCGCTTTTGGGACATTATAAGTGTTTAGCCATGCAACAGTTGATGTTGCACCAGGGATATTGTGCTGCAGAATTAAATACTTATAAGGTCCCAAAGGCGAGACCTATTGGCTATGCCAATGCTTGTTGTAACAAGTGGTCGGGGTACTCTTATTCTCTGTGCAACTGTATTGCCTCTGTAACTCTTGTCCAGCGGCCTTCCAAAAACACACAACCTGCCGTTTTTGCAAAAAGAGTACACTTTGGCTCACTACAAAATACTTAGCAGAGCAGTCAAGCTGTGCATCGTTTCCTCTTATTCACATCAGTATTTTCTCCATTTCCATGATGAATGCTGGAATGGAAGAAACTATTCCCTGTTCAATCTAGAACTGAGAAACACATCCGCAACATAACTAAATCACAAAAAGATCTTAGACTGTGGAGCTTCTGCAGCAGTGTGGTGTATGGCTCACACTGTTAAAACGCCTCCGCTGTATCTTTGTGTGTCAGGTCTGTCACTGCATTTGATGTGGGTCTTGCTGCCAATATCAGCAATGGCATGGGAAGTGGGGGTTTGAGCTTCCAGTTTATTAGTAGCTGCCAGCAGTGAGTCTCATGTCGGAAAGCATTTGCTCGGCGAGGGTTGCTTCAGAGACGGATATAGAGGACCACATCCGGAGGTCAACAAAGTGGTGAAACACTTGATCTGATCCATTTGATGTGTATAGGTGCCCACAAAATGCCAGAAAATGATTCACACCAGCCAGGGTAGAGTTTCCCGTAGTTTATCTTGATGCCAGAGGCAGTCATCCGCTTGCAGCATCAAAAGACACAGAGACCCTGATCAATAAACGCCACTTGCTGGAATCTGGCCCAATGTCTGGATTCCAAAGTGTCCCTCTGGCCCCGTCAACCCTTCTGTGCCAGTGCACAATGAAGGATCCGAAACCATACCAAAAAAACTTGGTTTGAGGTCACAGAGCCCAGGAACACATTACCAATAGTCAAATAAATGAGTAGTGGATTGATTCCAGTCTCAGGAAAATCACAAGTGGATGACCAGCTAAACTCCGTCTCTGTGGTGTTTTGGGAGCAGAGAATGCAGGGAGGTGGAGGATGAGGGGGAAAATGTACCTTACATGAGTCGTGTTACATGGTAAAGCTGTAATTGCAGACAAAGTAATAAGACTCCGCTTCGGCTTAAAACCATCTGCCTTGATTTGGAATGGGAGGGGTGGACAATGTCAAATACAACATATACTGTTATTCAATAACTTTTTTCAATTTAAGAAGACTGGGTGCTTTATTTTCCTCAAATGTCCCCAAACATTTCCTACTCAGTCCCTTGTCATTCCAAGTAAAATCTGCCTTAAAAGCACAGGAAATACTCAAAGCATAAATGCACAAAGTCCCGCGTGCTCAAGTTTTCTGGATACATGCGCAAGTAGCTCATCCAGCGAAGGCTTTTTGCATTGTATTCTGGGGCCTATTCTATTTAGACCATTATAAAACCAGGACTACAATTCACAGAATGCAAAGCACTGTCCTGGATGACCCACACACCCATGGGCCTTGGAAAATTGAGATCCCCAAGTAATTCTTCCTTGGGAAGAGAGATTTGAAGATATCAATGAACTGCAAAATGATAAAACAGCTTTAAATGCTCAGAAGTATCAGCATAAATGAGGATTTGAGTGATGCCAATATGAAACGTTAAAGATGTCGGTGTTTTTATTTGCATTTAGTTTCCTTTAGTACATAATAAAATCAGATCATTGCACTTTTGAGTACCTTTTAGATGTTAATTTGTAAAGTGTGGCTCCAAACTTTGCAACATATATTCATCACTCTAAATTGTGCACTATCAATAATTCAAGGACAAGAATTTATTTTAAATGCCTGGCAATGTTCAGGTCTCTCTCGTTCCTTTGAGAGGTGCAGCTTGTGGGATTGTCGGACATCCCCACACACGCTGTACAAAAACATTGCGCCAGCCCCACAACACTGGCGTCTGAGAGTGCATGTCTGAAGCATGAGAATGTAAACACGCCCCAATCACTGGAGTTTAAAGGAGCATGGTGCACCCATGCCAGGGATCTGCAAGCTCTGAAAAGCCACTACGGCAAGTTCGCCCAACAGCCACCACCAAATATTGACTTTTTTTCTTTTTGGCGATGCGAAGACCAGCGTTTGAAAATAAAGTAATCCAGATTTTTTTTTCAAACATAGTATAAAAATAGAGACACTTCCTGAATCACGCAATCAGTGCAAATGTTGTGTGATTATATGAGGACAGTGCCTGGTGGGTAACCACAACCCCGGGCTGCTTTTATTTTAGTGCTGGGGTTCAATGGTAAACACGCGCAAAACCTCCCAGACATATGTTTTATGCGAATGAAGCCTGACGGCGGCAGTAGCACCTCCCGGGAGTAGTGACATACTGCCTGGTCTCCCACTATCCGGGTGCAAGCAGTCCCCAAAATCAAAATGTAAACAAGTCAGAGTGATACTTATCTCTGAATATGGAATATAATGCGGGAGAGGGGCAGGAGCTCAGCCAGAATACAGGCAAAGGAACGTCTGCTTCCCTCACTCTAAAGGGGTGTGGAGGAGGGGGAGGGAGTGGGGAATGAGAGGAGGGAGGGCGAGTGAAGGTAGAGGTGGGGGTTGTGGGGAGAGGGAGAACAGAAAAACAGCAAGGCGAGAGAACGCAAAGGGGGATATGGGAGAAGAAAGGACGTGGTAGAAGAGAGACAAGCGAGAGTGCTGAAAACTGGAGAAAAGAAGCGCGGATAGAAGAAGAAAGTAAAGATGAAAGGTGAGGGGAGAAAGGAAATATTTCTAAGGGGAAGAGGAGAGGACGAAATGTAATATGGAGAAAGGAAACGCGATAAATTAAAATAATAGAGAAAATATACAAGAAACAGGTTGGAGAAAGAGGGCTGGTGACAGAAGGAAAAAACGACAGAAGGCAGAAAAGAGAGATGGAAACAAAGATGTATAAAACAGAAATTAAAGGGAATTGAAAAAAAATAATAGAACTTACTTCTTTGGCGAGGCGACAGGGCATTAAATGGGTGCCTGAAGCCCAGCAGCCGGAGACGTCGTGCTGCTGAGTGCGGAAGTAGCGCAGTGTGTGTGCTAATTATACTAGGGCTCAGCTGGAGGGAGCCTCGGGTCATTGCTAATTAGGGAACCTCGAGCGCACGTGAAGTTACTTCCTTGAAACAAGCCCGCGCGCGCTTGGGGGCGGGGGAGCGGACCCTTTGAAGTGCTCCCAAAAGGCGGATTGCAAGGCGGTACGAGGCGCGTGATTGTGCGCTTGCTAGCCATGCAATCCGCTTTTTGGGAGCACTTTTGATACCCGTATTCTATAGTCTCGCTTTGCAATCGCTTACGCGATAGCAAGGCGAGACCTAAAAAGGAGGGGAAAAATGGAGTTTAACACACTCCGACACAATAATAAAACAAATTAGAAGCAGAGAGATTAAAAAACGTAAGAACAATTCCCCCAGTGTTTCCCTCAAGTTTCAGCATAAATACAAATCCCCCAGTATTTCCCACACAGTCTCAAGAAAGAAGCTAAATTGCTAAAAAGAGACCTGCAAGTAAGGCTGTTAGCGCTCTAGTTGTTCTTTAGAACACTCTGGGAATCTGCAGTAGAACACAAAGGAATAAACTGACAGTCTCTGCCCTTGTTGGATGTACATGTTTTACTGAGAATGTCAGACTTCATTTTCACATGACTGAGAAAGATAATCTGAATTTACAGAAAATATGCTCTCATTTTAGCTTCTGGAGCACCTTCCAAACCTCTATGGGACAAGCATGAGAAAATAGTTTTCTCTCAAACATGATTCATGATATCCCAGCAGAAGGTTTTTCACAGGGTAAAATCACCTTAGAACATACCACAATTCCTAAAATTAGTATGGTACCATCAACAAATGAATTCTAATGTAACTAAAGTCTGCTATCACCCTTTGTAATTCTCCTTTTGGTGACCCTCAAAATCTTCTATTCACTACAATGCATTTCAATGGGGTGCTATCATTTTTTGGTCCCTAGATGGCTACCAGCAATTCCAGGATGAAGTGCTGACATCCAATCAGATCTCACGATGAGATGTGTGGCTAGGCTCCGCCCAGATATCCATATTTTTTTTAGTTTTTAATTTCTTAGAAATTACTGAACGGATTTACACCATTTAAAAAAGGGCGCTTTCTGAACCAAGAGCTACCTTTTGGCCAAATTTGGTGTAATTCCGTTCAGCAGTTCGGGCTGTACCCGTGTCTAAAGTTTCCGATGGAATTAACATGGGGAAAATGCTTTTTGGGACCCCCCTTTTTTCTCAGCCCAAGCTTGACAAATCATCCCGAAACTTTCAAGACAGGAGCTGACGGGAGCGCCCCATTAGTTTTGAAAATTTCGCGAAGATTCGCCAAACGGCGCAAAAGATATTGGCAAATCAAAAAACGCTTTTCATATGGATAATAGGTCCTAACTATAACTACCTACTGGCGACCGCCAGCAGGTAATATATATATATATATATATATATATATATATATATATCCACACCGTCACACTTTGGTAAGCGCGCTCTCAGAAAATCGCAGAACTCCGGGAGAATGATTGTACCACCATTTATTCCACAACGCGTTTCAGTTCAGAGAACCTTGATCACATGAAATGTTACACCCAATCACGAGACAACTTATTCTGTAATGCAAACAGTGAAAAAGGACCAACCATAATTCTAGGTCAGACATCTTGGAATGGTCAAAAGCAAACATAATTCTTAGCATATATGGTGTACTCTTGCATATGTAAACTGCTTTCTTATATATATTGTTTGCGTAAATATTATTTGCGTGAATATTATCATATTCGATCCAATTGGCTGTATTGTACAATGTCGATGCTCTTCATCAATAGTAGTTTTCAATAAAACTTTATCAATCCCTGATACGAACCGTATTACTGTGTTCAGTATGATGCACAGAAGAACATGTAAATCTAGTATATATATCTACTTTAAACAACACATTAGACAAAGAAAGACTAATATAGGTAATTTCATAAACGTCTAAGAGTACAAAGGCAAAATCGCTGTCGAAGTGGATCCTATCATCATGATGCGGAATATATCGTCCACATTCACATGTGTACTCTGAACAGTTGTAATCAATAAAACAGCAAGTGCAACATGAACATCAGGGACAAAGCATGAGAAATGAGAACACGAGCAAGTGCCCACAGTCCTCTATGCACCAGTGTGTCTTCGTTTAAATTTGAAACTAAAATGTAAATATATACCAATGACTCATCTCATGAGTGCTTGAAAGAAGTCCCATGTGGGTTCTGAAGTGCCGCATGGGAAAAAGAGGGAAGTAGAAAGGGTAGGCAGCCCGTGTAGGTGAACCCCGTGAGTGGGCCCCTTCCTTCTTCCTTTGCGAAATAAAGAAAAAGGAAACTGAAAAGACAAAGAAAGACTAATTAAAAACCAGTGTGGATATCACGTTCCACATTATATTCTCTTATTGCCATCCACAGAATAGCAAATACAAAATGGTCAATAGATGTATATAGATGTCTGTTAAACTGCTATAGAGGAAGAACATTAATGTACAGGGTAAAAATCACAGGGTAAAATTCACAAGATGGAATTCACATAATCGTACATTACGTGCCCAAATGATATGTTCATTAACACTTATATATGTACTTGTACTGCCTGGCCTTATTGAAGTTCAATTATAGAAGGAAAAACAGATTACCCCCCTTGTCCAATGGTTTAATGACAAAAGAAGTTTCTTCTTTCAAGGCGGTAAGAGCAGTCCTTTGGCCAGATGTTAGATTCCTAGCAAATTCATTTTTGCTCCCCTACCATAATTTCAGTAGGCAGCGTGTCACTACCTCAATGAATGTGTGAATGTTATCATTTGGTGTAATGGGATTATACCTAGATTAGGGTCGGAAAGCATTTTTGCTTGTTCTATCCATTTCCACTTTAAAATGTATGAGCAACTCCCTCTCTGTGTCCCAGTTCCTGTCACCTCTTTCAAATAAATGCAGTATGGCTAATCCTGGTATAGCACCAATATTTAAATTATTGTGGGTGGAAGCACTGTTCCCACCCCTGGCTCTTGTGGTGTCCCTGTTCTTTTGCTGTGGGAAAACCTTAAAAAGTTTCAATTTTCTAATAAAAAGAAAAAGATCAATTTGTGGTTTTGCATAGTCAAAATTAGCAACAGGGCAAAAGGACAGGCCTAGCTCTAGTAAAGAATGTTCATCCCTAGTGAGCTCATGCATGGATAAATGAGCAATTGTTACATTTTTCTCACCCATCTTTTGGTCTTCTTGGTTTGCCGTGTATTCCTCCCATGTGGCACGTTGATTTTTTTGTGCTGGTTCCTCCCCTTCCGGTTTTCCTCCTTTTTCGTTGCCTCCTCCTCTTCCTCTTGGTGGTTCCCTTATTGGTCCCTGATTTTGTTGTAAAAAATGATTCTCTTCCAAAGTTGGAAGAGGTAGGACATTAATCAAATCTGAAAAGTTGTCAGGGCTGAATTCCAAGGTTACTCATTCTTGTTGTTTCAAATCGCTCATATGTCTGAGCTCCTTCCTCGCAGCATCAAATTTGTGCACAAAAGTTAAAACTCTGCCTGTTGCATAATCTATTTTGTCCCTGAGAAATTTGCGTTTTTCCTTGGTTTTAATCTCATCTTTGAACTTGTATATTCTTGTTTCCATCTCCCTTATAAAGGTCTTAACTTTAACTGGGGTGTTTATCCAAAGTGTCCTTCAGCTTCTTCAAATCCTCTCCCACTTGCTATAGTTCCATAGCTGCATATTTGGACAGAAGTCCTAACATAATATTGTAAGTTGGTGCCATTAAAGTAGACCATTCCTCTAATTGTTTGGGGTGGGGGTAGGCATAATCAGACTGCGCAGACCACGTGGTACTCGCCCCACCTCAATATAATTCTTGAGTGAAATCACCTCTCAGACCCTGTTTACTTCTTTCTTACAAAGTTGTTCATATTGATTCAATTGTTGTTGTAAAGTCCCTGCATTCATTGATTGGTTGCCTCCATTGCCATCCTGAATGGATGACATTCCTCCTTCATTCTCATTAAATAGACTGTGTGCTCCCTCCAGCTGCTTTGTTACTGCTTCGCACATGTTAGTTCCAAAAAAAGCAGAGTCAAATTGTCCCTATCCGTCAAAATTTGAAGTCCACTATTGTGGTGTGATTCCTTTGCTGTCTCAAGCAGGAATCCACCTGTGTGACGGCGGCCCGGCCAGTCGTGTCTTCTTTTGGAAAGTAAATTTGCCGAGGACAACCGCGTACTGTATCCCAGCAAAGAACAAAGCTCACGGTGATCACCCACCCATTACCTTCCTCGCGGTCTCTCACTGTAAGTTGCTGACATTTAGCAATGGCGGCGCAATTCGGATTCCCACGAATGCAAAAACAGCTTGCCTTGCTGTCTCTGACTACATCCACCTGGCCGGTCTGGTGCACGGTGGCGGGAGCAGGACCCATGTTTCGTATAAATATAAATTCCTTGATGAGGTTACAACAAAGAAAAAGCTGGACCTCCAGGAATAGTTACACCAATTACTTTATTTAACTGGCTGACACGTTTCAACCTACACGGTTTCTGTCAAAGCCTCTACAGTGAATTGTGCCAATCTCCTTTAAAAACAGTGGAAAAACCCCTTCCTAGAGTAACATAGAAAACATACTGGGTAACGTCTCCCATGCTAGAACTATAGACACTAGAGGATTAGAAAAAGTGTTTTATATTAAACTAAATAATTCATAGAGTAATCTCAAAATTCTTGTAAAATGTTTCAGTCACAAATTATTTTACATCATATGTTTGCCAAGTGACATAATGCTAATCAGCAATCAAAAAAAAAAAAAAACGTTTTACTTGTATGTATTGGATGGGCACTTTTGGTTTGTGAATCCGCAAAGGATCCGCATGAGATTTAAAAAACTGGAAATTAAAATTAGAAAACAACTGTCTTTAGTGAAAGATTTGATTCTGAAAAGAACCTTTGTGTTTATGATGTGTAGGTGATATTGACACATACTACAGGATGCAGACTTTGAAGTTCTTGAGGAACACCCTGTTGCCTTTCTCTGTCAAGTGAACGCTTTCATTTCTATATATATACCCTCCATGTCAAAGCCCAAATTGTTGTTATAGATAGAGCCCATGATGTTGTCTATGACGAACGCAGAAACAGTTTTATTGACATGTTTACTGGCTTTGTCTATTTGTGGGCAGAATTTGTTTGACCACTTCCCTTTCTGCCTTTAGCAAATGTTAGAAAACACCAAGGCAGTGTGAGGAAAAAGTGCAATTAATTAGACAAAGGTATCCTTCATTAGGATTTCCAGTCCTCCCCAAGTAAGTATGCCTAAGTCATTGCCAGCACAGCACACAATCATAAGGTCTGGACGCTGGCAATCCGCAATGCTCTCAACCAAAGTCTGCAATTGAAGCCACTTTAACCCTCTCTGGCCAACCCAAGTAATGTCCACATTGGGTAAACACAAGTCCCTGTTAATGCCACTCTATCTAGTACACTCTCTAGCCCAAAACACAAAGCTAAGATCCACAATCAACACTCTAACCATTTTGAAGGCAAGAAGGAGTAGCACACAGGAGAAGGCTGAAGACATTTTTCAAAATGAAATGCAGTTCAAATGGAGGACAAAACCTAATTTAAAAATAAACACATTTGATTGGATGGTGTAAATATGCAGGTAGCTAAAATTAGGTAGTGATTTTGAGAAAAAAGCAAATAGATCTGTGATTGGCTTTGGAAAAATTAAAAAGAATGTATGCTATTTGGGAGATGCTTATATTTCCAAACAGTCAACCCCTCCTGGTATTGTTGAATATGAAGCTAGTACACTGCTCACAGAAAGTGTTGTGAAGTTTTGACTTACTGGTACTTGAGAGTGTTCCAAAGGTGTTTTTTATGGAAACTGAGCTAAAGTGGTGTAGGGGAAAGGATTCTGAAGAGACTGTACTTTCAAATGTAAAAGTAGAGTGGCTTATACACATTCCTTATTATGGAGAAGTTATTTTCTAAATCAGTACTATCTTATAAAGTTAAATGTGGATGCAAATTCACGGTAGTATGATGTTAAATTGTTTAACAGACTCCCTCATAGATATGCAAATCCACTGCGAAGTTACAAGGGTGCCGCACTGAGCGTGGCGGAGGATCCGCAGATTTGGGGGAAAAAACAACCAAATGGGGCTTCTTCACTAGAAACATGGAAAGGGTTAAAGAAATACTGACCATTTAGAACTGGTATAACAAAAAAAGAAAGATGAAAGGAAGCCTGGAATTTGTTAACTAGAGCAGAAGAAGTAAGAGCACATGGTGAGGGGTCCCATTTTACCTGTTTTTCTATTGAGAGAGGAGGTGGTTCGCAGGAGCTCTGCCTGGAGATTTCAAATGAAAACAGATATTACCAGACACAGAAATAAAACTGAGAGAACAGCAAAAAGCTTTTACTGGTATGTTGATTAGGTTGTAGAATATAAAAGTATAGTTAGAAATAAATAGTGAGTGTATGTAAGCTGAAAAAAAATGTGAAGCTTCTAGACAGTATACTAGAAGGGAAAATAGAAGGGTGCTTATATGAGACATTAACTAAAAATTCAGTGAGCAGGAAAGTGGAAAGAAGAATAGGTATTCTGAATAAATATAAATGTTATTATGCCAGTATTAGTGAATGTGTTTGAAATTAGATATGAGCGCTTGCTTATAGTATGTAATTTAATAGTATGTAATTTGCATATGCTCATGCAGTCAGGCAGGCACTTACACTCCCACAAAAGCACCTGTGTACCCTTCACTCATATAGCCAGAGAGTGACTGCCACGCTTACACACCCATAAGACAATTCACACACCCATTTACTCACCTGTACATCCAAGTTTGAGTACTGGTTTGCTGTTATAGTCTGGGAGGACATGTGTAGAATACAATCTGCACCACAGGAAGAAGTTTAAAAGGACTATTTCAGCACTCTTGAGAAGGGAGAACCCTGATTGCAGTTGACCTTAGAATCAGGGCCACTAAGGGTACGGGCTCTGAGTAGGAGGGAAAGGAATAGAGAAATCATTGGACAAAGGTTCCTAAAGAGAGAAGGGACCACCCACAGAATGAGAGTTCCATACTGGATTCAATGCAGGAAGTAGTGCCTCCTCTCAAACCCAGTCCCCTGAAGAGATCAAGGACAGACATGCTGAGGGGGACCTGAGGCTGCAGCTGACCCAGGTGGCTGCAAAAGACAGAAAAGCTGAGGCTGAGAGAGCCTTGGAAAAGAAAAGGGTCTTACTGGCTCACGGAGTGGCTGTCCACTGGTTTGAAAGCCAACTAGCTTGTTGGGAATATTCCTGGTGATGGAAGGGATGCCCTACTGGCCCTAATGAAGAGACCCCTGCCAATAATTATGAATTTACTCCAGACGAGTGCAGGTTGAAATACAGGGGCATTCAGAAAGTATTTCACCAGTCCTGGAAGGATTTTGTCAGGTACTTTTAAAAGGTGTGTTAAAAGTGCTGTGTTTTATGGAAGCTTTTTCTAACAGTTTTTGCTTTTTCTTTTTTTCAAAGAGAACTGGGAAGAATGATTTGGCTTTAGTCTGTGAAAAAAATGAAGGTTCAATGGAGAGTATAAATATTTCGGCTGACATTACTTTGCACATCTATGTCAATGGAATGCAGTACTTGCTGCTTTATGCCTTTTCCCTCAGTTTCTTTTAGAATATTACATGTAATATGCTGTTCTATGAAACAAAGTACAGACTTACCTGTGTCTGTTTCAAATGTAGGTGCATCTTTTACCCACAACAGCATATGAATATGAGGAGCACCTCTTGCTTGGTACTCTTTTTGTGAAGACTTGTATGCAAGACTGTTTTTGTGAAGAAAGGGGCACCACATAGAAAGGGGTAAATACAAGGCGAAATAAACATATTTCCCCTCATTATGCCTCACCTTAGGAGGCATACAGATTTGACGCTTCTCCAGGTTTACTTGACTTTGTATATCTGGGGCAGTGTAAAATTCCATGGGTGTTGTGAGGGAAAATTCACCACAACGCCGATGGAAAACCTCCCAGGAGCAAAGTAAGGCAATGCAGCGATTTGTGCTGTGTCTCCTTACTCATGATTGATGAGGCCACTCAAAGCGACACAGGGTGGCTTTTGCATGACTTCATAAATCTTTACGAGAGCCCTGTGTCATGCTTGTACAATTTAACATGGTGAAAAGTGGCACAGGGCTCTACTAAATATTCCCCTTTAGTATTGGAAAAAACTGCAAATTAACTAAATACACTAACCATTAGAAGGACATAACACTTTAGAAATGGAATTTAAAGAATCTTTGGAATTCACTGAAAAAAACTAAGTTTACACGAATTATATAGTTAGGAAATAGAATTACAAAACCAATGGAAATTAACTGAAAAAAACAAAGGGTACATGGACGTTATAGTTAGGCTTTAGATTCCATGCACACAAAACCATAACAATTCAGCAGTTAGAGGTACCTGAGCTAACTATAACTTACAGCCCCACAATGCACTATTTATGACCTGACATATTACATCACTCATGACGTGGTCAGTGACACAACTGATAACATTACTGATGGGGTGTCTGAGTGGGTGCATAACTTTCTGAGTGAGTGTCTCAGTGGGTCTGTGAGTATGCATGAGAGCTTGAGTGGATCTATGAGTGTGTGTGAGTGTCTGGGTAGGTATGTGAGTGGGTCTGGGAGTGTGTGAGTGGGTCTGTAAGTAAGTGTATTTGTGTCTGTCAGTTGGTGTGGAAGTTTCTGAGTGAGTGAATGGGTGTCTAAGAGTCTGTGTGGGTGTGGGTGTGTCAGTAGCTGTGTCAGTGTGTGGACAGAACGGAACCACATCTGCCCCTCTATTCAAAAAGAGTCTGCAGTTTTCCACAAAATATCTACAAGTGCAGTACTTTCTACTAGTTAAGTACTAAGTGCTACCTCCTTGGATAACTGTCCAGTATGCATTCTACACAACAGCTGCATAATGCAACATGAGGAAATGTCACCAGTGACCTTGTGTGTATTTTGGCAATGTGATAGTTCCTCGTGCATCTTTATCCTGAAATTTGAGATAACATGAAAGTACAAAGAGGTAAATCCCTACCAAACAAGGACCCTTTTTCTTAACTACATGATGTAAGTTAGTCAAGAATGTGCCACCAAAATTGGCCAGAAATGTGCTAGAGATCGTTTGTTAAGCTGTCCATCATCCTGGCAAGAGGCAGAAATACCTTTGCATACTCATAGTAATTTTAAATGGAGAACCATGGACTCTGCTCTCACCAGAAGAGGACAAGACAGAAGCCACTCGTTACAGTCACATACAGATTGCACTCCACTAGATCATTGACGTATTCATCTCCTAAAAAGATTTCACAAAGTATTTCACAAAAGATTTCACATAGTCTTTCAATGTGGAATTGGCAAAAAACCACACTTGCTTTGCCTTCATCTAGCACAGGAGTTAGGATCATTTGTCTTTTACAGAAGTGGAGCTTCAACTGGGACACCTGCTATGTTCATATTTGTAAGTGCTTCCTGTTGAGGTTTAGTTTCTGTGAAATGAGCACCTTGGCCAGAACTGAAGCTCACATGCCCATTTATCCAACTGCACAGTTTTACACAAAATGTCTACCAATTGGAGTATTTTCTACAGGTTACTTAGTAGGAGCTTCCTCTTTGGCCAAATGCCCAGTGTCTATTCTACACTACAGCTGCATAATGCACCACTAGGAAATGCCTCCAGTGGCCATGTGTGTGGGCCTACCACAATTCAATGTGGGAGAGAGGATGGCAAGGCCCCCCTCCCCAGGCCAATTTCTGCCTTGCGGACCCCATTCCCCAGTCCCTTGCCTTAATTCAAAAGGGGAGAGGGGGATATTTTGGCCAAGAGGACCCTCGGGCCATGGCCATGTCCCCCTCAGTACACTGATCCTACCCAAGGCACCCAGTGTGCTATGTGACCATGGGGGAACCTCAAAGTCCCCACAGTCCCAGCCGGCACCCCGCCTCCTGTGGGAGCCTGTCATTGCTCTTTTAAACAGGGAGATCCAGGAAATGCAGCTTCCTGCGAGTAAGAGCAATTGTTTCATCTCTTTCCATGCCTGCATGCCTGTTCGACAGCTCCTGCTTGCTGGGAGCGGAGTGTTTGATTTTGCATGGTGGGAGCTGAGCAAAAGCACACAGCTATGTCGCAGAGGTGGGCACCCTGGGTCTTAGCAGGAGCCTGCCCTGGGGGTTGTCGTCTGCAGGGCCATTATTGGCTCCAAGAGTGGGTCACACAGCCCCCCCCTTTGTTGTGCATGGGCCAGCCCCAGTGAGGTTATGGCCGCTGGGGCTGTATACGGCCTGAGAGGGGGCTTCACGGACCCCCTCTTTCATTTAAAAAAATGATTTGACCTGAAGGTCCCCGGGGCAGGGGTTCCACACGGACCTCCTCTTTAATATTTACTGTGGCCCTGAGGAGGAGGTGGTCCCTGAGCCCTAAGGGGGTCCACACGCTCCTGTCTATTTTTTGAATTGTTGCCAAATACATGTGAATTTAAAAAAATGTTTTTTTTGCCCTGGCTGTGTCCCTATGGGGCCCCAGGACCAAGGCTGGGGGTTATGGTATTCGTACCCTGACCCCTTTTATTTATTTTTGCATTTTTATAGGGACTGGTTGAAGTGCTGGCAGCCATTCTGATCTCTGCAGATCTCTGCATGTGCTCATCATTATTCATGAAGGCTTAATGGTAGTAGATATAAAAATATGGATTTCCTATAATTTCTCACAAACTACTGAATGGATTTACACCAAATTTTAAAAAGCATAATAAGCGAACCTAAAGCTACCTTTCTCTCAAGTTTGGTGTAATTCCATCTAGTGGTTTGGTCTGCAGGCTTATCTAAAGGATCTATGGGAATTACCATGGGAAACAGACTTTGTTTTACCCCCTTTTTCTCAGCCCCATTAGATGGATCGCCTTGAAACTTTCTATGCAGAACTAGAATTACTGAGGCACATTTTTTGGAATGTTTCATGAAGATTCATTCAACAGTATCAAAGATACAGGAAAGTCAAAAAATGCTTTTTCTATGGAAACATGGTCCTAACTATAACCACCTACTGGTGATCGCCAATATGTAAGCTATAGATATATACACACACACATATAAGGGGAAAATTATAATACCAATACTTACCTCTATCTAAGCCTCTGACCCAGAAAACAGGGAAAGCAACCTTAAATCATCATGGATACCTTTAACTTTTGTAAATGCAGTCATTGACCAATCACATAATGTTTTGTCATCGCGAGGTACCACAATTCCTTTACGAAATGGAAATAGAAGTTACAGTGACAACAGATATCTCTAAGTTAAAATACCTTATAAGTTAAAAGATACTTACCCTACTTACCTGTACTACTCAAAGCACACAATAATCTATATTCCTGCCAAATTTCATTCAAATCCGTTTAGCCATTTTGACGCTACTTGTCAGTACAAAGTCTATGAATAATGCATTGTTGCCAAAATACCTTTAGGAAACCACCTTTTTCCTTTGCACCCCTTTGAGAAATGTCCACAGCACTTTGCATCATCTGCCAGTGTACAAAAAGAAATACATCTGAAAGTTTTGTGGATATTCGTCAAATGGGTGCAAATTATTAGCATCTAAAAAATCATAGGAATTCCTATTTCCTGGATTCTAACTATAACTATAGAGTGGTTAACACCAGTCTGTAATATGTGTATATGTGTGTATATATATACATATATATTTTTTTAATTTTATTTGATTTATTTATAAGATTTTATATAGCGCGAACGTGACCCACGAGGGTATCAGAGGTCTTTACAATATACAGTTATTAAACGTTATCAGGTTGAGGTAGTATACAAACATTTGGTATTCAGAATTCCGTAAAAAGAGAGGTGTATAGTAGTATATGGATAACATAGGTGACTAGTAGTCTATAGTCAACAAAGATTGAACCCAGAGGGAGAAAGAACGCTTCACAATACACAGTTATAAAACATTAGGTGGTTGAGGTAATAAGCATACATTCGGTATTCGCCTTCATTACAGAAGAGGTAGGCAGTAATATGTGTATCGCATAGGTGACTGGAGGTCAGCATAGAATTAAAGGGTGCAATATATATATATATATATATATATATATATATCGCACACAATCCAGTGTCCGGTTCTTCAAAGAAAACTCACTGGTGCAGTGGCCTCTATACAAAGATGTGTTTTATTCTTTAACGGAAGTCCCTATGCGTTTCGGAGTTTCAGTCACTCCTTGTTCACGGGCAGGGATTCAAAGTGCAATTGGTTCTTTTAAAGTTACAGCGTCCATTTCCTGTCAACTTTAATAAACATAGTAAATATACTATCGACCTCTTTGTTGCAACATAAAGTTTTTGTTCAAAATTGTTTCCATTTATCAAAGCGAAGCAGATTATTCTTCAATTGATACATTTGTTTCAAACATTATACATATTTCATCAAAGTATGAGATTCATTATTTGGTTTTGTTGCAGGATTGTAGCAGATTACAGACAAGCAGATGTAGTATGTTGAAAAAGTGTTTAAGAAGACATTGTACTATGAGGATCGTATGCTCACTTGAGTTGAATAATATATATTTGAAAGCTGCAATGATAGTAGGTTAGAACAATACCCACGCGGGTATAATGATAGAAAATCACAGCACAACAGATAAGTTGTATTGTTTCAAATAATGAATCTTATACTTTGATGAAATATGTATAATGTTTGAAACAAATGTATCAATTGAAGAATAATCTGCTTCGCTTTGATAAATGGAAACAATTTTGAGCAAAAACTTTATGTTGCAACAATGAGGTCGATAGTATGTTTACTATGTTTATTAAAGTTGACAGGATATGGACGCTCTAACTTTAAAAGAACCAATTGCACTTTGAATCCCTGCCCCTGAACAAGGAGTGACTGAAACTCCAAAACGCGTAGGGACTTCCGTTAAAAAATAAAACACGTCTTTGTATAGAGGCCACGGCACCAGTGAGTTTTCTTTGAAGAACCGGACACTGGATTGTGTGCGAGATGTTGGGAGTGGCGTCCCTGCCGTGTTGCCCGCCGTTTAAGAGGCTTGGGTAAATGCAGAGTTTTGTGTTGGGATATATATATATATATATAAAACATATAACATATATATATATAATATAATATAATATAATATAATATAATATAATATATTATAATATAATATAATATAATATAATATAATATAATATAATATAATATAATATATAAAACCAAGAGTTATAGGTAGGTGTAAAAAAATATGTTTTCGATTTTAAAAAGCCAAAAAAATAATTCACTGAAAAAAACAAAGCTTAAAGTAATGTCAGATGACTTTCTCCATGACAACATTCTGAACTAAAAAAAACAACAGAAGTTCACCAGTTATAGTTAGCAGCAATAACTATAACTTGCACCCCCGCCATGCACAGTTTATGACCTCACATATGGCATCACTTATGGCATGTTCTTTGATATCGGTCTCGTCCGAGAAGTCTTTCCCTGGGGTCCCCTGTATGTTGCTGGTCTCTCGCCTTTTGAGGAGTTGCTCCTGTCGGCCCCGTGGATTCTCCACCTGCCTCTGGGTTTTCTTGTTGGTCATAGGAACTCCTCGGGCTCCCAGTTCCGCTTCTCCTGCCCCTTGCTTCTCCACACCACCTCTCAGCATCCCTTCTCAGGTGTCCTTGGTATTCCGTCCTCTGACTCCTTCTCCTGCTTCCTGTCCGAGACACACTTCCTCATATGCGTAAAGCTTATCAATCATCTCAGGTTCACACGTGTGTGAGACAGGGACCGCCAGTAGTATGCTTGTCTGCAATAGTCCGGTGCCACTGGGGGATCTATCGGGGTAGTTTCCAGGCACCACATCAGGGGTTTGATCACACTCATCTTTTATTTTGGCCTTGATATTTTTGATACGATATTCTGATACCACAATATTTAGCAGTAAATGTTAAGGTGGAATACCTTCTGGGTAGCTCAACGTTCACCTTTTACCTGGATTCTACTAAGAGCTCATCTACAACCTGGTGTTTCTATTTTAAATGTGCTTAAATGCATGAATTCGATCATGACTGCATTCAATTTTAGTTACCATGACTCTGGCATCCGCTTAAGGGTTTAAATGAAACTTACGTGTGAATTAAGAGCACTGGTGTAAATCGGAAGGTAAAACCCTGTGGCAAATAATATTTCCACTGGGTCTCAACAGTAAAAATTAGAAACATGCTAATGGTGATGCAGGCACTGCGTGCAAAAGAGCATATTAACAGAATGTTAAGAGTGTTAACATATATTTTTGCACATTTCTTCCTGAAAAGTTACCACCATTCATATGGCTGTAGCAATGGTAAATTGTTTGTGGTAAATGCAGGGCCGGTTTTAACGCTGGTGGTGCAAGATAGAACAATCTTTTTTGGTGCCTCCAAAAGACCTCCTTTTCCACCGATTCCCTCACACCACCCTACAAAACAGTGCCCTCATCTCTTCATAGCCCCTCTCTCATAAGCATTTCAATTGCTGTATAGCACTACTCATACCAGTGTAGGGTGGCAGAGCACTTTACATCACACATTACACAGAGACATTGAATCATACTTGTTTAACTCAGTCTATAGGAAATGTTATATAAGAAAATCAGAATTACAAGGTGTAAGAATCTTGTGTGTTTGGTCAGGAGAAGTACGAACTCACAACTTTTTAGAACGTACCACAGCGGTTAGAATTGACTTTACTAATCAGAATGTATTTCTATCCAAACTATACATTGTTTAGCAACATTAGGTAAGTTAAAGACTGGAGAAAAACATAAGATTCCAATCCTATACCTTGCAGTTTGCATGTAGCTCTTTGATGACAGTACATAGATCACTGTGCTATATTAGAATTGAAACTTGTGAACTGCAAGTAACAAAAGGATCTCTGTGACAAAAGTAGTAACCCACTGAGCTGATGTGCATCGTACATGTTCTTGCAGCAGGCATATTAACCCGATGCGCTACTTTATGAGAAGTCAGAACTGCCACCAGACAAAATGTGTTCTTTTTCCAGCAGGAACATTAATCACCAGATGTAGGAAATCGCCTATCTGTACAGTGTACTAAATTGAAGTACACTTTGTAGAGAGTGCGAGAAATCCTCAAAAGGCAAGTAGAGGTAAAAGAACATAATGCTAACTCTCTTTTTATGGTAGTGTGGGTGAGCAGTTAGGCTTATCAGAGGATAGGGTTAAGCATTTGTTGCACTCACAGAAGCAATAAATGAGACACACACTCAAGAGTAAATCTGAGACCAATTTGTAAAACTACTGTCGGTTTTTATGTAATTTGTAAGACCCTAAACCCAGTTCTAAGGTAAGTAATTTTGCAGTTACACTTTTTCAAAGTTCAGAAAAATATAAAACTTTTATGCGGAATTATGCACCATAGGAAACAGTTGGGAAAAAGAAGAAAATGTATATAAATTCAGGCAATGCTTTCAAAAAGTTTACCTTCTCGTTTCAGGTCAATATCAGGACCAGATCTAAAGTTCCAGCAGGAGACGTTTGGAAGCATGCCCAAAAATACAGGGGGGCAACTTGAAAAAGCACTGCGCAGAGGGACTTATAGGTAAGTCCTGTGGGTCTCCTCGGAGGAGGGAGGTCGCAAGGGCTTGGGGACCATGAAATCAGAGCTGGTTGGTCAGCGCTGGGGTCGGCGTGGCCCGGTGCAGAGCGAACAGGTCAGCTGGGCAGAGTGCATCTTAAGGTCCTCACGGTCAAATGCAGGCAACTAGGAGAGGCGATCTCTGGGCAGCTGAGTAACTCAGGAAGTGGGTCTCAGTTGCCTTGATGTCCCTCAATGGGAGCTTGTTTCTGGTGCGTCTGGAGTGGACTCTTCTTCTTGGTGTTTGTCGTTGTAGGCCTGATACCCTGGGTATTGGTATGATATGGCTCTGGTAGGTCCTGGTGCCTCTAAACTTGGTGAAGAGGTAGATCTGACCCTTTGGAGCTGTTGCACCTTTTATTGCTACAGTGCTGTGTCAAGATCATTGGGGAACAGCAAGTCAACATGTTGGATTTCACAGGATTGGTGCCTGCAGGGGGCAATTTCTTGAAGGCTTGAGGTGCTCAGGGTTCTTGGAGTCCTTTCAGGTTTCAAGGTGACATAGCGCAGTGATTTTCGACTGCAGGGAGCAACAGGCAGGGTTTGGCTACTTTTTCTCCTGTTCTTTAGCAGGAGGTCTTCTTTGTCCTGATCTTCTCTTGTCCATCAAATATGATGTTCAGGTCTTGGGGTGGCACCTAAATACTGAATTTAGGGGCATTACAAGGGGAGACAAGTAGTAGCAAATTGGCATCTTACCTTTAGGGTGTCTACACCCTCTAGTGACCACTTCCTGTGGGAAGAGGCACTACCCTAGCCCTGATAGGAGGTTTTCTCACCATATCAAGTGGTGGAATTTCAGGAGAGGGGTTCACATCGGCATCCCCACCCTAGGGGTGTTGTCTAAGTGGGGACCCTCCTCCTAATCTAACTAATTTTCCCACTTTTCCTCCCACCAAAACTGCAGCAGGAAGAGGGGCTTGTCCCACCCTGCGATCTGGAGGTTCCTTGGTTGTATTTCAAGGGCAGCATTGCCTTTGAAGTTTCCTGCCGGAAAGGCCGTCCTGTCCTGGAGTAGGTGGGAAGCACCTCTGCCCAGAGCAGGCTTTGTCTCTGTCCTCTGAGAGCGCTTACTGTCACCCCATGAGGTCAGAAACATGTCTGGTAGTGGCAGGCTGGTGAAAACAAACCAGGATCCACATCAGTGCTTGGTAGATTTTCAGGGGACCCTCTAAAAGGGTCTCCTGTGTGAATCTATTAATAAATCCAACACTGGCATCATTGAGAATTTATTAAGACAAGATCTTTGGCATCCAACACCTTGGAAATCTGTGAAGCCATCATGAGCTGGGAAACTCGTGTTTACAAGTATCTAACCCATGTACCCTTTATAGCTTCCCTGTGCACTCTCAACATTGCAGAATGAAATGGACATTGTAGGTCATATCTGCTCATGTTGATATGCCCACACATAGGATATAGTGCACCTTGCCTTAGGGCTAATGGACTGCAGTACAGGTAACTTACCTATATCCTATTCAGTGTATTGGAGGCATGGCACACAGGACTGTGTGCCATGTTGACTCTTCGGATTCCTCTGCACCAGGACACACAGCCTGCAATGGCAGAGTGCATACCATTAGTGAGAAGTCCCTGGGATGGCACAACTAGTGCTGCAGCCACAGAGGACCCTCTTCAGTACCCATGCCCTAGGTACCAAGGATACCAGTTATTAGAGATCTGCCACTGGGAATCTGGCTAGCAGGGACCCAGTGCACTTACAGTTCAAAATTACATTAAATTTCAGGCAAAAATTGGGGGCTAACCATGTTGAAAGATGTACTTTCCTACTCCAGACTAATATTGCCATTTTTATTTTTGCCTTTTATTTTCATGCAGTATCAGACTACAGGAGGTAGCCCATATACCCCAAGGAGACTAGGGAAATAATCTGTAATAAACAACAGTGTCTCAAGCAAGGGTATTATTTTAAGGTCAAGTACATGTGGCGCAATTAGTCACGGTGGACTAAATCCACAAGGGGAGAAAACCAGGGAGACATTTTCATGTAAAGGTAAATTGTATTTCAATCGATAAGCATATTGGACATATTAAACTTCATATGTACAAGCACATGGAATGGTAGCACTGCGTTACATAAAATGACATGTAACCTACAAAATACTGTGCACAATTGCTTGTGAAGTTTTGTGAGGGCGCAAGTGACACGTGACGTGGTATATACAGCGATGGTGATGGGCACGACAAAAGACATGTGGGATTTAAAATTCTTTCCATATTTGGGATATCCAGGCAGTTAATGATACATTAATACAAAAATAAGTGGGATATCTGTAAATGGGGGCACCAGGAGTTCCGCTGTGGAAGTCGACGGCGTTTCAGCCTGCAGAAGTGTTAGGTCGTCATCAGGACCAGGTTACGGTTTAGTTAAGGTTGCAGTGCTGGGGATAGAAAGACACATACATTTTCATATATAGGTGTTCTATTAGTGGACCAAGAAAGACAGGCAGGTTAGAGTAGAACGGGGTAAAAAGAATTTTGAGTCCAAGGCAGGGTGGGGTGCGGGGCTTGGGGTAAGAAGGGAAGAAAGAGGGGAGATGTTTTAAGGGCGCTGCAGACATATACCGCATGGCTAGGCTCATAGAGGCAAAGTGTGAATAAAGGCACCAGTATGTGTGTGGGAAGTGAACTTACTTGAAATTCAAGAGCGAGCTACATCCAGGAAGATACTGGAATGCACCTGTTGAGACCTATGTGTGGAGAGATCACAGTGTGAGACGCATTGCGGGATGCTAGAAGATGGGTAAGTAGTCCAAGTGGAAGCCTGTGATGGGTCTACTTCCATGAAGAGTGAGTAAGTGAGGCAGAGCAAGGAGAGCCGTGTCCCTATGAATAGATTCTAAGGATGGTCAGGACAAGACAGAAATTAAGTCAATGCCGAGGACAAGGCGGCAACAGTAAGGCTAAGGATGGGGGTGGGGGGTTGTTATGTAGGGGGTGGCAGCAGGCCAATGCGTGGCAGATCGTGAGCAAGGATGCAATGCGGCAGCTGTGTTGGCAAAGTCCAGGATCTATGGCGGAGGACTAGGGAAGCAGTGACTGCGAAGCAGCCCAAGGTCTTCATAACTAGCGAAGACGGAACAGGAGGGAGGAGGCAGTATGCAAAACCGAGGGAGCAGGCCTTCCATGTCCACAAAGTGGAGAAGAAGCGGTGTGATGTAACCCGTGGAGGTTGGCCGCTCGGTGGAGTAGCGTGTTGCGGGGGGAGGGAAGGAGTAACGGAGCAGGTGAAAAGTCCAAGCGGGGCAGGCGCCCCATGTCCAAGGGCAGGGTTCTGTAGGGAGCACTTACTAGGTGTAATCTGTAAAGGTGGGAACGAATCCACAAAGCCAGCAGGAGTCTGGCTAAGTAGCTGGGGCTTAGTCCATGAAGCCGGCAGGAGTCAGGCTGTAACACTGAGGCTCTGGGCAGATGTGAGTAAGTACGCGCTGCCGGTCACGTGGGAGGGGCTGGAATGAAACACTAGAGCGCGCATGTGTGCCTAGTGTCAGAGTTAAGAAAAACTGAGAAAAGGAGAAGACAGACTAGGTAGAACCCATACTCATGCTGTCAGTTAGAGATGATAAACAAAGGAGAAATTATAGGTGCTCGATGTTTTAAAGTCATGAAGAAAACATCCACTTTTCAAAAGGAGTTAAGAACTCACAATGTAGTGATCTCATGAGGTACATTCTATGGACACAGAAGAAAGTAGAAAGGGGAAGACAGACTCAGTAGACCAGATGTTCATACTGTCAGTTAGATCTAGTTGACAAATGAAGAATTAGAGGTGCTTAATGGTATTAGAGTCAACGAAAAAACATCAATTGTTCAAAGGGTGTCATGACTTCACAATGTAGTGATATCATGAATGGTATTAGAGTCATGAAAAAACATCAAATTGTTCAAAGGGGGTCCTGACTACACATTGTAGTGGTATCATGAAGTACATTCTTTGGACATTGAGAAATAAATTATTTACAGATTATATGCATGGAATCTGGTTCCTTGAGAGGTGTATTATAAGAAGGCATGGGTCGGAATAATGAGCAAACACGAATTACTGTAATAGTAGAGAAAAGTGTTACATTCTCACGTAAATAAAACAACTGATCATAGCTTAGAATGGTGTGAACAGTATATGAACAGGTAAGTACGATGTAGTCTAAGCGAGGATATAAGTACAGTTTGATGGTTGCATGGATCAAAGATGATTATATGAGTGGGGTATTCCATTCATCCAAGGTATTCAGGCCAAGTTCGATGGTATTGCAGCGAACTATCCAGCGACATTCGCATCTGTTTAGGAGTCTAAGGGTGTCGCCACCTCTTGTCGGTATAGAAAGGTTGATCGATCACCATCCAAGTAAAATCCGTTTCTTTGTGGTTATGTTCCCTGAAGTGTGCAACCAGGGGTGCTGTCAACACACCACATCTAATGTGACTACGGTGTTGCAAGATATGATCTTTGACCATCTGGGTGGTCTTGCCAATGTACAGGAGATTACAGGGACAGCGAGTTGAGTAGATGACATTCTGGGATCTGCTGTTGGTGAAGGATTTCAGGTCATGTTTTTGTCCATTATGTTCAAAACATTTAGTGTTCAATGTGCTGGAGCATGCAGAGCATCTTTGGCATTTGTAGTGTCCAAGAAGCGGTGGAAGGTCCCATAATCCTCTGACTGTTTCATTCCTGGCGTTGGTTTGTGGCCATGTGATGGCATGTACCAGATAGTCTGAAAGGTTCTTTCCCCTGCGGAATGAGAAGAAAGGTGGTTCATTGAATATATTGAGTGGGGCCAAAGTGTTCCAGTTAGTCTTGATGATGTTCGAGAGTTTATTGCTGATAGGAGAAAATGTGGAGAGGAAGGGGATGCGAGAATTGACCCTCTTCTCCTTGGGTGTGAGTAAGGTTTCATGGTGATTGTACCATGCACGTTTTCTTGCTCTGGTTACCAGTTTTTTGGGATAGCCATGTGCAATGAGTTGATCAGTGAGGACTGCGGCTTCCCTGAAGAAATCCTTTCTCCACGTACATTTATGGCGAATGAGTAGGAACTGCCCAAATGGTAGACAATTGCGTAGGACTCATGGATGGTAGCTGGAGTAAAGCAATAAAGTGTTACTCTCTGTAGGTTTCCTGAATAACGCTGTACCGATTTTGTTGTCTTCCACTTTAAGTGATAGGTCCTGGAATGGTTTTCTTTTCGGTCAATGCTAAACCTCAGGTGTTGTTGGCAGGTGTGTCGGCAATCCTCGAATTGGAGGAGGGTTGCATTGTTTCCTGACCAAATAAGTAGAATGTAATCTATTTAACCACGCCAGAGGGTTATGTTGTTCCTGAATGGGTCGAGGTCAGTGAGAATGGTGGTACTTTCCAGGTGATGGACAAGGAGAATGGCGAAGTTTGGGGCAAAACAAGCTTCCATAGAGACACCTTTGATTTGAAGGTAGTAAGTATGTTTGTATAGAAAATAGTTATTTCCTAAGGCAATCTCCAAGAGGGACATCAGAAAACTCGGTTGGGATCCTAGTGGGCTGTGGTCTTGTGTCAAGAATACCCTTTATTACTGCCAGTCCTTCTTGGTGGGGTATATTGGTGTATAATGACTCAATGTCCATACCGACCATGATATCTGTGCCTGGAGTGAAGGGGGTATCCTTGATGAAATTGATTAAGTCCATACTATCACAGACAAAGGTGTCAGTGAGGGGGACAAATTCTTTAATGATGCTGTCAATGTATTTTCCAATCGGTTCCAGGATTGAGCCGCAGCCGGACACGATAGGTCTGTCGGGAGGGTTTTGTGGGTTTCTGTGGATTTTCGGTAGGACATAGAGTACAGGAGTGCAGGGATGACTGTTACTGACAGGCTTCCTTGTCAGTTATGTTGTTGTTAGATTTAGCTTGTTCAGTCAACAGTAGAATTTTAGCCCTTATACCAGGCAGTGTGTCAGATGGTATGGTACGGTAGTGTTACTTAATGTCCAGTTGACGTAGAATTTTGATGTCATATTTGGTTTGGTCTTGAATAACGATGCCTTCACCTTTGTTGGTGGACTTGATAATTATATCTTTGCTGATTTTAAGGTTGTTGAGTGCCTGTTTTTCTTGTAGTGAGAGGTTGTATGGAACATATTCATGTTGTCGTTGGATGATCTTCATCTCATGCAAAACCCTCCTCTCAAACGTCAATATCTCGGTAGGCATCACAACTGAAGGTGGATTAAAAGTTGAGGGTGGTTGGAATGGTGAACGGTTTTGTAGTTCACATGGTGGTATTTCAGAGAAGAACTGTTTGAGTCTTATCCTCCTGAAGAATTGGAGCAGGTTCTCTTGTGTTCAGATTCTCTTCTCTTCTTTCCCCCAAACCCCCCCAGCCCCCCGTCTTGGGCTCAAAATTCATTTAACCTCTTTCTACTCTAACCTGCCTGTCTTTCTTGATCCACTAATAGAACACCTATATATGGAAATGTATGTATCCTTCCATCCCCAGCACTGCAACCTTAACCAAACCGTAACCTGGTTGTGATGATGGCCTAACACTTTTGCAGACCGAAACGCCATCGACTTCCACAGCGGAACTCCTGGTGCCCCCTTTTATGGATATGCCACTTATTTTTGTATTAATGTATCATTAACTGCCTGGATATCCCAAATATGGAAAGAATTTTAAATCCCACATGTCTTTTGTCGCGCCCATCACCATCGCTGTAAATACCACATCACGTGTCACTTGCGCCGTCACAAAACTTCACGAGCACTTGTGCACAGTATTTTGTAGGTTACATGTCTTTTAATGTAATGCAGTGCTACCATCCCATGTGCTTGTACATATGAAGTTTAATATGTCCAACATGCTTATTGATTGAAATACAATTTACCTTTACATGAAAATGTCTCCCTTTTATTTTCACAGCAAAGGTCAGTACCAGTGTTGACCGCTCTAGTCACACTGCCTTAGAGACAGCCCTGGGTAAATAATGCATTATTTATTTGCTAAAACTCCATCACAGACAGCAGTTTCACTACTAAACTTTAACTACATGCAAGTCGTAATGGGTGTAATAATCAGTATACAGGCGTTTCCTATGTGCCCGCAACTGTACTGGTCACTCGGGCCCTCATTTGCGGGGAACTGGCGTAGGGCAGCACTGCAAGTCTTCTTGTTGCGCTGCCCTACACAAATCTGAAAGGGCAGGAATGCACCGTTATTTCATAAATACGGTGCATTTCTGTCCTTTCCCCCTGCGCTGGCACTCAATCTTCTGCCTAGCGCCAATGCAGGCACCCATGCACCATGCTGCAAGGGTTTCTGCATTGCATGCAGGATTATTTTTGTGCCGGAAGGGGAAAAAAAAAGAATCCAGAGATTTGGTTTCCTCTTTCTATGTGTGCTGCAGAATGCAGCGCACATGGAAAGAAGAAAAAAACAGAAGAAATACAAATATTTCTCCTTGTTACACCTGCATTGGGGAGGCGTAAGGTTTTGGTGCTGCCCCCAGGTTTACATGATTAAGTAAATCTGGCGCAGTGTCAGAATCCATGGGTGTTGCCTGGGACAACCCACAGCAGCATCCATGGAATGCCGTAAGGCAACACTGCGATTTGCACTGCTTTATCTTACTCCATGTCTATGAGGCCATGCAAGGCCACTTAACGTCGCTTTGCATGGCCTCATAGATATGATTGAGAGGCTTGCGCTGTCAGACCGTCAAAAAATGTGATGCTCCGGAGGCGCAAACCTCTAGTAATGGCCTATACAGATAACCATCAGGAGCTGTGAACCTTCTACCTGTGGCCACTCCTGTAAAGTAGTCAATGTGTTTTTCCCACTCATGGGATAGCCTGAATATTGCTGCTCCCAAACATGTGTAGTTGCTTACTCATGTGGTGTTTGCAGGTCTTCTTTCCGCTTTAACTAATGCGGAGTTGCCATCCTTTTCCTACTCCAACTCACTGTGATTTTAATTTGTTCAAGATTACATCATTTGGCCGAGCAGGGAGCCTTCCATTTGAACCCATCTCTTTGTCAGACCATATCCTAACCACTAAATCACATCTCTGCCGTTTTCTAACTGTTGAAAAAAAGTTTAGAAAAATCGGTCATGTGCATTGGGGGTAGCAAGGCACACTACTGCTTTCAAATCAAGGGAATGGAGATTGATACCTGCCGTGTCTTCACTAATCAGCCTTTTGATTTATATGAGTCATTCTTAGAGTTGTCCAGCTATAGAACCAGTGAAATTACAGTCTTCAGCACACACTTTCTCAGCACATGCCATTAGAAAGGGTGGGAGAGCTATTATAGCCCATGGGGTCAGTAGCCCACAGCTAAATACCTCACTGAGCTACTCCACTCTGAAGGGAATGATTACATGTTTCTCACCGACATGCGGCATACTCCATTCATCCACTGCATGACCTCCTGATTAACCCAATGGAGAAACTCAATTTTCTTAGTTCTGATAATAGAGGGCTTCTGTTTAAAAGTCTGTGGAGTGCTTGAACAGAGAAACATGCTGGAAAGTCAATATGCTAGAACTAGTAATTTTAAAGTATTATTACAAAAACATACAGCACGCTCTAGTTATAGAGGGGGAAGGTTTCGCACAGAAGAAGTCAACCATGTTGTACTGGCTCCTCGTCTGAAAGGTTTTTTTGTGCTTTTTTGTGTCTAGAGAAATATAAGTGACTGAAAATAGTTTCTTTAATTATACAACTTTGAAATAATTATATTAGAATTTTAGTCTGCCATCTCCATGGTGGAAAATGAGTGTTTATGAAGGATAGGTCTTCCCCATGTAATTCTGATTTGCTGCAAACGCCTTTCAAGGTCAGTTGTTGATTATTGATCCTTAATGAAACACTATTGAATAATATTAAGATACCTGGGGGCATATTATCAAGGGCAGTATCGCCGCTTTAGCATCACGCTTTGCCGCTAAACCGGCGATATTCTTATCGCCCTATTAACAAGGCGGCACTAACATGCATCAGCGCATGTTAGCAGCCGATTCTCTAACACTACGCATCTTAGCGATATACATCGCTAATGAGATGCAAAGTAGGCATTCCTTACAATTATTTCATTGAAAAACGTCGCAAACACAACTTCGCTGGATTATCAACGATGCCCCGGACCCGCGTAGCAATTATAAAAGGCGCGCTAAGCCCCCATTAACGCATGATCCTAACGCCTGAATAAAACCTGACTTACCATTATTGCCTATGGGAGGTGGATTGTGTGGTTAAGTACACACTCCCCTATTACCAAGCTTTTCATTAGCGCTGTGAAATCATCACTGGATTTCACACGCTAATGAGGATCATCGCAGTCTATCGCTGGATTGTACTTCGCCTGTTAGCAAAGCGTTGCTAATATGCCACTAACACGGCGATGTAATTCAGCGATAGAGGGCGACAATGTAAAACGCGCTAAGTGCGTTTTGCAATATTCATCACAGTTTGTAGAAAATATGCCCCCTGGGACCATATTGTCAAGAACGGCGCAAACATTATCACCGCTTTAGCGGCAGGAAACTGCCGCTAAAGTGACGATAAGGGGCTCGACAATATGCCCTAGAGAATTCCGATGGAAGCCCAGGTTTGATGTCCTTCACACCAGAACATGGGCTTCTATTGGAATTCTCTAGGGCATATTTTCAAGTCCATTATCGCCACTGTAGCGGAAGTTTCCTGCCGCTAAAGCGGCGATAATGTTTGCACCGTTCTTGGTAATATGGCCCATAGAAAGGGTTGGACAACCTTTAAAGAGGCATATTGTAAAAGTAAACTCGTGAATATTATTATTGTTCGTTCTTTTGTTTAGAATTAGGTCAGCACCAACATTTCAAAACCAGGAAATTGTAATGATTTTATAACATTACACTAATCATGCATAATGCAGGAGTTAATACAAGCACACAGGTGCAACGGAAAGCATTGCATACCACATTTATACGACAGGCATTGCACTAGCAACGTTTGTAGTGTTAGCTGCACACATTACAGAGACGGTGTGGATATACACATTGTTTTGGACTCACAAGGCATCAACATATTGAACGCAATTCGTTTTATGTTGATTTTGTGCTGGAAATCAACTTTCATGACCTATATTGTTCAAAATCGTATTTGGTTTGCTCAAGTGCCATAGAGAATGAGACCTCTGTACATATAGTAGCACCTTCCTCCTCTTCTTGTCCTCCAGACTCTTCCCTGTTTCTTTGCTTAGTCTGCTCATTTTATATTTGTCTACTGGAGTGAAGACGTTGCTTTTCTTTTGTCTGCAAACGCTACTGCAACGTCCCCTACATTTATCAGGAAAATCAAGTGCATTCTGTTCATTGGAAGACATTTCTGTTCGATGGGCTGATGATCGGTATTATTTTTTATTTATTCTACTGTTGGATTTGTATGTATTTTATTACCTATGTATGTATTCAATGCATTTATTTTTGTATTCAATCTTATTTTGGTACTTTATGTCTTGGGAAATGGGTATTTAGGTCCATGGGGATATAGGCCCATATCAGGCCCATCTGATTTGCACAGCGCTTTCTGTAATAGTGATAAACCTGCCCCAGCGTAATCCCAACAGGGTGTGTCCAATTTTGCATGGGAACATTGGGGCATATTACCAAGCTGCAGCGATAATTATCGCTGGCCCAGCTTACCGCGAATTTTCCTATCGCCGTGTATCGCTGAAATATATCGCCATGCTAGCGCTGTATTAACAACCCTTAGCACAATGGCCGATTAATATTCCAGCGATATCTGGGGAAATGGGCCAACATCGCTGGAAAACCAGTGATGTTGCAAGCAAAACGGCGATAACCTTGCTTATACGACTCTTTGGTCGTATCAGCATAATCCACTCCCAATGTCATGTATACATAAGTCTGGATTTTAGCAGATGTTAAAATCCAGCGATATTATCCAGTTAGCGCAATTTCCTTTATCGCTATGCCGGCCGGGCCATTGTTGTACATATCGCAAAGCTTCTTTTGCAATATTTTGTCATGAAGTTGTGGCAGGCACGCCTACTTTGCATCTCATTAGCGATGCGAAGTTAGGCGTGCTGGAAACGGGCGTTAAGTCAAGGAAACTCGTGCTAGCGTGTCCTTGATGATATTGCGATGTAATTATCGCCGCTTTTTGCCCGGAAGCGGATGCTAAAGTGGCGATAATTCTAAGCCAGCCCTTGATAATATGCCCCATAGCCACATGTAAAAGAGCAAACTCTTTTACATTGCATTTGCGTCATAGTACCGAAGTGAACTAAAGTATGGAGTGTGGCCATTGGAGAACCGCTGAATGTGGGTCCCAACCCAATAAACTCATCATATAAAACCTTCAGTTGGCTATAAGTGATTGTTCCTTTGTTTGATTTAGTACCTAGTGGTGATAAACACCCTTTATTTGACCACGAAAGAGTGATAAACACCCTTTATTTGCCTACGATTACTTACAAATCATATCATATTGCATACAATACAACCCAAATTAACACTATATTCAATCAGCGTTGTATTTTGTTAAAATATTTTACCATCTCCACTTGTAACCATGTGTATTCCCAGGTTTAAAATAACTCATATTCTACTCAAAGAATAAATGCTACTTAAAAAAAGAGAATTGTAGAGCCCATATTTTTGATTAGTATTGTAAAATTCATATCAAACATTTCTATGCTTCCTCATCAGTCTATTTTGAGTGAATAATGAATAGTATCCACATGAGGGCTGGGAACCCAAAAAGTCCTCCTCTTTTTTGGAGGAGAACTATTTTAGTTCACATTATATATTTTTTTCCTTATATATGCCATCAAGTCTCATTTTCTGTTTGTGTCAGCTCCTCATAACTTCGTATCAATAATATTGAACTGAATATGGTGACATATAGGTTTTTCTGGTCACTTTATATCACTGTAAAAATAAAATCTGATTGTAGTTTTTAGTTTTTGGTTCATGTTAGTGTGATGCAGCACCTTGTAAGAGCCGATTATGAGCACACACGTTACCTCACCTAAACTCTTCATACATCTTCTAGCAAATGGTTTTCTGCAACACTTCTGGACAAAGCACCTGTCAATGTGAAGGTAAAGGTGTTGAAGCACGGCATGGCTAATCCAGCTTCCTGTTGATGGTAATCCTGAGGTTTCTTGCTTGTGAGCTGGGGTTGGTTCAGAGGTCTGTAGGCCACCATGTGGAGTCCCACAACTAAGCATATTTTCCGAAATCATCACTTTGGTATTGTCTGTGTTGAGTTTGAGGCAGTTAGACTTCATCCAGGTGGCAACTTCAGTCATGCAGGAATTTAAGTTGTTTCTGGTGTTCGGTGCTCTATCTGAGAAGGACATTATAAGTTTTGTGCCATCAACGTGGGTCAGTTTCTCAATGTTCTGTGAGCCAATGACGTCTGCCAGTGGTGTCATGTAGAGGATCAGGGTCTGGCTGAGTGAGAAGCCCTGCAAGACTCCACTCTTTACAAGCATCTGAGGAGTATAGTGGCTTATTAACTGTGTTCTTCCAGTACGAAAGGTGCAGATCCATTTGAGGGTGGGTCCTTGGATGCTAGTCTCGTGAAGCTGTCTGATCAGGATGGGAGACTGTGTTGAAGGCTGCGGAGAGGTTGAGAAGCATGAGAGCTGCAGTTTCTCATCTATCGAGGATCAGCTTGATCTCATCTGTTGCTGGAATGAGGGCTATCTCTGTACTGTGGTGTAGCCTACAATCTGATTACATAGAGTGGATATGCTATTTTTTCCTGATGATTCATTTGATCATATTAGTTTAATTTTTTAATGTGGTTACACAGATCAAGTTCTGTACTTCTGCCTGCTTTTTGGGGGCCAACGGTGATTTTTGCAGTGTGTTATCTTCTCTTTTGTTGAATCTCTTAAAAAGCTGGAGTGGGTAACTCAATGCCTGAATTTTGCAACAAGGGAATTAGCATTCTCAAAATAATCTTTTTTTGGAACAATTTTGTCTATTTCTTAAAAATTGGCTGTAGGGAATGTTGCCTTTTAGATCACATTGCTGAAAGCCTGAGTAATGCTAAAAGGTATTCTTATCCAATCTTTTTTCTAAAGAGATGTGAAGATGTCCAAATCCAGTAAGTTAATATTGTTCTTGGTGTGCTTATGCGACAATTATATATCAGGCGAGCACTCATTCAACCGGTTTGTCTGCCGCTTTGTAAAAACAGTTTTTGTGTGTGTGTGTGTGTTTATAATGGTCGATTAACATCTATTTTCCTCTCCTTTCAAAAGCATACTGCTGGTACTTTCAGTGTCAGGGCATTTGGGAGTTTAAGGATATTTTTGTTGGTGTTATTGTATTATGTCAACATGTGGTAGCTTGGTTCAGGGCAGTCAGGCTAAACTAAAGAGGCATGGCCTAATTTATTAGGTTTTGCCATAGGCCTTCCTGCTGCGCTTCCCTCCGGCAAAAGACAAGGGCAGTAATCCGCCGTATCTATATGATACGGTGCATTCCTGTCCTTTTCCCCTGCGCCGGCGCACAATGGGCTGCCGTGTGCCAAAGCAGGCACCTTTGCACCATGGTGCAGGGTTCCTGCATTGAGGGGATGATTATTTTTGTACAGGAAGGGAAAACTTTCTGTACAAAAATAATCACAAGAGGATTTTTCCTCTTTCTATGTGTGCTGGAGAATGAAGCACACATAGAAAAAGGAAAAATGAGGAGACATAAATATATTTCTCCTCGCTGTGCCTCCTTACGCCTCCCCTGGGGAGGCGTAAGGTTTTGGCGCTGCCTCAGATGTACGATTTCTCGTAAATCTGGGGCAGTGTCAAAATGCCATGGATGTTGCTGGGAAACGCCTCCAGCAACACCCATTGCACGCCCTTTAACGCAGAACACTGCGTTAAAAGGACTGATATTGATCAGGCAGAATTAAGCCAAAAAAGTGGCTTAGTGCTGCCTGATAAATATCATGCAGGCTTCTGCGCCACGGAACATCACAAAAAGTGATGTTCCGGAGCTGCAAGGAGTCTCATAAATGAGGCCGGCAATGTGTAAAGTATTTGTGGACATGCACACAGTAACACAGTGAAAACACCTCAAAAGTACTTCACACCAGTTTAGAAAAATAGCCAATATTTATCACAAGACCAACATGACAAAAATCCAACATACACAAGTCAAGATATGAGTTTTTGAAGATTAACTCAAAATTCAGTGCCTAGAAATCTATAGCTCCAGCTGGGGCTAGCTTGTCGTGCCTGACTGGGACAAATCAAAAAGTTCAGTCCCTCTACCATGGAGCGTGATCCAGATACAGGAGTCATGCAGATCCTCTTACAGTGCCTTGGATGTGTCAGTAACCAAAGATGATGTGTTATGCAGAGGAAGTGAGGTGTCGCAGATGCAGGTGAAGCGTCGATTTCTTTAGGCAGTGCAGGGTCGTTGAAGCTTTTGCCGCCCTGGGATGATGTGTTGAGCAGAGGAGATGATGCTTCGGTTGCTTGTGCGAGACCTTGGTTCCTGAAGGTGCCGGGGTGTCGATTACACGTCGATGTCAAGTGGAGAGAGTCAATTCCTCAGAGTCGAACCGCTGAACCAAAAGCGATGCATAAATCTATATTCATGCAGGGCCGGGGATATGTCAGAGTCGAGACAGTGTGGCATGTTGTCGAGGCTCATGCTGTGGCGGTTCTTCGGAGGTGCTGCAGCAAAGTCGGGGCTGACTAGAAGTCAAGGTTGTTGCATCACACACTCGGAGAGTGGTGCTCGAGGCTTTGGTGCAGACAGTGGTGATGTGGGGATTTCTCAGGGATGTGCCGGTTCTGAACTAGCCAGTCAATCACGGCATTGCTGTTGGCATGTGGCTCCGTGGATATGCCGCGGTGAATCCACGTTGATCTGCTTCTCTAGATATACATAAATCTTTTTACTTTAATTACTCCAAAAGTACTGAACAGATTTACACCCTTTCTTGACCAAGAGCTAGCTTTCTGCCAAATTTGGTGTAATTCCATTCAGCGGCTCAGGCTGTAGTTGCATCTAAAATCCTTAGGGGAAAGTGCATGGGGAAAACATGTTCTGGGACTCTTTCTGGACAGCAACTAAAGTGACTGGAAAACTAGAAATTTTGTTCAGATACGTCATACAGTGCCAAAGAAAAATAAAAAATTCTCTTTCTATGGAAGCTAGGTCCTAACCATAGCTACCTAATGGCGAGTATATTTGTATATATTTGTATATGTATACATATGTAGATATATATATATATAGCAGACGGACTGCAAGGGGAGTGTTAGGGAAAGTTAGCCACACCTGTGGGTTGGCTTAGCCAGATCTGAATCTCCAGGAGAGAATTTCTCCATTTTGGATTTTTGTAAAGAGTGCTTTCGGTGACAAATTTTTGCCACACTTCAGGGTAAGTGGTCCTCACAGAGGGTGCCACCCTGTACCCTATTGGTCAGGGACACCCCCCTTCTTGCCAGCCCAGAAATCTGGATAAATATAGGAGAGCTTCCCAGCAACTCGGATCTCTGCCTGGTAAAATCAATAAGAAGAAGGACTGCTCTGCTGAACTCCTGATCTGCACCAAGCAGGTTCACTCTTAAGGACTGCACCTGCTGCACACTTTGGGTTTCGCCACAAAGGACTTTGCCCTGCTTTAAACATTTCAGTAGTGGATTCCCTGAAAGTAACAGGTGCAAAAGAGATTCAAGAATTCACTTGCATCAACCCACCAAGAAAAGCCCAGCTGACCAGATTCCAGTTGACCTTTAGGGATGAACCCACTATACGCAAAATGCTGTTGATGTTGAAACCTTCCAATCACTACAAAGACCCTTCGCCATCTAACCTGTTCCCGGAAGTGAGATCCTCCTTACTAACACTCTGGACGATGATAGTCAATGCTTCTGTTATGCAAGGTGCTATTCCGGATTGCCTTAAATCAGGTCAAGTTACCCCGATCACAAAGAAACCAAATGCTGATCCCACTGACCTTCTTAACTTTCACCCAATCACCAACATCCCCACCTTAGCAAAACTCCTGGTGAAATGTGTGCTCACCCAACTCAGTCATCACATCGATCACTTTCATCTCCTGGACCAATGGCAATCTGGTTTTCGCCCAGGTCACAGTAAGGAGTCGGTGCTAACACACATCGTGGATGATGCGCTTAGAATTCTGGATCACAATGAATCGTGTCTATTGATCCTTCTTGACCTCTCGTCGGCATTTGATACTGTCAAATTCGATCACCTAATTGACCTCCTTGAACATAGGATGGGGCTGTCTGGGCCGGTTTTAAACTGGTTTTCTTTGTTCCTTCACAACAGATCCCAACGCTTCAAGGTGAACCACTCCTTTTCACATCTGGCACCGGTCACCTTGGGGGTTCCCCAAGGTTCAGCCCTGTCCCCCACGATCTTTAACCTGTTCATGGAGCCTCTGACAGAAATTCTAAAATCATCCAGCATTCATTATCATACGTGGATGATACCCAACTATACCTGAAGATCGCCTCCCCCGAAGGCATTCAGTCCCTCAACTCAGTCCTGCTGTAAACACAAAGCTGGTTGACAAGTAAACACCTGAAGCTAAATGCTCTTAAAACGGAATTCCTACTGATCTCACCCCACAACCAATCCCCTGTCATGGAGCAATGTCTGAATCAGCTGACTGCTCTTAACTGTAGATCGCACCTCGTGGACTCGGCATTTTCTCTGGGTGTCATTCTGGACAAAAGCCTGAACATGCAGAAGCACATCAGTTCCTTTACCAAAGGAGAAAACTTTCAACTCAGCCTACTCAGGGAACTCAAACCCTTTCTCCCTGCTCATGACCTAAAGGTTGCAGTATAAGCATTAGTGATCCCAAAGCTGGACTATAGTAGCACAACACTTTGTGGGTGGCCTGCCTAGATTGAAGACGGCTTCTCTTAGGGCTTCCCACAATTCCGCTGCAATGCTCTTAGCTGGCACAAAAAAATACCTCCACACCTCTCTGGACTTGCGGGACCTGAATTGGCTTCCATATGAAGGTCGGATACATTTAAAAATTGCATGCCTGGCTCACAAGGCAATCCACTTCAAGGCCCCGCTGTACCTCGCTCAGATACAGGAGCTCTCCTGCGGGTCTAGAGCCTCCAGAAATGGCAGCACCCTTTTGCTAAAACCACAAAACAAAGAAAATAAAAGACCTATAACTGAGCCTTCCCAGGGATGGCTCAGAGGATCTGGAACTCTCTTCTACCCGAAGTCAGGGTGAACCCCTCCACTGTCTTCTAAGAAAAAGAAGTCAAAGTACTCTTGATGAAGCAATTTCTTCCTTAGCCTGGCTCCTTCATCTGGTTCTGGGTCCATACCCGTTGACTCTGGCCCTGCCACCTGGTTCACGAGTATGTTCGACAATTCTAGACTGTGATCTTGTCGCGCTGTTGATTCTGTTGTGTTTTCTCTCAGGATAATGTTTGACAATTTTAGACTTTGATTTTGTTGCCTTGCTTATTCTGTTTTGTTTGCTTATAACCATCGTGATGCATAATCTGTAAAGCGCTCTGATACCCTCGATGGTCATGTTCGCGCTATATAAAACTTTCAAAATAAATAAATAAAAAGGATTTGTCCAGGTGCATTGTGGGAATTGAAGCCCCAGTTCTCCAAGGAGCAACACAGAACTTCTTGCACCTTGGCTAGTGTTGTGGACACTTCAAGACCCCAAAAGGTGCATCTGGAAGAAGATCAAGAAGTTTGAGATCATTTGGAGAATTGTTGGAAATAATGCTTCAAAAGGTGACTGACCCATCGTCGAGAGTCAAGTTGGCAACATCGAATCACAACTTGGCCTGTAATTCAGGTTTGTCCCGCCGAAACTCTGGAACTCTGCCCGTCCCTGACGATAGCCAGCACCTCCAGGAGTTCAGAGGCCTTGTTCTGAAGCAAGCTGCCATCGTTGAACTGCAAGCAGGCATGCGGAGAAGACTCACTCGATGTCAAGACAAAAAGAGCCCAAAAAGTGACTAAGTGCAAACGTAAAATTTTGACCGGCCCCAAGCACCCTATTGTATACGATCCGCACACCATAGTGGTCGGCGTGAAACTTTGACTTGGTCCCAGTCAAGTGTGTCCAGATGTCCCCTGTTGGCGCTTTATGCTTTTTAACACTACAAAAACACTTTTTTACATTTAGGTGGCGATTCCGATCCGGTAAAAAAAATTACCGTACGACTCGTATCCGTATTTTTTTACGTACGAATCGTACAAGTCCCGTACAACCGGTGAAGTACGATTCGTAGGTGAAAAATACATATGAATCGCTTCGGGAAAAGTCTACGAGGCGTACCCGGACAGTTTTACATACAAATGGTAAAACTGAAGTCCGAGCGCGCAAGTACGATCCGTACCGCCCTTCCGAAAACATAAGCGCATGGCAAAGGCCCCGTACGGAGCGAACGCCGTACCACTTGTATCCGGGTAAACTTGTGCCTGGGATACGAGTCGTACAGCCCCTCCCTCCCCCGCATATGTCAGCACCGTACCCCCCCCATGTCCGCACTCTACCCCAGCCCCGTATGTGTACGCGCCGTACCCCACCACCATTGCCCAGCCCCATACATGTATGCACCGTACCCCACCACCGTACCCCAGCCCCGTACTTGTACGCACCGTACCCCACCATCGTACCCCAGCCCGTACTTGGACGCACCATACCCCAGTGCTGTATCCCAGGCCCGTACTTGGACGCACCGTACCCCAGCACCGTACCCCAGCCCTGTACCCCAATGCCGTACCCCAGCCCCGTACATGTACGCACCATACCCCAGCACCGTACCCCAGCCCAGTACATGTACGCACCGTACCCCAGTGCCGTACCCCAGCCCCGTACTTGGACGCACCATACCCCAGCACCTTACCCCAGGCCCGTACTTTGACGCACCGTACCCCAACACCGTACTCCAGCCCCGTACTTGGATGCATCGTACCCCTGCCCCGTACTTGGATGCACCGTACCCCAGCCCCGTACATGTACACACCGTACCCCAACACCATACCCCAGCACCGTACCCCAGCCCCGTACATGTACGCACCGTACCCCAGTGCCGTACCCCAGCCCTGTACATGTACGCACCGTACCCCAGTGCCGTACCCCAGCCCCGTACTTGGACGCACCATACCCCAGCGCCTTACCCCAGGCCCGTACTTGGACGCACCGTACCCCAGCACCATACCCCAACACCGTACTCCAGCCCCGTACTTGGACGCATCGTACCCCTGCCCCGTACTTGGATGCACCGTACCCCAGCCCCGTACATGTACACACCGTACCCCAACACCATACCCCAGCACCGTACCCCAGCCCCGTACATGTACGCACCGTACCCCAGTACCGTACCCCAGCCCTGTACATGTACGCACCGTACCCCAGTGCCGTACCCCAGCCCCGTACTTGGACGCACCGTACCCCAGCGCCGTACCCCAGGTCCGCACTTGTACGCACTGTACCCCACCACCGTACCCCAGCCCCGTACTTGGACGCACTGTACCCCAGCACCGTAGTTGTACGCACCGTACCCCAAGACCGTACCCCAGCCCCGTACTTGGACATACCGTACCCCACCACCGTACCCCAGCATCGCGTATGTACGAACCGTACAACAACATTTTGAGCACTGTACAACAACATCGCATATTTACGCACCTTACATACGCTAAAACGACTCGTACAGAACCAGGACACTGTAAAACAGCACAAGAAGGGTCAATTCGACTCGCACAGCACCACAAAACACGTCTACAGTAGAAAAAACATCTAAATGACTGACCTGGCACATCCAAACAGGCAAACCCACAACCACCTCTTATAACACACCCACCAAAATTTCAAACCCAGCCACACCCACAAATGGACCAATAAAAAGGGTCCACACACACAAACCATGAGCCTATGCAACAGACCCACTGCTGACAGACACCACACACAAACAACTGCACCCATACACCTTAACGTACACACCTTCACATAACCTCCTTCACACAGACCCCCTCTTCACATTCAGACCCACACCGTCACATTCACACCCACATACCCACAACCATCCACACCCACACCCCACACCATGCCCACAGACAAGAATCCAAAGTTCACAAGGGAGGAGCTGGGCATCCTTGTCAACAGAGTCATCAGAGTCGAGCCACAGCTCTTTGGAACATTGGTCAGACAGACCAGCATAGCAGAAAAATCACACATGTGGCAGAGGTTCGTCGATAGGGTGAATGTTGTTGCGCCCATCAGAAGGACCAGGAATGAATGCCAAGCCAGGTGGGACAATCTGCGGAGGGCAGTCAAGCGCAAAATGAACGAGGACTACGCCCAGAGCAACATCACTGGAGGTGGGCTGCCCCGCAGACCGGTACATTACCATCCCTGGGAGGAGAAGGTGATGGCCCTGCTTCCGCCGGTGGGAGTACACGGAGTCCAAGGAGTGGCAGAGCCTGGTGAGTACACAAACAAAGCAAGGCCATGCCATGTCCCAGGCTACACGAACCACAAACACAAGACTGGATGTCCGTGATGCTGGGAGGGTGGGGCTCAAAAACACATTGTTCAACTCAGAAGCAGACGTCATTGCCCTCAGCCCATATGGCCCAGGTACATACCCATGCACCATGCTCAATGCACAGGGACTGGCTAAGTACTGACAAGGTAGCTGACACTTGGCCCTGCTGTAGGCAGCACAAGGCCCTCCTGTGACCACTGGAAACTCAAACACCCACACCACAAGCTCAGATATCCAGGACAGGAACTCACACTCACTGTCATGCCAGCATGCTCCATGAGGGGACAGACACATCACCTGGGAGACCCAATGCCAAATCACACTACACCCAACAGCAGGCCCTGTCACACACACCCCTTACCAAAGCACACACCCCCGGGGCAGGCAATGGATTTACCCACTCTCACAATGAACATGTGACACAACAAGATCAATCCATAGCCAAAGAAGCATCACAGCCAAAAATCTACATACCAAACACTCATGAGAACATATCAATCTGTCTCCCGCAACATACCCATCCACAAGTGAACATTGAGAGGAATGCTAGGCACATCCAACTACTTGGAGGAACTGTGCCAACTTGAATATGTATGAAACATGGATGTCACATGAAACAGCATTAACATTGTCTCTCTCTCACACACAGGGCAACGTCATGGATCTCCCCCCAACAATGGGGGGGAAGAATCACAGTCCCAGGCTCGGCCGGAAGCTGATCCCACCGGCAGCGATGACTCTCAACACTCCGTGGATGACCCCAACCCACCTGGACCCCCTGGTGCCCAAGCCCCTGCAGCACCTGCTTCAGGTACATCTGTGCCAACCACCATCCCCATTCCTGCCACATCCCAGGAGACACCCAGGAGCCCTGCACGCACTGAACAACTGAGCCAGTCTGACCTGGAGGGACAAGGTTCTCCGGGCACCCCCGCAAATGCCATCCCTCAGGGGTCCCGTAGACCCGATGTGCCCACAACGGCAGGCCAGGCTTGTGTGGGCAGGGGTGGTGGGAGTGGAGGCAGGCGGAGGCGAGAACCTGACCAGCCAGCTGAAGGGACCGGTATGTCACACATATGCCACATCCTGGACACATACCGGCGTGACACCAGGGCCATCAGCCAGGTAGTGGAGACCCTCACAGAGATTAAGAACCAGCAGGCCGAGCAACACACCAGTCAACAACAACACCAAGGACGGATGAAGGCAAGACTGGCTGAGCTCCTGGAGGTGCAAACGGACATAAGCCGTTCACTCCGTCGGATCGCCGACAACATGGGCAACCCTCCCTGTGCCACCAGGCGAAGACCACCACCAGCCACAGGGAGGGAGGAGGAGGAGGATTCATCCGACGGAGCGTTCCAAGCATCGTCAAGGCCTGCATCTGAGGGTCCCCCGAGGAAGGTGGGTCGTCCACAGAAAAGACCGTGAGAGGCAGCGGACCATCCACATCTCCCAGGTCACCTGGCCTGGCACCTGGCCCTCATGCGCAACAGCAGCACCTCATTCAATTACATTCTCTGCCACATGGACCTGCTGGTCACAGTCTGACCAATGATGCCAAACACTGTGGGCTGGACTCTGATGACTTCAAATGACAAGGATCCCATCTCCCCCTGTGAACTTTGGATTCTATGCACACTGTATAGCAACTATTTTTCAACACTAAACACGCCCCCCACCTAGAATAAAAGTAAATTTCTTTAATTAGATGTTGCAGTCATTTTGCATGAGTACACAACCTACGTGTGGGGAAATATCAAACTATGCCTGAGTGTTGAACTAACTCCAGCCATCCATACCCTGGGATCTGAGTCTGGTACAGGACACACATGGGTCACAATGTATCATCCAATACAGACATGGCGCACAATACTCACCCGTGATGGCCTCAAGCTGCTGAGGGGGGGTTTGCAATACTGTGCAGACAGACCAATTTTGAAGAGTATCATTAAGGCGTAGAGGTCATGGGTCATGTGGATGTTCCTGGGGACGGAGTACCAGGTATGTTTGGCCAGGTGTGAGAACTATGTCCTGCATGCTGGAGTACGGTGGATGTGAAGAATGGTGGCCAGGGCAAGGTTGGATGCACCGAGTTGGCCCAACGGGGTCTCGGATGACAGACGTCCAAGGTTTGTTTGGAGTCTGGGGTTGTGGACTGCCTCCTGAATGTGGTTGAGGAGTCTGAAGGTCATACTGCAGCAGACAGTAATCCATTGCAGCTATCTCAGGTGGACGGTGATGTGGATGGGGTGCGGGATGTTGAAGCTGAGGTGTGCAGATGCACCCTGGATGTGGACAAGTTTCCCGTGAGTTTGGATGTACTTGCTCCGTAGAGGGCGGGGCAGTAGTTGACACGGCTGGTGTCGTGGACCTGGGGGATGGTCTGTCTTTCCTTGGAGTGGATCTATCTGTGGATCATGTACATCATGCGGAGGGTGTTGCAGCATGAGATACAGATGCTGGTGATTTGCATGGCAAATGTGAGTGACAAATCCATGATGCACACCCTCTTGTGTGCGTGGCCACTGGGTGCTTGTGTAGGGCCCCTGCGGGTGGGACACAAGGAGTTGAGCCAGCTGTAAGGGGAAAATCCTCAGATGATTATCTCAGTCCTGTACAAGTCCAGCCTCAGGTGGCTGATGTTCAGCCATTCATCCACGGACCTCATGCCTTCTTGAATGTTGGAACTGGCAATGGCTGCATCTTTGGTGAGGGTGAGGAGCACCTGGCTGTCAATGGCATACGACATGATGATGAGGTTGTGTGCGCATGTGATGGTGGAGAGGGGGGTCCTGGACACATTGAAGATTGACACGCTGAGAGATGATCCCTGGGCCATGTGCCAGATGACGCCACTATACTACATGCTGCAGGCTTGAGTCCCACTCCCATGGCCTTGCTGGTGGACGGAGCCGGTGTTGAGTAGGAGGGACATGACCTGGTTGGTGTGACAGGGCCTGGAAGGCAGGGCAGCGCTGTGTAGGCAGTTGGAGTTGCACACTCAGCATGCAAAGGTGTCGTGTGTGCGCTTAGGGTATGCCTGAGAGCAGGCGGTTGATTTTCGGATGGACATTGCTTGGAGGGTGGCTACAACATCAGACTGTAGTGTGATGTGGGTCATGCAAGGACATGAGGGTCGTGCAATGTGCACGTTGCATGTGCTGACGGTCCTGCCTTTGGCACCGCGTGGCCGCAACAGTGGCACAGACAAGATGATGACAGCCAAATGAATGGGTGGAGGGAGGCAGGGAGGAGCATCTTTGAGGCGTGTGTGTTGCCGAATCCCGATACTTTGTGGGCCCTTGCTGCAGGGGCCGCAGCAGCAGGCGGCATGTCCTGGAAACTATGCCAAAAGTAGCACACAAAGACAAGGATATCAGAAAGGACAACTGCAACATGCGTATGTAAAGGAAGGAGTGTCCGGTTACCCATGGCACACCCAGAGAAAATGGATGCACAATCACCAAAGATGACTGACACAGGATCAGGAAACAGAAGGCCGAGCTGCGCACAGGAGACACACCCTCAGCAGGCGTTGACGGCCCGTTGTGGGGACCAACATGCCCAAATACATACACAACCATGGACTTCATGCACAATAGAGATTCTAACCCATGAAGAACTGCATGCATGTTGCCAAACTACACATAGACTCATATGCACAATCTTTGACAACTATGCCAGAGATGCCGCATGCAAAATGGCAAGAGACCTGCATTGACAGAGATGAGGCACCTTGGAGGGTGAGGAACACCTTTATTACTCAGGCTCACACTAAGGGAAATGCATCAATATGAACAGACTCACAGGTCATTTGGCTGAACATGTGGGACCTACACTGGACACCCCCTTCACAACACAGATGTTGTAAATCCAAATGGCCTGGCACACAAGTTAAGGGGATGAGCCAAACACCCCCTGCTGCACACGGAAAGGCTGCAATTCCCCATTGAGCCTCTTATGGGGATGTCCCACACTATGTCCACCCGTAGCATCCCGTATGTTTCTGAGGGAAGTTTTACACACATTGATGCCTTCATCAGAATCCACAAACCATTACAGATGACTGTCACAAAGGTTGACTATCAATTCATGGGAGTCATGCTACATGTCATGTGCCCCATGGTGAGTCGACATGTATGCATGGTAACACAACATGCACAGGAGCAGTCCCCACACATTCCAAACATGTGACACCCCCAAAATGCCTTGCTGCAATCCTCACCCAAAATGACTTTCCCCATGTCCGTGCATGGAACGCTGATTTAGCACACGTTGCAATACTCATGAGGAATAGCAGGAGGCCAACGATGACACGACCGCACAACATGCGCAAGCACCTGTGGATGACAGACACACAAGAAGTCAGCTAAAAGATTGTTATCCGCATACATGGTCATTTACTCTACAGGAATAATGTTGTCACCATGCGAATTGAAAATTTAGTGTCTCAGCTAAAATGTGTGGAATTACATCATCACTCGAGTGACACATCAGAACACACATCTAAGTCACTTAGCATACAGTCAGCTGGACACACACATTGCAACACATGCCACACAAGGCTCCAAGCGTGCACACTCAGACACAGTGACTCACCATTATGAGAAGAAGTTGCGTATGAGCTGACTCTGGATATCCTCCTCCTCCTCTTCCTCCTTCTCACTTGCCTTGTGACCAAGCCCTTCATCCTCCACGGGTGGATGTTCCTGCTCATGCTGCTCCAGGATGAGTGGCACTGCCTTCTCCACTGCCATGCTTTGCAGCATGCAGCACACGAGGAAGATTTTGCAGACCTTTGCCGGTACATATGGGAGGGACCCGCCTGTCTTGTGAAGGCACCAGAATCAGCTCTTCAGGAGGCCAAACGTCCTCTCAATCACTCGCCTGGTCTGCCCGTGTGCATTGTTGTAACGTTGATCTGCAGCTGATCTTGGGTTGCGGAGAGGCATCATCAGCCATGGCATGAGTCCCCTACATGGAAACATCATGTAAAGAAGTGGGTCAGGAGATGCCGTAAGATACAAAGATACCGCAAAACACAGGACAGAGTATACCCACCAACAAGACATGCTCGTTTGTTGTGCAGCTGCAGCATCATTTGTGGCACCCTGCTACGCCTCATGATGTAGGCATCGGGTGCTGACCCTGGAACACGTGCACAGACATGGGAAATCAGCATGTTAGCAAGACACACCACAAGGGCATTTGTAGAGTGGTATTGTTTACAGTTGCGATAGGCGACCTCCTGTGCCTGTGGTGGTACCAAAGCCACATGTGTCCCATCAATGGACCTAATGACATGGGGCATCCCTCCCAGGGCATAGAAATCACCCTTGACACCTGTCAACTCCTCAGGAGTCGGAAAATGGATGAATTCATCCAGGTGCTCCAACATGGCTGCAGGACACGGCTGCACATCATCTGTGACATGCCACGAACATCAGCTATGGTGAATTGAAATGTACCTGCGGCAAAAAAATGTAGGGCTGCCATCACCTTCATCTTGGGGGTCAGCGCAGTAGGATACCTGTGTCGTGGTTGGAGGTGTGGTGCCAGCTTGGCGGTCAAGTCCTCAATCAACTGTTGGGTGAATCTGTAACGTCGTATGCAGTCACGTTCCCTCATGCACCCAAGTCTGGCATTGGTCTGGGGACAGGCGGTGCCCTGCAGAAAATTGGAATGAATAACGAAGAGTGAGAACATAACAACATCAATGTCAATGAACGGAGCACATGCTCAACTGCTAATACACATCTGCTAAATACAGAGTCTGGTCTGTGCAATACATCCAGGACACATATGACAGCCAGGTGATACTCCAACGAAAAGCCAGCTACACCCCTTGATTGTCAAGTCTACATGACATGCCCTGAAACGAGCAGTGGGCCAGTGTCAGTGAACCGCCAGAGACATCACAAGAGTGACATACATCCACATATCTGCATTTGAAGGATGTCATCTCATACAGACAGCTGACGGCAAGCTAGACACACAGATCACATGGAATGACAAATGTACAGATCACACACATTGCGATGAAGGGGTACACGGGAAAACAGAAAACACAGACATTGAGACGACGCAGATATGTCCTCATGTCAAAATATCATGTTCGATGCATACAGACACACGTTACGTAGAAATCCACATGTGGCATGGTGTGTGTAGATGTGTAATTGACAATGGATTTGAAGTTAGCGCACACAGGAAGTGAACATACGAATCATGCTTTATACAAATGAAGAAATTGTGGCGTGCTACTCAGAAACGAGGAAGCCCACCTCGCTACTGTAAACTACAATGTTGCTGGTGAACAATCACCAGTGTACTGAGTGCACTGCGGAGGAAAGTAACAATTGCAATAATTTTGAACAATCCCATCTACACACAGACACATGTTGGATGCAGCAACAGCAGATGCAGTTGACTGAACACCAACAGCAAGCTCATGGGAACACATGACACACACATGACATAGTCACATCGGTGCACGCTGGTCGTTAAATGTCAGTTGTTAGTGTCCCTGTCCCTGGCATCAGGGGACAGTTGCGGGTGGTGGTGACTGTGCCATACCAGTGATGCTGTGCTTGACACGTTTGTACTACATGCCCACATGTGCAAAGTGTGAAGGGGAAGTGTGCCACATAGTGCTCCATCACACATGACATGTGTACACAGGTCATCACAAATCAATTGTGCAAATACATGAGGAGACATGTGCAATATCACTGCCTGACACACCTAGGCCCTGCACATGTAGGACAGCAATGACAATGACTTGATGTACATACTTGTGCGAGTCTGAGACCTCCATTCCTTTCATGTGCGCATCCTATCAACAGTGTAAGCATGTGAAACGCACCGTACACACGCTCTGAAGGTGTGTCTACGGTCCGTATCACTAGAGTTGTGTGGCCGTAGGAGTACGCATGGTACAGACCGTACAAGTACGGTCCGTATCACTATAGTAGTGGTGCCGTAGGAGCATGCGAGGTACGGACCGTACACACGTACGTGTACTACCAGTGCCTACATGTACGTGTACTACTAGTGCCTACACGTACGTGTACTACCAGTGCCTACACGTACGGGTACGCACTGGTAGTACCCGTACGTGTAGGCACTGGTAGTACACGTACCCGTACGCAGAGCATGATGTAGTTCATGTGTGCACTCCTCACTTGCATTGTGCTTACTGTGACATTCACTGCATAGTGCATGACACATTCAGCCTGGCTAATCCTTTGTGGCATTTTTTGTCTATAGTCCTGAGGTGATTCAGTGGTCTCCCCGGTGTGACAGGTGACTGTACCCACAGATGTGTGTGAGTTGAGTGGAGCTGTGGTGAGAGTGTCCAAGTGATGTGTACGCCCCCTGGACATTGATGTGTGTGAATGTTCCTTGTCATGTGGGTGAGTGTCTATGTGAAGTGTTGCACCACAGCTGCATGGAGGAGGCAACAGCTCTACCCATCTGATGTGAGAAGTAAGCTGTACTGTGTGTCTGACTTGCTGAGCTAGCCCCACACCTGTTACACCCTACAGGCAAGTTGCACATGTGCAGAGTGAGGTTTGTATCTGCTGTTGCCAATGGCAGGTGATTGATCTGTGCCTGTGTGTGTCTGTGTACTCTGCTGAGGTTGCGTCAGTCGCCTGGGGCATGTAACTGCTTGGAGGTGCTGTCCATCAGCCTGGTGTTGCTTGTGATGCACAGTATGTGCCATGATCATGGAGTGTGTCGCACCCCTCATGCCACCTGTGTACTTTCAATGCCATGTAGTGCATTGGGGCTTCCACAGAGGCCAATGTCCATATGACAAAGATACTATTCCTTGGCAGCATCCTATGCCTTGTTCAACATATCAAAGATGTTCAAATGTGTGTCTCTCTGACATGGAGCAGGTGTAGTGATGTTGTCTCACTTTGTCATCCTCACAGGTAACTGCCTACGAGAAGGGGGAGATCTGGAAGCGGGCCGTCAGGGCCGTGACATCGGTGGAGGGTCGCAGTCGGCGCCTAGCCCAAGTCTGAAAACGGTGGCAGGACATCCGGTGCTGGACCCGGAGGATCGCCCGGGTCCAGCTGGGGGACTCACCTCCACGCCCCCACGGCAGGCGCCGACGCGTGACCCACCAGATGAGGCGTGTCCTGGCGGTGGTCTTCCTTGACATGGATAGGCAGTTACAGGAGAGACAGCAGCAAGGAGGGGGTAGGTACATGTGTGTTTGTTGTGTGTCACCAGCTTTTGGAAGTGCTCAGTCGCCTGGATACACTGCCAGGGTTTATATATGCAGTGCATATCCTGTTCCCCCAAGTCAACCGGTGCTGTTCTTCCTCCCTTCCCCTCCTTGACATGTGTTCCCTGGTCTGTGTGTAATCACTATTGCACATGGTCATCTAGGCTGCCAGTTAATCCAAGTGCACATTGATTTCTGCATCATGTGTGGGGGTGGTCTGTGACATGTGTTGGTACCTTGCCTGTGCCCTGTCCTGTTCAGTTATTTGGGGGTCCATATTTGTTGGCACTGATGCTGAGTCTCAACATAGGAGTGTGATGTTTCAAATGAACAGACTTGCAGCATGCATGACCGATGTTGTGGCCTCAGACATGATGTGCATGAGTGGGAGATATGCATAGTGCCAGGACGGTTGCTCATGTTACAGTCAGATCATTCCAGGACCATGGAGCAGTGTGCCCACTACAGTCCCCTGAGACACCCTTGCCTCATAATCATATGTGTCATCCAACACTGTGCCCATTCTCTGTGTGTTCAGCATAGGTTGGCCTTTGTGGCATTGTTCCCTGGCCTCATTTGTATTTATCTAAAGTGTGCTACATGTGTCCACTGGACAGGGTGACCCCATTTGGCTTGTGCATACTCACACTGGGCAGTGCCTGTGTGTCTATTCACAACTATCTGTTTATGGTTGTTTGTCACAAATATGTGTTGGCAGCCTCACAAGGTGATGTGGAGTACATTTGGGAATTCTTGATGCACATTATTGTAAACCCTGATTAAGAGGTGTCACTTCTTGATCTGTCTCAATCACATTGTCTCAGGTATGGGGGGTTTGTGCGGGCGAGGCCTACATATCCAAACCTTATGTCTCCTTGCCAGGTCTGACCTGTGTGTGATAATTGTCTGGACAGACACTCAACATGCAGTGACCCAGTGATGTTGTGCAGAGTTTAATGTTTGTGCTTTGCAGCAAGTGTCAATAGTTTAAATACATGATTCCTGCTCATCCATTTTTGGCACCAGTGTGTGGTCCAGATGCTACGTAGTTTTGTCTTTGTGTGCTGACATCTGTGTGGACATTCTGGCTTGCCATGAGGGTGTCTCCCCAGTGCAGGTGTGCCTTATTCCAACACAATTGCAGGCCCATTAGCTTATGCATTGTCCTGTGTTTGGACATGTGTGCCACTCCACATGACAGTCAGTGGGTCAGATGTGTTGCCAACTGTGTCATCATGGTACGGATGGCCATGTGACAGGTGGCATGATTCAAGTTGTTAGTCAAAAAGTCTTGTACCTTGGCACTCACTACACTTGTCAACATGTCTTCATGTTTTCAATGCTTGACTTTGATGTTTTGTTGTGAAGGACAATAATGTGCCTGCATGACAGATGTCTCCCAAGGAAGTGCACAAGAAACCACCTTTACACTTTCAGGAAACACGCTGGCACATTTTAAAGAAATTTCAAACACAATATAAACCCTGAGGATTTATTTCATTAGCATTCCTTAGTCGTATAGTCACCTTAGTGAGCTTAATTTCATAAAGAACCTAGAGGTAAACGATAGTTATCACAGTTCATTATTTATTCAATTTTTTGGATTACTTCTTTTAAATTTCAATGTGACAATAAATTCATATATACAGAAATGAGAAAATCAATTTACATTTGTACACTGGCAACACAAACTACTGTCAATTAGGTACATATAGAAAACAGTAGTAATTGACACTTTTTATGATGATGAACCATCCACAGTTTGGTCATATATCAAGGAAACTCTTGTTTCAATATTGTTAGTATCACAACACATCAGATGGGTATTTGTTTCCACCAAATAAGTGTCACAGCGTCGACGTTTATATTGTGTTTGAAATTACATTGTACCCAAACCCCTGGGGTCTATTGGGTTGCCCTATTGTGTTATATAACATTTTAAAGAAAGGCACAGTTCGAATAAGACTGTTTTTCAGATTATACATATCCATGTTCCCACAGTGTGGTGGCATTTGGGTAAGTCCTTGGTTGTTGGTGATACCAACTTACGAGTGTCAAGAGATCCAGACCGCCGTGGTCCCATCTATATGTACATTCTGAAACCCCATTTCTTTCTAACAGTGGCTTCTTTGAATAAGGCTGGCAGCTCACACAATGACTGTGTAAATGTAGTTTTGTGTGCACCTTCTTGTGTGACTTCTTTTATACAGGCACATGTGTGTTCTGTTCACAAAGTGGCACATTCACACATTCTAAACATGTAGATTGTGTAAAGTAGTGTGATTCCCAAGGGATCAAAATGTATTTCGTTTGGGTTTCCAAAGTACTTACAGGTCTCTGAGTTTGGGGACACCTTTAGCATTGAGGTCTGTTATTTAGCCTTGGGTGCACCAATACTGTTTCTTTCACAGTAAACAAGAGGTGACATGCCTTCATAGTATTGCTGTGCTCAACTGCTCCCAGACACTAGCTTCTCAGTATATTTCTAATTCAAGTTTTTGGCTGTTGTGTCCTATTTTTCCTTGTTTCTAAGTGGTATGGTGAGTCAACCAACTGGGGAGTACAGGGCTTACATATGTGCGGAGTAATCTAGATGTTATATTAAAGTATCTCAAAAGAGAGTAAGGGTCCAAGGGATGAAGTTTAAAGACTCTAATAGTTTTGAAATCCCCAAATCAATAATATAATACACAAAGAAAACTATGAGTCTAGTAACGTTAGAGACCTACAATGGTGTAATGGTAATGCTAAGTAAGGTGAAAATGTGAGTTCATGTGTGTATGAGTATGATTCCCATCATCCACATGACATGGTTGACTTTATCATTTGGGAAAACGGGACATTAATTGAGAACCATCTTCTACTTGAAAAATGTAGATATTGGTCTCATAAATGACCCAGACCTCTTGGTGGTATCGTGTTTAGATGGTGATGAAGAACAGGTGTTTTAGTAGTAGTTGTTGAGGATGATGGCTGCAGTGCAAAAGAAAAGTGCTAGTGAGCAAGTGCTGTTTAAAAATCGTCTATCAAGGCACAAGATAAACTTTAATAGAACGCTACCTTGATGGCAATGATTAAAAACAGTGCTACAACAGTTTCAACAAATAACTGTGATGGAGATGGTCTACATGTTTCAGCTGTCGGATATGAGTAATCCTAGCTTTCGTCAGGACCAATTAAGCTACTGCATAAGTATTTAGTGCCAGAGTAACCAGAAATAATTAGTGCCAGAATAACTAAGAAGTACAACCTGAACTCAATTTATGGGCCAAGAAGATCCGTGGGGATTAGTTTTATTTCGTTGACCTACACGGAAAAAGACAAAAATAAACACACAACAACAAAGCATAACCATTAATATTGTGTGAGGTCAAAAACAAAGCATCCAGAGAGAAATATCAAGTATGCTAATACTCTTGATGTATCTTAGACAACTATAAGTTTGTCCTAATTAATACATTTGTTAAATGAAGTTCGCAGCACTTACCCAATTAGTAGTGGGTGTGCGCCTCACCTCACCTGGCAACTGCTCAGGTTGTGGAGGCACCGCTCTGTAAAAATAATAAGAGGGTTCAACATTGTCTACACCCTTTAGGTGGGTTATTGCATAGAGAAGCTGTCATAAGCACCGTGTGAAGTTAAAACCATGCCGAGAAATCACCGTAAGCCTTCCGATTAAGAATCAGTAAGTTCAGAGTGACATTCGTATAGCCTCCTGTTGTGTCAGATGGGTGAACTGTCTATTAGAGTGAGCTACAAATACTGTTAGATGATTGTATTACAATGCGTTAGAGAAGCTCATTATCTCACCCGTTTGTCGTCAGACAGAAAAAACAGAAAAAACTAAAAGTATTTCGTTCACAGGCCATACTACGAACTAGACAAAATAATCAAGTAAACTGATGGTAGTTGTGCTCACCTATCCGTCGGTACCTCTTGCCGATGCTGAGCTCGAAGGGGAGGTAACCGGCGTGTTGAGAGCTCCTGGTATAAATTAATAGTGGTCTAGGTTGCCCGGGAAACCAAGTGCGCGTCGGTTTACGGGCTCAGATCGATTGCGTCACCCCGTAACCTCAAGGACTCTGGGAACTGTAGTATCCTTAGGGAAGAAGAGGACTACAGGACGGGTTGCGCAATCTGTCGTACCTAGATCTGCTTGAAAAAGAGGCAATCTTGATCCTCGTTCATTGGATTTGTAGCGAGAGGGGTTTACGCTGTATATTGTTCTTAGCCCCAGTGTGTAATGTCCTTAATACACTGGCGGTTTAGTCATTATTCATCACGTTGTTGCGTGTGAAAAGGAATTCGTAACTCGTGAATGACATTCAATAGAGGGTACGAAACGACATTCCTAGGGTAAGACGCCAGTTGGTATCTTGCTAGACATATAATGATACAGGCTGTTAATATACATGTATATAAAGAGTGAAAATCATGTAGTTCTTAAATCGAAGACCACGGAATATCATCATTTAGTCCATAGCAGTCACTTTTGAGTTTGAACACCCATTTCTGTTCTTTAATAACACACAACAACAAAGCATAACCATTAATATTGTGTGAGGTCAAAAACAAAGCATCCAGAGAGAAATATCAAGTATGCTAATACTCTTGATGTATCTTAGACAACTATAAGTTTGTCCTAATTTGTCCTAATTTTAAATTTTTCAATCTTTGTCAAAAGAATGGTGTCTTTGTGCTCTTTGTTGGATTTGTTGGTGTCTTCCAAGTTTCTTTTAAATAGAGCACTCGTGATTGTGGCTTTAATCTGACCTTCTAAAGTCTGTATCTCTACCAGGATGAGATCCGCTGCTTTTTTGGCTGTGCTGATAATCAAAATCAGCCAATCCCTGGTGAAACTTGGAAGACACCAACAAATCCAACAAAGAGCACAAAGACACCATTCTTTTGACAAAGATTGAAAAATTTAAAAAAGATCTGGCTCGGTTTTCTTTTGAGAAAGTCTACCCTTACACGAGTGACACCTACACCCCGCCGGAATACAACAAAAAAGGCAGGAAATATGGCTCAAATTACTCCTCGTCGGGGTCAGACATCCTCTCATCAGACTCAGAGGGCTCAAACACATCAGTTCCGCCACACAGACAATATAATCAACGTTCCCGCTGCAGTCGGAGACGCGGCACACAGCATCACTATGATCAACCAAGTCCATGGTGGCCCCCAGCACCCTGGGGCTATCAGTCATCACCATATGCCCAACCCTTACCATCTTTCCCTTGCCAGCCGCCACCCCCCTTTTTTGGCCGACAACCTTTTTTAGGGCAAGGCCGTGGACGCAGCAGAGGCAGGAGAAGAGGAGGCACACAGTCCCAAGTACACTGGCAGTCAGATCAGCCACCACAGAATATTCACAATACGAGGAATCCACAATCAATAGGGCAGAATGTGAACGCGACCAGTTAGTGGTTAACTTGAGCGAGAGACAACTTTCATCTACTGAACTGGAGGTACTAAATAAAGGTTTAGGGTTTGTCCCTACCTCTGGAGGTGATCCCTACCAACTAAGATGCGAAATTGGTAAATTCTTTCGCAAAGTTCGCCTACACTTTTTCTTCAAGAATAGGGAGAGTGAGATAATAATATCCGTCTGACCAAATGCTTGTCTCTAATACTGGGCTTAAACCGCCCGCGACTTTTAACCCACCAGTCCATTTGGTACCAGATCGGATCAAAGTTTTTGAGCAAGCAGTTATTCATGACGTCACCTCCCTTCTTTCCAGAAATGCAACTGGCTACTGTAATCTTCCATCTGTACAGAAACAGGCTATGACAACACTATCAAATGACGACAGCATTACCATCAAGCCCGCAGATAAGGGAGGGGCAATTGTCGTCATGGATACGGCAGCCTACCGACAAGAATGTCTAAGACAACTTAATGATGGAAAATCCTATCAGGTGTTATCTGAAGATCCCACTGTAAGACTATCTATGGAGATACACGATCTTGTCAATGAAGCAAAAGACTCATGCTGGATTACACCACAAGAATCTGAATTTTTAATCACCAAATATCCAGTTATGCCTTATTTCTACATTCTCCCAAAAATCCACAAAGTCAATAGACCACCACCTGGGCGTCCCATCATATCAGGGATAGGGTCTCTTCTAGAACCCTTGTCTACGTTTGTAGACTTTTTTCTGCGTCCTTTGGTAAAAGAAATGCCGACTTTCCTTCAAGACACTAAAGATGTCCTCAGACTTCTACCAGAGATTCCTTTCGACGTTGAAGCCGACCTGCTGGTAAGCTTCGATGTCGAATCACTCTACACATGCATTCCTCAAGAGGAGACATTAGAAGCCATAAGAGGCCTTCTAGACACTAAGGATCTAGTCACGATAACACCTATTAACTTCATTATGGAATGCGCCAGATTGGCAATGAAGGAGAATTTTTTCAGGTTTGAGGATACCATCTACCTCCAAATCTCAGGAACATCGATGGGCAGCATTTTTGCGCCCAGCCTGGTGAATCTCTATGTTCATCTTTTTTAACAGAACACTGTACTTAATGATACCAACCCCTTCCGTGACAGGATTGTCATTTGGAAGAGGTACATTGATGACATCCTGGTAGTATGGCATGGGAACGTCACCACTCTACTAGATTTCCATGCCTGGCTCAATTCTCAAAACAATTTTTTGAGGTTCACAGTGACACATGACAAATCAAAATTGCCCTTCCTTGATATAGTCATCTACCCTACACAAGGAACCCTTGGGAGTGAACTTTATAAGAAACCCCAGTCAAAAAATTCTCTCCTCAGTTTTCAAAGTCACCATCCCAAGTCTCTCAGACAGAATCTACCAGTTGGACAGTTCCTACGTATTCGTAGGAACTGTTCCACAAAAGAGACCTTTGAAATACACGCCAAAGATTTATCCAAACAACTTAAAGCGAGAAATTACCCTACTCATTTGGTCAGACAAGCTAGCAAAAGGGCGTCCAACAATAACAGAGACGCTCTCCTTGCGCCCCCTACACCCAAACCACCACTAACGAGACTGACATTTGTGAATACCTTTAGCACACTATCTAATAGTGTGCAGAAAATGGTACGAAAACATTGGCGCATCTTGAATCTGGGCGATGAGAAGATTCCCCTTCCCCTTTTCTCTTTTAAGAGAGGGACCAGCCTAAGGGACAATCTCATACACACTAGACCCAAAATGAAAGCCAACACAACAGTACCAACATTGTGGGACCTACCACCGGTACAAGGTCATTACCCGTGCGGTTCCTGCTCGGTATGCCCGCAGACAGCACCTACCAAATCGGTAGATATTGGTTGCTCAAAACCTTGGATTCTGCGCAAACATACCAATTGTCATTCAGAAAAAGTCATCTATCTGATTACATGTCCTTGTTCACTGAAATATGTGGGGATGACCACACAAAAAATTAAAGTAAGAATCAGTGAACATAAAAGCACCATTAGGCGCAAGAAACAAGCGACTAGAATGACCAATCATTTTTTGACACTAAATCATAAGCCAGAAGATCTGAAATGGCTTATTTTGGAACAACCATTTATTCCCCCGCATGTCACAAATGTCACCAGGTTCCTTTTTATTAAAGAACAGAAATGGGTGTTCAAACTCAAAAGTGACTGCTATGGACTAAATGATGATATTCCGTGGTCTTCGATTTAAGAACTACATGATTTTCACTCTTTATATACATGTATATTAACAGCCTGTATCATTATATGTCTAGCAAGATACCAACTGGCGTCTTACCCTAGGAATGTCGTTTCGTACCCTCTATTGAATGTCATTCACGAGTTACGAATTCCTTTTCACACGCAACAACATGATGAATAATGACTAAACCGCCAGTGTATTAAGGACATTACACACTGGGGCTAAGAACAATATACAGCGTAAACCCCTCTCGCTACAAATCCAATGAACGAGGATCAAGATTGGCTCTTTTTCAAGCAGATCTAGGTACAACAGATTGCGCAACCCGTCCTGTAGTCCTCTTCTTCCCTAAGGATACTACAGTTCCCAGAGTCCTTGAGGTTATGGGGTGACGCAATCGATCTGAGCCCGTAAACCGATGCGCACTTGGTTTCCCGGGCAACCTAGACCACTATTCATTTATACCAGGAGCTCTCATCACGCCGGTTACCTCCCCTTCGAGCTCAGCATCGGCAAGAGGTACCGACGGATAGGTGAGCACAACTACCATCAGTTTACTTGATTATTTTGTCTAGTTCGTAGTATGGCCTGTGAACGAAATACTTTTCGTTTTTTCTGTTTTTTCTGTCTGACGACAAACGGGTGAGATAATGAGCTTCTCTAACGCATTGTAATACAATCATCTAACAGTATTTGTAGCTCACTCTAATAGACAGTTCACCCATCTGACACAACAGGAGGCTATACGAATGTCACTCTGAACTTACTGATTCTTAATCGGAAGGCTTACGGTGATTTCTCGGCATGGTTTTAACTTCACGCGGTGCTTATGACAGTTTCTCTATGCAATAACCCACCTAAAGGGGTAGACAATGTTGAACCCTCTTATTATTTTTACAGAGCGGTGCCTCCACAACCTGAGCAGTTGCCAGGTGAGGTGAGGCGCACACCCACTACTAATTGGGTAAGTGCTGCGAACTGCATTTAACAAATGTATTAATTAGGACAAACTTATAGTTGTCTAAGATACATCAAGAGTATTAGCATACTTGATATTTCTCTCTGGATGCTTTGTTTTTGACCTCACACAATCATGATATTAATGGTTATGCTTTGTTGTTGTGTGTTTATTTTTGTCTTTTTCCGTGTAGGTCAACGAAATAAAACTAATCCCCACGGATCTTCTTGGCCCATAAATTGGGTTCAGGTTGTACTTCTTAGTTATTCTGGCACTAATTATTTCTGGTTACTCTGGCACTAAATACTTATGCAGTAGCTTAATTGGTCCTGACGAAAGCTAGGATTACTCATATCCGACAGCTGAAACAGGTAGACCATCTCCATCACAGTTATTTGTTGAAACTGTTGTAGCACTGTTTTTAATCATTGCCATCAAGGTAGCGTTCTATTAAAGTTTATCTTGTGCCTTGATAGACGATTTTTAAACAGCACTTGCTCACTAGCACTTTTATTTTGCACTGCAGCCATCATCCTCAACAACTACTACTAAAACACCTGTTCTTCATCACCATCTAAACACGATACCACCAAGAGGTCTGGGTCATTTATGAGACCAATATCTACATTTTTCAAGTAGAAGATGGTTCTCAATTAATGTCCCGTTTTCCCAAATGATGAAGCCAACCACGTCATGTGGATGATGGGAATCATACTCATACACACATGAACTCACATTTTCACCTTACTTAGCATTACCATTACACCATTGTAGGTCTCTAACGTTACTAGACTCATAGTTTTCTTTGTGTATTATAATCTAGATGTTACTCATGATGCATTGCCTGATATGCACTGTGACCTATTTTGTTTTGACTCATGTGTCAGATGTATACAGGTGACTGATTATTTTCTGTATCTTCACCTTGCCCACAGCATCATCGGAGGAAACCGAGGGAGACACCTGCACGGACCTGGAGGAGGGATCCAGCACCGGTGCCACCAGTGCTGGCGAGTCTGCGGGAGCAAGTGGCACGGAGGGCGAGGGGAGTCAGGCGGAGGACCTGTCTTGTGGCGAGACCAACTACGACACTGACGGGTCCGAGGCTGAACTCATCGAGGGGGCGGAGGTTGCTACAACACCTGGCAGCAGCACAACATCTGTTCCCGCCTCCTCCATTCCCATCACCGCACTCCCAGTTGCTCGGTCCCTTCTGTCCGTGCTGGGCACCACCATGTCTCCTTCGTGCCAGGCACCGCACCCCCTGCCCCTGTCACCCCTGCTGCCCTCACTGCAGAGTCTGTGGACATTCAGCGGCAGTTGCAGGTTGGCCAGACATCGATGCTGAATGTCCTCCATGGCCACACCACACTGCTGACACAGATGGTGTCGTTCATGGAGGGCATGTCAGCAACGATGTCTGACCAACGGATGTTGCTGAGGTCCATGGAGTCTCCTGCCGTGCTTCGTCCCCCCCTACCCCAGCCCCATCCACACTTCCCACTCCCATACCTGTCCCATGCACACCCAGACATTCCCAAGCACGCACCCCACCAGACACAGGCAGCACACCACCACGTAAGGGCAAGCACACACCTCCTGGCATGCACACTCAGGGGGATAAAGGCACACCCACTGGGTCTGGGGCACGCAGACATACACGCAGCCACAGTCTGAGTCTGCATGCCTCACTACCCAGTCCCTCCAAAAACATTCCCCTTTGCTCCCCTGCCACACAGTCAGACAACGAGAGCTACATGTCTGTGCTGGGCCTCAACCTCACTGTGTCACCACCCTGCAAGCGGGCAAGGGACTCCACGGGCAGGGGAGTTGAGTCCCCCCCATGTCCACCCCTGTGGTGGAGGCATCCGGCCCTGCACCCACCACACCTACCCTTACACCTCTTGTCCCTGCGGTGCCTGGTCCTTCCCCACATGATGCCCCCCCAGTCGACAAACCTGAGGGTTCCACTGTGCAGGAAAGCTAGGGGAGACGCGTACCCATGTCTCCCCCCAAGGACTTCTATTCTGGACTGGCCATTGGCCTTTGTTTATAGTGTTAAAAAATTATGCTGATTAAAGCATTTTTTTTTTTATTTGAACCCTATTGCATTTCAGGTATTGATGTTGGTGCTGATGCTCCAGGAGTTGGGGTTGTGGTAATGTGTTATGTTTCTGGCAAAGGTTCGAGTCTGATGGTCATGAGGTGGACCGTGGGATCTGTGTGCCATCACAAGGTCTCTGCGAAGAATCTTTGGTCGTGTGTGTTCTTTGAGACATTGTACCAAGGAGTGTTCCTTCCTCCGTGGCACCTGACATCTTCCCTGCAGAGAATTGCACAATTGTTGTGCTGACCTGTGTATACAGTCCCTTTGTTGGTGACGGATCCCTTCAACTATGGCCATGCCTGCTCAGCAATGTCTCCGGCTGCATCGTCTGTGCCATCCTTGCTAGTCACTGTACTTGTGTATTGAGTATGTTGACATGCCTTCATTGAGAAATTCTCCCTTTTCCGCACTATGCATGTGTGTAATCCCAGCCTAGCACACATATGGTACTTGTTCTGAAGGGTATTTGGGCACCTGACTCACAATTGTGGGCATTGTATCTGTGGGAACTCCACCCTATGCCTTCCATGAGAGACAACATCTTGGTGGCTGTCCCAGCACCTGTACATTCCTATCAGTCCTGGGATGTGCGTGACAGTGTGTGTTCCCTTTGGCTCTCTTAGTTTAGTAGGCATTGACATGACTATACAGTCTTGTGGCATGATCTCTGTGTGTGTATTGTGCTGCATCCGCCAGGGGTGGGTATGCATGTGTCATTTGTCCTCACACCCACATGTTGTTTGTCATGCAGTGGGGGAAAGACATCCATCCTCATGGGAGTGGGACACTGCTGTCAGTGATGTGTTGTTATGGCACTATCAACATAGTCGAAAATTAGGGATGCATACATACACCCATGGAGTTGTGGTCATCTGATAATGATGTACACACCCCCATGTCTCTGTCCACTGCTGGTATTCCTCTGCACCCACCCCTCACATGTCTCTGTCCACTGCTGGGAGTTATAGGCACCCACCCCTCACATGTCTCTGTCCACTGCTGGGAGTGATAGGCACCCACCCCTCACATGTCTCTGTCCACTGATGGGAGTGATAGGCACCCACCCCTCACATGTCTCTGTCCACTGCTGGTATTCCTCTGCACCCACCCCTCACATGTCTCTGTCCACTGCTGGGAGTTATAGGCACCCACCCCTCACATGTCTCTGTCCACTGCTGGGAGTGATAGGCACCCACCCCTCACATGTCTCTGTCCACTGATGGGAGTGATAGGCACCCACCCCTCACATGTCTCTGCCCACTTCTGGGAGTGATATGCACCCACCCCTCACATGTCTCTGTCCACTGCTGGGAGTGATAGGCACCCACCCCCCACATGTCTCTGTCCACTGCTGGGAGTGATAGGCACCCACCCCCATGTCTCTGTCCACTGCTGGGAGTGATAGGCACCCACCCCCATGTCTCTGTCCACAGATGTGAGTGATAGGCACCCACCCCCATGTCTCTGTACACTGCTGGTATTCCTCTGCACCCACCCCTCACATGTCTCTGTCCACTGCTGGTATTCCTCTGCACCCACCCCTCACATGTCTCTGTCCACTGCTGGTATTCCTCAGCACCCACCCCTCACATGTCTCTGTCCACTGCTGGTATTCCTCTGCACCCACCCCTCACATGTATCTGTGCACTGCTGGGAGTGATATGCACCCACCCCTCACATGTCTCTGTCCACTGCTGGGAGTGATAGGCACCCACCCCCATGTCTCTGTCCACTGATGGGAGTGATAGGCACCCACCCCCAGGTCTCTGTCCACTGATGGGAGTGATAGGCACCCACCCTCACATGTCTCTGTCCACTGCTGGTATTCCTCTGCACCCACCCCTCACATGTCTCCGTCCACTGCTGGTATTCCTCTTCACCCACCCCTCACATGTCTCTGTCCACTGCTGGTATTCCACTGCACCCACCCCTCACATGTCTCTGTCCACTGCTGGGAGTGATAGGCACCCACCCCTCACATGTCTATGTCCACTGCCGGGAGTGATAGGCACCTGCCCCATGTCTCTGTCCACTGATGGGCGTGATAGGCACGCACCCCTCACATGTCTCTGTCCACTGCTGGGAGTGATAGGCACCCACCCCTCACATGTCTCTGTCCACTGCTGGGAGTGATAGGCACCCACCCCTCACATGTCTCTGTCCACTGATGGGAGTGATAGGCACCCACCCCTCACATGTCTCTGTCCACTGATGGGAGTGATAGGCATCCACCCCTCACATGTCTCTGTCCACTGCTGGGAGTGATAGGCACCCACCCCCATGTCTCTGTCCACTGCTGGGAGTGATAGGCACCCACCCCCATGTCTCTGTCCACAGATGTGAGTGATAGGCACCCACCCCCATGTCTCTGTACACTGCTGGTATTCCTCTGCACCCACCCCTCACATGTCTCTGTCCACTGCTGGTATTCCTCTGCACCCACCCCTCACATGTCTCTGTCCACTGCTGGTATTCCTCAGCACCCACCCCTCACATGTCTCTGTCCACTGCTGGTATTCCTCTGCACCCACCCCTCACATGTATCTGTGCACTGCTGGGAGTGATATGCACCCACCCCTCACATGTCTCTGTCCACTGCTGGGAGTGATAGGCACCCACCCCCATGTCTCTGTCCACTGATGGGAGTGATAGGCACCCACCCCCAGGTCTCTGTCCACTGATGGGAGTGATAGGCACCCACCCTCACATGTCTCCGTCCACTGCTGGTATTCCTCTTCACCCACCCCTCGCATGTCTCTGTCCACTGCTGGTATTCCACTGCACCCACCCCTCACATGTCTCTGTCCACTGCTGGGAGTGATAGGCACCCACCCCTCACATGTCTATGTCCACTGCCGGGAGTGATAGGCACCTGCCCCATGTCTCTGTCCACTGATGGGCGTGATAGGCACGCACCCCTCACATGTCTCTGTCCACTGCTGGGAGTGATAGGCACCCACCCCTCACATGTCTCTGTCCACTGCTGGGAGTGATAGGCACCCACCCCTCACATGTCTCTGTCCACTGCTGGGAGTGATAGGCACCCACCCCTCACATGTCTCTGTCCACTGATGGGAGTGATAGGCACCCACCCCTCACATGTCTCTGTCCACTGCTGGGAGTGATATGCACCCACCCCTCACATGTCTCTGTCCACTGCTGGGAGTGATATGCACCCACCCCTCACATGTCTCTGTCCACTGATGGGAGTGATAGGCACCCACCCCTCACATGTCTCTGTCCACTGCTGGGAATCCTAGGCAGCCACCCACTCACCACCCGCACCCTTGGTGCAGTACACTGCTGTCCTGGGCATACACACACCCCAATATACTGGTTATATGCTGCACCAGGCCCTAAGCCAACATTTGTGGCGTGTGTACGCTTTGTATCACAAATGTACTGGTGCCGTAGGGGTACGGGTGATACGGACCGCACCCCCATATTCATAGGGTGGGTACGGTCCGTACCACGCATACCCCTACTTCACCACTACAATGGTGGTACGGACCATACCCATGCTCTGAGGGCGTGTGTACGGTCCGTACCACGCGTACCCCCTACCCGGGTTTTACAGGACTGGAATCGGCACCTTAATATTAAAAAAACCATATCTCTGGATCCCTACATTGGGTTTTTGTATTTTGCTGTCATTTTAATCATGAAAATTCTTCCTATTTTTATAAATTGGTGTTGGATTTTTATTGTGTGCTATGTCTTATTTTCTGTGTTGGTGCTTTTAAATGCTTTACACACCTGTCTCCTAAGTTAAACCTGACTGCTCTTAAGCCAAGCTACCAACAGTTGAGCAAGGAATAATTTATTAAGACTTGACTGGACTTTATATATGATTTTGGTATATTACTAAGTGCAGGTACCCACCTGCCCTTACTGATAAACCACCTTCCAACAAGTGGGTTGTATCATTTGATCATGAGAGAGCACATGCTCAGCATCTGTTTTACAGAGTTGCGCTAGTGCCTTGTTGACAGTAAGCTGACTGACCCCATTAAACTTGCTGAGGAGGCAGACCTCTGGGCTAGCACCAGAGTGTCTCAAAAGGTATCTTGGGGGCACACCCACAAAGGTGGTTAGAGTTCCCAACAAAAGAAAGTGAGAGGAGAAAAACTTAAAAATAAGGAGCTCTCTGAAGGCCCTAAAAATGATTCCCAAGGGAGTAGTGCTAACCAGTCCCAGTCTGATGTAAAGAAGAAAGGGTTCTTTGACCATAAGACAGTGAGGTTTGTACCCCAATGTACAGAATGCTATCAGTATGGTCACTCTAAGGAGGACTTCAAATATCCCAAGATGGCACAGCTCCCATTGACACCTGGATTGACGAGTGTAGCGCTCAGGGAGGAGGAGGTCCCAGATAGGTCTAATATCCCTGGGGAATAGAGAAATGGTGTCCAAAAAACAAACATGCCTGAAGATACCTCAAAGTGTAGGCAGTTGGTCACCATTATTGGGCAATGGGTAAAGGCTCTGCAAGATACAGCAGCCCGGATGATAAATGTTAAGTGTCAGCTAGAGTCTACAGAGCATTTCCTACTGAACATATTCCACCAAGTCGTAGTCGCCGATAATCATGACAGCCATCTACCAGTGGCTCGAGTTTCCTTTGAATGGGGAAGGGTCTCGGGTTCTCTGAAAGTTGCTGTGAGCCCTGCCATGCCTGTTGATTGTCTGTTAGGCAATGACCTGGAGCACACTACCTGGAAGGAGTTAGAGCTCCGGTCTCACTTGGAGATGATGGGATTGCCTGAGTGGGTTTGTATGACCACACGAGCCATGGCTGCCCGGAAAGGGAGTCATGGCAGTCTCAAGCCTGGAACAATGGCCCAGACCGCTGCCAAGGAGAGGGGCAAGGGGCACGGGAAACCAGTCCTGTGGTGGAGGTTGATGGGGTCCTTGAGGAGGAGTCCCCAGAGCTAACTGGGGAAGACACTGCTGCCCTGAGTGACCTACCTGAGCTTGACAGCTGGCAGGTTGAGCATGGGCCCTCTATTGAGAAATTCTGCCATGCACAGAAGCAGTGTCCCACTCTGAGGACTTCAGGTGCCAGGCCTCAGCTCATGGAACAGTTGAAGCCTCAGTGGATATGTGTGATATTATCCTACCTTTAGTTAGAAATTGGAATTCTTCATTTTAATTATTGTAGTATATTCCTCAATTGTTTCTCCCTTTCCCTTGTTGTTCTTGGTACATTCCCACAATTAGTAATGCTGTCTGCCGTAGAATGTTAATGTTAAGAGTTCTAGACTATGAGGAGAGCTCAGGGAGATGAGCGTGGTAGAGAGCAGATACACGCAATAAAGACTAAATCTAAGGAGCTTGGTATTTGTCTTCATTACAACACTGGCGACAAGGATAGGATGCGTAATCTACTGGGAAACCTTTACGATGAGCCTAAGGTTCCTGGTGCTGGGGCAGCCTGTGTGCTGGTAGTCCTCCAATGATACAGATCTTCCTGCTGGGCTTGTCTCACAATATTACCCTGGGAAAAAGGGGGTGGTGATGGACAGAGTTTCTGAATGATGCAGAATACTCTTACCAAGTCAAGAGATCATGGTTTTAATCCATCACCGTTTTTTAGCTCACTGCACCATCCCAGCTCAGAACCTGGCTACATGCAAATTAGTCTGTACCTGTCCCAGTGCATGATGGGAACAGGGCAAACCAAACTACCAAGCCAATTCTTATACTGGGAAGGAAACAAGCTTCCGGGGACCGGTTTCTGGCATCACAGCCTTCGTCGGCCCGGCTTGCCTGAATCCTGATGGTGCAATGAGCAAGGGACTCACGTCTGAGCATACCCTCCCACACTGAGTGTGGATAAAATCGATTTGGGAAAAAGGGGGTGGTGATGGACAGAGTTTCTGAATGATGCAGAATACTCTTACCAAGTCAAGAGATCATGGTTTTAATCCATCACCGTTTTTTAGCTCACTGCACCATCCCAGCTCAGAACCTGGCTACAAGCAAATTAGTCTGTACCTGTCCCAGTGCATGATGGGAACAGGGCAAACCAAACTACCAAGCCAATTCTTATACTGGGAAGGAAACAAGCTTCCGGGGACCGGTTTCTGACATCACAGCCTTCGTCGGCCCGGCTTGCCTGAATCCTGATGGTGCAATGAGCAAGGGACTCACGTCTGAGCATACCCTCCCACACTGAGTGTGGATAAAATCGATTTGGGAAAAAGGGGGTGGTGATGGACAGAGTTTCTGAATGATGCAGAATACTCTTACCAAGTCAAGAGATCATGGTTTTAATCCATCACCGTTTTTTAGCTCACTGCACCATCCCAGCTCAGAACCTGGCTACATGCAAATTAGTCTGTACCTGTCCCAGTGCATGATGGGAACAGGGCAAACCAAACTACCAAGCCAATTCCTATACTGGGAAGGAAACAAGCTTCCGGGGACCGGTTTCTGGCATCACAGCCTTCGTCGGCCCGGCTTGCCTGAATCCTGATGGTGCAATGAGCAAGGGACTCACGTCTGAGCATACCCTCCCACACTGAGTGTGGATAAAATCGATTTGGGAAAAAGGGGGTGGTGATGGACAGAGTTTCTGAATGATGCAGAATACTCTTACCAAGTCAAGAGATCATGGTTTTAATCCATCACCGTTTTTTAGCTCACTGCACCATCCCAGCTCAGAACCTGGCTACATGCAAATTAGTCTGTACCTGTCCCAGTGCATGATGGGAACAGGGCAAACCAAACTACCAAGCCAATTCTTATACTGGGAAGGAAACAAGCTTCCGGGGACCGGTTTCTGGCATCACAGCCTTCGTCAGCCCGGCTTGCCTGAATCCTGATGGTGCAATGAGCAAGGGACTCACGTCTGAGCATACCCTCCCACACTGAGTGTGGATAAAATCGATTTGGGAAAAAGGGGGTGGTGATGGACAGAGTTTCTGAATGATGCAGAATACTCTTACCAAGTCAAGAGATCATGGTTTTAATCCATCACCGTTTTTTAGCTCACTGCACCATCCCAGCTCAGAACCTGGCTACATGCAAATTAGTCTGTACCTGTCCCAGTGCATGATGGGAACAGGGCAAACCAAACTACCAAGCCAATTCTTATACTGGGAAGGAAACAAGCTTCCGGGGACCGGTTTCTGGCATCACAGCCTTCGTCAGCCCAGCTTGCCTGAATCCTGATGGTGCAATGAGCAAGGGACTCACGTCTGAGCATACCCTCCCACACTGAGTGTGGATAAAATCGATTTGGGAAAAAGGGGGTGGTGATGGACAGAGTTTCTGAATGATGCAGAATACTCTTACCAAGTCAAGAGATCATGGTTTTAATCCATCACCGTTTTTTAGCTCACTGCACCATCCCAGCTCAGAACCTGGCTACATGCAAATTAGTCTGTACCTGTCCCAGTGCATGATGGGAACAGGGCAAACCAAACTACCAAGCCAATTCTTATACTGGGAAGGAAACAAGCTTCCGGGGACCGGTTTCTGGCATCACAGCCTTCGTCGGCCCGGCTTGCCTGAATCCTGATGGTGCAATGAGCAAGGGACTCACGTCTGAGCATACCCTCCCACACTGAGTGTGGATAAAATCGATTTGGGGAAAAGGGGGTGGTGATGGACAGAGTTTCTGAATGATGCAGAATACTCTTACCAAGTCAAGAGATCATGGTTTTAATCCATCACCGTTTTTTAGCTCACTGCACCATCCCAGCTCAGAACCTGGCTACATGCAAATTAGTCTGTACCTGTCCCAGTGCATGATGGGAACAGGGCAAACCAAACTACCAAGCCAATTCTTATACTGGGAAGGAAACAAGCTTCCGGGGACCGGTTTCTGGCATCACAGCCTTCGTCGGCCCGGCTTGCCTGAATCCTGATGGTGCAATGAGCAAGGGACTCACGTCTGAGCATACCCTCCCACACTGAGTGTGGATAAAATCGATTTGGGAAAAAGGGGGTGGTGATGGACAGAGTTTCTGAATGATGCAGAATACTCTTACCAAGTCAAGAGATCATGGTTTTAATCCATCACCGTTTTTTAGCTCACTGCACCATCCCAGCTCAGAACCTGGCTACATGCAAATTAGTCTGTACCTGTCCCAGTGCATGATGGGAACAGGGCAAACCAAACTACCAAGCCAATTCTTATACTGGGAAGGAAACAAGCTTCCGGGGACCGGTTTCTGGCATCACAGCCTTCGTCGGCCCGGCTTGCCTGAATCCTGATGGTGTAATGAGCAAGGGACTCACGTCTGAGCATACCCTCCCACACTGAGTGTGGATAAAATCGATTTGGGAAAAAGGGGGTGGTGATGGACAGAGTTTCTGAATGATGCAGAATACTCTTACCAAGTCAAGAGATCATGGTTTTAATCCATCACCGTTTTTTAGCTCACTGCACCATCCCAGCTCAGAACCTGGCTACATGCAAATTAGTCTGTACCTGTCCCAGTGCATGATGGGAACAGGGCAAACCAAACTACCAAGCCAATTCCTATACTGGGAAGGAAACAAGCTTCCGGGGACCGGTTTCTGGCATCACAGCCTTCGTCGGCCCGGCTTGCCTGAATCCTGATGGTGCAATGAGCAAGGGACTCACGTCTGAGCATACCCTCCCACACTGAGTGTGGATAAAATCGATTTGGGAAAAAGGGGGTGGTGATGGACAGAGTTTCTGAATGATGCAGAATACTCTTACCAAGTCAAGAGATCATGGTTTTAATCCATCACCGTTTTTTAGCTCACTGCACCATCCCAGCTCAGAACCTGGCTACATGCAAATTAGTCTGTACCTGTCCCAGTGCATGATGGGAACAGGGCAAACCAAACTACCAAGCCAATTCTTATACTGGGAAGGAAACAAGCTTCCAGGGACCGGTTTCTGGCATCACAGCCTTCGTCAGCCCGGCTTGCCTGAATCCTGATGGTGCAATGAGCAAGGGACTCACGTCTGAGCATACCCTCCCACACTGAGTGTGGATAAAATCGATTTGGGAAAAAGGGGGTGGTGATGGACAGAGTTTCTGAATGATGCAGAATACTCTTACCAAGTCAAGAGATCATGGTTTTAATCCATCACTGTTTTTTAGCTCACTGCACCATCCCAGCTCAGAACCTGGCTACATGCAAATTAGTCTGTACCTGTCCCAGTGCATGATGGGAACAGGGCAAACCAAACTACCAAGCCAATTCCATCACCACCCCCTTTTTCCCAAATCAATTTTATCCACACTCAGTGTGGGAGGGTATGCTCAGACGTGAGTCCCTTGCTCATTGCACCATCAGGATTCAGGCAAGCCGGGCTGACGAAGGCTGTGATGCCAGAAACCGGTCCCCGGAAGCTTGTTTCCTTCCCAGTATAAGAATTGGCTTGGTAGTTTGGTTTGCCCTGTTCCCATCATGCTCTGGGACAGGTACAGACTAATTTGCATGTAGCCAGGTTCTGAGCTGGGATGGTGCAGTGAGCTAAAAAACGGTGATGGATTAAAACCATGATCTCTTGACTTGGTAAGAGTATTCTGCATCATTCAGAAACTCTGTCCATCACCACCCCCTTTTTCCCAAATCGATTTTATCCACACTCAGTGTGGGAGGGTATGCTCAGACGTGAGTCCCTTGCTCATTGCACCATCAGGATTCAGGCAAGCCGGGCTGACGAAGGCTGTGATGCCAGAAACCGGTCCCTGGAAGCTTGTTTCCTTCCCAGTATAAGAATTGGCTTGGTAGTTTGGTTTGCCCTGTTCCCATCATGCTCTGGGACAGGTACAGACTAATTTGCATGTATCCAGGTTCTGAGCTGGGATGGTGCAGTGAGCTAAAAAACGGTGATGGATTAAAACCATGATCTCTTGACTTGGTAAGAGTATTCTGCATCATTCAGAAACTCTGTCCATCACCACCCCCTTTTTCCCAAATCACAATATTACCCTGACAGGACATTTGGGAATAGACAAGACCATTTCCAGGTTTGTCTCCCACTTTTACTGGCCCCAAATGAAGACAGCCTTAGATGCATTCTGCAGATCTCGCCCCACTTGTCAGGCCAGTGAGCAATCAGAGCTCCCTTAATCCCATTACCCGTAGTTGGCACCCTCTTTGAAAGGGTTGGCATCAATGTCATTGTCAACGCAGCCTTAGGCAATTGATTTTTTCTGCTCTTGGTGGACAATGCTACAAGCTACCCAGAGGCAATCCCTCTGAGGTCTGTGACATCACCCGTGGTGCTGAGAGCTCTGATGGGGATCTTTACCCGTGATGGGGTCCACAAGGAGGTAGTGTCAGACAGAGGCCCTAATTTCATGTCAGCGTACATGAAGTTAGTCCATGTGGGATGAGTTTGGGGTAACCTACAAGTTCACCACACCCTATCACCCCCAAACCAATGGTCTAGTTGAAAGGTTTAACAAGACCTTGAAAGGCAAAATTGTGGACCTGCCTGAGCTTAAGGGGTGTAAATGGGCCGTCCTCTTGCCATGCCTTCTCTTTACTCACATGGAGGTGCCACAGAAATGAGTAGGGTTCAGCGCCTTTGAACTCTTCTATGAACACCCCATTAGGGGCCTCTTAGCCTTGTCAAGGAGGGGTGGAACACAGCTCCAAAGAGCCCCCCCCCCCGCTCCAGGATGTGGTTTGCTACATGCTGGCCCTCTGCAGCCAGATGTAAAAAAAAAAGTAACATAGAGGCCAGCCAAGAGGTGATGAAACTCTGATAAGACCAGAAGGTCACACTGGTGGAGTTTCAACCTTGCCAAAAGGTATGGGTCATGGAATCAGTAGAGCCCAGAGCTCTCCAGGACTGAAGGACTGCTCATATGATATGAAGGAGCGGAAGGGCAAGGCCACCTACCTGGTGGGTAGCCAGTCCCCTAGGAACCCCCTAAGTGTGCTCCATGTGACCTGACTGAAACCTCACTTTGAAAAGTCAAAGAGAGCATGCCCTTAGTGACAGATGAGGGAGTGTAATAAGAGAGTGAACCTCTCCCTGACCCCCTCTCTGCACAGAAACCTAACAGGTCGGTAGATGGAGTCAATCGCTCTGTCTTCTTGACCCCAGAACAGCAAGGTAAGTGTTACCAGTTACTGGAACAGTTTGCCACATTGTTCTCCCTCACCCTTGAACACACATATCTGTGTGTCCATGATGTTGACAGTGGGGGCAGTCCCCCTACAAAGAACAAAATGTACATGTTGTCTGAGACGGTGAGAGCAGCATCAAGAAGAAAGTTTCCAAGACAATGCCATTAGGGGTGATTCAGACATCTAATAGTCCTGGTTTCAACTCCATGGTATTGGTACCAAAGGCTGCTCCACTGGGTACCATACCAGAAGTTCCGTTCTGCATGGACTAGAGAGGACTCGGCTCAGTCACCAGGACTGATGCACACCCTGTTCCCAGAGCTGATGAGATCATTAGCAGGCTGGGGCTGCCAAATTCCTCATACCTTTTGATCTGATATCAGGGTACTGGCAGATCACCTTGACTGAGGGGGCAAAAGAGAGGTCAGCATTCTCAACCCCAGAGGGTCATTATCAATTCCGGATGATGACCTATGGATTGAAGAATGCTCCTGCTACCTTCCCACAGTTGGTTAACATGATCCTGGCTGATAAGAAGTCTCCCTGTGCTGCTTGCTTAGACAGCATTGCCATCTACAGTTCCAGCTTGGAAGAACACCTGCTTCAACTCCATGAGGAGGTGCTTCAGGCCCTGCAACAGGCAGGCTTGATAACCAAAGCAAGCACGTGCTAGTTGGGTAAGGTTCTGTGGTGTACCTGGGACACCTGGTAGGTGGAGGCAAGGTGAAGCCACTCCAGGCCTAGATTGAAACTATCAAGGCCTGGCAACCACTTAAAACCCTAACCGAAGTGAGACCATTCTTAGGGCTCACGTGCTACCACAGATGATTTGTTAAGGGTAATGGCACCATTGTTGCCCCCTTAACTGAGCTGACTTCTAAGAAGCAGCCTAGATTGCTGATCTGGACAGAGGCTTGTCAGAATTCCTTTAACTCTCTCAAGGAAGGCATATGCACAGGACCTGTGTTCAGGGCCTCTGACTTTTCCAAGGAATTCATTGTGCAGACATATGCTTGAGAATGGCATAGGGCAGTGTTAGCACAGCTGAATGAGGAGGGCCAACACCAACTGGTAGCATTAATTAGCAGGAGGTGACTTTCTAGGGAACAGAGGTGCTATACTATTAAAAGAGAAGCTGTTGCTATGGTCTGGGCACTGAAGAGGTTGAGACCATACTTGTTTAGAACTCACTTTCTGGTTCAGACAGACCACAGACCCCTCAGATGATGCATGCAGATAAGAGTTGAAAATCACAAACTGTTGAGGTGGTACATCTCCCTACAGGAAATAGACTTTTTGGTGGAACATCACTCAGTGTCAGACCATGACAATGCTGATAGTCTCTCCAGAATCTTCTGCCTCAGTGCAGAGAGCTCCCAAGGGGTCGATGGCTCTCCCCACTTTCAGCTGGGGGGGGGACACATGTTAGACCTGACAGCCTGAAGGTAGACATCCCCCAACATTTTGTCTGCCTCCTTCCATTTTTCTGACCTAGTTTTTGATGGCTTTAGGACTCTACTCCCTTTACCAATGCTAGCCAGTGCTAGAGTGCACATGCTTTCTCCCCTTAAAATGGTACTATTGATTCATCCCCAATCGGCATATTTAATTTACTTATAAGTCTCTAGTAAAGTGCACTACATGTTATCAGTGCCTGTAAATTAAATGCTACTGGTGGGCCTGTAGAACTGATTGTGCCACCTACATAAGGAGCCTCTTAACCATGTCACAGGCCTGCTATTGCAGAGCCTGTGTGTGCAGTTTCACACTTCCATGTTGACCTTGCAAGTAAAACTCCTTGCGGCCTAATCCTTTCTTTTATATGCCAATACGTTACTCCTCAGGTAGGCCCTGTAGAACCCACAGGGAAGGGTGTTGTGTATTTAAAAGGCAGGACATGTACTTTTAAACTTTACATGTCTTCGTAGTGGAAAAACTCCTAATTTCATTTTTCACTACTGCAAGGCAAGTCTTTCCCATAGAATGACATTAGGATTACCTTATTGCATCTTTTAAGTGTAACTCCCAATTGTGAAGAAATAGACTTTTCAAGTTTAGTGTCACTAAACCCACAATTTAAAATCACAACATATGGTGAAGTTGGATTTGAAATTCCAGTTTAGCAAATGCCAATTTTAGAAAGTTTTATATCAGGTAACGTTGCCTACAAGGCATTTCGTTTGGAAATGATCAAGCTCAATTTATCAAAATCAATTATGAGTGCTCAAATTAGTGGCCTCGGATATATACATTATAAAAATGTTATTAGAAGAGTCAAAAATGAATATATCAAAAAGAACAGCAACAGGTGTATACTTTACATAATTAAATAATTTAGATTCAAAGGGTACAAAACAACATTCACATAAACAAAAATGACAGAGATCTGTTATCTTTCAGATGAAATTGTCTCATACTCACAGAAAAAAATTGTTATATAGGAATTTATTATTGAATGTTGAATGATAATTTCCATTTGTAAATAGGTGATTGAAATCGAGCATTTACAAAAGTGACAATGAGACAATTTCATCTGAAAGATAACCAATCTCTGTTATTTTTTGTATGTGAATGTTGTTTTGTACCCTTTGTATCTAACTTATATAATTATATACATTTCTACAAAAACATTATTCACTGTTTGCTGTTCTTTTTGATATATTCATTTTTGACTCTTCTAATTAATTCTTATAATGTATATATCTAAGGCCACTAATTTTGTCACTCATAATTGATTTTGATACATTGAGCTTAATGATTTCCAAGTGAAATCCCTTGTGGGCACTGCTACCTGATATAAATCTTTGTTACCCAAACCTCCAAGGGTTTACTGGGTTGCCCAATTAACTCAATAAAACTTTTAGAAAGTTGGCATTTTCTTACTTTAGCCTTCTGGTGCCTTTTGCCTGTCTCTGGAGTACAAGTCTGGGGTGGGTGATAGCTTGTTTCCTGCATTCCCTCTAGACAGTCCCACACAAAGGAAGGATAGGTATGCCCAATGGTCATCTGCATGCAGATGGGTATCCTGAGCAAAATGGGAAGGAGGAGCTGACACTTACACCTGAAAGGGCTTTGTCCTGTCCCCACACAAATGATTGATTGCCTTCCTCTGGTGTGTCTGGAGCCAGGGCAGGCAAGGAGAATACCTGTTGTGCTTCAAAGCTTTCTTTGAAGTCTCCCCCACTTCAGAGGCACCACTGGGAATAAGTACTAGACCTCTGACACTACCAATTTGGTACACTTCTGGACCTGTGACTGCTCTGCTAAGAAGAAGAGCTGCTGTGGTGCTGAAATGACTGCTACTCTGCTGGACTGCTGCTTTGCAAACTCTGCTGTGCTTTGCTCTTGTCATGCTGAGCTGCCTTGCTGGTGGCTGTTCTCCTGCCTAGGTGAAAAGGACTTGACCTGTATCACATGAACTCCGAGTGATTCCAAGTGCTTTATGACTTGTCTCATGCTCCCAAGTCTCAGGGATATCAAAAACTTGAACCACCTTCATCTGCACCTAGACTCTGCAAGGTGTGAGTTTGCCCTGCCAAGTGGTGCTACCCCAGTCCTGGACTCTTGGAAGCGGAGCCTAAGGTACTTCTTCATCCAGGACCCACAGATTGTCATTGGAACCGGTGCATCTTCGCATTTGCAAGAGTCAGAACCAGTGCATCCTTGTCGTAGTGGGGAACAGACTCGGCCCATGGCAAAGAGGAACCACTGCATCCTCATCGTAGAAGGGAGCAGACCCTGCACATCGCACCCGGAACCAGCGTTACTTGTCATTGTAAAGACAGACCCAGCACATTGTCCTCGGAGCTAGCACATCAACGCATTACCAAATGTGAGGGCAGCAGCTGCGCATTGCAACTGCAACCATCGTTCCCACTCAGAATCGATGCATTGCCGCAGTTAAGTAGATAAAATCAACGCATCTCATCCATTGCGTGGCTCATCCCTGCCTTGGCTGCACCGCACATCCTCGTCGATGATGGCCATACCGGTCAAGGTACTTTGGTTCAGCGGGCACAAGTGGGTCCCTTTATCCGGCCCACACTCCATCGCTGTTGGCCTGAACTTTTGACTTTGCCCCAATCTAGCATGACCAGATAACTCACTGAAGCTTTTTTTGCTTCTAAGCACAATTTTGACATTTATTCTTTAAAAAAATCATATCTCAACTTCTACCTGATGGATTTTTGTTGTTTTTGTCTTATATTATTTATAAAATCATAACTTATTTTCTAACATGTGAAGTCCTTTTGTGGTGTTATCACCGTGTTGTTGTATGAAGTGTTGCGCAAATACTTTATACATTGCCTCTTAAGTTAAGCCTGACTGCTCAGTGCCAAGCTACCAGAGGGTGAACACAGAATAATTTAGGTTGCGTTGTGACTTAGCCTGACTAGTACTTTGATTCATGCTTGAACAATTTCCAACAACTATAATGATGCATGATCCTGTATTCTATCCTGTTATGTTTGCACTCTATGTCTTGCATGCCAAAAGGAGTAGATAATGAGCTTTAAACATTTTAAGAGAATTTATATTTAAGAGTATCAGCCCACAGAGGAGCGGAGAATAGCCTTTTTCATGGTTACACAGCTTGGAACTTTAGTGCTGGCAGGTAGTCTATATTTATGTTTTCACAGCTGATACACTAACCTATATTTTTCCATGTGTTGGTGTCCGAACTGCCCCCCATTTTGTGAATTAATGTAATATTGCAGCCTTTAGTCTAGGTTAGTTACCTCACATTTCAATTTTCTTTTCCACTAATTGAAATGTATCTATTGGTGCCTTCAGGGGTATCACCCGCAAAAAAGGTAACTAAAAGAGTGGACTGCATTTATTTTTATGATCTGGGTTATACTCCACCATTTTTTTTTAGTTTAGGCCAGGCATGGAGGTTGGTAGATACACAGATCAAGACTGGATTATAAGTTATCTCTCACCATATTTTCATTAATTGTGAGCTCTTTCATCTAAAAGGGATATTGTAGAGGGGTGGTATAGTGGTGTTGCAATGTCTTGCATTTTCCCCAAGACAGCCAGTATTTCTTCAGCATATAATAGGGCATTATGTTGTACTGCAACTGCATCAATTCAACATATCAACTTGTTTTGAATCATTTCTGCTGCAAACAATTCCAAAACCAGTACATACATCAGTGGGGAGACTGGGCAACCATCTCTAGTACTCCCCAACACGCTGATGGGAGATGATGTACATGTCACAATTGTTAATGGATTGTTGTATAACCATTTCACTTTTTCAGTGAAAACAGCGCCTACAAGCAGTCTTTCTAATATGCTGAACTGGTACCTGCATTCTACACAAACAATTTTCCCGCATCAAGTGGTATGACTACATTTTCATCATCGCCCTCACGGATCTTCTGTGCAGAGGAGGAGAAGCTGGGAATTAATCCTACCTGGGAGGGATGGATGTTTTGCAGTATTATTGTTTTGTGGCAAGAATCTTCACTTTTGCTTTTAAATTTCAGGAGTCCTTGATGGGTGATGGTTGAACTTGAGTTTTCCCTGATTGCTGCATGTTTCTAAGATCCATTGGCTGATGCCCAGGGTCACGTTACCAATACCAGTCACTCTCTCTTCTCCGCTCTCTCTCCTTTGTTTGTACGCTGTGGTGGAAGTCATCCAAGCTCATGTGCGATTGAGATAAAGAAGTCGTTAATTGGGTGGTGTCCATTTATGTTACCTCCATGGCGTTCAGTAATTTTGTCAAGGATTCTGGGTCTTCAAATTTTCATTTTTTCCCAGAGAGTGTGATAAACATGTGGGCAGAGGCAAGCAATCATTAGCAAATGTTCTATTTCTTCAGTCTTAGTGTGAGTGTAAGAACTTTTCTTCTCTTCAGATTAGTCTCATCCTTAGATCTATACATATCATGTGTTCTACATATAAGAATCGGTCATGTTTCTTTGATTTCATAATCACTTGACTTGTTAGTATCTGAGAAAGCAGGCGACTAGTTGTCTTGGTCTGGTTTTTAAATTGTGATTCTGTGATTTGATTCAGTGAGCTCTTTATATTTCCAGAGGTAGATCAAAAGTGAGTTTATTGAGTTCTTGAAAGAAGCCAGTAAATAAGGCAATCTTGTTATCTTTTGCAAAATGTTCCGGATTACAGAAAATCTTACATTGTACCTTTTTTTGTCCTCCAATCCAAATTTCTGGAATTAGTAGCAATCCTTTGTTTGGTGAACCTATTTCACAACTGTTGGTGTGCCACAATTGCACAGTGAAGTGCTAGGATTTGGTACTGAAAGGCTGAAATAGAAACACTATGCAAACCGCCTATCTCATAACAGACATGTGAAACAGCAGACTAATATCCGGATTCAGAAAGGTAAACTTGCACTTGGTAGTCAGTTTACTACTTTCTCAGAATTCACAGACTACATTCTGAATTTTACCACTTCACGATCCCTATAGTTATGTGTGCTGAGATTCACGCTCCTGGAGACTGTTCATTCGGGGCAGAGAACTCCCCACACATGAGTATAGAAAGTGCAGAGTCATAAAACTCCACCTGTAGTTTATGAATTGCATTTGGTAATACGTTTTGTAGTACATACTACAAAGTGCAATTTGTGAATCAGGCCCTATATATGTATTACTACAAGCAGAGCCACTATGAAAAGTATTAACAAAGATGCTCTTCTGGACCCACCAGCATTGTGTTTCAAGTGTTAGAATAGATCTGAGATTGCATACGCAGTGCCCTATATATGTTAGCATTCGCGGCACCATTTTATGCTCAGACGCCATTTTGAATGACGATTGAAAATAATCCTTTTCCGTTTCCGAGAAAAGCCTCTGTTAAGTTTCATTTCTGAAATGTGAAAGTTTTGATTCAGTAATGAATAGATTGTTCATATTAACGCATACCTTTCGCACTAGATAGAGGCCCTCTCCCACTTGTCTGGTGGCGGGCCCAAGGTGAAACAACCTTGGACTGTGCTAGGTTGTGTGAAATATGAGAACAGAAACCTATTTTTTTGTGTTTCACTGTCTCAGCTGCATCCGCCTGGAAAATGCCACTGTGGGCGTGTATTTCCCCAGCTATGAAATGTACATAATGTATCTCTATGCTTGTTGATTTCAGTTCCCTCTGTACCACTCTTCCAGACTGTGCAGACGGTTCTCCACTCTGAGTGAAACTGAATAAAATAATAATTGGTATATTCTCCACTGTTCTTCCAACTCTTCATTTGGAATGTAAGGCTGAGAGGTGGTCCGAGGTGACCCGGGTGGCCCCACGCGGGTCACTTCCTTCACAAGGCATTCACTGGCATGCAGCAGTTGCAGGGTTATACATGGAGAAAGCACAGTCAGCTGCCAGCATGTTTGATTTAATGTCAAAGTGTATGAATCCCTTATGCCCAAGGAACTCAGGATTGGATATGTTGCCACTGACAATGGCAGTAACAATGTCAAAGACAGGTCTTATGTTGAACTCTTCTATGTGTTATTTGTTTCCATTAGTGTAGGATTTCCTCAGAAAAGAAAATTTATTCTATGGCATACTGGCCATCTGTCACAAGATTTGCATGAAAGTTCTTCCTAAATGCTAAATAAAGTCTACATAAAACCCTAATTCAGCAGGTTCCGTATCACTGGAGCTCCACCTTGTACATGCTGCAAAGCACATTCGAACAACACTGTTCTATAAAGGCTTTGTGATGCTAAGGAAAGGTGATGCAACTGCCAAAGTCATGTTGTTGGTGACGTAAGGTTAAGAGAGAACAGGTAAGGGTAGAGTTAATAAATGCAAGTAGCCACAATCCTCGACATCATCGAAGGCAAAACAGTTTTACTTCTACTTTTTAATAATGTCCATAAATATATGTGTTATCCACAATTTTGATACCTCTAGATTTCTTTTAATCAGTTATGATCATTTTTTTTATGTACGTTCAATTATACTCATTGAAGAGTTAGAAGAGCTGTCCCTTTCTGTTCCTACCCTCCAGTCCACCAAAAGGATCTCACTCTTTATACAGTTATTCTAGGGCATATTATCAAAGACGGCGTTAAAATTATCACCGCTTTAGCGGCAGGAAACTGCCACTAAGAGCGGCGTTAATGGGCTTGATAATATGCCGCAGAGAATTCCAATAGAAGCCCATGTTCTGGTGTGGTGATTTATTATCAAGCCCATGATCGACGCTTTAGCGGCAGTTTCCTGCCGCTAAAGCGGCGATAATTTTAACGCCGTCCTTGATAATATGCCCCATAGTAACTGCAGCTTGAAGACCCACAGTGGCAACAATACTGAACAGAGTTGCTGTGGAAAAACGTTGATGACTCTTATTAATAAATTTAAATTCTTTTTTTTAACTTTAACAGTTCCACAAATGTGTGAATCTGGTGTCGGGTTTATAGAAATATGTAATGTAGTAAAGGGTGTGGCTTCTCAAGTTCCACTTAAATGCCAGAGGCGTGTTGTGTACAAAATGTGATAATACTAACAAAGTTAAATTGTACATTGAATAATAAATACAATTAAGAAAGGAACATTACATAAGACTTGCACGAGCAGTCATAACTTGCCCCCTGTAGCTGCATGATATTCCCTTATAGTTCAGAGAAAAAGCACTGATTAGTAGTATACATACCAACGACTGTAAGCACATGTAAGAAACAGGTAATACCTAGAAAATTTGGAAATGATTTACTTCCCAAAATATTACTTCAAAGTTTTAGCTCTAAAACTTGAAATTTAATATAGTCAAACATTTCATCATGTATAATTGGTGCGTGGTGTAGGAAAGTATCAGGAAATCTGAAACTGACAGGAAAAAAGAGGAGGGGAAGGAACAGGAAAAATTAAAAAGGGTAAAAATAGGCAGGAAAAACAGGGCATAATAATTCCAAGAGCCGCAATAAGGAATGCAAGAACAACAAAAGTATAACATAAAACATATGGTAAAATGATACACGAAGAGTGAAAACAAAGTCTAAAAGATATAAAGCAAATTGCAAAGTAAAAATTCTAACTAATGCTATTGGGAAGAAAAACATTGAATAAACAACATAAAGCCAGCAACATTAACTTTTAAAATATATATGTTGGATCAGACACTGATACCTGAGCTCCTCCCTCTTCCTTTCCCAATGAATCTTTAAACCCTTATACTCCAAAATAAATAGTATTCTTCCTTCATCACCATACGTTTTCAGTATCACACTGAAATGCGTGAATTTTGCAAATTTGTGAAGCTTGGCTGTTCATGATGGTGGGCAAGGTTTCTTGACTGCTACTCATGAGGAAATTTTTCACACAACAAAATTCCCACCTCAATTCACATACTTACATTCGGAAATGCCAAAGCCAATTTGTGGCAGCAGGGAATTGTTTCTTAGCTGGTAGTCGGTACAACCATTGCTTTAGCCCATAGAGGGGCAAGCAACAGGGAAACATATTTGGAAAGTTTAAATGCGTGATGACTAAAATACTTTCTGACCATTTTAGACCCTGCTTCTGGAATACATCTGGCAGCAGGGTACTAAAAAAGTGCACTGCTTATCTGGAGGGCAAATCCTCCCAAAGGCAGGCCATGATCTGCAGTTGCAGAACAGTGTTTTTCCATCCTGGTGTGGCAGTTGTGTCATTTTTCTGTCTCTTATTAAATTGTTTTTTAAAAACATCTCCACTACTTTAGAATCTGTAGACAACGAGAAAAAATAGGTGAAGGTATGCATTATATAGCTTTGTAACTTAAATGGCAGAGCCATGCTGTAAAAGCTACAAATGTTGTTATGTTATGTCAATTTGTATAGCACACTAACCACCCGTGAGGGTATCCAAGCAATTGAACAGGTGAACAAAAAAACAATTGTTGCAGGGATTCTGCTTATGCGCAGAACTATGCGCAGGAACCCAGGCCCTCAGTGAATTGCGGTGTACCAAAAACTCACCTCAGAACCCAGAACCCCTTATCCGGCCAGCATCAGTGTCCCATTCGTTATCCGAGGTTTAGCTCGGTGGTCCCAATGTATAGACAACCCAGAACAAGCGACTTAGTATATTTCTCAGGAATGGTGAGAAACAGAAATACCTTTTCGTAATTATTCTCGTACCAGTCCACAACAGAATAAACAGAGACACTGTAAAAGTTTAAAGAGTTTATTTTATAAACCTCGTGTCCTAAGATGCAGCAGTTTGGCTAACATTAGCAGACAAACGATTAAAATCAAAACCATCAGCATAGTTACAATACCATAGAAAATGAAAGGAGTAATCATACTAAAATGACAGTGGCTCTAGGCCACCTTCCTTTCTTTAACACACTAATAGTATTATTAGACTAATAAAAGGTCTCTAGGCTTGAATGGGGAACCCCATACCGTATAGATCAGCTCAGAGAGTTCACATCACAGGATCAGCTATGCTCTGCTCCTAGGAACGCTCTTCTTCCGAATGTCATGAAAAACATGTAACACTGCAATATCAAAAGCACTCGACTTTCAGGTATTTGCAGCTGCGTGCGTGTTATGGCTAAACTAGTGGGCCGATCAACCTGAACTCAACAACATGTGCCGTCTAGCAACCCAGACTGTTTCTGTTACACTGTGTACAGACCAAGGTCGCTGTTCACTGTTTAGGATGTTAACAAAAGACAGTTCTCATGTGAAGCAAAGTCGAGTAAGCATATCTCAATTTAATAACATGTGACTACAGTGTCGTGTGCAAAAGCAGCAAAAGCGGCAAGATGGCTTTCTAACATTTAACGCGGTTATGCTAACTTAGCGTTGTACATAGGCAGATAACGATCTTCACTACACAATGGATTTAGGCCCAAATCTCTGTACTGTGGTGAATGTATGACAATTGTTCTGCATCCTGTCCATCGATTGCTCTTTTTGCATTTGTCAACCTGAATGGGACGGCTATGCTAAGACGAGGGTCCGGTGCTCTCTGTGCCACTGGAGTCAAGCTATCCTGGCTGATGAGGGGTGACAACCCAAAACCGGTCCTAGGATGCTTGTTTCCAGTCCAAGGAGGACCTGGCCTGGCATTTTGGCCTGGACTGTTCTTATCACTTACAAGCAACCACTGCTCTTAGAATTCTCCTTGGGATTTCTGGGTTTTTTAGACTCTGTCAGGATGTGGCAAACTCCCTCTGCCTTATCCTGAAGGATAGGGGTATCCAAAGATTTTGAAGTAGACGCCTCACTCACTTATCGTGACATGCTTCATCATTGGCATCTATCCACACCCAGGTAAGATGAAACTACCTGGGCGGACTCAACCATAGATGCAATGGGAGTTCTTAAATAAAGCAATACTGGCATAAGCAGGGATCCAGATGAGTGATATTTAGAAATACCTCCAGGTACACCCAAATGCTATGCTTTATTCAGAGGGTACCTAGGGTATGAACAAAAACGTGATTTTTTTGTGTTGTTCTGAATATGAGTGTTCAGTTGTACACATTTTGCTGTGCCAACATGTTTCGGCCCTTGCTGAGACCCCTTGTGGGTGTGAGGCCTGCATCAGGGCTAAATTGCTGTTCTATTGTCTCTGCTTCTATATTGTGCACACATTCTATGTACTCATGTGAGGCCTAATGCGCTCACCTGTCTTCTTTCTGTCTTCAGTAGACTCGCAGATCTCTGTACTGGGTTGAATGTAAAACATTGTTCTGCATTCTGGCCATCTATTATTCTTTTTGCACAGGTGTGTAGGCATATGGTCCACATAGCGTTATTTTAGAGACAGATCTTCAACTTCCTCTGGAAATCCAGACGTGAGGAGGAGGCTCTGATGTGTAGGTGGAGATAATACCATATTTTGGGTGCGATATAAGAGAACAAGCATCTTCCAGCTCTGCTTTTCTGACTGTGGGGGGAGTGTGCGAGTGAGAATAAGGCTGAGCCTAGGTGCCTGACAGACTTATTAGAACGTTTGCGAATATTTGGGTATGCTCTCCCAGTGTTGTGCAAGACACTTTGTATGTGTGTATGAGAAGTTTGAATTGGCCTCATTTGTGAATGGAAAGCTGTGAAGCTCTCTGAGGTGGGGTAACATGTGGATGTGGTGTGGGAGGTTGAGTATGAGTTGCTGCGGCGTTCTGGATGGACTGAAGTCTGTGTAGGAGATGCTTGGAGATTTCAGCATAGAGAACATTACCATTGTTAAGTCTGTTTGTGTGGAGTGCTTGGGTGATAGCGAATCTGGTGGTCTGTGGCAACCATTTGAAGATCTTTCTCAGCATACGTAGGATGTGGAAGCAGGCAGCTCTCACTGCGTTGACTTGTGGCGTCATGTTGTGCTTGTCATCCAGGATGATCTTCAGATTTCTAGTGTGACCGGTGGGTGTTGGTGCTGGTCCTAGACCTGACACCAGATGGCATCCCACGGGGAGTTTCTGGTTCCTACGAACCAGGTTCTTGTCAGAGTTGATCTTCAAGAAGTTGGTTCTCATCCATTCTGCTACCATGGTCATAAATTTAGTGACGTTAGCTCTGTTAGTTGCTGTCTTGTCCATCAGGGAGATGATGATTTGGGTGTTGTCTGGGTACGAGAAGACAGTGATGCCTTGCGATTGGATGATGTTGGCGTGCCGAGTCATAGAGACATTGAGCAGGGTAGGGCTGAAAGACGATCTCTGGGAGACTCTGCAGATCAGGCTCCTGATCGCTGATGTGAAGGGTGGCAGTCTGACTTTTTGGGTTCTTCCAGTCAGGAAGGAGCAATCCATTTAAGTGCAGGTCTTTGTGGGCCCAGCTCATGGAGTCTTCTGATGAGTGTGTTGTGGGAGACTATTTTGAATGCTGCGGAGAGGTCAAGAATGAGGGCCTCTGTTTTTCCCCAGTCCAGGATGCTCCAGTAATCGTCCAAGGCTGTAAAATAATTATTTAATTTTGAAATGCATCCAAAATAAACATGACTTACAACCACCATCCCCTCGCAGGCCAAAATTCAGACCCTAGGTTTTCTCTAACATCATTGCCGGACTGTAAGTGTTCAGAAAAAAAGGGTGAAAAGGGTACTGACTAGTAGTACCCGCTGCAAAAAGCACATGTGAAAAATAGGACCACTAATGTAGTGATTCAGAAATCATTCCTGCCCAACATTCCATCATCTCAATGGAATCCTGGTAATAGTTTCTTGTTCTACAAATGTTATTCCCTCTTTCACATTTTCACTATCACATTAAGGGTATCCATCAAGTTACAAAACTTGCACCTTTCCAAAGGCTAGGCATTTTTACATGGGGAGTCATGGAGGAGCCAGACTCTCCTCTCCTGGCAGCACACCATACTTGAGCAATTTCTATCAACTTCAGCCATGCTCATCCCAAAAATATCCTTCTCTGCAAAATGTTTTTGAAATGAAGGTGACTCCATCCCCCACTATTTAATGTTTCTTTTTTTCCCTATCTCAGTACCTAGCATGATGTGGCATCAGCTTATGATATCGTCTATCACCACCCTCTGGCCCTTCCCTTCAGCAGTCCTCTCGTGACTGTCATGCTCTCCACTCTTCACTAGAGAACGGAGACCCAGCGTTTGTGCTGACAGAGGCTCTCTGTGAGCAGTGCCTGCAAGCTCTCTTTTTTTATATGTTTTGGTATATGTTTATTGAGAACCTGCAAGCTCTCTTAAGGGTTGCGGGTTTGTACAGACCGATGGTGACAGCAGAAATAGTGCAATAGCACCAGGGTCATTCCACTACATCACTCAGATGTGTAGATTAGACACCTGATAGATCAGTACATCGGCTCCTCCAGCACCTTACTAGGGTCTAGGGAGTACTGGGAGAGGCAGGGACAACTGAGAAAAGGAGCACTTCCTTTTTCAATGCCACAACCAAAATGGATATCTTTTGTTTTCACTGTTGTGACAGAACAGCAGTAAGCAACTAGATTTACAACCCGGTATTCACTTTCTTGCAAAAAAATTACTTGATATCAATGAACACATTTAATAAATATTTCTTATGAACCACACAGCTGTGTTGGGTCGTTTATAACAAGCATCTGATGCTGGTTGTGCAACGCAAGTAGCTCGGCACATACCCCTATTGTACTTTTCTCCCCAGGAGGGGTTAGTTCTCAAAAGGCTTTCTGTCTGCTGCAAACATGAGGGAGATGTGTTCCTGCACATGAAAAATAAGTTCAGCCACTTCCTTCTCTGAAACAATTGATGGGCTCGTGTTTAGCTTCTGTATCCAAGAAGGCAATTTCTGCCCCTTTGTTTGTCTTGTGCCACATGTAAATCGAAATACATATTTGTACAGCGCAAACTACTCACCCTTACGGGTCTCAAGTAGCTGTGGAAATTAAGTGAGCTGTTGCCCATAGTCACATGGTGCTAAGTTGAACTGCCGCCGGAGCCGCGACCGAACCCGGTGCTCTGAAGTCAGCTGCCCTGGCCGCTGCACCACACCTCTCCATGTAGTCTTAAGCGTCTCACATGTGACAGGACTATATTGCTATATTCTTCATAATCCGTTTCCAGCTGATCCATAAGAGCGTGTCTTGTGTATGTAAGTACGGTCATGGTGCTCTATGTTATAGATACAAAATCAATTCTGCGGCCCCTCTTTCAATGGAATTTGCATGGTGAATATGAATCACCCATTCGCCGTGAGAAGTTTTGAGAAGTACCTATGTGCAACACTAGTGATAGCCTAGTGTTTTTATCCAGTTATTGGTTCTTGTCCCTGCCGGTACACTTGAGGTCAGCCTCGCCCTTTCAGGCTCTTATCCACCTGGTTTGTGTTTGCTGTTACCTAGTATGTACCAATGTCTGTTTCTCTACATGTATATCCCACCTCCATGTTTTGTGCTCTGATATTCTTTGACCTTAAAGGGAGACCTCTATGAGCTCTTTACAATGGCTTGCATACTCTGCTGATCATGCATGCTTTTTCAATTCAACAGCGTCCTTTTTTCAGGTGTGGTACTGGCCAGCCAAATTTCACAAGTTATATTATATATCTTTTTTTTTTTTTTTTTAAAGAGAATTCCACACAGGCCTATTTGAGATGCTCTAAATGTTTTTGGTTGATGAGGGAGCTTGGACACAAAGAGATCATGATTCTCCCAGGATCGTACCATTCGCTGGGGAGGCATCAAACCCAGTTCTACAGGCTACAAGACCTGCAATACGTCCAGGAGACCGCAGGCCCTTCTTTGTGCCTCATCTTCCTGCAATTCCCCAGCAATGAAGCATCTCAAGGTGTGATTTGTAGTATGCAGTTGTGAAAACTACACCTTGTGACGCTTCAAGACTGATTAGAGATAGCTACGGGTCAGAGATGTGCTACATAATGCTGTATAATGGAAGACATGAGAATATTTTCATTAATTACACTGGTGAAATGGAGGTATGATATGAAAGTTGTCCAAGAGACCAAGGGCCAGATGTAGGTGGCTAAATACCGGTCAGTAACGCCGAAATTCGGTAAATGTCAGCGTTACCGACCGGTATTTAGCCATTCCTAAAGTAGGTAAGGAATCGGTAAATAAGGGATCGGTAAATACCGATTTCTTATTGCTCTTGCATTTAAGGAATCGGTAATACCGATTCCTTGAATGTAATGTAGGAAGCACATTAAAGAGTGCTTTTGAGCCTTAAGAAATCGGTAATTACCACCAACTTCAAGTTGGTGGAATTACCGATTTCCTTTAAAAAATCACTTTTTGGTTTTCTGTTAAGTGCCATGTGGCACACATTCATGCCCTTAGGGCATGTATGTGCACCAAATGTGCACACATGCACATTTCAGGGGGCAACAGGGTGTCCTTTTGACACCCTGGCACCCTTGAAAGTGCTCCCGCTATTAGTGATTCGGTAATACCGAATCGCTAATAGTGAATGTCTTCACATTCATTCCTATGGGCCTCCAAGCCCATAGAAATGAATGGGTAGGTATCCATATTACCGAATCTCAATTACTGATTCGGTAATAAGGAATATTAAGGATTCAGTATTTTTTACCGAATCTTTCCCTACATAGGAAATATTGATTTCTTAATAGCGAATCGGTAATAGCGAATCGGTAAAATTCGCTATTAAGAAATCGGTATTTCAGATTTACCTACATCTGGCCCTGGATTCCATATTCTCTAACTTCCCTGAGACCTTTGTGGGTGTTTGTGCCCACTTTCTTTTCATGCTCCTAGGTGATGTCCATATTATAGATCAGGCTGCATATGCTTGTGCTCCTACTGTGCATAATGTCACACGCATACTTCAGGAAACGTGCATTGCCTCATTTTCTGAGAGGGGAAGCCTAATCCAAGCAAATGAATGAATGTCTTTGCCCATGACCGGTGCCAGCATACAGATACAGGTGCATGGTCAAAAAAGCCCTCAACGGACATGCTAACTGTGCATTAACCAGGAATGGTGGACATTTGATGTAACACCCACTGTTTCTGAATATGGCATTAAGAAAGAGCACGACATACATATGACTCAAGGTAAGAGGGATCTTACAACTGCGGTGTGCCTACAAATGGATGAAATTTGGGTAACTAACCTAGCGAAACAACAGTGAAGCCCATACAAAGATTATAGAATGGGAAACGATTTGACATTGTTTGTGCTTTGTAATGATATGAGATCTGACGTCTGAGAGGGCTAGCCTCAAGACGTCAATTAGAAACGTCCACTGAACGGGTAGTGATTAAATCGAACATCCCACGGCAAAAACACGCCAAAGCAAAAGTAATGAATGCATTCAAAGAATGCTTTGGAGACACGCGAGAGGCAAACACAAAAAAACTTAAGGGAAAAGCTGAAGACCGCATAGAGTCGGTGTGTCAAGAGGAGGCAGGTAAACATCCTCTCTAAATAGATCTGCCTTTCCTAAACAGCATCAGAGCATGTTTTTTCTTAAGAATGTGACGACCACAACACTGTAAATAACCTCACGTAGCAAATAAAACATGTTAACATCGATCATTCAGGTATGAGTCTCAATAAATAAACCACAAAGGAAAGCTTTTAGGCTTGGCTTCATGCGCATTAACAGAGCCGCCGTTTACCTCAGCAGCCTTTCTCGAGTGGTTTTGGATTCCTTCTTATAAATATAAATCTGTGTGGCTCAGCCTCTAAGCCGCGGTCTCAGTGCTGTCGAGCAGCATCCATTGACCTTTCATGCACTGTTTTGTCGTAAAACAGTTGCCCTCGGGTAGTTTTACTTAAATGATGGAGTGTGGTGATCTGAGCTTTACAGCAGGATAATTGGCTAGTGAGAGAGATGTCTGGAGCGGCATGAATCAGGAAGCAATTATAGTGGTCAAGGGCTCCACAGCTATTAGAACAGTCTGCTGAAATTAAGCTGAGCTGTTCCTAAAAGGAAGGAGCTGTGGGGTTCAAAGCTGGCCCTCTGGCGAACCCAGTATTTCAGTAGCAAAAAAAGAGATTTAGGAGACGAAGGCTTCGCGGATTGTGCTGGGACTGTTTCCAAACAATAATGCTCTATCTGTTTTAGTAAAGATTTCAAAATAACCTTGCGAATCTAAAAAAAGCAGGGCACGCACACATCCTCACCAAGTGCAAAAAGTGTGTAGGGGAGAATAAGGGGCGATAACAGCCCTAATTGCCATCAGTAACTTAGGGCCTCATTTTTGTGTCACTTTTTTGAGTTCCGGGGGCGCAATGTGCCCAGGCATATTTACAAGGCCACGTAAAGACACTTTACATGGCGTTTAATGGCCTTGTAAATATGTGCCCCTAAAGGGGCGTTCCATGGGTGTTGCTTTGGGTGTTCACACGCAACACCCATGGAATTTGAATCATTCCCAGATTTACGAGACATCGTAAACCTGGGAATGTGTCAGAATCTAATGGCACCACAGGGCTGGCGTTAGGGAGGCGCAATGAGGAGGAATGTTTTCATTTTTCCTTGTTTAATACTTAAGAGGAAATTGCCTGAATTGATTGATTTTGTGCAGGAAGGTATACCTTCCTGCACAAAATCAATCAGCCCTGCAACACAGGCACCCTTGTTCTATGGTGTTCGTGCATGGCAGCCCATTGTGGGCTGGAATGCACCTATGTCAAAACCTCATAAATGAGGCCCTTAGGGTAGAAGTGTAGATAATTGCATTGAAGTCCATATATGTAAGTGAAATCCGGTGGGTGATATGAGTGCTGGAGCAAGAGGCTCCTTACATTAGTAAACGTCCGTAACAACCAGCATCTTGTGGGAGCCAATGCACAATCCAATTCCTTTTCTTCATTGCGAATTGATGACAGGGCTGGAACTGCAAGCGAACCCTTGGTGCTCCTTGCCCGGCATGCCTTTCCCTGCCAGCGGGACCTGATGGGGAAATAGGATCTGTAGACTTTGAAACTGCAGCTGCACATTTGTGGGGAGCATCATGCCGGGCCTTTCCCTGCCAGCGGGACCTGATGGGGAAATAGGATCTGTAGACTTTGAAACTGCAGCTGCACATTTGTGGGGAGCATCATGCCCCTAATAAATATACAGCAAAGTTTTCATAATTTCGGTCCTGTGATATTTAGCAGACCCTGGCATGCACTGCGAACTGCATGGGTAATTGCAATACGTGTGATAACTAAAGTTATTGCACATGTCCCTGGTATGAGTTTTGTAATGAATATCAGCATGTCAAAACTTCTGATAGTTATTGCAAGGCAAATTCCCAGTATTTATCGGAACTTGCAGATTTCCAGAGACCAAAATCCACATGGTATTCCCCCAAAAAGTGTAAATTGGTGGTATTTATCACACTCAATAAATTTAGACTGGGCAGGCTTATATTCTATTTGGTGCAATAAATATCACTTCATTTATCTGGGATGCCATCAGTAATGTAGCCTGAGATGTCATGAGTGATGTAATATGTGGGATAATAAGCAATGCATGGTTAGGGCGCAAGTTATACTTAACTCAGTACATTTAACTGATGAATTTCAGTGTTGTTTTAAGTTTATGATGGTATCTTTGACTGATATTTTCACCTATTAGGCTATAAGGTCAGTTTAACCTTTGGTTTTTCAGTGTTGTGTGTGTGATTGTATGTATGTATATTATCTACTGGCGGTCGCCAGTAGATAGTTATAGTTAGGATCGTGTTTCCATAGGAAATCCGCAACATTCTATTTTGAATAACTTTGGCGCCGATTGACGAATCCTCGCGAAATTTTCAAAATAGGTGGGGCGCTCCGCTCCGCTCCTTCCCTGAAAGTCTCGGGGGGATTCGTCAAGCGGGGGCTGAGAAAAAGGGGGGTCCCTAAACACGTTTTCCCCATGCATTTTTCCATAGGACCTTTAGTCCAAGCTACAGCCCGAACGGCTGAACAGAATTACTTGAAATTTGGCAGAGAGGTAGTCCTCAGGTCAGGGATGTGCCTTTTGTAGGTCTGGTGTAAATCTGTTCAGTATTTCCTGAGAAAATAGTATTTAAATCAATATATATATCTATAGGCGCGCTCCGAGCGCGTACGGTAAGCTTACCGTACGCGCACGCTGCCGTGCGCGTGCTTAATTCTGATTGGTGGTTACATGACTGTAAACATTCGAATCGGTCGAAATCAGGAAGTGTCGGCCGCCATTTTGTGTGTCTCACAATGATAAACAAAGGTGGAGAACGTGAAAAGGGGCCAACGAAGAGAGTTGCAGACCCCCTAGCGTTTGTCAGGGGGTCCAAGAAGGACCCAAAAGTATGAAAAATACATTTTATATTTTTTTTTTTAAATCGCGGGGTACGCGTACGGTAGTCTTACCGTATGCGCACGGCAGAAAAAAACTCATTAAAAAAAATAGAAAATATTAATAAATACATAACTTAGCATTTAAAAAACCGTACAAATTCACTTAAAAAACCATAGGTTTCACACACGTTATAGTTAGGAATTAGCATTTAAAAAACCTTGCAAATTCACTTAAAAAACCATAGGTTTCACACATGTTATAGTTAGCTGGACATTTCCCTCGTAAAAAAACAATGAAATTCCCCCGTTATAGTTAGTGCAGGCAACTATAACTCACGCGACCGCAATCCTCTGCTGATGACGTCAGATATTACATCACTGATTACATATGTGTCTTTCTGAAAAATAAATATTTGTAATATATGTATAGCTAAAGATTAATGGAAGAAGACATGGGTAAATAGGTGTCTAAATACAGTGATGTAATATCTGACGTCATCAGCAGAGGATTGCGGTCGCGTGAGTTATAGTTGCCTGCACTAACTATAACGGGGGAATTTCATTGGTTTTTTACGAGGGAAATGTCCAGCTAACTATAACATGTGTGAAACCTATGGTTTTTTAAGTGAATATATAATAGTACTAATAGTAGATATTTAATAACTAGTTACATACATTCATTATTTGTTCTTATTACAATATGGACCTATGGCGTAATTTGCACAGTAAGCACTAGCACTTTAAACGACAATGTATTAAGGCACTTGCCAGATTTGACTCTTTATTTGCACTTGCACTTTATTTTTCCATTTTATTCCTTCCATAATATTTAGAGAAGTAATACTCTCGAATATAACTTCCAAGGGAATAGCAGAAAGGAAAATAAAATGAGATAATGGATAAGCTGTGCAATATAGTAAAAAGGAAATGTACATGTTAAGAAATGGCCGCCGAAATGCACCGAGCAGATATTGTGATGTAATGTGTCAAGTCCCTTGTTGATGTTGCTTACCAAATGTTGGGTACTTTATTGACAAGAAAATGGCGCACAAACATCGTGAACAAGGCAGCGTGAGTCTGCTGAAACGCGTAGATGTTTTTTCCTCGTTCATGGAGAATAAAAGACCGAGTGCCTAAACTTTGACTTTGGAGTGCTGAATGTTTATTTCAAAAAACGAAGTATTCCTATAATTGGATATATATATATATATATATATATATATATATATATATATATATATATATATATATATATATATATTACCTACTGGCGGTCGCCAGTAGGTAGTTATAGTTAGGACCACGTTTCCATAGGAAATCCGCAACATTCTATTTTGAATAACTTTTGCGCCGGTCGACGAATCCTCGCAAATTTTTCAAAATAGGTGGGGCGCTACGCTCCGCTCCTACCCTGAAAGTCTCGGGGGGATTCGTCAAGCGGGGGCTGAGATAAAAGGGGGGTCCCAAAACGCGTTTTTCCCATGCATTTTTCCATAGGACCTTTAGACACAGCTACAGCCCGAACGGCTGAACAGAATTACTTGAAATTTGGCAGAGAGGTAGTCCTCAGGTCAAGGAAGTGCCTTTTGTAGGTTTGGTGTAAATCTGTTCAGTAGATTCTGAGAAAATAGCCTTTAAATCAATATATATATCTGAGCCAGCGTACAGTGCGCTTACGGTGCGCTTACCGTACGCGTACGGTGGCGTGCGCGAGCGCGATTCTGATTGGCTCTTAGATCTTAGTAAACATTCGAATCGGCCGAAACCAGGAAGCGGCGGCCGCCATTTTCTCTGTCGCACTCTGAGTGGGGCAGCATAAATGAAGCCCAAAAATGTGTAAAGGGGCAGAATATTGAGATAATAATCACCCAGCAATGATATACGGGCCCCCAAACAACCCAAAATGCCAAAATTTTTCGAAAAATCGCCGATTACGCTTACCGTACGCGTACGGTAAAAAAAAATTTTAAAAACAGAAAGTATCCACACTCTCCCCACCCCATGTGCAAATGGTGCCCGAAGGGCACCATTTGTGCATGGCTTATCAATCAAATGAAAACAATAAACAAAACATTTCACAACGATGCGCATAATATGTCCCACATGTGCGCACGGTGCGCGAAGCGCATCGTGCGTACATGGCCCATCTCGCATAATGTGGGCACGCGGTGCGCGCAGCGCACCGCGTGACCACCGTGCGTGCATGGCACTAACTGCGTAAAGTGGGCGCGCGGTGCGCGAAGCGCACCGTGTGCTCACTGTGCGCGCACGGTGCGCGAAGCGCACCGTGCGCGCACGGAACGAACTGCGTTAACTGGGCGCGCACGCCACGAATGGCGTAAAGTAAGTTAGCATTTAAAAAACCGTACAAATTTACTGAAAAAAACATAGGTTTCACACACGTTATAGTTAGGAATTAGCATTTAAAAAACCTTGCAAATTCACTGAAAAAACCATAGGTTTCACACATGTTATAGTTAGCTGTAGATTTTACTGATAAAAAACCAATGAAATTCCCCCGTTATAGTTACTGTAGGCAACTATAACTCACGCGACCGTAATCCTCTGCTGATGACATATGTGTCTTTATGAAAAAAAAATATTTGTAATATATGTATAGCTAAAATTTAATGGAAGAAGACATGGGCAAATAAGTGTCTAAATACAGTATTAGCATCAGCAGAGGATTGCGGTCGCGTGAGTTATAGTTGCCTACAGTAACTATAACGGGGGAATTTCATTGGTTTTTTATCAGTAAAATCTACAGCTAACTATAACATGTGTGAAACCTATGGTTTTTTCAGTGAATATATATATATATATATATATATATATATATATATATATATACATATATATATATCTACCAACAACTAAAGTATGTCGCACTCACCAGGTGGTGGTGGCAAGTTAATAAAAACTGCTTCAACAAAATCTCTGGAGTGCGACATACTTTAGCTGTTGGTAAATGGAATTCGAGGCTTGATTCCGCCTCGCACATTCGCACCCACCGGTCGTGACGCGCGCTGCTCCTAGAATCAATTGTTTGTTACAAATATATATATATATATATATATTTATATATACATATATATATATATATATTGCCTACTGGCGGTCTCCAGTAGGTAGTTATAGTTAGGACCTATTTTCCATAGGAAAAGCGTTTTTTGATTACCCAATATCTTTGGCGCCGTTTGACAAATCTTCGTTAAATTTTCCAAAAAACAAGGTTGGACCACTCAGTTTGCGTGTTGCAATTTTCGGGGTGATTCGTCAAGTGTGGGCCAAGAAAAAAGGAGGTCCCAAAGCACGTTTTCTCCATGTTAATTTCCGTAAGAACTTTATTACAGGCTACAGCCCGAACTGCTGAAAGGAATTACACCAAATTTGGCAAAAAGGTAGGTCTTGGTTTAGACTGCGCCCTTTTTATTAAATGGTGTAAATCCGTTCAGTAGTTCCTGAGAAATTTAAAAAAAGAAAACTATCGATATCTGAGCACCAAGGAGGGTTTGCGAACCCTCCCGGGCACAAGCTTCACTCTGATTGGCTGCCAACACTCCAAACCAGGAACTGTTGGCAGCCAACTTGTGACTCTGTAAAACCGAGTGACAAGAAAAATGGTGAAACAAAGTTAAAAAACATGTAAAAGGGGCAGGGTACAAACACACTGACCCCCTAGGCCTGGTCAGGGGTCCCACAATGTGCCCCAGGGCCCAAAAAAGCATTAAAAAAACAAAGTTGCCAAATTCGCGCCGGGGTCGTGAATTCGGCCGAGAAAATGAAAACAAAATGAAGCGCAGGCTCCCGAGCTTCGTTTTTGAAAGCCTCCGGGTGGGCAAGGTCCCAGGGGCACTCATCAATAAATTTGCAGGGGCCCATGGGGGCCCCCGCAGCCCAGGGACCGCCACCTCCCCGGGGATTATTAAATAAAATGCAGGAGGCACGTGGCCGCCCCGCAGCCCCGGGGTCCGCCACCTATCCCGGCTTGTTTAAAAAGATTTGTGGGGGGTCCCAACCCCCCCATGCTGCCCCAAGGACCGCCAACTCCCCAGGGCATTCATGTAAATGGGCAGGAGGCCTCGTGGGCCCCCGAGCCCCAGGTACTGCCACCTCCCCGGGGCAATTAATATTCAAATTCAGGGGTCCGTTATGGACCCCTGGGCCCTGAGGACTACCACCTCCCAGAGGCTTTAAATACGTTGGGAGGGGGGCCACGCGTCCCCCCCTCCTGGAGCCCGTGATGGCCCTGGGGACCCCCACTCCTGCAATGTTCCAGGGTGCCCCCTTCGGGACATTGCTGTTTGCTATGGCAGGGCGGGAGCATGGCTCCTGCCCTGCCATAGCAAACCCTGCTTTGCTTCGTTGTAGCGAGAGCAGGGAAACCTGCTCTCGCTTCAATGAAGCAAATCAGATGATAGCTTTTGAGCAAGGGGAGCTGCATGTCAGCAGCTCCCCTTGCTCAAAAGCAGTGCTGGCTCCCGCAGGAGGTGGGAGCTGGCGGGACCGTGAGGGCATTGAGGCTCCCCCCACAGTCCCCAACGCAGAGGCCAGGCCCCGGGGATGGGGTCCCCATGGCCAGAAGTGGCCCGAAGGGAGGCCACGCGGCCCCCCTCCCCTGCAAAAAAAAACGGAAAGGCCGTCAAAAAATAAAAAATAAACATTCGGGCATGCCCCGGGAATTTGGCCTCTCGGCCCCCTCCCTTAAAAAAATAAACATAAATAAACATTCAGGCTTGCTCCGGGGGATGGGGTCCCCGGGGCACAAAATCGGGCATGCCTCGGGGATGGGGTCCCCGGGGCAGTAAGTGAAAATTACATTTATAAAGAATTGTGCATGGCCCGGGAGATGGGGTCCCCGGGGTGAATATAAATTAATAGAAGTGGATGTTTTTTTTTTCCGACAAAGTTGTGATGTAGCTCAGATTTCATCTGGATTCAGGCATTGCTTTATTTTTGTGTTTCAGACAGACTGCATTTAAATTAGCACGCAGATTTTGGTGCAAGTGAAAAACACCTGACACGTGAAACATGAAATGAGGCCTAGTCAAATGCTTTTTAAAATGGGCACTTTTGGTGCATTCAAAGTGAAAGACATGAAATGAGGCCTGGTAAATGCTTTCAGTCTGAAATGCTTGAGCTGAATTAACATGTGTTTTTGCAGTGTAGAGAAATTCGTGATTGCAGTTTTCCTTTTTAGTTTTGAAGATAAAATGAAATGTGTTCTCTCTTCCCAGCTCCTTTTCCTTGTAATCTACACTCCCTGTTCCTGTCTTAAGAGACTTTGGATTTGTTGTATATTTAGACAATACATATTCAGTTCATAACACATCTTCTTATAATGTGTATTAATTAACCATGCACCAACACTACACATGGGGCAAAACGCATTTTGCATTAAAAGCTATCTAAAACATTAGAACATGTTGCTATGAATATGTATTACCTGCTTGGGCTTTGAAAATTTGCACTGGTGCATGTTTTATGCTATGTTGTACATTGCACATTTTTGCATGTTGTGCACAAATAATAGAAAAGCTGCTTTGAACTAATAGCTTTTGCTAGGTAATAAATAATACAAGGTATTAGTATGGGGGAGGTAAACAGAATGGGTTTTTATTTTGTAAATTAATACTCTTTTTTGTGTTTGTTTTGTTTTTGGGCCTAAGATAAATTGGCTACCTGTGAATCCAGCAAGGCTGTGAATTGTATTGAATGAGAAACACATGCGCAGAACCAGCTACATACTGGCAAGTGCCTCAAGTGAAGACCTGGTCAAGGTCACTGTGAACTGTAAATTCTTGTTATCCTGCCAATGTGCCAGTGTTTGTGGAATGTGTTTATCCTGCGTGCGATGTGACAGGAGGGAGAAAATGGACTTAAACATTTTTTCCTAGTAAATGTTGCTAAAAAATATAATTGTATTAATCATTCACGCTTCTTTTGTTAAAACCGGATTTGCAATGAGAACAGGATGGTAGACCCTCATGTCATCTATGCTAACCAATCACTGTGCAAGCTTTACTGAAAACTACAACATTATTAGTGTAGTCAGCCAAGAATTAGAGTATAAATAATGACCTCTTTGGAGGCGTGTTAGCTTTTAGGAGGAGAGGAGAGGGGGCAGATGAGGCCAGACATCATATGGGTTAGGTACGTGAACATCGCGGGTGCAGCCTGGGAGGAGATTGTGTCTGAGGAGAGACAGAGGAAGGTGGAGGGGCCTTTGCTCATATTTTTCAGAGAGTCCTTGCACGTCATATTTTTGGCAAGTCAGATCACATTCCTCTGTGGTCTGTGAAGTAGGGGCCTTTTCAGGAGCTGCCTCTCTCTGTGAAGCATAGAGACACAGATGAACAAGACCAGGGCAGACACAGCAGCTGATGGAAAAAGTTTAGATTTAGATGCTAAAACTCTAAGTTTATGCTTTGACTAACTAAATAGTTTTTGAAAACATTTATTTGTCTTATGCATTTATTTCTCTTCATGGGAGATTTTTGAAAATTAATTATTGATCAGCCTTTCAAACTCACTCTTGAATTATATTTTTCCTGAAACTCTTTAAAGAGTTCTGACTGACATAGAATTAGGGTGTTTGCCTCCTAATGGAGTGCTTTGTATACAACCTATAATATGTTTTGTTTTATTTCTATTTATCCTATTTTCAATTCTGTAACCTGATTGAAATTTGAATAATGAATAAAGGGTCAGAGAACTTTAACTTTTAATTAGAAAATAAAACCCTTTAAAATACTCACAACTCTCTTTATTGGCTTAAAAATGTATTGCATTTTTGATTTTTCATGTTTATGTAAAGTCTCCTGAAGGTAATATACAGTGGCAAGGGTCCAGTACCTTTACAGCGGTATATTAGGGGTAAATGAGGGTTTGCATTGAGAAATTGCTGTGAAATTACCGCTGCATCAGTTTCTGGTAGCAGAGGATGGTTATTATTGATTAGTTTGGCGATTAAGGAGTATTAATATCACCATCAACTATTCGACTAATGGATCATTCACCTTAGGAGGGAAATAAAATAATTGCCCAAGTTAGATAAATGTCCAGATTCTCAAAAGAAAGTTTGATTCTGCTCAGAACCTGAATACTGGCAAAGCAGTACTGGAAGGTGATGCAAGAAGGCGATTGCTGGAGTGGTGTGAGTATCAATAGGGCTGTGAAATGTTGTCAATGTGCTAGGATGTGTTTTTGAAGTGTTGGAAAAATAGTAAGGGTTTTGATTGTTGATGAAAATTTTGCTCATTTTTGACTTGATGGTTTTATTGATTATATTGGTAATTTCATAGGACAGAATTTTTGATTATTGATTATATGTTCTTAACATGAAAAGTTTGTGTCTTGTTTTATGTTGTCTGGAAGCACAGGTATAGTGATACCTGGAAATTCCCGGGAAAGGAATAGCGGGTGGTAAATGGAAGCTACTCTGCTCTGAGGATACTCGTCTGTTGGAATAACACTGAGAAGCTATGCAGGGCTGGCAGTGTTAAATTAGGGACTATTTTCTGTGTAAAAGTGAGAGTGATTGATATCAAAGTGTTTGCTAGTGAAACTTTGGTGTTATATCACCTAGAAAGGGGAACCCTGAAGGAGTAGCAGGTTCTTTTGAGCTTGAGTGAAGGGTAAGCAGAAGGGATTTACTCGCAGTGATTGAAGAGTAAACAGAAGTTCTTACTTTGTGAAGAGTAAGCAGAATGTGTTACTCACAGTGAAAAGAAATCTATCCTTTGTTTAGTGGAACAGACAGAGTAGCGAATGTTTTTTTTTATTATTAACAGAATTTTGATTAGGAAAACTCGAAAATATATTCCAGTAAGATTTTGTGGCGGGTCAGTAGTATGTGTTAAACTGACTGAAATTGAAACTGACAGCATTGGAGAAAAGAAATTGCATTGAACTATTGCAGAAATGAAAATGTTTGAAGGTTTAAAGAAACTGTTGGGAGGTAAAGTGAAAAATTTGTTTTTAATTGGTGATGATCCTGAAGGAACACCTGTGCATTTTATGTCTACCGATTTGGGACAAAATTCATGTATGTGGGTTCACCAATGGTGCAAGATTACTGAAAAAGAAGGTCCTTTGAGGTTTCCAAAAGAGGGTACTTTTGAATTGCAAATTATTGACAAATTAAGGGAAGTGTTATGTGAAATAAAGACACCATCTAGAGCTGCACAATTTGAGGCCTTAAGCATGTGGGAAAAGAGAGCAAGAGATAAAGTAAGTGAGAATTAAAAGGTAAAGCACCAGATGCAGGAGAAGGGAATTAATGATGATAAAAAGCTTCAAATAAATAATGATTCAGGGGATGAAATAATGGATGCATTGTTAACTGAGTGTCCGCCACTTTATGTGGTTCCCATTAAAAATACTGAAAATAGTGTACCAGTAAGTACTACAGTGGCTACTGCTTCTGTTAAACAGAGAGTAACACAGATTGAGAGAACTGTGCAGACATTTTAGATTGACCCATTACCTGTTGATTCAGCACTGACAGTGATACCTCCAGGTATTACTGCTTCAAATATGACTGATTCAGTCCAAAAATTACAAACTGCAAATGTACAGGCAATGCCTAGAAAACTTATGACTGTCCCAATTATTATAGCCCCTATTCAAAAGGTTCAAAGAGCTGCAGAAGGAGTAATTTTGTCAGGGTTTATTTCAGAATCTCAGTATTCACAGATTATTGAACAGAAACTACCCCAGACAGTCCAAGCACTGAAGGGTGAGGGAAAATCTTTCTTTACAACATCTGCAGCCCAGAGTAAAACGAATATATTTGAAGATGGGATTTTTCAAACCTGCTTTGAGGAAGCAGCAGTGATTAAAAAGATAGAAAGCATGGGGGAACAAATTAACCCAGATCCTGGAAAAGAGAACCAGCTTAAGGTTTTAAATTCAACATTTGAACATAAAGAAATTAACAGTCCCTGCTGTTTAAATCATGAAAATGTGAACTAGTGTCAGGAGAAAGAATTACTTTCCCTGAGTAAGGAAACAGCTACATGTGCAGTAACTACACATAATAGAATGACAGATTTGGCCTAAAATTGTGAAATTGATGTTTCAGGAAGTTTTCCATTTCAGAAAAGTTTCAGGTTACATATGAATGATGATGCAAAAATTACAAACTGCAAATATACAGGCAATGCCTCGAACAATTATGACTGTCCCAATTAATATGGCCCCTATTCAAAAGGTTCAAAGAGCTGCGGAAGGAGTAATTTTGTCAGGGTTTATTTCAGAATCTCAGTATTCACAGATTATTGAACAGAAACTACCCCAGACAGTCCAAGCACTGAAGGGTGAGGGAAAATGTTTCTTTACAACATCTGCAGCCCAGGGTAAAACGAATACATTTGAAGATGGGATTTCTCAAACCTGCTTTGAGGAAGCAGCAGTGATTAAAAAGATAGAAAGCATGGGGGAACAAATTAACCCAGTCCCAGGAAAAGAGAACCAGCTTAATGTTTTAAATTCAACATTTGAACATAAAGAAATTAACAGTCCCTGCTGTTTAAATCATGAAAATGTGAACCAGTGTCAGGAGAAAGAATTACTTTCCCTGAGTAAGGAAACAGCTACATGTGCAGTAACTACACATAATAAAATGACAGATTTGGCTTAAAATTGTGAAATTGATGTTTCAGGAAGTTTTCCATTTCAGAGAAGTTTCAGGGTACATATGAATGATGATGCAAATGAGAAAATGTGTTCTTCAGTAATGCAGTTGCACATTGCAGAAATAATAAAATATAATTTCAAATGCAATGGGTTTGAGAAATTGGGAGACAAGTGTGCAAGAAAACATGAGAAGAAAAAGAAACTACCAGACCTTGTTAGGGAACATAATAAACAGGATGAGGGAGAAGCTTTTGCTTACTCAGTGAGAGAAAAGGTGGGAGAAGTGCATGTTCATGTGCCACAGAACAAAGGAGAACTTGCAGCATTTCTGAACACATTCCCACAATTGAGAGGCAAACATATGCTGTGGTACCCACAAATTGATGTATTTGTTGAAATTTTAAAGGAGTTTTGCATTAATTTGGAAATGTTCTTTGAAATTGCCATGCAGCCTGAATTGTGGTTTGAATCTAAAGTTGTTGTGCAAAGGCCAGGTGAGGAGACAATGAAAAGGGTTTGCATGAATGCACCATCATTTTCTGCTGTTATGGAGAAAAACATAGCAGTGATTACTTTCCTCAAGGGCAGAGTACCAGCAAAGGATGTTGATTGGGTCCAGATTAAAAGTACACAGGATGGAAGTAAAGGTGTTTTGCTTTGTGCAAATTCAGGTATGGATGTTGCACTGCTGGAAAAAGTATTCTTTTGACATCTTTATAACAGATTTGAGCATTGGAAGAAGAAATTTAAATGTAAACATGATGCAGCAGTTGGAAATGTGCAAGAACAGAGAGAAATGCAGGTGCAAGAGGTGTCAGCCAAGCAAATACAAATGTCAGTTCAGAAACAGGTACCAATGGCAGGAGTTTTTCAAGCCCAAATGGTCCCACAAAATATGGAAAATGCTAAAAATTAATAAGTTGTCCAGAGCAAATGTGAATTATTTTCAGAAACAAAATCAGAACCCAGTGCATACAGGTTAATGTATTTGAAAATGAGAGTTTTAACCCTAACAATTCTGAATTTACCAAGTCCATTGTGAAACAGGTGGAAGGTCCAGACTGAGTTGTAGGAGTTTTAAACAAAGAAATTACAAACCTAGTTTTAGAAGAATTTGCACCAAAAATAGGCCTATTTGCGGAAAGTTACCAATTTGGAGTTTGTGACTCAGGCCTGGTAGAAAAACAATTGTTTTGCAAATTAAACAGCACAGATTACTGTACACCAGATAATGTTAATTTTCAGATTCCTGATGAAGATGTACATTTTAAAATGGCCCAACAAGAGACAGCTGTAGCATTGTTTTAAAAAAAGACAGTTGAAAAATGACCTTCTGATTTGAACGAAATAATAAACACAGAAGTAAGGGAGTTCACAGAGAAAGATGACAGATTAATAAAATATCCAGAACATGTCTTTTTCCAATTAGAATCATATAACATGTATTCAAGAACACCATTAGTTGCAGAAATTGTACCTATAATTGGAGATAAATTGAGTATAAGATTTTTGATGGAATTGATTGGAAGTTTATGTAACTTTCTGATTACAGGTTCACAGAAACTAAATGAAAAGAACAGATCAGTGCAGGAGATTAATAGCATAATTTTTCCATGTTGTCATGTGGTACCGAATCCAGCCAATATATTTTTTTCACATTCCATGTGCAGAAGAATGCCTTACTGTTATTGATTTTAGTCAAGTTCATGTCACAGAGCCGTTGCATGAGAATAGTCAGGAGTACTGTCAAAAAGAAAATGAATGTCTGGGACACATTATTGGAAAGGGAGGTAGAAAGGTGTCACCAGAGAGAGTGGAAATAATTCACTAGATGAATCCACCTCAAATTCAGAAAGAAGTCAGGATGTTTTTGAGAATGGTCGTTTGCTATAGTGAGTGGTTATCAAACCTTACCCTAGTGGCTGAGCCTTTACTGAGGCTGACACACAAGGATGTGTCTGATCCGCTTCCATTGGACAACAATTGCAAAAAAGCATTCCTAGAGTTGAAAGAGAAAAAGAGTCACGCCCCAGCACTAAGAATGAAAGTTTATTTAAAAGAAAATACACCAATTTGCAGTGAGAGGGAGAGCTGCGCTCTCTCAGTGTCTGTTCAAAAACATGAATATGTTCAAAGGTCTGTGATGTATTTCCCGATGACCTTTGACCCCAGCATCAATTAAACCGAATATGAATGTTTAGATGTCATGAAAATATGCATAAAGCCAAGATCAGACTTTAAGGATGAACTTCTGATTCAGCCCTACAATATCCATTTTGTAGATGGCCCATATTTGAAAGGTAATAATGACACATTAAGAGCAGCACATGCTGTGCTTCTTATACATTATGTTGTCAAAGCTTCATGGCTTTCAGAAGGTACCTCAGCCCAAAATTCGAAATTGATTGCCCTTACCATAACTTGCAGTATAGCTGCTCAAATGGGAGTCACTGTTGTCATGGGAGAGAGAAATGCTAATTCAGTTGCACAAAAATTGTGTTCTGTTAGCATATACATTCAATGGAATCTTCACATGTGAATTAATAGAGGCTCATTAAATTGTTTCAGAAGAACAACAGGGTTGTATCAGAACTATTTTTGAGAAAAGTGACAACAGCATAGTAGCAAATGTGTTATTGCAAAAACTGATGCTCAGGTATAGATTGCCAGTTTCTCGGAAATCAGATCATAATGAGGTTTCAAAGATGATGTGTGCAGAACAACAGATTAGACAAGGATTGGATTGTAGCATGAAGTTTCAAGCATTATAATGCAACACAAAGACAGTGCAGAGTTACACTTTACAAAAGACTGTGTTTCAGCATCACCAAAGTGGCTTGAAGATGGACATGCAAATGCACTTGTGAAAAACACAGATGAAAAGACTAGCCATTGCTGTGAAGGTCTGACTGATGTGGAGCGTGCAGTTTCTCACCAGATTGCAGCTGCTACACAAGATCTACATAATGAATGGTGCCAAAACTTTGATCTGAGAGATGCTGTGAAATGGAAAGGCCTATTCCAAAGGCTGTTGTGAAATGTGGTGGCCTTCCAAATTGGGTACATGCCTCTCACACATGTATGGTCTTGTGTCCCCCTGATAAAACAGCTCCTCTTCAAGAAGGTATGCCAGCAGTGGTCAAAAGTCCACAGAAGAGGGTCAGTCAAGCTGTAAGGGAACACACAGAGTCTGAAGCAGCACTAGAGAAAACTGAAGTGGCACTGGAAAAGCAAAAAGTGGAAACTGACTCAGATGAAAGCGGTGTCCAAAGGGTGAAAGAGTCAGATGCAGCCTCTGAAGAAGAAATTAGTGCTGTGGGCCTACGTGTGGAGGTAGGAAAAAGCTGGCTGAAAGGGTATTCAAAACATCTGCAGTGGTCCCTTGAAAAATCATTTGTACCCATAGCTGAAACATCTGAATCTGATCAAAGTGAAAATAAAAGTGAAAGGCTTGGATTGGAAAAGTGCAGAGAAATGATGGTGCTCTGTCAGAGTTTCTCAGCATCTGAGTGGTCAAAACGCATGGAAAAAGTACAGAATGCCACTTTGAATGAACTGTATGAGCCACCCTGATGGCAGGCTGGTGACAAAGAGAAAAAGAAAGGCTGAAACAATAACTGAGAATTGTCAAGAGCTGAAGAGAAAATAATCTTTGAATGATGAAAGAAAAAGAAGAAAAGAAAAGAAAATAGAAAGAGAACTGTTATGTTGAATTTTCCTCTTATTATTTTAGTTACTTATTTTAGAGAAGACTAACAGTTCCAAGAAGCTAGTTACAGAACTCTGCACTACACATTTGAGCTTGGCTATATATGATCTGATTACAGACAAGACTTGTGTTGCCTTAGAAATAGAGGTAAAATTGTTATATGCTCAGCTTTTGCAATAAAAATGTCATCTGTGAAATTAAATAAGTGTGATGATTTACAAATCATTTGAGGTATCATGATTTGACATCATCAAAAGGGAGGATTGATGTAGCTCAGATTTCATCTGGATTCAGGCATTGCTTTATTTTTGTGTTTCAGACAGACTGCATTTAAATTGGCATTAAAGTGAAAAACACCTGGCACATGAAACATGAAATGAGGCCTAGTCAAATGCTTTTTAAAAGGGGCACTTTGGTGCATTCAAAGTGAAAGACATGAAATGAGGCCTGGTAAATGCTTTCAGTCTGAAATGCTTGTGTTGAATTAACATGTGTTTTTGCAGTGTTTTTGCAGTGTAGAGAAATTTGTGATTGGAGTTTTCCTTTTTAGTTTTGAAGATAAAATGAAATGTGTTCTCTCTCCCAGCTCCTTTTCCTTGTAAACTACACTCCCTGTCCCTGTCTTAAGAGACTTTGGCTTTGTTGTATATTTAGACAATACATATTCAGTTCATAACACATCTTCTTATAATGTGTATTAATTAACCGTGCACCAACACTACACGTGGGGCAAAACTCATTTTGCATGAAAAGCTATCTAAAACATGAGAGCATGTTGCTATGAATATGTATTACCTGCTTAGGCTTTGAAAATTTGCACTGGTGCATGTTTTATGCTATGTTGTACATTGCACATTTTTGCATGTTGTGCACAAATAATAGAAAAGCTGCTTTAAACTAATAGCTTTTGCTAGGTAATAAATAATACAAGGGATTAGTATGGGGAAGGTAAACAGAATGGGTTTTTATTTCGTAAATGAATACTCTTTTTTGTGTTTGTGTTGTTTTTGGACCTAAGATAAAATGGCTGCCTGTGAATCCAGCAAGGCTGTGAATTGTATTGAATGAGAAACGCATGTGCAGAACCAGCTACATACTGCCAAGTGCCTCAAGTGAAGACCTGGTCAAGGTCACTGTGAACTGTAAATTCTTGTTATCCTGCCAATGCGCCAGTGTTTGTGGAATGTGTTTAACCTGCGTGCGATGTGACAGGAAGGAGGAAATGGACTGAAACATTTTTTCCTGGTAAATGTTGCTAAAACATATAATTGTATTAATCATTAACGCTTCTTTTGTTAAAACCAGATTTCAATGAGAACAGGATGGTGAGACCCTCATGTCATCTATGCTAACCAATCACGGTGCAAACTTTACTGAAAATTGCAACATTATTGGTGTAGTCAGACAAGAATTAGAGTATAAATAATTCCCTCTTTGGAGGTGTGCTAGCTTTAAGGAGGAGCGGAGAGGGGGCAGATGAGGCCAGACATCATATGGGGCAGGTACGTGAAAGTCGCGGGTGCAACCTGGGAGGAGATTGCGTCTGAGGAGAGACTTTTCAGAGAGTCCTTGCACGTCATATTTTTGGCAAGTCAGATCACATTCCTCTGTGGTCTGTGAAGGAGGGGCCTTTTCAGGAGCAGCCTCTCTCTGTGAAGCACAGAGACGCAGATGAACAAGACCAGGGCAGAGACAGCAGCCAATGGAAAAGGTTTAGATTTAGATGCTAAAACTCTAAGTTTATGCTTTGACTAACTAAATAGTGTTTGGAAAGATTTCTTTGTCTTATGCATTTATTTCTCTTTATGGGAGATTTTTGCTAATTAATTATTGATTAGCCTTGCAAACTCACTCTTGAATTATACTTTTCCTGAAACTCTTTAAAGAGTTCTGACTGACATAGAATTAGGGTTTTTTCCTCCTAATGGAGTGCTTTGTATGCAACCTATAATATGTTTTGTATTAATTCTATTTGTCCTATTTTCAATTCTGTAACCTGATTGATATTTGACTAATGAATAAAGGGTCAGAGAACTTTAACTTTTAATTAGAAAATAAAAGCCTTTAAAATACTCACAACTCTCTTTATGTGCTTAAAATGTATTGCATTTTTGATTTTTCATGTTTATGTAAAGTCTCCTGAAGGTAATATACAGTGGCAATGGTCCAGTACCTTTACAGCAGTAAATTAGAGGTAAATCAGGTGTTGCATTGAGAAATTCCCCGGAAATTATCGCTGTATCAGTTGGAAGTTGCGACCCTAACTCGTCTCTCAGCGCGACCCCCAGTGTAAACGCGATGGGTGCGCGGCTCATAGCGCGGCTCCCTAGTGTAAATGCGATGGGTGCACAGCTCTCAGTGCAGCATGTAGAGTAAACACGATGGGTGCGCGGCTGTCAGCGCGACCCCCTACTGTAAACGGGATGGGTGCGCGCCATGTAGTGAAAAGACGATGGGCGCGCGGCCTCTCAGCGCGGTCCCCTAGTGTAAACGCAATGGGTATGCGGCTCCTAAATCGCGAGGGGTGCACGACTCCAAGCAAAAAAAAAAAAAAAATGTGTTAAAGCTAGTTTATATGTTGGGTTATTGGGTGGCTCTAAAAAGAGCCCTTGTTTTCATTGGGAGATTGTTGTAGCTACATGTAAGTGTGGATGCAGAGCTTCAGGTTGTTGAGAAATACTCTGTTCCCTTCATCAGTGAAGTGTACTCAATCACTTCTGTATATGCCATCCATATAGAAACATAGATTATAGATGGAGCCCATTCCATGGTCTCTGAGGTAAGCAGAAACAGCTTTATTGACATTTGTTCTAGCTTTCTCAATCTGTGGACAGAATTGATTGGACCACTTCCATTTCTGTCTTTGGCATATGTTAGAGTATACAAAGACAGTTTGGGGGGAAAGCAACATCAATTGTGCAAAGGTGTACTTCATTAGCATTTTCAGACCTACCCCAGTCAATGTGATTAGGTCATTGCCATCACAGTGCACAATCATGAGGTCAGGGGGTTGGAGATGTAAAAAGGTTTTAACCAAAGGCATCAATTTGTGCCAATTTAATCCTCTTTGTCCAATCCATTTAATGTCCACATTTTGCAAAGCTAGGTCTTTGTCAATACCTCTGTGTTCAGCATACCTTTTGCACCAGAAAACATAGCTATGTCCCACAATCCACACTCTAAGCATCTTTAAGGGAAGTCTGGATGTAATGAAAAGATGTCTGTAGCTGAAGTAGTCAGTTGGTAGAATGAGAGGTATCTAAAATGGTGGACAAGATGCAGTTTTAAAAAAAGAAGAGAAATGATTGGCTCTTTAAGAACATTGCTCAGTGAAAAATAGGGTGAATGTTTCTGTCCTTAAAAAGCATGTTTCTTATTGGTTAGTAAAAAATGTTTGAAAGGTACAGTGGATAGGATAAGGTTATATATTGGAAAGTCAACCTCACCTGCTGGTTGGTTTTGCAACATTGTGTGGTGAACTTGAAAACATGCTGAACTTGTGACCTGTCCGTTAAGTTCAAAGTTCCATGAACTGTCACTATGGAAACTGGCAATAAGCAGAATGGGGAAAGGGTTGGATCTTAGCTGTGGATTTAAAATGTGAAATGTTTATGTATATGTAAATGAAATTTCATTAAAGTAAGATTTCCAAGTCAAGAATATCTTTAGAAGTGGCGTGTTCTTAAAAAATATTTGGTTTTGTATTTGTAATATGTTTCTGAACTCCCGCGTGGGTGCGCGGCTCCGTTGCAGTGGGGTCACAACTTTAGAACCTTCAAGAATGAGTTTGGGCAGTTTTAGAAGTCAGTTGGTAAAGGTCAATATATCTAACCAATAGAAATGTGTTTTGAGATTTCAAATAATGTAGGAAGGAATGTGATTTTTTACTTACATGTATTTGTGTGGAGAAAGAGAGGGACCCTGTGCCATTACTGGTTCTACATTGCTGAGACAGGTGCATTGCATTGATTGTGTGCCTGAGAAAATATTTTATGAGTTTGTGATATTTGAAACTCTACAAATCTATTTGGAAGGTGAGTTATAAGTCTGTGATGTGTATTATAGATTAGGTTTATTTTAAACTTTAAAAATAATTCAAAATGTGTGTGGTTTGAGATATAGGAATACATGAATATATGTGTATTTTGTTTTATTGTAGTAATATATTCCTTGAATTAGTTTTTGAATAGTAATATGTGTATATTGGAAGATGCTTTAGTGATTGTGGTAGTTTGTTTTTGTGTCTGGATATGTATATTTCTAGTATACCGCATAATTTTAGCTGTTGCTTTAAATTTGGTGTTGGAGTCTGTTGAGTTTTAAGATGTGCATGAACTTCTGTCTGAACTATGTTTCTACTTCTATATGCATTTTGATATGTTTTATACATTTGGAGGTGCATGATGTATAAAAAAGAGGTGTTGTTAATAATTAGGTTCTGTTTTTAATTTTTAAGGTTTGGATATTGGTATGGTAGAGACACAGTCATGTATGCTTCTAGGAATACGGTAGTTTTACTAAAGTTATGTGAAGGGTTCCTACTTTGTATCTGGGTAAGTATTTTATTATAAGTAGTTATAGAATTGCTAAGCACAAGCCTGAATGTGAGCTTTTAGATGTTTGTAGAGATGTTATTTGTTAGAGTAATTTGTATCATGTGAGGAAAGTTAGATTACATATATAGCGCATAATTTTCAGTGTCTGTTTGAAAATTGAAGTGTACTGTGTTAAGTTTTGAGCTCTGCATGGTGTTGTGAGTGAGATATATGCCTACTTGATCATACACTTATAAAATCACCAAGGCACTACCTTTAAACTCCTGTAATCAATTAGACAGTATCTTAGCACTTCTGTAATCACCCAAACAGTACCTATGGAGTTATAAAATAACACACTCACTTTCTATCTATGTAGAAATCCCCCAGATATTACTCCATGCAATCACCCAGGGACTTGTTATGTACTACCCCTACAGTCATGCCATCATGCAAGCTGTACCGATGCACTTATGTCATAACCCACACTCTACCCTTGCAGTCATAGAATCATCCAGGGCCTAATGGTGCATTTATCTATTCACTTACGTAGTACTCAATGTGTCATCTAGAGTTTCAGGTGATATTTATACCCAGATACTTTGTTTGCACTCTTTGAATCATGCAGGGACTAATCTTGTAGTTATGTAATCACTTAATTAGTAGTCATGCTGTTATGAAATCAGCCAGGCACTTCCTATGCACTCCTTTATTCACTCCGGCACTAGCTCAGTATTCCTACAATCAGCCTAGAAGTACCCACGCAATTATAAAATCACCCAGTTACTTCCTATGTAGTCATGTCAATCCCCAGATATTACCCCTGTTGTCATGTAATCAGCCAGGTGTTACCTATGTACTCCTTTAATCCCCCAAACGTTACTGTATTTATCATGCAATCACCAATGCATCAGCTACACAGTGGTTCAATTACCCAGGCAGTATGTTTTTAGTCTTTCAATCACGCAGAGAGTACTCTTGTACTTATGTAATCACTTAAAATTAGTCATGCACTTACAAATTCACCCAGGCACTACCTTGGCTGTCCTGTAATCTCTCAGGTAGTACCTTAATCGTTTTGTAATCACCCAGGCAGTACTCATGGACTTATAATATCACCCACTCCTTTTTTATGTATTCCAGTAATTCTCAAGATATTACTGCTGCAGTCATATAATGAGATACACACTATATATGTACTACTCCTACAGTCAAGCAATCATGCAGGCTGTACCTAAGCACTCTTGTAATAACCCACACACTACCCTTGCAGTAATAGAATCATCTAGGCCCCACTGTTGCATTCATCTATTCAGCTAGGCACTACTCAGTAACCCGTTTATGCCTTCAGCAGCTATCCATGCACTTATCCATGCACTCAAGCTCTATGTCTGCAATCATGCAATTAGCCAGTCACTATCTATCCTCTCCTCCAATTACCCAGCAAGTACCCTTGCACTTATATAATCATCCAAGCACAAACCATGGAGTTATGCAATCACTCAGGCAGATCTATTACATGTCTCAATTTGTTTGTTTCACTATTTTCCAGAAATATTGTATGCATATTTCTTTTAGATGTGATGATGATTTCAAAAGGTAGACACGTATATATGCACACTTTTAACAGTATGGAGAGACTTATGGTTGAGTTATGGAATAGTGTGCTGCTTTATATTTGTCTAGGCCTAACACTTTTGCATGTTTTAAAAAGACCCAAGTGTTGTGAATGCAGACTTTGAATGATCCAGGCTCTATGTCTGCTCTGCTGTAATCACTCAGGTATTAGTGCTGCAGTCATGCAATCATCTAGGCACGACTCATGCAATCAGCAAGGTATTACTCATGCACTCTTCCAATCATGTAGCCACTACTCATGCACTTATATAATCACCCAGGCTCTACAGTTGCACTCCTTCAATCTCGGAGGTGGTATCCTTGTACTAATGTAAACACTCAGCCAGTAGTCATGCTGTTATGAAATCAGCCAGGAACTTCCCTTGCACTCCTTTATTCACTCCGGCACTAGCTCAGAAGTCCTGCAATCAGCCTAGATGTACCCATGCACTTTTTAAATCACCCAGCCACTTCCTATGTTGTCATGTCAATCCCCAGATATTACCCCTGTTGTCATGTAAGCAGCAAGTTGTTACCTATGTACTCCTTTAATCCCCCAAACGTTAATGTTGTTCTCATGCAATCACCAATGCATTAACTACACAGTGGTTCAATTACCCAAGCAGTATGTTTTAGTCTTTCAATCACACAGAGAGTACTCTTGTACTAATGTAATCACTCAGCCAGTAGTCATGAACTTAAAAATTCACCCAGGCACTACCTTTGAAGTCCTGTAATCTCTCAGGTAGTACCTTAGTAGTTTTGTAATCACCCAGGCAGTACTCATGGACTTATAATATCAGCCACTCCTTTTTTATGTATTCCAGTAATTCTCAAGCTATTACTGCTGCAGTCATGCAATGAGATACACACTATGGGCCTCATTTATGAAAAGTGACGCATCACTTCGTGAAAACAGTGATGCGTCACTTTTCACTGCGCCCTCCCTGCGACTCCAATGATGCGTCATATTTAAAGTATGACGCATCATGTCGCAAGGAGTCACAGATACGTCAGTATTTCTAACGTATCTGTAGGCGCAAAAGTGACGCATTGCTGGAGTGTGTCACAAAAGTGACGCAACTCCAGCAATGTATCCTTTCACATGGGGTAAGCCCCATGTGAAAGGGCCTGCGTCAGTCTTACGCCTGCTGTGAGGCAGGCGCAAGATATTGACGCATTTGCACCCTAGAAGTGGGGCAGTGAAATCTCGTAGATTTCACTGCGTCACTTCTACGATGCTTACTTACGTGGGTACGCCCACCCTGCATACATTATACCTGACGCAGGTATAATGTAGCGCAGGGGTTTACAAAGTGACGCATCTAGGTAGATGCGTCACTTTGTAAATATGGCGCATCATGGCGCATGTTTTACGCCACTGGTGCGTCACAAAAAGTGACGCACCGGTGGCGCAAAAGTGACGCAGGGGCTCATAAATGAGCCCCGTACATATGTACTACTCCTACAGTCAAGCAATCATGCAGGCTGTACCTATGCACTCATATAATAACCCACACACTACCCTTGCAGTAATAGAATCATCTAGGCCCCACTGTTGCATTCATCTATTCAGCTAGGTACTACTCAATAATTTGTCTATGCCTTTAGAAGCTATCCATGCACTTATCCATGCACTGAAGCTCTATGTCTCCAATCACGCAATTAGCCAGTCACTATCTATCCTCTCCTCTAATTACCCAGCGAGTACCCTTGCACTTATACAATCATCCAAGCACAAGTCATGGAGTTATGCAATCACTCAGGCAGAGATCTATTATATGTCTCACTTTGTTGGTTTCACTATTTTCCAGAAATATTGTATGCATATTTCTTTTAGATGTGACGATGATTTCAAAAGGTAGACACGTATATATGCACGCTTTTAACAGTATGGAGAGACTTATGGTTGAGTTATGGAATAGTGTGCTGCTTTATATTTGCCTAGGCCTAACACTTTTGCATGTTTTAAAAAGACCCAAGTGTTGTGAATGCAGACTTTGAATGATCCAGGCTCTATGTATGCTCTGCTGTAATCACTCAGGTATTAGTGCTGCAGTCATGCAATCATCTAGGCACTCCTCTTGCCATCAGCAAGGTATTACTCATGCACTCTTCAAATCATGTAGCCACTACTCATGCACTTATATAATCACCCAGGCACTACCATTGCACTCCTTGAATCTCGGAGCTGGTATCCTTGTACTTATGTAAACACTCAGCCAGTAGTCATGCTGTCATGAATTCAGGCAAGCACTTCCTTTGCACTCCTTTATTCACTCCAGCACTAGCTCAGTAGTCCTTCAATCAGCCTAGAAGTACCCATGCACTTATAAAATCACCCAGTCACTTCCTATGTAGTCATGTCAATCCCCAGATATTACCCCTATTGTCATGTAATCAGCCAGGTGTTACCTATGTACTCCTTTAATCCCCCAAAGGTTACTGTTGTTCTCATGCAATCACCAATGCATTAGCTACACAGTGGTTCAATTACCCAGGCAGTATGTTTTTAGTATTTCAATCACCCAATGGGTACTCTTGTACTTATGTAATCACTCAGCCAGTAGTCATGCTGTTATGAAATCACCCAGGCACTACCTTTGCACTCCTTTAGGTAGTACCCCAGTAGTCTTGCAATCAGCCAATCATTTATTGTTCATGCTACTCCAATACTCCAATCTATGTTCAAGAACTCAATTAGTGTTCTACTGTGTTTAGAGGTGAATTTGATTCCCATGTTGTCGGAATTCAAATGTTGACTGAAACCCATCAATTCTGCATTTGTTGTCTTAAGTTTCGGCTTTCCTATCCACTCTAAGGTCTTTTGTACTTATGATGAGCCCACGTAATTAATCTTTTTAAGGCGTCGCAATATCACGGGAGATCGTTCACCAATATAAAAAGGAGCACAGTTTGAAACTGTTGAGGTTTTCACACCTTTGGAGCTATAATTATGGGGTAACACTGAGGCTCACCACAGAATTGTTTTTATGCGAATGGTCACAATGTTGTGTGACATGTGTCACTTAAACAGTCACTGGGTGTTCACTACGATGAAATTAAGTCTTTGGAGGATAGTATTGGATCGGCTGATCTTATATACGATTTTCTTTCTTGTAGCCCTGAAGAAGTTGTTTGGGACATTTCCCACGATGAAACACGTGTTGACTGGGCATTTTCGTGTGAATTTCGTATGAAAGAAAAGAATAACAGAACACCCAACGACTTATTATTAGAGTAGAATGAACAATAATTGATCTTACGTTGTTGTTGTATTACATGAATGTGATGAAGACAAGAGATGTTTAATTAGACACTGATGTCAATGATATTAGCGTGTGCATAGGACAAGCTTTATAGTTTAATAGTGGACCGTACAAAGGGTCCAGTGAAAGGGTTCGGAGTGTGTATTTCCCTCACCTTTTGCCCCGCACAGATAGGGAAGTGCAAATCACGCAGACTCGAGAGGCGCCAGTTCTACACTTAACGCAAAACCACCCCACCGTTTATGTTACAAGTTTAGAAGCGCATTGTTTTCCACAGCTCTTCCCCACTGCAAAAGGTGGACGATATGATGAATGACCTGTGCAGATTCCAGCTTCAGAATATCGTACAACAAGATTATACTCGGGAGATCCAAGATTTCGACAATGTATTCCATACATATTTCATCTTTTGTTTAAAAGTGACTTGTCTGCACTTTCATATGTAGTGAACCACATATTAAAGGCAGGAGTTCATCTTACAGATCTTGCAGCAAAGGAATTCATGCACAAAGTGGAACAAAAAGTTGATCATTTAGAATCTCAGCTGATTAATTTGATGGCGTGTCGAAGTGGTACTAATGAGTATTGGTATCGTCGTCCTGGAGAACTGAAATGTATGCTAAGGAATTTAGGAACCCCTACGTGGTTTGTTACGCTAAGCTCTTCAGAATACGCGTGGGATGATTTACTTGATTTTCTATGAGAAGGGAATTCAAATGGTAAAAACATTGACTTGAAGACACCTGGAGAACTGTGTTCTTTGGATCTAGTCAATGTGTGCAGATATTTTAATCATAGGTTTCATGCAATGATGAGTTTTATCTGCAATGAAAAGAACCCACATCTTAGACGAGTTATTTATTTCTTTTGTAGAAAAGAGTACCAAGCCAGAGGTGCTCCTCATATACATATGTTATTATGGATTAAGGATGCTCCTAAATTTGGAACCGATTCTGATGAGACTGTTTTATCTTTCATTGAAGATCATGTTACATGTGGTATTCCAAAAACAGGAGAAGAAAATACCTTAAGGCAGCAAGTTTTAAGGTTTCAAAATCATTGATGTGGAAAGTATTACAGATGGAAATACACGTCAAAGGAAATTTTTTATACAAAATGTCGATTTGGTTTTTCATGTCCAGTAATTTCCAAAGGAAGAGTCAACAGTTTTATGTTAGCAGTGAGACATACTATCACTCGAAAATCTCCAAAGAATACTTACAATATAAAGAGAAGTGTGGAATCGAAATATATTAATGACTACAATCCAGTAAATTTATCAATGTGGAATGCAAATTTGGACATCCAGTATGTTGCAGAGAATTCCATTGCTGTTGCTCGCTTCGTTACATCCTATATAACAAAATCTGAAAAGACGGAGTTAAAAGAAATGTGGGAAGATATTTCACAAGAGAAGAGTCTTAGTAAAAAAAATGTACAGCTTTAGTTAGAAGATGCTTTCCCATCAAGAGATTGGATCCTATGAATGTTCGGATCGGTTGACATCTGCAAGTTTATATTCAAAGTCAAGAGGAATCATTTGGGTAAGTCTAGGTCTTGCAGCAACATGAAATCACGTATTGAAATCTGTACAAGAAATTGAATACTTGGCACTGAATGAACCGGTAAGTACAGATATTCTTAAATCAAATATGTTGGATACATACTAACCTAACAGAAATCAACATCTGGAAGAAATATTTCTCTATGAAGTACTACACGTTTAAGAGAAATGTTACTGAAAATATAAATGAAGGAAAATATGCAGGGATTGGATGTGAAGGATGTTTGGTAAAACAGGCCAAAGGACATCTGATTAATCACAGGAAACTCAGTTGTGATACTCCAGATAAAAGAGAATTTTTTTATTTAGCACTTCTACAACTCTTCAAGCCTTGGCTGACTGAAATTAGTTACTTGGAGATTTTGAGTATTATGAAGATTCGTTCAATGCATGTAAAGATAGGATTGAGTGTACAATTTTTCCAAATTATCTTCAAATGTTGAACGAAGAGATTAATCAAGAAACTACGATTGCAGCAGAAATAGCTAGAGACAGTTCTCAAGATAGTCAGAGTTCTGCTGCATTAAGTCAATATCCATTAGGAGAACCCATTCTTGAACATGAAGCAGCAATAGCAATGAGTGAAGTGCAAACGGCTATGCAACAAGCAGAACAAGACACTATTGATTTGGAAAACTTAGAAGAACAACTAAATATTGGACAGAAAGATATATACCAGCAACTTACACAACAGATACAACTTGGTTTACTGCATGAAAAGAAAGAATGCCAATGCACATCATTTAAACCTATTCAAATGTACATCAGTGGTCAAGCAGGAACAGGAAAAAGTTACTTAATTAAAGGTTTGATAAGTAATCTACAGAAAACCACAGACTCGCATTTATCTTGTGTTGTAACCACTCCAACTGGGTTAGCAGCACACAATATTAAAGGGATTACATTACCTCGTTTACTCATGTTACCAGTAGAACATGAAAATAAGTTGGAATTTCACAAGCTATCTGGAGAAGCTTGTTATGAAGTGTCTAAAGTACTGAAGAAAATGAAAGTTCTGATAATTGATGAGGTAAGCATGGTCTCAAACTTAATGCTTGCCTATGTACATTTAAGAATGCAAGATATTTTAAAAACAGACTATGATATTTTGTTTGGAGGAAAACATATAATTGTATTTGGCGATCTATTACAACTTACTCCTGTGAAAGGGCAAACAGTTTTTAAGACCCTTGTTCATAAAGACACTAAAAAATCATTGGGAAGTATTGGAAATGTGAACATTTAGTCTCATTTTGAATATAAAGAACTTATTAAGAATATGCGACAAGCAAGTGACAAACATTTTGGAAACATTCTTCAAGATATTAGAATTGGTGTCTTGACAAAGGATGGCAAAGAAGCTTTACTAAGTCGGCTACTAAGAAACTTGTTTCCAAATGATAATATTGTACCTGGAACAATGTACCAAAAAAATTGGAGAAAAAAAGTCTATAATTTGTTTTATGCCAACACAGAAAGAATGCTCTACATTCAATGAAGAACTGTTGAAACTCGAGAAACAATCAATAATGAAAATGGAAGCCATTGATAAAATAGAGCATGAAGGAGTTACTATTCTTTTGTCAGAGAAATTACAGTCAAAATTAGACTCTTTGGAAAAATCTATATCTAAGACTGCTGGTTTGGAAAAGAGTAAAGACCTTATATGAATGTACAAACTGTTGGGTAATATTACGGCATAATTTATATGTTGAAAAAGGTTTAGTGAATGGAGCAATGGGAAAAGCTGTTGATTATGTAAAGTTTCAGAACAGAGAAGATATTGAATATTTGAAGATTACATTTGATCAGATTGAAGAGATCAAACAGATTGGACGCTGTGCTGTTCATTTCTTACTTGTAAAAGATTTGTATGTTCGTAGAAAACAGTTTCCTCTTTGTTTAGCATATGCAGTGACCATTCATAAATCTCAAGGTTTAAGTGTAGACAGTGGTTTGGTAAATATTGGAAGTTCAGTGTTTAAAGAGGGTATAGCATATATTGCATTGTCTCGAGTAAGAACTTTATCTGAATTGAATTTGATTGATTTTGATGAGAGAAAGTTTAGTGCAGATGCAAATTGTGTAAGTTAGTATTATCAGTTAAGAACACTGTATGCTCCCAACTTAGGTGAATATCCAGTATATGAAAAGCATGTAGTATCCAAAACGAATACATGAGAAACACTGTAGTAAGGTTGGAAAGAGGAAAAAAAATCAAGAGAATGCTGAGGCGCTCAAGAAAATGAAAATGGACACTGTTGATGATATTGTAGGATACCAGTTAGAAAATAGTTCAGGTATCAACTGCTATGCTAATGTAATTGTGAATGTTGTTTTTTTTCTAGAAAATCTACATCATCGAATAATGGAGAATCAAGAAAAAATATTTTGTTCTTTGTTGCATAATATTTTTGAAAAATTGACAACTGATAAAACTAAAATACAAACTGCTTCCGGCATTCGTCATCTTTTGGATATATGTTCTGGTTCTTCTCAATTTACACTTAATGTAGAGCAAGATGCTCAAGAATTTCTTATGCTTATGCTTTCAGTATTGGAAGGTGAAGGAATACAAATTGAAAATCTGTTTGGAGTACGTTACAGATGTGAAGACTGTTCATTTTCTTCTACCACTGAAATAGACACTGAACGATTCATATATTTGACAATATCAGATTGCAAAACAGTGTCTTTTAACGAATTATTGAAATCAGCTAATCAAGATATGAAATGTACTCACTGCAAATCAGAAATGTTGTCAACATTATTCATAGAAAGATTTGGACAATATATCATTTTAATGCTACAACGTTGTAGAGCAGATGGATGAAAATTGGAAACGAAAATATTTTTTTTGTGGCAAGTCAAGTGTCAATTTCAGGAAAAACTTTTAAAGTAGTGGCTCTTATTTTCCATGATGGACATAGTTCAACATCTGGACACTATACTGTGTATTTAAGATGCAATAAAGGATGGACGCTTTGTAATGATGCCCACTTAGAATTTAAATGTCGGTTACCCTATGAATTAACAAATTCATATCTAATATTTTTGATGCCAAAGTTCTGAAAACAGCATTAGTCCTATTGGGAAGATGTCAATGTGTATTAACGAGTTTATTTCAGATATTGTCAATGCAAATGAATTTACAAACATCATTCGGCCTATTGGAAAGATATCAAAATGAATTAATGAGTTATTTTTGGATATTTTCAATGGAATCAGTTTGGTAAACATCATTTGGCCTATTGGGAAGATGTGACCAATTACTGTTTTTATTTTCATTTCGGTTCATTGATATTGCTTTTGGAAAATTGTGATAAAAAAGTAGTTCATATATTTGATCTTTGCATTTCATGCAATCTAAATGAAAATGTTTATTTTTGAAAATGTAGACAGATAGTTGAAGTTGTTGTGAATATTTTGAGCATAGATTTTTTTTTTTTACAATCTTCTTCATTGTATTTTTTTGCCCGCTGTTATATGATGAACAACATTGAAATCACTATGTATGGTGAAATTCAATAGAATCTGAAAACAGCAAAAAAGGAAAACTGAATATGTTATGTAATTGTAAAATGATGTTGTGTTCTTAAAAATATAATAGTGTATGTAATAACAGTATTTTTTCTTCTCTTTACAAACAATAATTCTAAAGTTTGAAAATATTTTAAATTTAGATTACAATTAAAGAACTGAAAAAAATGTTTCAATGACTTTCATATCTACTTCCAAAAAGGTAAGATTAAGTAACTACACATGCACTCCTCTAATCACCTAGACACTACTCATTTACTCCTTCAATCACCCTGTCACTACCCATGCACTTCTCCAATCACCTAGCCAGTACCATGTACTTATCCAATCACTCTGCCAATACCTAAGCACTTATTAAATCACCATGTACAATCCTTGCAGGACTCTAATCATCCAGTCAGTACCCATGTACTCATGCAATGACCCAGGCACTAACCATGCATTGCTACAATCGTCTCTGCACTACCTATGGAGTCCTCTAATCACCTAGACACTACTCATTCACACCTTCAATTACCCAGGTACTACCCATGCCCTACAGCATTCTCCCTGTCACTACCCATGCACTCGTCCAATCATTCAGTCAGTAGCAAGTACTAATCCAATCACTCCGCCAAAATCCTAGCACTTGTAAATTCACCATGCACTATCCTTGCAGTACTCTAATCATCCAGTCAGTACCCATGCACTCATGCAATGACCCAGGCACTAACCATGCAGTGCTACAATCACCTGTGTAATACCCATGCAGTCCTCTAATCACCTAGACACTACTCATTCACTCCTTCAATTACCCAGAAACTACCCATGCACTGCTCCGATCACCCGTGCACTACCCATGCACTCCTGCAATCACCCAGCCAGTACTATGTACTTATCCAATCACTCCGCCAATACCCAAGCACTTACAAATACACCATGCACTCTCCTTGCAGTACTCTAATCATCCAGTCAGTACCCATGTACTCATGCAATGACCTAGGCACTAACCATGCAGTGCTACAATCACCTGTGCACTACCCATGGAGTCCTCTAATCACCTAGACACTACTCATTCACTCCTTCAATTTCGCAGGTAGTACCCATGCATTCCAGCAATCACCCTGTCACTACCCATGCACTCCTCCAACACCCAGCCAGTACCATGTACTCATCCAAACACTCCGACATTACCTAAACACTTACAAAATCACCATGCACTCTCCTTGCAGTACTCTAATCATCCAGTCAGTACCCATGTACTCATGAAATGACCCAGGCAGTAACCATGCAGTGCTACTATCCCCTGTGCACTACCCATGTAGTCTTCTAATCACCTAGACACTACTCATTCACTCCTTCAATTTCGCAGGTAGTACCCATGCATTCCAGCAATCACCCTGTCACTACCCATGCACTCCTCCAACACCCAGCCAGTACCATGTCCTCATCCAAACACTCCGACATTACCTAAACACTTACAAAATCACCATGCACTCTCCTTGCAGTACTCTAATCATCCAGTCAGTACCCATGTACTCATGAAATGACCCACGCAGTAACCATGCAGTGCTACTATCCCCTGTGCACTACCCATGTAGTCTTCTAATCACCTAGACACTACTCATTCACTCCTTCAATTACCCAGGTAGTACCCATGCACTCCAGCAATCACCCTGTCACTACCCATGCACTCCTCCAATTACCCAGCCAATACCATGTACTTATCTAATCACTACGCCAATACCCAAGCACTTATAAATTCACAATGCACTCTCCTTGCAGTATTCTAATCATTCAGTCAGTACCCATGTACTAATGCAATGACCCAGGCACTAACCATGAAGTGCTACAATCACCTGTGCAATACCCAGGTAGTCCTCTAATCACCTAGACACTACTCATTCACTTCTTCAATTACCCAGGTTCTACCCATGCACTCCAACAATCACCCTGTCACTGCCCATGCACTCCTCCAATCACCCAGGCAATACCATGTACTTATTCAATCACTCCGCCAATACCCAAGCACTTATAAATTCACCATGCACTCTCCTTGCAGTACTCTTATCATCCAGGCAGTACCCATGTACTCATGCAATGACCCAGGCAGTGCTACAATCACCTGTGCACTACCCATGCAGTCCTCTAATCTGCTAGTCACTAATCATTCACTCCTTCAGTTACCCAGGTAGTACCCATGCACTCCAGCAATCCCCCTGTCACTACCCATGCACTCCTCTAAGCACCCAGCCAATACCATGTACTTATCCAATCACTCCACCAATACCCAAGCACTTATAAATTCACCATGCACTCTCCTTGCAGTACTCTAATCACCCAGTCAGTACCCATGTACTCATGCAATGACCCAGGCACTAACCATGCACTGCTACAATCACATGAACACTACCAATGCAGTCCTCCAATTACACAGATACTATGATGCACCCTTACAATCACCCATACATTACCTCTGTAGTGATGAATTCTCCCAGTCATTACCCATACACTTATATAATCATCCAAGCAGTAACCATGCACTTACAAAATCACCGATGCATTATCAATGTACTTTTTCAATCAGCCACGCCCAATTCATGCAATAACCCAGACACTACTCTTGCACTACTGCAATCACCCAACCAGTATCCATACACCCATTCAAACAATCACTCTGCCACTACCCAAACAATCTTTAAAAAACATGCACTACCCGTGCACTTTTCCAATCACAAAATGTCCTTGCTCTCATGCAATCACTCAGGTAATTTTTCTTTTTTCATCCAATAGATGTGGTTCCTAAAAAATGTTTTTTTGAACAATTGAATTTTTTTTAAACCTATTTTCTTTTTTTTGTGTGTTTTTTTTTTTTGTTTTAGATTTATGCAGTGCCTCAATTAGCCTATCAGTCTCTGTCCACTTCTGCAATTATCCTGATAGAAGCATGTCCTTATCGAATTGCTGTGCTAACACACAAGCACTTAAAACTCACTCTCCTGTCAACTACCAGCACTCTCACTATCTAGTCAGTCTCCATACACCTGTAGAATGTCTCAGCCATTAAGACACATAGTGCTACAGTGAGATGTGTGCAATGTATGCAGGCCCCTAACCCCCAGCAGAGTACTGATTCTTTCAAGTTTTGCCCCAATCAGACTGCCACTCTCTATCCAGTCCTGCAATCATCCTGACAGAACCATGTCCTTATTAACTGTCTTTGCCAACACACAAGCACTTAAAAACTCACTCTTCTATCAACTCAGAGCACTCTCACTATCTAGTCAGCGTTCATACACCTTTTTGAATGTTTTAGGCATTAAGACATATGGTGCTACAGTGAAATGTGTGCAATCTATGTAGGCCTGTAATAACCAGCACTGATTCACCCTTGCAATAAGCCAGGTAGTATTCATGCAGTGCTTCAATCAGCCTATCAGTCTCTGTCTACTCCTGCAATCATCCTGACAGAAGCATGTCATTATCTAATTTCTGTGTCAACACACAAGCACTTAAAAAGTCACAGTCCTGTCAACTACCACCACATTCACTATGTAGTCATTGTCCATACACCGGTATAATGTCTCAGGTATTAAGACACATAGTGGTACAGTGAAATGTGTACAATGTATGTAGGCCTGTAACCCCCAGCATACTATTGATGCACCCTTGCAATAAGCTCAGTAGTATTTATTCAGTGCCCCAATCAGCCTATCAGTCTCTGTTCACTCCTGCAATTATACTCACAGAAGCATGTCTTTATCTAATCGCTGTTTCAACACACAAGCACTTAAAAAGTCACAGTCCTGAGAACTACCAGCACTCTCACTATCTAGTTACTGTCCATACACCTGTAGAAAGCCTCAGGCATTAAGACACATAATGCTACAGTGAAATATGTGCAATGTATGCAGGTCCGTAACCCCCAGCAGAGTACTGATTCACCCTTGCTATAAGCCAGGTTGTATTCTTGTAGTGCTTCAATCAGGCTATCAGTCTCGGTCCACTCCTGCAATTATCCTGACAGAAGCATGTCCTTATATCACCGCTGTTTGAACACACAAGCACTTAAAAAGTCACCTTCCTGTCAACTACCAGCACTCTCACTATCCAACAGAACCATGTCCTTATTTACTGTCTGTGCCGACACACAAGCACTTAAAAACTCACTCTTCTATCAACTCACAGCACTCTCACTATCTAGTCAGTGTCCATACACCTGTAGAATGACTCAGGCATTAAGACACATAGTGGTACAGTGAAATGTGTGCAATGTATGCAGGCCCCTAACCCCTAGCAGAGTACTGATTCACCCTTGCAATAAGCCAGGTAGAATTCATGCAGTGCCCAATCAGACTGTCACTCTCTGTCCACTCCTGGAGTCATCCTGACAGAAGCATGTCCTTATTGATTCTCTGTGCCAACACACAAGCACTTATAAACTCTCCCTGCAGTCAGTATCCATACACTTGTAGAGTGACTCAGGCATTAAGATAAGCAGTGCTACAGTGAAATGTACACAATCTATGTAGGCCTCTAACCACTAGCAGACTACTAAATTACCCTTGCAATAAGACAGGTAGTATGTAGTGCCCCAATCAGCCTGTCATTCTCTGTCCACTCATGCAATCATCTTAACAGAACTATGTCTTTATGTAATCACTGTACCAAAACCTAGGGATTTATAAATTCAGCATTCTCTTTTGTTGCAGTACTCTAATCATTCAGTCAGTATTTATGTACTTATGCAATGACCCTGGTAGTAATACATCAATATTACAAACACCTATCCAGTATTCATGCAGTCCTCTAAACACATAAACACTACTTATTTTGTCCTTCATTTTTCAAACTACTGCCTCTGTATTGCTGAAAATGGGTTGTGATTGCTAATCAAAGCATATAAATATTTTTTTATGTAGAGGATATTTGTTTAATAATACAATACATTATTTTATAGATTTATTTTAATATTATATATATTTTTTCAAAATAGATAGTGTTCGTTATCATTACAAAAAAAGTCACCATGACTAAATAAACAGAAAGAAGGAAACAACAAAAAAAGGAGTATTATTTGAAGAAAAAACAACAGCAACATTTAGATGAAGAACAACATGTGGAAAAAAAAGAAATCTTGCGGTAAGAGAACGAAAGAATTTATTAAAAGACTTTCACAGCCTAGAAATAGTGTGCACAATGTGGAAAGTAGAAACATTGCCTCAAGAAGAAAGAACAATAACAAGAAAAAAGGAGAAATTAATGGGAAATTACGTTTTCAAGAAAACATATATGGTAAAAGGAGAAAGAATCAATTTACTGAAATAAGAAAAAGAGTGTTTTATAATAGAGTTATCTTTAATTTGTTGAAAGATGTGAGGAAATATTAAAAAAACAGCATTTTATAAAAAGAAAAAACAGATTGAAACAAAACTGAAGAAAAAATGGTTCCTAGAGATGTAGAGGAACTGGTAGCTAATGAAGTTCTAGGGAGACGTACTAAAGCCCCAGTGTATGCTTGGGATTGTAGTAACATATGCAGTATCCGTCAGGAATCTAATTATATTTTTCGGAATTTCTTACAAGTTTATAGTAAAAAAAGTCTTAAACAAAAGATTAAGGGGCATATTATCAAGGAAGGCGTTAAAAATTATCGCTGGTTTAGCGGAAGCAATTCCAATAGAAGTCCATGTTCTGGTGTTAACATGGGCTTCTATTGGAATTCTCCAGGGCATATTATCAATCCCTTTATCGCCGCTTTAGCGGCAGTTTTCTGCCGCTAAACCTGCGATAAATTTATCGCCGTACTTCATAATATGCCCCTTAGATGTTGCAAGGTCTAGATCCTTGCAGAGTGAGAAGAAATATTGGTTTGCAAGGTCATTCTCTGGTTTGTCTTTCTAAAAATGTATGTCAAAGTGTTTTTCATCATTTTAGAATGTTAGCAGTGCATCATTCTCAAATACGGAAGTTAAGCAGAAGATTGTATTACGCAGAAAGTCCAGCAATATTTTTTAATGAATTAAACAGTGCACTTGTTCATGAGTCAGTATCAGATATAAAAAAAGTTTGTGATGAAATAGAGTTTTGTTTCTTTGGCCCTGAAGAACAGTGTAGACAAAGTGAGACATTGATAGAAGTAGGCTTTGAAGAAAGTAGAGAAGATTACTACAGAGAAATTTGAAGAAGAAATTTCAAAGTTTAAGGTAATTTCGTGTGAAAGACCAAATTATACATGTATTTGTTGTCGACGAACTCACTATAAGAATCAAACTAGGACTGTTGATCTGTATTTAAAAAGTGAAAAAGGAAATAATGATAAGTGGAAGGAATTTGCAACTTATTTGTTGGTAGAGGATTACTTTGATTTTGGTACTAATCAACGTATTTATAAATATTGTTATAACAAATTAGAGGATAATAAAATGCCAGGAAGAGCTGTGCATAATGATCTGGAGTTGGTAGATATTCCTCAAGAACTGATGGATTTAAACACGTATGAGTGTATTCTGATTCAATCTGTGCACCCGTTTCAGGCTATTTTCATATGGAGCCTAAAACAGGTAAATTGCCTCCCACAGATTTACAGAGAGGATTAAAAGGAAGAGTTGTATATTTACCTCTAATATTGAAACTATTGGTGTAGAGAAAGAAGAAAGTGAACCATTAATTATTCTAGTGAATGGTGTTCCTACTAAGAGTAAGAAAATCTGGCAGGAATTAGTGGATTTCAGGAAAGTGCAAAAGGCAACATTGTATCTTAAAAAAAACAATGATCTGTATGTTGAAGAAGAAGAAATACTTTTAGGAGATGATAGCGAAATGTCAAGTGGTCAGATTGAGAAAGTGGACATGTCGAAAACTGAAGAAATTTATGAACATTATAGTGTACATCCTTTACATTCTATAGAAGTGTTGGGAAATACTATTGAATAATTCCAAATGGAGAAAGCGAAGGGGAATCCCTTCAGTGTTTGGGAAGAGACTTTGGAAGCTCGTTGTGTTCCCCAGCTGTTCCCAACTGGAAAAGGTGGACGTTATGACGAACTATCAATACAGATTCCTGCATCAGAATATCGGACAACAAGATTGTATGCAGAAGATCCTAGATTTCGACAATGTATCCCATATATATTTCATCTTTTGATTGAGAGTGACTTGTCTGGACTTTCATATGCAGTCAACCATATATTAAAAACAGGAGTACATCTTCGAAATGTTTCTACAAAGGAATTTATGAAAAAAGTACATCAGAGAGATGATCATTTGGAATCTCAACTGATTAATTTGATGGCATGTCAGCGTGGTACTAACGGGTATTGGTATTGTCGTCATGGAGAACTTAAATGCATGCTAAGGAATTTAGGAACTCCAACGTGGTTTCTTACCCTATGCTGTGTTGAATACGCATGGGATGATTTACTTCAATTTCTTCGAGAAGCAAATTCAAACATTCAAAACATTGAATTCAAATCTCCTGGAGAATTGTGTTCTTTGGATTCTGTTAATGTATGCAGATATTTCAATCATAGGTTTGAAACTATGATGTATTTTATCTGCAACAAAAAATCCTCCTCTTGGAGAAGTAATTGATTTTTTTGGGAGATAGGAGTATCAAGCTAGAGGTCTTCCTCATATACATATGCTTCTATGGATCAAGGATGCACCCAAATTTGGAACTGATTCGGATGACACTGTTTTATCTTTTATTGAAGATTATGTTACATGTGCTATACCTAAAAAAACAGAAGAAAACACCTTAAGGCAACAAGTGTTACTATTCCACAGTCATCGATGTGGGAAATACTGTCAACGGAAATACGTAGAAGGAAAAGTTTTATACCAAATGTTGTTTTGGATTTCCACGTCCAGTAATATCCAAAGGAAGAGTGAACAGTTTCATGTCAGCGGTGAGACATACCATCACTAGAAAATCTTCCAAAAATACGTACAATTTGAGAAGAGGTGAAGAATCGAAGTATATAAATGATTATAATCCAGTTATTCTGTCAATGTGGAATGCTAATATGGATATTCAGTATGTTGCGAACAATTCCATTGCTGTGGCTTGGTATGTAACATCATACATAACAAAATCAGAAAAGACGGAGTTGAAAGAAATATGGGAAGAAATTTCACACGAGAAGAGTCTCAGTAATAAAGTGTACAGCTTTAGTTTGAAGATGCTGTCACATCGAGAAATTGGATCGTACGAATGTTCGGATCGGTTATCGTCTGCAAGTTTATATTCAAAGTCAGGAGGAATTATTTGGGTTAGTCTAGGTCTTGCTGCAACGCAAAATGGAGTACTTAAACCTATCCAGGAAATTATATATTTAGCATTAAATGAACCAGAAAACACAGATATAGTCAAAACAAACATGTTGGATACATACTATCCAAATAGAAGTCCTCATCTTGAGAACATATGTCTCTATGAAGTACTGCAATATTACAGTTTTAAGACAAATACTACAGAGATTATAAATGAAGGAAAATATGCAGTGATTGGTTCAGAAGAATGTTTGGTGAAACATACTAAAGGAAATTTGATTAATCATAGGAAACTGACCTGTGATACTCCTGATAAAAGAGAATTTTACTCTTTGGCACTTTTACAACTCTTTAAACCATTGCGTACGGAACTGGAATTACTTGGAGATTTTGAGTGCTATGAAGATTCTTTCAATGCATGTAAAGATAGCAGTGAATGCACAGTTTTTGCAAATTATCTCAAAAAGTTGAATTAAGAAATTGATCAGGAAGCTACTATTGCAGCTGAGATTGCTAGAGACAGTTCTCAATATAGTCAAAGTTCTGCTCCACTGAGACAGGATTCTCTAGGACAACCAATTCTTGAAAATAAAGCAGCCATCGCCATGAGTGAAGTGGAAACAGCAATGCATCAAGCTCAAGAAGATATGATGGACTTGGGAATCTTGGAAGAACAACTAAATGTTGAACAGATAGAAATATACCAGCAAGTGAAAGAACAGATCGACCATGGTTTTCTTCATGAAAAGAAAGAATGTACATGCACATGATTTCAACCTATCCGAATGTATGTCAGTGGTCAAGCTGGTACAGGAAAAAGTTTCTTGATTAAAGTTTTGACCTGTTATCTACAGAAAACAACGGACTCAGATTTGTCTTGTGTTGTAACTGCTCCAACTGGGTTGGCAGCACACAACATTAAAGTAATTACATTGCATTGTTTACTTATGCTACCTGTAGAGCATTAAAATAAATTGGAATATCACAAGCTATCTGGAGAAGCTTGTTATGAAGTTTCAAGAGTGCTAAAGAAAATGAAACTTCTAATTATTGATGAGGTGAGCACGGTCTCAAACGTAATGCTTGCCTTTGTGCATTTCAGAATGCAGCAAATTTTAAAAACAGAATACGATGTGTTATTTGGAGGAAAACATGTCATAGTTTTTGGTGATCTACTTCAACTCACTCCTGTTAAAAGGACAACCAGTATTTAAAACACTTCAGCATGAAGACACCAGAAAGTCTTTGGGAAGCATTGGAAACGTTAACATTTGGTCATATTTTGAATACAAAGCACTTACTAAAAATATGAGACAGGCAAATGATATAGATTATGGAACTATTCTTCAAGATATAAGAATTGGAGTATTGACACAACATGGCAAGCAAGCTTTGGAAAGTCGGCTACTTACTACCTTGTTTGCAAATGAAAATATACTTCCTGAAAAAAAATACAAGAAAATTGCAGAAAAAAAATCTGTAATCTGCCTAATGCCGACACTAGGAGAGTGTTCTACATTCAATGAAGAACTTTTAAAGCTTGAAAACGAACAAATAAAAAAATGGAAGTCATTGACAAAATAGAGCATGAAGGAGTTACTATTATTTTAACAGAAAAATCTATATCTAAAACTGCTGGTTTAGAAAAAGAGTTATATGTATGTGTAAATTGTCAGGTCATTTTACGGCATAATTTGAATGTGGAAAAAGGTTTAGTAAATGGAGCAATGGGAAAAGAGGTTGAATATGTCAATTATCAAGAAAGAGATGGGATTGAATCTTTAAAATCAAATTTGATCAGATTGAAGAAGTAAAGCAAATTGGTCGTTGTTCTGCTAGTTTTTTTTGCTAGTTAAAGATTTGTATGTTCGTAGGAAACAGTTTCCTCTTTCCTTGGCATATGCAGTGACTATTCATAAGTCTCAAGGTTTAAGTGTAGACGGTGCTTTGGTAAACATTGGGAGTACCGTATTTAAAGAGGGTATGACATATGATGCTTTGTCACAAGTCAGAACTTTATCTGGATTGTATTTGATTGATTTTGATGAGAGAAAGATTAGTGCAGATTCAAATTGTGTAAGAGTATAATCGGCTAAGAAGACTATATGCTCCCAATTTAGGTGAATATCCTGTATATGAAAAGCGTGTAGTTTGTCGAAAACAGAGATATGAGAATATCTGTAGTGAAGTTAAAGAGAAGAAAAAAAATCAAGATAATGTTGAGATGCCAAGCAAAAAGCGGAGACTATTGAAGAGATTGTTGGATATCAATTAGAAAATAGTTCAGGTATCAACTGCTATGCAAATGTACTGGTAAATGTTGTATTTTCTTTAGAATATCTGCAACAGCAAATTATGGAGCATCGAGAAAAACGGTTTTGTTCTTTGTTGCATTCTATATTTGAAAAATTGAAAACTGATAAAAGTAAAATCCAAAGTGTTTCTGATATTCGGAATCTTCTGGATATATGTAGTGGTTCTACACAATTTTCTCAGAATGTCCAACAAAATGCTCAGGAATTTCTAATGTATATGTTTGCAGTATTGGAAGATGAAGGAATAGAAATTGAAAATCTATTTGGACTTTGTTATAAATGGAAACATCAATGTGAAAATTGTATATTTACTTCTACCACTAACATACACACTGAGAGATTCATATATTTAACAATTCCGGACTGTAAAGCACTATCATTCAACAAATTAGTTAAAGCCCCAAATCAAAACATGGAGTGTAGCCAATGCAGATCAGAAATGTTATCAACATTATTTATAGAAAGATTTGGACAATATATAATTCTAATGATACCATGTTGTACAGCTGATAGAAGAAAATAGGAAACTTTAATAAAAAAATTTGTAGCAAGTCAACTATCAATATCAGGAAGAACTTTTGTAGCAGTAGCAATTATTTTTCATGATGGACCTTCAACAACATCTGGACATTACACAGTCTATTTAAAATGCAATAAAGGATGGACATATTGTAATGATTCTCATTTGGTTTTTAAATATCATGTGCCTAAGGAATAACCAAATTCATACCTAATATTTTTAAAGCCAAAGTTCTAACAACATAATTCGGCCTATTGGAAATATGTTAATATGTATTAATACCAATACTTTTGACAATTTCTGTATGAAGCTTTTTAGTGATATAATTTGGCCTACAGGAAAGATATTAATACAAATTAAGCAGTTTTTTAGACATATTCTGTCAGCAAATATTTTAAATGACATCATTTAGAGTATATGGAAATTATAAAGAATTGTTGATTGAGTTATTGTTTATCTTCTTTGATATTATATTGAGAAAATTCTGTTAGAAAGAAGCATTTTATATATACGAGAGTTGCATTATATACTATGTTATTCAGGATGTTATTTATATGCAATGTGGAGAGCTAGTTGACTATGTTTAAAATATTTTTGACACAGATTTGGCTTTTTTTAAACAATCTTATTGATTGTTGTTTTTTGCCCGCTCTTATGTGATGAGTAACATTGAAATCACTATTAATAGTAAAATTCAATATATTTTGAGAACAGCAAAAAAGGCAAACTAAATAATTTATATAATGGTAAAATATGTTGTGTTGTAAAAATAATAAGATTATATATTATAACTTTATTTTTCTTCTCTTTTACAGATCCTAGTTCTAAATACGCACAATGACTCAGTTATTAAGATACGAAGTGGTCCAGTCAAATGTGCACAATCTATGCAGGCCTCTAACCCCCAGCAGAGTAGTGATTCACCCTTGCTATAAGCCAGGTAGTATTCATGCAGTGCCCCAAATAGATTGTCAGTCTCTGTCCACTCCTGCAATCATACTGTCAGAAGGATGCCCTTATTTAATCTCTGTGCCAACACAGAAGCACTTAAAAAGTCTCCCTGCAGTCAACTACCGGCAGTGTAAGTATCCAGCCACTATGCATGCACTTGTAGAATGACTAGGTATCCTCATGTCTATTCCATATACTTCTCCATCACTTATCCACCACTATAGATATCCTTTTACTCTGTCAATACCAACAGTATCTTCTTATCCTATTACTCCGCCATTATCTCAGCATTCACAAATTGACCATGTATTGTACTTGCAGCACTGTAATCATTCCAGTTACAAGTAATGTATTTATAGACTGGCTTAGCTACTAATACAATACTACACAAACACCACTGCACTACCCTAACCCCTAAAACAGTACCCCTAGCACAACCCCCTACACTACACAAACACCACAAACACCACTGCACTACGGTAAACCCTAAAACACTACTCCAGCACGACCACTACACTACACGAACACCACTGTACTAGCCTAAACCCCAATAAACTACCACCAGCATGACCCCCTTCACTACCCAAACACCACTGCACTATCCTAAACCCTAAAACACTACCCGCAGCATGACCCCCTACACTACACAAACACCACTGCACTACCCTAAACCCTAAAACACTACCCCAGCACGACCCCCTACACTACACAAACACCACTGCACTACCCTAAACCCTAAAACACTACCCCAGGATGACCCACTACACTACCCTAACAACACTGCACTACCCTAAACCCTAAAACACTATACCCAGCACAACCCCTCTACCCTAAACCCTAAAACACTATCCGCAGCACAACCCCCTACACTACACAAACACCACTGCACTAACCTAAACTCTAAATCTACCCCCAGCATGACCCCCTACACTACACAAACACCATTGCACTACCTTAAACCCTAAAACACGACCCCTACACTACCCAAACACCACTGCACTACCCTAAACCCTAAAACACTACTCCCAGCACGACCCCCTACACTACCCACCACCACTGCACTGCCCTAAACCCTAAAATACTACACCCAGCATGACCCCCTACACTACCCAAACACCACTGCACTACCCTAAACCCTAAAACACTACCCTCAGCACCACCCCCCACACTACCCAAACACCACTGCACTACCCTAAACCCTAAAACAGTACCCCCAGCATGACCCCCTACACTACACAAACACCATTGCACTACCCTAAATCTACCCCAGCACGACCCCCTACACTACACAAACACCACTGCACTACCCTAAACCCTAAAACACTACCCATAGCCTGACCCCCTAAACTACAGAAACACCACTGCAGTACCCTAAACCCTAGAAAAGTAACCCCAGCACAACCCCCTACACAAACACCACTGCGCTACCCTAAACCCTAAAACACTAGCCCCAGCACGACCCCCTACACTACACAAACACCACTGCACTACCCTAAACCCTAAAACACTACCCCAGCACAACCCCCTTCACTGCACAAACACCACTGCACTACCCTAAACCCTAAAACACTACCCCCAGCACAACCCCCTACACTACACAAACACCACTGCGCTACCTTAAACCCTAAAACCCTACCCCCAACACGACCCCCTACACTACACAAACACAACTGTACTACCCTAAATCCTAAAACACTATCCCCAGGACGACCCACAAACACTACTGCACTACCCTAAACTCTAAAACACTACCCCCAGCATGACCCCCTACATTACCCAAACACCACTGCACTACCCAAAACCCTAGAAAAGTAACCCCCACCCCATGCCCAATCTTTCTTACCTTTCTCTCCTCGTGGTTCCTCTCTCCTCCTGCTGCCTGCTTCACGTCGTCTCTCAGGGCTGGCCGGTGCACGTTGTTGTAAGGAAACGGAACAGCCTCTGTTTCCTGACAACGACGTGGATCGTCTACATTTTTTTAGAACGCATGGTCATTTACCATACATACCTTTACAATGAAATTTGTTGTAAAGGCATGCATGGTAAATGACCATGCGTTCTAAAAAAAGGCATAGTAATGACTTTGCGATGTACAATACATGCGTGGTAATGCATGCGTTGTAATGGTATCGCAAAGTAAAAAAGTTGTTGTAATGGCTGTTTACCGATCAAAACAGGCTCCTGTTCTTCAGTGAGTCATTTATTTGATAAATTAGGAGGAAGGAATGTGTTCTTTTTACCGAAAAGTGCATTCCCGGCTGTTGTATTGTGAAAGTGTCCGCGTGGCCTGGTTTCACTTCCGGTGAGAGAGTGGAAGACTCTGTTTGGATCTAAAGGAGTTGTGCTGTTGGACAGGGCCAACGCGACACGTCATCAGAAAACACAGCTAATGGAAAGCGTCCTCCCTGAAGTGTGGCGCAGTGCCATGAGAGGTCATCGAGTGTGCGTCCCACCACAGTATGACCGTACCGTGCTTCACTATCTACAGGAGGACATTTACCGCTGCGTGACCCATGTGCCGCCTCCAGGCTATGGGAGGCAGAAGCGGCATCCATCGCAGGTCCTCTTGAAGACCGTTGTAGCACTAATTCTACATTTTGGAACTAGGGCATTTTAACCTCGTTGTTCCTGCCAGATACAAAGAGAAGATCCTGTGTTATTCAGTGCCCTTGTTACTTTTTTTGTTGGTAGTGGTGCTTGTCCCTTCGCTGCCCCGCCGGTACACACGACTAGGCTCCCCCACCTCGTGTGCCATCTGCAGGGCCTCTGCCCTTGGATCACTGGTTTCAGTTTCTGGAGTGGCAACATAAACAGTTGCTCCCAAAGGACTAGCCTAAACACTTAGGTGACTAAAATATTTGAGCGAATCTGTAAGAGGGAGGTGAAGCAAAATTAGACTTCACTCTAGCAATCAATGCAGAATAAATCCAAAGTCCTATATTAATAAATCAATGTATGGCTTATATGTATATGTTATAAAAAATTCATGTAATTAAATATCAGTTATGTTATTGCAGTACTTGAAACAATAGCGATTCAATTGTGTGAGTGTTAATCCACTGTCGCATCCTATAATGTCCATAAAGTGTCCATTTAATTGTTTGAGTTGTTAGCAAGATGACACGTGGTTGCGGGTGGAGCAAAAAGCAGAGGGTGTCAAAAACAGGCTACACAGTTCCAGTTTTAAAAATCCCACAGATCAGGAAAGTCGGACAGAGTCTCGACCTTGTGGCGGCCAAGGCTTCCTCAGCGCAATCCGGTATACTTTTGTTCGGATTTAAGCTGGGGTCTACAATTTTGCCCAAGCATACAGTCCTGAGGTGGAGCTTAGCCATTAAATCAGAGCTTGAAAAGCTGTGCTCTGACATCAGTGTGCTCTTTTGGGGAATAGCCATGGGCATTACAGATGCTGTTATGCCAACAACTAGGCTCCTCTGAGGGCTCCTTCCCAAGCATGAAGTTCTCTTCCTAGCCCCGGAGACCAGACACACCCTGCCTCTTTTTATTTATCAAACTGCCATGTGCTGCAGAAGCTGAAGGCTATGGACATGGGAGCGCCTAAGTGACAAGGACATATCCCCACCAGCCTGGGAACCAATAAAAGCAGCTCTTTGTCACCACCAGGGTCGGATTGAGAAGGTGGGCAATCGGGCTTTGGCTAAAGCGCTAGTGCCTAAGGGTGATACGTGGTTCGTATTTTTTCAGGGCCCCTGCTTCTTTCCTGCCCTGCCCTGCCAGGCCATAGCACTTCAGGCTATGGTGGGCGGGCGAGGGTGGCAACTGGTAAGTGTCATCATCGGCCTTACTGGGGGCCAGGTTTTGCTCCATTTGTTGGGCCATTCTTACCTCGGCCCCCATGAGGATGGCTAAACCAAGAAGCAGCGTCTTGCCCCTGACCTCTCCTCTGCCAGGCCATCACATTCAGGCAATGGTTGGCTAGGGAGGATGGGAGTATGCAAGGGCCCTGATGGGGGTCCGGAATTCTCTGACTATGGACCATCTACATCTCAGCCCCCCTTGGAGCAGCAGCAGCTGTGTCCTTTTTCTTGACCCCACCCATGCAAGGCCCTCGCCCTGAGGCTATGGAGGGATCAGGAGGTCTTGAAGTAAGAGAAGCTTTCCTGGAGGGTGTGTGCATTTGCATAGGCCTCGGTGTGAAGCAACCTTTATTAGGCTTTTATTAAACTAAAAAGGAGGTGGTGTTACAACCAAACCTGCTGACTTGAAAGTGAGAAACCATCCGGTGATTCTGGGCTAATCACTTAATCTCCCAACACCTGAAGTAACAAGCATTTGCAATGCAATAGGTCTCGCATTTATGCAAGTTTGAGCTATTGACATTGCAAATTACAATGCCTTTTATTTTTGTTTTCGTTTTAAAAACATAAATAAAAGGCATTGTCATTTACAAAGCCATTAGCTTAAACTCGGGTAACTGGGAGACCTATTGCATTGCAAATGCTTGTTGTTATTTCAACGTCATAGAAAATCCACACGTTTTCATCTATTCGCAGTGTTTCGTGCCCTTTCGTGATGTTTCACTATCTCATAGGAAAGGTTCTGGAGCGAAAATTCCAAGATATTTTTTCCTGAGTGAAATAATGGGCGGATTTCATGTTTCTCAGAATGTTTTGCTCTGTGCTGATCGTAGCCCTAACCTGGACTACTCTGTGTGAGAATCCTCGAAATCAAGAAGTAGCTGTACTATAAAGCGCTGTGAGGCCATAGTAGCGGCAGAAGAGTAAAGCGACATAAACATGTCTAATATTGCATAGTATGGTAGCTTAACAACACAACACAAATCCAAAGCCAGTCATCTTCCATCCCACCCCTCCGCCATGACCCTCACAGACCCCCTCCTGCCTCAGCAGAGTCACCGAGGGGGGCAGACATGGATAATAGAAAGCCACTGGGGGCCAAGGCAGCGGTGAGACAGCCCAGCTTGTCAAGGCCACCCCCAGCAAAGACTGACCCCTCCCCCTCACGACTGTTAGCAGACACAGTCCTGATGGAATGAGACACCTGGGCAGCAAGTGATTTCTATTAAAGTCACTTTCGATCTAACCTCAGACCCCTGCGGTCCCCATAGCTTCACCCCAGTTACGGAATCAGACCCTTTAAGTTTTGATGGCAGCAAGAAATTATGCGGAGTGTAGCACCTCTTGCCACCTAGACCCCGCCTCTACCGTCGTTAGCAGTCCTCAAATTGGAGGAAAAAACACCTTCGCTGAGCAGTTCACATGCACTGTGTCTGTCAGGAGATGGATGCATGCAGAGTGTCACAGGGCTTTTGGGTTTTTTCTTGGAACATACAAATTATATTTTGTTATCACTGCTTTCACGCAAACCCACAGTATAGCTGATGACGCGTTTACATTTTTAGTGCTTCATCCCGCACCCGTTTCTAAGCTCTGTAAATAAGGTGCATTTACAAAATAAACTTTTCCAGTGCGCATATTAAGTTACATGTGTAATGTACCCTGCTGCTCTTGTGAAGCACTCTAATGCCATTGGGTCAAGTTCGCGCTGTACAAAAGTGCAAAATAATAGTAAAACAGTACAGAGTAAGAGGTATTAAAAAGGAGGTAGAGTGCATACCGCTAGCTTTGCGGGTGTCCCAGAGATAGCAGCGCATCTCGGGTCAGGGTGTGATGGGGTGGGCGGGCGACGGACCATGCTTTACATCGCCAGCACGTATGGAGGACTGAGAGCGCTCGGACTGTCTTATCTCGCTCTAAACCAGCACTTCCATCCATCTTTGGCCAGCGGTGAAAGAAATCTCCCCACAGTGACACTGTAACCCCTGGTTTTCCGCATCAGTATTAATGAGGCCCTAATCTATTTTCTGTTTCCCTGAACGGTCGTGGAGTGCACTGTCTGGGTCGCATCTATAACTAGCGTGCGTGCGCTCCTGTCCCTGCTGCAGGATTCCGCTGGAGGTCTCTGAGGTGGGGTAATAAGTAACAGAGCAGCAGAGATATCATGCGGCTTGATGCACAGAACAAGTACTGCACTGCACAGCACCAGCGAGTTCTCAAGACTGTCCCGCGCTCCACGGAGTCCCCTACAGACATTATCAAGGAACTCCGTCTCATACATGCACAGACGCGCAAAGAGTCCATTCCAGCAGCGCGCACTTTATTAACGGAAAATGCCAGCCAGCCTCTGGCACTTCGGTATATAGTCATAGTTTCTCGTTCTAATGAAGAACAAACTCATAAAAAAGGAAATAGAACAAAAGACCACTAACATATAAGGTCCCAAAGGCGAGACCAATGCATTGCAAATGCTTGTTTTACCTTTTTCCTCACCTTTTCTTTCTCCCTCCGTCCGAGCACAAGATGGCTGCCAACACTTCCTGTTTGAAGTGTTGGCAGCCAATCAGAGCCAAGCTCGTGCTTGTGTGGTTAGGCCTCGCCCAGATATATAAAGTTTTTATTTTTTCAATTTCTCAGGAACTACTGAACGGATTTACACCATTTAAAAAAAAAGGTCTCTTTCTGAACAAAGGGCTACCTTTTTGTCAAATTTGGTGTAATTCCGTTCAGCAGTTCGGGCTGTAGCTTTGTCTAAAGTTTCCTATGGAAAAAAACATGGGCAAAACATGTTTTGGGACCCCCCTTTTTTCTCAGCCCCCGCTTGGCTAATCACTTTGAAACTTTCAAGACAGGAGCTGACCGGAGCGTGCCACTAGTTTTTAAAATCTCGCAAAGATTCATCAACCGGCGCCAAAGTTATAGGGAAAATAAAAAACGCTTTTCCTATGGAAACTAGGTCCTAACTATAACTACCTACTGGTGACTGCCAGTAGGTATATATATATATATATATATTCACTTAAAAAAACATAGGTTTCACACATGTTATAGTTAGCTGGACATTTCACTCGTAAAAAAACCATTGAAATTCCCCCGTTATAGTTAGTTCAGATAACTATAACTCGCGCGCCCGCAATCCACTGCTGATGACGTCACATATTACATCACTCATGACATGGTCAGTGACATCACTCATAACATCACTGATGACATCATCCTTGTGATAGAGTGGCGGTCGTGCGAGTTATAGTTATCTTATAGATATTTATGTACTTTTAACTGCAATTTTCTCAGGAACTACTGAACAGATTGACACCATATATGCAAAAGGCACATGCCTGACCTGAGGACTACCTCTTTGCCAAATTTCAAGTAATTCTGTTCAGCCGTTCGGGCTGTACCTTCGACTAAAGGTCCTATGGGAAAATGCATGGGGAAAACGCGTTTTGGGACCCCCCTTTTTTCTCAGCCCCCGCTTGACGAATCACCCCGAGACTTTCAGGGTAGGAGCTGAGCGGAGCGCCCCATTAGTTTTGAAAATTTTGCGAGGATTCGTCAACCGGCGCCAAAGTTATTCAAAATCGAATTTTCAGATTTCCTATGGGAACTCGGTCCTAACTATAACTATCTACTGGCGACCGCCAGTAGATTATATATATATATATATATATATCAACGCTCCTTTTTGCCCAAGCAGTGGAACAGCACTCGGACAGAAACAGATGGTGGCAAGCCTTTATTTCAGGTATGAACGGACTCCTGCCTGGTTGCTTTCAATAACAGCCATTCCCCCATCTCGCCTGACGCGTTTCAGAAGATATCCTTCCTTCCTCAGAGGCCATAGTTGGAATGGTTACGTGCGCCGTTCTCAGTTCACTTTTCGTAGTGCTAGCATTCCACGCCCCCAGATGGGCGGGTCCAATGACCTTGCAAAGCACTATAGGAGTCTGAGTCCCGGTCAAATAACGTCCTGAATGGTCACACTAATCACTGTGGAAAGCATTTCAAAGCCCGCAGATGGGCCCCCATCCAGCTTCGTCCGCTCTCAATCCTCTGCTTCTATCCCACACAAGCAGCTCGGTATATCCCGCTCTGCGTGGCCCCCTCGAATGTTCACGGGGTGGTGCTGTTCCGGCGGCTGGGCAGCCGCCAAATATCAACGCTCCTTTTTGCCCAAGCAGTGGAACAGCACTCGGACAGAAACAGATGGTGGCAAGCCTTTATTTCAGGTATGAACGGACTCCTGCCTGGTTGCTTTCAATAACAGCCATTCCCCCATCTCGCCTGACGCGTTTCAGAAGATATCCTTCCTTCCTCAGAGGCCATAGTTGGAATGGTTACGTGCGCCGTTCTCAGTTCACTTTTCGTAGTGCTAGCATTCCACGCCCCCAGATGGGCGGGTCCAATGACCTTGCAAAGCACTATAGGAGTCTGAGTCCCGGTCAAATAACGTCCTGAATGGTCACACTAATCACTGTGGAAAGCATTTCAAAGCCCGCAGATGGGCCCCCATCCAGCTTCGTCCGCTCTCAATCCTCTGCTTCTATCCCACACAAGCAGCTCGGTATATCCCGCTCTGCGTGGCCCCCTCGAATGTTCACGGGGTGGTGCTGTTCCGGCGGCTGGGCAGCCGCCAAATATCAACGCTCCTTTTTGCCCAAGCAGTGGAACAGCACTCGGACAGAAACAGATGGTGGCAAGCCTTTATTTCAGGTATGAACGGACTCCTGCCTGGTTGCTTTCAATAACAGCCATTCCCCCATCTCGCCTGACGCGTTTCAGAAGATATCCTTCCTTCCTCAGAGGCCATAGTTGGAATGGTTACGTGCGCCGTTCTCAGTTCACTTTTCGTAGTGCTAGCATTCCACGCCCCCAGATGGGCGGGTCCAATGACCTTGCAAAGCACTATAGGAGTCTGAGTCCCGGTCAAATAACGTCCTGAATGGTCACACTAATCACTGTGGAAAGCATTTCAAAGCCCGCAGATGGGCCCCCATCCAGCTTCGTCCGCTCTCAATCCTCTGCTTCTATCCCACACAAGCAGCTCGGTATATCCCGCTCTGCGTGGCCCCCTCGAATGTTCACGGGGTGGTGCTGTTCCGGCGGCTGGGCAGCCGCCAAATATCAACGCTCCTTTTTGCCCAAGCAGTGGAACAGCACTCGGACAGAAACAGATGGTGGCAAGCCTTTATTTCAGGTATGAACGGACTCCTGCCTGGTTGCTTTCAATAACAGCCATTCCCCCATCTCGCCTGACGCGTTTCAGAAGATATCCTTCCTTCCTCAGAGGCCATAGTTGGAATGGTTACGTGCGCCGTTCTCAGTTCACTTTTCGTAGTGCTAGCATTCCACGCCCCCAGATGGGCGGGTCCAATGACCTTGCAAAGCACTATAGGAGTCTGAGTCCCGGTCAAATAACGTCCTGAATGGTCACACTAATCACTGTGGAAAGCATTTCAAAGCCCGCAGATGGGCCCCCATCCAGCTTCGTCCGCTCTCAATCCTCTGCTTCTATCCCACACAAGCAGCTCGGTATATCCCGCTCTGCGTGGCCCCCTCGAATGTTCACGGGGTGGTGCTGTTCCGGCGGCTGGGCAGCCGCCAAATATCAACGCTCCTTTTTGCCCAAGCAGTGGAACAGCACTCGGACAGTAACAGATGGTGGCAAGCCTTTATTTCAGGTATGAACGGACTCCTGCCTGGTTGCTTTCAATAACAGCCATTCCCCCATCTCGCCTGATGCGTTTCAGAAGATATCCTTCCTTCCTCAGAGGCCATAGTTGGAATGGTTACGTGCGCCGTTCTCAGTTCACTTTTCGTAGTGCTAGCATTCCACGCCCCCAGATGGGCGGGTCCAATGACCTTGCAAAGCACTATAGGAGTCTGAGTCCCGGTCAAATAACGTCCTGAATGGTCACACTAATCACTGTGGAAAGCATTTCAAAGCCCGCAGATGGGCCCCATCCAGCTTCGTCCGCTCTCAATCCTCTGCTTCTATCCCACACACGCAGCTCGGTATATCCCGCTCTGCGTGGCCCCCTCGAATGTTCACGGGGTGGTGCTGTTCCGGCGGCTGGGCAGCCGCCAAATATCAACGCTCCTTTTTGCCCAAGCAGTGGAACAGCACTCGGACAGAAACAGATGGTGGCAAGCCTTTATTTCAGGTATGAACGGACTCCTGCCTGGTTGCTTTCAATAACAGCCATTCCACCATCTCGCCTGACGCGTTTCAGAAGATATCCTTCCTTCCTCAGAGGCCATAGTTGGAATGGTTACGTGCACCGTTCTCAGTTCACTTTTCGTAGTGCTAGCATTCCACGCCCCCAGATGGGCGGGTCCAATGACCTTGCAAAGCACTATAGGAGTCTGAGTCCCGGTCAAATAACGTCCTGAATGGTCACACTAATCACTGTGGAAAGCATTTCAAAGCCCGCAGATGGGCCCCCATCCAGCTTCGTCCGCTCTCAATCCTCTGCTTCTATCCCACACAAGCAGCTCGGTATATCCCGCTCTGCGTGGCCCCCTCGAATGTTCACGGGGTGGTGCTGTTCCGGCGGCTGGGCAGCCGCCAAATATCAACGCTCCTTTTTGCCCAAGCAGTGGAACAGCACTCGGACAGAAACAGATGGTGGCAAGCCTTTATTTCAGGTATGAACGGACTCCTGCCTGGTTGCTTTCAATAACAGCCATTCCCCCATCTCGCCTGACGCGTTTCAGAAGATATCCTTCCTTCCTCAGAGGCCATAGTTGGAATGGTTACGTGCGCCGTTCTCAGTTCACTTTTCGTAGTGCTAGCATTCCACGCCCCCAGATGGGCGGGTCCAATGACCTTGCAAAGCACTATAGGAGTCTGAGTCCCGGTCAAATAACGTCCTGAATGGTCACACTAATCACTGTGGAAAGCATTTCAAAGCCCGCAGATGGGCCCCCATCCAGCTTCGTCCGCTCTCAATCCTCTGCTTCTATCCCACACAAGCAGCTCGGTATATCCCGCTCTGCATGGCCCCCTCGAATGTTCACGGGGTGGTGCTGTTCCGGCGGCTGGGCAGCCGCCAAATATCAACGCTCCTTTTTGCCCAAGCAGTGGAACAGCACTCGGACAGAAACAGATGGTGGCAAGCCTTTATTTCAGGTATGAACGGACTCCTGCCTGGTTGCTTTCAATAACAGCCATTCCCCCATCTCGCCTGACGCGTTTCAGAAGATATCCTTCCTTCCTCAGAGGCCATAGTTGGAATGGTTACGTGCGCCGTTCTCAGTTCACTTTTCGTAGTGCTAGCATTCCACGCCCCCAGATGGGCGGGTCCAATGACCTTGCAAAGCACTATAGGAGTCTGAGTCCCGGTCAAATAACGTCCTGAATGGTCACACTAATCACTGTGGAAAGCATTTCAAAGCCCGCAGATGGGCCCCCATCCAGCTTCGTCCGCTCTCAATCCTCTGCTTCTATCCCACACAAGCAGCTCGGTATATCCCGCTCTGCGTGGCCCCCTCGAATGTTCACGGGGTGGTGCTGTTCCGGCGGCTGGGCAGCCGCCAAATATCAACGCTCCTTTTTGCCCAAGCAGTGGAACAGCACTCGGACAGAAACAGATGGTGGCAAGCCTTTATTTCAGGTATGAACGGACTCCTGCCTGGTTGCTTTCAATAACAGCCATTCCCCCATCTCGCCTGACGCGTTTCAGAAGATATCCTTCCTTCCTCAGAGGCCATAGTTGGAATGGTTACGTGCGCCGTTCTCAGTTCACTTTTCGTAGTGCTAGCATTCCACGCCCCCAGATGGGCGGGTCCAATGACCTTGCAAAGCACTATAGGAGTCTGAGTCCCGGTCAAATAACGTCCTGAATGGTCACACTAATCACTGTGGAAAGCATTTCAAAGCCCGCAGATGGGCCCCCATCCAGCTTCGTCCACAGTGATTAGTGTGACCATTCAGGACGTTATTTGACCGGGACTCAGACTCCTATAGTGCTTTGCAAGGTCATTGGACCCGCCCATCTGGGGGCGTGGAATGCTAGCACTACGAAAAGTGAACTGAGAACGGCGCACGTAACCATTCCAACTATGGCCTCTGAGGAAGGAAGGATATCTTCTGAAACGCGTCAGGCGAGATGGGGGAATGGCTGTTATTGAAAGCAACCAGGCAGGAGTCCGTTCATACCTGAAATAAAGGCTTGCCACCATCTGTTTCTGTCCGAGTGCTGTTCCACTGCTTGGGCAAAAAGGAGCGTTGATATTTGGCGGCTGCCCAGCCGCCGGAACAGCACCACCCCGTGAACATTCGAGGGGGCCACGCAGAGCGGGATATACCGAGCTGCTTGTGTGGGATAGAAGCAGAGGATTGAGAGCGGACGAAGCTGGATGGGGGCCCATCTGCGGGCTTTGAAATGCTTTCCACAGTGATTAGTGTGACCATTCAGGACGTTATTTGACCGGGACTCAGACTCCTATAGTGCTTTGCAAGGTCATTGGACCCGCCCATCTGGGGGCGTGGAATGCTAGCACTACGAAAAGTGAACTGAGAACGGCGCACGTAACCATTCCAACTATGGCCTCTGAGGAAGGAAGGATATCTTCTGAAACGCGTCAGGCGAGATGGGGGAATGGCTGTTATTGAAAGCAACCAGGCAGGAGTCCGTTCATACCTGAAATAAAGGCTTGCCACCATCTGTTTCTGTCCGAGTGCTGTTCCACTGCTTGGGCAAAAAGGAGCGTTGATATTTGGCGGCTGCCCAGCCGCCGGAACAGCACCACCCCGTGAACATTCGAGGGGGCCACGCAGAGCGGGATATACCGAGCTGCTTGTGTGGGATAGAAGCAGAGGATTGAGAGCGGACGAAGCTGGATGGGGGCCCATCTGCGGGCTTTGAAATGCTTTCCACAGTGATTAGTGTGACCATTCAGGACGTTATTTGACCGGGACTCAGACTCCTATAGTGCTTTGCAAGGTCATTGGACCCGCCCATCTGGGGGCGTGGAATGCTAGCACTACGAAAAGTGAACTGAGAACGGCGCATGTAACCATTCCAACTATGGCCTCTGAGGAAGGAAGGATATCTTCTGAAACGCGTCAGGCGAGATGGGGGAATGGCTGTTATTGAAAGCAACCAGGCAGGAGTCCGTTCATACCTGAAATAAAGGCTTGCCACCATCTGTTTCTGTCCGAGTGCTGTTCCACTGCTTGGGCAAAAAGGAGCGTTGATATTTGGCGGCTGCCCAGCCGCCGGAACAGCACCACCCCGTGAACATTCGAGGGGGCCACGCAGAGCGGGATATACCGAGCTGCTTGTGTGGGATAGAAGCAGAGGATTGAGAGCGGACGAAGCTGGATGGGGGCCCATCTGCGGGCTTTGAAATGCTTTCCACAGTGATTAGTGTGACCATTCAGGACGTTATTTGACCGGGACTCAGACTCCTATAGTGCTTTGCAAGGTCATTGGACCCGCCCATCTGGGGGCGTGGAATGCTAGCACTACGAAAAGTGAACTGAGAACGGCGCACGTAACCATTCCAACTATGGCCTCTGAGGAAGGAAGGATATCTTCTGAAACGCGTCAGGCGAGATGGGGGAATGGCTGTTATTGAAAGCAACCAGGCAGGAGTCCGTTCATACCTGAAATAAAGGCTTGCCACCATCTGTTTCTGTCCGAGTGCTGTTCCACTGCTTGGGCAAAAAGGAGCGTTGATATATATATATATATATATATATATATATATATATATATATATATAAATATATATAAATATATGTATGCATGTATGTGTATATATATATATACACATATTATATATAAATATATATATATATATATATATATATATATATATATATATATATATATATATATATATAGAAAAGCGATAGTATCCCTGCACCTCCACAGCAATGGCGAACAGAGACGCGGACCCAGCGAAATTAGGTTAGATGGAGTTTATTGTTCTTTAACCTCGAACCTGACGCGTTTCGGGCTACGAAAGCCCTTGCTCACAAGACATATATATATAAGGGAGATTTGAGAACTGAATAAAATAACAGTATCTACCGACGAAGAGGAGTTCGTGCATTCCTTCTTTTCCTGGAGAAAACCGGTGAATGCTCTGTGTCCATATATATATATACATATATATATATATATGTATATATTACCTACTGGCAGTCACCAGTAGGTAGTTATAGTTAGGACCTAGTTACTATAGGAAAATGGCAACATTCTATTCGCAATAACTTTGGCGCCGATTGATGAATCTTCGTGAAATTTTAAAAACTAATTCTTTGATTGAGATCAGCTCCTATGTTGAAAGTTTGGGGGTGATTCGTCAAGGGGGGGCCAAGAAAAAAGGGGGGTCCCAAAACGTGTTTTTTCAATGTTAATTTCCATAGGAAACTTTAGACAAGGCTACAGGTCGAACGGGTGACCGGAATTACCCCAAATTTGGCAGGGAGAAGGGTCTTGGTCTCGAAAGTACGCTTTTGTTTATTTGTTGTAAATCCGTTCAGTAGTTTTTGAGAAATTTCGAAATTTACAGATATCGATATTTGGGAATTCTGCCATCTGATTGGCTGAGGCGTTACGAGCACAAGCTTGCTGCTGATTGGCTGCGAGTGCTGCGAGCGTTTGCAACTAGGATGTGTTGGCCGCCATTTTGTGATTCAGTTGAAGCGAGTAAGGGGGAAAAAGGGTGAAAAATGTGGGAAAGAGGAGGGTAGGAGCACTGTAACTTTTGTGGGGTGTTTAGGGTGTGCTATAGAGGGGGCGCGAAGTGAACTAATCATACCTACCAGTGTGAAAGTTCTAGGCTACAAAAATTAAGTGAGGTATTGGCTAGTGTGTGATGTTTCTAAGGTGAGCTTGTGCGCAACTCAAGGATTAAAGCGTGAGCCAACACTGTGTGTCTTATGCTGTGAAGTCATGTGCCCTGGCCGCTGCAGTACAGTTGTGGAAGTAGTGTCAGCATGTGTTTATACCTACTAGGATGAACTACTGACCCATAGTGGTGTGAAAGTCCTGGGTATGGAAAATATGTGAGGCATTGTCTAGAGTCTCATGGAAGGAGGAAGTGTTGGCCACCATTTTGTGATTCTGTTGAAGCGAGTAATGGGAAAAAAGGCAAAAAAAGTGGGAAATAGGAGGGTAGGAGCACTGAAACCTCTGTGGGGTGTTTAGGGTGTGCTATAGAAGGGGTGCAAAGTGAACTAATCATACCTACCGGTGTGAAAGCGCTAGGCTACGAAAATTAAGGTATTGCTAGAGTGTGATGCTGCTAAGGTGAGGTGGTGCGGGACTCGGGGATTAGAGCGTGAGTCTAAATTGTGTGTCTTGTGCCGTGGCCGCTACAGTACAGCTGTGGAAGTAGTGTGAGCATGTTTTTATAACTACTAGGATGAACTACTGACCCGTACTGGTCTGAAAGTTTTGGGGTACGGAAAATATGTGAGGTAGTGTGTAGAGTCTCATGCTGCTAAGCTGAGCTGCTGCTGGACTCGGGGATGAACGCGTGAGCCCAACTGTGTGTCATATGCTGTGAAGTCATGTGCTCTGGCCACTGTGCCACATCTGTGCAAGTACTGTCAGCATGTAATTATAGCTACTTGGAGGAACTTTTGTTTCGAACATTGTAACTTGTGTATGGTGGTTAGGGGGTGTTATATAGGGAGTGCGAAGATAAATTTGTGTGTATGAAATGAATTTGGTATTTGGAAAGTGGAAAGCACTGACTCCTACGGGTCTGATGGCGCTGGGGGCGTAAGGTGAGGTGCTGCTGGAGTTGGGAATAAAGCTGATGAACTACTGACCCTATTGTGAACTTTTAATGTGCACGTGTCGTTAAATGTTCGGTAAAATGTTGCAAAAGTATATCGTTAGGTTAAAAACAAAATGAGGAACTTTTAACCTGCAGGTGTCGTAGAAGGTTCCAGAAAATGTGGTGATAAAATAGGTTGAACTTGTGACCTGTATGTGGCGCGGAATAATAAGTAGCTTTTCGGAAGGAAAATTCAAAATTAACCAATGGAGGTAAGTTATGGAATGTCGTTGAAGGAATTAAGTATTCCGATTTGTTCTTTACATGTATTTATGTGTGGAGCGACAGAGAAATTGTGTCATTCCTGGTTTCATTCTTGATGAAGTTGGAGCTTTACATGTACTATGTGAGAAAGAGAGAATTGTATGCTTGTGTCATTTGAAATCTCTGGATAACAACTACAAAGGTGAGTTAGAAATGAACAAGGTGTGTTATGTCTTTTATAGTATTGATTAAGTATTTGAGGTGATGTTTTTAATTTTGAAAGTATTTTTTATTTCAAAGTAATACAGTGTTAGTAAAGTGTAGTGTTTGATATTGGTTTTAAAATATGCATAAAATTTGAGCTGTTGGTATATAAGTATTTTATATATGTTTAGGAATATTTCACAGAGAAGAAGTGTAGTTTGTCATCTTTAGAGGACTGTATTGTTTTGAAAATGAGGTACAGTGTTAACTTGAGTTTGTAATGTATTTGAGGAGATAAAGAAAATGTTGCACGTTTGATACTTGTTGTGGAAATAGTGGGGTGGGGGTGGTGGTAGGAGACGTATGTGTTATTAAGTTAAAAGCGATAAAACGAAATGCAGAAATGTTATGTGGGCAGGTTGTGGTCTTATTTTTGACACTGAGAGGTAGGTTTGAATGTAAGTAAGGGTAGGTTGTTGAAAAGTGGGGCCATGTACAGTGTCTGGAGATTACATGGAGAGGAGATGGAGATAGGAAAAGTGATACGTTCCTTTTATATGTACGCATAGTTTGAATCATGTGCTCCTAAGTTGAAATAAATATGAATATGGTTTCTGGTTTGCATTTGGGTATAGTGAATAGTTTTTGTAGTTTCTGACTAGTGAATGATAAAAAGGTAGATATACTAAAATATATGGTAGTAAACGTATTAATTATTGTCTGTTCTTATGGAATAGAAGTAGTTAGGGAGTGCTTCTTTAGAAGAGATGTTTTATAAATGTGTGAGAGATAAAACAAAATGTAAATGTGCGGTATATTTTCTGTATGAGTTTGTTGACATTAGGGAACTTCATGTGATTATAAGTGATACTATTTGTCAGGCTGTGTCGCTGTGGCTGATATATGTAGGTCTTGAAGTGGTTCTTGTTTTACTGATGGTGAGCTTCACTATCCCTTTCGAGACACTCAACAATTTATTCATTCCATTTAATATCTTTAATATAGATACAGTAAAGGGACTGTATATCAAAATTTTGGGAATTAGAACTTTGTTTACTCTCCCCATGCCCTGCTATACACTCTACTAAGGGGCTGATTCCGGCCGCAAAGCAAATTCTAATATAAAAATGTTGAAATAAAGACTCCTGTTGAACTGTGTTCATTGGATCCTGTAAATGTGTGCAGATATTTTAATCATAAATTTCAAGGTATGATGTCTTTTATCTGTAATAAAAAAGAATCCACCTCTTGGAGAAGTTACCGATTTCTTTTGGAGAAAGGAGTATCAAGCAAGAGGTGCACCTCATATACATATGCTAGTATGGATTAGGCCTGGGCCAAAATTCCGTTCCGCTCGCGGAAATTGCGATAATTTGGCATTTTAAAGTTCCGCGGAAAGCGCGAAAATGTCAAAATTTCCGCAATCCGCATCTTAGCGGTAATTTGTTTCTTGCTCGTGCTGTAAAAAAACTACATTCTCGTGTGCGCGCGATCGCCTTACCTGAATCCCCGCGTTTGCCGACAAGTTTTCCCGACCCGGTCGCGTTCTGCACGAGATGTTGGATTGTTGGTAGCCATTTTGCGCTGTCTCGCAACAGTTCGCGCCCGCGTTAACGTCATTTGTCGCGCGATTACATCATTTGTCGCGCGATCACGTCTTTCTTCTCGCGATCATGCACCGCGAGAGTATGAGAAGATTGAGATCTCGAAAACGTCATTTTCCACCGCGAGCGAGAGCGTGAGGACGCGGGCACGTCTAATCGAACGCAAAAAGGAGAAAGAGACCCCGAACACGTCATATCCAACGCGACAGGGAGCGAGAGAACGCGATCAAGTCATTTTGGACATGCCATCGACATCCGGCAAAAGTAATGTGAAGCTCGAGAACTCGAACATGTAAAATTTTCAATTTGGAGAAGAATCTCAGCTCTAGCAGCATGAAACCTTCTGCAAATGATGATTTTGGATGAAAACAACTCCTCAGATTGAAATTTGGCTGTCCTTTTTTGTGCAAGGAGTCCTTTTTTAAAAAGGTGGGGAGAGGGAGGAAGTGCCACAGAATCTCCAACTTCCTGTTCCTGTCCAGCAGGCTCCTCCCAGTGCTTTGTCCATCTCCTGCTCATTCTGCCTTTGGATTTTGTGCTGGAAAGATCACTCTTTTTGTCTGCTGCATCATTGCAATTGGATTTGAGGATTTTTTATTTGGATATTTTACAAGTAAGTGGTTGTTGTGTCTGTTTGATTGTGGGCATTGCAGTTGTTGTAACTACAATTTATTTTTGCTAACTATCATCATTTCTTTTTTTTTAAATGTTGTGGGAGTAGTAGTCAGTAGTAGGCCCGAGCTAGTCATGGCCTTATGGGTGTATGCATGATGAAGCAACTGCTCCTTTGGTGTTTTTTGAATGTATTTCATTTTCAAGCATCATTTAGGGCATGGATGGTATTGGAATTAGTTGGGAAATGTATTTTTTTGGGCTGGGCTTTCTGATGTTGTTGGGCCTGGCCATCTGGCTGGTGGCCATTTGAATCCTGGGCCTGCAAGCTTGCCTGGCCTTGTATGCCAATAGGCCTGCTTTCATCCACTAGGATCAGAGCAGGTAGCCACAGCTTTATTAATCAAGTGTTTTCTGTGTGGTCTGTTGAATTTAGACATCATTTAGGGCATGGATGGCATTGGATTGAGTTGGGGTAGTGTGTTTTTTTGGGGTGGGCTTTCTGATGTTGTTGGGCCTGGCCATGTGGCTGGTGGCCATTTTGAAGCTTAGGCCTGCAAGCTTGCCTGGCCTTGTCTGCCAACAGGCCTGCTTTCATCCAGTAGGATCAGAGCAGGTAGCCACAGCTTTATTAATCAAGTGTTTTCTGAGTGGTCTGTTGAATTTAGACATCATTTAGGGCATGGAAGCATTGGATTGAGTTGGGAAGTGTGCTTTTTTGGGGTGGACTTTCTGATGTTGTTGGGCCTGGCCATGTGGCTGGTGGCCATTTTGAAGTCTAGGCCTGCAAGCTTGCCTGGCCTTGTCTGCCAACAGGCCGGCTTTCATCCAGTAGGATCAGGGCAGGTAGCCACAGCTTTATTAATCAAGTGTTTTCTGTGTGGTCTGTTGAATTTAGACATCATTTAGGGCATGGATGGCATTGGATTGAGTTGGGGAAGTGTGTTTTTTTGGGGTGGGCTTTCTGATGTTGGTTGTCTTAAAGACATGCTTTTGTTGTGTGTGTCTGGTGTGTGTTGGTGTGCAATGCATGCACCCTGCAGACCTTTTTGGGGCCTGTGAATATTCGTATTTGCATTTTGTTGCATTAAAAAGGCAGAGCAGTGTGCTTTAGCATGCATCCTTTACCTGGCTTTTATAGGCCTTTTGTCAGCTCCTGGTGTTTCCCAGGCCCCCTACTTGTTTGTGATTTGTGAGTGTCCATGTGGCTGGTGGCCTTTTTTGTGTTGAGAGTTATTAGTGTCCTGCTTTTGCCATATAGCCCTGCATGGTTTTCCTATTGGCTTACTGCTTCCATCCATCCACCCCCTTTGCCAGCAGTAGCTCCATGGATGCTGAGATGCCCAAATAATTTAATGGCAAATAGGGTCCACCCCACTTCCATTACATTTTTATTTTGGTGGTTCTTATTAACTTTCCTATCCACCTGAGAGTGTAGTGTGTGACTGACTGTACACAGTAGTATAACATAGCCCTTGTTAAAAAAAAAATCATAAATGGCTAGACTATATCTTTTGTTTGCACTAGTACAGTAGTAAGTAACTGAACCACAACAACAAATGCAACATTTCACTGATGTTCTTCTCCTGGCTTATTTGCTTTTAGGTGCACAAAAATCCAGAGGAGGAGGTGTCATCAGCATCACCCGGCTACCCGTTGTACTGCCAGCCAGACAGAAGTCCTGCTGCGCATCACGTCCACGTGTAACCAGAACTTGTTGTGCATCTGCATCCTGCCTGATATCTGAAGAAGATGGCTCCAAAGAAAGGTACCAGGTCCAGTACCAATAAAGTTGCCGGTGAGAAGAAGGAACAGAAAAAGGAAGTGCCATTAACCACTACTGGTGGTGTGCCGGCCAATGTATTTTTTGGCACCAAAAAGTTACACCTGCAGCAGCGTTGTCCGGGAACCAAGCTGGGAGCAGCACCTCAGCACCAGCGGTCCAACCCCACCAACCTAGGCCCAAGGGCTTTAGTGTCGCAGAGGTAGCCAGTCTACTAACGAGCAGCGATGTTGAAGAAACGTCATTATTGCAAAGTACTACACAATCAACACAGGCGCAAACTCAGCAGATAAGTGTGCAGCCGCAACAAGAACAGCAGCAGGCGCAACAAGAACAAGAACAGCAGCAGCCGCAACAAGAACAGCAGCAGCCGCAACAAGAACAGCAGCGGCCGCAACAAGAACAGCAGCGGCCGCAACAAGAACAGCAGCAGCCGCAACAAGAACAGCAGCAGCCGCAACAAGAAGAGCAGCAGCCACAACAGCCCACCATAGTAGTTGTTGCTCCTGACGTTGGGCATTTCAGGAAATCGAGCTTCCTGCAGGCAAAGTGGAGCAAAGTCAAACCACTGTTTCAGAAGATCTATTGTCTTCCAGACCACCAGCAAGTAAAAGGAGGCTTAGTCCATCATCTTCTTCTTCAAGCCCCGCTCTGATGATCGTGATGCCACTTGGCACCCACCAGCTCAGTCTGAGAGTGATATACGCCACAAGACAATGCTTCTGAAAAGGAAGGTCCCAGAAAAACTTACAGTTATGGAGGTAGATGTAGAAGAGGGGGTGATGCTGATGTTGATGAAGACGAGCCAGTCATCACGCACATTACTCCCGCCCCAAAGGGATTGGAGACCAACATTCTCACCCTATCCAGAAAGGCTGCTACTGAGCGGGATGTAGCACGGATATCACCAACACAGGTTACACCACCACTACCTCCAGCTGCCATATTTTCCAAGGCCCGGCAGGGACCTACATCCAGCTCAACCATTTCAGTAGGTAGTGGTAGTAAAAGTCACAGTCTAGGTGCACAGGGTCACATTTCAAGCACACCCTCCAGTTCATCTAGTATTGAAAGTGGCACATCCAGCTGTGCCAGAAAGTTCTCCTCCTCAGTTTGCTGTTCCGGCACTACATCATGATGTGCTGGAATTGGTTGGACAAGCTTTGCAGCAGAGTGCTGTTCACAATATCCACCTAACAACAGACATGTGGACCAGTTGCCAAGCCACAGATTACATGTGCATCACTGCACACTGGGTCTCTTTTGTGGGGGTTAGAGATAAGCTATCTGCACGAGGTGCTGTTGACACAGCTGCGATTTTTAAAGGTACTCGGAAACATGCAACTGTAGCCATGTTTGCCATGGAGAAATCTCATACGGCTGAAAACATTTTAGACTAGTTTTGCAGCAAGGTTTTGGAATGGCTGCGGCCAAGAGGGCTTAGTATTGGTTTTGTTGCCACAGACAATGGCAGTAATGTACTTAAGGCCATGAAACTTGGTTCCTATTTTAGGGTTCCGTGTTTGGCGCACTGCATAAACATTATAGTTCAAGACTTTCTGAAAAAAGAACCCATAGTCAGCAATTTACTGGCCATCTGTCGACGAATATGCACTCATTTCAGCCATTCTTTTAAAGCTCGGAAGCAGCTGAGGATCATCCAACCAGTCAAGGCACTCATCCAGGAGGTGGCAACACGTTGGAACTCAATGTATTACATGCTTGATCGTCTGTATGAGCAGTACAGGTCACCCCATGAATATGTCTGGAAAAGAAGAGGGGATGCTACTGTTAAAGGCATGAACCTTGAGATGGAGCAATGGAGCCTAATTAAATGCCTGACTGAGATGCTTTGTCCTTTTGAGGTCTTCACACGTGAAGTCAGCAAGGAGGACTGTACAATGGGCCAAGCTATCCCATTATTGCAAATGCTAGAGCATCAGCGGAAGAATGTGTCTGAATCATACAAAAGGTGTAGAGGACAAAAGGGAAGCCTATGACTTGGGGGGAGCTTAGCCCGTCGCTTAGCTGAAAATTTAAGGATACAAAATAAAATGTTGTCACAAGAACATTACATTTGTGCCACAATTCTGGATCCACGTGCAAAATTTGGACTGAAGACATTCTTTGCTTTTTCCAAGATTGATGTTGCCCGCTACAAAACTTGTATAGCTGAAGCAGCCAGTAAGTTGGAAAACGAACGGCTGCTAATTAAAAGCCCGCAAGATCAACCCACAAGAAGTACTTCAGCAGGGCATGCAGGATCAAGTGCAACTTCGTCGGCTGAGGGCAGTGTGTTTGGATCACAACACTCACCATCACTATCGACAACAGCAACAATAACTGGATCATTAGGCCCAGTACAATCGTTAGACGATTGGTATGTACAGTTAGGCATTAATAAGCACAGTGCTGATGCACAGAGAAAAGAGCACGAAAGCTTACCAGCAGCACCCCTGAACATTGAGCGGATAGTCCAGGCCTATCTGGACGACCCAACAGAGGTGTACATTGATCAAAACCCATTGCAGTATTGGTATAGGAAAAGGTCTGAATGGCCACTGCTCAGCAGGCTGGCGATAAGCTATCTGGCTTGCCCTGTCGCAAGTGTCTCTTCCAAACGTGTTTTCAGTGCTGCTGGTTCCATTGTAACATTGAGAAGGACCAGTCTATCGTCCAAAAACGTGGAGAGGTTAACAATGATCAAAATGAATCAGCACTTCATACCACGAATTACACAATACATGAAGCAATGGAGGAAGATGAGGACAGCGGCTCAGGTGACGGAAGTAGTGTGTCACATGATGATTACCTACTACTGGCTGACCCCCCAGAGTTTGAGGACGAGCTATACATCCCTGACAATTAGGCTTGCACTTACTGTCTTCCTCCCTTTTTCCCCCCTTTATTTGTGTGTCTGTCGTTCCGGTTACAAACTTGTGAATCACAACAAATCCATTACCACCGTCTTCTACTCTTCTTATTTCATATACAAGTTTCAGGTGTCTGCAATTTGACAGTACAGTCCTCCGAATCCAGCTCCTCCGCTCCATCATACTGAATCTCCAGCCCAAATCCATTGCCCTCATGAATGATGATTGGATGATGGTAAATACTAGAAGACCAAATTCAAACTTTCCTAGTCTTGCCAAAAGAAGTGGAGCATGAATCAGATGACTACTATAGCTATCCTCCTTTCAGAGCCGAGAGAGACTGCCTATTAACTGAAAATAAGATGGAACAGGTAATGATTGATGCCATGCATTGGACGCAGAGTCGCAGACTGAATGAATTTGTTGTGTTTGTTGTGCATGAAGTTATGTAATTGTGCACTAATCATCTTTCTACAGAACACACTAAACTTAACTCAAGGTGAATTAAATTTTCCCCTTCTTGCAAATAAGAAATTTGTACTTCTCCTGCAGCTTGGTGATACATTGCTTTTAATTAAATACAGGAAGGGGACTCACTCAATCTGCGCAATGAGTATGATTGAGACAACAGCACCCTCCATGATGATGATGGCGAAATAGACGGCCCGTTAACTTAAGATGAGAAGGAACAGGTAATGACAATTAATGGCATGCATTGGACACATGACTCTGAGCGATTGGTGTTTGTGTTTTCGTTGTTTGTTTGTTATGCACAAAGTGAAGTCACAGTGTACTAGTAATCTATCTTTCTGTACACACTAAAGACTGACTCAAGTCAATAATATTTCTACTCTTGTTGTGTAATAACAATTTTACTTCTACTGCAGGCCGATCTTCACAGTCAGTCAGTAAAAGTATCGGAGATGATGATGAAGTCAGGAGGATGTTTCATGAGTGGCATAAAAGAAAAACTTAAAAGCCTAAAGGTAAACACGTCAACAACAACCACAGCAGACCCAAATGCCTGTGTAGAAGTGGAATAGAGTGTAGCGGTGGGATGAATGTGGTGCATTGATTTACTAACTTAAACTGTAAAATGCTATGTTTGGAATGGATAATGTGCATTGCCTTTGTCCAACTCTTTAAAAAAAAAAAAAAAAAGTACTCTAAAGTCTAAATGTAGGATGTGCTACTGCTTAACAACGTGCCGTCAGGCCTGTCACTGTGGGCCTGCTCTCTCCTGTTATTGTTGAAGGTCAATGCTGGAAACAGACTAGAGTAGAGATGATTCATACATGCCACCTCGGAAAGTGTTACTACACCATAACTTGTGCATTTGTTTCAACTTTGTTTCTCAATATCCCCTTTGGTTTTCCATCTAAAATTACAGGCCGGGCCTTGCCCTATACTTTGGAAAACCTTACACTGCACACTTACCTTACCAATAAATCAAATTTTTTTTTCCAGCCGGGCAGTGGCGAGTGGCGAAACACCCAAGATTGATGGACGAGAGGACCAAGAGGAATGCCGAGATGCAAATCCAGTCCACATTTTTTACCAGGATAACACAGTAACAGTATCAACTTTTATCTTCTTTTAAATAATTTGAATAATTTTTTTGTATACAATCTTTACAACAGTGTGTTCTTGTTGTTGTTATTATCATCATTAGGTTTGCTCTCTGTTTACGATTCTTCCCTACCAATATTTAAAATTTCTATTTGCTATCTGTAAAAGTATTAAGGTCGGAACAACAGAACAAGAAGTGTATGTAATCCGGGTCTCTCATCATCATGCATGCATTTCCTTTTTCTCCCTTAACATATGGATATGTTAGTCTTCAAAGATTGTCGTTCGTTTGTCCATGCATACTGTTTTTCAATGTCAAACCTTTCCCAAAACCCCCTTCCCATCCATTCAACAAACCCTAACCCTCTTCCCCCGGGCTGTGTGACTTATTGTCTGTGTGACTAAATTAAATGTACACCAATACTTAATCACACACTTGCTGGGGCGGATGTGGCAAAAGCAACAGTACTTCAATTTCAAGGCAGAGCGATGATCTTCTTCTGCTTGCCCACCCATGAGTAGGATATTTTAGAGGTTATTTTATTTAACAAAGGAACATATACCTCAGCATTAATTGCCGGCATTGATTGGATTTGTTGGTTGTCATTCCTCATACACAGCACTAACTGTTAGGCTGTAGGCCTAGTCAAGTGACTCGAGTCGACACAACTATAGTTTGTAACTCTGTCTAGTAAGCTATCCCAACCACCATTATGTTTTGTTGTAAAATATTTTAGCATATTATTGTTGCTCGATAAGTTCTGTACTGTACTTCATTCTACTACTCCTCTAACAGTCTCTCAAAGGCGATTGACTGTCTCCTTTTCTTTGTTTGCAAATGCTGCCGCCCTGTCAGTGTCTACTGCTACTACTATACTACCATCACCACCCCAATCATGGCCTGTTAGAAAAAGGAAACCCTCTTCACCATGCAGCCATTGCTGTGCCTAAGTTAAACATAAACATCAAGCACAGGTAAGAGAGAAGTTTGGGGGAGGCAAAATTAATAATGGACATGTTTTCAATGAATTCAATTTCACACACCAGTCCAGATAAAGAATGCATAGACTAGAGGACAGACTGAAAGTACTAGTACGACAAGTCAATCAGTGAGGTGTGTCGCATCTATCTGTTTGTGTCTTTCATAGTCAGCCAATTATTTAAATCAAACACAGGCTATGAGTGGCCCTGCACCAGCAAGGAAACAGTGTGATGTAAAACAGTAACCCCACCTACAAAACATTAACAACATTGCATGTAACATAGAAAATTATATTTAATTTACCCTAACAAAAATAAACTAAAAACCCACAAAAGCTGACCCACCCCCCTCCCTAACCCGAACCAATGTCCGTAGGAAAGTTCAGGAGAAAATAGTAGTCCGAAAACCCAACGCCCAAACCAGTTCCCACCCACCCTAACAAGAATTAAAAAAGGGGCAGAACTTGAAGACAGGGACTAAGGTGTGGGGCGGGACTGAAGGAGGACACGCATCTGCCCCTCTAAACGGGTGATGCAGCGTCTGAGGGCGTGGCAGTTGCAGCAACAGTGGGGGGGCACCAGAGATGGCACTGCGGTGGTGGCGGGCAGCCGCCAGACAGTGGCGCCGTACCGCTGGAGGGCGGTGGCTGGGGCCCGGGGCACTGGAGGAGGCTTCAAGTGCTGCTGCAGTCTCCTCCTCCTCCTCTGCCAAGACCACCAGCCGCCGGTATTCACGCTGGATTGCCTCCAGCTTCCGGCACGGTGCCTTGGCGGCCAACCCCTTTCGATTGAGTTTAGGAGTAGCTGTGTACCAAAAAGAAAAAAACAAGACAATTGTAAAATATACTCTTAGAAAAACAGTAAGACAAGTTAATTATTTATACACATAGTGGCATGGTAGAGTAGCACTATAAAGCACAGTAGTACATAACATTTTAAATCTCGCCCGTCCTTCTTCCTTCCACCCGTCTTTCACTTTTTAGTTGAACAGTGCACCTGGTGCTCTTCTCCATAAAACTTTCAAAGCGGAGTTGAAATCAGATAGATGAGGCCATTGGTTACTCAATACTCCCGCTCCTATGCCAATTAAAGGGATTCTAGTCTTCTAGTTCACTCTAGTCTTCAAACGTTCACAACAACTCATACTTACTTAGGACATCGGATGGCAGGCGGACTTTGTCCGCCCACCATCCTCATGCTAAAAAGGGTGGGGGTCCCTTGGGGACAATTAATTAGGAGGATGCGCCCGGCACAGTGGCGGGCGCATCCTGTTTTTTTTTTTACATTCTGGTTGGCGGAGCCTGTCACGTTTTGCTTTGAAAGGCAGGAGGGGTACCATAGCATAGGTACCCTCCATGGGGGCCCCCAAGCATACTCTGCAATGTCTGCATGCCTTTCCGTGGCGGATGGCAATGCCGCCACGCAAAGGCATTCCAAAATGCAGATTATATGGCTGGCGGTGTGTTCAGAGAGACACCACCACCATATTGAACCCTTTTCCGCCTGGTCGACATGTGGGGGGTCTGACTCTTTTCTACAGGGATAGCGGGAGGTTTGCCCCTGCGGTGTTGGCAGTGAATACCGCCAGCCCGGCGGGGGCAATACGCCCGCCATCCTAATGGGGCCCTAAGTCTCAACAGTACAGTATACATACAGTACACCCTTGCAGTGAGTGTACTGTCAAGTTCAACAATAGTTAAGGACTATGAATCTAACTTACCACCGCCCGCCACTGGCGCTGCCACTCCCCCTACCGCTCCATCGTCTGTATCTGCAGCAACTGCCGCATCCTCTCCCTCCGCGTCGCCTTCGCTGGCCCCGGAAATGGTGGTCGGTAGTGCGCCTAGAAAACATTACACATTTATTAGGCGTCATATACACCTCCCCCTATTGATTAGTAGCAAGGTTGAAAAATGAGTTAATAGTATACTAACATACATCACTAGTACAAATCAGGTAGTAGTAGAGTAGACCTTAATAGTTATATATGGTCATTCTAGCCTTTGCTTAGTTAGCCCGAGCCATGCAACCATTTTACCTTTGTGTCTTTTATTTTTGCACATGTGACGTTACCTTGCAGCTTTTTGTATAAGACACCTTTGAGCCCACATGACCTGCCTCACACTGCTACTGTCTACGCGCTGCGTACAAACGGTCAACAAAAACATTAACAAGCCACTTTTTTATGAAGTACTGGTGTACTGTTAGTCCATATTGCTTATCCATAAATGCTACACTTTTTGGCACGGCTGAGAAATGCTTGCAAGTTGCAATATACTAACGGGCACCATTTAATTTTTCGCATTACAGATGGAAGATTCCCTTCTACGAGCCAGAGCTTTGCAGAGTTTATGAATGATGCAACAACTACAAGTACTAGGTTCTTCTAAGGTGAGGGGTCCCTTCACTCAGATCTTCATTTATAAATTTATATAAACTAAATTCCTAAGGTATGGTGGTGCTGCCTTTCACCACTGTTCAGTTATCATGATTTAATTCCCAACTGTAAGTAAGTGTAACAATGTTTATTGTTTCAATGTTATTGATTTTCCGGTTGGTGCTGCATTTTATAATAGAACAATGTACAGAGCTTCTCAATTCAAAATAAACATTTTGAACTTACATAGACTTGGTGGTATTTGGTGTGGACTAACTTACACACGTGAGCAAATTAAAGTAAGGGTGTGCATGTGCATTGCTTCCACGACTGAGAGGTTGGGTGTGTTATGTTCTGGGTTGTCCACTTGTTGGGTATTTTGGGGGGAGGGTTCGGAGACCTAATAGTTATGACAAGACAGTACTATAGTCGAGCAGGGGATTGGGGTGGGTTCTAAATTTCTCATTGAGGTGTGTGAGGAAGGTCCAACCTACCATCACCAACATCCTATTTTCTTGTGCAAAGGTCTGTATGTGCAAGATCTCTACAAAAGTAGTAGTATGTCCTATAGGCTATCATATCAAAATAGTAATAAATCTGGTTGGGCATTTGTTGCTGTGAATTGTCAAAGCCTCAAGATTAACAAAGACTCAAGATCAATAAGACTAGAAGTAGTACAAGAGGACGACCCAAAGGACTGGACTCAATGGCTAGAGCTACTGGTGAATCTGAGTTTTATTACAACCTTTCACATAAAGAGTGGCACTGGCCAACGGGGCAAGTTTAGCTACTACAGTACAGACAGACTGGTAGTAGTAGTAGTACTGAGAGTCATCATAGCAGAGGCAGGGATAACAAGATTTTTGAAACCGTACAGATCGAAGGATAATTGTTGGTAAAAAATAGCATTGGGAAACTGAAACAATAGTTCGTGAAAAATATGGTGCAGTAAAAGTTATGGAATAAGAAATATTATTAAAAACAAGAAGACTTACTGGGGCCAGCAGAGAAGCCCTCATTGGTGTCTTCCTGGTGGTGGTGTTCGGACTGTTGTCCCGCCGACTGCCCACTCCCTGTCTGTCTGCCCCTGGGTGCTGATGAACAGGAAAGATGTAAGAAAGAGACAAACATTGATAGATGGTGTCAAACAAATACAATATTTTTAAAGAACGGTCAAAGAACACTTATGTAAACAACAATTGCAATAACTAAATTGACCGATCTCATCTGGTCCACAAGTAGTATCGGGGGATTCGCGGATCGACTACTTAAGTTACTATTTATCAACAGTAATCCAGTCTTCCATTCTGATTCCAGAATACTAAGTTAAAACTAAGCCTAAGTACGACGTACCACCCGACCTAGCCCACCTATTCCAGGCATGTCAATTGTACATAAAGTATGCATTTCCACTTCTTTTATTCCTCAACAATGCATATGGTCAAATGGAGGACACATGACTACAGTTTTTGTATACACCAAATTTTGGGTTGATTGATTGATGCTGATGTTCTGCTAGTGCTAAGCCAATTACCACCACTCATTGAACAAACTAGAAAAGGTTCTAATAAAGACTGCTGTACTAGCAGCACGTCACGTAACTGAGGGGGCATCACGCATACCACTAACAAATTAGAAACTCATACAAAGTACCTAAACCTAAGTATCAATCTGCCCCTATCTCTTAGTGACAGGACAAAGTAAGGAGTGGACTAGAGTCACTGTAGCATTACGTAACTTAATTTCTCTAAAATAAACTCTTACAGAATCACGCTAAGCGAGCGCAAACGCAAAGTTGCAAACAAGTAAGATTAGTAGTAGCGCAGAAGAGCACCTGTGACATAATCACAGAAGACTTTTAAACGTAATTAACCTGGAATGTAAGCAGCAACATTCTAGCTGGTTGGAAGAAAAAAAAGATATTCGCAATATATAACACAGAGCAGAAGAACAGACACAAAGTAGTAATAATTAAATAGTTACTCACGAAGCCCCGGGACCTCCACTCCTAGCAGGTCCAGCAGGTCCTGCTCACGGTCCAGGATGTCGGACCACCGGTGCGTCAGCTGCGCCTGGGTGCGCCGAACCCCAGAGAAGCGCGACACTGCCCGGCGCACCTTCCCCCACCGCTGCCGACGCTCCCGGAAGCTGTACCAGGACGCAGGCCATGTCACCTGCTGCCAGGGTTGAGTGCAGCCAACTCCACCTCCCCAAATAAGGCCCGTGCCTGCACCCCTTGTGGGTGCCGCCTTCCGCAAGGAAGGCGGTAGCTACTCTGGCTGCGACGACCAGCCCTACCCTTTGACATGGTTCTGGGACAGGGCGGGAAAGAAAAGGTAATAAAATGAACGAAGTAAAGGAAATAAATAGCAGGCAATAGAAAGAGAGAAAAAGCAGCTAAAAACAAAAAAAAAAGTAGACAAAAACCAAAAATATAGAAGCAGGAAAATAGTTAGAGAAATCATAAATAAGAAAGATTAAAAAAAAGTGGCTTTAAACAAAGGATTGAAAAGATGTAGGGAGGATTCAAAATCAGGCCCCAGAACCATGCAATAGAGTGAAAAACAAGATGGCCGCGCCCATTGCAACCACGTGCGCAAGTTCGCACGATATTTTCTCCCCGAGCAAGCAAAAAGCAACGCGATCAAGTAAAAGCGGTCGCGAACAGGAAATATCTACCGCGAACGGGCGCGAACATGCATTGCGCGACCCGGAACAGGAAGTAAGCATCGCGAGAGGGCGGGACAAGTGAAAACAAGATGGCTGCGCCCGTGAGCAACCGCATGGGTAAGTTGGCGAGGCGCGATCACGGGGGAAAAAAACTTCTGCGTCTTCGCGATATTTCCGGCGTGTTTGCGGACATTTTCAGCATTTTCGCGATAGTTTGCGAAAGTTAAATTTGCAAATTCCGCCCACCCCTAGTATGGATCAAGGATGCACCTAAATTTGGAAATGATTCTGATGAAACAGTATTGTCTTTCATCGAACGGTATGTGACATGTGAGATTCCAAGAGAAGGAGGAGATAGAAGCTTGAGACAGCAAGTTTTAGGTTTCCAAAGTCACCGTTGTGGAAAGTATTGCAGAAGAAAATACAAGTCTAAAGGAAAATTTTACACCAAATGTCGGTTTGGTTTTCCCCATCCAGTCATTTGTAAAGGAAGAGTAAATTCTTTTTATTCTTCTGTGAGGCACACAATAACTCGGAAATCTCCAAAGAATACCTACAACTTAAAAAGAACAGAAGTGGCCAAGTATATCAATGACTACAATCCAGTCATTTTAAAAATGTGGAATGCGAACATGGACATCCAGTATGTTGCGGATAACTCAATTGCTGTTGCACGTTATGTTACATCGTACATACCAAAATCAGAAAAAACAGAGATGAAACAAATGTTGGAAGAAATTGAACAACAGAATAGACTTAGCAAAAAATTGTACAGCTTTAGTTTGAAAGTGCTTTACCACCGTGGCCCTCCTCCTGAGGCCATAATTTGCCCCGGGGCCCCCATTCCCCGGGGCAAGGGCCTTTTTAAAAAAAAGTTTTTATGGAGGGTGGCTGTGTAGCCCCCTCCTCTGGCCACTTTAAGGCCCCAGGGAACCCATCGTTTAAAAAAAAAAAAAAAAAATGTAATCTAAGGGGTGAGGGGAGCCACGTGGCCCCCCTCCCGGGCCACTTCTGGCCCTGGGGACCCCATCCCCCGGTGCCTGGCCTCTCGTTGGAGACCGTGGGGGAATCCCCAATCCCCCCACGGTCCTAGCCGGCTCCCCGCCTCCTGCGGGAGCCGGCATTGCTTTTCCACATGGGGAGCAGCTAACATGCTGCTCCCCATGTGGAAAAGCAATCTGCTTTGCTTCATTGAAGCGAGGTCAGGTTTTCCTGCTCTCGCTTCAATAAAGCAAAGCAGTTTGCAATGGCAGGGTGGGAGCCGCGAGGCTCCCGCCCTGCCTTTGCAAACAGCAGTGTCCCGGGGGTGGGCACCCCGGGACACTGCAGTAGCCGGCCCTGGGGGGTGGTGATCCCCGGGCCAATACAAGGTTTCAGGAGGGGGGCTGCATGGCTCCCCTCCAACATGTACAAGTTGCCCCAGGGGGTGGCGGTCCCCGGGGCTGGGGGGGCCTGAGAGCCCCCACATCAAATTGTTTTAAGTCCCTGGGGTTGAGGGGGCTGCGAGCCCCCCCACCTATGTTAATGAAGCCCAGGGGGGTGGCGGTCCCCGGGGCTGTGGGGGGCCGTGAGCTCCCCACATATACAATCTTGGAGCCCTGGGGGTGGCGGTCCCTGGGGATGTGTGAGGGGGATTGGGACCCCCCCACACTTTTTTTTAAGTATGCCCCTGGGATTTGGCCCCCGGGGGTAAATTAAGACTATTCAGAGCTGGGTGTGCGAATCTCGCTGATTTAAAAAATATATATATCTTTTTTTGGCCCCAGGGGTCCTTGTGGGACCCCCTGAGCAGGCCTAGGGGGTCAGGGTGTTTCTACCCTGCCCCCTTGTCGCGTTTTTCGCGTTTGTTTTTTAGGTTTCTTGGACCTCGGTTCTACCGAGGCACAAGTTGGCTGCCAACACTTCCTGATCTGGAGTGTTGACAGCCAATTAGAATACAGCTCGTGCACGACAGGGTGGGCGCTGGATGAGGGGAGGGTGCGTGGATCCTCCGAGGCCATAGATATATCTATCTTTTTAACTCAAATTTTCTCAGGAACTACTGAACGGATTTACACCATTTAAGCAAAAGGCACAAGTCTGGTGTAAATCTGTTCAGTATTTCCTGAGAAAATAGCATTTAAAAGCATATCAATATCTATACGCGCGCACCGTGCGCGCACGGTGCGCGCACCCTGCCGTGCGCGAGCGCAATTCTGATTGGTTGTTAGATGTCGGTAAACATTCGAATCGGTCGAAACCAGGTAGTGTCGGCCGCCATTTTGTCTCTCGCAGTCTGAGGGGTTGAAAAAAAAAGGTGGAGAACGTGAAAAGGGGGCAGAGTGGACAGTTCCTGACCCCCTAGCCTTGGTCAGGGGGTCACAGAAGGACCCCCAAGGGAGAAAAAAACAATCTTTTTTATTTTATAAAAATCACGAGGTGCGTGCACCCTACGTGCACGGCACGAACTGCGAACCGTGGGTGCTCGATGCGCGAAGCGCACTGAGCGCCCACAGCGTGCGCACGGTGCGCGGAGCGCACCGTGCACGCAGGGTGCGCGCACATCGCGATTTTTAAAAAAAATTAAATAAATCACGGTGCGCGCACGGTGAAAAACCTGAAAAAAAAAATTATTAATAAATACATAACTTAGCATTTAAAAAACCGTACAAATTCACTGAAAAAACCATAGGTTTCACACATGTTATAGTTACGAATTAGCTTTTAAAAACCTTGCAAATTCACTTAAAAAACCATAGGTTTCACACATGTTATAGTTAGCTGGACATTTCACTCATAAAAAACCAATGAAATTCCCCCGTTATAGTTACTGCAGGCAACTATAACTCACGCGACCGCAATCCTCTGCTGATGACGTCAGATATTACATCACAGATGACATATGTGTCTTTATGAAAAATAAATATTTGTAATATATGTATAGCTAAAGATTACTGGAAGAAGACATGGGTAAATAAGTGTCTAAATACAGTGATGTAATATCTGACGTCATCAGCAGAGGATTGCGGTCGCGTGAGTTATAGTTGCCTGCAGTAACTATAACGGGGGAATTTCATTGGTTTTTTACGAGTGAAATGTCCAGCTAACTATAACATGTGTGAAACCTATGGTTTTTTAAGTGAATTTGCAAGGTTTTTGAAAAGCTAATTCGTAACTATAACGTGTGTGAAACCTATGGTTTTTTCAGTGAATATATATATATAAATGCAGTCCTCGTGCGTGCCAAACGACATGCGCTTTGAGGGACAAGTGATGGAAGCTGAAGGCAGTTACAGGCTGTACGATGGAAGAGATCGACGATACAGCAACCCACTTGGGATTTATTTTATTCACTGCAGAGACAGCGCACCAGCTCACTTGAGTTTTACTTTGTGCAACTACAGAGTCCAGAAGGCCGTGCGGTCGGCCACGCCCACTGGGGCTGGACTTGATTTAAGTACTTAGCTGCACCTGTGGCGGCGCTGATCTTTGAACATTGCCTTTGAGAAAGTGCTCCACGCATGAAACGCGTCAGGCTTGTGTTGCTATTTGTGCTGATAGTTGTTCCTTTCCTCGTTCCAGCAGCCTCCAGTAAAAGAATTCCTAAACAGAAAACACTTGTTTGAAGGCTCTTTCGTTGGGGAAACTCTTACGTTGGATATATATATATATATATATATATATATATATATATATTATCCGTCAAAGTTGCCCAAGCAAGCCCGGATGCACTCAGCTGCTGTCGATAGTTTGTTAACCTGGCGGCCGCCCCTGAGGAAGAAGTTAACACTTTGAAACGCGTCGGGCATTGACACATTAAATCTGGTGTGAATCAGCTGGCCGCCAGGTTAACAAACTATCGACAGCAGCTGAGTGCATCCGGGCTTGCTTGGGCAACTTTGACGGATAATATATATATATATATATTCACTGAAAAAACCATAGGTTTCACACATGTTATAGTTAGCGGAAATTTTACTGATAAAAAACCAATGAAATTCCCCCGTTATAGTTAGTGCAGGCAACTATAACTCATGCGACCGCAATCCTCTGCTGATGCTAATACTGTATTTAGACACTTATTTGCCCATGTCTTCTTCCATACATTTTTAGCTATACATATATTACAAATATTTTTTTTTCATAAAGACACATATGTCATCAGCAGAAGATTGCGGTTAGTTAGTGCCGTGCACGCACGGTGGGCACGCGGTGCGCTACGCGCACCGCGTGCCCACGTTACGCTAGATGGGCCATGTACGCACGATGCGCTTCGCGCACCGTGCGCACATGGAGGACATATGATGCACTTTGTTTTGAAAGGTAATATTTTAATTTTTCGTATATTTTATAAGCCATGCACAAATGGTGCCCATCGGGCACCATTTGCACACGGGGTGGAGAGAGTGTGGATAATTTTTTTTTTTATTATTTTTTTTAAAAATATTTTAGTTTATCTCAGCGCTAATAAGCCATGCACTATTGGTGCCCTTCGGGCACCAATTGCACACGGGGTGGAGAGAGTGTGGATAATTTTATTTTTTTTTAAATTTTTTACCGTACGCGTACGGTAAGCGTAATGGGCGAAATTACCGAAAAAATAAAAATTCCGTTTTTGGCCTTGGGGGATCTTTGGGGACTCCCTCAACATGGCTATGTGTGTGGGAGCTGTCTAAACAGCCCCTTTACATGTTTTTGGGCTTTATATTTTAAAAATCACTCTCAGTGCGAGAGAGAAAATGGCGGCCGCCGCTTCCTGGTTTCGGCCGATTCGAATGTTTACTTAGATCTAAGAGCCAATCAGAATCGCGCTCGCGCACGCCACCGTACGCGTACGGTAAGCGTACCGTAAGCGCACCGTAAGCTGGCTCAGATATATATATTGATTTAAAGGCTATTTTCTCAGAATCTACTGAACAGATTTACACCAAACCGACAAAAGGCACTTCCTTGACCTGAGGACTACCTCTCTGCCAAATTTCTAGTAATTCTGTTCAGCCGTTCGGGCTGTAGCCCTGTCTAAAGGTCCTATGGAAAAATGCATGGGAAAAACGCGTTTTGGGACCCCCCTTTTATCCCAGCCCCCGCTTGACGAATCCCCCCGAGACTTTCAGGGTAGGAGCGGAGCGTAGCGCCCCACCTATTTTGAAAAATTCGCGAGGATTCGTCGACCGGCGCCAAAGTTATTCAAAATAGAATGTTGCGGATTTCCTATGGAAACGTGGTCCTAACTATAACTACCTACTGGCGACCGCCAGTAGGTAATATATATATAAAGAGATATATATTATTTTACAGATTGGCGGTACCCACTCTGTAGTGATAGCTAGGACTACCTGAGATAGGAATTCCTCTGGTTTGCCACAGTTAATAATTTTGCCCCCGTTTTAATGAATCTCTGTGAAACTTTCATACCTATAGCTTTTTCTACAGAGGATTGAAAGTTTTGCAGTGATTGGTCAAGCAGGTGCAAAGATAAAAGGGGGTCCTAAAACGCTTTTTTCCACCAATGCATTTTCTATAGACTTTTATATCTCAGGTAGCGCAAAAATGGCTTGATGGATTATAATGAAATTTAGCAGGATTACACATTATGGTGTGCAAACAATTGTTTTTTTTCCACAGGGGTGTAGTATAAGTATTTATTAAGTTATTAGGCATTTTATCTTGGTGATATCTGTTATTGTGGTGCTTATGTGAAATTTCATGGTATTTTGCAGCATTTCACAGAAGTACAGTACAGAGCGATGACAAGTCATTATGTGATTGGGTAATGGCTGCCTTTGCAAGCATGGTGTTTTTAGGTACAGTTAGTGTTCTGTGTTACTCCTTCAGATATAGGTAGGTTTTAGGTTTGACATTTTCCCCTACCTATTAACGCTTTATTAAAGTGGTAATAGGTAGGGAGAAATATTTTTAGGTTTTTATATATTTAAAAAAAAAATCTACGGACTACCACAGTACTGCCTCAGGAGTACCACAGTACTTAAAATAAGGTTAAAAAAAATACGTTACTAAATTTAAAATGCACTGTAACGCACAATATTTTACAAATATAGTGTACTAAAATGTATTTTCTATTCCTGACAAGTTTAAATATCTGCAAAAAAGTCTACGGAGTAGCACAGTAATACCTACAAATTACTCGCTGCTAAATATATGTTTGAAAAAGGAGCAGTTCTTCCTAAACTGCTGTAAAAATATATTGAACATTATAAATGCATTTCCCTACCTATTATCACTTTCATTAAGGGGTAATAGGCAGAGAACAACAATAAAACCTACTACTTACCTATATCTAAGACCTTAACCCAGAATGCAGTGAAATGCAAAATGCAGCCAAACTGTGCTAAAACTACTTGTCTACCTTTTTCCTTCGAGAAACACAACCATTACCCAATCACTGCTGCCTTCTCATCCACATGTACCACAAACTTACAGGGGTATATCGTGACACAATATATAACTAAGTATTTTAAAACTTACAACCTTTACACTACTTACACTATTCACACATACTATCAAAAATTACCATTTACACCTCATAATGTATATTTCTGCCACATTATATCTACATCCATTCACACACTTTCACACTATGTCTGTTTCAATTACCATACTCTATTCTATGCCACTCCACTCTATGCCACTCCACTCTGCGCCACTCCACTTTACGCTCTTAAACTCAATGCCACTACACTTTATGCTAATCCAATCTACGATAATCCACTCTACGTCACTCCACTCTACAACATTTCTCTCTACCCCACTCAACTGTACGCTTTGACACTCTGTAGAGTGGAACAGCGTTGAGTTTTTCAGCGTATAGTGTGGTGGCATACAGTGGAGTGGCATATAGTGGAATAGCATGGAGTAGAGGGGTATAGAGTGGTATATAGTGGAGTGTCATAGATTGGAATAGTGTTGAGTGTAGAAGTGTAGCGTGTAGTGACACACAGTATAGTGGCATAGAGTGGATTGACATAGAACAGAGTGGTGTATAGTTTAATAGAATATATTCGATTGTCAGTACAGTGGACTTGCTTACAGGGGAATAGTGTACACTGCAGCGATGTACACTGAAGTGGCATGCAGTGGAGTGGTATAGAGTAAAATAGCGTAGAGTGTAGTGTCCATAGAGGGAAGTTGCGTAGTGTGGACGAGCGTACACTGGAGTGGCATAGAGTGGAGTGCCCTAGAATGAAGTGGCATAGAGTATTTGCCTTCCTTTCTGACCTTGTTTTTGTTGGCTTTATGACTCTGAGCCCTTTACCCATGCTGACCAGTGCTAAAGTGTATGTGCTCTCTACTCTAAACATTGTAACCTTGGTTCATGCCCAATTGGCATATTTAATTTACTTATAAGTCCCTAGTAGAGCGCACTATAAGTGCCCAAGGCTTGTAAATGTAATGCTAGTAGTGGGCCTGCAACACTAATTGTGCCACCCACACAAGTAGCCCTTTAAACATGTCTCAGGCATGCCACTGCAGAGCTTGCGTGTGCACTTTTAAAACCCCTTGCCAAGCCTGAAATACTGTTAGTGTCTGAAAGAAGTGAGAGGGGTTGGTCGCTTGGACCTCTGGGCATGACACAGATTGTACGCTTGCTCCTGCATGTGACATGGGGTGTGATTCGGACTTAAGGAAAACTTGGACCCAGGAAACTGGGCATAACTTGTGTGTGACCAAGAAAGGTCAGTGATTGCCAAGTTGCTACTCTTTGGTGTCTGTGACTACGAAGTTTGTCTAGCAGCGCATAGTGGCAGACTATCCACTTCACTTAGGAACATGTTCCACTCTAGGCTTCTCTTGCTAGAAGATAAAATGTGTTGAAAACTATCAATTTTTCTGGGACAAAGTAATTGCTCTCTGTCGATCATTGATGAAATGTATTATTGGGTAAAATGTCATTACATTTATTGTCATTGATAACTGTATTGCGAGAGAATTGATGCAGATTTGAGCTAACCCATTGTATATTTTCCCTTTGATACAATACTACGTATGCAGTCCTATCTTGTTTTCATGTAAGTGCTCGTTTAAACTGTTTTATCTAAGAAATGGCCAGCACTAGGCTCATAGTACATAAAATTGTTTGCATGCACCAGGTATGTTTGCCCCCACGATTCGAACAAACAAAAACTATGAAAAGATTTGAGTTGTGTTTGTCCACAAAACTACTAAACTTGTCATAGATTCCCCTTTAAAGCACATGGAAACCTGTTTCCCCACAGAGGCAAAGAAACGTAATATGTTTTGCCAAGAATAGCACGGGCCTAAAAAGGCAAACACATTTCCCTGGCCTAAGGAGGAAACATTTGACACCAACATAATTGAGCACACTAAAACACATATTAAAACTAAAAATACTGGTCAAAAGAGAGACATAAGAGAGGCATTATTAGAATTATGGGCCACCTTCGAAGATGCCAAGAGTGATAGCCCTACAATGCCTGTAGTGAGCAAGGCATCAGCGCCTCCCACCATATGCAAGAATGGAGGTGCTCACACCAGCTAGACCCGCATTATGATAGTTAGGCCAAAGCATGAGAGAACAAAAAGCCAGCAAGCCCAGATGCCTTCAGTGCAACCCAAGCTCCTTGAAATGCTCTCCAAAAGCTCGACCCTCTGTCTACCATGTCCAACGCATATGACCTCAACAGCAAGAAAAACACATACTCCCACTGGGTCAGGCGAACATACTTGAGTAACAGGGAGGTTTGTGGGGTTTCTCGATAGCGATACTGTGAGTGGGAGGGTGGAGGGTGGAGCTCCAGTCCCCCGGTAACCGATGACAAGGGGGATGCCACAGGATTTGCCCAGGTAGCCAAGGAGACCACAGAAAGTGAGTTTGAAGTCAAAGCCTTGCCAAAAAGAGCAGTGCGCAGGTCAGAGCAAAGGAGGTATACCAAACGAGGCGAGAAAGTGAGGCATGAGCTGAGGCTAGAGAGAGAGAGAGAGCATGCAACCAGGAAGTACAGCAATAATACAGGAAAGCGTGCCCTTCATATGAGGGAAGAGGGAGTAAGTACAGGCTGCAGAGCTGGGAAGAATAGGAGGCAGAAATAAATGATAGGCTTCTAGCAGAGAACAAAGTCTCCGCGCTTGGTCGACAAAGGAGAGAAGCTGACCACGAAATAAAAGATCATTGCAGCCTGGTACTAACCTATCTAGGAAACAGGAAAAATAAGATGGTGCCTGTTTATGCACAGGAGGGAAGCAGTGAAAAGAATGCCCACTGCTCCACCGGGGGGCAAGGCAAAGATAGACCTACCTCCAGGGAAATAGTAGCAATAAAGGAAGGCAGGAGTTTTGCATACCCATTTTGTGATCTGTTAGCAGATAGGACGGAGGAGAGGAACCAATATGACCGGTCCTGGCCTAGGGGAGGATCATTTGAGCCAGAGGACATGGCTATAGCGGAAGATTGCATCCGGCATGGAGGAGGCCCCACGTGGAACTTCCCCTACAAGCAGAAATACCTAAAAAGATGGGAACGCTCTGTTTGGGAGAATCCAATCACCTGAAATAAGAATGTACACGTCACCACAGAGGGGCGAGGTGGGGATTGTATAGGTGCGATGGGCCCAGATGGACAAAGAGGGGTTGAGAACAAAGTTCCTGTCAGTGTTGGATGGGGCAGGGAAATTGATTTCATGCTTTGAGAAGAACACCACAGGTATCAACCTAGTGATAGGTGACATTAAGAGCCTGATAAGTAGCCTTACTGGGAAGCAGACTAACACAGTGTTCACCCAAACTCACATTCCAGCAATTACACTAACCAATACCAAGCATGACAGGGCTGTGTTTAATTCATACAGGCACCGGATATGGACAGCCCTGAGAGATAATGGCAGAGACCTTGAAGCCAGGGGAATGCAGAACAGTTTTCCTGAGTAGAATGAGAGGATGATAGGGACAAGAAAAAGGACAGCCGTGGACCAATATGAGACAACAAATCACACTTTTCTACAATAATCTTAAAAAGGGGTTACCCACCGAGATAGAGAGTGAGCTGGACAGCGTAGTTAGCTTCGATACCAAACCCTGGCAGGAGATACAAGCCCATATACTACACTACCCCGAAAAAGGAGCAAGAAAAGGATAAAGAAAAACAGGAGCAGGCCTAAAGAGAGACCAGGAAACTTGTTCAACACAAATATGAAAAGGCTGCACTCGAGGGGGCAGCAATGGCTGCAACCATGCAAATGGCACCAGTTTCAATGGGTGTTCCTCTGCAAAACGCCAGAGGGTTCCAAACCAGCTATGGCAGTTGAGGCCAGGTAGGTTGGCAGCAACCAGACCCAAGGGATTTCTGCTATTGCCTTAGACTGAGTCACCTGGCATAGCTATGCCTGTTAAGGGCATACCATGAGCAGCAAAATCAGCAGAGATCAATGAGTCACGGCCAGCCACCAGAAAACCCCATGAATGCACTTCCTCAACACCAACCACAGGGGAATTAGAGTGTACCCTATACTGCGCCTCTGGGAGCTTCTCTGTCTGCCATATCACTGCAGCAGGGATCAGGTAATTGGACAAACATGTGGCAGCTGCAAGCACAGATAGGGAACTCAGCACAATAGGGACAAGGTGAGGTAGTGCCTTCACGCAATCAGAGAAAGAAAAAAAAAAAAGTAAGATAAATCCCCAGCATAAATAGGACTTCCCCCAACAGCTTAAACCCTAGTGATTAATAATTAGCACCCACTTACCCTCATTCCTCAAAAAACCATACCAAACAAAAAAAAGGAATGATAACATAACAGTGGGAATTCAAATTTGTACTCACGTCCAAAGATTCAGAGCGATTGAGAGCTGCGTCAACCGGGTAGCCTCACTAAAGTTCAACATCAATGGCAACCCCACGTGACCGTGGAATAACCAGGTTACCTTGGGCATCTCTGGGCACTAAGGCCCCACTCTGCTGCTGATCCCCCAAGGAGAGTTGGCTGGCCAAGTCCCAGCAGGAAGGCAGTCTGACGAGGGGGTGGAGTGGCACCCAAAAAGTATTTAAAAAGCAGTCACCTAAGTCCCATAACCAAAGTCAAAAGGGACGTGTTCCGATTACCAAGTTGAAGGGTCCATATTCATGGGCACCATGTCCAAAGCCAAATGTTTCCTTTGTGGCACGTAGTCCCATCAGTGCCTCAAAAATGCTAGAAACCTCCACCCCAATGGAGGCCCCCTTTCAGTTCTAATATTAAGCTATCCCCTGTGGTGGTAACGAGGATACCTGTGCACGTGAGATGGTAAAACCCCAAAGGACTCCACAGCATACACACAAGGAGCCAATACGCAGTGAGGCCTCGACACGATGTTGAGTTCAAGTCTCCAGTTGGGGGGGTTATCAAGGTAACCAGGCATTATGGATCTGTGGAGGCAGTCCCTTTTTATTTTCCGTAGTCACCCACCAGGCCTTTGTAATTGTTTGTCAAAGTTTCCGGGTTCTACGTTTTTGATGTTACAAGGCAAATTACTAGCTTAACCAGCCTTCTTCTTGTTTGTGAACTGTCCCATTTTTAATTTCCAAAGTCTTGGCACCTTAACACACCCTTTCAAAATTCATCAGGCAACACACGACAGTAGAGACCCCCAGCCACAAGCAAGAGACAGCAGGCCCACCAGCACACCGAGAGGAAGCATGGTATGGTCCAAATAGGAGGGGGTGCCCGGGAAGAGGGATCCCAAATCTCCACTCCAGCTCCAGACAAACATAGGGAACTGGGTGCATTCTCCTCCATAAAAGCATAACAACTAACGGTGCTCCAAACCTTGCAGGCTCCAAAAGGGAAACAAGTCGTCCCCTGTCTCGGACACCATGAAGTGGCATGGGAAGGAGAAAAGGGGGCACAGAGTAGCACGAGATTCAGGGAAATGTCAGAAACAGAAAAAACACCCGAAGCTAGCCCAAAAAGAAGGTTTCAAATACCAAGACTGGGTCAAGATAAGCCAAAGACTGGTACCTGGAAATCACGAGAAAGGGCAACACCACAGCACAGAGCCTGCCGGGAACAGAGAGATAAATAAACACGTGATCCCGGGGCTTGTTGCAAACACCACCAGCACTAAACAGCAACTCTCCCCCTCATTACATATTTCTGCGGACATGTAGAGTGAAAAAAACTCAACTCACAGCAATGGCTCCTTCATGCACGAACGAGGCAAGACACGTTTGTTGAGAACTAGTCTGAGCCATGGAACCCCTGCTAAAACACAATGCTATCCATCCCTATGCCCATTAGACCATCCCACAAATGTATTTTGCACCAATCCAAGCATCCAGTTTGGAGAGGGAGGGCTCAACAGCTTATTAAAAGAGTTAATCTGTCCAGATAACTAAAAACCACCCTTATTCAAACAAAATCACTAAAGCATGCCCAACAGGAGTTGCATCCGGTGCCTCACTAGATCGCGAGATCACACCCCTTAGGGTAAAAATACTTCAAAAACCATTAATTACGGAGTATGTGTAATGTTTCTGAGTTAACCATCAACAGAGTTGTTTTTAAAGCCAGGTAACATAGAACACAGCAGGATTTTACCAATGTGATGTGTCATCAACTTTCACTGAGCAAGAAAGAGAAAAAATACAATTTCCGCATTGACACTAATGGAAGGAGGAAACCCCCACAGCCAGCTTAACACCAGAGTGGGTGCACCGTTCCTTGTTGTAGTTGAGCCCCTCCATGGTGGTGGCATCCATGAAATAAACATTTGAGAAAATGTAACAATTGGGCAAAAGAAACAAAGCCACCAGAAGAGCACAGATGGCTCTGAAAGGAATCATATTACAATAGAAGGTATGCATATTTTTGTGTATATGTACTCGCTGTCTACTCTCGGTAATCCCACACTTGTTTACCCTTGAGGAAGTACTGGGTCAAAAGAGATTCACAAATGGGGAACTACAGCGCCTACATAGGGGTCTCTTATATGTCACCCACAATTACACTAACCAGAACACTAGCATCCTGCCTGTACTACATAGCGCCCTCCTACAAAACACTTGGTAACCGCACATGACTTCAGTCGGCTCCTAACCATCACCCAGGTCATGTTATGTCTGTTTGCTGATCCCACATGCGGCAGGCACAGACAGGCTTTACCTGTCCCAAGAGGTATCCCCAAAAAAAGCAAAATGCCTTATTCACCTTTACTTATGTAGGATAAGGGCCAAGATTCTGCCCAATAGGATAGAACCTCACCATGTAGTTGTAAACCTGACCCAATATGACACAAGACCAACAGCGTAATACCCCTTCACTAAACCTAGTGATATCCAAACCAAGCTGGACAAGATGCATAGAGAGGGTACCATGGGGGAAAACACTGTTTGGCACCAAGACTTTCAAGAGAAGAGATCCTTCGAGTTAGCAAACCCTCAACTCAGTGCATAAGCATGTCTGCTCCTACACCCACCTGTGGCCCTTATCTGGGGAGGTCTTTCTTGGCAACAAAGGGTCTTCCAACACAGAGTTACTGTGTAGGGACGTCCAGCTTGAGAATAAAAAGGGGAATGAGTCACATGGGGAGGATTGAAATAGAGTATATCCACCCATGTCAGGAAATATGGGACACCGAAATAGGGGGTACACTTGGTTAGAAGGGAAAGGGAAGCCCCTGATTTTTTTTTTTATTTTACAGAGTTTTATATAGCGTGAACTTGACCCGAATCGGGTATCAGAGCGCTTTACATAGCACCAGCTGCGTTACATGAGGACACATTCATTTTTTTTTTTTGTTAGGCACAGGGAGATTAAGTGATTTGCCTAGAATCACAGGATGTTCAGCGTCATTGCTGAGACTCGAACCCAGTTCCGCAGATTCGAGGGTCGACCGCCCTAGCTGTTAGGCCAACTCCTCTCCCCGGAAGCTAACACTGCATTCCTTATGTTTGAGAGGTAAAGGAACACTTCCAATGGGCATGAATGCTAACTACAGCATGATATTGCATGTTCCGGATATGCAATGGGGCACCACCACGCTGATGGATTACTATTGGTAATGCGGCAAGTTTGCCTATACTCAGCTCGTCCCCGGATGGTGCTGAATCTGTTCCCTAGTAACTGTGCACACCGACCCTGGTCATTCTGCAGAAGAACTATCTGACTTGTACCAACACCCGTTAAAGAAAAAGACAACTTTGCTGCACCATAACTGTGACAAAAGATCTGCAGATTATTTTGGCTGGGTTAAGTTCAAAGACATTCCGGAAGAATTCAGACTGTTCACAGATGCTCAAGTATCAACAGGAGGGTTTATACCCTTCCTTACCCTACAGACAAAAGCTAATGCCCACTGGCTCCAAATCACCAGGTGGGATATGCCTAAAATGAAGAACAGCTCTGAGCTCTGCCTCAATTTGATCAAGGAAGAACTGCGAGCAATCCATCTCATGGTGATGAGGCACCAATATGTGTTGGACTTAAGGCCCACAATTGAGGGAGGGGTGTGTGCCAAGATCTGTGTGAACTGCAGCACCTTTATCACAGTGAATGACATGGACAATGGAACTCTGACACTTGCCATCCAAGCATTGCACAATGTACAAAGAGACATGCGTGAGGAGGGATGTGCCCCTGAACGGTACGAGCTTTCCAGTTAGTTCTCCTGGCTCCCACAATGCTTATCTGGATTGTGTAGTTCTTTGTTGTTAGTTATCATTGTGCGTCTATTGACATGTGGGACTGTACAATTGGGGATAACCTGCTTTAAAAATACAGTCCTCAAATTATGTAGAATGCAAGTAACTAGAAAGGTTGTCAAAGTCTAAAGAGAGCAAGTGAAACAGCAGGAGCCTAATAAAATAATAGTACAAATGCTAAGTTAGATAGTCTAGCTGAAGAATCAACGAGAGGGAGAATGTTAATATGGAAATTTATAGCGGTTTTATGGAAAACAATACATTAATTAATGAAAACGAAATCACATCCCTATTAACAAAATCACTCATCATGAGCTCCACATCAACAACGACTCGCAATTACATAGTTAGGCAAGCTCTGAGACCCAGGCCTGGGGTTATTGATTTATAGGTCACAGGTGCGTAGTTGACAGATAACCATATGAACAGGAAACCCTAGATCACTCCCACAGATAGACGCAACGACATTACAGTGGTCAAGGTAGAATGATCCCAATAAAGCACACATGGCCAGAGGGGATACGTGCACTCCTAAAACACCATAAAAGTCACATGCCACATGCGGTAAGAATGTACAGCCATTCAGAACACAGCAAATGCAGTGATCAAGCGCTCCGTATGCTGAACATCTGGACGCATTACCCACTGGCCATATCGTGTCCTCGTAAGGTCAAGGCCCATCTGTAGTAACCATTTGACTATTAATTTATGACTCTAAGGCAGAAACCAACAATCCTCAACATATCAGGTTTGCAGGAGAACTTTGCAACCTGATGAAAACTGCATTTAAGAAGGATACCAACTGAATGTAAATTGAGATAGTTCTCAGACCCTGTGCCTGAAACTCTTCTCCCGGCTGCTATGTTTAATTAAACAAAGTGTTCCTGTTTCGCCAAACACCTCTTGTCTCTTGTTATTTTTAAGTTACAACTTCCCTTTTATTACAAATAGGGCACCCCTTAGATAGGCCCTAGGTAGCCCATAGGGCTGGGTGCTGAGTAAGTAAAAGGTAGGACATGTACTTTTAAGTTTTGCAGGTCCTGGTAGTAAAAAACATCTACATTCATTTTTCACTACTATGAGACCTACACCTCTCATAGGTTAGCATTGGGAATTCTTTAATACATTTTTAAGCTGTAATTCCTGATCAGAAAGGAGTAGCTGCATCATGTTTTATATGTTTGGAATAGTAATGACAAATCCTCTTTAATGGCAACATTGGATTCAACATTACTATTTTAGAAATGCCATTTTTAGAAAGTGGCAATTTCTCTTTAATGCTCTGTGTGCCTTGCTGACTGTTCCCAATATCCGTCTAGGGTGAATGACAGCAACACTTTGTGCATTCCCTCAAGACAGCCACAAACACAGGAAGGGGGGCTGTGACAGAGAACTCATTTGCATTCATCTGTATTCTGGTAACTATTCCTGGGCAGGAACAGGGTAGGGGAGCTGACACTTTCACCTGAATAGGCAGTGTCTGTTTCCCACATAAAAGGCTGATTACCCCCTACTGATAGTCTGGAGAAAGAGCTGGGAAGAATGAGGGACCTGGGCACTTGAAGGCCCTGCTTTGAAGTTACTCCCACTTCAAAGGCACAACTGGGTATATGTACTGGGGCTCTGACCCTACCAAGATTACACTACTGGGCCTGTGAAAAACTCTGCCAGGAGTAAAGACTGCTGTGCTGGGAGGAGTGCCATTCTGCTTGACTGCGGCTCTGGAAGGACTGCTTTTCTGCTTTGATGTGCTGCCTTGCTGCCTGCTGATCTCTGACCTGCTGAGGACAAGGGCTGAGGAGTGCCACTCTGCTTGATTGCTGCTCTGGAAGAACTGATTTTCTGCTTTGCTGTGCTGCCCTGCTGTCTACTGATCTCTCACCTGCTGAGGACAAGGACTGGACCCATCTTACTTGAAACCAGAGTCACTCCCAGGGCTTGCTGACTTGCCCCCCTGTTCTGAAGTCTTAAGGGCCATCAAACACTTTATTCAACACAGCAGCAGCACCTGGGCTCTGCCATCTGTGAATCCTGCCCTGCCAAGTGGTGCCAATCCAGTCCTGGGTCCTTGAAAGGTGACATCTGCTGTCAAGAGCCATCAAACCAGTGTAGTGATAAGTTTGCGTCAATCAGAACTGATGTATTGCCCTTCGAAGCCTACACAGGTGCCGATCGATAAAATCACTTTGACAGACTTGACGACTCAACAATGGCAGACAGTGCAGCTTTATATCCCAGCACCTGCATCGTAAAGGGGTTCATCAACAACGCCTTAATTGCCTGGCGGATCAGAACTGACACAACAAGCCTTTCACATTGACGCTTGCTCCAGCCAAGGTATTTTTTCAGCGGGACCTGTGTGACGACTGTAGCCGGACTGCCATCCAGTGCGGCTGGCCTGAACTTTGGATTTACTCTGGTCCAGAGCGACCTCAAGTAACTCCTAAGCACACTACTTTTTGATTTATTCTTTAAAAATGTACTTATTGGATTTTTGTTGTTTTGGGCCTGTTTTTTGTGGTGTTTTGTGTTACTGTGTGTGTGAGTAGCACACAAATACTTTACACATTGCCTCTATAGAAAAGCCTGACTGCTGTGTGCAAAGCTACCAGAGGGTGAGCACAGGTATCTTTTAGTGCATATCTAGATTACCCTGACTAGAGTGGTAGTTCTCGCTTGCACAGGGTGCATACCCTGACAACAACCAGAAACCCCAGTTCTAACTCAACCCAAACTTAATCTAAACAAAAATTGAAAACTCCTACGTATACCTTTAATTTACAATTGGTGGAACACCTTAAAATTATTATAACTTACACACCTCCATACACAGTGTTTTCAATTCAGCAGCCACACTATATGAACTATAACTTGTGCATTCTCCATGCACTGCTTATACTCTTTTATATATTGCTTATACCATTTAAAATACTAGTTTTTACAATAATAGTTATGACATCGCAAATAACATCTTTTATGAGAATACAGTGCATGGTAATGTGGCGAGTTATAGTTAATGTAGTGTGGCTACCGAGCTGAAATAAATTGCACTTTTTAGTATGTTTTGTACTATAGTAGTAGTATAAAACATACTACAAAGGGCTATTCTGAAACTGCACTTTTGAGTAAGATTACTACTTTTCGGTATTGACGAACTGAATTTTTCTAGTAACTTCCACTTTTGTAGTAAGTCCCTTACTCCATTATTTTCTATTGAAGGGTGTTACAGTACCAGTGGTTGGCCATGTGTAGTCTTGGACTTACTGCAAAAGCGTACATTACTACAATAGTGTAAGTTACTACAAAAGTGCAGTTTGTGAATATTGAAAAGTGGTAAACTTAATCAAAATTGTAAACTTACTATAAAACGTAAGTCTTAGTTATGCGAATGTTATGGACCTTAAAACATTAAAAGGATAAACTAGTCTTGCTTTGGTTTGAAACTGTGAATAACAATTGTTAAAGTTAACTTTACATAAGGTCGGTGAATATAAAAAATGAATTGAACCTGTTTTAAACTTGATATCTAACTGCAACAAGTCACCTTGCTGTATGTTGAAATAACCTCTCCATATATTTGTTTCATTAACTGTATTATTATATTGCCCTTTGACGTTTCATGTATGTATTGATGTAAATCCATTTTGTCAATAATAAGCAGCTTCAAAAAGGACGCGACTAGAAACAAGAAACAAGAAATTGTTATACTGCGCAGATATTTGGTATTATGGTTCATTGTCACTATATCTTTTAGACATAGCTTGATTCCTATTCAGTCAACACTTTGGAAATTGACAAACAGTGCCGCAAAGAGACTTTAATTTGGCATCATTTTAAAGAGCACATCCGTACATGGTTGGCAGCTGTCATTGTGGGAGCCCAATTATAATGAAGGATGTAGCACTCTTATGCATGCTTAAAGAGGCTGACTGTGAAATAAACAGAATCATCCTGTTCCATTTAAAGTACACGCCTACCTCAAAGTTTAGAAAAACTTCAAAAACTATAATGCACGGTCAGCTGTCCTTTTGTACAAGTGCAGTTTGTTTAAATCCGAGTGCCATTGATATTTGTGTAGACATACATAATGTACAGCAGATACTGCAGCTGGAATGCATTGTGTGTAGATAAATACTATTAATACTGCAGATATAAGGCTCCATTATGACTTGTCTGTTTTTTACTTCAGGGATGCAAGCACTAGCGTTTCTGGTGGGTGGATGGGGGCAGATGGGGCCTGTGGCCCAGCTCCATTTTTACTTGCCCCGATTTGTCCTGGTCCCTATTTGCTCCCCAACTATGCTGCTGCTGAACAATGAACCTTGCAACACATCTTAATAGGTCCAATCTACTTTTACTGCAAAGTAGCAATTTGTTGGTGGCACTACATGAGACACCACATGAATAAATATAAATATATATATACAGATATTGTTTTTCAAAAATCCTAAGAAATGACATATGCTCAAATTTTAACATGATTTTAAATCCATTTTATGCCTTAATCAAAGTCATCATGATAAATGTAGCAGTATGTTTTCCATGTCTATTTTGTTGCACTATCCACTTTAAAAGGAGGCACTGCCACCCTAGCGCTGTCATGTGATCAAGGCTGTTTGTTTCCGGCCGAAACACGTCATGGCGACAAGGTGTTAGCACAATAAACATCACTGAAAGAAATTGGGTCTGCACTTGCCTTCTTCAAGCAGAAAGGGGATTACAGGCAAGCGTGTGAATATTGTTTCCGGATTGACCTCCTCCGGCGTAGCAGACCCCCTCCCCACAAGACAGCTCCGAGGTTGGTGGCCTTGCCTCCCAAGCACCCCCTGGCAACTGATGATGACAGCTTCGGCGTTCGGCATTCACCGGCGGCGGGGAGTATCGGAAGGCTACTTTTTCATTTCCGGGTAAGGAACCCGCGGAGCCCCCTGTGTATGCGAAATTGAAATCAAGGATTTGACCTGTTCAGGTGCCTGCGGCTGGAGGGTGACTCAGGGAAAACGCCGGTATCAGCTCGGCTGAGTCGTTCAGGAGAAGCGTTAGAAGCTGCCCTCAGTAAACGTGGACGCCATACAACAAGGTAATTTTCTTTTAAAGCAAAACACAATAACAAAACACAGGCGGAGAGGTTTCAGCTGCAAACCCAGCCCCAGGGATATAGCTATTGGGACTGTGATTGTAAAGCAACTCTTAAAAAGTGCATATTCTTTTTGCTAACACCATGCCTGCTGCAGCGCTAAGAGATCGGGAGAGTGCGGCAGAGGAAATGTTTACCGATAATCCTCCACAGCAACAACCAAGCATTTATCAAGGTGCCGTGATATCATCAACGGCGGTAAAGGGATTCAAAGATAATTTCCGCACATTGGAGAAGCTCATGAGGCAAGAAACTGCGAAGTGGTGGGAAGCCAAATCCCTCCAGAAATATTTAGATGCAGGCAGAATTCCAAGGGGGCCTAGAATTATACTAGAATTATGCTAGCCCCCAGCTATGACACTCCAAACCCACGTATGATGGCTGAGTGGGCAGAGTGCAACCTAGACTCCTCTCGTAAATTGATGGAAATATTAGTGAAATATGCAGAGGTAGACAGGTTGGAGCTTCAACAAAAAATAGAAGACCTCAGCGGGGAAATAGAACAGCATGGAGATATACAGTTAAAGAAAAAATATCATGACGAAATGACTGTACGATTGAATAAAGAAGAAGAAAAGATCAAACAGAGAAAAATATACAAGTTTCAGAGAGACAAAGATGACTATGCCAATGGACAGATATTTACTTTTGCTCGTAAATATGATATATATAAAAATAAAACCATGAGAGTCAATAAAACACACCAGGAGCGAAATTATGAGCAAGGAGGCGCATTATCAACTTAAGCTCCGCTGTTGAAAGTGAAACTGAAATGGATAACACCAAAAGCACACCATTATTGGGAGCAACAAAATCCTCCCTAGGGGAAGAACTAGACTGCCCCAGAATGAGTCGTAGGGATACTCTCAGGCTCAGAACCACTAAAATGACCAAAAACGAAGGACCGAGAACAGGAGGCAACGTAGGAGGGCAGCAAGAGAAAGAAGGCAACAGTGGAAATTCGAAAGCAGGGAGAGGTCGGGCTCAATAGAGGAAAAGATAATACCCCAAGAGAATAAAGAAAGTGAAAGTGTAGAGGCTGAAATGATGATGGGTCAAAACAACGCCATCATCAATCTGACAGATATGGAATTAAGCCCTTCAGAACAACAAATCCTTTCACTTGGCCTCTCGTATTGCCCCCCTACTAATTTTGATTATACAAATACTCGAGCCGACCTGTATACGTTCGTCAGGAAATTAAAAATTCAAAAATTTCATCAAACAAAGGCGAGCACTGCAATTTTGCCATCTATGCAAGTACCAAACATCAATCCACCAAACGCTGAAATGGGCAGTCTGAAAGTAGCTGACTTGAGATCCCTCAAAAATCTATACAATCTGGGGCAGGAATGTGCAACAACTTATGAATGTGGATCAGGTATAGATACTGGGGAATATCTGCAATTGGCAACGCAAGATTTACTTTCACCAGGGTTTGAAACATGTGCCAAGCCAGAAACTACCTTCAAAGAAAAATCTAAATTCACCCCCATCATGCCTCGTGATGCTATTGATCTGTTTAACGAGCAAGTAGTGGCGGAAGTCAAATTACTTTACATGGATACAAGTGAAAATATGACACCCAGCAATAATGAAGAACGTAAATACCACCAATTGATGAAAAAAATAAATGATAACAAAAACATGGTAGTCAGACATGCAGATAAAGGGGGGAACGTGGTCTTATGGTCTCTGGAAGATTCCTCTGAAGAAGCAGCAAAGCAGTTAAATGATGTGAACTGTTATCGGAGGAGTACCATGCAAAAGTTTAAACAAGTGCAAAACAATTTTTTCAGCAAGTTGTTGGCATGAAAGAGCACAGGCCTCTTAAACTCACAAGAATTCAAGTTTTTAAAGAAAGAAAACCCCACTATCCCCCTACTATATTTTGTCCCTAAGGTACATAAATCCTTAGTACAACCACCGGGTAGACCTATAATCTCAGCCTGTGACGGCCCATTGGCAAATATGTCTGTATACATTGACTGGTTTTTTAACATCACATGAAAACTTTGAAAACATATGTGCAAGATACAACTGACTTCATCCGTAAAATTGAAGAAATAAAATGGTAGGAGGATTATTGCCTCATATCTCTTGATGTTACGGCACTTTACACCTGTAAACGTAACCAGGATGGAGTCAAGGCTGTGGAATACTTTTTAGCCAATCGACCCATAAAATTCGCCAAACATAATCAGATGATTTTAGACTTATTGACATTTTGTTTGGAAAATAATATCTTCCTATACAAAAACCAAGTCTACAAACAGATACAAGGTGTGGCAATGGGGGCCAGCTTCTCCCCCAGTTATGCCTGTCTCTTTCTGGGATGGTGGGAGGAGCTGGTCCTCATGAAAAAACATGTCCACACTTTTTCAATTCATGTGATATCTTGGTTGCATTTTATTGATGACCTCTGTCAGAGTACGCTCCACGGAATCCAGCGGCGGCAGAAAAAAGGCTCCACCTCCTGATATCACCAACACCCTGGAGCAATAAACAGGGTGTTCGAGGGATCAGGCGAGGGAAGGGTAAGGGAAGGAACAGCAAGGGAGTTAGGATCTGCAACAACAAAAACAACAAAGAAACAATGGCATTAGACAAGCACGTACATCCCTACTCTCATGAATTCTCGCTAAAGGATATTCGTGATACCTGGAATGATGAAAGAAGAAAACTCCCCCATGAAGTCTTCAGGGCCTTTATACCGTTCTGTAACACAATATCACAAGCATTAAGGGTATTCTCTTCCCCACCTTCAGACACTCTGCACCAGCACTGTTTTACACCACACGTACCACAGGCAAAGACCTCCTATGCCTTGCTTGGGGGAAATGCATGTTCCTTGTAAACTCAGGAAAAACAAAAGAAAGGTGTAGCATCCATGAAGTCCCCTCCTGGGGTTCTAAGAGTCAATACAGGTTTTGTACCCGCAAATCACAGTTCACATGGGTTCATAGGGGTTCAGTCCGAGCTCCTTGTATCCCAAAGGTATCCAAACCCTGATAACACAAATGTCACGAAATTCAACACACACGGTAGCGAGCAGTCGAACACACCGCCCCGCTCCGCTGCGCTTCCCAACTCCAAGAAAAAAACACAACAAACAAAAGTCTCTGCTTCCTAATACCCCAGACGTAGAACCGGAACCTTCCTTCGGATTCCGTTACCCAGGGGTTTCCAAAGTAAACCAAGTCCCGAAACCGCGAGAGCTAACCTGCTCTGTTGCGGTACTCACGATTTGCAGCTAATCCGGCCTTGAAAGTCCTCGCCGGTGCTCCTCACAACCAACCTCCTCCGTAACCAGCGCTGGCGTCCTCGCCGGAAACAACGGAAGCAAGAAGCAGAATTACGCGCGCCGGCTCCCGTCATCCAAGCGCCTTTATTCACACTTCCGCATTGGCCTCATGGGAAATGTAGTTTTTGCCTCGGGAATCAGCGAGGTAGGCGCCGCTGTGCCTGATTCCTGACAGTAGATCCCTCCTCCTAGCGCCTTCCAGGGCCGGGTTTCCCCGGAAAACGCTGATGAAATGACCGTACCGCAGCAGGTGCGTGTACGTTGTGTCGGGGTTCCCATGAGTCTTCCTCAGCTGTGTACCCCTTCCAAGCCACCAAATACCACAACGCCCCTCTTCTCCACTTGGAATCCTTGATGCTCTTCACTTCGTATTCCCATCCCCCATCACGTAACACCGGTGGGGGGGCCCTTCTGCGGGCACCAACGGCCGGTTTCAGGAGCTGACAATGGAACACTGGGTGGATCCGTAACGACCCGGGCAACTTCAGTTTGTAGGTCACCGGATTTATTTGTTTTACAACTGCATATGGGCCGATGAAACGCGGATGGAAGATACTCCTTAATTTGAACCGGATGTTCTTGGTGGATAACCATACCCGATCCCCCACCTGATATTTTGGCCCGTCGCTCCTATGCCTGTCTTCCCACCTTTTATATGTCAGTTTGGCTTGCTGTAAATGGGTCTTTATCTTGCGGTGTATCTTATGTAGGTTCTTGATCTGATTCACCACCGATGGCTGGCTTGCTATTTCTTCTGGAATCGTAATCGGCAGGATTCGGGCATCGTATCCAAAGTTGGCGTGGAAAGGGGAATCTCCTATAGAACTATGTTGGGCGTTGTTGTATGCCAGTTCGGCCATCCACAAGAGATCAACCCAGGATTCCTGTGCCTCTTTCGCATAACACCTGAGGTATTTCTTTAACGTTTGGTTCAGGCGTTCTGTCTGACCATCGGTCTGTGGGTGGAAGCTCGTTGATAAGGCAGATTCAATATGCAGCGCCTTGCACAACATTCTCCAGAACCGGGCTATGAACTGGGGTCCCCTGTCGGATACGATCACTTCCGGGATTCCGTGTGCTCGGATAACGTTGTTCAGTAGCAACTGAGCCGTCTGACCAGCTGTGGGTAGATTTCCACAAGGAACGAAATGCCCCATCTTTGTGAGTCTGTCCACTACCACCATAATGGCGGAATACCCCTTCTCAGGTGGCAGTCCTGTGATGAAATCAAGACTGATGTTTCGCCACGGTAGCCTGGGGGTCGGCAAAGGTATGAGCTTCCCTCTCTTCTTAGTGTTTTCCGTCTTGGCTCGGGCACATTCCTCACACTCGTTAACCCAAGAGGTCACATCTTTGTTCCAGTTCTTCCACCAGAAACGGCGTTGCATCAACTGTAATGTTTTCTGGATTCCGGGATGTCCTGCCAATAGAGACTCATGGCACCAGGTAAAAGCCTTCAGACGGAGTTCCTTGGTGGGAAGATAGAGCTTATTTCCCTGAAAAGGCAACCCATCACGCACTGTACGCCCTTCTTCATTCTGAGCCCACTCATGCCAAGCGTCTTGGGTAGCGTGTCTTCTTACGCATTCCAAGAATTGATTTACCGTAACCGCACAGAGCACCTTGGACGGATCTATGATGGAGTCTGGAGTTGAGCTTTGTGCGGTGTCGCTTATTGAGTCCTGTCGCGACAGAGAATCTGCCTTGCGGTTCTCCACTCCAGGACGGAACGTGATTGTAAAATCAAAGCCTGCAAAAAAAAGCATCCATCTCATTTGGCGCTGAGAGAGATGTCTAGCTGTTTTCATAAATTGGAGGTTCCGATGGTCCGAATATGCCGTGGTGGGGCGACTGGCCCCCCACAGGTAATGTCTCCACTCCTGAAATGCCTTTTTTATAGCTAACAGTTCCTTTTCGGCAATGGTGTAGTTCTTTTCTGCCGAGTTGAGTTTCTTTGACAGATAGGCCACAGGGTGTAGTTGTCCGGTGTGTTGATTCCTTTGTGACAGAACCGCACCTATGGCTTCCTCGGAAGCATCCGCTTCCACGATAAATGGATGTTCGGGTCGGGGATGCGCTAGCACCGGGGCCGATGTAAATGCTTGTTTCAGCGAGCGGAAAGCCTCTTCTGCTTCCTGTGACCACTGGAAGGAAGTGTCCTTTCTTAGAAGACGTGTAATGGGAGCAGCGAGTTTGGAGAATTGAAGGATAAATCTCCTATAGTAATTAGCGAAGCCCAGGAAGCATTGCACATCTCTAACATTCTTCGGAGCGGGCCAGTCCTGTACAGCCTGAACCTTCCTCTGGGCCATGTGCAGACCTTCTGGACATAGCATCACCCCCAAGAATTCTACATTGTCTACCCCAAACTCGCATTTGCTCAGCTTACAAAAAAGCCCGTGCTCCCGCAGTCGCAACAACACTCGACACACATGACTAACGTGATCCTTGGCCTCTATTGAATAGATGAGGATGTCATCTATATACACGACAACAAACAGATCCACATAGTCCTTTAATACATCGTTTAGAAAATACTGGAATGCCGCCGGGGCGTTGCAAAGGCCAAACGGCATAACAGTATATTCAAACAACCCGAATCTGGTCTTAAACGCCGTCTTCCATTCATCCCCCTCCCTGACGCGTACCAAATGGTACGCTCCTCTTAGGTCTAGTCGAGTATAAATAGATGCTTCCCTGACTTGATCAAGCAAATCCGGTATTAGGGGCAATGGGTATCTATTCCTTACTGTGTTTTTGTTTAGTTGTCTATAGTCCACACATGCCCTGAGATCGCCATTGGCCTTAGCTATGAAAAATAGCGGAGAAGCCGCCGGGGATCTAGAAGGTCGAATAAAACCTATCTGAACGTAATGATCCAAATATTCTCTCAAGTACTTTGTTTCCGGCACAGATAACGCATACACTCTGCAGGATGGAATTGTAGCTCCCTCCACTAGATCAATGCGGCAGTCGTATTCTCTGTGGGGAGGCAATTGTTCTGCATTACTCTCGCTAAACACATCACTAAAGGAGGCATATTCCCTAGGTAACTGCGTTTCTTTTTCCGCTGCTGTGGCTACTACATGTGGATGTGTTAACTCCTTAGCAGCTGAGAGATCGAAAGGTACTAGATGACTTGTGCATTCTTCTGACTGAAACCGAATGGTCTTGTTTCTCCAGTCAATGGTAGGATTGTGGTATCGCAACCATGGCATCCCCAGAATGACTTCGTATTGAGGTGCCTCAATAATGTTCAAAGACAACTCATCTAGGTGCTTCTCCTGTTGGACTCTGAGAGCCAAACAGATCTGTTCTGTTTTCTCTATGATTAAACCGGAATTCAACGGTTTTCCATCCACCGCCAATACTTCCTCTGGCATTTCCTTCACTACTCTTCGGAGTTGAAGTTTCTTTACCAGGCCGTCATGGATAAAGTTTCCAGTGGCCCCGGAATCTATCATCACCTTCACTGGGTGGCTTTGTTGCCGGATTTCCAACATCATGTGCAACACTATGTGAGACTCAATCTCTCTAACACTAGTGGTGGCCAAAGAAGGTATCTTCCAACCCTTTCCTGCAGCCTGTTCCTCCGCTGGGCCGACGGGTAGCGTTGAGGACACAGTCGTACTTTTATTCCGGGGCCAGACCCCTGCCTGTTTTGGTTTAGAGGGGCATTCCCTTACGTAATGACCCCCTTTTCCGCAATACATGCATAACCCATGCACTCGTCGATTTTCTCTTTCTTCTCTAGTCAACGGTGTTCTAACCGCCCCTATCTCCATCGGTTCTGACACCACCACCTGAGTGTCCACCTGTCGTCTAAAGTTCCTCTCCGGGCGACTGAGTCCTTTGTCCCACCGCCTTCTATCGGCCATGCGGCCGTCCAACCGTAACGTTAGACTAATCATTTCTTGGCACGTAGTAGGCTGGGGATCTATCTGGGCTAATACGTCCTTTAACTCGTCCCTTAAGCCCTGGTAGAACAAGGACATCCTTTTCTCCTCCGGCCACGCCGTCTCAGCTATGAGTCTGTTAAAAGTAGTGAGATATGTGACCAACTCATTCTTCCCTTGTTTCAGTGTAAGAAGCTCCTTATCTGCACTAAACGTGGTGGCCCTTCGGTCAAAAACCTTTTCAAATTCCTCTCTAAAGGCATCCCAATCGGACAGGACTGTGTCGTTGTTCCTAACCAATGGTACGGCCCAGTTGGCCGCATCCCCTACGAGGTATGAGATAGCAAATGCGACCCGTGAGTGGTGTGTAGGGAACGAGGCTGGCTTACAAGAGAAATGTAGCAGTATCTGTGTCAGAAACACCTGTACTTTCATCGGGTCTCCTGTGTATTTCTCTGGACAAGCCAAAGGGATAGGCGGAGGTACCGTGACCTGTATCTGAGATGCTGATGGAGAAGCGTCAAACGGGTTCCGAGACAACCTCTCTACCTTATCCCTTAAGGCAGCAGTCTCTGCCTTGGAGGCCGCCAATTCCTGTTGTACTGACAACAGCGCCTGAAGGACCTGGTCCATGGTCGCCATTTTCTCTACCACCCCTGGATTGGGCAGAGCTGAATTCGTGGGCGCGTAATTCTGTCAGAGTACGCTCCACGGAATCCAGCGGCGGCAGAAAAAAGGCTCCACCTCCTGATATCACCAACACCCTGGAGCAATAAACAGGGTGTTCGAGGGATCAGGCGAGGGAAGGGTAAGGGAAGGAACAGCAAGGGAGTTAGGATCTGCAACAACAAAAACAACAAAGAAACAATGGCATTAGACAAGCACGTACATCCCTACTCTCATGAATTCTCGCTAAAGGATATTCGTGATACCTGGAATGATGAAAGAAGAAAACTCCCCCATGAAGTCTTCAGGGCCTTTATACCGTTCTGTAACACAATAGCACAAGCATTAAGGGTATTCTCTTACGTACCTTCAGACACTCTGCACCAGCACTGTTTTACACCACACGTACCACAGGCAAAGACCTCCTATGCCTTGCTTGGGGGAAATGCATGTTCCTTGTAAACTCAGGAAAAACAAAAGAAAGGTGTAGCATCCATGAAGTCCCCTCCTGGGGTTCTAAGAGTCAATACAGGTTTTGTACCCGCAAATCACAGTTCACATGGGTTCATAGGGGTTCAGTCCGAGCTCCTTGTATCCCAAGGGTATCCAAACCCTGATAACACAAATGTCACGAAATTCAACACACACGGTAGCGAGCAGTCGAACTCACCGCCCCGCTCCGCTGCGCTTCCCAACTCCAAGAAAAAAACACAACAAACAAAAGTCTCTGCTTCCTAATACCCCAGACGTAGAACCGGAACCTTCCTTCGGATTCCGTTACCCAGGGGTTTCCAAAGTAAACCAAGTCCCGAAACCGCGAGAGCGAACCTGCTCTGTTGCGGTACTCACGATTTGCAGCTAATCCGGCCTTGAAAGTCCTCGCCGGTGCTCCTCACAACCAACCTCCTCCGTAACCAGCGCTGGCGTCCTCGCCGGAAACAACGGAAGCAAGAAGCAGAATTACGCGCGCCGGCTCCCGTCATCCAAGCGCCTTTATTCACACTTCCGCATTGGCCTCATGGGAAATGTAGTTTTTGCCTCGGGAATCAGCGAGGTAGGCGCCGCTGTGCCTGATTCCTGACAACCTCTTTGTAGTCTGGAATGGGTCAATCCAGAGTGCACATAATTTTGTTTCTGAGATCAATGAGAACAATCTGAATTTAAAGTTTACATGTGACATTAGTCGTGACACCATCACATTTTTAGATACAAGGGTTTTTATACTTCACAATGGCCTGGCAACAACTCTGTTTAGAAAGCCCACAGCGGGCAATACGATATTGCAGGCTAATAGTGCCCACCCTCAACACTTAATTAATAGCATCCCCTATGGAGAGATGCTAAGAATTAAGAGAATTTGCAGTGAAGAACAAGACATGAGGGAAAACCAAGAAAAATGTAAAAATAGATTTTTACAACGAGGGTATAAAAATCGGACAATCGAAGCAGCAATATCCAAAACGTGCAAGGCAAGATCTATTGCAATATAAAATCAAGTCTAAGACTAGTATAGATGCCACAATGAAAGAACCCACAAGACTAATACTGGGATACAGCAGACAGGAGGGACAAATTAGAGCCATAATAAGACGCAATTGGCCCATACTTAGGGGAGATCCTGTTATTGGGGGAATATTACCGAGAAAACCATCTATAATATTCAGAAAAACCACTTCGATGGGTAATGCACTTATCAGAAATAACCCAGAAGATGTGGAATCCAATACATGGTTGACCCCTAGAACCGGTTTCTATAAATGTCCAAACTGCAAGGCATGTCAATATGGTGTGAATACTGAAACTTAGCAAACAGCTTTTAGTACTAAGCAACACGCCATTTCTAAATACTTGTCATGCAAAACAGAATATGCAATCTACGCATTGGTATGTAGTTGTAACCTTACATACATATGCAGTACTAAACTGCCAGTTCATAAGAGAATCTTGCAGCATACAAGGGCCATTGTGAATAAAGATCAAAGTTATCCAGTGGCAAGAGATTTCAGTGAACAATATCAAAGTAGCCTCAAATATCTGAAATATTATGTGTTAGACACAGTACCTTTTAATAAAAGGGGCGGTAACAGAGAGGCCAAACTGCGGCGGTTAGAGACCAAGTACATATTAGAACTGGATACTAAACAACCTAAGGGTCTCAATACCAGTGAAGATTTACACACATATCTATAAATGACCAGGTCACGATCTACTTATAATTATGTTATCTATTTTTATATATTTATGTATTTAGCACTTTTTATCCAGTATTTATGTACGTATTTATTTATTTATTTATCTACGTATGTACCTATTGGGTATTGTTGTTACTCAAGTGTTTATGCTTCATCTAAATTGTTGATTTATTGATCTATGCATTATCAATTTGTCTAAACTTATACCGGGGGACTACTGAAATAAGAACTGAGCCCCGTTATTTTGATTTAGAGACATTGACTAACTTGTATATATTCTATTTTCATAAACGTATACATTTTCTTATATTTTTCTATATTTACATTTCACCAATTAAGATACATCATAGAAAAGAAGAATTTTAGGTAATTTATTGGGATTTTTTAGGTTATGAATGATTTTATATCAATTTTTATATTGTATATATCATTTTGTGGGAATAACCTATAGATCTCTTTTCTAAATTAATCACCAAGATGTTTTTCTCTTCTTCTTTTTCTTCTCCTTTTTACTTCTCTTTTGCTCTTTTTCTCTTATTCCCGCCTTACATATTGCATTAAGCAAACAGGCACCTAAAGGTATTTAGTATTTTCTATACAAAATAATTAGATTATATGCTAACTAGAGCTATACGCACTATCTTTATATAATAGATTCATCTTTGCACTTTTTTGCACATTTGCACATAGTATTTACACATAGGGGTCTTGTTTATTTTAGATTTTGGGGGTAACTTTTTAAAGTAAGTAGTCACTTTAATTTTGCAACAATAGGCAATTCCAGATTGAGCTGAAATAATGGAATAACATACATAATATGTAGGATTTTATGGGAAAGCTTTTTTACACATTGACTGTATTTTACAGATATTGATTTCAAAAATCCTATGAAATGACATATGCTCAAATTTTAACATGATTTTAAATGCATTTTATGCCTTAATCAAAGTAATCATGATAAATGTAGCAGTATGTTTTCCATGTCTATTTTGTTGCACTATGCACTTTAAAAGGAGGCACTGCCGCCCTAGCGCTGTCATGTGATCAAGGCCGTTTGTTTCCGGCCGAAACGCGTCATGGTGACAAGGTGTTAGCACAATAAACATCACTGAAAGAAATTGGGTCTGCACTTGCCTTCTTCAAGCAGAAAGGGGATTACAGGCAAGCGTGTGAATATATATATATATATATATTATCTACTGGCGGTCGCCAGTAGATAGTTAGAGTTAGGACCGAGTTGCCTTAGGAAATCTGAACATTCTATTTTGAATAACTTTGGCGAATCCTCGCGAAATTTTCAAAACTAATGGGGCGCTCTGCTCAGCTCCTACCCTGAAAGTCTCGGGGTGATTCGTCAAGCGGGGGCTGAGAAAAAAGGGGGGTCCCAAAACGCGTTTTTCCCATGCATTTTCCCATAGGACCTTTAGTCAAAGGTACAGCCCGAACGGCTGAACAGAATTACTTGAAATTTGGCAAAGAGGTAGTCCTCAGGTCAGGGATGTGCCTTTTGCATATGATTGCGGATTGTGGATTGCGGGCGCGCGAGTTATAGTTAGCTGAACTAACTATAACGGGGGAATTTCAATGGTTTTGTACGAGTGAAATGTCAAGCTAACTATAACATGTGTGAAACCTATGGTTTTTTCGGTGAATATATATATATATATATATATATTCACTGAAAAAACCATAGGTTTCAGAGGCGTTATAGTTAGCTGGACTTTTCACTCGTACAAAACCATTGAAATTCCCCTTTTATAGTTAGTTCAGCTAACTATAACTCGGGCGCACGCAATGCACTGCTGATGATGTCACATATTACATCACTCATGACATGGTCAGTGACATCACTCATGACATCACTCATGACATCTCAAATGACATCAATGATGACATCACTGATGACATCATCCAGTGAATGTGTGTTTATCTGAAAATTAAATATGTTTTATATATGTATATCTCAAGGACGATGGAAGAATAAATGGGTATATAAGTGTTATGTTATGTTATGTTATGTTATGTTAGTGCTATTTGTATTGCGCACGGCTGCTCCAGCGAAGGAGCGTCCCGGCGCACCGACAAGGTGGCGAACACAACACAACTGGGGAACAGAAATAATTATTAAGAAATTGGGGAGTGAAGGATTTAACAAAGCTCAGAAAATAAATGAGTTTTAGCGGCCTTGCGGAAGGAGAGCAGGTCACCAAGGTCCGGAGTTTCAAAGGGAGAGCGTTCCAGAGTGCGGCTGCCCGCACCTTAAAAGAGCGACCCCCCACCCGACTGAGTTTGAACCGAGGGGCTACCGCTAATTCTTGGTCTAGCGAGCGCAGAGTGCGGCCCGGGATGTAAGGGCACAAGAGTTGGTGCAGTAAGGGAGGTGATAGGCCCTTCAGAATTTTGAAGGAGAGGCACAAAACTTTAAAGTGGATCCGCTGCCTAACGGGTAACCAATGCAAGGCTCGCAAAGATTGACCGGCCGAGCAAAACCTAGGAAGACCTATGATCGCTCTGGCCGCAGCGTTCTGCACTCTTTGAAGTCGGGTTAACTCAGTGTCTAAATGGATGATTTGTTTTTGAAAAATTGATTGTATAACTGACTGATTAAGTGTATCTTAGTGAATACATGGCTTAGGGAGTAATGTTTAAATATGTAAATATCTGTTTCAGTCTCTCACTTTGTGCATAAGTGGCTGCATGGGTTGGTGAGTAGCTACATGACTGTCTATATACGTTCTTATAAGTTGTTTTTTTGAGTATCAGTATGAGTGTCTGAGTGTCTGTATGGTTCGGTGGGGGGTATTACGTAGTGCATAGGTGCATGAATGAGTGACTCACTGTTTGTATGTGTTGAAGACAGCATGTGTGCAGGACTGTATGGGTGGATGAGTGTGTGCATGGGTGTGTTAGTGAGTGAATGACTGTCTCAATAGTGTCTTTATGAGTAACTACATATGTTTTAAACTAGTATATGTGACTATTGGTGTAAATAAGTGAGTATATGTGAGAGTGAGAGATTGGAAGAGCTCCTGTATGAATAAGTATGTGTTTCTATAAGTGATTGTTTAAAAGACTAAGTGTGTGTAAGTTTCTGTAGAAGTAAGTGTGGTTGTGTATGTATAACTGTAAATGCAAGTAAATGGATGTTTGATTCTTTATTAGCATGAGTGACTATGCGCGTGAGTAATTCTATGGATGAGTGGCGTTTTGTAACAGGATGTATAGGTGTATGAGTACATATGATGAGTGAGTACATGTATGAGTGACTGTATAGGAATGTTGGTGAATGAGTGGATGTGTATGTGGATCTTAGAATTACTGAATAGGTTGTTGTAACTGGTATTGGTATGTCCATTGTTTTGAAAATTTTAGTTTCTATTTTTGAATGTGTGTATCAAAGGTTATATTAGGGTGAGAGGAGGTCTGCCACTCTGTCACAAGGCTGATGTCATCAGTGATGTCATCAGTGATGTCATGAGTGATGTCACTGACCATGTCATGAGTGATGTAATATGTGACGTCATCAGCAGTGCATTGCGGGCGCGCAAGTTATAGTTAGCTGAACTTACTATAACGGGGGAATTTCAATGGTTTTGTACGAGTGAAAAGTCCAGCTAACTATAACGCCAATGAAACCTATGGTTTTTTCAGTGAATTTCTAAGTTTTTTAAATGCTAATTCCTAACTATAATGTGCCTGAAACCTATGTTTTTTTCAGTGAATTTCTAAGTTTTTTAAATGCTAATTCCTAACTATAATGTGCCTGAAACCTATGTTTTTTTCAGTGAATTTCAAAGGTTTTTTAAAAGCTAATTTCTAACTATGCCTACAGAGATAGGACATGTGAAGAAAGAAGAAAAAACACACAGAAAGAAAAAAAAGAAATGCAGAAAGAAGCAACAGAAGTCCACAAAGACGAAGAGAAGTGCAGGAAGAAGAATAACGTGCAGAAAGAACAAACAGAAGAGCAGAAAGAAGCCTTGTTGCAAAATCATCCTTTACTCTCAACTTTTTCAGAAGGATACTGGGAGTAACTGAGTCTGACTAACCTGTCCTAGAGCCAGTGCTATGTTAAAAGACACTCAGAATACAGTGAAAACACCTAAATACACTAGGGAACACTATGCGTTGGGGTCCCCCTGTGATTAGCATGACCTCCTCTGTAAGCCCCTAGTATATAATAGGGCAGGGGGATTAAAACTACCTCTTAAAACGTGCCACAGGGTGTGTTTGCACACGTCACCTCAGGCCCCGTCCCCTCCCTTCCCCACTGTGTAAACACGCCATGTGGCCATTTTAAGTTGGGAGATTAAGTCCCCTTGAATCCTAAGGGTCCCTAGGGTCCAACTAGACCACTAGGTACCTCCAGTAAGCGCCACAGAGCTGCGTTGCAGAGAGAAGTAAAAAGGGGCACGGCCTAGACCACCTCTCTGCATCGCAGCTCAGTGTCGCTTACTGGAAGCACCTGGTGGGCTAGTTGCCCCCAGGGTCCCTCAGGATTGAAGGTGAATTATTTCCCCAACATAAAACGCGCCACATGGCGTGTTTGCACACGTTAACTCAGGCCCGTCTCCTCCCTTCAACACTGTGTAAACACACCCTTTGGCCGTTTTTAGTTGGGAGATTAAGTTCATTTGAATCCTGAGGGTCCCTAGGGTCCAACTAGCCCACTAGGTACCTCCAGTAAGCGTCACAGAGCTGCGTTGCAGAGAGGTGTAAAAAGTGGCATGGCCTGGACCACCTCACTGCAACGCAGCTCAGTGGCGCTTACTGGAAGCACCTGGTGGGCTAGTTAGCCCCCAGGGATCCTCAGGTTTGAAGGGGAATTATTTCCCCAACTTAAAACACGCCATAGGGCGTGTTTGCACACGTCACCTCAGGCCCCGTCCCCTCCCTTCCCCACTGTGTAAACACGCCCTGTGGCCGTTTTAAGTTGGGAGACTAAGTTCCCTTGAATCCTGAGGGTCCCTAGGGGCAAAATAGCCCACCAGGTACGTCCAGTAAGCGCCATTGCAGAGAGGTCTAAAAAGGGGAACGGCCTGCACCACCTCTCTGCAACACAGCGCAGTAGCGCTTACTGGAAGCACCTGGTGGGCTAGTTGGCCCCCAGGGTCCCTCAGGATTGAAAGAGAATTATTTCCCCAATTTAAAACGCACCACATGGCATGTTTGCACACGTCACCTCAGGCCCCGTCTCCTCCCTTCACCACTGTGTAAATGCACCCTGTGGCCGTTCTAAGTTGAGAGATTAAGTCCCCTTGAATCCTAAGGGTCCCTAGGGTCAAACTAGCCCACTAGGTACCTCCAGTAAGCGCCACAGAGCTGCATTGCAGAGAGGTGTAAAAAGGGGCGTGGCCTCAGAACAGCTTTCTGCAACGCAACTCCCTGGCGTATACTGGAGATACCTGTTGGGCTAGTTGGCCCTCAGGGACCCTCAGTATTGAAGGGGAATTAATTTCCCAACTTACAACTCGCCAGGGGGCGGGTTTGCAGAGTGCTACAAGGAGGGGGCGTGGCCTCCGGCGCGATGCCAGTCTTTTTTTTTTTTTTTTTTAGAAGGAGGGCTGTGTGGCCCCCTTCTTTTTCTAATTTATTGGCCCTGGGGACCCCATCCCCCAGGGCCTGCCCCCTAATTGTTTTTTTTTTTTTTTTATTTGGTTGGGGCCACCCCTCCCAAGGCCTTAATCGGCCCCAGGGACCCCAACCCCCGGGGCAGGGCCTTTTTAAAAAAAAACATCTTTAGGAGGGGGGCTGCGTTGCCCCCCTCCTCTGCCACTTATGGCCCTGGGGACCCCATCCCCTGGGGCCGGCCTTTGTTTTTTATTATTTTTAAAAAATATATATTTATAGAAACACCTAGGACATGCTGGACAAACCGTATGTACCTATCACCATGACGATTTGCGTGATATTCATTAAAAGGCGACTATGCATACAATGAATCCATGTGGAATGTCTTTACACCGCTAGTGAAGCTCTGACGTGTCTGATGCCCTGCCGTGCCTAATCCCGGCGCCCCCGCCGGTGGGTACTCTCCAAGTAGACACCCTTGTCGTTTATTTATACAAACATGGGGAGCTATTGACGGGCACATTTAATACACACGCACACCAAGCCATTCAAAGGGGATTCGACAAAAATTCAACCAAAACTATGCAAGAAACCCCCCCCACGGTTAATAAAACAAACATCCACCGCCGGATATTTTACTCTCTGGAAAGGAGACGAACCTCACTTGAGAGTCACAGCGTGCTCTGGGCTGAGCCCAATGCTGTGTTACACCCACCAGTGCCCGCCGAGTGCCACACACCTCTGTGTTGTATTCCACCAGCTAGTGCGTATGCTATGACACTCTCTAGCCCATGTGCACTGTAACACCACCCCGTGAATATGTCATGCCACACTTGCCTTCGCACGGGTTATATTGCCCCATCTAACGTGCCTTCCTCGATGCCTATGTTATAACACACAGCGCTATGCCATACATATTACAATCTGGGATCCATATCTTTGTCACAGTGCATATGCAATGTTACACTCCCCAGCACATATTTTATATTACAACTTTAGAGACTAGTTAGGTTACACAATACTGCCCTGTGCATATTACACTCCAAGGCGCATATCGCATAGCACGCACTAGTGCCTGTGCTATCTCGCGCTCTCCAATGAATCTGTCATTGTGCACAATGTATTGAGTATTATATTTCACGCCCCGGTTCACCTTTTATCACACTTTTTGGTGCATAGTTTATACCATACACTATATCTAGTTTTCATTTTCAATCGTGCTCTCAGTACTATGTTCTATATAACACTGCGTTCACCTACCCTTTTCACAAGAATTACATTTTGCGATGGGGGGTGGAGGGTCAGTGGGTGTTTCTGCCAAGTGAGCCCGGAGTCATAGTCACAAACGTCCTCTTCTTCCTGAATAAAAGTGAGATTATGCTGCATACTTGTTCATATTTTAGGTAGTTCGCACAGACACACATTTTAAAAACAATAAAGTTCTGAATACCCACCTTCTCTGAACAGTTAGCTTGCTGCCCCATTCACTTCCTCCCTATCCTCTGTTGTCTGAATCCATGGACTAGCCTCCTCCCTCCTGCCATGCATGGTCTGATGTTCTGCCACTGCCCTCCATTTAGCATGATGTACCAGTCCACTCCTCCTGTCCTGTCCTCCATTGCCCAATTCTATCCCCCATCATTGACCTCCTGCTTAGCCTCTGTGCTTAGCTTGCTGCCCCTTTTCTCCTTCCCCCTGCCCTCCGATGTCTTTGTGCATGCCCCTGCTCCATCCTTTTTGCCCACCATGTTCCATAGACCTGCCACTCCTATCTACTCTGAGTGTTCTGTTGAGCTGCCACTCCCCTCCCACCTGCCTAGCATTGTCAGATGACTGTAACCTGTCCCTGCCACCTCCACCCTGCCTGTCCACATGCCAAGCCCCTATCCCCTTCCTCCTGTCCTCCATGGTCCATTTTACTGCCACACCCTTCTGCCCTCCCTGGTCTGTTGTGCTGCAACTGCTCCTCCTGCCTTCCCCGCGTGGTCTGTTTTGAGGCCCCTTCCCCTGAACTCTCTTGTCTGTGCCCAGGTCCTGACCCTCCCTTCTATCCTCCATGGTCCTTTGTGCATGCCCCTGCATGGTCCTTCTTGCCCATCATAGCCATTGTGCTGCCACTAACCCTCCCGCTTGCCATGCATGGTCTTCTGTGCTGCCACGGCCCCTCCCACCTTCCCTGTGTGGTCAGATAGCTGCCCCATACCCCCTCCCACCTTCCCTCTATGGTCTGTGTGTATGCCATCATAGTCTCACTGTTGCTCTCCATGGTGTGTCTTGTTTCTAGTGCCCATCCTGCCTGACCTCCATGGTCATCTTGCTGCTCCTGCCCTGCTCCCTTGCCCCCAGCCCTCTGTTTCCATGTGCAGACCCCTATTCCCTCCCTCCAGGCTTGTCTGTTCCATTGTAATGCCCCTGATCCGTCCTTCCTGCCCTTTATTGTCTGTTATGCTGCAGCTTTCTCTCCTGTCTGTCCATTATGGTCAGCTAGCTACCATTGCCTCTTTCCCCTCTGTTCTCTGTTGTCCATGTGCATGGTCCTGTCCCCTCCCTATTGCCCTGTGTGGTGTATTGTGCTGCTGCAAACCCTGATGCCTGCCCTGTAGGGTCAGTTTGGTGCACCTCTCCATGTCCCTCCTGTCCTCTGTTATCCGAGTCCATGTCCCCACCCCATTTCCTCCTGCCTTCCATGATCCAATGTACCATACTTGCGAACATTTTGAACTTGGTAAGAGGGAGATTTTTTTTTTAAACTGGGGTATTGATTTTCCCCTTTGAGTTACATTGAAAAAGAGGAGATTGTAGACAGGAGACAGATCATATAAAGCCCATTTGAGCTTAAAAACATTGGACGTTTCCTGGCTGAATCGGGTCTGTTGGCATGTATGGTTTTACTACCACTGCCTCTTCCTTCTGCCCACAATGGTCTATTATATTGCCACAGCCTCTCTTGCCAGTCCTGTATTGTTGGTATGTTGCCCCTGCCCCCCTTTCCACTGCCCTCCATAGTCTGTTGTGCTGCCACTGCCCTTCCTACCTGCCCAGTGTGGTCAAATTGTTGCCTCTGCACCCTCCTACCTGCCTTAAATTTTCAGAGTCCGTGCCCCTGGCCTCTGCCTCTCAACAGTATCCTAATGAACAACTAGATTGCTAACATTCTATATTTATTACAAAAGTGTGGAACGCCTGACGTCATCTTGATGTAATCAAAACTGTAATACCTAGAGCATTTCCTTTAGAAATTACATATATGAGAGGGTCTTATTTGCATCAGAATTATGGTTAGTGCTGTAAAAAACTAAAATGAGGACATATTTTCTGAGTTTTCAAATAGCGACAAAGCACTTTTAAAATATTTGTTATCTTTATGTTTCTTTATCCAGTTGACCACTTGATTAAATGTTGCACTTAGGGGAGAGGATGTGGTGTTACTTCCAGAGTTGCAGACTTTGCAACTGGGGAACCAGGTTGGAGTTTCTGCTTCAGCTCAACATTCTGTGATTCTGGTCAAATCACTTAATCTCCCCATGCCTAACAACCAAATTGAATTTGATCTTGTGTGATGTAACCAATCCTCATATAAAGCACTCCAATACCTGACAAGTCTGCACTATATAAAACTGCAAAAACACAAAAAAAGTGCTTTGTACACTTCTGTCATTGGCATACATGTGGGCTACATCTGGGTGATATTTGTGCTGCATGTGGGCTCTTTTGTCTCTGGTGGCCATCTTGGGAGACTTATTTGTTATGAAGTTTTCTAATTTCCTCATTTACTGCAGTCTCCTCAGTAGGAAATGCTTTCAGTTTTTTACTTTGATTCCATCAAGAAGGCATTCAGATGTGTCACACATTTGCCATAAATTCAGAATGTTAGCACTCTAGTTGCTCATTAGATCACTGTAGTAAAGCTACTGCTCACCACGGAAGTCTGCTGCTGGTATTGAAAGTGCATATTTCAGTCTGCATGTCAGAATTTTTTAATGAAATAGAAGAGGATTTGAGAAGTCACTCAAAATGTGCCCTAATCTTTCTTTCTTCAGCACTAATCATAATTTCTATGGCAAAATGAACCCCCTCATTATGTTCCTTTTAAAATTAAATGTTTTAAGTGTTACCAGTTTATTCCAATCAAGATGGCTTCAGGTGTGCCATACTTTTGTCATAAGTAAGACAGTAAGCGCTCTAGTTGTTCTTAAGAAAACTCTGGCACATTCTGTCATTGGGCTATACTTGGGCTACATCTGGGTGATATTTGGGCTGCATTTGGGCTCTTTTGTCTCTGGTGGCTATCTTGGCAGACTTATTTGTTATGAAGTTTCCTAATTTCCTCATTTACTGCAGTCTCCTCAGTAGGAAATACTTTCAGTTTTTTACTTTGGTTCCATCAAGAAGGCATTCAGATGTGTCACACATTTGCCATAAATTCTGAATGTTAGCATTCTAGTTGCTCATTAGATCACTGTAGTAAAGCTACTGCTCACCAGGGAAGTCTGCTGCTGGTATTCAAAGTGCATGTTTCAGTCTGCATGTCAGAATTTTTTTATGAAATAGAAGAGGATTTGAGAAGTCAAAATGTGCCCTAATTTTTCTTTCAGCAGCATTAATCATAATTTCTATGGCAAAATGAACCCCCTCATTTTGTTCTTTTGCAAATTAAATGTTTTAAGTGTTACCACTTTATTCCAATCAAGATGGCTTCAGGTGTGCCATACTTTTGTCATAAGTAAGACTGTTAGTGCTCTAGTTGTTCGTTAGAACACTCTGGGACATTCTGTCATTGGTCTATACTTGGGCTACATCTGGGATATATTTGTGCTACATTTGGGCTCTTTTGTCTCTGGTGGCCATCTTGGGAGACTTATTTGTTATGAAGTTTCCTAATTTCCTCATTTACTACAGTCTCCTCTGTAGGAAATACTTTGAGTTTTTTACTTTGATTCCATCAAGAAGGCATTCAGATGTGTCACACATTTGCCATAAATTCAGAATGTTAGCACTCTAGTTGCTCATTAGATCACTGTAGTAAAGCTACTGCTCACCAGGGAAGTCTGCTGCTGGTATTGAAAGTGCATGTTTCAGTCTGCATGTCAGAATTTTTTAATGAAATAGAAGAGGATTTGAGAAGTCACTCAAAACGTGCCCTAATATTTATTTCTGCAGCACTAATCATACTTTCTATGGCAAAATGAACCCCCTCATTTTGTTCCTTTTTAAATTAAATGTTTTAAGAGTTACCACTTTATTACAATCAAGATGGCTTCAGGTGTGCAATACGTTTGTCATAAGTAGGGCTGTTAGCGCTCTAGTTGTTCTTTCGAACACTCTGGGAAGCTGCAGTAGAACACAAAGGAATCAACTGACAGTCTCTGCCCTTGTTGGATGTACATGTTTTACTGAGAATGTCAGACTTCATTCTCACATGACTGAGAAAGATATTGTGAATTTACAGAAAATATGCTCTCAGTTTAGCTTATGAATCACCTTCCAAACCTCTGTGGGAAAAGCATGAGAAAATAGTTTTCTCTCAAACATGATTCATGATATCACAGCAGAAGGCTTTTTCACATGGTAAAATCACCTTAGAACACACCACAATTCCTAAAATGAGTATGGTACCATCAACAAATGACTTGTAATGTAACTAAAGTCTTAAAACCTTCTATTAACTACAATGCTTTTTAATGAGGTACTATCTTGTATATTGGTCCCAAGATGGCTGCCAACACTTCTTGGATGAAGTGCTGACAGCCAATCAGATCTCACGATGAGATGTGTGGTTAGGCTCCGCCCAGATATATATGTGATTTTGATTTTGATTTTCTCAGGAACTACTGAATGGATTTACACCATTTAAGCAAAAGGCACGACTCTGAGCCAAGGTCTACCTTTCTGCCAAATTTGGTGTAATACCGTTCAGCAGTTCGGGCTGTAGCTGCGGCTAAAAGTCCTATGGGAAATTGCATGGGGAAAACACGTTTGGGGGCCCCCCTTTTTTCTCATCCCCCGCTACACGAATCATGCCAAGACTTTCAGGATAGGAGCAGACCGGAGCTTGCCAAAAGTTTTGAAAATTTCGCGAAGATTCGTCAACGGGCGCCAAAGTTATTCCAAATAGAATGTTGCGGATTTCCTAAGGAAAATAGTTCCTAACTATAACTACCTACTGACGACCGCCAGTAGGTAATATATATATATATATATATATATATATATATATATATATATATGCCATATGAAAACGCCCAAAGTTGGAGGCCCTCTCACATCGTGCATTTTATTCAGCAAGGCAGCATCAGACAGAAGTACGGTAAGTGAAGCATTGTGTTGCATTGTCCATTTTTCCCGACGCATTTCAGGCTCCTCTTGCCTTTTTTCACAGGGATGGAAACAGGGAGACGCAGCTCGCAGGTGATACTTATGGTGACATGCACAGTGTAGTCCCGCCCAGTGGGCGTGTGCGTACTTTGCTCTCTGGTAGTTAGAGTCTTGGTGAGTTAAACCTGTAGTAGAGCCAGCCGCTAGTCTCCTCACAAGAATTTGTCAGCCAAAGTGGGTTGCCTCATCACCCATACTGCCGCGATGCTGTTTTTTCTCCCCACTGAAAGCACAAGGTTCTTTTCTGCTCCGTACTCGTGACGGGGCTCGACCTGCTCGTCCGCAGGGAGGGACTCTCCGCGACCAATGCAGGCCGCACTATATGTGAAAAAAGGCAAGAGGAGCCTGAAACGCGTCGGGAAAAATGGACAATGCAACACAATGCTTCATTTAGCGTACTTCTGTCTGATGCTGCCTTGCTGAATAAAATGCACGATGTGAGAGGGCCTCCAACTTTGGGCGTTTTCATATGGCATATAGTGCGGCCTGCCTTGGTCGCGGAGAGTCCCTCCCTGCGGACGAGCAGGTCGAGCCCTGTCACGAGTACGGAGCAGAAAAGAACATTGTGCTTTCAGTGGGGAGAAAAAACAGCATCGCGGCAGTATGGGTGATGAGGCAACCCACTGTGGCTGACAAATTCTTGTGAGGAGACTAGCGGCTGGCTCTACTACAGGTTTAACTCACCAAGACTCTAACTACCAAAGTGCAAAGTACGCACACGCCCACTGGGCGGGACTACACTGTGCATGTCACCATAAGTATCACCTGCGAGCTGCGTCTCCCTGTTTCCATCCCTGTGAAAAAAGGCAAGAGGAGGCTGAAACGCGTCGGGAAAAATGGACACTGCAACACAATGCTTCACTTACCGTACTTCTGTCTGATGCTGCCTTGCTGAATAAAATGCACGATGTGAGAGGGCCTCCAACTTTGGGCGTTTTCATATGGCATATAGTGCGGCCTGCCTTGGTCGCGGAGAGTCCCTCCCTGCGGACGAGCAGGTCGAGCCCCGTCACGAGTACGGAGCAGAAAAGATCATTGTGCTTTCAGTGGGGAGAAAAAACAGCATCACGGCAGTATGGGTGATGAGGCAACCCACTGTGGCTGACAAATTCTTGTGAGGAGACTAGCGGCTGGCTCTACTACAGGTTTAACTCACCAAGACTCTAACTACCAGAGTGCAAAGTACGCACACGCCCACTGGGCGGGACTACACTGTGCATGTCACCATAAGTATCACCTGCGAGCTGCGTCTCCCTGTTTCCATTCCTGTGAAAAAAGGCAAGAGGAGCCTGAAACGCGTCGGGAAAAATGGACAATGCAACACAATGCTTCACTTACCGTACTTCTGTCTGATGCTGCCTTGCTGAATAAAATGCACGATGTGAGAGGGCCTCCAACTTTGGGCGTTTTCATATGGCATATAGTGCGGCCTGCCTTGGTCGCGGAGAGTCCCTCCCTGCGGACGAGCAGGTCGAGCCCCGTCACGAGTACGGAGCAGAAAAGAACATTGTGCTTTCAGTGGGGAGAAAAAACAGCATCGCGGCAGTATGGGTGATGAGGCAACCCACTGTGGCTGACAAATTCTTGTGAGGAGACTAGCGGCTGGCTCTACTACAGGTTTAACTCACCACCAGAGTGCAAAGTACGCACACGCCCACTGGGCGGGACTACACTGTTCATGTCACCATAAGTATCACCTGCGAGCTGAATAAAATGCACGATGTGAGAGGGCCTCCAACTTTGGGCGTTTTCATATGGCATATAGTGCGGCCTGCCTTGGTCGTGGAGAGTCCCTCCCTGCGGACGAGCAGGTCGAGCCCCGTCACGAGTACGGAGCAGAAAAGAACATTGGGCTTTCAGTGGGGAGAAAAAACAGCATCGCGGCAGTATGGGTGATGAGGCAACCCACTGTGGCTGACAAATTCTTGTGAGGAGACTAGCGGCTGGCTCTACTACAGGTTTAACTCACCAAGACTCTAACTACCAGAGTGCAAAGTATGCACACGCCCACTGGGCGGGACTACACTGTGCATGTCACCATAAGTATCACCTGCGAGCTGCGTCTCCCTGTTTCCATCCCTGTGAAAAAAGGCAAGAGGAGCCTGAAACGCGTCGGGAAAAATGGACAATGCAACACAATGCTTCACTTACCGTACTTCTGACTGATGCTGCCTTGCTGAATAAAATGCACGATGTGAGAGGGCCTCCAACTTTGGGCGTTTTCATATGGCATATATATATATATATATATATATATATATATATATATATATGTGTGTGTGTGTGTGTGTGTGTGTGCGGGGGTGTGCGTTTGTTTGTATCTTTGTGCATAGCAGATACACACATACATATTTGCAAAGTCATATTTGAACATTTTAAGCAAGCACATTCATACACTTATATTACCTACTGGCAGCTGCCAGTGGGTATTTATAGTTAGGACCAAGTTTCCATATGAAAAGTGTTTTTTGACTTGCATAAATCTTTGGTGCTGTTTGATGAAACTTCATGACATTTTCCTCCAAAAAGTGCCTCTTGATTCTTGTTGGGAATGGAAAGTTTCAGAGCACTCCGTCAAGAGGGGGCTGAGAAATAGGGGTGTCAAAAAATATATGTTTTCAGCTTTAATTCCCTTAGGAATTTTACACATGACCGAACCACGGAACAGAATTACACCAAATTTGACAGAAAGGCAGCTGTTGGTCCTGAAAGTGACCTTTTTGGTGTAATACATTCAGTAGTTTTTGAGATATTAAAAAAACAAATTTGTATATATAGAGAAACGGATCTTCTGAGGAACCAACAGTCCCTGTACTGAAATCTGATTGGCTGCCAATGATTCAAGCAGGAAGTGTTGGCAGCTATTTTGGGACTCGGCATCAGCCGGGTCCCACAACAAATGTTTTTAAAAAAGAAAAGGGGCAGGGTTGACAGTTAAAGGGTTGACCCTTTAACTGTGGTCCTGGGGTCCCCCTGAGAGCCCGCAGAGCAAAAAATGTGTTTTTATTTTCGGGAGTCGTGCTGGATCTGCGACTTCTACCAAAGATAAAACTAAAAGAAGTGCTTCTCTACTGTATAGACCATGGGCGTGCCAGGGCCCGGGGAAATGCAGAATTAAAAAAAGAGTGGGGCACACGGCGCCTCCCTCCTGAGGTTCTTCTAAGACCCAGGGACCACCACCTCCCTTGGGCCTTTATAATATAATGGAGGGAGCCACATGGACCCCCCTCCCTGGGCTGTTTTGATACCCGGGGACCACCACCTCCCCAGGGCTTTATTTCAAATTTAGAGGGGAGCCGTATGGATCTCCCTGCTGGGGTAGTTTCAAGCAGGGAAAAATAAAAAGGAATGATGGCCTCGTGGACACCCCTGAGCCCCGGAGACCACTACCTCCCCAGGGCTAAGATAAGTATGGAGTGGAGGAGCCTTGTGGACCCCACAGCCTGGGGACCATCACCTTCCTGGAGCAGGTCCTTGAAAAATTAAAGGAGGAGGGCCATGCAGCCCCCCTCCTGGAGCCATACATGGCCCTGGGGACCACGAGCCCCAGGGCAGTTCCTGCTATTTCCCGGGGTCCACAGCCCCGGTACAAAGCTGTTTGCTTTAGCATGTTTGAAGCTTAAAGCTCCTGCCAAGCTAAAGCAAACTGCTCCCATCGAGGGAGCTGTCAAAGTGCTCCAGCCTGTTGGAAGCAAAGGTTTTATCTCTTTCCCTGCCAACAGACCTGCAGAAAGTGAAAGAGATGAAATGATTGCTTTGGAACTGAGGGAGCTACCTTTCAAGCAGATCTCTCTGTGCAGGAGCAATGTCGGCTCCCGCAGGAGGCGGGGAGCCGGCTTGGATCGCAGGGGCCTTGAGGCTCCCCCGTGGTCTCGAGGAAAAGAGAAGAGGCAAAATAAATGTTATAAATGAGTAGAAAGAGGCAGAATAAAGTTCAGAAACAAGCAGGATGAGGAAAAATAAAGGTGAGAAATGAGCAGAAAGAGACAGAATAAAGGTCAGCAACGAGCAGAAAGAGGCACAATAAAGGTCAGCAATGCACAGAAACAGACAAAATAAAGCTGAGAAACTAGCAGTAAGAGGCAGAATAAAGGTCAGAAATGAGCAAAAAGAAGCAAAATAATGGTCAGCAACGAGCAGAAACAGGCAAAAGAAAGGTCAGCAGTGAGCAGGAACAGGCAAACAAAAGATGAGAAATAAGTAGAAAGAGGCAGAATAAAGGTCAGCAATAACCAGAAATAGGCAAATAATGGTGAAAAACAAGCAGATAGAGGCAGAAAAAAGGACAGAAAAAAGCAGAAAGAGACAGAATAATGGTAAGAAACAAGCAGAAAGAGGCAGAATAAAGGTCAGTAATGAGCAGAAAGAGGCAAATTAAAGGTCAGCAACGAGCAGAAATAGGAGGAATAAAAGTGAGAAACAGGCAGAATAAAGGTCAGAAAAAAGCAGAAAGAGACAAAATAAGGGTCAACAATGAGCAGAAAGAGGCAGAATAAAGGTCAGCAACTTGCAGAAAGAGGCAAAATAAAGGTAAAAAAACAGCAAGAAGAGGCAAAATAAAGGTGCGAATTAAGCAGAGAGAGGCAAAATAAAGGTCAGAAACGACAAGAAAGAGGCAAAATAAAGGTCAAAAACAAACAGAAAGATGCAAAAATAAAGGTGATAAACGAGGAGAAAGAGGCAGAATAAATGTCAGAAGAGAGCACAAAGAGGCAATATAATGGTCAGAAACGAGCAGGAAGAGGCAAAATAAAGGTGAGAAGCCAGCAGCATGAGGCAAAATAAAGGTGAGAAACTAGCAGAAAGAGGCAGAATAAAGGTCAGAAAAATTTGCAGGAAAGGTAAAACAGAGGCAGACCAACAAGCAGGTAAGGCAAAGCAGAGCAGAAAAGGGCAAAACAGGGAGCACTCCGACACTCACACACTGACTCAAAGACCCACTCAGAGACTCACACATCCACTCATAGACTTACTGAGATACTCATGCACTCACTCACATACTCACTATCAAAAGTTAGTGGGTGCATTTAGGAAATGAAAATCAAAAACCTTCGAAATTCACTTTAAAAAAACAAAGGTGGGGGCGTGTCCAATATGGCCATGGTGTAGGACGTACACCTCAGTGCTCCGGCGGCCTACAGGACATATCTACTCACCCGTGGGGCGCGGGAGGTTGGTTGCGTAGCCGGGATACCCCCAGGATCTGTGGAGGAGCGTGGACGGAGGCAGCATCAGAGCACGGCACAGGCACGGCTTGTGGAATGCGCAGCACCCGAGCATGACACAACTAACAAGGAATGGTGAGTAGGGGTGGGCGGACAACTCCGTTCCGCCCACGGAATGTGTGGAAATTTGCCTCTTCCGCGTTCCGCAAAGTAGGTGAAGCAGGCAAATCTCCACACACTCGCGGCGGAGCGGAGTTGACCTCCCACCCGCGCTATTAACAATGTTGTTTATGTTTAAAAAAAGCGATTTAAAGACTATAAAAACTCCTTACCTTATATGTGGCATCCTTCGTCCTCCATCGCAACTTCTTCAGGAAAACTGCGCAGTTTTCACAAAGAAATCGTGATGGAGGAAGAGGGACGCCGCAGATAAGGTAAGGAGTTTTTATAGTCTTTAAATCGCTTTTTTTAAACCTAAACAACATTGTTATTAGTGCGGGTGGGAGGCGGGTGGCACGTAGCGGAGCTACACGGAGTGTGCGGAGATTGTTTTCGTCTCTGTGGCACTCCGTGTAGCCCCGCTACGCCCACTACACCCACCCCTGGCGGTGAGGCGGCCTGGTCCATGTTCCTGTGGGCTCCTGCCGGATGACCTGGTGGGAAGATCCCAGACCCCCCCTCCCTGGAAGGTCTGACCAATGGTGAGTGTGGCCATATACAGCATCCCTGCCCCACGTGCTGGACCATGGGGGGGCCGCAGCTGGCCGCATTAGGCCACGCACAGGGGGTTGGGCCCCCGACCGCTCCTGTCCCCGCATCGACATTTGCTGACTGAGGTCAGTCTGCCCCTTGAGTTTTGCCGTGACTGGGGGACGGGGACACCTGGCTGAGCGGGGCATCCCGTTCTGTGTGCTGGACTGCGGGGCCCAGGGGAGCAGCTGCTGGAGGCAGATTCTGGGGTTAAGTGGCAAGGGCTCTGTCGCTGGGCCTACTGCGACCAGCAGCTGCACGCCGGCCCGCTGTAGACCACGCACAAGGGGCTGGGCCCCCATCTGCTTCTGCCCCTGCACTTAAATTTGTTGACAGAGGCTGGGCTGCCCCCAGGGGGTGCCGTGACTGGGGGGGCCGCTCCATATGCTGGATTGCTTGGGATTGCGGGGCCCGTAGGAGCAGCCTCTGGCTGAAGACTGTCCGACTGTAAGGACACGAGGTGAGGGCACCATCGCTGGGCCTGCTGCAGCGCACAGCTGTGGTCCGGCCCTCCTTAGACCTCTGTGTGGTCAGGCTGCACCCCCTTTTCCTTATCGGTGCTGGGTGCGGCGCTTAGTGGGGCCCCCACGCCTGGATCCCTCTTCTCCTCCTCTCTTGAGCATCTGTGCGGGGGACGGCCCGCAGCTACCGGATGGGGACAGGAGGTCGTGCACACTAGGGAGTAGCTGGTGGACCAGGAGAGAGCACGCGCAAGGACATCATTGATATGTTGTATGTTCACTGTTGACATCTCAAATGACAACACTGAGGACATCATCCTCAGAAGGACTCACACAACCACTCACAACCCTATACAACTTCTCATACACCCACTCACATGCCCATACAACCACTCACATACCCATTCACAGATCCATACAAGTACTCACACAACCACTCACTCATCAATAGAGCTACTCATACAACTAGTCACTTACCCATATAGTCACACACACTGCCACACACTCCCCCATACAGCTACTCACACACACCTATTCACCTATACAGCCACTTACAAACACAGTCACTTACCCATACAATCTCTTAAAACAACCACTCACTCACCCATATCAGCACTCACACACTGACTCACACACCCACACAACCACTTACATACCCATTCACACATCCATACAAGCACTCACACATCCACTCACTCACCCATACATCCATTCACACAGACACTTACTCTACGATACAGCCAATAACACACCAAATCACTTAACCAAACACTGACTCAATCAGCCACTCACTCACCCATACAGCCAGTCACTCACTTATAGAGCCATTCAGACATCCACTCACTCACTCAGACAGTCACTTACACACCAACTCACCCTCCCATATAGCCACTCCTACAGTCACTCATTCATCCATACAGCCACTGGCACACCCACTGACTCACCAATACAGTCACTCACACAGTAATATTTGCTACTCAAAAGAGTTGTGAAGCAATGTGAAGTGCAAAAGTCCATAATTAAGCAGATGGCTGCCATAACACCCAGGAATTACTTGGGTTTGGACCGCCATTAGAGGTAGGTCCTTTCAGACCCATGTATTGTGCTATGAGGCCCTGCCACACTCTACTCCTAAAGCAAAAGGAACAAATGATGGACGGAATGCTGAAACAATACAAAGATTCACCTCCAGTCACAACGTTGTAGGTTTAATTCATTGTTCTTTTGCTCACCATGCCACGCAAATTTGGACCCAGCCACATGCAAATCAGTCTTGACCCTGTTCCACATGAGAACAGACCAGCCCGAACTATCAGGCCGGGTCTTCCCTTGACCGGAAACAAGCACCCTGGGACCGGTTTCGGGGCATCACCCCTCATCAGCCAGGCTAGCTTGAATCCAGTGGTGCAGTGAGCATGAGACCCACGTCTGGGCATACCCTTCCCACTTAGGGCAACAAAAGCAAAAGGAACCAATGATGGACTGAATTCTGAAACAATGCAAACATTCACCCCCAGTCACAAAGATCTGGGTTTAATCCATTTTTCTTTTGCTCACCACGCTACTCCAGTTTGGACCCAGTCATATGCAGATCTGCCTTGACCCTGTTCTACATGGGAACAGTCCAGCCCGAACTGCCATGCCAGGTCTTCCCTGGACCGGAAACAAGCATCTTGGGACCGGTTTTGGGGCATCACCCCATATCAGCCAGGCTAGCTTAAATCCAGTGGCTCAGTGAGCACGGGACCCACGTCTGGGCATACCCTTCCCCACTTAGGGCAAAAATAGGGGTGGGCGGAATTTGCGTACGCAAATCTCAGCGAAATGGTTAAAAATCTCTGCGAACACACAGAAATTTCGCGAACATGCGCAATTGCTTGTTCGCGATGCTTTTTTCCTGTTCGCGACCGCTGTTTGCATGCTCGGGGGAAATATCTCGCGAACACGCATTTTGAGATCGCAAACAAGCAAAAAATTCCACAAAGCTGCAGAAAGCAGAATTTGGGGAAATTCCGCATTCTCCGCGGAACGCGAAATTACCCAAATTCCGCAAATTCCACGACCGGCACGGAATTTACCGCCCAGGCCTAGGCAAAAAAAGCAAAAGGAACAAATGATGGACAGAATGCTGAAACAATGCAAACATTCACCCCAGTCACAAAGATCTGGGTTTAACCCCTTCGCCGCGGCACGAATTCCGCCACGGCGCTGGGGGGGTTTGGGGTCAGTGCGGCGCCGCCATGCTCATGACAGAACCACTCCGTCATGAGTCACGGGCGAGCTGTGCTCATGACGGAGTGGTTCCGTCATGACTCCGCCCACTTGCATTGTTCGCCCGCACAGGCGGGGAATCAGTGCCGCGTGGGCGGAGCGGCCGCCAACGGCCGCAGCATGACGGAACCACTCCGTCATGAGCACACGGCGCCCGTGGCTCATGACGGAGTGGTTCCGTCATGAGCAGGGAAGGGGTTAATCCATTGTTCTTTAGCTCAACATGCCACCCCAGTTTGGACCCAGCCATATGCAAATCAGTCTTGACCCTGTTCCACATGGGAACAGTCCAGCCTGAACTGCCTCTCCTAGTTGCTCACTCTCTCTTGTTCTCTCTTGAAACCCTTTCTTTTTGACTCTCTCTATTGTTAGTCTTGTTTACATTGATCTGCTTATGTGTCTCTTATTCTTTTCTGCTTCTACTGTTTTTCTCCCTTTCTGTGCTTCTATTTCTATTCAGCTGCCTGTGCTTTGCCTGGTTTGTGTGCTCTTTTCCTATTCAGCTGCTATTGTCTTTGCTCTGTTTTTGTCCCTCTTTTCTATTTTGCTGCCATTGTTTTTGCTCTGTTTTTGTGCCTCGTTTTCTGTTCTGCTGTGCCTCTCGTTTCCCACCTTTTCTTCCCCCCAGTGCTCCTAATATGCTTTCCCATGCTTCTGCCTGTCCACTCTCCTGCTTGCACTCTTTCCACATCCCATGCCCTCCTTGGTCCCACCGACCATCTTACCCCTCCTAGCAACACACTTAATGATGGGTGCAGCGCACACACACAGTGAGCGTGCTACTGGTGTACCAAAGGAATGTCTGCCTAAGTCTGTCCATGCCTGGACCGCACCCAGCACCAGGGCCCCTGGTATTACACTGACACTCTCCTACCCCACCACATTCCTCCATGCCCTCAAACCCAGCCACCACTTTTACACTGCTACCACACCATGTCACACAATACGGAAGGAGCCTTCATCTGCACTGCCTGCAGATTCTCTTTCACTCTGCCTCCTCTAACACTCACTACTCCTGCACCCACAACACCCATCATCTAGCAAACACCACCATCACACAACTCCACACTCGAATGTATGCTCGACAACACCCACTCCCTCAGCAAGCACACCACAGGATGTGGAACTGATGAATACAGGCCCCAGCTAGGCCCGCAGGACACAAGGGTTCGCTCTCCTGTAATGGAATCTATAAGGAAGTTGGCACGGAAACTGCAAAGTACAAAGACAGCATTTATTAACCCTTAAGGGTGGTCCTACAATCCACACAACACTCTTCAGTATTGCATAGAGTAGCACAAAGAACTTACGTACATGGTCCCCTTTTATACACAATAGAGGGGCTCATAAGTGGGTGGATACAACATGAAGCCGAAGAACATTACCTTTTATGGTCATTTTCGATACTGAATCAATATGTGGGCGGAGCTAACACACTCCTTGAGCCCGCGAAAACATGGTCAAGCAAGGCTAACTGATAACAGATGTGGTCAAGTCTGGGCATGTGCCAGATGGACAAAGGAGCTATTTATAGACTGTTACTAGGCAGATTACAAGAGCAACTAACACAGAGGTTGGACTCTTCTCGTGGGGAACACGTGGAAGCATGACAATACAAAATGGAGTCCAAACTTCGGTCAACATAACAGAGAAAACATGATCTAAACGAAGGGAATTAATGTCTTTAGTAAATGCTTAATCACATCGTCGTTTCAATTTACAACAGAACCTGCTGCACGACCATGCACCAGGCATTCTCTTCCTCATGGAAACATTGCTGAACTCAGCCACTGAACAAGACATCACCTCAGCTATCCCTAACTGCTACAAAATCATCAGACAAGAATATCAACACAAAACTGGTGGAGGAGGACACCTTCAGCTGCACCACCTCTACGGACACCTCTACCAGCAATATGGGCACTTCACCTTCAAGTAATAAACCACATTTAACTTCACCCTGTTGGTTACTCATGCACAGACCACCAGGACCTCACAACAACTTTGCCAATGCAATCACAGACTTTGCTGCACCTCTCATCATAACCTCTAGCTCCTACATTCTCTTTGGGCACATACAATTTCACTTAGAAGACCGCAGAGGCCTCAACTAGACTACCCTTCTTGAATACCTCAGGAATCTCAGCCTCACCCAGCATTTCACCGGTCCCACCTACACTAGCAGAACCCTCCAGGATCCTATACTCTCCACCCTCACCAACATCACTGTCAACAAACCTCTGCCGATCACCATTCCGGACCATATAAAACCCACCACCTCAGGATGTGTTTGACATTCTTAGAAGAAAGTATCAGAAAAGGTTTGCACGTCTGCCCCCTTTGAACACTGGCGAAGCTTAACGGCAACCTTACAGGCAACATTAAGAAATTTAATGCATGGATTGCCACCTGTGCCTCCACCATGGCTCCCCTGAAACATAGCAAAAACATGAACACAGGTTAGATGGTACACAGTAGAACTCAGGGTGACGAAATGGCACTGCAAGCAACCAGAACGCAATTGGAGAAGGAGCCAAGTCAGCAAGGGCAAAGAGGTTTTGTAGTCAGCGCTGGGGGACTACCACCAGTAAGTCTGGAACACCAAGTGATCAGTCCTTGCAGACCGCTTCAACATTGGCACCAGTAGTGGCAAGGAAATCTTCTCCATCATTAGGAACTTCACTACACCTGCCGTCACTCCGGCCATTATCACCCACTCCTAAGTCCTGCAATAATATCTCTGATTTTTTCACAACCATATATACTAAATTACTTCACTCAACTGGACTCAATCAACCTCACAGCGAGGCATTTAGTCCAGGGAAAGTCAGTGTGCGTTACTGTCTGGTCCGCAGTGACACTCCATGATACACTGTGGGGAAGCCTGCCTTAGAATGCTGCTTCTTCCCCTTGGTATAAAGACGCCAGGGTCATACCAATGTCCAAGTAACCTGTCTGAAAAGAACAATGCTGTGAAGTCCAAATTCATTACTGTACAGCTTATGGGTCATACAGAAATGTCATGTTTCTCTGGCTCAGCTCAGACTCAGCCTCAGAGTCCAGGAGTTTTGTCACCCTGCTGGGTATGGGTTGAATACTTTTCTCTCCAGGGGCAGGAGCAATAGCCTTACCCCCACAAATGAAGCAATTACCCTTGATTAGGTCAGCCACTCAGAAGGAAGGTGTGGGGTGGACTTCTGTGCGTCAATCAGCCAGCTGTCATCCTGTGCCCAGAAGAGGGCAGGTCGAAGACCACTATGCAAAGGGAGGGTGCCCACACCCTGGAGACACATCAGGAGGGGAGTTCCTTTGAAGTTTTGCTGTTGCAAGCCCTGGCAGGGATGTCAGCAAGGGATGGAGCTGAGACCACAAGAGCGCCTGGGAAGTAACTCCTGGGTGACGCCATTTTAAAGTGCCCCAGAAGGCTGTGTAGGGAGGTTGGGACAGGGGCAGAGAGGTGATGTGGCACATCAGGAGAGGCCAAAGGTGAATCTCTGCTGGAACCTCCCACCCCTACTTAAAATGTCCTGCGCAAGGGGGAGAGCTCTCTCTTTGCTGAGCTTTTCTGCTGGACACTGAGACTGGAGGTTGATGTCATGGACAATTGTAAGCAAGAACCCCTTGACTGCCATCTGGACTAAGGGTGCTGCCCTGAATTGACACCAGGATCAGTGGCGCACTCCCCCAGGACCAGGAACACTGGTCACCTTGCACCCCCTGAGAACTAGTTGGGAGAAAGACTGTGCTTCTGTGCCAAGGAGGAGAGAAGTCCAGAGAAAGAGCAAAACACAAGGCTGGCACAGGGAGCCAGTGAAACCAACTTCATGCAATGTTCATTATCCTTGAGGCTGGGAGGCCTGAAGAAGGTGCACCAGGTGGCTAGGGCTTGACACCAGGAGCAAAACAAGACAAAGATGGTCAAAATCAGCCCAATGGAGTCCGAGTTATGACCATTTGAAGTGCTTCGACCTTTGACCTTTACCTGCACCGGTGACGAAGTGCGTGGTGCTCCGCTGCCATGTTCCAACTCACACCTGAGGGTGGACATGGCCTGAAGGCTGCCCCCAAAAAGAAGGTACAGTCCGGGATGCGCCATATCGCTCCCCCAAGATGTTGGGAAGGGGCCAAGGAACACAAATCTGAGCCCTGTGAATGGAAAGACAAGGGAGCACCGTCAGAGAAGGGCAAGGGAACGCTGTCGTGTTCACCTGTGATTGCAGGGAGGGGGCCAGGACCCCATCCCTGGGCCTCGATGTCGCAGAGAAAGGAGCGAGTGACACCGCAGTCCCCCAGCATAGCTGGCCCACCTCGCACCCCATGCCCGAGTCTGGGGGGAGTGGATAGGACAACCACATAATGCGCATCTGCCTGTAGGAGCAGGCAGAAGAGAATGCTGCTCCCGTGGCAGCACGTCAGTGCGCTGGCTGCATGAAGAGCCAGCTTGGGGCAGCCCGGGGCGGACTTCTAAGGCTGTCCCACATCGCTAAACCCAGCTGGGTGCCTGGGTGGGACCGAGCAACCCAAAACCACGAAAAGGGTTGGTGGCGCAAGGCAGTGTGGCCCTATAGAGAAAAAGTTGGATGCGGGGTGTCCAGGTGGGATCTGGCACCCGGAAGAGAATGAACAGGTATGAGGCAGCTTAAATGGAAAGAGAACAAAGGAAAAAAGAAGTGCGGCTCTCCTTGGTGCAGCAGCAGAGCTGCTACTACAATATTCACAGTGGTCACGGATGTGTGCCCCGTAATGCTCTGTGGGGCTTGACCGCTTTTTGCTCGAAAAAACGCTCATTTTTGGCTTGTGGTGGCCCCAGGAGGACAGTGTCACCACCAAAATGTCACAAACATTCAAAGGGTGGGGAGGAGCAGCACAGGCTACCCACCAATGTTCCCTTCAAATTTCTTTCTCATGTGCGGCAATAGAATGTTGGTGTGCACACTTTTCTTGCCTGTGAGCACAATTGAGTGATAAGATGTGCAACAATGCAAGTCGACCAGCTACCACTTAAAGGTAAATAACAAGCATTGGCACTGCCAATAGGTCTTGCTTTTATTTTAAAGTTACTTCTTAGTCACTGATTGGTTTAACCACTGAATAAGTCATCACACATGTCCCCTGTCATTCATCCATGCACTTGTGCATCCATACATTACTTATTCATTTTTGCATTCACCAATGTAAACATCCACAATACAACACATACACAAGTTAGCCACATATGCAAGATAAATTGAAAGAATAAAAGCTGAAAAATTAAAACATGCTATTGCCTGATAATGGCAGACACAAGCTTGCAAATTAAACAAACCACCTGGTAGACATCTTGCAATGGTATAATACATAGTTGTGGACTTCCCGCAATGGCATTGTACATTTAGCCAGATTTATCATAGTGTTGCAATGCCCTTGTGCCACGCAAGAGGGTGTAAGGGTGACACAGTACTAATGTCAGATTTATCACGCCATGCAAGTCCACCTTGCGTGGCCCTGCATGGCTTGATAAATTTGGAGTAACGCAAGACAGTGGAAATTGCTGCTTCTCATTACTCTGCCATGGTAGGCTTTCCATGGGCGGAGCGTGGGTGTTTCCATGCACCACTCATGGATTTTGGGGCATTTCCAGATCTACCATTAGCAGTAGACCTGGGAATGCATCTAAATACTACGCCTCCCCAGAGGAGTAACGAGGGGAAATATGTTTATTTCCCCACGTTTTTCCTCTTTTTACATATTCTGCAGCACATGTAGAAAGAGGAAAATTACTCTGAGGATTGATTTTGTTCAGGAAAGTGTCCCTTCCTGCACAAAAACAATTCTGCCTGCAACACAGGCACCCATGCATCACCACTTCAAAATCTTGGTCATCATTTGTTCACTCACTCACTTCATGCTTCACTCACTCACTTGCTTATTCACTTGTTTGTTAACTTACACTCACCAAGTCACTCTCATCTGTTCAGTCATTTACTCATTTGCTCACTCCTTCACTCACCTCAGCCACCTTCATAGTTGTTCAGTCGCTTACTAACATCCATTTTCTTTTGCTTGCGTTCCCACTCACTCACTTACTTGCTGCTCACCCTTTAATTGATTTTTTTGCTTGCTTATTCACTCACTAATTTGCACACTTGAGTTCCAGTCCCTCACTGCTTCAACCTCATACTCATTCCCAAATCCAGCTGCTTACCAACTCACTTGCTCAATCACTTGAACACTCACTCCTCATTCATTAAGCCGTTCAAGCACTGTTTCACTTATGTACTCATTTGTTCATTCCCTTACTCGCTTTGATAGTCATATGCTCATTCAAAACCCACAAATCTATTCACTTGCCAATTCACTCATGCATTCACTCCATTTCTTATTCTTTCACCACTCGCTGGTTAACTTGCATACTCACTAATGTATTCATTCAAATAGTTACTTTATAAAGATTATGATTATTTGAAATATTATGATTTGCAGCTTTCTAATTGAAAGGATGAATACAGTATGTATTTATCTGTAGCTCTTAATTTTCATTCCCGAATGGGCTACGAATATCGTAAAGGGGGAGGGGGGTTGCAGTCGCCTAGCTGAATGCACTGTGGTGCATCTCCTTTTTCAGAAAGGACTATCTGATTCCACAGTGACTTAGCTGAAATGCCCCAGAGGGTGACATAGTCACATCTCTAGAATGAACTGGCAGATAGCACACTGGTGTTCGTTCGTCTGGAATGGCCAGCCTCGGATTGGCAAGACGGACAATTGGCCATCGGCCAATGGGTCTGTGGTGGGTCGTTTTTGTTGTGGCTGTCTCAGTCTCCACCGCAAGGGCACATCAAAGGCTGTAGTTAAAGCCTTTGCATACATCTAAGCAGCTTGACACTATGCACTATATTTCAGGCTGTCTCATTGTCAGAGGCAGAATGACAATGGGCTGCTCCGGACGTCACTAAATGAGGTGGTTCCCTCCAGGTGTGACAGTGGCCTCAAGGAGCTGCTGATGGGAAATCATTAGCACTTGCTTTGCAGAGCACTGGGGCAGAAGAGATGACTGGAGGGGGTGGTGGAGGATTGGTGTGGGCCAGCGAGAGGGCTCTTCTGTTATTTTTTGTCTTTCTCCAATGCATTGAGCAGGAAGAGATACATTTGTTTCTGCTGTTCTTTGCCTGCCCGAAATCAATTCCTGCATTCAAGAGGGAGAGTTGGGGCCCTAACCCGCTTTGAAACTGGGAAACTAGGTTTGAATCCCAGCGTCAGTTCAACATCCTGTGATCCTGGGCAAATCACTAAATCTACAGGGGCCAAACATTTTTTTATATCTCCTTCTGTAATGTTATCTGATGCTGATGTAAAGTGTTCCAATGCCTCTGTGCCATTTTCATGCTATATAAAACTGCATGTATTTGAGGAAAGTGACACAAGTTTTTTTTTTGCATTAACACACTAGCATCATTCCATTTGTCAGAATTTGTCAGAACGTGCGCGTGATGCTAGCAGCAGGTAAAACCAAAAAACGGATGCATCTTTCATCAGTCTCTGAGGATTGAAGGGCCTCTCTTGAGTGCTGTAAAAATACAGTGAATACCTAAAAAGCCCAGGGTGAGTGTAAAATGCAGTCTAGGTCTGTGTCATGTCCTGTTTCCCAGCTGACATTAATCATTCCATCCACAGCAAACTTCGGATTAAAAAATCTATTTAACATGAGTTCTTAGTATTTTTCATAACTCTGAGCTTCCAAGGTATCTTTTTTCCATTTGAATGTTAATTTCCAATGTAAGTATTGGACCTATAAGGCTTAAATCACTTTCATTACTGCAAATGTTTGACAATATTTAGCTCCATGATCATAACCAAGAAGTGTATTGCGAAAGGTTGCGATCGGCGAATGTGGCCCACTTTTTTTCGGCTGCCCGGGCCTAATTGTGGCCCCAATCCAACCCTGGGTATGGCCTGCAGGTTTCCATTGTGGGCTTTGGAACTGTCTCTGAGGTGAGTGGGAGCACACGGGGAAATGGTTTGTGAGTAAGGCCTATTGTTTGGGAAGTCCGCTGTGAGTCTTTGTTTTCAGGCTCACGTTCCAAAGTACTTGCAGTTTTGTTTTTTATGATCAGGTAATTCATATTAGGAAATCACTCCCCAAATGCCCCCAAATGCCTGATGACCTTTCAAGTACTAAGTGCCTGGGTATGTCTTTTTTTAGGCGCCACTTAAAGTGTACTCTCTGCTAAGCCTCAAAACTTTTGCATTATTTGTTCATATTCTTTCTTTAAATGTATACTGTTGGCAATAACCTGTTGCACCAATAAAAGAAATGAAAAGGTGCACTTGCATGTTCCTTGTCTAACCTGGGCCCCACATACCCTTGAAACAGCCCTGCTTCTGTGTCTGTGCCGTACTGGATAAAACCAATTTCAAACTGAGATCTTGGAAAAACAATGCGAAACCACAGCTGGAGCCAGTGACACCAAAGTGCAAAAAAAGAGAAGAACTGGAGAAAGCAAGAGGGGGTCTGGGGAGAGGCAGTGATGTAAAGCGCAGCATGCAATGTATAGTGTTTAACGAGTCACTGCAGAGGTGCATGGCCAGAACAATAGCAGACAGTGCTGCTGAACTGAGACCAGCCTGTACCATATCGCCTTAGACAAGCACTTATGACCGACACCACGAGGTGCAAAGACAGAGAAGGAGAAAACACAAGGTGGGGGTGCTGGAGGTCTGTGTATGTGGCCGACTGGACTCAGGCTGCAAGGAGAGCTTTGGGAATTCTCTCCTGCTGTTTTATGCCTGCCCTGCAGGTATTTAAACGACTCCCATTAGCATTGCTAAAGACAAAAAACACGTCTTTAAAAAAGCATTTGGAAGCGCAGCGTCATCACCATCAGCCGCACTTCAAAGGCTCCAATGAAGCATCGAATGAATGCAGTGGAATCCTTTGTAGTGCGTGCTGATTTTAGGTGTTTGAGCAGAGGGAAACCTAGGCGTGTGCGCCCGCTCAGGCACGCAGTTTACAGGGAACCATGCTCCCCACAAAATAATTCTAGAGTCCCTCCCTAGGTTGGGTGGTTTTCTAAAATCATAACCCCCCCAGGATTTTCAAAGCTTTATTCAAGCATTCCCTAGGCTGGAGCTCTACAACTGGGAATGCTGCGAACTCTTGGGGTAAAGACTATAGCTGCAGTCCTTATGGCCTGAAGTGTTTCAATGTGAGTTTTTATATTTTATTGACACCCTCAATAGGTGAAAGGTGGTTATTGCATGCTTATGTAATTATAAAGATGATGATGTGTCCCTTAGGGACTATGCCTGAAATGCGTATTTTATGCAAACACTCTCAAGGGGTGAAGGAATAGTATTGCACTGGTTGTGAGTATAAAGGTGACATTTCTATTGCTCATTCATACAAACAGTTATGAGTAGGGGTGGGCGGAATATGCGTAATCGCGTTACGCAAATCTCCGCGAAACGGTAAAAAATCTCCGCACACACGCAGAAATTCCGCGAACACGCGGAATTGCTTGTTCGCAATGCTTTTTTCCTGTTCGCAATCGCTGTTTGCGTGCTCGGGGGGAAAGATCTCGCGAACACGCATTTTGAGAACGCGAACAAGCAAAAAATTTCGCGAAGTAGCGGAACGCAGATTTTTAGGCAATTTTGCGTTCTCCGCGGAACGCGAAATTACCCAAATTCCGCAAATTCCGCGAGCGGAACGGAATTTGCCGCCCAGGCCTAGTTATGAGTACACAGACCAGTCATGCATGGACATTTTCTCTTGCAAATGCTTTATTGAAATAATGAGACTGATAGCCACTCATGATTAAAGTGTGTGTGCTTTATTGCCAGGATTAAGCGCTCTCAGTCATGGTTATATATAATTACTGCATTTAGTCCTATGATGATATGCTTAATGAAATAAGGGGGTTGACAGCCACTCACTTTATTGCCAGTATTAAGTGCTCTAACTCCAAGTTCTATTTAATCCTTGCATTTAGGGACAAGATAATACTTAAACATGTGAGTTGTGGTACTAGATCCCCCTTTGGGAGGGGTGAGAATGGATATGCGATGTCTTCTAGTAGTATTTCCATCAGCTTGTGTATATTTCTAAGGTGCTGCATAGTACTGAGTAGTGTGTGTGTAATAAATGTCCTTTTTTACTTTTTCAAAGAAAAAGCACAGACTGGACAATCATTTATTGAGTGTTATTATTGTGTTTATGTGAATGATGATTACTAGACCACACCACCTCCCTTGAGTAGGCCTTGGACTGCTCTGCTTTGCTACCCTATGGGAGTCAACGCTACAATGGGTTGTTTGGTTCCAAGTGGAGGACAAATGTAGACACATTACTTGTGCAGACTACACAACTAATGACTCATTTTCAAACACACATTTTTTTAAACATATTTTTTGTACTTTTAGAAAACAACATACAGTGCAGTATGATTCGAAAGCCAAAGTGCCATCAGGAGTGTTACAACCACAGTGCATATCCATCTAGTCATACACAACCAGTATTTACCAAGACTAATAGGTCGTGGCATGCATTAATTGGTGGGCAACTCGTTTTGTGCACATTGATCAAGCCTGTAATGTAATAAGGAACCCCTTGGCAACCCATAGGTTTAATAGAACTTACTTAATAAAGGCCATATGTGAACATGAAGATAAGGATAATATATATATTTTTATGTATTGATTATTGCTTATTTAATTCATTAAGTTGATCAAATTATTTGAAAGCTGACAAAAGACTAATGAAATATTTTACACAGTGAATGTCAAAAATTAAGAAAATTGAAAACATTGAGAAGATCCACAACACTTCTAAAAAAATCGACTTATGTACAATTGACAAAGTAACTTTAACATACTATAATACAGATTTATGACAATACCAAACAATACATTAACTCAAAAATACATACATATAACAATACATGACATAATTATAAAATTCATGAAATCTGTATGAAGTTAAAATCTCAATATACCATATATGAGTTGGTCTCTAGTTCTATGTATACATCTGTTTCTTGACGCATCAAAATTGGGGGCACTCTTCTACATGGGTTTCAGCGTGAAACCACGCCTTCTTCAGGAGGAGCCTCAGATGAAATATGTTGTAGAACACCCTGTGCTGTCTGATTGTAGCGTAGTATGGTAAGTAGCAATACAGAGGCTTTATCTCTTAATATCTACATAGGTTGAATAAAGAATAAGTGGCTGATAATCGATCTGTGGTGCCAAAGACACTCGCTCTATGAGTTGGTAACATATATAGAAGATTATACTATATTTCTCTGTGTTCCCGGTTCCTTCTAGATTAGATAGAGGCCATGTGGTTAGTTTCCTAGAGCTTTTGTTGTAACCGCTGATGTCCAACGATTGGTCCAGAAACAAGGAGGAAACCGTTATTCAGAGGAACTCGTCATAATGGCGGTGGCTGCTCACAGATTTATTGTACTGCTATGGAGGATGGTCCAGCCACAAATCTAAACTAGCCCCATTGATCAAACCTGAGCACACCCTTCCTCCTACCCCCTTCTCCACCCGTTCCCCGCCTCATAACAATTTCGGGAACATGTTGCCATATATTCCGTCCCCACGGTGGAGGGCCACCGTTATTGACTACACTGTGAAGTATACTGTCTAGGTCCCCTCCCCTTAACTTCCAGCAGCTTCAGGCTATACCCAGGTCTTGATCAGAAAGTCTGGAACTCTCAGGGGAATTCGTATCAGGTTCTTTCAAGCATTCCACTAAGGTGTCCCATGCCATAGCTTTGTCTATTGTGCTGAAGCCTCTCCTCACCTCCTGGAACAGCACTGCTCCTTTGTATCCTGCCCATAGAATGAGGGTCTCCTTCTATCTATGTGCCTGAGGGCTTGTGGTGACTTTCCATTACATTGTAATCTCTCACTTTGCTAGCACTAGGGCTAAATCTACAAATGTAGTTGTCACCTGAAGCTTGGCAGGTTGTGGGAATGCCACCAGTAGACACTCCAGTGAGGTGCAGGGAAGGGTTCTGTCAGTGACCTCGTTAGTGCAAGCTAGTACTCCCTCCCAATATCCTTGCAGAGCATGGCAGTCCCACACCATATAGAGTATTTCAGCATCTTGCTCCCCACATCTGGGACAACCCACAGCTTGTGCTCCATATGTTTGCATACTTTTCCTTGGGTTGATGTACGCTCTGTGCAAAAATTTATAATTGGTTAGCTTAAATCTGGTATTGCAAGATAGTGTGTAGGTGTTAGCTAGGATTATAGTCCAGTGCATGTCTGTAATTGGGAGTGACATAAATTATTAAAAGGAGTAGCACACGGCCTATATACTTTGTCTATAGGCTGTCAACAGCTCTATGGGCTACCCATTGCTAAACATATAGCTCAAACAATCGATTATATGAATTTTATCATTTTAATATATTGTTCAATTCATTCATATTTTTTATATAATTTTTACATTTCTCTGATTGTACGAAAATTAAAATACATATATTCAGTTCGGAAAGACGTTAAATTTGTTTAAATATATCATCATAGTTTGTAAAAGATACATGTATGTTGATACTTGTAATATATCCCCTGTATCATCCACACAACCATCCTCACCTCTCACACAACACCACACTAACATGCACACATCACATACATAATTAACCCAGCCATTGATGGTATACACAGTTGGGAATCACAGAGAGAATACTTCATGAGATATCCGCGATTGTGTTACCAGCAGGGGTTTCACAACAACCAGGTAATTAGGAGTGCCACATCCTCCTTCCAATCTGGCGCAGTTCATCCAAAGGTGTATTTATATCTGCCCTGAGCACTTGGTATAGGAGTGTGATTGTTCGTGTTTTGCCAGTTTTGGTACAGAGTATGCAGATACAATGATGGGCTTGGGGCTCTGCGGTATAGGTCCTCCAGAGGTTCTGCACTTCCATCACCACTGCACGATTCAGCAAGAAGTATCTCTGGGGGAAACTCAAATGCCTCTAACTGTTCCTCCTACAACAACAGCTTGCCGTCTCTATGAAGGTCTCCTACTCGGGTTATGCCAAATTCTGCCCATTCTAGTACCCCCGTAGTGCCCCTATTCAATTTGTAGCCACCAGGCTTTGTAACAAGATGTCCATGGGTAGTGTGGAAGGTTCGGTGTTCTGCAGGCAATGTTGCCAGCAATGCTGAACAGTCTTCAGCTCCTTAGATCCTCCTATGACAGGTTTTTTGGGTGTCAAGAGGATCTGGAGCTGAGCGCAGGGATCTCCCCCTCAAGGCGAAGTCGGGAGTGTAACTGTTGATTAAACCATTGAATTTGGGCCAAAAAATAGTTCAGCTAAAGATCAGGTGCTGCTAGTCCCCCGTCAGTTGTGGGTCTGTGCAGTTTAGAAATTGCCACCCTACCTCTGCATGCCCCCCAGGTAAGTTGCACCAGTAATGAGTTTAGTTCTGTAAATAAGTTGAGAGGAATAACTATTGGCAGTGTGGCAAAGAAGCAAACTAGGCAGGAGAGTGCTACCATTTTTGCAACTGCGATTCGTACTGCCACAGAAGGGGAGAGTTGTCCAAAAGCCCACGTTAGTGCGAAATGCCCTAATTGCTGCCACGATGTTACCCTCCAGGACGTCTCTGAGATTATGATATACGTTGTGGGCCCTATGTAGAGTTTAGTCCATTGGATGAAGCCCAGTCCCAACCCCATCCCGGCCATCACCTGGTATAGGTAGTCCCATCGTCGGCTATCAAATGCCTTTTCAACATCAATCGAGACTATCAGTGCCTCACTCTGATCAGGTCATACAGTTTGCATGATGGTGAACAATCGGCGTATAGTTAACACTGTGTTCAGCCCCGGGATGAATCCGTTTGATCGGGGTGTATGAATGTGGACATATGTTGGACAAAATGGGAAGCCAATATGTGATTTAGAATTTTATGGTCCATATTGAGCATTGACAGCGGATGATATACGAGAACATCCTGAGGGGGGTTACCCTTGTTTCAGGAAAGGGTTACCAGTGCTTCACCTGTGGTGGTAGGTAGCCGACCAGCGTCTCAAGCTGTGACAAATAATTCTACCAGTTTGGGAGTTAACTTCTCCACATATGTGGCGTAGAATTCCACTGGGAAGCCATCAGTCCCAGGTACTTTCCCCGGGCCATGGCCTTAATGACAGATTGGACCTCCTGCCTGGTTATAGGGCCTCCCAGGTCTTCGGCGTCATACACTCCAATGCATGGTATCTCTGAGGCCTAAGAAATGAGCCAGGGTCCTTCGTGAAGATTCAAGAGAGGACATACAAGAGTGTATAGTAGTCCTCAAATCTTTGGTTAATATCATTCTGACCATAGAGGCTCATTCCCATGACTGAAGTCACCTCTAATATTAAGGAACCCCTGAAAGTGGGATTGGTGAACCAGTCTTGTGGTGTTCCTGCCTATTCTCGCACAGCATGGGCCCTAATCAAGTATTCATGATGTTCAAAGCACCTAAACTTTTCCAGGCATACTGCTAGCTGCTCTTTCCCATCAAGGAGTTGTTGTTGTAACCTTGAGTTTCTGGGGCAAGCTTTCTCCAGATCTCTCAGGGTGCTTTCTTGGGTCTCTATTTCCTTTAATAAGGTTCCTTGAACCCCTACCACTTTGGCAATGCACCGGCCCTGTATTACTGTCTTGAAAGCGTCCCACTCAAACAGAGGAGACGCCATTGATTGTACATTGTCCACAAATGAATCCCAGACATCTTCTCCTATGGACTGTGAAAATACCGGATCGCCTAGTGCCTCTGCGCGCAAGCGCCAACCAGGGATTAAGGGACGATTCCTGTGCCAGTCTAGAGTAAATAGTATCAGACAGTGATTTTAGTTTTAGAAATTTACAAAAAATCTATCGAATTTAGCTTGTGTCGAGTCTGAAGTTCAAATAGAGGCAAAGGGAGATTTCTTATAAAGAGGTCTTTGACTAGATTTATCCCGTTAATTATGATTGTTCCCAAAGGAGCATCTCTCCGTCGATCCTCGGATATGGGTTGTGCCAGAGAGGTTAAGTTGGATTTGTTAATTTATTTGCAGATAAATGATCCAGTCGTAACAGGGCTCTTTTAGTATTTAGCATAATATATTTTGAGTGGGGGATGGAAGATATGAGGAGAGCAGGTAGAGGGATTTCGTTAATGATTAATCTTTCTATGTCCAACCAGACTGGAACTTAATCAGATTGGGAGAGTAGCCAGTTAGCTCCTTGTTTGCAAAGATACGCAGTCTGGTAGTGCCTAAAATTTGGAAGGCCCAGACCACCTTTTTTTTTGGGTAATTGAAGCTTTTTCATGGAGATTCTGGGTCTCTTACCTTGCCAGAGGAACGTATTGAAAAGCTTATAGGTCTTGTTAGGGAATTCATTTAAAAGTTTCCTTGGTAGCATACTGGCAAGATAGTTTACAAGTGGGGTAATCATCATTTTTAATGACTTAGCTCTTCCCCACCCAGATAAACATTTAGGTGACCAACCATCTAATAGGGAAGACATATTCTTGATGAGGGCATTTTCATTAGTATGTAGAGTGGTAATCAGATCTCGCGTGAAGTCTAAGCCTAGGTATTTGAAGCAATTAGGTTGTCATAAAAGACCCGAATTACCAATTTTTTCCTTCCCGCCAAGGTTGTTCAGGAGTTTTACCTCAGTCTTGTCCTTATTCAACTTATAACCAGATACTGCAGAAAAACCCTCTATTAAGGACATAAGTGCAGGAACAGCAGCATCCGCATTTTCGAAACGACTAACACGTCGTCTGCGTAAGCAGTTATTTTGACTGTACATTTGTTAAAGCATATCCCTGTGATCTGGTTGTTGCCACTTTTATTTCTGACAAAAATATCTGCAACATGCATTTGGTAAAAATACTGTAGTTCAAGTTGCTACCTTAGCCACAGGAAAATAGCTCAAGAAATGAAACGACCCCTTTTCCACCTATAGTAATCTGCAGGCCACAAGTTCAAATCCTGGTCATGCCAACCCATTAATTAATTAATAATAATAATAATAATTAAGTAATTAATTATATATCAGTTGTGTAAGAAAATGGGGTCCTGAGAACGGGCAAACTTGCAGACCAAGGCCTGACCATTGATGGGGCTCTATGCCCCTAATTCGGACCAAGGTTTTTTTTTTAAGGAGGTGTCCCGAACGCTAACTCTACACTTGACACAACCTATTATTGTTGGGGATTGTAATAGTGTGATTGACCCTGCCCTTGACTGTTCACACCCGCCCTTGGGAGATTCCCTGTTATACGGCTAGCGCACACATTCCAGGACTGGCAGCGGAGATGGGAGCTAATAGGCTCCTGGAGTTGGCTGAACCCAGACACTAAGAACTATTCCTTCTATTCAGGAATGCACAACCTACACGTATGGTGGGTTCTTTCCTTTGTGCCCCGAAGGTGCACAGAGGGTTAAGGCGCACAGAATATCTCTGCTGCACGGTCTTTGAACATAGTCTGATCCTTCGATCCTTTCAATGATGCTGCAGCTGCTAAAGTCAGGACACACCATCTCTAGAATGTACAAACTCTTATCCCCTAATCCTCACAAAACTTACATGAAATGTGAGGTAAAATGGGAATCCGAACCTAACTCCAGTGAAATCCCATTCTACTGGAACAGGATACATATGAATCCCTTCTCAAATAAAATCTCTTCAATATTATTCCAAACTAAGCTTATGCTAATAAACAGGACATACTGGACGCCCGAGGGGATCTTTAAGCTCAATCTCAGCCAGAGCCCTACATGCTGGAATTGTAATACTCACATTGGTAACCTTGCCCACATGCTCTTCCAATGCCCCACCATACAAACATTTTGAGACAAAATCTGTGAATGTATAAGTAAAACATTCAATATTGACCCCCTAAGGGAATTTTCCTATATCCTGCTAGGCTTTTTGGACCCAAGCTTCCAGATGAGAATGACCGTTATTTGCTAGACCTTATGCTCACTGTAAAATAGTGCTCAAACAAAGAAGTCTCCTTTAGGATGTGGCAAGACTGGTTGTCCTTCCTCAGAGGGGCTGACAACATCTCTCTTCACTCCTCTCCCTGGCATAAAACACATAGGAAACTATGGAGATCCCTTGATGCCTTTTCCTTCACATATGACCCACCGTGAAAATGATCTCATCGTCTACCTTCGCACCTTCACAGGTCCCAGGGATATCGTTCTTTAAGCCACGGTTGCGCTGTGCTCATGACGGAGTGGTTCCGTCACGTCTCCGCCCACTGCGCTAATCGCCCGCACAGGCGGGGAATTAGCGCCGCGTGGGCGGAGCGGCGGCCAACGGCCGCAGCATGACGGAACCACTCCGTCATGAGCTCAGCGCAACCGTGGCTCATGACGGAGTGGTTCCGTCGTGAGCAGGGAAGGGGTTAAAATGTTGGCTTATAATCCATTGTTTATAAAATGCTATGTCTTCTGTGATACACCTGTATTGTATTTTTCTTATAGCACAAGTGAAGATTGTAATTGATAGAGCACCTGTATTTCATTCTAGCTTCACTGCAACTCCTACGGTTGGCTTATAATACATTGTTTATAAAATGCTATGTCCTCTGTGATACACCTGTATAGTATTTTTCTTTTAGCACATGTGAAGATTGTGATTGATAGACCACCTGTATTTCTTTCTAGCTTCACTGCAACTCCTTCAGTTGGCTTATAATACATTGTTTATAAAATGCTATGTCCTCTGTGATACACCTGTATTGTATTTTTCTCATAGCACGTGAAGATTGTGATTGATAGACCACCTGTATTTCTTTCTAGCTTCACTGCAACTCCTACTGTGACACACTTGAGTATCCTGCTGTTTTTCTAATTCTTTTGTAATTTTTCATGGTTTCTTTATTATTTGTCAGCATTCTTGTGATCATTATTATGTTATCACTGTGTTTATTATGTATGTGTTCTTTTCTAGAAAATTCAATAAAAACGTTTTGAGATTGAAAAAAAAAAACAAAAAAAGTGGCACGTGCAAAAAAATCCAGTGTCATTGAAGGACAAATGATAATATTCACATCCCTCCATCCATATATGGCGCTGATTCCTAGTGACTAAGGGCCTCATGTAGGTAGCTAAATACCGGTCGGTAATGGCCGAAATTCGGTAAATATCCCGTTACCGACCGGTATTTAGCTATTTGGGATGTAGGAGGCATAATTCAGGATTCGGTAAATTACCGAATCGGTAAAATACCGAATCGGTAAATACCGAATCCTGAATGTAGGGAGCACTCTAAAGAGTGCAAATTAGAATTCGTTATTTACCACCAAATACAGGTTGGTGATAAATAACGAATACCTTGCAAAACGCAATATTTTGCAGATGCAAGAGTGCCATGTGGCAGACATACATGCCCTTAGGGCATGTATGTGTGCCACATGTGCACACATGCAAGAATCAGGGGTGCAACAGGGTGTCAATGTGACACCCTGCCACCCTTGTATATGCTCCCCCCATTACCGAATCGGTATTTACCGAATCGGTAATGGTGACTGGCTTCCCATTGATTCCTATGGGCCTGAAGGCCCATAGGAATCAATGGGAAGGTATGCCCCATTACCGAATCGGTAAATACCGATTCATATTTACCGAATTTTTCCGATTCGGTAAAATTTACCGAATCATTACCTACATCACATTCACCGATTCATAAATACCGAATCGGTAAAATTCGGTATTTATGAATCGGTAAATGTGTTGCTACCTACATATGGCCCTTAGAGAGTAATGCAATAAATACCTAATACATTTGGGGAATATAAATACAAAAGTATGAGACTCCCTTTTAAATGGAGGATACGATAAGGATTTGAGTGTTTTCTGCGCCAAATTCCACTTCAGTATTTACAGGTCTTTTACCCATGTAAAATTTGAGCAAGTTTAACCTTTGCTACTTAAGGAAGGGCAGTGGACTTTATGGCACCCAGTAATTACCGGGTGGCTGCCCCTCTATAAACATGTGAGTGGGTTAGGGATTGTTTTCAAGGCCAATATGATGCTCATATGCCTCAATAAAAATGCCCTATTTAAAATACATGCCTGTATTTAATAGTAACACACAGCTTGTGCAACTCTTCACTTCAAATGGCTGAGGCTGGTTGACGCTATTTGCAGGTTCATAATTAGGCCTCCCGGTTTTATGGTATTGATTTTGTTTATATTTCCGTCTCTATTTATTAATATTTATTTTGTATTTTGAGAATAAATGACGTTTCAAAATGGTACGTTTCTACATTTATTTAACTAGTATATTTTCTGTATTTTTTGCACTTATTAAAAAGAAATACAGACAGGAAACGCATTGTTTTCTTTCCGTAATTATCTGTAAAAATCGTTCAAAAGAAAACTGGGGACCTTATTCAAAATATAGTTATGTAAAACAGAAAAGCCGTACATGAGGAAATAAGAATTGTGAGACTAAAGGAGCCGTTCTGACCTAGATCAGAGCACGCACTGTGCACATATCATTTAAATGTACAACTGAGATTTAATATGTTGAAGGGCACCCTCTCATGCGTACACAGCACCGTCGGCGCCGCTGGATTCCTTGTTGCATAGATGTACCAGGTCTCGTCTACTCTTTCATGTTGACATGGCCGCCTGCGCGCGCGCCGGTTTTCCAGGTGCCTAATGATCCCTGCTGGTTCACAGCACGTGCACACCGTGGTTTCCCTTCACCCTCTCGAGGGCAGACGCAGCAAAATGAAGTCCAACGTCAGCTATAAAGGCTCCCAACTGAAACCAAACATGGCAGATTAACAGAGGCGAAGACTGTTTCATATATGAAGTTTCCAATAAATATTTGCATGACCTGACACTAGAACGGAATCGTCAGTCATTTACCGCTCTCCTGACAAATTATCAAACACTGGTAATCATTCAATTCTGGATTTTCATATCAAGGTTCATGCTTCACTGTTGCCCCTCACATAGCAAAACATTTCCACATAGAAATAGACAGGCATATTTATGAGCCCCTTGGCTGGCAGAACTTCACAGTGGCATGAACTACAAAATCATATTTATAAGGGCAAGCAAAGCCACTTTGCGCGGCTTTGAATAGTCTTTTAGATATGGAGTAAAGCAAGGCAGTGCAAATCACTGTGCTGCCTTACCCTGCCCTTGGGTGGCGTTCCATGGACGTTGCGGTGTGTGTTCCCACGCTGCCAACGCCCATGGATTTTGGCACTTCCCTAGATTTACATAATCATGTAAACTTGAGGAAGCAACAGAACCTTATGCCTCCCCAAGGGAGGCGTAACAAGGAGAAATAACAATATTTCTCCTAGTTTTTTTCTTTTTCCATATGTGCTGCAGGAGAAAAAAGCCTCCCAGGATTGCTTTTGTGCAAGAAGGTGTTCCTTCCTGTACAAAAACTATCCTGCCGACAACACTGAATTGGTGAGAGGTTGCCGAAACAGCGCCAGCGCAGGGGTAAAGGACAGGAATGCACCATTTTGGATAAATACAGTGAATTCCTGCCCTTTCACTTTGACGTAGGGCAACACCAAAACCTCATAAGGAGGCCCATCAGATGCCTACTTATTCTGTCTACATGCATTTCTTAGTGGTATCAAACTCATTCTGCACAGTGAAACATTTTTGTGAAACAAGAGAGGAATGTGGTTTTGCAAAGAATATAGTATGTTCTCTTGAATATATGTGTCTTTTTTTGGCTACTGAAAAACTCGTGGAAATCATTATAAAGGAAACGTAGCCTTGAAGTTAATAATGTCTTTCTCCAACCAAAATAAGTACCTAGCCAGTGCTAGGGAGTACAAAGTATGTAAACATTTGTGAAATGCAACCACATTTTAAGTAACCAGTCCCTTTCCGTCCATCTCTGTCTTTTTACTCTCTCCTTACGCATGTACTTCATTTCGCGTCTTCCACTTCTTCAGCATATTTTTTTTGCTTTGGCTTTGTTCATATTTTTACAGCTGTGCAAAGAAGTCTGATTCTTGTCTAGCAAGGGTTTTGCACTGGAAGGATTCCCTTTTGGTACAAAATACTATATATGTACACATTTTAACACTTTTCCCACTTTGGATGTGTGCTGTATAATGACACACACATGCAAAATCAAAAAACAAAATCTCCTTTTCATGTCTACTTTAAAGGGTAGGTATTTTTTGGGTGCAAAATCCTGTCTACTATTACGTGGTTCATAGTAAGTGCTAAGAAAAAAACATATGTTACCTAAAAAACAAAACTACAGAATAATATCTGGGAAAAGTAACTGCTCCTACGAAATAGGGGCACATAATAACACCATGCAACATAAAGTTAAACCTGTTAAATGTGACAGGGATTTAATTGTTTAATTGAATTACCATAAAGGTACTCACACATTCTGTTGAGTAAACGATTAGTATTTTCATTGTAAAGCTAAGGGCAGAAATATAGGACCCTGTAGTGACTCATTTTAATACCTGTGTTTAAGTGCTGCTGTTGCTGCACAGTGACACGACCTGCTGCATATAAATCCCTGTTTTTAATCTATCTCTTCCTCCTGTTCGCTTTCCTCTTCTTGCACTTTGTTACTGTTTCTCTGCCTGCTTGTTTAACCAATTTTGGGGATTTTCATACACAGTGATTGTACCCTCTACCTCTGTGCTCCTTCAATCCCTGGACAGCATATAAGGGGCCAGATATATCAAGAGGTCTTCCAGGTGCAAACGGCCCAATCCACAGAATCGGGCTGTTTGTTTTTTTGTATCATTCCCAAATTGCAATTCAGTAACGTTACCGAATCGCAGTTTGGAACTGCAAAAACATACTCATTCTGTAGTATTAGGAAGGGGCTTGTTTAGGGCATCCCTTCCTAATACAGACACACAGTGATATGTAAGAATGTTTAACAACCGAAATGTGGTTGCTAAACATTCACATTTTACCACCTACTTCAAGTAGGTGGTAACCCATTCACAAATGGGAAGGGGATTCAAAGGGACCCCTTCCCCTTTGTGAATGTTAGTAAAAAACATGTTTTTAGGAGCAGGCAGTGGTCTCACAGACTACTGCCTACTCTTACAAAAAGAAAAGAAAATTTTAATTTTTCTTTTTTAAAATTGACCCTGTTTTCCTTTAAGGAAAACGGGCTGTATTTTTAAAAAAATGACTGCTTTATTTAAAAGCAATCCCAGAGATGGTGGTTTGCTGACCCCAGCAGGCCACCATCCCTGTGATGTTAACAATTACTAATGGGTCAGAATTGCGACCTACCTCATTAATGTGCATGAGGTATGTCTATTTGTGACCCACTAGGATTTGGTAAATGAAACTCTATTAGTCTCATACATTAGGACTAGCGATATCCTAATTGTGATTCACAAAGAATCACAATAATCACTATACTCAATATTGATACATCTGGCCCAACATATTCTGTTCATTTCGTCTGTTGCAGGTGCCTACTTTTGGGGCTAAAAACAAAATATAACAAGTTGTTATCTTATCATTTTTGTCTTTCTTTTTCCATCTTTTTTTAAACACTTTTTATTTGGTACAGGACTTGTAAAAATACATTCTACAGTTATAGAGACCTTCACATGGTAAATCAAGACTTCACAATACATCATTCCATCAACAGATGTGCATCTCTGTCACATAGATAGAGTTAATGAGTTACTCCATTTGCTGCTTTTTGGTTTGTCAACTGTCTCCCAGTGATGGCCCAGCTGGAGGCAAAGTACAAATCCCTCCCCTAAATATGTTCCATTTTCCTCACATGCATTCCCACTTTTTGGGGCATCCCTTATGTATATATACAGCCTTTTCGGCCTCCATTGCAATATTCATGTCATTACTGTCGGACCAAGGATTGATCCCAGTTAGATTCCACGGGATCGAAGATGATGTTCCCAAACACTTCCAGAAAACAGCACCTGGAGGGCTACTGGAAAATACAGTCATGGGTAGCTGTTCCCTAAAAGTATGGGGAATAAACTATAGAGTGACCACCACTCTTCCCCAGAAGATGTCACTGGAAACTCTGTAGTGAGAAGACAGGATATGCAGAGTGCTGCAAATAAAGAATTACTCTTATTAACTGTGACCAATAATCCTTACAAGGTAACATAGAACAGTATGCATATCAAGTTCAGTGATAAGCGATCCACTAACCCAAGGTAAATTCCAGAACTTCTTGATCAGTAGCAGTAGTAGCATTCAGTCTGTGATATAAAGGATTCTGTTATGGAGGCTTTATAGAATGGGGACACTCTCATCCAGTCATTCATACAAGATACAATGGAGAATAACAGGTGGTGGTATAAAAACACAACTAAACGTGAGGAGGAAGGCTCAAATATTTTCATGAACAGATCAGGGGGAGGGGAATGTGGAGTGGCTGCCTAAAGTAGAAAGTGCCAATAGGTTAGTGTGTGGTGAGTTGCTAAAGTATGAGGCAGAGCATAGCAGTCACGCAAATGGGCACCTCTACCTATACCCACAGCGTAGTGTGCTGGCCGGCTCAGTAGATATCTGTGAGCGGAGCAGTTACACCTACGCTGAAATCACCAGGCAGCTTCAGGAGGGTAACACCTACTACACGGCGTGTTGACCTGTATATGAATCTAGAGCGGAGCAGCAACACGCGTGCAGGTGTTCTCTATATTAAAATTGAAAGGACAGGGGATTCCTGCGCTGACCGGCTTGCAAACAGGAGCGGGGCAGCAGCGTGAACAGAGACCAGGGGAAGGTAAAATAGGGAGGTGAGACATGCTGTCCGGCTCTGGGGTCAGAGGAGGGGAACAGACACGCACTCACTAGCAAGGGGGGTGAGATGCGCCATCCGGCTCCGGGGTAGGAGGAGCAGAACAGTCACGCACTCGCCAGCAAAGAAGGGTGAGATGCGCCGTCCAGCTCCGGGGTAGGAGGAGCGGAACAGCCACACACTCACCAGCCAGAAGGTACCTCCCGGAAAGAAGACTCAGGAGGTCCTCGAGAGTCAGTGGTCGCACAACAGGAATAGGGCGGAAAGCTGAACGGCACGCCAAACACGGGTTTTGAGAAGCGTAGCAACAAGGAACTAACAGGAGATGGGGGGCGTGGTCAAGTCACGGGAACAGTAAGCCAAGCAACGGCTTACATAGGAGACGGCCTTTTACGTGTCTTAGGGGCCTTCTCCAAATTACCCAAAGTAATGGATGGCAACCTCCATTGATCATGCATTAATGTCCATTCCGTTTGCACCCTGATAACTTGCACTACATTCTGCTCCTAAGAATTACACCATTCCCCAGCAGTCATAGTTCTTTGTGCCCCCCAGTATTTGGCGATGTTGCCTTTGGCTATTATCATGCCTAGTGTCGCCCAGGCTTGTGCTGTACAATTGAGGTCCGTTGCCTCCCATATATTTCGAAGACAGCGCTTAGGCTCCAGTGGCACAGGGGCCTCACTCACCTGTGTTATTGTGCTCATTATTGTCTCCCAATACTTTGCGATTTCTGGGCATTACCATATCGTGTGATAGAATCTGCCTATTGCACCACACTGTCGCAGGCAGAGTTGGTTATCAGTCGTTCTCATCTTGCATAAGGTTATCCTAGTGAAGTAGGTCCTATGGAGCACTTTAAGCTGTACTAGGCATAATTTTGAGGATTTTGCCACCTCCCTTGGGGATCCTAGTGCCTCCTGCCAGTCCGTGTCATCTAACTCTCCAATATTTGTCTGCCACTTTTCCCAGAGAGACTGAGTAGGGTCAGGTTGGTTGTTAATAATTTTACGGTAGGTTACGGATATGGCTGTTTTCCCATATGCTCCATTAGGAGTCTATCCTCCAATGGAGAGGCTTCAGGAAGGATTGTGTCTGGTGGGATGATTGCTTCAAGTGTGTGCTTGATCTGCAGATAGCGGAACAGTTCAGTGGACGCCATCTCGTATTGATCCTGAAGTTGGGTGAATGTGATTACTTTCCCCGTGACCCAAAGAACTTCCACCTTTGATATTCCTATTGTATCCCATTGTTTAAACCCTTTGCTGTAATATGTATCCCCAGGTATTTAAAGCTATCTTCCACCACCTTCACCTCACATCCTCTAGGTAGAGCCGGCGGTGGGCCATTCAGGACATAAATAACTGACTTACTCTAGTTAATAGTGTACCCAGAGTACCTCCCATAGGATTTGCATATATTTAAAAGTCTATGTAGTGAATGTTTGGGGGATGCCATATATATCAGAACATCATCTGTATATAAGGATATACAATCTTCCCATCCTTCTACCCAGCGGAGCCCGTGGTTAACAGGGTCTTTTCTTATCCAGGCTGCCAACGGTTCCAGCACAAGGGCAAAGGGGAGCGGTGATAATGGACAACCCTGTCTTGCTCCACGCCCCAGGGGGAATTCCTTGGATATGTGCCCATTTATCGTTAGGTTTTGTGTATAGTAGCCATTTCCAAGAGCAGAATTTAGGTCCATACCTCATATGTTTGAGGACGTCTAAGAGGAAAGGCCACTCAACCGATCAAAGGCCATGCGTGCGTCAAGAGATAGTATAATGGCCTCCTCTTGAATAGTGTATTTGCAACCTATTACACTATGTAGGCGTCTCAAATTGAGCGCTGTATTTCTACCCGGCATGAATCCAGATTGGTCCGGATGCACTAGCTTTGTTAGGTGAGGTGTCAGTCTATTGGCCAATGTTTTGGCCAGGATCTTGGCCTCTGTGTTAATCCATGATATGGGACGATAAGATGTGCACTCTTGGGCCAGTTTTCCAGGTTTATGAATGGTCACTATTGTCGCCATTCTCTGGTCTTTGGTTGTCTCTCCCCTCTCTAAGCTGGCATTGTACATATTTAGTAAGTGTGGGGCGATTTTGGTTGTGGCTCTTTTGTGTAGTTCAATGGGGATGCCATTAGGTCCTGGGGATTTCACTGATTGTATCCTTCCTCTAGCTGCTGTTAGTGTTTCGGTTGTGAGTTCTGTTTCTAGTGATTAAATCTGTATTGATTCTAATTGCCTCACCTCTTGCTCCAGGATGACCACTATTTTTGCCTTTTCCTTTTTGTGGCCTGAGATCAATGAATGACAGGCTTATATGCCTCCCAGAGAGTGAGTGGCAAGGAGACAAGGGTTCACATTTTCTAAAGTTGTGTTTTGTGGCGGTAACCAATACCTTCCTAATCTTGGGGTTCTTCAGATAGCCTTGGTATATCGGAAACATGTGAAGTTGTGTTCGGGTGCGCAATGTATATTCAACAAGAACAGGTGAGTGGTCTGATATGCCCCTTGGCAAGTGAGTCATTTTCTCAAACGTCCCCACATAATCTGCCAGTGTGAGCATGTAGTCTATTCTGGAGAGGCTGTTGTGTGCGCGTGAGTGGTATGTGTATTGTCACATCTGTGGGAATTGTGAACGCCAAACGTCTACTAGGCGTATTTTTTCTGCACCTGATCATGCCTCCCGATGTCAGATGCTAAACGCAAACGTTAACACGAGGGACGCGAGGAGGAGAAACCGCTGTTGCCACGGCCGTGGCTCTTGTAGCCCCTCACAGCCATTGCAGCCTACCCGCCAGCCTACCCGCCAGTCTACCCGCCAGTGCCCGCCTATTGCCGCCTTGCTCCCGTGATTCCGCCATCTCGAGGAGACCGCCACAGCCGGCACGGGCTGCGAGACTTGAGCAATGGATTTGAGCAATGGAGCAAAGGAGCGACGGGGCAGAGAGGAGCGAGGAGGCAGCGAGGAGGCACCAGCAGCACCAGTTGTGAGCAGAGGCCTCACTGTGAGCAGAGGCAGCGAGGCAGCCCTGCTTCTCCTAGTGCTCCTTGTGGCCCAGAGCAGCCCCCGTGCAGCCCCTGTGTGGCCCCCTTGCGGCCTTAACGGGAGCTGGAGGGTTTGGAGTGCCTGGAGCCCTGCTGTGTCCCGCTGAAAGCATCAGTTCCGGAGCCTCCATGCCAGCGGTGAGTGCCAGAAGTGAGTGCCAGCGTAGCCAGCGGTGAGTGGCGGTGCACGCAGCACACAGGAGTGAGGACAGGGGTGGGTGTGGGTGGGTAGGGGGGCACAGGTGTAAGCACAGCGGAAAGAGCCTTGGTGCACAGGGTGGCGGCAAAGTCAGCCAAACAGCCAAAGTGTAGCCAGCTACCCGCTTGCGCTGCCTCGTGCACTCACTTGCCTCAGGCCCCCCATGCATCACCCCTCAAAAGGGCATCGGCTACTCCATTGCACACCCAAGCCACAGCAGCCCCAGCAGTGCCCACTGAGACAGGGCAGAGGCCAACGGCCAACAACAGTGGACGCGCTACAGCAGCGCAGCAGCGTTGTGGTATTGTTGCACCAAGGAGTCGGCGGCGTCCTGTGTGGCAACAATGAAGCGCAGCTAGAAGCTTAGGCCCCACTCAGAACAATGCCCAGGAGAGAGCACAACGCGAACGCAGGACAGGCATACAAGCTATTACACTACTCGCCATGTGCACTCTGCCCTGCTCGTCAGAGTCGCTGATCTGCTCTCCAAACTTCACGGGTGCACAGGCTCAATGAGGTCAGGAAAAATCAGAGCGGCCATGCCACCCAGGACCGGCGGGAGAAAAGGAAAGAAACAAAACCCCTGCGCTCAGCACAGCACCGAATTAAAACTCATTGCAATAGACCAGGACCAAAGCAAGACAATTGCACAGACGGGACTTACCAGCGCTACATACTCCAACCATCCCAAAATTGACACAAAATGTAATTTTTTAAAGGACGTAGGTTCTGTCCTTTACTCTAGCAATGCAAGCCTTAAAAGCCTGCAAACTCCGCTGCAACCCCTACAGCCGCAAGCACTTGCCCCAAGCACATTGCCCGTAGATGAAGATAGGCTGGATACTAGGACACCACAGCAACAAGGCCAGCTTCTCCAGATCAAGCCTCAATCTCCAACGCACTCAGTGGGGGCGCTAGCAACAGGCATTATTACATCTCCTGGGGTTCTCGCTGGAGCACCCGGGTCTTCAGGGCTATCTCCAACAATAACTAACCAAGAGGGCTGCTTACAGGGGACTTCTATTATGGAAGACAAAGTTCAAAAAACAACCGCGCCACCACTACTACCTGGTGTCAAGGCAGGGGATAGTACCACCAAAAAAATCAAGGATGTGAGTGACGTTACAGAAGCCACAATGAGAGTAAACGGGATCAAATCATCGAAATCAACTCTAGCCCCACATTTAATACGACGACCAGTACCCACAGCACTCCCATTCAAACATCTCACTTAGCAAACGCAAAATCACCAACCACTCCACTACTCTTCGCCCATGGGAGTCCGCTCACTCCATAAGGAGGACCACGTGTGGGGATCCCGGACCAAAAACAGAAAGAGGATGGGAGGGCGATCATTTCCTACAAGATCTTCCCTGAAACTCTTCTCACATTAACCAGATTAAAAACGACCCAAAGAAGAGTTTGCAAACAAAGGAACAAACTGATGGTACTTTGACCAAGGGGCATATGTATCAACATCACCATTTGCGATTCTCAAATAGCGATTTTTAAAGAATCGCTATTTGAGAATTGCAAAACGGGATGTATTTAAAAAATTGCAAACTTTTTGCGATTTCTTAAAATTCCTTAATTGCGGTTAGCAAATTGCGAAATCGCAATTAAGGAATACCTGCCCATTCATTTCTATGGGCCAGGAGACCCATAGGAATGAATGGGAAGTAATTCTCAAATAGCGAATCGCAATTTGCTAATCGCAATTTGAGAATAATTTCAAAGGTGCAAGGGTGTCATGATGACACCCTGATGCACCCCTGAAATGAGCATGTGTGTGCATTTGGCGCACATACATGCCCTAAGGGCATGTATGAGCGCCACGTGGCACTTTGTAAAATTCAAAAAAGTGCATTTTGAAAGGAAATCGCAAATTACCACCAACTGGAAGTTGGTGGTAATTTGCGATTTCTTAAGGATAATTCGCACAACTTGGGTGCTTTTTACATATCATTTAAGAAATCGCAATTTGCGATTTCTTAAAAGCTTATGCAAAATTAAGAAATCGCTAAATTAGCAATTCCTTAATTTTGCGATGGGATTTGGCTCATACATCCCGATTACCGATTTTTTAATCGCAAACGCTGTTATTTTGCGAATCGCAGCGTTTGCGATTAAAAAATCGTTTGATACATATGCCCCTTACTTACTAAACACAATACAATTGGCCGTTGAAGCACTGCAATTTCAGTAAAAAAAGATGGAGATTCAGATTACACTACTGAACACGTTGGCAGTCTTCACGGCAGGCATCGACGAGAAACTGGGAAACTTGAACGCCCTGATAAAGAGAGCGCAATCCGACACTCACCTTAGCTGTAACTGTGACCAGATTGTCGACAAACATCTACTCTGCCCTCATTGCTAAGTAGCATGATACAGGACATAAAAAGAGCAACAGCGGAAACACAAATAAAGGCCAGGGTAATCCCAGCACCACGGAGAGAACAGCCAACAATCAATCAAACAGTAAGACGCACACAGGCAACTCTAATGCGAACACTGAGAAAACAGGAAGGCCCGGAATCGAGGGTTCGCCAAAACTAAATGCTAAGCAATGCCGCCAACAGAAAAGGAAAGGGCGCAACCAGAAGCCCCCCACAAACGCAACAGCCTACTTCTCCATTTTTTCAGGTTCTCAAATCGAACGGGACATTAACTTAGGCGACTCAAGTAGTTTGAATCAAGCACAACGGTCACCAAACATCTCCAGCAATTCCCTGGAACAAGGAGGTGACCCAACATGGACATACGCAGCCAGGGCACATGTGGAAAAGGGAGCAGAAAATGGAACAGGAACCCCATCAGGGGCTAGTGCAGAATACAAAGTAGAAGAAAGACAAGCTACTATATCCATTCCCCTAACAAAAAAAACAGACAAAGGCTACAGTCAAAAGTCAACACTCTGCCAAGACCCGAGGGGAGAGACATGGGCCTTATCCAATAATCCTGTACACCTCCAACAGTCAAGGGGAGAGGCAGGTAACACCGGGGCCCAAAGGCCTATAGAAACAGTGTGCGAAGTCACTAACACAAACTCAAATAACGGGCCCAGAAGAGGTGGCACTGGAAAGATAAGACAGGCAAAATCAGGATACACTGCTCAGTGAGCCCAAATGGCCTCTTCCACCAAACAATGACTACTCCAGCTGGAGGTTCCCGGATAAAGGGTTTCAGGGCGGTGCACTAGATTCAAAACAAATACCTCCCAAGTTGATACCATCAAAGACAAACCCAAGGAACTCTATGGCAGGAACTTCAAGCAATCAAGTGGAAATCCAGCTCAAAGAAGCAACCAGCTTCATACCTCAACCTGCACCGTTGGCTACAGCAAATCTACATCTGCCTGCAACACAAACATCATTAACCAGGCAGCAAGAAATACAGTCTTTGGTATTCTACCCTCTATACACCTCCAAGGGCCAACAGGATACGTTAAACTGAGGTAACATCATAAGATTAATGAAGGTAATCCCAAATCTCACCGGCATAAGCTCAAAGGATCTACTCTCCACAGAGTTAATACGGACTGCCCATCCGCAAAGACCTGAGGCCACAAAGGCAACGTGAAACTCAAGTAAAATTGCAGAGACAATCCTAGCAGAACTGGACACATTCCAAGACTGGGGTATTGATATCGCCCCCTTCCAAAAACCAGCCTACCCATTTCCATTATTACAAAGTAACGTAAGCCCTGGACTAAAAATTCAGCATGCACACTCCAACTGCGTACTCAGAGGACCTTGGGGTAGATCTCGACAACAGAGTGCTAGCAGCCAGCTGGATCCACAAGAAACACAATGGATGTCAGTTGCCCCCTCAAGCCAAAGATTCAATAGGGAAGTAATATCCCGTACTATAATCACACGCGCAGTGGAGGACTGACGCTATTTACAGGACGAAGGCCACAGCAGGGTAAAGGGGACTCCATTCAGACTATGCTCATGGAACATCAATGGCTTAGCAACAAAATAGAGGACCCGGACTTCCTGAGTTATGTTAGAACTTTCGATATAATCTTGCTGCAAGAAACCTGGCTCACGGATCCTCAGCACATCCAGGGCTACATGTGCTTTGCCACACGAGTGACAAGGAGCGGAAGATTTGGACATAGCTCTGGGGGGCTTGTCACCTACGTATCCATGACGAGCATACCTTCAGCAACTCTCATGGACTCGATGACAACTGCAATAGCTGTTACAATTACCATCTTCCTCCAGGCCGAAGAAACGGAGGTGTGCTTAATCAATTCATATATTCATCCCAACCGCAAAGGGAAAGACTCAAAAGAACTCACTGACCAAGTGGTAAAGTATGTAACAGAGATGAAAACACCGCCGTTTACCCTGGCAGGGGACCTAAACCAATACCTCTTTGGCTCAGCAGAAGGATAGGAGGTATCTATTCAAACTGGAATCCACAACATCCCCACACAATGCGCACCACTGCATGGAAGGAAGATATGCGGCAAAAGCCACCTTCTAGAGGAACTAGAACACCTAAACCTCTGAACGCTAAATGGCAGATTCCCTGACGACTCCCCTCCAGTCGATTCATTCTACTCTGCAACAACAAGCTCCTACTGGACTACACCTTTGCAAGCCTCTCTCTGTTACCATACATCCTTGGGTTCAGAATGGGGGACAAGGGGGATAGTGACCATCGCGCACAGAAAGCTCATCTAACAGCCACTGCACCTAGATCCATCAAGCCAGACTTAACCTTGGGTCCCATCTTCACCTCCAACTTAAGAAGGATCAAATGTTCGGCAAACAACACAAACCATCAGGCCGAAGCTGCAATCCAACTGTTCAAATCACAAGCACTCAGCCTAGAAGACCCAATCGCCCATTGGGGACAGTTTACCGCCACACTCCTAGAACAACATGCAACTACTTTCTTCATAAAAGACAACTCCCAGAAATCATGCCAAAAAACCATAATTCCGAAAGGCCAAAGAGATCAGCTTAAATCCCTCAAAAAATCAATAAATATGACTTTGCACAGGCTGAGAAGACTTCCGAGAAATGCCAGCGCACGGTCATTCTTGAAGGACCAAAGGGCAGCACTTAAAAGACTGGAATGGAACATCAGCAGAGATCAAGAGAACGTAACCTGGGCAAAACTCTTACATGACATAAATGGCAACAACAGTGCCCGCTTCTGGAAAACCATGAATGGGATTATTCACCCCCATCATGAGGTTATCGTGTCATACATCTCGGAAGCAACCTTCTCTCCAATTTCTAGCTTAGTGTCTAAAAGCATTAAGAAGCATTGGAAGGTATTGACTCAAGGGAATCTTGCTCTGGAACCTCCAGTGTTCTCCTACAAAAGGAGTAAAAATCTGAAAGACCAATTGGTAATGGCCAGACCCACACCATAAAAATAGCCAGAAATCCTTAATGATAATTAGGTACTACCCCCTGGTCACATGAAAGTTTAAATGTGGCCAGTGCAGTGTGGGCCAGTTTTGTATAAAATATAAATCAATTCAAAATGTCAATAGTGAGATACCCCTGTGTGGACTCTCTAATTATAATACCTGTAATGTGATCTACAGTATAAAGTGTCTGTGTAGTAAACAAAGTTTTGGACAAACCACTCAAGAAAAAGAATACAGATATGTCAACACCAAAGTCATATTTGCTGCAAGGTCCCCGATGCCCCCTTGATAGAACACTTTATTACTGAAGGTCATACATAGAAAGACATAACATGGCAGGTGGTCAGTGTAAGATTACCTGAAAGAGTGGACAATTTGGAGCAGCTAGTCAATAAGGAGGAATTAAAATGGACTCTCAAAATGGACACAATGAGGACCAGACTGTACCTGCAAGAAACATTTACTAATTTGATTTGAGCAATCCCTATTGTGTGATGATCAACACCTTCACTATGGACCCTTTAATTATCCTGATATCAATTTGAGTGCTTTAGACCCCATCATTTTTCCTCCCTTGATGTTGCCTTGTATTTGTTGATCTGTGCTGATTAAGCAGGTTAACCTGGCTGTTTGCTGCATTCATCATGCATACTATATTGTTGTATTAGACATGACCTCTATTAATCTCTTTTTCCTGACAATGCATCTGTTTCTAATCTGTTGATCTAGCTATTCTTCCTATTATTCTTTTCTGTGAACTTTCCATAAGACAATTTGTGTTCTTCCAAAATGGCGGACACTTATTCCCTCTTGTCTATTAGTCCTTCTTTGCCCTCCACTACTCTCCCATGACATGTTGGGCCTTCTCATGGAGCATGTGCAGTGAGAGACCTTTCTCTATATAAGTGAACACAAATCCCCTTGTTGGTATTAGCCTGACCAGAATGCGGACCTGCTGTCCAAGGATTATTCTTTGGGAATCCCCTTTTATTTTTCTGAGCACGGCGAGACACTCTGTGTTGCACACATTGCGATACAGTGCACAAGATTTCTTTGAGCTGGCTTTCTCCCATCCTGAAGAATACAGTAAGGACTTTTGGAACCCCACATTACCTCTGATATCAATGAATCAGTGGTATTTCCCACACCATTATAATTTTCTTCTGGATAATCTGAAAACTAAGGCCTTTTTCACTTTATACATTTTTTTATTCACACTTCTTCCCTCAGGGAACTTGCAGACCTTTTTCCCTCCTTTTTACAATTGTCTTTATTCAGCCTTACTCCAGTGGACAGACTCCATAGTTATAATATAGTTACCTGTTCATGCTGCCTACCAGGATTCAGGAAGAGCTTTCCCTACCAGCATCTGCAATTCTTCTTTTTATTGGGTAACCTTCAGGCTATATCTTAAACTTTGACCTCATATTTCAGGGACTGCCACTTTTCTGCCCCACAGAAGCTTTCCATCTTCGCTCTGTGAGTATACACTTCATATTAAATACGTACACCTCACACTGTAACACTATTCATCCTGAACTACGTCTATTATTCTTTTTCTCAGCCCTCTTTCTCCTTGTTTAAGACTCCGCTTTATCTTATGAGTCCTGATGATGATCCCCCATCTTCTTGAGGGATCCAAACGTCATTGACTACCACTACGAAGCCAAAATAGATTATATTATATGAAAATGGGCTATGTTGTTTTTGTTTTTAAGATACACAACTTTATTCACAACTGTGGGATGAGTGTTTCTTGAACTTTTAGAAAGTTGGCCTTTTCTTGTCCCAACCAACTGTGCCTTCTGCCAGTGACCTGGGCCACATGCCTGCGAATGGCTCTGCTGTCGGGGTTAATGTTTTACTTCCAGACAGTGACACAAAGAGGGCTTATGTGTGGGTAAGATAACTGGACTTAGGTGAGGGCAAAATCACTGTTGAGGGGCTGTACTCTTACACTTTGAGGGGCTGTGCCTACAGCACACATAAAGGAACCTGACACCAGGCCTGTCCTGCGTTTTGTCACCATAGACAGTTTCGCGCTTTGACCAGGGGAAAGGGTAGAATTTTCCAGAACCTGTTGTGGGGGTAGGACAGGGAGCACCCCAATGCAAACACTAGCATGAGGTATGAATATTTGACCTCAAGTGCCACTCATCGGAGCACTCCTGACCCTGTGGAATCAGGACCTGCTTTTCCACTGGTGGCACCCATTGATATAATCTTTTTTTGCCTCCCCCCATCCTTCACAATGAATTCCCTCCCTACCACCCTCCAACAGTGCCATTCATCTCTCCATAGCCCCGCTCTCACATACATTACATTTGCCTTAAAGCACTACTCATACTAGTGTAGGGTGTCGAAGCACTTTTCATCACAAACACATTAAGCAGAGACGGTGAATCATAGTGTGCAAATCAGTCTATAGGAAATGTTACATAAGACACTAGGAAATACAAAGTGTAGGAATCACATGCTGTCCATTCTACAAGGCAGTATATCTTAAGAGTGTTTGGTCTGGAGAAGTACACACTCATGAATTAAAACATACCACCATAGTTGTGGTCGGCTTTACTAATAAGAATGTATTTCTACCCAAACAAACCTCTTTTAGCAACATTAGAATAATGAAAGATTGAGAAAAAAATCATAAGACTATAACCTATATTATATAATAATAATAAGTATCTCTTTATTTTTTGAGGTTATTTAAAAACCTTTACAATGTGTAAAATCACAGATATAAGTGAACTTGACAAAGTTCTTACTAGTGACATTGAATAAAATTAAACATCTAAAAACATAAACGTTTTGGAATACAGTAGTACTACATGCCTGATTTAGTTCATTGTTAAATTAAATAAAATGGCACAATATTTTGATATAAAGCTGATTCTTCAAAACAACTATTTTACAAAAACGGTCTATGATTGCACTTGGTCAGCATTGTTGCTGCTTTAGTTAATTATTGGATAGGAGCAGCAGATTACTCCTTGTTTGCAGTAGCACTATTTCCAATGCAAATACAGTCAACAGCTAATTTTGTCGATAAGCTAAAATTGCCCTTCAAAGTGCAGTGAATAGTTAAAGTATGAGTGCAACAATTTGTGAGTGGAAGCAGCAGGTTAGTCCTAAATTATAGCAGCATAAGATTTCAAAAAAGTGCAAGTGCTAAAAAACGACTAGATTTGCAAGCAGCAGGTTATCCTAGGTTACAGCAGCATAGGGGATCAATAAAATGCAAATACCAAAGCAATTAATTTTGACTGATAATCGGCTATAAAAATGACAAGGTGTAATTGCCCTGGGCCAGCGCTACAACGAGCTGCATTTTAAACCTCCTCTCGAGTAAACAGCTTGGATGCTGGGAACTCAAATTTGGTCAACAAGATATTCAAAACTGTATTGTCGAGGTTTAAAGAAGCAATAATGGCCTGCCGGCAAGTACGGGCACCCACTTTGTTCCATTCCCTTCGTAGGCTAGCCCGGCATTTGTCAGCAGGGCAGGGCAAAGGCATACTACATGTCCAATTGTTTCCTCTCTGGTACCAAAGCCCCTGCAGTTTGTATTTTCACTTTGACGACGCCGGTTGGCAAGATGTTATGAAAAGGCCACTCCCAGTCTGAGGGCCATAAATCTTGTTTTCCAGTAAACGTCGTACATGCAGGGGAAGTATGATGCTGCGGTGCCTGGCTTATACCCGGCAACGATTGATCAGGTGTGTTGACGTTTGGCGAGATGTGCTCTGTCTGATTGAAATGACCAAAGCTGAGTGCGCTTTCTTATACTCATTTTAAAATGCTGTTGGTTTGAATTACTGTCCCAGAATCCTTTACTTCCAGGAGCTGCAGAGAGTCTTCTAGGTACCGATGATGTACTTGACCAAGTTGACTATGACACATTTCGGACCATAGCAGTCTTTCTAGACTGCCGCCCTGGCCCTTTGTAGCTTGTTACACAGATTGAGGTAGGAACAGGCCTCTACCCCCTGTTGATCTAAAAGGCTGAATTCAAGTCTAACCTGACTTGCTTGAAAGTCTTAGCAATGAGTTTTTTTAACAGACTATAATATTTCCCTAACATGATTTGCTGCCCGTAAGTTAAGGAGGGAAGAACTTTAGCCCTCTTGACTGCTACTAATGAAGACAGGCTTGAGCCCAGTAACTGTTTCGCTAGTTTTGAAAGCGTCACCTGTAGTGTCAGGGCTTTAGCTGTAACCTTGTGTCGTTTTTCCAGGAAGTAACATCTAGTGTCAATGGCTAGGCATTGCATAACTATACTATGTAGTTTGCATGCAGCTTTTTGATGGCAGTTTCTAGGTCACTGCCATATATTAGGATTGTCACTTAAGAACTGCAAGTATCAAAAAGATCTCTGTGACAAAAGCAGTAACCCATTGAGCTGTCCACAGAAAATAATAGTGCTGTGATCTGCATGCTACACATTAATTGCAGCAATCATATTAACCCTCTGCGCTACTTTATTATGAATCAGAACTGCCAGTAGGCAAAACTTCAATATCTCTCCAGCAAGAACATTAGTCACTAGAGTTAGCTTGACATTTTTATTGTTGCCTGAAAACTGCTGGTCACACAAGAAACTCTGCAGCAGGTGCTTTTAAACCCATAAGTTATTTCTAAACACATTGCCCCCTAAGCTCAGAGCGCCACGAGCGGCTTCACAGGTCACACTGTCCTAAAGCTGGCCTCTTCGAAAATGCCTCTCAAGATTGTTTTTGTGCAGTAAGTTGTTTCTTCCTGCACAAAAACAATCCTGCCCCTAAAGTAGGCTCCTCTGCACTAAGGTGCAAGGGTGCCTGCATTGGCTCTGGGCTGCACACTGTGCGTGCACCAGCGCAATGAGAGAGCAGAAATGTTCTATATCTTATAAATATGGAGCATTTCTGTTCTCTCCCTTTTGTCCAATGCAGTGCAGCGACTTTGCTTGCTACCCTGAGTTGCATAAAGATTAGTAAATATATCCCTTGGGTGGCAGAGAGCATCATGTAAGCCTACAATGATGTGCAATCCTGGGGAAAAGGGAGCAACCTGGGCAGGATGATTTACATACTTCTGTGGGGAGCTACCTCGTGGGTGCTCTGAGGTAGTCACCATCTTGGTGACTAATTACAGGCCTTCTCTCACCTCTAGCTTTCTTTACCTTTATTTAGGCATGTTAATGATATTTTTAAACAGAGGTCAATGTTTTAGCTTCTTTATTCTCTCTGCATTCAATCTAACAGTAACACATTTTTGTGCGTGCATGTGTGGGTGTGTGTACATATATATATATATGAGGACCCACCTCCTGCTCACCTGTGCACCCGCCAAGTGTTCGGCGGCTCTGGTGGAATCATCGTTGGATACATATATATATATATATATTCACTGAAACTCAGCTAACTATAACTCGCGCCCCCGCAATGCACTGCTGATGACGTCACATATTACATCACTCATGACATGGTCAGTGACATCACTGATGACATCTCAAATGACATCACTGATGACATCACTGATGACGTCATCCATGTGACAAATTAGTGCACCTTCTCACACCCTAATATAACCTTTGATACACCGACTCAAAATTTCGGACGGCCATTTTGACAACCATAGATACTCCAATACAAATAACTACACACCCACTCATTGACTTTTAGGTCTACATACATGTCCACTCACTCACCTGTGCAGTCACTCATACTTACAGTCACTCTGTGCATTTATACACCTATATAGACACTCACACACCGCCAATCATCCATTGAGGTACTGACACATCTAGTCAGTCATGCAAATAATTAATCACCGTCCAATTTACTCACCTATACAGTTAAACACACTCAAGTTCACTTACTCATAAAAACACTAACAAATTCTGTGTCTTCCTGCAGAAAAACAAACAGCACATGACACAGATATCCTTGCACTATGGCGCATACAGCCACTCCCAAAATCACACACTCTCACATATGGGGCCTTATGTAGGTGGCCTGGCATTTACCACTTCATAAATACCGAATCATACCGATTCGGTATTTATGAAGTGATAAATGCTATGTAGGTATTCATTCGGTAAAAATTACCGAATCGTAGAAATTCGGTAATTACCGAATCGGTATTTACCGATTCGGTAATGAGGCATACCTTCCCATTGATTGAATCAATGGGAAGGTATGCCTCATTACCGAATCGGTAAATACCGATTCGGTAATGGGGGGAGCACAATCAAGGGTGGCAGGGTGTCACATTGACACCCTGTTGCACCCCTCATTCCTGCATGTGTGCACATGTGGCACACATACATGCCCTAAGGGCATGTATGTCTGCCACATTGCACACTTCTAAGCGCTTGAAAATGCATTTACAGAGCCATTCTTCATTTACCACCAACTATTAGTTGGTGGTAAATACCGACTCCACACGACACCCACACACTCCCCCTACATATCATTACAGGATTCGGTATTTACCGAATCGGTAAAATTAACGATTCGGTAATTTTACCGATTCTGTAAATTACCGAATCCTGTAATGTGCCCCCTACATTGCAAAAGCCTAAATACCGGTCGGTAACGGTATAATTACCGAAAATCGGCCGTTACCGACCGGTATTGGCCTACCTACATGAGGCCCATAGATAGTTATATACTCTTACACACATATACACTGCGTTTCACATATGTAGTTACTGAGACATGTACAACTGAGATATACATTCAATTACTAACACACCCTTACATACAGTCACCCAACCATACAGTCCATCACAGATGCACTCTTAAAACCATGCACCCACTGAATCACCCACTCACACATCTAGTCACAGAGTCACACACACCCTACCCACACAAACACTCAGGCACCCATACAGATACTCAGACAACCAATCAATAACCCATATAGACCCTCATATAGCTATTCACAAAACCATGCTGCCACTTATACACCAACACACAGACACATACAGACATTCACACAGTTTAGTCACTAGTCTGCAGTAAGATACATTTAATGACTCACTTATAGAGTCAGTTACGCACCTAGAAAATCATCCATTCACACACTTGTACACCCACTTATTCTTCAACAGGCCTTTCCCTATATATAGTAAACATATTAAAACTGTTCAGAAACACACACTCAATGGATGATGTCATCAGTGATGTCATTTGAGATGTCATCAGTGATGTCATCAGTGATGTCACTGACCATGTCATGAGTGATGTAATATGTGACGTCATCAGCAGTGCATTGCGGGGGCGCGAGTTATAGTTAGCTGAACTAACTATAACAGGGGAATTTCTAGGGTTTTGTATGAGGGAAATGTCCAGCTAACTATAACGCCCCTGAAACCTATGGTTTTTTCAGTGAATTTCAAAGGTTTTTTTAAATGCTAATTTCTAACTATAACGTGCCTGAAACCTATGGTTTTTTCAGTGAATTTCAAAGGTTTTTTAAATGCTAATTCCTATCTATAACTTATCTCTAAAGATATCATGAAAAGCATTCTTTTTTAAAAGTAGGGTGCACATTAGTTTTGTGGAAAAGCATCTTTGTGATTGGTTAAGAAAAAGCAGTTTCAATGGGAGTACATATCATAGGATAAAATTTGCTCAGCTCAACCACACCTGCTACTTGCATTTGGAAGGCACTGTTCGAACTTAAAACAATCGTGAACTTTTAACCTGCATGTGTCGTTAAATGTTCAAGAAAATGTTGCAAATAAATATCGTTAAGTTTTAAAAAATTTGTGAACTTTTAACCTGCACGTGTTGTAGAATGTTCTAGAAAGTGCGTTGATAGAATACGTTGCACTTCTGACTTCTATTTGTTGTTGAATATTAAAAAAACGGTTCATATGGAAAATTAAAAAGAAACCAATAGAGAAGTTTTGAAACCTAAAACAATCAAGGAACTATTCTAATTTATTCTTTACATGTATTTATGTGTGGAGCAACAAAATTATAGACACAACAGCACCAGGAAGAGGAAGAAGCAGGGAGTGGGGGGAGGGGGGAGATGGGCAGAATGGCACACATGCACAAGTAAGTACAACACACATATAGACTAACAATGGCCAAAATGAAACACACCAACAAGGAGCACAAGTCACACAACCCGCCAACATCACACCACTGAAGGAGCATAGAAGTGAAAACCACGCTGCATTCATACAGGATGTGTACAAAGGCCAGTCGTTGGTGTTGTGGGATGTCTGCGACCGTGGTCATCATAAATGAGATGCCCAGCATGTGGCACATGGTTGAGTTCACTGTGTGTTATGTTGCCAAATGGCTGCTCCTCCCTCCCACGAGCCCCCACACTTTTGTACGGTGCGCTGTTGTATCTCGTGCACCCGTACGGCACACCATTGTAATGCCTATTTGCGCATGTCCTGCTACATTCCAACTACACCATCACAGTGCCGTTTGGAGGTGGTGCATGCCACTTTACAACATCGACTGCTGCGGCTGTTGTAGCAGGCCACACCAGAACACAGAGACACACTTACTGCACTTCCTGTACAAGGACATGTCCGAGACACCCCGTTCCCCTTGCCGGATAGGCACACCCCTGCACTGACCTGTGAACCCTAGACCAGCACATGCCAGTTGTGCATGCAGGAGGATGCGTGCGTAGCTCCACGTCCAGGCTCACTGCCAACGCTGAGGTGACAGCACACTGTGATGTTGCAGGGCTCGTGCCTATCATGCTAAGACAATGACCACAGGGACACACTTGCTAAGATGTGGGTTTGGGGGGCATTGCCGGTCCTGGAGTTGTTGAGATGAGTCTTCTGGCCCTCATGGGTATCCCTGTATCATGCTCATTGACTCTATGACACTTGTGGGTGTTCTGGTGTGGCTCTTGGCTGTGTTCCCTTTCATGGTGCAGGTAGTTGTCCTGCTTAACACCAGCAGAAAGCAGGTGTAAAATCCCTGGTGCTAACGTGTCTTATCGCCAGAATTTGTTTCGCATTGCAATTGGTGTGAAAGTTGTGATGTGATTTTTTTCGTGTGCAGAACAATATATGAACTGAGCAGTGTATCTCGTCAAGATCCAGCACCTGATGAACTATTCCCAATCAATATAAATACAATGAGATTTCTTAATAGATTTTGTGTGTACACTGTAAGTGCAGCCAATACCTCAGTGCAATTCAATACAGGATTTTAGAATTTAGAATAAATCGGAAAGGTGCACCTCGTGTCTTTTTGCACGGGAACGGCTAGTCTCCATTTCATTATCAGCACTTTAACGGAAGTAAAGTTGAGATAAATCTAACACACTATTCAGAAGTTGGTGCAAACTGCAGATATCACCAGTATTCCAGCGATAAGTGCCCCAAAATTTAACACCATGGTGGACTCCATCAAATAACAGTAATAAGAACAAGAAAGAGTCACACAGCAGTTAAGAGAACAACCAAAAACGTTATAAATTTTTTTCAAACTTTATTTTTTATAATCATAAATATGTAAACGATAAACTATTTTCAAACTTTATTTTTTATTAACATATATATGAACGATAAACTAATAAACAAAATGTATCAAAAATAATACAAAACAACAAGGCGGAACACTCCTGTGGGGACCATGGATGTCGACGAAATTCCTGGAAAATCAGAAAGATTGTTAAAAAAAAAACAACATGCTATTCTCAACAAAATACCACAAGAAACAAATCACAGATATATAAAATGCATACAGCTAACAAAATTTTATAAGTTTAACTTACAAAAACTGTAAATGTTGCCGCTTTAAAATATTTACCGAATCTGAGGACATTTTTTTGCAGAAGGCACCACGCCACAACGTTTTTCTTCAGTGGTGAGGACATTTTTTAATTTTCCCAAGGAGCAAACAAAGACCAAGGCCACCTTGGTCACGTGCAAGATTTGCAAAAGAGTTCTGTCACGAGGGGATCCTAACAAGAAATACTTGTACGGCACCACAAGTATGATGAAACACCTAAGGACCCTTCATCCGAAAAATCTTGCACGAGAAGAGTGCAAACAGATGAGAAACACTCCTATTCTTTATCTGTAAAAAAGAATCACAAATACATGTATATTAATAACTTTCAAAATTATACTATTCCATTACTGTACAAACACATTTTATATAAATACTGACTAAGAAACTATGTCCCTGAACCACAAGTGTGACGATGGTTAAACCACTACATGCATAGTGCATACTACTTTGAAGCAGTTCATGCCCTAAAGCCTACCTCACTAAAACTCTACATGCTAACTGACTAAATGAATACAGTATTATAAGGAGACACACTGGGTGAGTGACAGGTTGTTTGCTAGAAGAGTATGAATACTAACTAGGGAATTGAAGGTGTGAAACACAACTGTGTAGGTGATTAGAGGACTGCATCCATACTGCATAGGCATTTAAAGCAGTCCATGTGCTAAGGCCTGGCTCACTGCATGACTACTTGGGTACTGACTGAATGATTAGAGTACAGCAAGGAGAGTGCCTAGGTGAAATTATAAGTGCTAGGCTTTTCGCACAGGGAATGGATTAGTACTTGGTACTGAATGGGTCACTAGAGGAGTGCAAAGGAAGTGACAAGATGTTTGCTGGACTGTATGGATACTGACTAGGAATTTGAAAGTGTGAAAGACAAGTGACTAGGTGGTTAGAAGACTGCATGCATAGTGGATAGGGGTTTGAAGCAGTCCATGTGCTAAGGACTGTCTCAGTGCATGAATACTTAGGCACTGACTGAATGATTAGAGTACTGCAAAGATAGTATCTTGGTGAATTTATACGTGTTTGAGTTTTCGCACAGTGAATGGATTAGTACATGATGCTGAATGGGTCACTAGAAGACTGCAAAGGGAGTGACAGGGTGTTTCCTGGAAGTGTATGGATACTGACTAGGGAATTGAAGGTGTGAAAGACAATTGTGTAGGTGGTTAGAGGACTGCATGCATAGTGGATAGGGGTTTGAAGCAGTCCATATACTAAGGCCTGGGTCACTGGATGAGTACTTGGGTACTGACTGAATGATTAGAGTACTGCAAGGAGAGTGCCTGGGTGAATTTATTAGGGTTTGGCGCAGTGAATGGATTAGTACATGATGCTTAATAAGGTCACTAGAGGAGTGCAGGGGGAGTGACAGGGTGTTTGCTGGAAGTGTATGGATACTGACTGGGGAATTGGAGGAGTGAAAGACAAGTGTGTAGGTGGTTAGAAGACAGACTGCATGCATAGTGGATAGGGGTTTGAAGAAGTCCATGTGCTAAGGTCTGGCTCAGTGCATGAATACTTAGGCAGTGACTGAATCATCATAGTACTGGAAAGAGAGTGTCTTGGTGAATTTATAAGTGTTTGGGTTTTGTCACAGTGAATGGATTAGTACATGGTGTTGAATGGGTCACTAGAGGACTGCAAAGGGAGTGACAGGGTGTTTCCTGGAAATGTGTGGATACTGACTAGGGAATTGAAGGTGTAAAAGACAAGTGTATAGTATGTTAGAACACTACATGCATACTGCATAAACATTTGAAGCAATCTATTTGGTACTTAGAAACTGACTAAATAATCAGACTACTTCTAGGACAGTGCTTAGGTAAAACTTTTACATTTTCAGTTCTGCCACAGTGAACAGAATAGTACATGGTACTGCACCTTAGTGTCAAACCCTGACTCATTTTATCAATGCATAAGCAAAGACTAGCTTCTAATGCTACTAAAACTTGACAACATGACAGGTTTTAAAAGAGTTATCTGCTAAAAAATACACAATATTACCAAATGCTTCTCTCACAGTGGTTCCCAAATGCACACAGACTCACAGTGTGATTCTAGACAACAACCACTATACCTAGGAGTTTACCAAAAATCATTCACTACTGTGGAAGTGGTAAGGGAACTGCACACAATCTTCATATTTCAGGACTGCACTATTGTGTCAAAGCCTGACTCATTTAATCAAAGCATAAGCAAAGACTGGCTTCTAATGATGTTGTAGTTAGGAATTAGCATTTAAAAAACCTTAGAAATTCACTGAAAAAACATGGGTTTCAGGGACGTTATAGTTAGTTGGACATTTGACTCATATAAAACCAGAGAAATTCGCCCATTATAGTTAGCTGAGCTAACTATAACTCGCGCGCCCGCAATGCACTGGTGATGACGTCACATATTACATCACTGATGACATGATCAGTGACATAACTGATGACATCACTGATGACATCTCAAATGACATCACTGATGACATCACTGATGACATCATCCAGTGAATGTGTGTTTCTGTAAAGTTTAAATATTTTTCATATATATCTATGCTACGGTGTATTGAAGAAAGAGTGAATTTACAAGTCTCTGAATGGATTAATTAGTAGGTGCGTGACTGACTGTATAAGTGACTGATTGAACATGTGTTTCTGAATGTATGGGTTAGTGACTAAACTGTGTGAAAATCTGTATTAGTGTCTCAGTTGGTGTATAAGCAGCTCCATGGGTTGGTGAGTAGCTACATGAGTGTCTACATGGGTTATTGATTTGTTGTCTGAGTATCTGTATGGGTGCCTGAGTGTCTGTATGGGTGGGTGCGGGATGTGTGACTCTGTGCATACATGTCTGAGTGGGTGATTCACTGATTGTATGGATTAAAAAGTGGATCTGGGAAGGGCTGTATGGGTGAGTTAGTGTGTGTATGGGTGAGTTGGTGAGTTAATAAATGTCTCACTGGTATATGTGAGTAACTACATATGTTTTAAGGCAGTATATGTGTTGGAGTATATTAATGACTATACGTGAGAGTAAGTCATTTGAAGAGTGGGTATATAAAAGAGTGTCTGCTTATATCACTGATTGTATAAGACAGTAAGTATGTGGTTAGTATCTGCATAAATAAGTGATATGGTGTGTGTATAAATAACACAGTTGGTGTGTATAACTGTATATATGAGTAAATGCCTATGTGATTAATTCTTTGCATGACTGACTAGGTGTGTGAGTAACTCTATGGATGAGTGGCGGACTGTGACTGTATGTATAGGTGTATGAGTGCATATTATAGTACTGTATTGATGAGTAACTGCATGTATAAGTGAGTGGATGTGAGTGTAGACCTAGGAAATAGTGGGTGGTATGTAGTATCTGGCATTGTTGGGTGTATGGTTTCAAAAATAGTAGTCTGTATTTTAAAGTGCGTGTATCAAAGTTTATATTAGGCCATCAGTATGTGCATCAGATTAACACGTGGATGATGTCATCAGTGATGTCATCAGTGATGTCATTTGAGATGTCATGAGTGATATCACTGACAATGTCATGAGTGATGTAATATGTGACGTCATCACCAGTGCATTGCGGGCACGTGAGTTATATTTAGCTCAACTAACTATAACAGGCGAATTTCTCTGGTTTTATATGATTTAAATGTCCAACTAACTATAGCGTCCCTGAAGCGTCAGTGAATTTCTAAGGTTTTTTAAATGCTAATTCCTAACTATAACGTCTGTAAAACCTATGGTTTTTTTCAGTGAATTTCAAAGGTTTTTTAAATATTAATTTCATATTTTAATATTTATAAACCTATATTTTTTCTAATTTTTTTTGCGATATTTTACAACTCTATTATCCTTTTGTTTTTTACATTTGAAAAATTGTGTAATTTTTTATATCTTCCCCAAAAAGTATGTATATATATTTTTTTTTTAGAAAACTAGACTCCCGTACGGTAGTGTACCAAGCTCTATCATCAGGCGAATCGTCTCCATGATATTGCGAAACTCATTAAGGATGCGCATTTTGTATCCGACGGCTTCGTAGCACCGTGTCCCGCCTAACATCATATACGTATAAGGTCACGCCAGATCCTAGTTTGGTATGCGACGGCTGCGCGGTACCAATACGCGCGTTGCGTCATCTACATATAGGGTCGCGCTGGCTGCGCGTTCGATATGCGACGAGTACACGCTGCCAGGCTCTGTGTTACGTCATAGACGTATGGTATCGCGCCGGGTATGCCACTCCCTCATTTATTTTTTTATGTCTCAAAACTATTTCTAAATAAGTTTAAAGTGTATATGAGAGCAAGTGATAATCTAAAATATTTTTCACATTTATATATTTCGAACTGTAATAAACTTATATTATGGTAAAAATATTTTCTCAAAATTGCGTCGGGTGCGGCCTCCTTGCGCGCGCAATGCGCCCTTGCCATGTGACCTTAAAAAAAAAGCTTTTGATTGGTTCATATCATTTCCAATTGTAACAGTTGGAGGACCCCATCCATTTTAGTCATTCTCTCTACACCGTTTGATGAGAGACACCCTTCTGCTTACAGAGCTTTTTGGAAAACTTTTTTGCTGTGTACACATATCTTATAGTACACACAACATGCAACGATCATCTTCATCAATAATCATGCTCTGTACAGTAGCCTTCCACGTGTGATACCCATGCATCTGAAACGTTACATCAAAAAACAAATGTGTGTTACACGATGCCCCTGGTGTGTGTGTGCGCGATTATTGTGTTGCCTTTCGGCCTGGGTATTGGTGGCTCGAAGGGGTATCATCAGCCACGAACAAAGTGCACATCCTAGATCACATGTGACAAACAGTAAAGAGTAATGTGTAGATTTGTGTTGCAGTATACTCTGTTGTCAGGCTTTACCAGTATAGTAGTGTGTCATATCTGAGACATTCAGATTCACGTTTGACATGCATTGCTTAACTGTAATGACCATTATCACTGTGTATGATGTAGCCTCACTGCTGATCCTCCCTCCATCTGAGCACATTCACATGTGTGCGCTTAGCGATAGCAACACTTTCAATAATACCGCGCACCATTGATATGCGTGTCTGCGCATATCCACAAGCTTGACAACGACATGTGATGTTGTCCATTCAATGATTTCGGACAGCATATAATTAGCGATAGTTGCCGCCCTACCAGTACATGCTACATTAATGTAAATTGCAGATTGTGCAATATCAAAACTGCAACAGGGACACACACATAAGTACACTTCCTGCCCAGGCAGGAACTGAACAACGCCCAGGTCCCGGAATAATTATTCACACCCCTACGCTGGCCTGGCGTACGCAAGCCCATCCCACTTTGCGTACTTATAAATAGGATAACGACAATGCCACATGTCACAGTTCTTCCACAATGCTACAGGTGATATGGCCGCATCCACATCGCATATCACAATGCGCAATAAAAAAAAGGGATCCATGAGGTGTACATCATCCTGGCAATCAAAACTCCATCTGAATTGTGAACCCTGCTGGACAGCGTGTTTGGACACAAACTAATGACAGCAGGTTAGCAGTGGGGCCTGCGTGCACAGGAGCTGCAATTGAGCGCGGTGCGGCAGAAGGGATGGGGTGCATCAGCCTGGGTGCACAGGTGCAAACAAGAGATGTTGCCGTGCGTAATGATGTGATCTCTGACCTCATTCAGTCACATCTCTCTCTCATTTTAAGGACCTGCTGGACCATACTGTAGGCCTTAGCCAGAGGCAGCACTGCCCTGCAGACACATGGCCTTGGCTTTTGGGGCACTGTAGTGAGCTGATTACTAAGTGTACATGCACACAGACTTGCCCAACTGCATTGCACGCGCACATTATCCTTCTAGCATGCACTCTGTTCCTTTGTATGTGAACGTTGGCATAATATATTATTATTTACCCGTGTGTATTATCGTGCACTCCAACTCCTCTTTGAACCAAGATTGCCACTAACAGTTGGTAGATCGTACTTCAAGAAGGAAGGATGCACTCAACTGGTGTTCTCTCTTAAGCTTGAAATAAACCTTCATTTACATTAAGACATTTCCACCATTATATTATTTCTCCCTTTTCAGACACTGAGTTAGTGGCACCATAACCGGCGGAGCGGATGCTCAGCCCGTGATGAGGCCCTGGGCATTCTGACGCCTTCCATCGTGGTATCAAGATACCGTCCCCGACCGGAGACCTGCTGTGCCACCCTAAGAGCGGCACCCCGGAGTTGGAGCTCGCACCGGCACGTCGTTGGACACACCGGATGTGGCAGGTGCGCAGTGAAGCCTCGGTGCGCAGGAGCTGCAATTGAGCACAGTGCGGGAGAAGGGGATGGGGTGCAACACAGCCTGGGTGCACAGGTGCAGACAAGCGATATTGCCGTAGATAATAATATAATCTCTGGCCTCATTCATATCTCATTTGAAAGGCTTGCTGGGCCGCACTCGTTCTCGCGGACCCCAGCGTCCCAGACACACGGGCGATAGGAATTGAACAGTGAGGGCTGGGTGCAGTAGGCCAACACTCTGTCTCCTCCTCCCTCTGTTCTTTTGACTCTCCCTCCCCGTCTCCCTTCCACCCACTCGCTCTCTGACCCATTCTCACTTTCTTCCTTTCATTCTGACTACCTTTCTTTTTAGGTCTCGCCTACGCAGTGCGCTTGCACTGCATAGGAGTCCTTTAGTCGTCGTGCAGCTCTTTTTACACAGCACATACTCATGCTTGTGGCAGCATACGGCTTGTGGGAGTGCGCAGCCACGCGCCACAAGCACGAGTATGTGCTTTGAAAAAGATCAGGATGTGCGATCACACACCCGCTCATCGCCAGCGCTCTCACTCAAGTACCTCTGAGCACCACTCGCATGCTTTTTAAAATTTTCTTTTAGCGTGCGCGCGCGCACACAACTCCCAGGCTTGTTATTTCATTGTATTTATTGTGATGTTTTTAGAGCGCCTAAGAGGTGCCTTACGAGAACTTCAGGGCGCGTGCTGGTATTGCCTCTTTTCTGATGCCAGCTCATGAGCGCAGCTTAAGGCTGCCTCTGGTCTCATGCGGTGAGCCAATAGTGGTGAGTTTTAGGGATAGGAATCTCATACTGTGAGCAGGAGCCAGTGTCACTGGGCATGGTGCCTTGGGTGAAAGGGCAATGAGCCTTTAGTCTCGTCCAGAGGGAGCTTGCTTGAAACATACAGTGTGCAGGGCTTTAAGTGGGCCTGGTCCCTCCTGGTCATAGACCTGCCAGCAATTAACAAGAATTTGTAATGCAATAGGTCTCGCATTTACGCGAGTTTGAGCTATTGACAATGCAAATAACAATGACTTTTATTTTTGTTGTCGTTTTTAAAACATCAATAAAAGGCATTATCATTTACAATGCCAATAGCTTAAACTCTCGTTAATGCAAGACCTATTGCATTGCAAATGCTTAGTCCCTTGCACATGGCACACATACTTGTGTTTCTTTTTTCTCTTGCAGGTTTTGTACGCTGCTTCCGTAGGAATCCCACCCACTTCTTTCATGTTTTACTGTTGTTCGATTAAAGTTACGTTTCCATTTATTTGTGGTTGTTTTAATAAAAGTAATTTTTTTTACCAATAAATAAGTGAGCTTATCTTCTTTTTCTGACAACACTTGTCTGTAGTTTATTGTGAAAATCGGCGGTTGATGGTAGGTTAGGAGGGAAAACATTTTTAATTTTGCGGTGCACCTACCAAATATAAACCAACAGATTATTACATAAATGAAGCCTGGGTAATTCTACAACGGCAAGGGTTCTATAAGTGTATCACTTTATAACACCATGAGTACTGGCCGTGTGATTTCAGAACCAATAAGGCACTGCCTAGGGCCACCGAGGCTTCAAGGACTGGCGAGGCCCACCCTGCATATTAAGTAAAGCCCCGGAGGTTGCTGATCCCCGGTCTTGAGTTGGTCTTGAAGCCCCCGCACAATTCGTAAACAAAACCCGGGAAGGTGTCTATCCCCTAGTTGCGAAACGTCTCTGTGCCCTCCTGCGCTTAATTTACATGTGAGATTAAGGTCCCCGGTGCTGCAGAGACCCCGCAATATAATAAAAGGATTGGCCCCGGAAAATTACCCACCAGTGGGCTCATTTAAATGAACGGGTGAGACCCCGCTTTATTTTTTTTTCTCCATTTTTTACCATCCGGATCCGCTTTATTGAAGCGATACGAGGTTTTCCTCCTCTCGCTTCAACGAGGCAAACAAGAATTTACTATCCCAGGGTGAAAGCAATGCTCCCGCCCTGTAATAGCAAACATAAATGTCCAGCAGATGCACACCCCGGGATGTTGTATGACTTGCACCTGGGAGGTGGCGCTCCATAGGGCCATGATGCATTGGTAAATGCATAACTACAGAATTAGTATAAATGCATACTAACACTATTTGCACACATGTAGTACAGCAACCAGAGTGTAGTGAAGAGGCAGAGAAACCCCAAAATCAAAAAATATAAATCCTACCAGAGGTAGGATCACATAGTTCGATCAGCCGACAACCCTGGGATGAGTAGAAACAGCTTCACCAAGAAAACGGGTCTTCACCAGAACGCAAGCAAGCTCAAAATATTGGTGAGTGTTGCCTTCTTTTTACCGTCTCCCACTCGTATCCACATTTATGTAGTGAAGAGGAAGACAGCAGTGGATCCGATAAGTAGATTTATTGCAGGAAAAGAAGACAGCTTAAACAGCCACCAACAGGACCAGACAGCAAGGCAACCTTCTTCTCCAGCACCGTGTACAAACTCCCCAAGATTCCCCTCATGACAGCCCTACATTCTAACATTACATACTCACATTATAGTAGCGTTACATTCTAACATTCTACTATGACTTACATTGGAATACTACACAGAGCACATGACTTTAAAGCAATGAGCTCATGGTTTCATCCAAGAGTCTTGAGACCGGTAGGGGTGAGTAGTTCGCTTCCCACTCCCTGTATTGTATAAACGCAAACTAACACTACTTCCACAGGTATGCTACAGCACCCATAGCACATCACTTTACAACAATGAGCTCACGGTTTAATCCCCAAGTCTTCAGACTAGTAGGGGTGAGTAGTTCGCTTCCCACTCCCTGTATAGTATAAACGCATACTAACACTACTTACACAGTTATACTACAGCGGCCGGTATGTTACAGCGCCCACAGCCCATCACTTTACAACAATCAGCTCGGTTTGATCACTGAGTCTTCACCCCGGTAGGCGTGATTACTTCGCTTCCCACTTCCGGTATAGTATAAACGCACGGTAGAGGTCAGTAGTTTGCTTCCCACTCCCTGTATGGTATAAACTCCTACTAACACTACTTCCACAGGTATGCTACAAACACCAGAGCACATCACTTTACAGCAATGACCTCATGGTTTAGGCTCTCGGTTTCATACCCGAGTGTAGCAGCATCTCATCTCAGCACCATGTCACTCTGAGCAACACCGCACTTTCAGTCCGGTAGGAGTGACTACTTCGCTTCGCACTCCCCCACAGAGGTTACAGTGCTCCTATCCTCCTGTTTCCTACTCTTTTTGCCCTTTTTTCCCCCTTACTCGTTTCAACAGAATCACAAAATGGCTGCCAACACTTCCTAGTTGTAACCGCTTGCACCGCTCGCAGCCAATAAGCAGTAAGCTCGTGCTCGTAACACCTCAGCCAATCAGATGGCAGAATTTCCAAATATAGATATCTGTAAATTTTGATATTTCTCCAAAACTACTGTACGGATTTACACCACATAAACAAAAGTGTGTTTTCTAGACCAAGACCCTTCTCCCTGTCAAATTTGGGGTAATTCCGTTCACCCGTTCGACCTGTAGCCTTATCTAAAGTTTCCTATGGAAATTAACATGGAGAAAACACGTTTTGGGACCCCCCTTTTTTCTCAGCCCCCCCTTGATGAATCACCCCCAAACCTACAACATAGGAGCTGATATGGACAATGAATTAGTTTGGAAAATGTCATGAAGATTCATCAAACGACGCCAAAGTTATAAGCAAAACAAAACATTTTCTTCCTATGGTAACTTGGTCCTAACTATAACTACCTACTGGCAACCGCCAGTAGGTAATATATATATATATATATATATATATATATATATATATATATATATATATATATATTCACTGAAAAAACCATAGGTTTCACACATGTTATAGTTAGCGGAAATTTTACTGATAAAAAACCAATGAAATTGCCCCGTTATAGTTAGTGCTGGCAACTATAACTCACGCGACCGCAATCCTCTGCTGATGCTAATACTGTATTTAGACACTTATTTGCCCATGTCTTCTTCCATACATTTTTAGCTATACATATATTACAAATATTTTTTTTTATAAAGACACATATGTCATCAGCAGAAGATTGCGGTCGCGTGAGTTATAGTTGCCAGCACTAACTATAACGGGGCAATTTCATTGGTTTTTTATCAGTAAAATTTCCGCTAACTATAACATGTGTGAAACCTATGGTTTTTTCAGTGAATTTGCAAGGTTTTTTAAATGCTAATTTCTAACTATAACGTGTGTGAAACCTATGGTTTTTTCAGTGAATTTGTACGGTTTTTTAAATGCTAAGTTACTTTACGCCATTCGAGGCGTGCGCGCCCACTTAACGCAGTGCGTTCCGTGCACGGTTTTTATCAACTTTAATAAGCCCTGTACATTTGGTGGCCTTCGGCCACCAAAAGCACAGGGGGTGGGGTCAATGTGGATAGTGTTTTTTTTATTTCGATTTTATAATTTCATGTTGCCAAAATATAGTTTTTTTACTGATGTAATAAGCCCTGTACATTTGCTGGCCTACGGCCACCAAAAGCACAGGGGGTGGGGTAAGTGTGGATAGTGTTTTTTTTATTTCTATTTTTTACCGTATGCTTACGGTAAGCGTACGGTAAGCGTACTCGGCGAAATTGCCGAAAAAAAAATAAAACCGTTTTTGCTCTTGGGGGATGTTTGGGGACTCCCTCAACATGACTATGTGGGAGGGAGTTGTCAAAACAGCCCCGTAACATGTTTTTGGGCATCATGTTTGATAAATAACACTCAGTGCGAGAGACAAAATGGCGGACGCCGCTTCCTGGTTTCGGCCGATTCGAATGTTTACTAAGATCTAAGAGCCAATCAGAATCGCGCTCGCGCACGCCACCGTACGCGTACGGTAAGCGTACCGTAAGCGGGCTCAGATATATATATTGATTTAAAGGCTATTTTCTCAGAATCTACTGAACAGATTTACACCAAACCTACAAAAGGCACTTCCTTGACATAGGGACTACCTCTCTGCCAAATTTCTAGTAATTCTGTTCAGCCGTTCGGGCTGTAGCTCTGTCTAAAGGTCCTATGGAAAAATGCATGGGAAAAACGCGTTTTGGGACCCCCCTTTTATCTCAGCCCCCGCTTGACGAATCCCCCCGAGACTTGCAGGGTAGGAGCGGAGCGTAGCGCCCCACCTATTTTGAGAAATTCGCGAGGATTCATCGACCGGCGCCAAAGTTATTCAAAATAGAATGTTGCGGATTTCCTATGGAAAAGGGGTCCTAACTATAACTACCTACTGGCGACCGCCAGTAGGTAATATATATATATTCACTGAAAAAACCTTTGAAATTCACTGAAAAAACCATAAGTTTCAGGCCTGATATAGTTAGGAATTAGCATTTAACAAACCTTAGAAATTCACTGAAAAAACCATAGGTTTTAGGGGTGTTATTGATAGCTGGACATTTCACTCGTACAAAACCATTGAAATTCCTCCGATATAGTTATTTGTACTAACTACATCTCGCGCGCCCGCAATCCACTGCTGATGATGTCACATACTACATCATTCATGGCATGGTCAGTGACATCACTAATGACATCTCAAATGACATCACTAATGATATCATCCAGTAAATGTGGTTTGGTTCGTTATTTAAATATGTATTATATATATATATAGCAATTTGCATTGAAGAATGAGTGGATATATAAATATAAATATCTCGGTGGAGGATTTAGTAGCAGTGTTATTGACTGTTTATTTGACTAATTTATAGTGTCTCACTAAATATATTGTAAACTGCTGCACCAGTTGGTTACTAGCTAAGTGAAAGTCTATATTAGTTATTGATTAGTTAACTGAGTATTTATATTGGAGAGTGAATGTGTGTGTGGTTCGGTGGGGGGGTGACAGCCCAAAGTTGTGTGAATAGTTGATTCAGTAGGTATATGAAGTTAAAACTACATGTTATAACAGTTGTTTGGGTGAGTGAATATCTTTATGGGTGTGGTGATGAGCAAATATATGTCTCAATGGTACATATCCAACAAACTAGAAAAATAAAAGCCAGTGTGTGTGTCAGTTGTTGTATATAAATAAGTATACATAAGACTCAGTGATTGTATGAGTGACTGTATGGATAACTGTATACTTGTAATAGTGATTTTATAACACACTAAGTATGAGTTACTATCTATATGAATAGATGAAGTGGTGTTTGTATAAGTGTGTAGCTAAGTAAAAGTAAGTATGATCCGTTGTTTGCATAATTGAGTAGGATGACTTCATAAGTGATAAGGATGTGTGCTGGTGTGTAATGTTGATATAGGTGTATAAGTATATTTGATAGTGTTCTATTGATCATTAACAGCATGTATGAGTGAATCTTTAGGTAAGTGATTAGATGTGTGTATAGCTCTAGGAATCCCCGAGTGGGTGTTTAGAAACTTGTATTGGTGTGTTAATGGTTTCAAATATGTCACTCTGTATTTTACAGTGAGTGATGAAAGGTTATACTAGTGTATGATGAGGTGTATCTGATTGTCACGTGGATGATGTCATCAGTGATGTCATTTGAAATGTCATCAGTGATGTCACTGACCATGTCATGAATGATGTAATATGTGACATCATCAGCAGTGGATTGCGGGCGCGCGAGATGTAGTTAGTACAACTAACTATATCGTAGGAATTTCAATGGTTTTGTACAAGGTAAATGTCCAGCTAACAATAATTTCTAAGGTTTTTTCAATGCTAATTCCTAACTATATCAGGCCTGAAACCTATGGTTTTTTCAGTGAATTTCAAAGGTTTTGTAAATGACAATTTTTAATGTATTAATTGTTATACTGAATTTTTTTATACTGATTTACTACACTTTTTAAACTATTTATTTTCAGATATATCGATTTGTTAATTACATTTTAATTACATTATACATTAAAATACAAAATATACTTTCTCAGAATGAATTACTTTAGTTTAAATACTTTGCAAATAGGCAATAGAATGTTAAGTACAGTAGTTACAGTTGTTGCAATGGGCAACACAATTTCAAACACAATGCAACATTGAGCTCAATGTGAATTTCTAGTCAAATGCAATTAGTTACTTTATGGATTACTTTTCTAACCACAGGATTGGACCCTAGATTCAGTCCTTGGACATCTCCTGTAAACAGTTGAGTAAAAGGGTTTTGGTTACAGTAGTGATTTTTAAGGAATATTATTGTATTTTAAAAGTTGACAGAAATGTTTTCACATACAATCACCAATGTTATCCTATGGCAGAAAATTCACTTAGCAGGTAAGTAGTGTTATCGTTAGTTTTTCTTACTCAGTGGTGGATCCTGGATCCAGCATTGGTGCATCTCCTGTAAACAGTTGAAAGAATGTGTTTAAGTCATACAGACGAATTTTAGGAATATTTTAAGTTTGTGAAAATAGATAGAAACTTTTCTGCTGAAAACCACACAATGGATTCCTGTATAAGGAAATACAAGTTACTGGTAAGTACGCTTAGAATTACTTTTCAGGGTCAGTGCTGGGCTAAATGATGCAGCACTGGGTTCTCTCCTGATAACAGGTGAGTAAAGCGGAATTCGTAGTTAGGCTGATTTTAGAGGATTATTTGTACGTTTCAAAAATCAACAAAGAAACTTTTCTGGTGAAAACCACACAATGGATTCCTATGGAAGGAAATACAAGTTACTGGTAAGTACACTTAGAATTACTTTTCAGGGTCAGTGTTGGGCTAAAAGATGCAGCACTGGGTTCTCTCCTGATAACAGGTGAGTAAATCGGAATTCGTAGTTCGGCTGATTTTAGAGGAATATTTGTACGTTTCAAAAATCGACACTTAGAAACTTTTCTGGTGAAAACCACACAATGGATTCCTATGGAAGGAAGTACAAGTTACGGGTAAGTACGCTTAGAAACTTTTCTGGTGAAAACCACACAATGGATTCCTATGGAAGTAAATACAAGTTACTGGTAAGTACGCTTATAATTACTTTTCAGGGTCAGTGCTGGGCTGAAAGATGCAGCACTGGGTTCTCTCCTGATAACAGGTGAGTAAATCGGAATTTGTAGTTCGGCTGATTTTAGAGGAATATTTGTACAATGGTGAAGGAAGGTGACGTGTGCAAACACACCCTGTGGCGCGTTGGAAGTTGGGGAATTAATTCCTCTTCAATCCTGCGGTCCCCTGGGGGCCAACTAGCCCACCAGGTACCTCCAGTATGCGCCAGGGAGCTGCGTTACAGAGAGGTGTTCAGAGGCCACGCCCCTTTTTACAACACTCTGCAAAGCAGCTCCGTGGCGCTTACTGGAGGTACCTGGTGGGTTAGTTGGCCCCTAGGGGACCTCTGGATTGAAGAGGAATTAATTCCCCAACTTAAAACGCGCCACAGGGCGTGTTTGCACACATATCACCTCAGGCCCCGCCCCCTACCTTCACCACTGTGCAAACGAGCCCCATGGAGTGTTTTAAGTGGTGGGAGTGGTGCAAGGAGGGGGCGTGGCCTCCAGCCCGATACCGTTTTTTTAAAATTTATTTTTTAGAAGGGGGGCTGTGTAGCCCCCCTTCTTTTTTTAATTTATTGGCCCTGGGGACCCCATCCCCCAGGGCCTGCCCCCCAATTTTTTTTTTTTTAAATCGGGAAGGGGCCGCATGGCCCCCCCTCTTGAGGCCATAATTTGCCCCGGGGATCCCATCCCCCGTGGCATGGCCGTTTTTTTTTTTTTTTTTTGCATTGCACTCCTGGGCGTGTCACTCTTAAGTTTGTCAGTCCTGTGTGTCTCTCCTGAGGTTATCACTCTTGGATGTATCACTACTGGGTGTGTCATTACTGAGGGTGTCACTCCTGAGTGTCACTGGGGCGTGGGGGAGAGCAAACAACCCCGTACTGGTCACCATGTTCTATTTGTATGCCGATGCCTGTTTAAACCCGAGAGGCGCTTGGTGGGCACTATACCCCAACCTTGTCACGTGAGAGCTTGTGTCTCAGTCTGGAGGGGGAGAGTGCATCCCCCATGAGCATGAGAGCATCTATGAGGCGTGGGACAGTGAGTGCATGTGTGAGGGCGTGTAAGATCCGCAGAGCCGTGTTTTTTGTCTTGCATTTTTATACAGCTCGAACTCGACCCAGAGGTATCATGGCGCTTTAGACGAGCACCCGCTGTTCCAGATAGGCACATCCATGTTTTTTTAGGCATGGGGAGATGAAGTGATTTGCCCAGAATCACAAGAGGTGGAGCTGCAGAGACTCAAATCTGGTTACCCAGCTTTGAGGTTGTGCGCTCTAACCGTTAGGCCACATCTTAATGAGTCCAGCCTGCAGGGACAGGGGCCCATGTACTTACACTCCAGAGTGTGTCACTCTTAAGTTCGTCAGTCCTGTGTGTCTCTCCTGAGGTTATCCCTCACGGATGTATCACTACCGGGTTTGTCATTACTGGGTGTGCCATTACTGAGGGTGTCACTCCTGAGTGTGTCACTGGGGCATGGGGTAGAGCAAACAACCCCGTACTGGTCACCGTGTTCTATTTGTATGACGATGCTTGTTTAAACCCAAGATGCGCTTGGTGGGCGCTATACCCCGACTTTGTCACGTGAGAGCTTGTGTCTCACTCTTCACCAACCAGCAGGAAGTGCGTGAATCTTCTCGGAGCGAGGGCTACATATGGAGGGGGAGAGTGCATCCCCCACGAGCATGAGAGCATCTCTGAGGCCCGTGACAGTGAGTGCATGTGTGATGGCGTGTGAGATCCGCAGAGCCGTGTTTTTTGTCTTGTAGGTTTATATAGCTCGAACTCAACCCGGAGGTATCAGGGCGCTTTACACGAGCACCAGCTGTTCCAGATGGGCACATCCATGCTTTGTTAGGCGTGGGGAGATGAAGTGATTTGCCCAGAATCACAAGAGGTTGAGACGCAGAGACTCGAACCTGGTTACCAAGCTTCGAGGTCGTACGCTCTAGCCGTTAGGCCACATCTTATTGAGTTTAGCCTGCAGGGACAGGGTCCCCTGTACTTACACTCCAGAGCGTGTCACTCCTGGGTGTTTCACTCTTAAGTTTGTCAGTCCTGTGTGTCTCTCCTGAGGTTATCACTCCTGGATGTATCACTACCGAGTGTGTCATTACTGGGTGTAGATAATGATAGCACGTTCCTGAATAGGAAAATGTCTTTCGTTTTGCACTCAATCTCAGAGATATGATCTCTTTTGTGAAATTAAACTCAGGTAAATCGGAATTTATTCAAGTGTAACTTGAGTTTATTAACCGTTGTTCAAAGTTAATGAAGTCAAAGAATTGTATTCATTCTTTATCAATGCATCATATATCCAACTGCCCAATGCATTTCGGGCTTTTTTTAAGCCCTTCTTCAGGGGCGGTACTCTGAAAGGATAAGGTATAGGGTTCAGTATATATATACATCTTATAAACACTCAATGGAAAAGAACAATTTTTATCCAAACAATTATACAGTAGATTTTGATTGTAACAAACATGGTCATGTTGAAACAGTATTAAAAGTAATACGTTCGTAATGAGTAAAAAAACACAATACCAGTGTTGGTAATTACCAAAATGGAGGTACACTACACATCAAAGTGATGTGAAAATATCCACTTGTTTTACATGTTAAAATAACATACTGTGATGTGCATTTACCAAGGTCATAGGAAATAGTGAAGCCGAAATGGACCAAGAAAGTTTGGGTGGTAGTGTAAGTAAAAAAATTAAATGAAAAAATGAAAATGCCATATAGGACAAAGTAATGTGGTGTGTTTTTGCCAAAATTGTAGGAAAAAGTAAAAACGAAATGAGAAGAAAAATCTAGATGGTGGTGTGGGTAACAAAAATACATACAGCGTGGGGCCTTTTAAAAGAATACAATCACTATCTGACAAGTAACGGAAGATCAAACTTACAGTTGGTATGGTGATGTATACGTTCTCCTGAACCCGGGAGAATCAAATTGGAAATGCTCCGGTCAGTGTAATGGATGGTAATCATGTGATATATAGACATGTGATAAGGAAAAGTGCGGGAAAACGAGAACTACAAAGAAAACAGACTTGTAGTTCCAAGAGGTAATCATGTGATATGTAATGAAGAAAAATGCGGGAAAAGGAGAACTACAAAGAAAAACAGACTTGTAGTTCCAAAAGGTCAATAAAGTTTAGTGAAACTACCCGTGCAAACAATATATAAAATAATAAACAATATGTAAAATAATAAACAAAAGTGAGTGCAGTTAAATCTGTAAAGGAATTAGGCCAAAAGTAAAATGAAAAATGGAATAGACAGCGTGTGACACCGAAGAAACACATGTAATTCGAGTGATTCGAACCAAAAGCGATAGTTAAAAAAATGTAAGATATTATCAAATCCTGGAGCTTGTAAGGAAGCGTCAATGTAATAGTGCAAAAAAGTACCAACATCCAACATCCTTCACAAGGCAACACGATCAAACTCAAGGTTACAGCCACATGTAATAGTCAGAATCTCATTTACATGTTGAAATGTCCATGTGGTTTGGTTTATGTGGGCAAAACTGAGAGAAAAATCCGTATACGGATCAATGAACACAAAAGCAATATACGTACCAAACAGGCGAAATCACCAATCGCAACTCATTTTCACCAGCATCAGCATAACATCTGTCAACTGCGATTTTTGGTTCTTGAACAGATTCCCCAGCTGAGGGGTCGTGACAATAGTAAATATCTATTACAAAGAGAAACATTTTGGATCCACAAGCTGAATTCCATACATCCGAAAGGTCTTAACGAGCGTTATGATCTGGGCTGTTTTCTGTAATTAAGGTCTCCTTTATTCACCTTAAATTGGAGATTTGAACTTTCCACCCGACTTGTGATACCCTAGTACCTTGTGTAACTTTACAGTTCATGTTGAACCTTACAGTTATTTTATTTTATTTAACTTACTAATTTCATCTTATACACATGTACTATTGCACTATTACATTGACGCTTCCTTACAAGCTCCAGGATTTGATAATATCTTACATTTTTTTAACTATCGCTTTTGGTTCGAATCACTCGAATTACATGTGTTTCTTCGGTGTCACACGCTGTCTATTCCATTTTTCATTTTACTTTTGGCCTAATTCCTTTACAGATTTAACTGCACTCACTTTTGTTTATTATTTTACATATTGTTTATTATTTTATATATTGTTTGCACGGGTAGTTTCACTAAACTTTATTGACCTTTTGGAACTACAAGTCTGTTTTTCTTTGTAGTTCTCCTTTTCCCGCATTTTTCTTCATTACATATCACATGATTACCTCTTGGAACTACAAGTCTGTTTTCTTTGTAGTTCTCGTTTTCCCGCACTTTTCCTTATCACATGTCTATATATCACATGATTACCATCCATTACACTGACCGGAGCATTTCCAATTTGATTCTCCCGGGTTCAGGAGAACCTATACATCACCATACCAACTGTAAGTTTGATCTTCCGTTACTTGTCAGATAGTGATTGTATTCTTTTAAAAGGCCCCACGCTGTATGTATTTTTGTTACCCACACCACCATCTAGATTTTTCTTCTCATTTCGTTTTTACTTTTTCCTACAATTTTGGCAAAAACACACCACATTACTTTGTCCTATATGGCATTTTCATTTTTTCATTTAATTTTTTTACTTACACTACCACCCAAACTTTCTTGGTCCATTTCGGCTTCACTATTTCCTATGACCTTGGTAAATGCACATCACAGTATGTTATTTTAACATGTAAAACAAGTGGATATTTTCACATCACTTTGATGTGTAGTGTACCTCCATTTTGGTAATTACCAACACTGGTATTGTGTTTTTTTACTCATTACGAACGTATTACTTTTAATACTGTTTCAACATGACCATGTTTGTTACAATCAAAATCTACTGTATAATTGTTTGGATAAAAATTGTTCTTTTCCATTGAGTGTTTATAAGATGTATATATATACTGAACCCTATACCTTATCCTTTCAGAGTACCGCCCCTGAAGAAGGGCTTAAAAAAAGCCCGAAATGCATTGGGCAGTTGGATATATGATGCATTGATAAAGAATGAATACAATTCTTTGACTTCATTAACTTTGAACAACGGTTAATAAACTCAAGTTACACTTGAATAAATTCCGATTTACCTGAGTTTAATTTCACAAAAGAGATCATATCTCTGAGATTGAGTGCAAAACGAAAGACATTTTCCTATTCAGGAACGTGCTATCATTATCTACAATTTGAATTCCCTACTCAGGGGGATTAATTCGTTTGCACCAACTAATTTTGCTTAAAATATTGACCTGGAGAAATTTTGAGTGCGCAACTTCTGTTCTAACTTTTCATTACTGGGTGTGTCATTACTGAGGGTCTCACTCCTGAGTGTGTCACTGGGGCGTGGGGGAGAGCAAACAACCCCGTATTGGTCACCATGTTCTATTTGTATGCCGATGCTTGTTTCATTATGCCCCCGGGCAAATTAGCATATTTAGCGCGGGAGCCCGTGCTGATTTTATTTTTCTATCGGCAGGATGCGCGCATCCAGTGCGCATCCTCCCGTTTAAAAAAAAAATGTTGGTTTTTTTTTTGGGGCCTTGGGGGTCCTTGTGGGACCCCGTGAGCAGGCCTAGGGGATCAGGGTGTTTCTACCCTGCCCCCTTTTCGCGTTTTGCGACGTTTATATTCGGGTTTCTTGTGCCTCGGTTCTACCGAGGCACAAGATGGCTGCCAAAAATTCCTGATTCAGAGTGTTGGCAGCCAATTAAAATTCAGCTCGTGATCGGGAGGGTGCGCGGATCCTCCGAGGCCTTAGATATATATGTACTTTTAACTGTCATTTTCTCTGGAACTACTGAACGGATTTACACCATTTAAGCAAAAGGCATGAGTCTGAACTAAGGACTACCTCTTTGCCAAATTTGGTGTAATTCCGTTCAGCAGTTCGGGCTGTAGCTGCGGCTAAATGTCCTATAGGAAATTGCATGGGGAAAAAGCATTTTGGGACCCCCCTTTTTTTCTCGGCCCCCACTTGACGAATCACCGTGAAACTTTCAGGACAGGAGCGGACCAGAGCTGGCCAAAAATTTTGAAAATTTCGCGAAGATTCCTCAATCGGCGCCAAAGTTATTCCAAATAGAATGTTGCAGATTTCCTAATACGTAGATATAGTTAGGATAGGTCCTAACTATATCTACCTACTGGCGACCGCCAGTATGTAATATATATCTTTGAATATAATAACCTAAAAACTAAAGTTGAATTTATACTTCCTCACTCCACTTTATAACTTACCCTATTATCAAAGTGCACATGGAATTACACACTTTACAGTCAATGGCCAGTCTTCATAATTATAGGTATGTTATGTTGTGTGTATGTGTGTGTGTGCGTGTCTAAGAGAGAGAGACTGAGGGACGGTGACAGATGGTGGGAATAAAGTTGGAGAAAATATTTTCAGATGCATGGTCATTGCCATTGCAGTATTCAAGGTGGTGCAGGGGGACAATTAGTGACTTGCACCCTCACTAAAAAGGTTATGAATCCCCCTCTGCAGATTAAGGAATAAAACATAGTTGACCTGGGTATACATTCTTAACGACAGTTTGCATGCCAAATTAGGTAAAAACTGTAATACAATGGCCACAGCAAAGGCATAATGAAGTCAAATCACAAACTTAGACATACCAACTGACTCTGCAACAACCCCCATCAGTGTTAAGCTAAATGTTTCATTGTATTCACAAGCTCTAGAGGTCTAATGGGAATGATACATAATCAGGAACAAAAGTAGGTATGGGCCCATGAAAGTCATAATATAGTTTCACGAAACAGTTTAATGTCAAATATTCGATGATGTACAATTGCCTGTAGGACAATATAGAATAAGTCAAAATCCATAATGATTATACTGAACTTAAACGAGAAGTCAATAGTTGTAATGATAATAAAACCAAATGTTAAAACAACTACCCTGCACCCTAAAGTATCACTTCGAAGGAGGGTGTTAGAATTGGGATACCTGGTTTGCTGAGGTATGCACCGAGGCCAGGCAGGAACCACTCTGGTCAGGGTAAGCTAAGTACACATGTAAAATAGACTGTGCTCACCCTCTGATATCTTGGCACAGAGAATAGTCCAGCTTATCTAAAGAGGCAATGTGCAAAGTATTTGTGCAACACACAGTAACACAATGAATAAACCACAAAAAGACTCAGGTTTAGAAAAATAGAATACTATACTCTGGTCAAAACAAGACCCAAATAAGAAAAATCCAACATATAGAAGTTGAGATATGAATTTTAAAAGACCGGCCGGCTACAGGACCCACACACAGACCGCGGTTTACTAAGTACCTTTCCTGGTCGCAATTGCGAGATGCGTCGGGAGATGCATCAATGTGGATCCCGCAGGTCGAGGATGTATTGATTCTTCTCCACACAGTGATGGCGATGCGTCAGTTCCAAAGGCAAGAGGCCGGGCCGAGATGTGTTGGTTCTATAGAGCGATGCCCCGGGTTTCTCCATGTAGTTGAGGGATGAGTTGATCTTTCCGAGCTGCTGAGACAGCGATGTGTCGGGCTCTTTAGGCACTGCATTGGTTCCGAGACCAAAGCACCGATTTTACTCCTGCAACTGGGTCAATGCGCTAGTTCTGTTACAGGCAGACAGCGGATGCGTCGATGTCCGTGTTGCAAGTAACTGGGTCCACTCCCAGTGTACCAGGCACAGGAGCATCCCCCTGAGTCTAAAGCAACAGGAGGCAAACCAAGAAGCCCTTGGAGCACACGTGGAGTGAAGGCAGAGTCCAGCTCTCCTTCAGCAAAATCAGAAAGCAGCAGGCAGCAGGGCAACAAACAGAAAAGCAGGCATTCCAGATCAGCATTCCAGTTGAGTCCTTTAAGCAGCAAAGCGGTTCTTCTGGCAGAGCTTCAGTTGCAAGTCCAGTAGTGACTGATATTAATACAAATAGCGGTGCACCACATTCAATAAAAAACGTCCCATTCAAATTCCAAAAGTATTCCAGTTCTTCTTTTAATTTTGCTTGTTAAAGAGAGAAATCCAAACAATGTAGCAAAGACAGCCAATGTGTTTCATCCACTTGAGTGGACTTCTTCAGGGTGAATGCAGATTCTATTGTCTAGTCATGTCAAGCCAATAGGCCGTTCAGCATCCATCTAACTTCATGCAGCATCTGCTGCATGCATGGGTAGGAACCATATCCCACTGAGATCTTAAAATCCCATAAAGTTTCAGGCCAATCATCGACGTGGTTGAAACCTTCACTTTCCTCACATCGCATGCATAGCAGTAATGGAAAAAGGGCTAGGCCTCACTGTGGTGAAAAACAAATTTAGCTGTTTGTCACTACCAGGACATGCAAAACATAAAAGTAGTTGTCCTACCTTATACTGATACAGCACCGTGCCCATAGGGTCACGTAGGGTCTACCTTAGAGGTTGTTTATATGTAAGAAAGGGGAAGTGTAAGGCTTGGCAAGTAGTTTTAAATGGCAAGTCGAAGTGGCAGTAAACTGCACACACAGGCACTGCAGTGGCAGACCAGAGACAGGTTTGAAAGGCTACTTCTGTGGGTGGCGCAATCAGTGCTGCAAGCCCACATGTAGCATTTAACTTACAGGACCTGGGCATATGGCATACCACTTTACAAGGGACTTACAGGTAAATTAAATATGCTAATCATGTATACACCAATTACACACATGTTTAGGGAAGAAGTGCATGCACTATAGCACTGGTCAACAGTGGTAAAGTGCTCTGAGTCTTAAGGCCAACAAAAAGATTCAGCAAAACGTGATGGCAAAAAAAACTTTTGGGGGAACACCACCCTAAGGATGGCAAGTCTAACAGAGGGAGCCAAAGCCAAATGGGGCAGATGTGTGTATTTTCCCACACCCCCATCACCAATCCATGCGGCACCCATGCCTGATTGGAAGTCGGCATAGATGCCCTACTTCTTCCTTTCGTTTGAGTCAACCTTACCACGATTTAAGATGGTGGCCTTCAAGTCACTGCAGACACGAGTCTGTCAGTCAATGAGCCTTCTTACTCTCCATGCAAAATAAGCTTCTGAATTAAAATTTTTGATGCAAAAGTTGCAAACACTTCCAATGTTAACGTCTATAAATATAAATTATTATAACTTCCAACCGCATATACATTGAAAGAATTTCACGTCCTTGTATAGATATTGTGCTGCAAGTCATCATGTCTCCAATGGCTATGTGATGACATTTTGGTTGGGTCACACGTTTCTAAGTTTCAGCTTATTCTTGCATTTCTTCCTTGCGAATTGCACATCTTAGCAGCTAAATTCGTTCCCTGGGGACATGAGAAAGCTTTAGCACTTCACACTTTCCATTATTGATCCTGCCCTAAGGGAGTTGATTTATATTCAGAGCATGGAGGCTGTTGTTGCTGTAAACAAGGCAAATTCCTTACACATCACATCTTGTATTTAAACAAACTAGAATACAATTACAGGCTGCATTAGTATGGAGTGTGTTTTTATCCAGCGAAGAAAAGGTAATTTGGTGCATAATTTATAATGATAAAATCTGGACCACTTTTCAGGCAGTGGGACATCTGCTCCAGCACGATGAGGCCCCCGGGGGCCAGGGAGTGGTGAGTGGGCCTTAGGCAAGCTGTTTTGTTGTTTGTGAGAAACTTAATATAACGATTTAAAGTAAAGTCTTTTTGAAGATGACCTCTTCCTTTGCCAGGACTTATAGCCTGCTTCATTCCAAGGATTACAACAATTTAATTCCAAAATGGATTCTTCGTGCAACCAAGGTATTCAGTAATTGAAAATACCTTTAAGTGTTTGTTCTTTCCAAAACACACATGCTTATCTTTTTCTTTGATTTCTTTTATATAACGTACTTTGATTCCAGGATGCCGTGTGAATAATGATTAGTAAACGATTACTATTTAAAGAGAATCAAATCTAGAGCATATAGGGTGTTTTTTAATTTACATTTTAAAGACTGCCCAGTATTTCAAAAGTATGATGATGCTTGCTTTGGTCACAGTTTAGTTTTCTTTTAAAACAAACGGAGGGTAAGTGAATTGTTTTGAATTTTGTATACTGAAAAGTTTCCCCCCCGAAACTTTAGTAAGGTACATAGAAAAGCGACACGTGCAGCAAACCCTGAAAACATAGAACAGCTCCAGGACATGTATCAAAGTGCAAACCCCCGGATATACCCACAGCTGCACGTAAATAACCTACGTAACAGGGTCGTATCCAGGAGCATAGGTTTTAAGGGGCATGGTCCCCCACGATTAAAACACCAAAAACAGTGCTTATTTGAGCCTGTGGTTACTGGTGGGGTCCACTGGCGCTACCTTTTGGGCACCAGCACATATTTTTTTGCATCAGATAAAGATCGAGGGTAAGGGAGGAAAAAACACACAAATCGGAAAGACGGATGAGGAGAAAGACGGAAAAAAAAGCATCTCCCAGGGCAGTGAGAAAGCAGGAACCAGCAACAGTAAGATAATGGAGCAAGGAGTATATGGTGGTGAACAGCCGTGGCCCCTGCAGGTAAGAGTGGTGGGCGGTGGGACGGGGGTGGGAGGGTTATTTTGACAGACGACCTCGAGGGGAAAATTAAATAAATAAATACATTTTTTTGGGGTCATCAGTCGAAATCCCCCCCAACCCGGTCCCACCACCCCACTGCTTTTACCTGGACGGACCGTGGCTGATAGGGAATTTAACAATACCATCCTTGTGGTGTTCGGCGCACCAACTTTTAATTGCACCGCCAAGCTTCTGAGTAGAGCTTCGGGCACCAGCACTCTTCCTTTCACAAAGTAAGCATTGACCATAAATGTAGTATTCAAAGACTTTATATGATTTGATTTGATTATTTATAAAGTGCAGGTTTGCCGGAATGCGCCTTGGCGCTGCTCATGACTGTTAGCTGGAAACCAACATTTGAAACAAAACTAGTCCTGCATAAAAAACTAGGGGGCATATACACAAGGATCTATCGCTGAGTTAACAGCACTTTATCGGAGCCAAAATTGCGATAAACGTATCGCCCCAATCACAAGCTGGTGTTAACAGCCCACAGCACCAGTATACCCGTGATAGGAGCCACAAAAATCATTGCCACAGATGACCCCCAAAACTATCGCTAATGAGATGCAGAGTAGGCATTCCTGTACGAAAATCCGCGACAACACCACACCTCAACATTCTCAATGACCAGCCATATCGGCGATAAGAACACAAAACAGGCGATAAGGAGCGTTAGCACCTGGTAACTAACACCTGCTCAGACCAGGTGCAAAGGCGGATGACAGCCTGCACCACAAAAGGGAGCCCAGCCCACAGCCATTGCCATGGAGCCACTGGTCATGCGGGCCAGACTCCCAAGAGGACCCCAACCCCAACCCCCACCCGGAACCCCCCCTGGACCACCACAGAAGCAGCGCAGACAAAGACAGCGGACCCACAGGAAATGCACCAGCCTCACAGACCCAACACCTGACAATGTCATTGCCCACTACAGGCTCAAAACGACAACCCTCGTACACATCCTGACCATCATCGCCACACAGGCCAACGGCACCAACAAAGTGGACAACCGACATCCCACCCCACACAAAGCTGCAGGCTGTGCTGCACCTGTTGGCCCCTGGTACCCCCCCAAACAACACGCGCCAGAGTTGGAGGAGTCTCACAGCCAGCCTCATCCAAGTCCCTCACACCTGTCCTGGACATCACCATCAACCTGGTACCTCAGTCTCTATACGTCCGACACAATGCGCAGGATCCGCTGGAGACCAAGCAAGGACCATTCGCCATAGCTGGATGCACGCATGTGTTGGGGCAATCCACAGCACACATGTCCTACCTGTGCCCCCTTGTGACACAGCACACAATCACAGCAACAGAAAGCACACATCTCACATCACTGTGCAGGCAACAACCGAACACTGTGGAACCTCCACCAATGTCGCCTCCAAATACCCAGCCAGTGTGCATGATACCTCCATCCTCCGACAGTCCATCAGCCACCAGCGTTCCCAGGATGGCACCAAGGGAAATGCACAGCCCCTTGGCAAGTTCCAAATGAACACTTCACTCACCTCAACTCCACAACCATGCAACTCACAACTCAATGCACACGTCACAAAATCACAAGCAACATGCAAAACAACATGCCCACACACCAGACACGACAGAACGACTCACAATGGTAACCTTGGCAAGCCGTGAACACGAGCCCTCAACGGCATGGCACCCCAGCCACACAATAGCCAAATGTGGGGAGAGGTGGCAACCGGGCATGTGTGAAGGATGCAGGAGAACCATGATTGGGAAAGTACATGATGCCAAGAGTGGCAGAGATGTGCTGGACAGACCTCAGTATGCAGAACACACCCATATCCATGGCGACATACACCTCTGGTGTATGGAGTGTAGTGGACAGTGGACGCAACCATGTCACCCCAGCCAGTGGGGGAGTTTGCGGAAATGTTGCCTGTTACGTCCCCCCCGTAAGCGTGAGCGGCGTGGGATGGCCCGGCGTACGCCAGGCCAGCATAGGGGTGTGAATAAAAACATGTAGCCCTGGGCGTGGTCCTCTTCCGGAAAGCCCAACGTCTCTGGCAGGGTGGCGCCTCTCACCACACCACGAGGCATGAGCGGAGTTGCCTGTGATCCTGTGCGCCTGCCGTTCCCCGGCCCGTTGAACCCCGAACCTGTCAGGCCTGCCCCTGCGCAACCAAGCCACACTGATCACCTTCCGACACCTGTGTGTGTCAAGGAGGGCCCCCCACGTGCCAGAGCAAGCTCCAAGCCCGAGGCCCGCGACCTTGGCAGCCTCCTCAGACCATCACGGCCTCCATGACACAGACTGCTTCAGTCATTTCTCGCTGATGTACTCTACTGCCACCTCCGGCCTACACTACGGACAAGAAGGTCACATATTTGGAACTGAATCTTTATCATACATTGTCCGTGGACGCACAAGAATGAAGATTCTACTTCACTGTCCTCCCTTCGGTTAGGTGGAAGCAACCATGTGTATAGCATCCCAACGACACGTGGCTGTGGGCCCTTGCTGACCGCTGCCCCCGGCCTACACTGCGGTCGAATAGGTCACACACACCCTTTCGAATTCAGCCTTGATTCATTTATGGCTGACTTGATGTCATTGTACAGGCCTCATCGCAGACTGCATCCCCTTTCAGCCCCGGTGCCACTATGTCTATTTCCTGAGACCCATGGACACTCTCTGGTTGGACTTTGGTGGTGACTGAGTCCATGGACCTGGGGTTGTCATCGCCATCATGGCGGTGATACTGACTTTGTGGCAAAAAACAAGGCCGTGGCATTCCACCCCTCCATTTGCTGCTTCCAGGCAGCTTCCACCCTCTGCATCATGCCCTGGAGGACACCTTCCACTGTCCCCCGCAACCCTCTGCGGCATACAGCTCGGACATTGATGAGGACCCGCTCAGGTCGCATGGCCCATCTGACTGCACCGCAAGTCACGATCCCGTGGCTCGGTGCCTGTGCCGACAGCAGTGCATCCAGGGCCACTAACTCTGTGCTGGTCATGTCCGGGACCCCTTCTTCTGAGATATTGGATGGCCTCTGAAGCGATGTCCTTGGGGTCATCAACGCCATGTGTCTGTGGCCCTGCGCTGTCCGCAGCCTCCGGCCTCAACTGCGACCCACCAGGGCTCGCACATCGAATCGAGTCCTGACCGGCCTGGACATCGCATCACCGCAGGAGGCACACGCCACCACCGCCAGTAACGACTCCAACCGCAAAATGCCTGTGTCGAAATGGTCATACTGGCAGACTGACGGAGTTGCCTCCACATATCGTGGATGCCATCTTCTGCCTGATCTCCTGCTCAGCACTCCAGGTGCCACTGACTCAGTGCACCACGAATCATCATCCATCACTGTCTTGGTTATGTACTGTGGTGGGTTCACGCAGCAATGTCACCTCAGGCGGTCTGGGAGACCAGGAACGACGATGAGGAAGATGATGCAGGTGCGACACCCCCCCACTGCAGCTGCATCATGTAGGTCCCGAAGGAACAGAATCCTAGACATTCTCTGCACATGAGCACGCTCAGCTCTGGTGCCCCAGACTCAGTGCACTGCAACTTATGGACACTCTGTTTGCTCATTGTGTACCCTCTGGACTTGCTCAGGCTACCTCCATGATGCTCCGCAGTTGTCCCTGTAATGCTGGTGTTGTCTGTTTCTGTATTCATTGTGTTAACTGTTGTATTTGTTGCCAGCACCAACAACTCCCTGAGGGCTGGCTTGCACCCACTCCACATACATCCAGCACAGGCATCACTGTACTTGTGGCCCTGCCAATAAAGGGGCTGGGCGCACATGCCCATAGCCAGTTCGACATAATATCTGTGTGTATCCCTGTGGTCTTGTTGTATGCCTGAGGGCCCTGGGCCCTTCGACATTACATTGTGCTTTGTACAGCGGACACAGACATGTCACCGCAGGCAGCGGGTTAGAGCTTGGACATGTAGCTTTGTTGTCACCCACTCAATTCGTAAGGAAAGTGGACTGAGCCATTGTACGCAGAGCCAACGTGGGTGTGTGACTGATATGTGCTTGCCACTGGGCGTGGTTCTGTACTGGGAATGTGCATCTGCATGTGTCTCTATGGCAGTGTGGGTCTCCTTTGTGGGGTGTAGGTGGTCCCTGAAGGGTAATGGACACTCACAAATGTGTTCTGTTATGCCTTCCATGGGTTCGGACCACACCTGCTCCTGTTGGGCCACCTCCTTTTGGCATTCTGACACCTGGCATTGGTGTGCCATGTGTGGGTCGGTGAAGTGTTGTGTGCCAGCCATGCTTGTGGGTGCTTCATGCTGTGTGGTCTGTTGTAGGGGCTGGGTTCTCCTCTAAGTGGCTTGTCTGCCCTGGTCCTGGTGGTGGGTTGCGTGGGATGTCCATGGGCTGTTGTAGGGCGTCGGTGTCGAAGGTGTGGTGGTCTTCTCCGGCATCACTGATGGGTTGTCTGGTGTGACCTGCTGGAGGTGTTGTTTGTCCCTCTGTAATGTGAAGGGGAGATGCATGTTGACATTGTATTGACATTTATGTTGGCACATTGTTCTTGGGGACATGCAGACTGTGTGACAATGTACATCATGACTGTTTGGGCGGTGCTGGCAATTTGAGTTGGGACAGTAGACATTTGGACTACATGACTGATGTGAGGTTGTACCCGTACATATGCATCTCACAGTTCCCTGCTCTGCCCAATGTGATTGGCCTGTTTCTGCGCATGGGCAGATCCAGTTGTGTCCCCTGTTCTGCAGTGTTGGTGTTGCACTTTGTGCCACATTGTCATGGGATGTGCGGTGATTGTTATGTGTATGTGCTGCAGTGTGCCACGGGGATGGGGGACAGGTGCCTGGATATTTGTGGTTGTGCAGTGTGCTACACATCTTTGCCATGTGTGCCATTGTGCCCATCTCCCCCGTCTCCCCAGTCCCTTTTAGATCCTCACCCTGTTGTTGTTGTGTCAGATTCTATCGAGCTGTGCCCGGACTCCCAACTCCTTGCACCGTCTCCACACTGATGACTGGCCTCCATTTCCTCCAGCTCCTCCTGTGTCGCAGGATTTCCACCTCCTGTTGCCGTTGCTGCCTTTCTGTTGGCAGCGGGTTTGTGCCTGGTTTAGGTTTCCACGTCATGCCAGCGCCTCTTGGCCTCCTCCATTGGCCTCTCGACACTCCATCTGCATTCACGATAGTCTGCATGTGGGTCAGTGGCTGGTAGTGTTCTGTCACCTCCGAGACGCTGGTCTTGTTTTCCTGCGGTCTGCCTCACCGTCTTCCTCTCCTTCTTCTCCTTGGCCTTCCCCGACCCCGTTGTTCCTTGCTGGTGGTCTGTGTAGCTTGTCGGGTTCGCGTTGGCCTCTGTGCTGGGTCAGGGTGCATCCATGTTGCTACGCACTTTGGATTCTTTTTGGTGTTTTGTTTTTGTTCCTTTTATAGTGCATTTTCCCGCCAGACGTGTGGGATTTGCTGGCCTTCCGCTGGTTTTCGCTGCTTTTTGTATAGCGATTGGCCTCATCGCAGCTTTTTTTGCGTTCGTGTTTCGCATTTTTGCGGCGTGGCGTTGATTTTTGCGCCGCCATTTGATGCGTTATCTGGTGACTATCACATGCTTCCGCCGTGTTGTGAATTCTTGGTTGGCACAGCGTAATTTTCCAGCGATAGGCTGCGATGTTGAGAGTTGCGTTAAGCTACTCTTGCGGTAGTTATCACACGTTCTTGTGAATATACCCCCATGGTTTTTAAAGCTTTCCTGAATCTGAAAAGAAGGTGGCTGATTTTAACTCCAGGGGCAATATTCAATATTGATCAGGTCATCGGATGGAGTTCTTCTACCTGCTGGCATGTTTTTGATATAAGCACACAGTGCGTTTTCTATTGTATAGTTCAAATATAGTGCCACAGGCCACGGGAATTGTTTGAAAAAATGGTTTGCATTTTAAAGCACATTGGTCGGAAATTAATGTAATGTAACTTAAAGATGTTCTGTATTCGGCACTTGACCAAATCCATTGTATGATTCAGGGAGAATCACTTTTTCTTCCTGCGACTTAAATTGCAAATTGCGTGATGAACACTGATAATTTAAAATGGGAAAACAAGAGCTACACAGGGCACAGTCTACATTAGAAATATCCCAGTTTCTCTCCCTATCATAAAATCCTTGTCCCTTTAGTATGGTCTGATCTTTAACCGAAACATAATGCATCTCATTTTTTAAAGCTCCTGCTGCATGACCAAATGTTCATAGCAAAGTTCTCTTCTGTTTCTTGTAACTATGTATGCACTATATCAAATACTTACAAAAAATTGCTTTACTATTTCTCTTTTAAATTATCCCTCTCCCTACTTTAAATTAGTGGACAAAAATGTCCTTGATTTTCTACTCAAATCTAACTCATGAGATTTGAAACAAAGTTTTCTTTTCAGTTATATCGAGATTAAATCCTTCCTAGCACTGGATTGGCCCCAAGAAGGAATTTTATCAACCTACACAATCTGCACAGGCTTTAAACAGTATTTAAATGCACACATATCGCCAAAACAATATTGCTAACCTTGCTTTAATGACACTATACTTAAAAAGAAATACATTAATATTGACTACAAACATTTCACCATAAAAAATATCTAAAATACCTAAATATCAAAAACAGAAAAAAAGTTATCGATAACCAAAATAATGAAATATGCAGACACTCAATATTAATACCTTTAAAAATAGCTACTGATAAGCATAAAATAGAATATATTCTTGTAAAATGTACTAACATACACAATACCATTAGACAATAATATTATGAAAATAGTGCATTATAACAACAAACTCAACCGCAAAGCAATAATTATACATTAATTATATAGATATTATAGATACTTTCCATTTATTTCTGCATTAGCAAATCTGATGTACTAACAAATCGACTTTTTTAAACAGAAAACATCAAACACCTGGACAAATGATTTCAACAAAAACGAAAAAACTCAACAAACATCTCTGGAAAAATACCAAAACATCTAATCCGTAAATTTTAATTTGCAAACAAAAGTGCATGTTTAAATAAGGATATTAGATACAAAATAATACTAGTTTCCTTTAGCCATTATTTGATTATTCTAAATCCACAGATAACATGTCAGAAAAAGTCACCAAATCTCAGAAAGGGAAGTTGTTATTAAATCACTGTTAAACCAAGCTATATGGAGACACCCCAAAAATTCCACACTTTGTTTTGAATATTCAACAAATGCCAAATTTGCTAATGAAATAAAACATAAATTGCCCTTGCATGTGTCCCTGAAGTAGCAAAACACTATAACTTATTATTAGATCATCATTTTACCACAGCAAGAATACAAATTAACTCCTCTAATTAACTATTTTGAAGATATTGTGTTGTCAGACTGCACCGTTCCGGTCACAGATGCCAACCCAAGTATCATATTTCATTGTGGAACATATATGGCAGTACCATCGCACAACAGTAAAAAACATACAGCACAGTGGATGGTGTCACAATTCTTTCGAAGGAACATTACGAGGAAGCCACCCAACTCTCTACCAATTATCAAAAATATTTCAAAATAGTGATGTTATCAGCAACTAACACTAAACATGCAATCTATTACCCAAACCTAAAATATCACAACATACCACAGAAATGCACAAAGTCTTACAAAGCATTCTAACTATTAGCTAGCAATCAAGGACTACTATACCTAGACTTCTTAAGTAGAACAATACTCTAAATAGTCAAACTAAATACATTATAACCCAAAACAACATAAACATACTTTACATTTTATTGATTTATAGTTATTATTAGCACAAATCTTACAAATCTGTCTGCAACATATACTTAACCTTAAAAAAGCATTGCAGATTGAAAAGTACAAATTGTTTAAATATATATTAATGTATAAATAAAAACTAAACAGCACCTTTTCAGAATGGCACATATAAGGCAAAATGAAATGATAATAACTGCAATATATAGCACAGTATCAAACATTTTAATAGTAAAAGCAATTTTAATACACACAAATATTTCCCACCCATTAAAAAATAAAATAAAATATAACTTACATTATGGTATCTGAAGTAAATCAACTCAAAAAGAAAAAATATATAATAATCCTCAAAAAATATAAAAAATCGAATCCAGAAAAAAATGCAAACGTTTAAAGAATGAAATAAAATATCCAACAACAAAATGATAATCTATAGGCATCATCCAAAACCTGAAAAAATAAAATGAAAAAGGCTACTGAAAAATCTAAGAAATTTAAAATAACATTGGTTAATCCCTACCTAAATGTATTCCCTTTAAAGAAAGTATCAAAAAATAGGAAGAACACCTGTGAAAGGAACAAAAATTCCCATCTACACAAACAAAAAACCCAAACACATCACATTTTAAATGTTATTCACTCAAAAAACACTTATATTTCAACATTACAAGCAAACACAATCATAAAACATACATAATAAAAAGAAATGTACTGCAGGTGACTAACACAACTAAAACAATGCCCTAACATAGACCTAATAACCAACAAACACTAACCTATACTAACTAAACTAATCCTGAACACATCCTCTAAATAGTAAGACCCCAAAAAGTAACACAATTAGCCTTACCTGACCCTGAGAGCTGGATCCAGGAACTTCTACCATACTGGAGATTGAACAAGCAAAAATTAGGAAGATAAACTATACAATAAAAAAAGTGATAAAAAATATGGCTGCCAAATAAACATAATAAAGTAAAATACTTCATGGAAAAAATTGGAAAAAACTATTTATCCTTTATGTTCAATTTTATATAATAATTAAGAAGTAAGAATTAAATGTATAGATGCTCCTTTAACATTTCTAAAAAGGAACCTATTCAATGTAACAATATTTAATGAAGTACTATAAAAAATAGATGTATTCACTTATAGTACTTATTAATATACAAAAAATAAACATACAATTATAAAACACATAATTATTTGTTTGTGAAAAAATGTATTTTGCTGCATAAAAAGGAGTCAAGTCAAGTCAAGTAAAACTTTATTCGATTGCTATTTTAGACAATCATAAAGGCACATAAAAACGCAATTCAACACACAGTAAGATTAAGAATTTAAGATAGACAGTTAATTATAAAATTCATTCATTTAAATCACTATCCCTTTAGTCTTTGTAGGCTAGATGTATTACAATGCATTTCCTGTGTCTGAGTACACTCTTTAAAAACATTGATACCCTCCAGACTATGGGGTCTATTATGATGGCGGGTGGACTTTCGCATCATGAAATGGGACCTCCCGCCCTGTGTGCGGCGGTCCCGCATACACTATTAGGACGCGCCCGCCACACTGGCGGGCGCATCCTGCATTTTTTGCATTGCGGCGGGCGGTGCTGTCAGCAGCACCTGCCACAATGCAAAAAAGACATTTGTGCATTTGCATGCACAACGCAGTCTACCTGTTAGCTAGCAATCAAGGACTACTATACCTAGACTTCTTAAGTAGAACAAGCCACCATGCTTCATATTCAGCGTTGGATGGATCTTAACCATCTTAAACTCAACCCGGGCAAGACCAAATTAGTCTTGGTCGGGAAAGCCCAGACCTTTTGGGGCCCACACTACTGGCCGACCGAACTGGGACCTTCCCTCATCCCGTCCCCCTCGGTAAAAAGCTTAGGAGTCACCATAAACGCTGATCTTTCGCTTAGAGGCCAAGTGGGGGCAGTGGTCTCCACTTGTTTCTTCCAGCTACGCAAAATCAGGAAGATCGCCCACCTGCTAACCCAAACCGCCCTCATAAAGGTAGTTATCGCCCTGGTACTCTCTCATCTTGACTTCTCCAATTCAATCTATTTTGGCCTGCCTCTGTTTCTACTTAAACGCCTCCAGCTGGTGCAAAACCAAGCTACGAGACTTGTTCACAAACAATCAAAATGGCAATCTGCCAGACCTTTACTAGTAAAACTCACCTGGCTCCCAATCACACAACGGGCAGCTTTCAAGACAGGGTGCCTAATTTTCAAGGCCCTCCATTGTAGGAGTCCTACATTTATCAACTGCTTGATATCGAGGCATGCTCCGTCCCGTAAGTTGCGCTCAGCACACCTCCACCTACTTATCACCCCCACCTTCTAGCTTAAATGCCAGGGAGGGTGTAGGTTTTCTTATTTGGACCCCAAATTCTGGAACTCCCTACCATTAGGGATTTGATCATGCAACAACCTCCTGGGGTTTAGCAAAATGCTCAAAACATGGTTATTTGAGCAGGCCCATGCGTAATCCGTTGTTGCCTTGATACTGCCAAAGCAAATCGGCAAGAAACCTTCCAGTGTTTGTGCGCTATAGAAATTTTTATTAACATAACATATTAACACAACATACTATAAATATTGCAAATATTGCAAATGCAGGGGGGTACCATAGGTACCCGCTATGTGCCCCCCCATCCCCCCAACATCCTGGGGGCCCGCAACGGGCCCCCAACTGAAAAAAGCATGCCTTTCCGTGGCAGCAACACCACCACAGAAAGGCTGCTTCCCACGGACATTGTAATATGGATGGCGCTGTCTAGCAGACACCACCACCATATTCAACCCTTTGAGTCGAACGGGCGGAAAAGCGGCGGACGGTCTTCCCGTCCGCCGCAGTACCCCCCGCCATCATAATATGGCGGGGGAAATGGGAGGCGGGCAGGGGATAATGTCGGGCGGATCGCCACCGCCATGCTTAATAATAATAGTTACATTTAAGCTCTGTTCGACGGCCCCTAGGTCCTCACGAAAAATGCACTGGATGTCAGATATGACCTTATTGTCCTCGGCCCAGTCCTGTAGTCATTCTAAGATAATTCGACCTGTCACCTCTACCAAGGAGTTCAATAGCGATATGGGCCTGTAACAGCCAGTTTCCTGACGATCCCCCTTTTTAAAAATGGGCACTATGATCGATTCTGCCCAACTTGTTAAAAAAGGGGAAGAACAGCTTACAGTGATTACCTAGGTTATTAGCGGTCCCCATAATGTCAATTTTGACTTATATAAGTCTACAGGGACCCCATCCGGCCCGGGAGCCTTACCGCCCAAGTTTGCTGAAATAGCACGATTTACTTCATCCAGAGTGAACTGGACATCAGTATATTGGTAATAAATCTCTTCTGTATGCATCTCTATGTTTTTTTACATTCAACCTGTTAGAAATATAGGTGCATAACCCTCCCTTTGCCCTTCCACAAACTGCCTCAACGGCTGCAGTGTGAAAAGTTTTAAAACCATTACTGTGTATTGTGTCCTTTACCCATGTTTCCTGAAAACACATTATATTGAAATTCGAGGTAAAATCACACCATATGGGATTAGTCAACTTTGGTCGTAAACCTGCAATGTTCCAGAAGACCAGGTTGCAAGAGACACTGTGAATGTTACATGAGGGGCTTATTGCTGCGATATTATTAGGAGTTAATTCCCAGTTAGTAGCTAATACCTGATTTGAACTTGTGGGTTTAATAGGTTTAGAGCGCACTTTCAGATTACTGGTACCCAATAACTCTTTTCTCAGCTTAGGATGAGGCGGTAATAAAGGGTAGTTATTTATTTATTTTTGCGCATACTCACAGGAGTGGTTCTACCTTTGAGTATTTCATCAGGTCTATTACTGTTATGGTCATCTTTACGAGTACGATAAGGATCTCTAGATTGAATTAGTCAATCTATGTCTTCTAGGGTGTTGAAAGTATCGAAACGGTTACTGACTGGGACCGTATACCTATACTGCGTATTACCTTGATGGTTCTCCTCCACGGGTTGGTCCATACTACCTTTCGGGGTTGGTAAAAATACCCTAAGGGTAAGATATTGATTCCCTGGGCCATAATAGAATGGTTGCCAGCCCTATTAAGGATGGACTGCACCAAGTGGGGAGACCTTAAGGTTAAAATCACACAATCACCTGGTAGAAGCTTATTTGTTTTGCCGGCCCATCCTATTCTTCTAACCATTTTGAATTCCGAGAAGAGAGTGTTAGTTAGGCCAGTTCTGCTGCTCAACAGGTGTAGTGACTTATTCCTCAGAGTTGTCCAGTGATCGAGGGCATGGGGAGGTAGAGGGGGGACATTTGCCAACTCAATCGTATAAGGGGTTACTTCTGGCAGAAGATGCAGGGTCTGGTTTGGGTTTATAGCATGGCTCGGGTTAGACCTTGGAGGGTTCTGTGTGTTAATATCTCTCCCTACATCACCCAACGTAGGTATCTGCATATTTGGTGCGTTCCTGTTAGAGGTGTTAACAGCCTGTAAATGTGAAGTACTCGGACCTACTACGCTATATTCTGAGGATTCTAAGAATTGTTTGGGGGATTGAGCTAGAGCTAAAACTTCAGCAGTGCTAGCATTAGTGCTTGCGTAGTGTATTTGGCCACTCTCACGGCTAATTACAGTTGGTTAAGCCCCAGTTCCCAACCCCCCATTTACCAAAGGCCCAGAACCTCTACCAGTGTGTATGTCCTGGGAAACTGGACAGATATTTATAACCAGCCCCTCTAGTTTAGCGAGTCTGTCTTCAATTTGAGATAGTTTTTGTGACAGTGGGTCAATTAGAACAGATACCATAGTCTCCGGCCTTTTCCAAAAGTCCTCCTCGTTCATCCTTGGAGGTAATCTGGCAGATTCATTAGTCTTCGGTGCTAAACCGGACCCCATTTCACAATCTCCGCCTCCAGTTATAGCTTCGCTGCTCGTGACTATTGAGGATTTTTGTTTATATTTCTGAGGACCCAGACCCTTTCTCTTTTTGGATGAAGGCTCACTGTTACTGTCTCGTCATGTTTTAGCCTTCTGGCCCGTGTAGTTATATTTGGCTTGCTTGTTAACTCAGGGGGTGAGGAAATTTCAGGGTCTGATGCTGTATGTTGTATTTGTAAGACTTGAGGGGAAGGATCTTGAGGGTTATTGCCAGAGGAATGTCCAACGAGCGAAGACCGTTTCTGCATAGTCAGAGGTTCCATTGAGAGCCAGCTCTCTGTTATTTCTCTCTCATGAATGAGGGCTGACTCAGCCCTCAAAAGGAATGCATCAAGTGTCCCCACAACTCCCGGGCCCGGCTGGTAATTGATAGTCTTACGTTTACTCATTTTGGTCCCCTTAATAGTGTTGATGATAATAAGTGGCACAGTACCTCATACAATGGCGCTCAATAACCCAGAGGTCCAGATGTTAGAGGGGTGGCTCAGCCTCCTTCAGTCTCGGATGGGTGCAGATGGGCACAGATGAGCCTGCCCTTGGCCCAGGCTTCACCCGGGCTCAGCCCTGGCACGCCTGCACACAGGAATTTAAAGCGCATCCTGGTGATATGGATGACGATGGCGGCTTCTCACCGTGGGGAGGCCTGGCTCTTGTGTTCCCGGTTGCAGCAGAGGCAGCAGTGGCAGAAAGATAATTGCGGGCATCATAAACTTCACTGGTCCTCCAATATACCCCAGAGGACCTCTCAGTGGGACAAGCAGCTGGCTCGTGCAGAACTGCGCATGACGCTCGCTTCACGCCTCAGGCAGACGCAAAAGAAGTACAAAAAAATATACAAAATATTGTAATATGAAAAAATGAACAAATATATGTTGCCAAATTCATAGTACACGTAAAAGTATAAATGTGTACCAAAAATATAAAGTGATATGTGAACAAATCTCTCAAAAATATTTTAAAGAACATACAAAATAAAAAGTTGATAAAATGTACAAAAAATGTAACACTTTACATAAAAAAAATGTGAAAATATGTAAAAAGTAAAACACATTTTCCCAAACAAATGTATCATGATTTAAATTCATATTAATAAGATATATATATTATCTGTCAAACTGGTCCCATTGAAGTCAATGGGTGGAAACACAAGTGACCCTCGGTCACCTCCAAGGTGAGTTAAAAAAACTCTCTTGTGGATAAGGTCATGCGGGTCCCAAGACCAAGTTCCAACATTTGTGACTCTGTTAACTTGCCCAGGGAGTCGGGCGTGGCCAAGCTGTTGACCACAATGGCCGAACGGCATTAAAGCTCCAACGCTCGGAGCCCTATACTAAGCAGGAACTGCCTCCACTGGGCGCTTCCCTCAAGCTTGGTGCCCGAAGCTGCTCCAAATGACCACATGCTGACCTCGACCAAAAATCTCCCGGATCGATGGTCCCGCAATGCTCCTGGACTGAGGGTGCGGAGACAAGGGAAGCTGCATGGGTACTGTGCTTGCCTCAGAGGCCCCGTAGTGAGAGGGGCCATGGGTGAGACTGAGGCCAGAGCAGCGGTGCTCTACCTGGTCCTACCCTGCCCCTGCGCCGCACCCCCCTCTACCGCAATCGGGCTGGCCTCGCTGTATGGGGAGAAGCCGAGAGGCGTCCACGTTGGATCCTGGGCCGGGTGAGTGACAAGAGCTGGGCCCGTGGCATCTGCAGCCCCACCCATATGCTGATTGTGTGCCCCGGATGCCCAGACTGCTGCTGATCTGGGACTGTTTCTGTGATCCTGCCTTTGCCTCACCACTGTTATCGATGCTGCCGATCGGGGCTGCTGTAAAGTCGAGCGTGTCTGGGGCCTGGTCAGCCGATGGCTCTGGTTAGAGGCCTTTGTGAAACTGGTGTAGTACCGCCGCAGAGGCCCTATCGGCGGTGCAATATTGGGGCAGCAAGTACTGCCTAAGCAAGGCCGGCAGTGACTCTTGGGGGCTTGGGGGCTGCAGGAGGCCCTGTGCTTGAGGTGCATGATGGCTCCCCTGTTTATTTTTTTTAAAAATTATTTTCTGCCTGCAACTTTGAATCCTGACTGAGGCTTGGGCCTAGAACCTTGGGGCCTGTATTGTTCTGCCGCTTACCGGGGATGAGGCTCTGTGTTGCTGCTGGGGTGCCTCCCCACACGGCTGCCTGTTTTTGAAGCCCAGGCACACTACTACTAGGGTGGAGTGTTCTGTGTCTCGCCGTGTCCCTCTTTGTGCATGTGACTGCGGCTTGGACCTGAGACTGCTAGACCCCGACTGCTTTGAGGCTTATCAAGGTTGGGGCACTGCACTGCAGCTTGGATGTTACCGCAGCTGTACACACGTTTCTGGGATCCGGACCTACTAATAGCTGCAAGGTGGGTATTTCCTCCTCTCCGCTTCCCTCCGCAGCACAACCTCTGCTCGCTGTACAGTCGAATACATTGCCTCAATTTCACACTGAGGGGTCCGCGGGCCAATTGGGTAGGTCTCCCGGCTAAGTCCGGCAGGGGAGGCACCTATCTCGCCCCTCCCCCCTCTCCCACTGCCCTGGTGAGGTACGGGGCTCCTACTTATCTTTTGAGTTTTTGCTCCGCATACGCTGCCACCATGGGGACCCCAAACAACGGAAGCTGAATTTTGACAAACAAGGTGCGGCTAACGACCATAGTGTCAAAAGAGGGGATGGCTCGGAACACGACGAGCAGTCGCATGGGCTGGACGGTACCGCAGCTATTATGGTGGAGCTCCGGGCTGGATTCTGAACAATTGACTCCAGGTTTGACTCCCTGACCTCCCGCCTCGCCAAAATGGGGGAACGGCTGGACCGACATGATGCCAGGCTGGGTGAGGCCAAGAAATGCATTTCCTCTCACAAGGATCAATTCATGAACATACGGCGCCGATTGGAACGGGTGGAGCACTTGCTTAAATTTGTGGCAATAAAGAAAGAGGACCTGGAGGCGAGACCTCGGAGGGATAACATCTGCATAATGGGTCTGGCGGAATCAATGAACATGGGGTGCCCTGAACCTTTTATTGAGACTTTACTGGCAGAATTGTCTGGGGCTAATAACTTCTCCAAGGCCTTTATTGTAAAGAGGGTACATACATCTCTTGGCCAGCGTGTCCCCCCAGGAGCCCCTCCACAATCCCTTATTGCCCGCATGCTTAACTATAGGGACCGTGACACGGCACTCCGCCTCGCTGGCGAAAATGAGCCAATTCAATATCAGGGGGCCACTCTTTCGTTCTACCCAGACCATACAATGGCGATCCAGGAGGCCCGCCACAAATTCACGGATGCTAAACTCCAGCTTGGCAAATTGGGCCTGCTCTACGCTTTGCTTTATCCAGCTAAGCTCAGAGTGACAGTGGACAACAAGCCACGTTTCTTTGAAACTGCCGCTGATGCTGTTTCCATTTGCAAACAATTCCAAAGTGCGGCCCGTAGAAGCCCGGCCCGCATTTCTAAGCACTCTTCTCCAGACGGGCAACTGGCTGCATTTGCAGAACTGTTCACCACAGAATAATGACCTCTAGGATGTTGTCACTAGGCCCAGGAGTTCCTTTGCAATCTATTTCTGTCAGGTGTGGGAAAAGCGCCATGCAGAGTACTTTTTCAAATGGTTCCATAAATTCCTGTAAGTTTAAATTATGTACAATGCTTACTTTCAGTGTTGGGCTCCAAGCGTCCGAGGCGTTTCCGGTCTCCCACAGATGATTCTGTATGGTTCGTCTTTGGGGTTTTTTCTTTTGCGATTGGGTGGGGGAAGGGTGGTTTTTCACCGGACTTTTGAGTTCAGGTGTGGGAGGGGGGTGGTGGTGGGTATCTGTTTCAGTAATATTGCGTTTTGCATTGTTAATGTATGTTTTTTTTATAGATCCCTATGTTGTTCTCCTTACCTCTCTCTCGGCAACCAAAGAGCGGATGCAGGTTTATTGAATACATGTACGGATGTATACTCGCTAACTGGACATGGCCCCTGACTTAGCTGTCAAGACTAACATAATCACTTGGAATATTAGAGAAATTAACAATCCTAGAAAGTGTAAGTTGGTACTGGTGTATCTCCGAAGGCATAATGTTAAGATAGCACTCCTACAGGAGACCCACCTCCCGGTGCAAACTACTCCTCCATTCGCATCGTCCTGGGGAGCGAATAGATTCTTTGCCAGTTACAGTAATTATTCTCGTGGGGTGTGCATTCTCATTCATCATACCATCCCGTTTACATGTAAGACAATGGTGGCTGACACACAAAGTAGAAATCTGCTGGTGGTGGGGTCAATGCTGGGTAAAGTGGTGGCAATCCTTAACGTCTATGCACCTAACATAGATGACCCCGGATTTTTTACGAATCTGCACACATTATTGCACAGAGATGAGTACAACTTGATTTTCCTTGGGGGAGACTTAAATATCTGGTTGGATCCAGAACGCGACTCCGCCAGCTCTGCACACAACAACCAGCCACATGCTCACCAGGAATTACTAGACCTAATTCACTCCCAACACCTACATGACCTCTGGCGCATACACCACCCAGTAGCCTCTGGATACACCTTTCACTCAGCACCACGTTCTACCCAGACACAAATAGATTACTGACTTACTGACACATTGGGCTGTCACTGGACTGGGGGTATAGTCATGCTGCCGCGTGCGCTCTCTGACCATGCGCCGGTGGTCCTCCATTTACGGATTCCGCATGCGGCTGGATGGGAGCAGAGATGGTCCTTTCCTGCTACTGCCCTGCTGGACGAGCTGTTTAAATCTGAGCTTTGCAAAGCTATTGAAGAATATTTTACCCTTAATACAGGGTCAGTGGACAAATATACTACTCTCTAGGATGCCTTTAAGGCATATATCCATGGAGTTTGCATATCCAAGCAGGCGGGGGTGTTACACTCTTTACGGGATAGCCTCGCCAGAGTCGAGAGGGAGCTGTCACTGTTAGATATGACCGTATATGCTCCTGGTGTTTTAGCTAAACGGAGCGTGCTTCTACTTGACTTTAATGAGCATGCCGATATGGAAGCTGCCTTTTTAGGTGAACTTCATACGGCTCACCACTAGGGCGAAAGGGAATGCCCTGGAAAAACCCTGGCACGATTGGTGCGTCTCCCTCGGCGAGAGGGGGACATAGTGGCAATAAAAAAAGCTGATGACTCCATGGCAACGAAGGACTCCAACATTCTCATGGAACTTGTCGCATACTACCGATCTCTCTACGCTACCAAACTGCCCAAAGACTTTAGGCAACATTAAAGTACTTACAGGAGATTGCCATGGTGTAGCTTACCACAGGTCAGGCTGAGTTTCTCAGTGATCCTTTCACGGTGGAGGAGATTAACACGGCCATAGAGGCCATGTGTGGCACAAAGGCTCCTGGTCCGGACGGTTTGTCCGGTGGATTTTATGAAACATTTAAAGACATCCTAGCGCCCCAGATACTTAAAGTATATGCGGAGGCTCTGGAAGCAGGGGTCCTCCCCACTCTATACGAGAGGCGGCTATCTCTCTCTTGCTGAAACCAGATAAGGACCCCACGAGTTGTTCCTCCTATCGGCCCATATCTTTGATACATTTCGACAATAACATTTTGGCCAAACTACTATCCACCGACTCTCCCTGTTATTAGATCAAATATTGTCCCCAGCACAGTCTGATTTTATCCTACAAAGGTCTATCGCCCTCAATCTCCGGACTGTTTTCACAGTCATTAACAGAATTGACCCAGGTGTACACACAGCGATAGCTCTTCTCGACGCAGAGAAGGCGTTTGATTCCCTGGAGTGGCCCTTCCTGCTAGCGGTGCTCTACAAGTTGTGGCTCCCTGCTAATTTTATTGCTCTGACTGCACTTTTATATTCAGCTCCCAGGGCTCGTATTCGAGTAAATGGTTCACTGTCAAAACCGATTCCTATCTCCCAAGAGACTCCACAGGGCTGCCCCTTGTCTCCCCTGCTTTTTATCATAGCCATGGACCCTCTGGTTCGTCGTCTCCAGGAAAAACATCTGTTCCATGGCCTCCAATTCCAGTCCAGCCCCCTACTGATGTCACTTTTTGCGGACAACATATTATTGTTTGTCAGACACCCCAACACCAACCTGCAACCCCTTATTCACAAGGTGAATAGATTCAGGATGATGTCTGGGCTGCGGATTAACTGGAATAAATTGGAACAATTCCCTATCACTGAGTCCGCCACAATCCAGGAGTGCTGGAGATGCCACTGCGTTGGGCTGGGGATACTACCAAATATTTGGGTGTTGTGTTACATAAGCAAAAAGACCAAGTTATACACCTCAATTACGGGCCTGCTATTCTGCAACTTAGCTCACAAGTGGAGCGGTGGATTCAACTACCTATCTCCATGGCTGGGCGTATCACCCTTATCTAGATGAATGTTCTTCCACGCTTTTTATATTTGTTCATTAGTATACCCATTCCGCTCACTACTGCTTTGTTTACACAGCCAAAGGGGCTGTTGATACGTCTGGGGGGGACCCAGGCCGCGGATTGCCTTTGACATGCTTACGCTCCCATATGATAGGGGTGGGTTTGCAGTCTCTGACTTTCACCTGTAGTACCTAGTTGTGCAGGCACAATTTGCCCATCACTGGTTCCATCCAGACACCCTCATACCCTACTCTAAGCTGGAACTGGACCTGGCGTCCCCCACCCCTTTGGGGACGTCATTCCCATGGGGTATCCCGCTGGATCCCAATGACATACAACCTCTCTCCACTACATGTTGGGCCTGGCGCCGATTGAGCCGACGGTTGGGCGATGGCTCCCTCTACTCCCCAGAGCTCCCATTGTGTCGGAACCCGCATTTACCGCTTACAACTGAGGTAATAGTACAGCATACACTTGTCAAATTGGAACTGCTAACTTTTGGTTCTCTTTTCCGGGTGGGCGATTACTATGGCTGATCTCACTGCTCGCTTCGAACTGACTTATATGGACAAGTTTGTGGTAACAAGACTTCTTGGGGCACTCCGCTCACTTGCTACTTATTTTCCTACTCTCCCTACGGAATCCCAACCACTATCTTTACTCATAACTGATAAAGAGGGGGATCACCTTGTCACTAAACTATATTGAGCGTGCTCGGCGCTAAAACCAGCTCGTGATTAAGGGGCTAGAGAACGGTGGGAGAAAGATTTGGGTCGCCCATTAACGGATAAGGAATGGGCATGCTGCCTAGCACAAATTCACAAGGTATCTCCCAACCATAGGCACAAACTCCTCCGTCTCAGTTTTGTTCATAGGACCTACATTAAACTGTGTCAGCTAAATAAATTTGACACTACTAGGCCACCTGTTTGCCCAAAGTGTCAGGCTCATGAAGCGGACTTTTCCCACATGACCTGGGTATGTCCCCGGTTAGTACCCTACTGGATTGACGTCTTCCAAAAACTTTCAGACATAATAGCTACCCCCTCCTTCCCTCTCCCAAGTTGGCTTTATTGGGAATAGTTAATGTTGGGAAATTATGCCATCGACGTTTCATTGCTCTGGCACTACTACTAGCAAATAGAGAACTTGCAGTCCACTGGGGGGGCGACCATCAGTCCAACAAAAGCGATGTGGATGCGTAGTATGGCATAATGTGATACACAAACTGAAATTTATGCTACCCTTCAGACCCCAACCTCTCATCCTAAGGACATCTGGTATGTTTACCGCTATCTGCGACAGATGCAACACCCATCCCCCCACCCCTCTCCAGGGTCTCCACACACCGATGGAGAACATGATCTTTTGTCCCCATTGGCCCCCACGACTCTTCCTACACCCTAGGGTGACATCCCACCCCTTCGTACCACGTCAAGCCTATTATAAAGACATGTGAAAGTGCTGGGTGGTGCTTGCTGCCAAGAGGTGCCCTCCAGTATATGATTATGCCTGTATGTTGCTTCTACTTTTATTCTCTTAAACGTATTCCTATGAGAGAGATGGACGCTCCCCCATCCCCACCTTTCCCTCCGTTTCTGGCCCTGTCCCCCCTTCTGTTGTAGGGATTTTCTTTTATGTTTGCTGCATGTTTTTCAGCGCATTCCACTATTGATGTTTATGAGAAAATGTGCTGGACCCCTAATGGAGCGAACACTCTGGATTGTGTTGTAATGTGCTGTTATGAAAAATTATTAAAAATCTCAATAAACAAATGAAAATAAAAACTTGCCCAGGGAGTCTGGGTGCAGAGGTGACTTTGATGTCCTTGGTACTGAATAGGATCTGCGGCAGCAGTCAAACATGCAGCATTTGACAAAACCACACTTGGAGATGGAGTTCCACTCTACCCACAGAGAGTAGAGACCTTTGGGGCCCTAGGACCTAGGTTCAACAGCTGGATATCTTATACCTTGATCGGCGGCTCCGGGTGCATAGGTAGCTCGCAGCTGTCAATCATTGGGGCAGGTCAGGCCAAAGATGCTTTGCCACACATCTGACAATTCCAACTTCAGGATGCAGGAGCACAGCAGCAGGGAAGTTGCTGATATCAGTCGCTGTCACTGTGAGCTGCTCAGGGGCTGGAGATGTCATTCAAAGGGTCGATCACCAAAACTTGGCTGTGGCAAATGTAGGCGATGGTTACAACGGAGGCTGGAGGTTGACAGGAGTGGAGTAGCGGCTTGAAACTTAGGGAAAACGTAGCTACCACTCAAGGCTTGCAGAACACCACTTCTCTTTGGGTTCACTCTTGACAGGTCCAGCCGGTAACAATATTTGTCATGCAGCAAGCTGATTTTCCTGAAGCTTGCAAGGGACTGGTCCCATCAATCCATGGGAGCCTGCTTTGGTTTTTTGCATCCACTGGAGTCCCTCTTGCTGGGTGCAACACGTTTTTGCTACGGACACACAACAAAAACTTTGTTCCAGTATACGGTCTCTTCAGTGCACTTAAGTGCGCTATCTTTGCACAGAGTTAAAGGAGCCTTTGTAGTTGCCTTGCCACTGGCTTGACGGGTTGGACAGGAGCAACAGAATTCCTTAACCTTCTCAGACACTTGGGGCCATAAAAATGTGCCACTAGCTTTTCCCAGGTCTTTGCCTGTCCCAGATGTCCAGCGCAGGGGATGCCATGGGACAAAGTAAGAATGAATTCCCTACGTGCCTTGGGTTGACCCTGGTTTGGGGTCCCTGGGCTCAATATACAGGAGTCCATCCACCCAATGGACCCTATAAGCACCACTAACATTTCCCTCTTCTTGTCTGGCAGCTTGCTGCCTCAGGCTCTCTACGGTAGGGCACAACTTTAACTTTTGCTCTGTGCACAGGTCCTCTCTGAAGGGTCCCCCTGCATCAAGACACTCTGTCTTTGGTGCTGACAGGATCCACAGGAGCTGTCAAAAATGCAGCATTTGACAAAACCACACTTTGCAATGAAGTTGCAATCTACCCACAGAAAGTAGAGACCTTTGGGGTCCCAGAACCCAGGTAGAATAGCTGGATTTCTTCTATCTTGCTCAGTGGCTCTGGGTGCAGCAGTAGCTGGCAGCTGGCTGGTGTCAAAACCTCACAAGACTTACCTCCTGCTTGTGAAGTGATCCCGCAGGGATGACGTGGACAACCACCTCCGGCTCCCTCCTTTTCCCAGAAAAGAGCCTACCCCTAGTCCTACGGGAATCAAGGATAGCCCGGACCTCATACTCCTCGTGCTCATCCATGAGAACAGGAGGTGGGGGTGAAGCAATCAGGCAGTCAGGATGAACAGGCCGCAAGAGAGAGACATGAAAGACAGGGTGTACCCTCATCTGGGGGGGTAAAGACAGCATCATGGATACTCGGTTGATCACCCGTGCTATGGGGTAGGGTCCTACGTAATGTGGCAACAGTTTCTTGGGCCCATGTGCATGGAGGTTTTTGATAGACACCCATACCCTATCCCCCACTTTGTATACGGGTTCTGCCTGTCTGTGTTTGTCTGCGCTTTGTTTGTAGTTCTCTTTGGCCTTGGCTAGCTCGAAGCGGGCTTGTTGCCAGACGGTGCGGAGCAAGGAATGGTATGCTTGAACAGTGGGCATGTCGCTGGTCTGGGACTCTTCCCAGGGAGTTGTCCTGGGATGTTGGCCTTGTAGGCAGCAGAGCGGTGACACCCCCGTGGCAGCCTGTTTGTTGTTATTGTAAGCGTATTCCACTATCCACAATATTTCTGACCATTCCTTTTCTATGGATAGCAGTAGGCAATGGAGGTATTCATGGTGGGCCACCAGAAATGTCTCTGTATCAGGTTCATAGTTTTCTGGTACCCGGTATGACCGGATAAGGGGTGGTCGTGACACATGATCAATGCTTGTTGTTGATGCCTTGCCAAGGGAAGGAAATAACACCCCTCTTTGAACAGGAATCCATCTAGTTCAGTTAGCCCCTGGACGCCTTTCGTCCAGTCTTTCGGATCCTTCTGTTCAAGATCGTTGTGTAGCTGAGACAGGAAGGAAGAGGTGACCACAGCCCCCTGGAAACAGCGATCCGGGATGATGAGCACCGGTTCCGTGGGAGGAGCGCTATCTCCGGTTTCTTCCAGCCTGGACAAGGTGTCTGCCTTGGCGTTCTCCTTTCCGGGTCGGTAGGTGATCTGAAAGTTGTATTCATTAAAGAACAAGGTCCACCACAACTGCCCGGCAGTAAGTGCTCTGGCCGAGCGAAGGAACTGCAGGTTTCTGTGATCGGTGAAGATAGTCACCGCGTGTCTCGCATCCTTTAGGTAGTGGCGCCATTCCTCAAACTCTGCCTTGATGGTCAGGAGTTCCCTGACTGCGATTGAGTAGTTGCATTCTGCTGGCTGTAGCTTCCTGGAGTAGTAGGCCATCGGGTGTAGCAGACCTGTTTCAATGTCCCTTTGTGAAAAAAACCCTCCCAGGACGTTCTGTGCGGCATCGGCTTCGAAGATGAAAGGTTGGTTGGGATCGGGATGTTTCAACACAGGAGCTGAGGTAAACCTTGTCTTTAGCTCCTGAAATGCTATGAAGCGGCGATAGTAGTTCGCGAAACCCAGAAACCTCTGGATTTGCTTCACATAACCAGGAGACGGCCACTGTAATATGGTTTCCAATTTTCTCGAGTCCATTTCTACCCCTGTCGATGTTATGCTATGTCCCAGGAACTCAACCGTGGTGGTGTGGAACACACTTTTCTCAAGCTTAACATATAAACCATGTTGTTGTAGTTGCTGGAGAATGGTACGCACGTGATGTAGATGTTCTGACATGTTCGCGGAGTAAATCAGTATGTCGTCAATGTAGACTATGCAGAACCGGTCTATGTATTCTCTCAATACCTCGTTGATGAAATATTGGAAGGCAGCAGGGGCGTTACATACCCCGAAAGGCATGACGTGGTACTCGAACAGGCCGTACCGTGTTCTGAAGGCGGTTTTCCACTCGTCTCCCTCTCAGACCCTGACGAGATGGTAGGCACCGAGCAGGTCCAGCTTGGTGTAGACAGCCGCATCTTTCACTTGATCCAATAGGTCGAATATCAGCGGTAAAGGGTATCTGTTTTGATCGTTATGGCATTCATTGCCCTGAAGTATATGCACGTTCGTAGATCCCCCTCTTTCTTTGCCACGAAGAAAAGAGGGGAGGAAACAGGAGATTTGGAATGGCGTATGAACCCATTCTGTAGGTACTCGTTGAGAGAAGTACGGAGGTGTTCGTCTTCCTTTTCAGTAAGGGAGTAGACACGGCTACAGGGGAGTGTTGAACCCAGAATGATGTCGATTCTGCATTCGAAGCTTCGATGTGGGGGTAGCGTGTTGGCACCTTTTTTGTCAAACACTTGCATCAGGTCTCGATATTCCACGGGTACGACCCCTTGTGCAACTATACCCATCCCATTCAAAGAAAGCGCACAGGCTTGTATTGCCCTAACACTGGAGTCCTCAGTTGATGGATAGCAAGAGTGAACACAGTGGACTGATCCTAGCGTCAACTTACTGGTTACCCAATCTATGTGGGGATTGTGTTGTACCAGCCAGGGGAGGCCCAGTATCAGTCTGAATTGCGGGGCATCGATGACATCAAAGGCGACAGACTCCGTATGTTTGTTTTCCAGTACCATTTCCAAATCCTCGGTTTGGTAAAGGATCAACCCAGAGGTCAGGTCTGTGTCATCCACTGCCTTGACTGTTTCCGGGTTTCTTTTCATTTTCATAGACATGCCCAGGCCTACCATGAACTGAGTGTCTATGAAGTTCCCAGTGGCTCCTGAGTCGATCAGTGCGGTGACGTGCCAGGACTGCCCTGTGGGAGACTGCAAGGACACAGGCACGCCCATGTGTCGATGTTTGTCATAGAAGGTAGGGGTCGGTTTTTCATCACCTAACAACCCCAGTAAACAGACCCCATTTGCTACTGGGTTGCTCTGTTTCCCGACCCGTCTCCTTGGGATATCGGGAGAATGAAAGGTGTCTTCTCTCTTGGTTTGCAAGGTTTCACCGGACACTCCCTAACAAAATGGCCACTCTTGCCACAATACAGGCACTGGTTTTGTTTTCGCCTTTTTTCTTTTTCTTCTTTGGTTAAGGGACCACGGATGCCGCCTATCTGCATGGGTTCTGAGATATCGCGGTTTCTGGTTGTATCATCTTGTTTTTTCTCTGTACGCTGAGAATCTGGCCTCGTCACCCTTGTTCCTTTCGGTTCTCTGTTCTTGTAACCGATCGTTCTGCTTGACTACCATGTCGATGAAGGCCCGATCTCTTCTGGAGGTTCTGTCATCTGGGAGATGAGGTCCTTTAACTCATCCCGTAAGCCCCTGTAAATAACAGACACCTGTTTGGACTCAGGCCATCGAGCTTCTACCCCCAGCCAGTTAAATGTGGTGATGTAGTGCAGTAAGTCTGTATTGCCGTGCTATAGGTTGAGCAGCTCGTTATCCGCAGCTTGTACGAACGTATGGCGGGCAAACATACGCCGCATGATTTCTTTGAATACAGGAAAATTGTGCAGCAGAGGTTCATCATTTTCAGCCAAGGGTATAGACCACTGGGCGGCATCGCCTCCCAGATATGAAAGAACAAAGGCAACTTTGGAGGCATCGTCTGGGAAGGCCGATGCACGGGCCATGAAGTGCAGGTAGCATTGGTTAAGGAAAATTCTATACTTAGAGCTGTCCCCGTAAAAGCGTTCTGGAGCGGCCAGCTGTGCGGAATGTTGGGCTATCACCTGTGTGGGTGGGGAAGTTAAAGAAGAAGATGGAAAGGAACACCCAGGATTGAGCAGTGGAGGCCTCAACAGTCCCTCCTGTCTGACCCTGATCGACAGAGAGGGCCCCCAGGGTCCCGTAAGACCTGCACCCACATGCCCTTGTAAGGCTGTTATGTCTTGTCTTAGGCTTTGGTTTTCTGCTTGCATAGTAGCGAGCCTGACGGCTATGTCCTGTAAGGTAATGTTGGGGTTGTCCATGTCGCCCAGGCGGGATATAAAGCGTGGGCTTCGTATTCTGTCAAAACTCCACAAGACTTACCTCCTGCTTGTGAAGTGATCCCGCAGGGATGACGTGGACAACCACCTCCGGCTCCCTCCTTTTCCCAGAAAGGGCTGAATGCTAACCAGGCTGTAGAGTGGACTGGGGGAGGCCGCCAAAATAAAGGTGGGGATGGCGTAGAAGGAGTCTTGATTGATCCGCCCTTGTGTGTCCTTTGGGTTTTGTGGAACACACTGACTGAGGAGCAGCGCCAAGGAGGCGGAGAAGTCCTATCGAGTGCAGGGTGAACCCACAAGGTAAGAAGCTCCTGCGACGGTCAGGAAATAAAGGAATAGCCACATGGTACCTCTGTAATAGTAGCTGTCATGAAGGGAAGAGGCAAGCGCTCCTGCGCTGTGCAAAAGAAAAAGGAATTGAGTGCTCCTGCACTGTAAGTGCACAAAGGAAGATAAGCGTCTCCGTGCCCCAGCACGAGACACGGTGAGAAATGAGGCAAGCGCTCCTGCACTGTAAATGCACAAGGAGGATAAGCGTCTCCATGCCCCAGCACGAGACGCGGTCAGTGTACAAAGTAAGAAGCGTCTCCGTGCCCCAGCACGAGATGCGGTCAGAACTGAGGCAAGCGCTCCTGCGCTTGACACGAACAAGGACAGTACGCGTCTCCGTGCCCCAGCACGAGACGCGGTAATTGAGGAGCTGTGGGTACCCTTGCGTGGTCCGGAGGGATCTCCGGTTGCAGGCAGAGCTTTTACTAGCTCTCCAGCGCTCCAGCGAGGCTCAGTACATTAATATGAAGCGCCAGTTCCGGGTGGCTTCGCATTAGATATGCGGTCTTCCCTGGAAGTGTTAGTCAGCTGATGTGCTAGTCTGCTTCCTTCTCAGCAAGACTAGACAGCCAACCTGCCTGACATGGTGTTAGCAGTAAGGAAGCAGGTGCGCACGCAACACACCACGTGCCAGCCACACTACAAGCGATGGAACATGACAGCTGGTTGCACCAAAAATGCTTTGCCACACATTCGACAACACCAACTTCAGAATGGAGGGACACAGCAGGGGGGCCATTGCCAATGTCAGTCGCTGTCGCTATGAGTTGTCTCGGGCTGGAGGTGTCACTCAAGGGGTCGATCATCTATGTGGCAATCACCAAGCCTTGGCTGTAGCAAATGTAGTCTACAGATATTTCAATGTCTGGAGGTTGACAGGAGCAAACTAGCGGCTCAAAACCTGACGTCAGCTTGGCTACCACCCCTGCCTTTCAGGACCCCAGTTCTCTTTGGGCTCACGTCAGACAGGCCCAGCGGGTCACAATTCTTGTGACACAGCATTTTGATTCTTCTGCTGGTTGCAGGTGACTGGTTCCACCAGTTGGAGGAGTCTGCTTTGTACTTCTGATGTCCACTGTAGTCCCTCTTGCTGGTAGTAATGAGCTTTCACCATGGTCACGTAAGCACTCTGGTTCAGTATAAGGTCTCGTCAGGACACTTAAGTGCCTACTCTTTGGGCTGTGGCAAAATCCAAAGTCCTGTCTTCAGTGATGGCGTCATCTTTGTGTCTCTTCTCAGATTCCAAATTAAATATGAAGTTCTTGTGCAAGGGAAGCCCCTTAAATCCTATCTTAGGCAAAATTAACAGTGTGAGGGACAGTGATCAATGGACTACAGGTCCCTGCGCCTAACCCGCCCCTGTAGCGACAACATGCTGTGGGTGTATGTCACTGTGCCAACCAGAATGCTTTAGGGTCTTTCAAAATGGCAGAACCCTTCCTCGACTGTACAGACCTCTTAGCCCAACTCAAAGGTTTGACTAACCTTTTGAATGTGACTCCTTCTGACGACCTAATTTTGCCACTTGTCGGGCTGGACGGAGAAGGAAGGGTTTTGTCCTCAAATGGGGGACAAGTGATTTCATATCAAGGGCGGTGAAAGCCTTTTAGGCTCACCGCCTTGAATACTGTAAACACTTGCCATCCTGGGAGGGTGGAGGTGTAACAAACGAAACCTTTTTCTGCATCCTGGGAAGTGCATCCTGGGAAGTGCTAGCACATACCACCTGGAGGGCAGACTCTTATCTTGGTGGCAAATGGCTGAGGGAGCCAGCAAAGGTACTGGAGCTTTGTATCTTGTGGGGTAACTATGTAGGGTGGCACCCCTGTGCATGCTAGCTCTCCCACGAATCATGTTGGGGTGAAAAAGCATTGGGTTTGACATCAAACTTGACACAATTTGGTCATTACATAATGGAGCTGGCTATCTCGAGTTTCCTCGGCAGCCAGGCCATGTCACTCTATGAATCTCCGGTCAGTTACAGTAAAACCTTGCTTTACAGGGGTAATGTAGGGATATGTATACATATATATATTCACTGAAAAAACCATAGGTTTCACACACATTATAGTTAGGAATTAGCATTTAAAAAACCTTGCAAATTCACTTAAAAAACCATAGGTTTCACACATGTTATAGTTAGGTGGATATTTCACTCGTAAAAAAACCAATGAAATTCCCCCGTTATAGTTAGTTCAGATAACTATAACTCACGCGCCCGCAATCCACTGTTCATGATGTCACATATTACATCACTCGTGACATGGTCAGTGGCATCACTCATGACATCACTGATGACATCATCCTTGTGATAGAGTGGCGGTCGCGCGAGTTATAGTTATCTGAACTAACTATAACGGGGGAATTTCATTGGTTTTTTTACGAGTGAAATATCCACCTAACTATAACATGTGTGAAACCTATGGTTTTTTAAGTGAATTTGCAAGGTTTTTTAAATGCGAAACGCGTCATGGAGGACACTGGTCCTGCTATTTTCATGCTTTAACTTGGGTAATAAATCACCTGCTTCACCCACTTTTTTGCGTTGTGGGATTGTTGATTTGAGTTTTGGAGGCGAGAGGTCCGTGCCTGCATTCCGCTGAGAAGAGAGCGGAAAGGACTGTTTATATATATATATATATATATATATATATATATATATATATATATATATCCAAGAAATATATATATTCACTGAAAAAACCATAGGTTTCACACATGTTATAGTTAGCTGGACATTTTACTGATAAAAAACCAATGAAATTCCCCCGTTATAGTTACTGTAGGCAACTATAACTCAAGCGACCGCAATCCTCTGCTGATGCTAATACTGTATTTAGACACTTATTTGCCCATATCTTCTTCCATTAAATTTTAGCTATACATATATTACAAATATTTTTTTTTCATAAAGACACATATGTCATCAGCAGAGGATTACGGTCGCGTGAGTTATAGTTGCCTACAGTAACTATAACGGGGGAATTTCATTGGTTTTTTATCAGTAAAATGTCCAGCTAACTATAACATGTGTGAAACCTATGGTTTTTTCAGTGAATTAGCAAGGTTTTTTAAATGCTATTTCCTAACTATAACGTGTGTGAAACCTATGGTTTTTTCAGTGAATTTGTACGGTTTTTTAAATGCTAAGTTACTTTACGCCATTTGTGGCGTGCGCGCCCACTTAACGCAGTTCGTTCCGTGCACGGTTTTTATCAACTTTAATAAGCCATGTACATTTGGTGGCCTTCGGCCACCAAAAGCACAGGGGGTGAGGTCAATGTGGATAGTGTTTTTTTTATTTCGATTTTATAATTTCATGTTGCCAAAATTACGTTTTTTTTCTCTATTAATAAGCCCTGCACATTTGGTGGCCTGCGGCCACCAAAAGCACAGGGGGTGGGGTAAGTGTGGATAGTGTTTTTTTAATTTTTATTTTTTTACCGTAAGCGTACGGTAAGCTTACGGTAAGCGTACGGTAAGCGTACGGTAAGCGTACCCCGCGAAATTGCCGAAAAAAAAATAAAACCGTTTTTGCTCTTGGGGGATGTTTGGGGACTCCCTCAACATGACTATGTGGGAGGGAGTTGTCAAAACAGCCCCGTAACATGTTTTTGGCCATCATGTTTGATAAACAACACTCAGTGCGAGAGACAAAATGGCGGACGCCGCTTCCTGGTTTCGGCCGATTCGAATGTTTACTAAGATCTAAGAGCCAATCAGAATCGCGCTCGCGCACACCACCGTAAGCGTACGGTAAGCGTACGGTAAGCGTACGGTAAGCGTACCGTAAGCGGGCTCAGATATATATATTGATTTAAAGGCTATTTTCTCAGAATCTACTGAACAGATTTACACCAAACCTACAAAAGGCACTTCCTTGACCTAGGGACTACCTCTCTGCCAAATTTCTAGTAATTCTGTTCAGCCGTTCGGGCTGTAGCTCGTTCTAAAGGTCCTATGGAAAAATGCATGGGAAAAACGCGTTTTGGGACCCCCCTTTTATCTCAGCCCCCGCTTGACGAATCCCCCCGAGACTTTCAGGGTAGGAGCGGAGCGTAGCGCCCCACCTATTTTGAGAAATTCGCGAGGATTCGTCGACCGGCGCCAAAGTTATTCAAAATAGAATGTTGAGGTTTTCCTATGGAAACGTGGTCCTAACTATAACTACCTACTGGCGACCGCCAGTAGGTAATATATATATATATATATATATATATATATATATATATTCCTCACTCCTCTCTCCAATCGGTTCCCCGTTTGTTTCTTTTTGAAAAAGGCATGAACTCCACTTAATCAGTGCTAATTCCTTTATTCTTTTCTCAGTGCATAGCCGCCATGAGGCGTTTCCTTGATCACATGTATATATATATATAGTTGTCTCAATATTGCACTTCGTGCAATCAAAAGGAAGCACACACACTAAGGGTTTGCGGTAGTTTTCTTTATTTGTGCAAAAAAGCCATTACCATTGCCCAACACTTCCTCCTCAGACCTTGATCACGGGATAAGCAGTATTCAAATTTGGGCATTTTTTATTTCCACTACAATCACTATTTCCTGTTTTGCTCCATTGCATGCTGCAACATGTTGCATGTAAAAATACTTTTAAAGTGACAAAGTGCAGTGTGTAACATTTTATAAAGTGTCCATGTGCTCCTGTGCAATATACATTGATTCAAAGTTCATTAAAACATTTAATTTGATGCTGATTGAGGCAATAGACCAATCACAAGATTAAATCATTCAAAATGCTCATGCCCTTACCAATGCCCTTTAGTGGGCTGGATAGGTCATATGTTATATTTCAAACTTTATGAGACACCATTTATTCTTTGTGTGTATTTCAAGCCTATATTAATCACATTTGTTTCACATTTTTTCTTTTTTCTTCTTTTTGCAGCTAATTGATTGCTCTTTCGTGAACTGTGTACTTCTGTCTTGTTCTAGTTATCAATTGTTCATTGTCCTTATTCTTGTGCCGATGTATACCATCCATTATTTGGTCACTGGATCTAATTCATAAAATTGTTAGTTGTAGTTTTCAATAATTTCATATATATATATGAGAAAAGGACAGTAAGTAGTTGAGCCGGACTATTGCACGTAAGGGAACTGCGGCGGAGTGCAGTCCATCGCCAAAAGGGGCACCACTGTGTGTTTGGATTCCTCCCATTACATAATGGGTTCCACGAGGCATTGCATTGACCAGCCTTCAGTTTGCCTGTAGATGCAGCATGTGATGTCACACACCTTTAAAGTAGGAGGAGGGGCCTAGAGACCACTTTATTGGAAGTGGTCACTGCACCATCTTGAAATCTACCCCAGGCGAATTGCTAAGCCTGTCAGACGGGCACTGAGGAAAGCCACACCGGCTGAAACGCGTCTGCCCTAGTGTTTTACGGACTTTGAAGCACACGCGCTGATATTTGCTCAATAAACCCACCTGTTTGACCCGGAGCTGTGTCCTGCTTGCTTCTATTCTAAAGTAAGATTTGGTTTGGATGTGTGGTTGGTATGCTGACACAGGCATGGGGACCGCCCTCTCGGTCAGGAGCTACGCGTATGTCAGCCAACTTGGTTCTTACATGTAAATGTAATGCATCACCCCCCAAACGGGTAGAGAGGAGGTGGTATTACACTGCCTGCGAAGGGGACAGTAAGTGGTTGAGCCGGACTATTGCATGCAAGGGAACTGCGGCGGAGTGCGGTCCATCGCCAAAAGGGGCACCACTGTGTGTTTGGATTCCTCCCATTACATAATGGGTTCCACAATGGACTGCATTGACCAGCATGCAGTTTGCCTGTAGATGCAGCACGTGATGTCACACACCTTTAAAGTAGGAGGAGGGACCGAGAGACCGCTTTATTGGAAGGGGTCACTGCACCATCTTGAAATCAACCCCAGGTGAATTTCTCAGCCTGTGAGACCGGCACTGAGGAAAGCCACACCGGCTGAAACGTGTCTGCCCTAGTGTTTCACGGACTTTGAAACACACGCGCTGATATTTGCTCAATAAACCCACCTGTTTGACCCGGAGCTGTGTCCTGCTTGCTTCTATTCTAAAGTAAGATTTTGTTTGAGATATACATATATATATATATATATATATATATATATATATATATATATATATATATATATATATATATATATATATATATATATATATGTATTACCTACTGGCGGTCGCCAGTAGGTAGTTATAGTTAGGACCTATTTTCCATAGGAAATCCGCACCATACTATTCACAATAAGTCTGGCGCCGGTTGACGAAACCTCGCGAAATTTTACAAACTTTTGGTCAGGTCTGCTCCGCTCCTACCCTGAAGGTTTTGTGGTGATTCGTCAAGCGGGGGCCGAGAAAAAAGGGGGGTCCCAAAACGCATTTTCCCCATGCAATTTCCCGTAGGATCTGTTGTCGCAGCTACTGCCTGAACCGCTGAACGGAATGACACCAAATTTGGCAAAGAGGTAGTCCTCAGTTCAGACTCGTGCCTTTTGCATAAATGGTGTGAATCCGTTCAGTAGTTCCTGAGAAAATTAGAGTTAAAAGTACATAAATATCTATGGCCGCGGAGGATCCGCGGACCCTACACGCACCGTAAGCGCACCCTCCCCGAAGCGAGCGCGCACCCTCCCGATCGCACGCTGAATGCTAATTGGCTGTCGAGTGTCTCTCTACATTCGAAACCAGGAACTGTTGGCGGCCATTTTCTGGCTCGGTAGAAGCGAGGCTGAAGAAGCAAGGGGAAAAAGTGTGTAAAACATATAAAGGGGGCAGAGTGGAAATACTCTGACCCTCTAGAGGTGCTTAGGGGGTCCCAGAAGGACCTCCTGGGGCCCCCCTTTCTTTAAAAAAAGGCAAAATAGACGCACGGTGCGCGCATCCCATCGCGTTGGATGCACGGATTCTTTTGCGGTGGGTTCGCGGATCCAAGGAAAAAAAAAATGAAATTGTTGGGAGATAAAGATTAAGCTTAAGTGTTTTGTTCTTGAGTGGCTCTAAAAAGAGCTGTTGTGTTCATTGAGAGTTTTTGGTACTTATAAGTAAGTACCTATACAGAGTCTAAAGTTGTTGAGGAAGACTCTGTTTCCTTCATCAGTAAAGTGTACTCCATCTCTCATTTACATCTCTTGCATATGAAAGCGCAGATTGTTATTGTAAATGGACCCCATTCTGTAGTCTCGGAGAAAAGCAGAAACAGATTTATTCACATGTTTCCTAGCTTTCTCAATCTGTGGACAAAAATGATCGGACCAGTTCCATTTCTGCCTTTGGCATATGTTAGAATACACAAAGGCAGTTTTAGGGAAAAGTGAAATCAGTTCTGCAAAGGTGTCCTTCATAAGCATTTCCAGACCTACCCCAGTCAAAGTGCCTAGGTCATTGCCACCACAGTGCACTATTATGAGGTCAGGGTGTTGGATTTGCATGAAGGATTTCACCAATGGCATCAATTGGTGCCACTTTAACCCTCTCTGTCCAATCCATTTAATGTCTACATTTGGCAAACCTAGGTCTTTGTGAATGCCTTTGTTTTCTGCATACCTTTGGCTCCATAAAATGTAGCTGTGTCCCACAAGCCACACTCTAAGCATCTTTTAAGGAGGTCTGGATGCACTCAGATGGTCTCTGTAAATGAAATGGCAGTTTGGAAAGTAAGATGTTTCTAAAATGGTGGCTAAGATGCAATTTTGAAAAAAGACAAGAAATCATTGGTTGTTTGACAACCTTCTACACTGAAAGGTAGGGAACATATTTCTGTTTTTTAAACGCATGATTCTTATTGGTTAACAAAAACTGATTGTAAGGAACATTATATATGATAAGCTGATATGTTGAGAAGTCAAGCACACTTGCTGTCTTCATTAGCAACATTGTGTGTGCTGAAAGTGTGACCTGTGTGCTCATTACAGTGCTCCATGACCTGTTTCTATGGTAACGGGCAGAAGGCAGATTGGGGGAAGGGTTGAAGTTTATGTCATTTGGAAAGGGTTGAAATGTTTAACCAATAGAAATGTGTGTTTGCTTTTGAATTTATGTGGGAAGGAATGTGAATTGATGTTTACAAGTATATGTGTGGAAAATGAGAGGGAAACTTTGCCATTCTTTGGTTCTGCTGACAGGTGCACGATGCAGAGATTCTGTATAAGAAAATCTGGTGTGTTACTGATATCTGGTGTGTGACTGATATACTTCTTAATCTACAAAACATCTTGAAAGGTGAGTTATTTTAATCAGACTAATGTATTTCTTCTGCTAAAGTGTAGGGAGTACTTTTTTTCTCTACAATCTTATTGACAGTGTGTGTGCATGTAGAAACCATTTTGTGATAAGGATTTGTTTTTTTCATGTGTTTGTAGACAGATAACTATGCAGTTTTTATATTTTGGTAGAATTAGAAACCCGTCATTGTTTATGAATTTGTGAAATGAGTTATGTTCCTGCACTAAAATGTAGTACTCCTTGTAGATGAAGAAATTTGTTTTGGTATAGTGCAACGGATGGTGTTGTTTGTCTAGAATCACACAGAGAGCCTGTGTGCATTTGGGAACCACTGTGACAGAAGCATTTAGTAACATTGTGTATTTGCTGACAGATAACTCTTTTAAAACCTGTCATGTTGTCAAGTTTTAGTAGCATTAGAAGCCAGTCTTTGCTTATGCGTTGATTAAATGAGTGAGGCTTTGACACAAAAGTGCAGTCCTGAAATGTGTAGATTGTGTGCAGTTCCCTTACCACTTCCACTGTAGTGAATGAGTTTTGGTAAACTCCTAGGGATAGTGGTGCTTGTCTAGAATCACACTGTGAGTCTGTGTGCATTTGGGAACCACTGTGAGAGAAGCATTTGGTAACATTGTGTATTTGCTGACAGATAACTGTTTTAAAACCTGTCATGTTGTCAAGTTTTAGGAGCATTAGAAGCCAGTCTTTGCTTAGGCGTTGATTAAATGAGTCAGGCATTGACAGTAAAGTGAAGTTGTGAAATATGTAGCTTGTGTGCAGTTCCCTTACCACTTCCACTGTAGTGAATGAGTTTTGGTAAACTCCTAGGGATAGTGGTGCTTGTCTAGAATCACACTGTGAGTCTGTGTGCATTTGGGAACCACTGTGAGAAGTGTTTGGTAACATTGTGTATTTGCTGACAGATAACTGTTTTAAAACATGTCATGTTGTCAAGTTTTAGTAGCATTAGAAGACAGTTATGGCTTATGCTTTCATTAAATGAGTCAGGTATTGACAGTAAAGTGGAGTCGTGAAATATGTAGATTGTGTGCAGTTCCCTTACCACTTCCACTGTAGTGAATTAGTTTTGGTAAACTCCTAGGGATAGTGTTGTTTGTCTAGAATCACACTGTGAGTCTGTGTGCATTTGGGAACCACTGTGAGAGAAGTGTTTGGTAACATCGTGTATTTGCTGACAGAAAACTATTTTAAAACCTGTCATGTTGTCAAGTTTTAGTAGCATTAGAAGCCAGTCTTTGCTTATGCGTTGATTAAATGAGTCAGGCATTGACAGTAAAGTGCAGTCGTGAAATATGTAGTTTGTGTGCAGTTCCCTTTACAACTTCCACTGTAGTGAATGAGTTTTGGTAAACTCCTAGGGATAGTGGTGCTTGTCTAGAATCACACTGTGAGTCTGTGTGCATTTGGGAACCACTGTGAGAGAAGTGTTTGGTAACATCGTGTATTTGCTGACAGATAACTATTTTAAAACCTCTCATGTTGTCAAGTTTTAGTAGCATTAGAAGCCAGTCATTGCTTATGCTTTCATTAAGTGAGTCAGGCATTGACACTAAAGTGTAGTCGTGAAATATGTAGATTGTGTGCAGTTCCCTTACCACTTCCACTGTAGTGAATGAGTTTTGGTAAACTCCTAGGGATAGTGGTGCTTGTGTAGAATCACACTGTGAGTGTGTGTGCATTTGGGAATCACTGTGAGAGAAAGATTGGGTAACATCGTGTATTTTTTTACAGATAAGTCTTTTAAAACTGGGCATGTTGTCAAGTTTTAGTAGCATTAGAAGCCAGTCCTCGCTTATGCGTTGATTAAATGAGTCAGGCTTTGACACAAAAGTGCAGTTTTGAAATATGTACATTGTGTGCAGTTTCGCTAACACTTCCATAGTAGTGAATCAGTTTTGGTAAACTCCTAGGGATAGTGGTTGTTGTCTAGAATCACACTGTGAGTCTGTGTGCATTTGGGAACCACTGTGAGAGAAGCATTTGGTAACATTGTGTATTTGGTGGCAGATAAGTGTTTTAAAACCTGTCATGTTGTCAAGATTTAGTAGCATTAGAAGCCAGTGTTTGCTTATGCATTGATAAAATGAGTCATGCGTTGACACTAAAGTGCAGTACCATGTAGTATTGTCTTCACTGCACCAGAACTGAAAATGTAAAAGTTTTACCCAGGCACTGTCCTAGAAGTAGTCTGATGATTTAGTCAGTTTCTAAGTACTTATGATGTGAACCATTTATTACCAAATAGACTGCTTCAAATGTCTATGCAGTATGCATGTAGTTCTCTAACCACCTACACAGTTGTTTTTCACACCTTCAATTCCCTAGTCAGTATCCATACACTTCCAGGAAACACCCTGTCACTCCCTTTACAGTCCTCTAGTGACCCATTCAGCACCATGTACTAATCCATTCACTGTGCCAAAACCCAAACACTTATAAATTCACCAAGACACTCTCTTTCCAGTACTCTAATGATTCAGTCACTGCCTAAGTATTCATGCACTGAGCCAGGCCTTAGCACATGGACTGCTTCAAACCCCTATGCACTATGCATGCAGTCTTCTAACCACCTAGACACTTGTCTTTCACACTTTCAATTCCCTAGTCAGTATCCATACAGTCCAGCAAACATCCTGTCACTCCCTTTGCACTCTTCTAGTGACCCATTCAGTTCCAAGTACTAATCCATTCCCTGCGCCAAAAGCCTACCACTTATAAATTCACCCAGGCACTCTCCTTGCTGTAGTCTAATCATTCAGCCAGTACCCAAGTACTCATGCAGTGAGCCAGGCCTTAGCACATGGACTGCTTTAAATGCATATCCAGTATGCATTCAGTCCTCTAATCAGCTACACAGTTGTCTTTCACACCTTCATTTCCCCAGTTAGTATTCATACACTTCTAGCAAACACCCTGTTACTCACCCAGTGTGTCTCCTTTTAGTACTGTAATCATTCAGTCAGTTAGCATGTAGTCTTTTAGTGAAGTAGGCTTCAGGGCATGAACGGCTTCAAAGTAGTATGCACTATGTATGTAGTGTGTTAACCATCGTCACACTTGTGGTTCAGGGCTATTGTTTCTTAGTCAGTTTTTATATAAAATGTGTTTGTACAGTAATGGAATACTGTAAATTTGAAAGTTATTAATATACATTTATTTGTGATTCTTTTTTGCAGATACTGTTTTTCAACGTTAAAATAGAGAAATTATGCCAGAAAAAAAAAGAAAAAGAAAAGAACAGAGACAGGAGGATTATTTGAAGAAACATCAACCACAAGTATTGAATGAACAAGATAATGTGGCTAAAAGGAAAAAATCTTCTGGTAAGATCATGAAGCAATTTATTAAAAATGTTTGTAGGAGCAAACAGAAGGTAGATAATGCTGCAACTTCTGAGAATTTTTCAAGTAAGAAAAAAATTCAAAATAAGAGGAAAAGTAAAGAAGCAAATGTTCAGTCAAAGGAGATAAAGTATGGTAAAAGAAGACAAAATCAGTATAAGGAATTACGCAAAAAAATATTTTACAAGAGAGTAGTGCATAATTTGCTGAAAGATGTGAAGAAATATAAAAAGAGAGCTTTATTTTATAAAAAGAAGAAGCATATTGAAAGCATTGTGGAAAAGGCTTTTGAAGTAAAAAGGAAACTGTTTATTTTAGTGTTAAACAGAATTCGATCACTAGATAAACCAAGAGTTATTAATAAAAAAAAAATGTTGTGATGTTTTTTGGGGAGAATGGAAACACAGTTCTAGTTCAGAGCCTTTTTTTAATGAAGAGAGTTATTCACTGAGTGAAAAATTATTGTATGCAGTTGACACCAGTGGTAGAGGTTATGAGGTTAGTGATGGTTGTCCAATGGAGAAAGAGAAAATGGTTGAAAGAAATGCAGAAGAAGTGATAGCTGATGAAGTTTTAGGAAGACGTGCTAAAAACCCTGTGTACACTTGGGATTGCAGTAGTGTTTGTAGTGTACGACAGGAATCTATTGAAAAATTATGTAGTTTTTTACGAGCCTATACTAAAAAAAGTGTAAAACAAAAGATTAAGCTGTTGCAAGGACTAGACCCTTGCAGAGTGAAAAAACATACTGGTTTGCAAGGTCATTCTCTGGCTTGTCTTTCTAGGAAAGTTTGTGAAAGTGTTTTTCACCATTTCAGAATGCTGGCAGTACATCATACTCAAATGCGGAAGTTAGTGAGAAGGTTGTATTATGCAAAAAGTCCAGCACTAAAGTTAAGTGAGTTGAACAGTTCTCTTTTACGTGGGTCAGTTTCAGATGTGAAGCAGGTCTGTGAGGATATTGAGTTTTGTTACTTTGGGCCTCAGCAAGAGAGTGAAGAAACTGACACATTAGTAGAACAAAATGTTGAAGACAATGTCGAACCTGTAATTACAGAAAAATTTGAGGATGAAATCACAAAGTTTAAGGTAATTTCAGGTGAAGGACCAAATGTTTCTTGTATTTGTTGTCGGCAAAGTCACTATAAAAATCAGACTAGGGGCGTCAATCTGTATTTAAAAAGTGAAATAGAAGATAATGATAAGTGGATGGAATTTGCAACTTATTTGTTGGTAGAGGATTGTTTTGATTTGGGATGTGAGCAGCGTATTTGCAAATATTGTTATAACAAATTAGATGAGAATAAAATGCCTGCTAAAGCTGTTCATAATAATCTAGAGTTGGTTGCTATTCCTCCAGAGCTGATAGATTTAAATACGTATGAGTCTATTCTGATACAATGTGTTCACCCGTTTCAGGCTTTTGTTCGAATGGAGCCCAAAACAAGTAAATTACCTCCATCAGAGTTGCAAAGATGATTGAAAGGAAGAGTTGTGTATTTACCATTAGATTTAAGGAAAAATATTGAAACTATTGGTGTAGATCATGCAGAAAATGAGCCACTAGTCATTCTAGTTAATGGTGTTCCTACTAAGAATAAGAAAATCTGGCAAGAGTTAGTGGATGTTAGAAAAGTGCAAAAGGCATCATTGTATCTGTTAAAAAATAATGAGTACTATAGAAATGTGTTTGTTGGAGAAGAAGAAATAGATTAGCAGAAGATAGTGAAACATTAAGTGGACAAATTGAAAGAGTGGACATGTCCAGATGTGAAGAGATCTAGGAACATTACAGTGTACATCCACTTCATTCCAAAGAGGTGATGGGGAATACGATTGAGTTGTTTCAAATGAAAAAAGCAACAGGAAGTCCCATGAGTGTATGGGAAGAGAGCTTGGAAGCTCGTTGTTTCCCGCAGTTGTTTCCAACAGGAAAAGGTGGACGATATGATGAACGTCCTGTGCAGATTCCTGCATCTGAATATCGGACAACAAGATTATATGCAGAAGATCCAAGATTTCGACAATGTATCCCTTATATATTTCATCTTCTGTTTGAAAGTGACTTGTCTGGACTTTCATATGCAGTAAATCACATTTTAAAAACTGGAATGCATCTCCAAAATGTAACTGCAAAGGATTTTATGAATAAAGTGCATCAGAGAGATGATCATTTAGAATCTCAGTTGATTAATCTGATGGCATGTCAGCGTGGGACTAATGAATATTGGTACCGTCGACATGGAGAACTGAAATGTATGCTACGGAACTTGGGAACTCCTACATGGTTCGTTACACTAAGCTGTGCTGAGTATGCTTGGGATGATTTACTTGAATTTCTTCGAGAGGCAAATTCCAATATAAAAAATATTGAATACAAGACACCTGGAGAATTGTGCTCTTTGGATCCTGTCAATGTATGCAGATATTTCAATCATGGATTTGAAGCTATGATGTCTTTCATCTGTAATAAAAAGAATCCTCCTCTTGGAGAAGTTGTGGATTTCTTTTGGAGAAAGGAGTATCAAGCAAGAGGTACTCCTCACATACATATGTTGTTATGGGTCAAGGACGCCCCCAAATTTGGAACAGATTCAGATGAAACTGTTTTGTCTTTCATTGAAGATTATGCTACATGTGCTCTTCCAAATAGCAGAGAAGTCAAAATCTTAAAACAACAAGTCTTACGATTTCAAAGCCACAGGTGTGGAAAATACTGTCGACAAAAGTACAAGTCAAAGGATAAGTTCTATACCAAATGTCGTTTTGGATTTCCACGTCCTGTATTATCCAAAGGAAGAGTGAATAGTTTTATGTCAGCTGTACGACATACCATCACACTAAAGTCTCCGAAAAACACCTACAACTTAACAAGAAGCGAAGAATCAAAATACATAAATGACTACAATCGAGTTATTTTATCCATGTGGAACGCTAACATGGATATTCAGTATGTTGCGGACAATTCCATTGCTGTTGCTCGATATGTAACGTCTTACATTACTAAATCAGAAAAGACTGAATTGAAAGAAATGTGGGAAGAGATTTCTCACGAGAAGACTCTAAATAAGAAATTATACAGTTTCAGTTTGAAGATGTTATCGCATCGTGAAATTGGAGCATATGAATGTTCAGATCGGTTATCATCTGCAAGTCTATATTCCAAAAGTAGAAGAATCATTTGGGTGAGTCTAGGTCTTGCAGGAATGCGAAATTGGGTACTGAAATCTGTTCAAGAAATTGAATTGAATTTAGCAGAAAATGACCCGGAAAGTACAGATGTTTTGAAAACCAATATGTTGGACACATACTATCCAAATAGAAGTCATCATCTTGAGAACATGTGTCTCTATGAAGTGCTGCAAAACTACACTTTTAAACGGAATATTACAGAGAACATCAACGATGGAAAATATGGAGTGATTGGTTCTGAAGGATGTCTGGTGAAACAAAGGAAAGGAAATTTAATTAATCACAGAAAACTGAGTTGCGACACTGCTGACAAAAGGGAATTTTACTATTTAGCCCTTTTCCAAATGTTCAAACCATGGCGTTCTGAACTGGAATTACTTGGAGATTTTCCCAGCTATGAAGATGCATTTAATGCTTGTAAAGATAGCATACAATGCAGTGCTTTCGCAAATTATGTCAAAATGTTGAATGATGAAATTGATCAAGAAGCTATAATTGCAGCTGAGATTGCTAGAGACAGTTCTCAAAACAGTCAAAGTTCTGCTGCACTGAGTCAAGATCCACTAGGACAACCAATTGTTGAAAATGAAGCAGCGATTGCAATGAATGAGGTGGAAACAGCAATGTATCAAGCACAAGAATATGCAATACAGTTAGGAAACTTGGAAGAGCAACTAAATGTTGAACAGAAACAAATATATCAGCAAGTGAAAGAGCAGATTGACCATGGATTACTTCATGAAAAGAGAGTGTGCTCATGTACATCATTTCAACCTATCCGAATGTATGTGAGTGGTCAAGCTGGAACAGAAAAAAGTTTCTTAATTAAAGTAATTACAAGTTATCTGCAAAAAACAACTGAGTCACATTTGTCTTGTGTTTTCACTGCTCCAACTGGGTTGGCAGCACATAACATTAAAGGAATTACTTTACATCGTTTACTAATGCTGCCAGTAGAGCATCAGAACAAATTGGAATACCACAAGCTATCTGGAGAAGCTTGTTGTGAAGTTTCAAGAGTCCTGAAGAAAATGAAACTTCTCATTATTGATGAGGTGAGCATGGTTTCAAACTTGATGCTTGCCTTTGTGCATTTAAGAATGCAGCAAATTCTTAAAACAGTGTATGACGTGTTATTTGGAGGAAAACAAGTCATAGTTTTTGGAGATCTACTGCAACTGACACCGGTAAAAGGACAACCGGTATTTAAAACACTTGCCCATGACGATACCAGAAAGTCTCTTGGCAGTGTTGGTAATGTGAACATTTGGAGTAATTTTGAATACAAAGAACTGACAACAAATATGCGACAGGCAAATGATGCTGAATATGGAAGTATTCTTCAAGATATAAGAATTGGAATTCTTTCAAAGCAAGAGAAAGAAGCTTTGGAGAGTCGATTACTTTGCAATGTCTTTCCAAATGAAAATGCAGTTGCTGCAAAAGTGTACGTGGAAATTGCTAAAAATGAGTCAGTGATTTGCTTAATGCCAACACTGCGTAAGTGTTCAATATTCAACGAAGAATTATTAAAATTGGAAAAGGAAGAAATTGTAAAAATGGAAGCCATCGATAAAATACTGCATGAAGGAATGACTATTATTTTGACGGGTAAGTTGAGATCAAAACTGGATTGTTTAGAAAAACAAAAAATCTAAAACTGCTGGTTTGGAAAAGACACTGTATGCGTGTGTAAACTGTCGGGTAATTTTAAGGCGTAATTTGGATGTAGAGAAAGGTTTAGTTAATGGTGCAATGGGCAAAGTGGTGGATTTTGTGAATTATCAGAAAAAAGAAGGAATTGAATTTTTAAAAATTAAATTTGATCAGATTGATGAAGTTAAAGAAATTGGTCGTTGTTCAGTTCGTTTTTTGCTTGTTAAAGATTTATTTGTCCGTAGGAAACAATTTCCATTTTCTCTGGCATATGCAGTGACTATTAATAAATCGCAAGGATTAAGTGTAGACAGTGCATTGGTGAGCATTGGATCTACCGTATTTAAAGAGGGTATGGCATATGTTGCTTTGTCGCGAGTCAGAACATTATCTGGTTTGTTTTTGATTGATTTTGATGAGACAAAGGTTACTGCAGATGCAAACTGTGTAAAAGAGTATAATCGGTTAAGAAGGGTGTATGCTCCAAATTTAGGTCAATATCCTGTATTTGAAAAGTGTATGGTTGGTCGAAAAAGAAGGTTAGAGAATATCTGTTCTGAAGGTATCAAGAAAAGAAAAGAACAAGATAATGTTGTGATTGCAGGTAAAAAGAAATTGGACACTGTTGGAGAGATTGTTGGTTATCAGTTTGAAAATAGTTCTGGTGTCAACTGCTATGCTAATGTAGTGGTCAATGTTGTTTTTTATCTTGAAGGTTTGCAAGAACAAATTATGGAGAATCAGCAAAAAAGATTTTGTTCTCTGTTGCATTCTGTTTATGAAAAATTGACAACAGATAAAAGTAAAATACAATCTGTTTCAGATGTTCGTAGTCTTTTGGATGTGTGTTCTGGTTCTACACAATTTACACAAAATATCCAACAAGATGCTCAGGAATTTTTAATGTATATGCTTGCCATTTTTGAAAATGAAGGTGTAGAAATAGAAAATATTTTTGGCCTTTCTTACAAATGGGAACATTATTGTGAAAATTGCATATATACACGTAGCACCAATGTAGACACTGAGAGATTTCTGTATTTAACATTACCAGACTGTAAATCAGTGTCTTTCAATAAATTAGTGAAAGGTGCAATTCAAAACATGGAGTGTAGCCAATGTAAATCAGAAATGTTATCCACATTATTCTTAACAAAATATGGAAAATACATAATTTTAATGATGCAACGTTGTACAGCTGACGGAAGAAAATTGGATACTTTAATAAAACAATTTGTAGCAGCACAACTATCAATATCAGGAAGGACTTTTGTAGCAATTGCAATAATTTTCCATGATGGACCTTCCACCACATCTGGACATTACACTGCCTATCTAAAATGTGACAAAGGCTGGACACTTTGTAATGATGCCCAGTTGGTTTTCAAACAACGTTTGCCTAGTGAATTACCAAATTCCTACCTAATATTTTTAAAGCCAACGTTTTAGGAAGATAATTCACTCTCTGAGGAATTTATTATTATAATTTAATAGGACTACCATTGGACAATTTACATAAGGAAGAAGTGCAAAAATACCATTTGGCCTCAAGGAAAGGTATATTTTTGAATTATGGACTTTTTGGTGGTCATTTATTCGGTGATTATTTTAATGCGGCAACATTTACAGTTTTTATAAGTTAAAGTTATAAAATGTTGTAATCTGTAAGCATTTCATATATGTATGATTTGTATTTTCTGGTATTTTACTGACAATAGTATGTTGTTTTTTTTAACAATCCTTCTGATTGTTTTTTTTTTGTCCGCTGTTAAGTGATGAGTACGATTGAAATCACTATTTCTAGTGATATTCAATATATTCTGAGAACAGCGAAAAAGGCAAACAAATTACTTTGTGGAAATTATGTTGTGTTGTAAAAAATATATTATTACATGTTATATTTTTTTTTCTTTTCTTTCACAGATCCAAATTTTAAAATAAGCAATTTTTAAGAATTTAGATTTGAATGAAAATGTGAAAAAAATGTGTACCATTTTTTATTCCTATTACTATGAAGGTAAGTTTAACTAAGTCTCAATATGCAGAATGAGGAGGTCTGCAAGAAGCTACAAAGTGGAAACATGTTTCTAAAAACACTCTGTTTATACCTATGTAGTTTTGAAATCTGACCATAATCAGATATCATTTGACCTGCAAAAAAAGAGATTTGAGGGGTTCATATAATTTCCTATTTTAGCTATTGAAGGACCGCAATTATTTCAATCATTCTTCTTTGAACATCTTTGCAGACAAAACTCTGTGCTTACCTTTTATCATTTGCAAGGAATTTTAAAAACGGAAATATGTCACTTTTTGTAACATAGTTATTGTGTAAGATACTGTTTCATATTTACAAAGAGAGGAAAAGGCACTCTGTGCACTTTGTATACTCCATGCAAATACAACCTCATCATGCAGACCACTTTGCGTTGATAGGGTGTTCTATAAGTGTTTTTGTGCATGATTGCACTGAATACTCATAAAACAAGACACATGTCTAGATTTATCAGAAATCATAAATCTCGATATGTGTGTGAATGGTGCACCATTCTAAAATTGGTGTAGGAAAGCACAACAAAGGAGAATTGTATTCATTTCTCCGCATTTTTATATCTTCAATGCATGCTGAAATGTTCAGCATACATTGAAGGAGAAAAATGCATTTTCTCATTGTTTTTGTGCAGGAAGTTGTGTCTTCCTGCAGAAAAACAAACAGCACATGACACAGATATCCTTGCACTACGGTGCAAGGGTGCCTGTGTCACCACATGGCTGCAGTTTAAGCAGCCGTGCAGACAGAATCATAGATTTGCAACATATTTATGTACATATGTTGCATCCCCGTGCTTCGGAAGTACTACAGCACACTGCAGTTAAAGAGGTTACTGTGTGATGCTGCAGCACTTCCTCATACTTCTGCACTTATACATTCACCATACGCTACTAATGCATTCATTCAGTCACTTACGTACTACACATATTCATCTAAACTAACACTAACAAAGAAATGTAGCTCTTTTTTTTAAACCAGGAAAGTTAGTTCTTACAAGAACTTTTTTTTTTCTTGTTTCTTCTTTTATAATTTTTTGGGGGTTTTCTGAACAATTTTTAATTTTTTTGGTTTTTCTGCAAAAAAAAAACCAAGAGAAACCAATCAATAAACTTCAGGGAACAATAAAAAAAAAAAACCTAGCAAATGTGACTTTCTGGGCGGCGGCAGATCAGATCGATCGACTGCTCACCATAGCACAAAGTCGCATTGCACTTAGTGCAGAGCACTTTTAAAAATTGAAATTGAGGACGGAGTCCAAGGTTTGGGCTGATGGATGTACTCTTGATGTGCTCGGCTGCGATGAGGTGGATGGCGCAGGAGCAGGAGTGTTTCTCATCCGTCGGCACTCTTCTCGTGCAAGATTGTTTGGATGAAGGGTCCTCATGTGCTTCATCATACTTGCCGTGCCGCAAGAGTATTTCTTGTTAGGATCCCCTCGCGACAGGACTCTTTTGCAAATCTTGCACGTGACCAAGGTGGCATTGGTCTTATTCTGCCCCTCGGGAAAAGTAAAAAATGTCCACACCACTGAAGAAAAACGTTCTTTGGGTGGTGCCTCCGGCAAAAATTCATCCTCAGAAGTATGAGGTGATGCAGGTGATGCCTGCTGCCCTGAAGCCATTTTTGGTTGAAAAAAGTGAGAGCTAAGTGTAAACTTAGTCTAAAAAATCTTCTTCTCTCCAAAGAGATGGTGCTCTAAAGAAGGTCAAAGAAGAATGATTGAATTGGGTGGGGTCTTTCAATAGTTAGAACAGGAAGTGTAATGAACCAATCAAATCTCTTTTTTTGCAGGTCACATGGGATCCGCGCACCCTGCGCGTACGCAGCACGCACCCAGCGTGCATCCGCGAAATTGAATAAAAAAAAATTATAGGATTAGATGTAATATATTTTAGTTTTAAGACTAGTTTAGAGTTTGTCTTCAATTAATATTCACATGAAATACATACATATGTTTTTTTAAATGTTAAATACTTCACGGGATCAGCGCACCTACCGCGTCATAGACGCAGATGACGCATCGCGGAAGCGCGTAAATGTCGCGTTACGTACATCGAACGTGTCGCGTATAGGCTGGGAGTCGCGTACCGGTCGCATTGGAATCGCGCACTAAACACGTACCCAATGCATAGCGTGCGCAGGTGCTATCGCGTAGGGATCGAGAAAGGTGCGCATAGGGTCCACGGATCCAAAAACATTGAAAAATATATATAAAATACAGTTTTGAACATTTAGTTAAAAAAATATTTTGAAAAATATAAAAAAATATGTTTGAAAAACCCATTAAGTTCAAATAATATTTTTTAATTTTTAAAAGAATTAATAGAAAAAATAAGTTTAAAAAATGGTGATAAAAAAGTATTTTAAAAAAAAAGATAATTAATGAAATTGACACACTATAATGTTTAATGATTTTCATTGAATTTCTACATTTTTTTCAATTTCAGTGTGTCAATTCCTTTAAAACAGTTTTCTCTCAGCAAATACACGATGTTACCAAACGCTTCTCTCACAGTGGTTCCCAAATGCACAAAGACTCACAGTGTGATTCTAGACAAGCACCAGTATTCCTAGGAGTTTACCAAAACTCATTCACTACACTGGAAGTGATAAGGGAACTGCACACAATCTACATATTTCAAGACTGCACTTTAGGGTCAATGCCTGACTCATTTAATCAACACATAAGAAAAGACTGGCTTCTAATGCTACTAACACTTGACAACCTGACTGGTTTTAAAACACTTATCTGTCAGCAAATACACGATATTACCAAATGCTTCTCTCACAGTGGTTCTCAAATGCACACAGACTCACTGTGTGATTCTAGACAAACAACACTATCCCTTGCACTATATGAAAACACATTTCTTCATCTAGAAGTAGTACTACATTTTAGTATAGAAACATAACATAACTCATTTCACAAATTCATAAACAATGACTGGTTTCTAATTCTACTAAAATATAAAAACTGCACAGTTATCTCTCTACAAACACATGAAAAACACAAATGCCAATCACAGAATGGTTTCTACATGCACACACATTGTAGAGAAAAAAAGTACTCCCTAAACTTTAGCAGGAAAAATACATTAGTCTGATTAAAATCAAAATAGTCCACATACATTCCCTCACAATTAAATAAGTCATCTTTCAAGTTCTTTTGTAGATTAAGGAGTATATCAATCGCTCACCATATTTTCTTTTACATAATCTCTGCACTGTGCACCTCTCAGCAAAAGCAAAGAATGGAAAAGTTTCCCTTTCATTTTCCACACATATACCTGTAAACATCAAATCACAATCCTTCGCACATAAACTCAAAAGCAAATACACATTTCTATTGATTAAACATTTCAACCCTTTCCAACTGAAATACATTTCAACCCTTCCCCCAATCTGCCTTCTGCCTGTTACCATAGAAACAGGTCATGGAACACTGCACTGAGCTTACAGGTCACAAGTTCAGCACACAATGTTCCTACACAAGACAGGAAGTGTGCTTTACTTTTCAACATATCAGCTTATCATATATAATGTTCCTTACAATCTGTTTTTGTTAACCAATAACAATCATACCTTTAAAAAACAAAAATATACACCCTACCTTTCAGTGTAGAAAGTTGTTATACAACCAATAATTTCTTGTCGTTTTTCAAAAAACGTTGCCGTGGATCCGCGCACCCACCGCGAGAGAATCCGTGCATCCAACGCGATAGGATGCCGCTTTTTTTTTTTAAAAAGGGGGGCCCCAGGGGGTCCTTCTGGGACCCCCTAAGCACCTCTAGACGGGCAGAGTATTCCCACTCTGCCCCTTTTATATGTTTTACAAACTTATTCCCCTTGCTTCTTCAGCCTCACTTTTAGCGAGGCAGAAAATGGCCGCCAACAGTTCCTGGTTTCGAATGTAGAGAGACGCTCGATAGCCAATTAGCATTCAGCGCGCGATCGGGAGGGTGCGCGCTCGGTTCGGGGAGGGTTCACGTACGGTGCGGGTAGGGTCCGCGGATCCTCCGCGGCCATAGATATCACTAACTTTTTTACCCTAATTTTCTCAGGAACTACTGAACAGATTCATACCAAATATGCAAAAGGCACGAGTCCAAACTGAGGACTACCTCTTTGCCAAAGTTGGTGTCATTCCGTTCAGCGGTTCGGGCTGTAGCTGCGACAACAGATCCTGTGGGAAATTGCATGGGGAAAATGTGTTTTGGGACCCCCTTTTTTCTCGGCCCCCGCTTGACGAATCACCACGAAACTTTCAGGGTAGGAGCGGAGCGGAGCTGGCCGACACTTTGGAGAATTTCGCGAAGATTCGTCAATCAGCGCCAAAGAAATTCCCAATAGAATGTTGCGGATTTCCTATGGAAAATAGGTCCTAACTATAACTATCTACTGGCGACCGCCAGTAGATAATATATATATATACATATCGCATTTATGCACAGAACATCGCGATTGCAACTTATAACGATGGTATTTGACCAAAATGTCATCATTGAGTATGTTGCTATTTTTATTCAATTTGCCCAAATTGCAAACATTTTAATTATTTATTAATGTGTTTTAACATTTGTTTAAACACAAAATGTTTTTCCTGTAGTCATTGTTTGTTATTTATATATTTATTCAGGCACTTGCACTTTAAAACACTTGCTAAAGCATTGGTGAAAGTAAAGTTGGGAAAAAAACTAGAAAACAACAAGAAAGAAAAAATGGTATAAAAAAGCCAACCACCTGACAGAGCGTGTCATGTGATCAAGGCCCTTCCGGGCTGAAACGCGTCATGGCTGTAGAGGTCGAGGGGAGAAAAGAATAAAGCAGTTGCTGGATTACCTGGTGGTCTGTGCTTCGTTGTTTGCAAAAGCGTGCAAAAGCCTACGAAGTTCATAGGAATAAGGAATGCCGGTTTCTGATTGTTCCGGCTCAACACAGACCCCCCCGCCATATGTGGTGTCGCCATCAAAAGAGTCAGTATTTGTTCGCAAGGTTTCCAGGAATCCGGAAGGATTGATGCGGCGTCACCCCCCGAAGCGCGAAGAACACGTCAGCAGAAGGCTATCTGAAAGCGGGAACAGCGGTACCAGGTAGGCGGATACGCGTTCAATCTATGCGTTAGCTCTACCGGCATCCCTGAACCAGCTTAATGGATCAAAGTGCCACATGTTAATACAGTGAACTTCGGGTGTGGGGTAAATTTGCCGTTGTTGCATAAGAGGATCTATTGCAAGCTCCCCGCAATTGGCAGGTAACCGGCTCGCTCTATATGCTTTCCCAAACAACGACCATGACAGCTGACACGCTCAGAGAACGGGAGGCGGCGGCGGCCGATATGTTTGATGATGCCAAACGACCCACAGTGGACTCAATATCCCAGAATGCACTGGTGGGGCCTCGCAATATCAGTTTAAAGGACAAATTCAAAATGTTAGAAAAACTTATGAAAAACTAACAAAAAAAGTGGTGGGAGGCCAAATCCCTTCAACGGTATGTTGACGTCGGCAGGGTACCCCGGGGCTTGAGAATTTTACTGGCACCAAGCTACGAGGACCCAGATAGAGATATGATGAGGGAGTGAGCTGAGGCCAACCTTGATTCTTCACGCCGACTCATGCTTATCTTAGTCAAATACGCGGAAAAAGACAGAGGCAAGTTATTGGAACAAATTGACAAGTTGAATACAGAAATACAAGGCATGGGCCCAATTGAGGATATTACCAAACTACAAGACGAAATGAAAAAGCGCCTTAAAAGAGAGGAAGATATAATCAGGGAACGTAAAGCTTACAAATTTCACAGAGACCGCACAGATTATGAGAGCGGTAGAATCTTCACTTTCGCCAAAAAATATGATTTGTTAAAAGTCTCAAAATTCAAGGGTGGCCAAACTGATAAAAGAATTCCAACCACGGAACCCAGTGTGGAGGGAATATCATCAAACTCTGAACTCAGTTTGGCGCAAGAAAGCGAGACGGAGATTGAATCGCGCAATCAATTGCTGCGGCAGATGCCAGCATCTCTCTCGTTGGCTGATGAAGTGGATTTTTTAGTGGAAGAGCGCAGGCAAACCCTGCGCCCAAGACCACAATACAACAAAACACAAGAAGAACAATCAAACTCCACGAAAGAAGGCGGGCAAGCAAAATCAAACACCAACAGCACGACAAGACAAAGGAGGCAACAAAAGAAAAACTGACGACGCTAGACAAAAACAGCAGCGAAACCTCCCCCTCAGTGGTCAATCTCACAGATACCATACTAAACAAAGCTGAACAACAACTTCTCTCATTGGGCCTCTCTTTCTGCCCGGTTAGTTCTTTCAACTATGCCACCACGCGACTCGATATATACAAAAGCATCAGAAAGTTGAAATTAAAAAAACATTTTCACCAAGCACAATTGCAGGAAAACAAGGCCAGTTACAACACAATGGATACCCAACCATCGGATATCGCAACAGGAACAACCTCCAATTCCCTAACCCAATCTGACACTGGCTTCTTAACTGAGATGGAAGAACTTTTAGATGAAAATGCAATTTCGATTTCCAGTCCTACCATGCCAACAAACCAGGAAGGAGACGACAGAAACATTCAACTCAAACCTAAAACTCCATTCAAACCACGCTCTATCTTCCATCCATTAATGATCAAGGATGCAATAGACAATTTTCATGATAATGTCACCAACGGTTTGAAAGACTTAAATCGCAAAATTCAAAAAAATAAAAAATTATAATCTAACAAACTAGAAATCCAATTCTACGCTTTAATGACTAAATTGAAAATGAACTCTGACATTGTCATAAGAAATGCAGACAAAGGTGGAAATGTTGTTCTTTGGAAGAAAAGTGACTACATTGCAGAAGCCATGAAACAACTTAAAGACAACAAGTGTTATCGGCGCAGTGACTATCCAACATTACAGAATGTAACTAACGAATTTATGTTAAATCTGATAGGATGGAAAAACATGGGTCTCCTGACGGCGGACGAATTCAAATTTTTAAAAAATGACCACCCAGTAGTCCCAATTTTATATTTCATTCCTAAAATTCATAAGAACGCTCTACAGCCACCTGGTAGGCCTATCATTTCAGCGCGCAATAGTCTATTGGAAAACACTTCAAAATATGTAGACTATTTTTTGCAAGAACATGTTCAGGGCCTATCATCATACATCAAAGATACCAGTGGCTTTTTGGCTAAACTTTTGAAATATTCATGGCAGGACAACAATTTATTGATGACACTAGATGTGACATCTCTGTACACGTCAATTAATCACAGAGATGGATTCAAAGCTATTGAATTTTATTTGGCAAAAAGAGGACCTCAATATAGCCAACACAACGCCATGATTGTCAATATGGCAGAATTTTGTTTAAAAAACAACTATTTCTTGTTCCAAAACATTCTTTACCAACAATTGCGAGGTGTAGCAATGGGGGCCAGCTTTTCCCCCAGCTATGCCTGTCTCCACATGGGTTGGTGGGAAGAGCTGGTCCTACCCAATCAGTATACGATGTATGTAACCAAAAACATCAAAGTTTGGTGGAGATACATAGATGACCTATTTATAATCTGGGAGGGGTCAAAGACAGAAGCAGAGGAGTTCCTTAGCCAGTTAAATAACAATTCGCTTAACCTTGAATTCACGGCATCCATCAGCGACACAAGTGTAAACTTTCTAGATGTAGAAGTTTACATACAAGAGGATAAAATGGAGACCAGATTTCATAGAAAGCCGACGGCAGGGAACACCACCTTACATGCAGGCAGCTCTCATCCTAGGCATCTCATCAACAGTATTCCCTATGGTGAGATGCTTAGATTGAGACAAATCTGCAGCAATGACATAGACCTCATCAAGGAACAAGACAATAGCAAAAAAAGATTCCAGAATAGGGGCTACACTACTAGATGTCTAGATACAGCCATTCTCAAAAGCAGAAGCAAGTCCAGAGAAAGTTTGCTTGAATCCAACACTAAGCACAGGATAATTGAAAAAGATGACACGTTCAGATTCATTATCCAATTTAGCAAACATGAAAAAGAAATCAAAAAATTGATCACAAAAAACTGGCCCCTGGTTTTAAGTGACCCTATTATAGGTCAGACTTTGGCGAAAAAACCAGCTATCACATACAGCAGGGCTTCATCCATGAAGGACATTTTAGTCCAAAATGATCCTGCTAGCAATAATAAAAGTACTTGGCTAGCCCAAAGAAAGGGTTTTTTTAGATGCAAGGTGTGTAAAGCATGTAAACATGGCTCTAACCAGACATCTTACACATCCCCTTTCAATGATGATGAAAAACCAATCACCAAAGCCCTGAATTGCAAATCAGACTATGTGATATATGTATTGGAATGTCCTTGTGGTCTCAAATATATAGGCAGTACCATTCTACAAGCCCATAAACGAATACTGCAACATATAAGAGCAATCAAGAACAGAGACCCGGGTTATCCAGTAGCCAGACATTTCAATGATGTACATAATGCAGATCCATCTGGCCTCACTTACTTTTTAATTGATTCAATTCCGTACAACAAGAGAGGGGGTGACAGACAAAAAGCATTAAGATTCATGGAAACAAAATACATTTTGAATTTAGATACTAAACATCCCGGAGGCCTCAATGCAACTGAAGAGCTTTATACATGTTTATAATGGCTACTTAATTTTGGTGATGTTAAATTATTGACACTTGTCTATTGAATACCAGAAATATTGCACCAATATAAACAGTTATTATACGCTATACAGCCATCAGACATGTCCGCCGCCAAACTGCTAATTTGTATTAATGTATTATTTTACACTTAGGGTGGGATTTTATAGGTCTTTCATAAATTTGCATCAACATCACTTTTAGAATAGTTTAACTCTGTGATTTTACTGAGGAAATGGCACACGCACTTTATTCAAACACCAATGACAGGAAACCTTTGCAGTAAATCAAAATGTAACATCTTGCATTCGAACAATTGTAACTCGCAAATTTACAGACAGAACTGTTTGAACTGGCATTTTGAAGTTTTCTCAAGACAGTATTGAAACTTCTATCTTACTTCATTAACTACCAGTCGAAGCTGAGTTATGTTTATCGCATTTATGCACAGAACATCTCGATTGCAACTTATAACGATGGTATTTGACCAAATTGTCATCATTGAGTATGTTGCTATTTTTATTCAATTTGCCCAAATTGCAAACATTTTAATTATTTATTAATGTGTTTTAACATTTGTTTAAACACAAAATGTTTTTCCTGTAGTCATTGTTTGTTATTTTTTATATTTATTCAGGCACTTGCACTTTAAAACACTTGCTAAAGCATTGGTGAAAGTAAAGTTGGGAAAAAAACTAGAAAAAAACAAGAAAGAAAAAATGGTATAAAAAAGCCAACCACCTGACAGAGCGTGTCATGTGACCAAGGCCCTTCCGGGCTGAAACGCGTCATGGCTGTAGAGGTCGAGGGGAGAAAAGAATAAAGCAGTTGCTGGATTACCTGGTGGTCTGTGCTTCGTTGTTTGCAAAAGCATGCGAAAGCCTATGAAGTTCATAGGAATACATATATATATATATATATATTACCTACTGGCGGTCGCCAGTAGGTAGTTATAGTTAGGACTGTGTTTCCATAGGAAATCCACAACATTCTATTTTGAATAACTTTGGCGCCGATTGACGAATCCTCGCGAAATTTTCAAAATAGGTGGGGCGCTCCGCTCCGCTCTTTCCCTGAAAGTCTCGGGGGGATTCGTCAAGTGAGGGCTGAGAAAAAGGGGGGGTCCCAAAACACGGTTTCCCCATGCATTTTTCCATAGGACCTTTAGTCCAAGCTGCAGCCCGAATGGCTGAACAGAATTACTTGAAATTTGGCAAAGAGGTAGTCCTCAGGTCAGGGATGTGCCTTTTGTAGGTCTGGTGTAAATGTGTTCAGTATTTGCTGAGAAAATAGCATTTGAATCAATATATATAGCTTACGGTAAGCTTACCGTACGCGCACGGTGCCATGCGCGAGCTCAATTCTGATTGGTGGTTACATGAATGTAAACATTCGAATCGGTCGAAATCAGGAAGTGTCGGCCTCCATTTTGTGTGTCTCACACTGATAAAAAAAGGATGAGAACGTGGAAAGGGGGCAACGAAGAGAGTTGCAGACCCCCTAGCGTTTGTCAGGGGGTCCAAGAAGGCCATAAAAGTATGAAAAATACATTACAATGTTTTTTAAAAAAATCACGGGGTGCGCGTACGGTAAGCTTACCGTACGCGTACGGTAGAAAATAACAAAAAAAGAAGAAAAAAACAAATTTAAGTGATAAGATATTAGGGGGCTCTAAAAAGAGCCGTTGTGTTCATTTGGTACCTACAAGTAAGTACCGATGCAGAGTCTAAAGTTTAAGAGGAAGACTCTGTTCCCTTCATCATTGAAATGTACACCGTCTCCTCTATAAATGTCTTGCATTCTATACCACAACAATGCATGTTGTTGTGGTATATAGAACCCATACCATAGTCTCTGAGGAAAGCAGAAACAGATTTGTTGACGTGCTTTCTTGCTTTGTCAATCTGCAGACAAAATTGGTAGGACCAGTTCCACTTTTGCCTTTGGCATATGTTAGAATATACAAAGGCAGAATGAGGAAAAAGTGACATCAATTGCACAAAGGTGTCCTTAATAAGCATTTCCAGACCTACACCAGTTAAAGTGCCTAGGTCATTTCCACAACAGTGCACAATAATAAGGTTAGGGTGTGGGAGATGTAGAAAGGTTTTCACCAAAGGCATTAATTGGTGCCACTTTAACCCTCTCTGACCAATCCATTTAATGTCTACATTTGGAAAAGCAAGGTCTCTCACCATACCTCTTTTTTCTGCAAATTTTTCACTCCAGAAGACATAGCTGTGACCTACAATCCACACTGTGAACATCTTTCAAGGAGATCTGGATGCACTCTGAAGGTGTCTTTCAGTAGAATGGCAAAATGAAATGAAAGACAGTTTGAAAATGGAGGCATACATATTTTTGTTTAAATAAAAAGAACTCATTGGCTGTTTCACACCATTCTACACTAACAACTAGGCTGTATGTGTACATTTATAGAAGCATGTTTTGTATTGGTTTAGAAAATTGTGTTCCCACAGAAGAATAGTTTGGATTTGCTGTTAGGTTGGACAGGTGAAGCACTCTTGGTCTTTCGATTTGAAACATTGTGTAGTGAACTTCTGACCTCTCTCCTCACAGCAGTGTTCCATGAGCTGTTGCTATGGTAGCAGGCAAAAGTCAAGTTGGGGAAAGGGAACATTTGGAAAAGGGTTGAAGTTTTCAACCAATAGAAATGTATGATTTCATTTAAAAGAAAGTGGGAAGCACAGAGATTTGTAATTAACATGTATAAGTGTGAAAAAAGAGAGGGAAACATTGCCATTAATTGGTTCTGCTCAGAGGAGAGAGGTGTACAGCTCTGATATTCTGACTGTGATAGTCTGCTGTTTGAGTGCCACATTTCTTTCTCAACTAACAAATTTTAAAGGTGAGTTATGAGTTTGAGAGGGGATGTATGTGGTGAATTTTGCATGAGTCTGTGAGCATAGAGGAATTGCTGTCAGAGATGTATTTGGTGTCCCTCTGGTTCTTTTGGGAAGTAACCATGCGTATGTCTCTTGCAACTGAAAATACACAGTCTGCATAAGCAGACTGTTAGCACACACCCAGCAGTTTATCCTGTAGAATCATGCTGAGTATTCACAAGTGACTGGTGTTTTATGGAAGCAGTGAGTAATGCTAATACATTCAACATCACTAAGGCTGATTTCTTTTGCTGGAGTGTAGTCAGTCACCAAGGTCACACATGTTCATGGTCAGAAAAAGCTGTTTGCACATGTGCTGTTTTCTGTGTCTGAAAACTGTAATGAAAATGTATGCGACTGTTAGAGTAATTAACGCTTGCAGGAAAAAAACAGTACTAAGTGTGCTTTGAAATTGGCAAGCAAATTTCGTTTTCTGCCTAAAAACACAGAAAACAGTAGTAAGTGTGCTTTGAAAATGGCAAGCAAATTTCATTTTACGCGTAAACTCACAGCATGAGTCTGTGAGCATAGAGGAATTGCTGTCAGAGATGTATTTGGTGTCTCTCTGGTTCTTTTGGGAAGTAACCATGCGTATGTCTCTTGCAACTGAAAATACACAGTCTGCATAAGCATACTGTTAGCACACACCCAGCAGTTTATCCTGTAGAATCATGCTGAGTATTCACAAGTGACTGGTGTTTCATGGAAGCAGTGAGTAACGCTAACACATTCAACAGCACTAAGGCTGATTTCTTTTGCTGGAGTGTAGTCAGTCACCAAGGTCACACATGTTCATGGTCAGAAAAAGCTGTTTGCACATGTGCTGTTTTCTGTGTCTGAAAACTGTAATGAAAATGTATGCGACTGTTAGAGTAATTAACGCTTGCAGGAAAAAAACAGTACTAAGTGTGCTTTGAAATTGGCAAGCAAATTTCGTTTTCTGCCTAAAAACACAGAAAACAGTAGTAAGTGTGCTTTGAAAATGGCAAGCAAATTTCATTTTACGCGTAAAATCACAGCATGAGTCTGTGAGCATAGAGGAATTGCTGTCAGAGATGTATTTTGTGTCTCTCTGGTTCTTTTGGGAAGTAACCATGCGTATGTCTCTTGCAACTGAAAATACACAGTCTGCATAAGCAGACTGTTAGCACACACCCAGCAGTTTATCCTGTAGAATCATGCTGAGTATTCACAAGTGACTGGTGTTTCATGGAAGCAGTGAGTAACGCTAATACATTCAACATCACTAAGGCTGATTTCTTTTGCTGGAGTGTAGTCAGTCACCAAGGTCACACATGTTCATGGTCAGAAAAAGCTATTTGCACATGTGCTGTTTTCTGTGTCTGAAAACTGTAATGAAAATGTATGCGACTGTTAGAGTAATTAACGCTTGCAGGAAAAAAACAGTACCAAGTGTGCTTTGAAATTGGCAAGCAAATTTCGTTTTCTGCCTAACAACACAGAAAACAGTAGTAAGTGTGCTTTGAAAATGGCAAGCAAATTTCATTTTACGCGTAAAATCACAGCATGAGTCTGTGAGCATAGAGGAATTGCTGTCAGAGATGTATTTGGTGTCTCTCTGGTTCTTTTGGGAAGTAACCATGCATATGTCTCTTGCAACTGAAAATACACAGTCTGCATAAGCATACTGTTAGCACACACCCAGCAGTTTATCCTGTAGAATCATGCTGAGTATTCACAAGTGACTGGTGTTTCATGGAAGCAGTGAGTAACGCTAATACATTCAACATCACTAAGGCTGATTTCTTTTGCTGGAGTGTAGTCAGTCACCAAGGTCACACATGTTCATGGTCAGAAAAAGCTGTTTGCACATGTGCTGTTTTCTGTGTCTGAAAACTGTAATGAAAATGTATGCAACAGTTAGAGTAATTAACGCTTGCAGGAAAAAAACAGTACTAAGTGTGCTTTGAAATTGGCAAGCAAATTTCGTTTTCTGCCCAAAAACACAGAAAACAGTAGTAAGTGTGCCGTGAAATTGGCAAGCGAATTTCATTTTACGCGTAAAATCACAGCATGAGTCTGTGAGCATAGAGGAATTGCTGTCAGAGATGTATTTGGTGTCTCTCTGGTTCTTTTGGGAAGTAACCATGCGTATGTCTCTTGCAACTGAAAATACACAGTCTGCATAAGCAGACTGTTAGCACACACCCAGCAGTTTATCCTGTAGAATCATGCTGAGTATTCACAAGTGACTGTTGTTTTATGGAAGCAGTGAGTAACGCTAATACATTCAACATCACTAAGGCTGATTTCTTTTGCTGGAGTGTAGTCAGTCACCAAGGTCACACATGTTCATGGTCAGAAAAAGCTGTTTGGACATGTGCTGTTTTCTGTGTCTGAAAACTGTAATGAAAATGTATGCGACTGTTAGAGTAATTAACGCTTGCAGGAAAAAAACAGTACTAAGTGTGCTTTGAAATTGGCAAGCAAATTTCATTTTCTGCGTAAAGTCACAGCATGAGTCTTTTATGGCATTTTTGGACCCCCTGACAAATGCTAATGCATTCAACATTACCAAGGTTCATTATCTTTGCAGGAGTGCAGTCAGTCTGCCAGGTTACACATGTATATGCTCGAAAAAAGCAGATTGCACATATGCTGTTTTCTGCCTCTGTAAACTATAAAGAAAATGTGTCAGACTGTTAGAGTAATTAACAATTGCAAAAAAAAAAAAAAAAGTGTGCTTTTGAATTGCAAAAGAAATATCGTGTTCTGTCTAGAATTACACCAAGAGTCTGTGTGCACACAGGAATTGATCTTAGAGATTACATTCGTGTTGATTTTCTTGTGTTTTTCACTTGTAGGAAAGGGGTAGATAGTGTTATAAGAAAAGAAGTTATCATGACAAATATAGTAATATATATAAATTACAAAAAAGGTATTTTTTTTTAGTTTCTTTCAGGTATTGCTGCAGAGCAGTGAAGGAAATATAAGATGCCTATAAAATCAAGACAAAGAAAACAACAGAAAAAAAAGGTTTATTTGAAGACAACTGGAGGACCTAAATTAGTTGAAGATGCTCATGTTGGGAAAAAGAAAAAGTCTTCTGGTAAGCAGACAAAGGAATTTTTTTAAAATATATTCAAAAAAAGGAAAAATTTTAAAAATGCCCCCATTGGAAAAACTGTTTCAAGTAGAAAACAACAGGAGAATAGTGAGAATTTACTAAATGCTAATGTACAATCAGAAGCTATAATAATTAATTTGAAAAGAAAATCAGCATTTAAAGAGATCCGTAGGAAAATGTTTCAGAGAAGAGTGATGTCCAATTTGCTAAAGGATGTGAAAAAATATAAGAAAAGAGCAAAATTTTTAAAGAGAAAAAAAGATATTGAAGCCATTGTAGCAAAGGCTTTAAATTTAAAAAGAAAACTATTCATTTTAATTTTGAACAGGATGCGTACATTAGAAAAAATAGTTAATGTAATGAAGTCACAAAGCAAAAAGAAAAGAGTAGTAAAAAGAAATAACTTTTGTAAAGTGTTTTTAGGAGAATGGATGCATAGTTCAAGTACTGAACCATTTTTTAATGAAGAGAGTTATCTTCAAAGTAATAGTTTGCTGCATGCAGTTGACACCAGTGGTCGAGCATATGAAGTTAAGGATGGTTGTATAATGGAAAAGGAGAAAATGGTTCCAAGAAATGAGGAAGAAGTGATTGCAGATGAGGTTATGGGGAGACGTCCTAAAGCCCCAGTGTATACTTGGAATTGTAGTAGTATTTGTACTTTGCGACAGGAATCTATTGATAAATTACGTGAGTTTTTAAGAGAATATAGTAAAAAGAGTGTTAAACAGAAGATTAAAGTGCTTCAAGGACTAGATCCATGCAGAGTGAGAGAGAATACTGGTTTGCAAGGTCACTCTCTGGCTTGTTTATCTAGGAAAGTTTGTCAAAGTGTTTTTCACCATTTTAGGATGCTGGCAGTTCATCATACTGAAATTAGGAAATTTGTGAGAAGATTGTATTTTGCTAAAAGTCCAGCACTAAAGTTAAATGAGTTGAATAAGGCTCTGTTTCGTGGATCTGTATCAGATGTTGAGAAGGTTACTGATGAGATTCAGTTTTGTTACTTTGGGCCAGAACAAGAAAGTGCAGGGAATGACACAGTTATTGAGGAAAATGTGGAAGAGAATGTAGAACCCTCCGTAAATAAGAAATTTGAAGATCAAATTACAAAATTTGCTATCATCTCTAATGAAAGACCAAATATTACTTGTATTTGTTGCCGGAGAAGCCATTACAAAATCCAAACAAGGAATGTTGATCTCTACAAAAAAAGTGAAGAAGAAGATAATTATGAGTGGAAGGATTTTGCAACATATATATTTCTTGAAAATTGTTTTGATTTGGGTGAAGATCATCGTATTTGTAAATACTGTTACAACAAGTTGGAAGAAAATAAAATGCCAGCTAGAGCTGTACAAAATAATTTAGAATTGGTTGAAGTTCCTGCAGAACTTTCTGATTTAAATACGTATGAGTCTATACTCATTCAATGTGTTCATCCGTTCCAGACCATAGTACGTATGGAGCCAAAAACAGGTAAATTACCTCCTTCAGATTTATAGAGAGGTTTAAAAGGAAGAGTTGTCTATTTGCCGTTGGATTTGAAAAAAAATATGGAAACTATTGACAAAGATACTTGGGAAACTGAACCATTAGTTATTCTGGTTAATGGTGTACCTACAAAGAATAAGAAAATTTGGCAGGAATTGGTAGATGTACGGAAAGTACAAAGAGCAAATTTATATTTGAAAAGGAATAATAAATGGTATGAAGCCATTTATATGGATGAAGATGAAGAAGATTTAGAAGGAGACACAGACACACCAACTGGGCAAATTGAAAAAGTTGACAAGTCAAAAGAAGAAGAAATTTATGAACATTTCAGCATACATCCTCTTCATTCAAAAGAAGTAATGGCAAACACCATTGATCTGTTTCAAATGAAAAAAGCACAAGGAACTCCTGTGAGTGTATGGGAGGAGAGTTTGGAAGCTCGATGTTTTCCCCAGCTGTTTCCTACAGGAGAAGGTGGACGATATGATGAACATCCAGTCCAGATTCCTGCTTCTGAGTATCGGACTACAAGATTATATGCAGAAGATCCCAGATTTCGTCAAAGTATTCCTTATTTGTTCCATCTGTTATTTGAAAGTGACTTGTCTGCATTATCTTATGCAGTAAACCACATTTTAAAAAGTGGAACACATCTACATAATGTGTCTGCTAAGGATTTTATGAACAAAGTGCAGCAGCAAGATGATCATTTGGAATCACAATTGATCAATCTGATGGCTTGTCAGCGTGGGACGAATGAATATTGGTACAGACGCCATGGAGAATTGAAAATGTATGTTACGGAATTTAGGAACTCCAACATGGTTCCTAACCCTAAGCTGTGCCGAATACGTTTGGGATGATTTACTGGATTTTCTACGAGAGGCAAATTCAAACATTAAAAACATCGAATACAAGACAGCAGGAGAACTGTGCTCATTGGATCCGGTTAATGTTTGCAGATATTTCAATCATAGATTTGAGGCTATGATGTCCTTTATCTGCAACAAAAAAAATCCACCACTTGGAGAAGTTTTGGATTTCTTTTGGAGAAAAGAGTACCAAGCAAGAGGTGCTCCTCACATTCATATGCTGTTGTGGATCAAGGATGCTCCAAAATTTGGAACAGATGCTGATGAAGCAGTGTTATCTTTCATTGAAGAATATGCAACATGTGCTATACCTAAAAGCACAGAAGAGAAAAAGTTAAAAGAGCAAGTTTTACGTTTCCAAAGTCATCGCTGTGGAAAATACTGTCGATGGAAGTACAAGACCAAAGATAAATTCTACACAAAATGTCGATTTGGATTTCCAAGACCTGTTCTTTCAAAAGGAAGAGTCAACAGTTTTATGTCAGCTGTGCGACATACTATTACAAGAAAATCTCCCAAAAATACGTACAATCTGAGAAGAAAAGAAGAGTCAAAATATATAAATGAATACAACCCAGTCATTTTATCCATGTGGAATGCTAACATGGATATTCAGTGTGTGGCAGACAATTCTATTGCTGTTGCTCGGTATGTCACATCATACATTACTAAATCTGAGAAAACAGAATTGAAGGAAATGTGGGAAGAGATTTCTCACGAGAAGACTGTCAGTAAGAAGCTGTACAGTTTCAGTTTGAAGATGTTAACGCATCGAGAAATTGGATCCTATGAATGTTCAGATAGGTTATCATCTGCAAGTCTTTACTCGAAATCCAGAAGAATAATTTGGGTCAGTTTAGGCGTTGCAGGAATGCGAAATCGGGTACTGAAATCTGTTGGAGAAATTGAATATTTGGCTGAGAACGACCCAGACAGTACAGATATTTTGAAAACAAACATGTTGGACACATATTACCCAAAAAGAAGTCATCATCTTGAGAACATGTGTCTCTATGAAGTGCTGCAGAACTACATTTTTTCACGGAAAGCCACAGAAGACATCAACAATGGAAAATATAAAGTCATTGGTGAGGAAGGATGTTTAGTGAAGCAAAAAAAGGAAGTTTGATTAATCACAGGAAGCTGAGTTGTGACACTACTGACAAAAAGGAATTTTACTACTTGGCACTTTTACAGTTGTTTAAACCATGGCGTTCAGAGGACGAACTACTTGGAGAATTTCAAAGCTATGAGGATTCATTTAATGCATGTAAAGATACCATTGAATGCAGTATTTTCAGGAATTATGTCCAAATGTTAAACGAAGAAATTGAACAGGAAGCTACAAGTGCAGCTGAAGTAGCTAGAGACAGTTCTCAAGACAGCCAAAGTTCTGGAACGCTCAGTCAAGATCCCCTAGGACAACCAATCATAGAAAATGAAGCTGCAATAGCCATGACTGAAGTGGAAACGGCTGTGAATCAAGCAAAGGAAGAATCAATAGACTTACAAGATTTGGAACAACAACTGAATGAAGAACAAAGACAAATTTATGAGGAGGTCCGAAAAAAAATTGATCACGGATTACTACATGAAAATAAAGAGTGCACATGCACAGCATTTGAACCAATTAGGTTGTATGTGAGTGGACAAGCTGGAACTGGGAAAAGTCATCAGAAGCTACCTACAGCAAAAAACTGATTCAACTTTATCTTGTGTTGTTACTGCTCCAACTGGATTAGCAGCATATAATATTAAAGGAATTACTCTCCATTGCGTGCTAATGTTACCAGTGGAGCATGAGAACAAAATAGAATATCACAAGCTAACTGGCGAAGCATGTTTCGAAGTTTCAAGAGTGTTGAAGAAGATGCAAGTTCTCATTATTGATGAGGTAAGCATGGTATCAAACTTAATGCTTGCCTTTGTGCATTTAAGAATGCAGCAAATTCTAAAAAGAGACTATGACGTGCTATTTGGAGGAAAACATGTTATAGTTTTTGGGGATCTACTGCAGCTCACTCCAGTTAAAGGACAACCAGTGTTTAATACTGTGACACATGAGGACAAGAAGAAGTCATTAGGAAGCATTGGTAATGCGAATATTTGGTCATTCTTTGAGTACAAAGAACTCACTACCAATATGAGGCAAGCAAATGATGAAGAATATGGAAGTATTCTGAAAGATATCAGAATTGGACTACTCACAGAAGTAGGAAGAAAAGCAATACAGAGTCGGTTGCTACATAATTTATTTCCAAATGAGGAAATAGTTGCAGAGAAAATATACAAGAACATTGCAGAAAAAAATACTGTAATCTGCTTAATGCCAACACTACGTGAATGCTCGATATTCAATGAGGAACTTTTGAAATTGGAAAAGGAAGAGATTAAGAAAATGGAAGCAGTGGACAAAATCCAACATGAAAGAATTACTATTACATTAACAGGCGAACTGAAAAATAAATTGGATTCTCTAGAGAAGAACATTTCGAAAACAGCTGGATTAGAAAAAAATCTATATCTTTGCATGAACTGTCGAGTATTTCTAAGGAGAAATTTGGATGTTGAAAAAGGTTTAGTGAATGGAGCTATGGGTAAAGTTGTGGGTTTTGTTAACTACCAGAAAAAAGAAGGAATTGAGTTTTTAAAAATAAAATTTGATCAGATTGAAGAGGTAAAAGACATTAGTCGTTGTTCAGTCCGTTTTTTGCTTGTGAAAGACTTATATGTACGTAGGAAGCAGTTTCCATTTTCTCTAGCATATGCTGTAACTATTCACAAGTGTCAAGGATTAACTGTTGATAGTGCATTTGTAAACATTGGATCTACAGTGTTCAAAGAAGGTATGGCATATGTTGCTTTGTCACGAGTGAAAACATTATCTGGTTTATTCATGATAGACTTTGATGACTCAAAAGTTAGTGCTGATGTAAATTGTGTTAAGGAGTACAATAGATTAAGAAGAACCTATGCTCCTCATTTAGGTCAGTATCCTGTGTTGGAGAAACGTGTTGTTTGTTGGAAAAGGAGATTTGAGAATATCTGTAATGAGGATGTAGAGAAGAGAAAACAAAAAGAGAGTCATGTGATTGCAAGCAAAAAGAAAAAGGACAATGTTGAACAGGTTGTTGGTTTCCATTTTGAAAATAGCTCTGGTGTCAACTGCTATGCAAATGTAGTGCTGAATGTTGTATTTTATCTTGAAAGTTTGCAAGAGCAGATAATAGAAAATCATGAAAAAAGATTCTGTTCTGTGCTAAGTCTTCTTTATGAGAAACTGAGTGTTGATAAAGCAAAAATAGAAAGTGCGAATGAAATTAGAAATCTATTAGATGTTTGTTCAGGACGAACACAGTTTTCACAAAATGTCCAGCAAGATGCACAAGAATTCTTGATGTACATTCTTTTGGTACTTGAAGATGAAGGGGTAGAAATAGAAAATATGTTTGGTCTGTCTTATAAATGGGAACATAGTTGTGAAAACTGTTTCTACACATGCAGCTCTAATGTTGATTCAGAAAGGTTTATCTATTTAACATTGCCAGAGACTAAATCAGTGACTTTTAGTTAATTAGTTAAAGATGCCAATCACAACATGGAATGTTCGAAATGTAAATCAGACATGTTTTCAACCTTACTTTTAAAGAAATATGGACAGTATGTAATTTTAATGATGCAACGTTGTAGAGCTGATGGAACAAAATTGGACACTTTAATAAATAAATTTACAGGACAGCAATTATCAATTTCTGGCAAAACTTTTGTCACAGTTGCAAGAATTTTCCATGATGGGCCTTTTGTAACTTCTGGTCATTACACAGTTTTTCTTAAATGTGAAAAAGGCTGGACACTGTATAATGATTCTGAATTGGTTTTCAAGCAACGTTTGCCTTTTGATTTAGCAAATTCCTATTAAATTTTTCTGAAACCAAATTTTTAGAAAGAAATTGCAACATCTGTCGAAAACATTATTTCCATTTAATTGGATTACCATCGGAAATGTCATAAAATATTATTATAAAAATTAACATTTGGCCTTACGGAAAGGTAATAATTTGCATTGTGGACTTCTTTGACACAAATTATTTTGGTGATTATGCTTATGCAACACAATTTTCGGACGATATTTACTGAAATTAGTGATTGTTCTTACGTGACGTTTATATTACGGTATGTTTTAATGAGAAGAGATTCTGGGCTTTTTTTAAACAATCTTTCTGATTGTTTTTTTTTTTTGCCCGCTGTTAAGTGATGAATGCAATTGCTTTTACGATTTACAGTAAAATGCAATATATTCTGAAAACAGCAAAAAAAGAGCAAAAATATGTTTGATGAAAAATGAAAATATGTGCACTGTATTCTAAAAAGTATTGTTAAATTTAATACATTTTTCTTTTTTTACAGATTGAGAAAGGAAAAAAATAAACTTCTTTACAGCAAGTAAAATAAATCACTTATTTTTCTTTTAGTTATTTTCTTTGTCAGGTAAGTGTGAAATATCAGGAATTATCACACATTTATTTTAATGCTCACTTTTTTCACTACTCTTCTCTATGCTTTTTTCATTTCTGTAGTAGTCCCTCATGGACCTTGTAGGTTAATTAAATGTTTGGGGGTTTTAAAAAAAAAAAAAAAAATGCGCGTACCGTACGTGCACGGTAAAAAAAAATAATTAAAAAAGTCAATTAATTTTTTTTAAAAAAAGTTAAGAAGTAAGGTTGCCTCTTAAAAGAACCGTTGTGTTCATAAAGGGAAAGAGGAAAGAAAGAATGGGAATACTAACAAGGACCACAGATGTGCTGGTCTATCCTATTGTTTATGAGGGAAACACTGGTCTCCGCATGAACAATTAGGCCATGACATCTTGTGCACCTCATTGTAACCCTCCCAAAACGAGGGTTTATATCCAGAGGACCAGAAAAGGGTGATTCTCCCACCGCAGAGGAAGTGCTCGGCTGAGCTGCCGAAGAAGTACTCGGCTGAGCATCTGCAGGTGTGCTTCGGTGACTTACTGGAGATGTTTCTCCAGTATGTCTAGCATAAGTCCTGGGATGTTTATCCTTAATGTGTCTAACCATAGAGTGATTTCCAAAGAAATACTTCTTCCTAGGATTCCCTCTAGATAAGACACGCTCAAAAAGTGAGCAGGTGACTAAAGGAGCATTTACCTTTTTCTGCCCCTCTGGATAGGTGAAATATTCCCATACAAAAGAAGTCTTTTGTTTCCTCCTTCTCTCTCTGATGATGCTGCTACCTGGCTCACTCTCAGAAGAGGACTGCTGTTCTGCCATCGTATCACAAAGACAACTCAGCTCCTTCTCCTAAGGGATCACAAGCAGAAATGAGGGTAATGGGTGTGGTGTAGGAGAGTTCTAGAACTGAAAGTACTTTAAACCAATCAAAGTGCTGTTTCTTGATCACATGACCAACCGTGCGCGTACGTTGCGCTTACGGAGCGCTTACGGTAAAAGTACGCATGCGCGTATAAAAGACACGCGCATGCGCGCATGCGCATAACAGGCACGCTCCAACACTTCCGCGTAACGTGCGCGTGTAACGTATGCGCTTACGCGTCGCGTACGCAGTACGGACGTCTACGTAAATTGCGTAACCATACGCAAACAGAGTAGAAATATTACGTACGTAAAGCAAAACGTGCGCTTACGGTAAGCTTACCGTACGCGCACGTAAAAAAAAAAAAAATAAAAAGATTCATATGTTATACTACTATATCTTACCTGTTTGTTTAAAAAAAAGGTGAAAAATTATATATTGCAGATTTTTAAAAATTTTACCATAGTGTTTAAAGAGAATATAAAGTAAAAAAAAAGATGTAAAAAACCTTGCAAAAAGAAAAAAAAAACAAAGATTTCACACACGTTAAATATAAGAATTAGCATTTAAAAAACCATACAAATTCACTGAAAAAACCATAGGTTTCACACACGTTATAGTTAGCTGGACATTTCACTCGTAAAAACCAATGAAATTCCCCCGTTATAGTTAGTTCAGCTAACTATAACTCGCGCACCCGCAATCCACTGCTGATGACGTCACATATAACATCACTCATGACATGGTCACTGACATCACTCATGACATCACTGATGACATCTCAAATGACATCACTGATGACATCACTGATGACATCATGCTTGTGATAGAGTGGCAGACCTCCTCTCACCCTAATATAACCTTTGATACACACATTCAAAAATAGAGACTAAAATTTTCAAAACAATGGACCTACCAATATCAGTTACAACAACCTATTCAGTAATTGTAAGATCCACATACACATCCACTCATTCACCAACAGTCCTATACAGTCACTCATACATGTACTCACTCATCCTATGTACTCATACACCTATACATCCTGTAACACAATGCCAGTCATCAATAGAGTTACTCACATACATAGTCACTCATGCTAATAAAGAATAAAACATCCATTTACTTGCATATACAGCTATACACACACCACCACACTTACTTCTACGGAAACTTACACATACTTAGTCTTTTAAACAATCACTTATAGAAACACATACTTATTCATACAGGAACTCTTTCAATCTCTCACTCTCACATATACTCACTTATATACACCAATAGTCACATATACTAGTTTAAAACATATGTAGTTACTCATAAAGACACTATTGAGACAGTCATTCACTCACTAACACACCCATACACACACTCATCCACCCATACAGTCCTGCACACATGCTGTCTTCAACACATACAAACAGTGAGTCACTCATTCATGCACCTATGCACTACGTAATACCCCCCACCGAACCATGCAGACACTCAGACTGATACTCAAAAAACCAACTAATAACCTATATGGACACTCATGTAGCTACTCACCAACCCATGCAGCCATTTATACACAAAGTGAGAGACTGATACAGATATTTACATATTTAAACATTACTCACTAAGCCATGTATTCACTATGATACACTTAATCAGTCAGTTACACAATCAATTTTTCAAAAACAAATCATCCATTTAGACACTTATTTACCCATTTATTCTTCCATCGACCTTGAGATATACATATATAAAACATATTTAATTTTCAGAAAAACACACATTCACTGGATGATGTCATCAGTGATGTCATCAGTGATGTCATTTGAGATGTCATCAGTGATGTCATGAGTGATGTCAGTGACCATGTCATGAGTGATGTTATATGTGACGTCATCAGCAGTGGATTGCGGGTGCGCGAGTTATAGTTAGCTGAACTAACTATAACGGGGGAATTTCATTGTTTTTTTACGAGTGAAATGTCCAGCTAACTATAACGTCTGTGAAACCTATGGTTTTTTCAGTGAATTTGCAAGGTTTTTAAAATGCAAATTCCTAACTATAACGGGTGTGAAACCTATGGTTTTTTCAGTGAATATATATATATATATATATACACATATACACATTATCTACTGGCGGTCGCCAGTAGATAGTTATAGTTAGGACCCTGTTTCCATAGGAAATCCGCAACATTCTATTTTGAATAACTTTGGCGCCGGTCGACGAATCCTCGCAAAATTTTCAAAATAGGTGGGGCGTTGAGCTCCGCTCCTACCCTGAAAGTCTCGGGGGGATTCGTCAAGCGGGGGCTGAGATAAAAGGGGGGTCCCAAAACGCGTTTTTCCCATGCATTTTTCCATAGGACCTTTAGACAGAGCTACAGCCCGAACGGCTGAACAGAATTTAATGAAATTTGGCAGAGAGGTAGTCCTCAGGTCAAGGAAGTGCCTTTTGTAGGTTTGGTGTAAATCTGTTCAGTAGATTCTGAGAAAATAGCCTTTAAATCAATATATATATCTGAGCCAGCTTACGGTGCGCTTACGGTGCGCTTACCGTACGCGTACGGTGGCGTGCGCGAGCGCGATTTTGATTGGCTCTTAGCTCTTAGTAAACATTCGAATCGGTCAAAACCAGGAAGCGGCGGCCGCCATTTTCTCTCTCGCTCCCTGAGTTGGGCAGCAAAAACGAACCCCAAAAATGTGTAAAGGAGCAGTTTCATGAGATCCTAACCACCCAGCATTGATATAGGGGTCCCCAAACAACCCCCAAGCCCAAAAAAATAAAATTCGTTTTTTTCGGAAAATCGCCGATTACGCGTACCGTACGCGTACGGTAAAAATTTTTTTAAAAATTAATTATCCACATTCTCCCCACCCCGTGTGCAAATGGTGCCCGAAGGGCACCTTTTGTGCATGGCATATTACAGCTATGAATTTAACAAAGAATACATTTCACAAAGATGCGCATAATATGTCCCCCATGTGCGCACGGTGCGCGAAGCGCATCGTGCGTACATGGCCCATCCCGCTTAACGTGGGCACGCGGTGCGCGCAGCGCACCGCGTGACCACCGTGCGTGCACAGCACTAACTGCGTAAAGTGGGCGCGCGGTGCGCGAAGCGCACCGTGCGCGCACGGAACGAACTGCGTTAACTGGGCGCGCACGCCACGAATGGTGTAAAGTAACTTAGCATTTAAAAAAGCGTACAAATTCACTGAAAAAACCATAGGTTTCACACACGTTATAGTTAGGAATTAGCATTTAAAAAACCTTGCAAATTCACTGAAAAAACCATAGGTTTCACACATGTTATAGTTAGCTGTACATTTCACTCGTAAAAAACCAATGAAATTCCCGCGTTATAGTTAGTGCAGGCAACTATAACTCATGCGACCGCAATCTTCTGCTGATGACATATGTGTCTTTATGAAAAAAAAATATTTGTAATATATGTATAGCTAAAATTTAATGGAAGAAGACATGGGCAAATAAGTGTCGAAATACAGTATTAGCATCAGCAGAGGATTGCGGTCGCGTGAGTTATAGTTGCCTGCACTAACTATAACGCGGGAATTTCATTGGTTTTTTACGAGTGAAATGTACAGCTAACTATAACATGTGTGAAACCTATGGTTTTTTCAGTGAATATATATATGTATATGAACATATAACATATGAACATATATATACACACCTTTAATATAATGCACTCTAACTCCTGGGCTTAGTAGGACAACCTTAAGGGTAACTTACTCACATTAAAGCAGTGGTATGGCTCTGCAGCACATGGTGTGGGCAGAGTCACTCTCGAGCAGACAGGCTGCTTGTGCAGGGCTCCAATAGCGACCTGCAGAAATACTTTTAATCGGGTCACCCAAGGTGGCACAATAAAGTGCTACAGCCCTGGGGGCCCCTCTCATTACCCTTTCCCTGGGTACCACTGGTACCATTTACTAGGGACTTACAAGGAGTAATAAGTGCTTGTCAATTGCGTGTATCAATTCAACAATTACAGTTTAATGGCACAAGCACTGGCACTGGGCCTGGTTAGCAAGTCCCAGTGCACTTCCAGACCTACAAGACAGCATCTACAGCAAAACGTAGGGGGTGACCATGAAAAAAGGGAACTTTCTAATAGACCCAATCAGACACTCTAACACCAACTCACAGACCCACTCAGGCACTGATGCACCCACTCACAGACCCACTCAGATAGTCATGCACCCACTCACAGACCTATTCAGAACCTCACACTCCCACTCAGAAACTCATGTACCCACTCACAACCTCACTCAGACACTCATGTACATACTCAAAGACCCACTCATAGACACTCATGGACCTACTCACAGACTATCTAAGACACTGTTACATCTACTCACAGACCCACAGAGACATCTATACACCCATTCACAGATCCACTCAGTCACATACTCACTCACAGTCCCACACAGACACTCTGACACCCACTCAAAGACCCACTCAGACACTCAAGCACCCACTCACAGACCCACTCAGAAACTCATGCACCTATTCACAGACACACACATCCCCTCACACCTTCACTTAAACACTCATGCACCTACTCACAGACCCACACAGACACTCATGTACCAACTCACAAATCTACTCAGACACTCATGCACCCACTCACAGACCCATGCAGACAGTGATGCACCCTCTCACAGACTCACTCAGACACTCACACCCACTCACAGATCCATAAATACAGTAACACTCCCACTCGCAGACTGATGCAGCCACTCTCAGATACTCATGCACCCACTCACAGACCCAGAAACTCACACACCCACTCAAAGACCCACTCAGACACTCATGCACCAATCACAGACTCCCTCAGAGACTCACACCATCACTCATAGACATACATAGACCCTCATGCACCCACTAATAGATCCACTGAGACACTGATGCACCCATTCTCAGACCCACTCACATGTACACATGTATCCACTCACAGACTGACAAAAACACTCTCACACCCACTCACTAACCCACACAGGCACTTATGCTCCTACTCATAGATCCACTCAGACAGGCATGTTCCCACTTGGTACTCACACCCACTCAGGCACTCATGCACCCACTCGGAAACCCATGTACTCACTCTCAGACCCACTCAGCGACTCACATACCCACTCACACACCTACTCAGAGTCTCATGCACCCACTCACACCCTTGCTCAGACACTCTTGTACCCACTCACAGGCACTCATGCACCCACTCACAGACTGACTCAGACACTCTCACACCCGCTCACAGACCCACACAGACACTTACATACCCACTCACAAATCCACTCAGACAGTCATGCACCCACATGCAGCCCCTTTCAGACACTCTCACTCTCACTCAGAGACCCACTCAGACCCTCATGTACCCACTCAGAGACCTAATCAGACACTCATGCACCCACTCACAGACTCACTCAGAGACTCACATATCTATTCACAGATCCACTCTGAGACTTTTATACCCACTCACACCTCACTCAGACACTCATGTACCTACTCAAAGACCCACACTGACATTCGTGCACCTTTTTACAGATCTATTCAGACACTCATGCACACTCTCACACACTGACTCAGACACTCATGTACCCACTCACAAACTCACTCATACTGTCACACACCCACTTACTTACCCACTCAGACACTCACACACACTCATAGATCTACTCAGACACTCGTGTACCTACTCAGAGACATACTCAGCCACTCATGCACCCACTCACACACCCACTCAGATAATCATGCACCAAGTCACAGACCCACTCATGCACCCACTCAGACACTGTCATGCCCCTTCACAGAGCAACTTAGCATCTCAGAAACCCACTCACAGACCAACTCAGACACTGATGCACCAAGTCCCAGACCCATTTATACTGTGACGCACCAACTCACAAACCCACTCAGATACTTATGCGCCTAGTCACAGACCCACTCACACACCCTCTCAGACACTGTCATACCCACTCACAGAGAAACTTAGCCACTCAGAAACCCACTCACAGACCAACTCAGACACTGATGCACCGAGTCCCAGACCAATTTATACAGTGACGCACCAACTCACAAACCCACTCAGATACTCATGCACCTAGTCACAGACCCACTCACACACCCACTCCGGCACTGTCATACCCACTCACAGAGCAACTTAGACACTCAGACACCTACTCACAGATCCCTCAGACACTGATGCACTGAGTCACTGACCCATTCATACAATGTTACACCCACTCACAGACTCACTCAGACACTTTAACGCCCACTCACAGACGTACTGTTAGATTGTTGCATCCATGCACAGACCCACTCAGACACTCATGCACTCACTCATAGACTGTGTGAGACACTCAGGCAGCCACTCACAGAGCCACTAACAGACTAATACATCCAGTCAGATAGATACAGTCAGTCACACTGTTGTAATTCCTTTATGCCTTTCTGTGTATGGAATGTGTGCACTTGCTTTGCATATTTGGAAAAAAAATCAAAATGGAATTTAAAAAGAAAATTAACCAGTGTTTGTGAAAAGGATTGCTCTTAGAAGAGCCTCTGAGTTTATTGTGTGTAGATGGTAACTACACATAAAGCAGGATGCAGTGTTTCAAATTATTAAGGAACATTGCGTTGCCTGTCTCTGTGAAATTAACTCCTTCAATTCAATATATATCCTCCATGTAAATGCGTAAATTGTTGTTGTAGATGGAGCCCATGTTGAGTTGTTTGAGGATTTCAGAAAAAAATTTATTGACATGTTTCATGGCTTTGCCTATCTCTGGATAGAATTTGTTTGACCACTTTCATTTCTGCCTTTGGCTTATGTTGGGGAACACCAAGGCAGTGTGCGGGAAAAGTACCATTAATTGAGCAAATGTATCCTTCATTAGGAACTTCCAGTCGTACCCCAGTGAGTGCGCCTACGTTATTGACACCATAGTGCACAATCATGAGGTCAGGATGTTGGCAATCTGCAATGCTTTCAACCAAAGGCAGCAATTGATGCCACGTTATCCCTCTGTGGCCAACCTAAGTAATGTCCACATTAGGCAGACCCAAGTCCTATCAATGCCACTCTTTCTAGCACACTCTATGGCCAAAACACAAAGCTTTGACCCACAATCCACCCTCTAATCATTTTGAAGGCAAGGAGGAGCAGCAGACAAGAGAAAGCTGGAGTTGAATGAGACAGGTTTGAAAATGAAAGGTGGTTACAATGGAGGACAGGAGCTGTTTTCTAAGAAGAACATATTTGATTGGATTGTGTAAATATGTAGGTAATTAAAATTAGGTAGTGTTTTTGGTAGAAAAATTGGTACATCTGCGATTGGGTCTAGATTTTTTTTTAAAATGTTATTATATTTTGGATATGCTTATATTTCCAGATTGTCAACCACACCTGCTAGAGTTGAATTTGATGCTAGTATGCTGCTCATAGAATGTGTTGAGAGCTTTTGACCTACTGGAACAAGTGAGTGTTCCAAAGTGGGTTGATATTGCAAATGAGCTAAAACAGAGTGGAGTGAAGGGTTCTAAATAGACTGTACTGTTGAAAGCAGAGTGATTTACAGACTTAGCTTATTATGAAATACTTATTTTCTAAATCACCAATACCTTTAAATGTAAATGCAAAGTCATAGTAGTACAATGGTAAATGGTTTAACATACTCCCTTATAGATTCGCCAATACGTCTTGAAGTTCCACAGGGGCCATGCTGAGCATTGCAATGGATTTGCGCATCTACCCACAGACGCTACCAGATTGGGCTTCTTAACAGGAGGTAAAGATAGGGTTAAACATAAACTGATCACTGAGAAGTGGAATAAGATAAGGGATTGAAAGGATGAATTCGATTTGATAAGTACATCAGTATCACTGTTATGTGCATGTATACAGTCAGTTATACACCCATTTGCACAATGAAACAGTCAGTAAGGAAACTAGTTGAATACCAAAACAGTCACTTGGAATTTGGAGACTAAAACGTTTATTAGTGGGACACAGCCTATGTGTGCAGTTTACACTGCTACATTAAATTGCTATTTGTAACAGCATCCAAAAACGTAACGTTTGCTTTATTACATATAAATCACTCCTGTGGTAAGCTCTAGGTAACCAATAGGGCAGGGTGGTATGTGCTTAACCCCTTCGATGCTCATGATGGAGCGGTTCCGTCTTGAGCATCGGTTGGGCTGTGCTCATGATGGAACCGCTCCGTCATGAGCACAGCCCCTGGGGGAAGCGCTGGCGCTCCCCCCCTGGGGCATCGATCGTGCCCCCACAGAGGGGGATGGCAGCGGAAGAGTTTCCGCTGCCACACCCGAGCCCCCCCACGCAATCCCATGACGTCAGCGCGCACAGCGCGCGCCGACGTCATCAGGAAGCACTGGGACGCCTGGAAGCCATTTGTTTCCAGGCGTCCCAGCAAGGAGCAGGTAAGTTTTGTGCTCCGGTGGGGCCGCGGGGGGGATTTTCTAAGTATTGAGGCATCGGGGGAGAGGAAAGAGTATTTCCTCTCCCCTGATGTCTCAATACAGGGCATTCCTGCAGCACGATTGCGCACAGCGTCGCGATTGTGCTTTGGGAATGCCACCACTAGGCACCAGGGATGTTTCATTGTAGTAAAGGAAGCGACCCTTTGGGCAAGGGTCGCTTCCTGGGGCCCCATAATGCATGCAAGACTTTTCTGCCCCCTCTGGGGGCAGATCGGTTTTATTTTTTCACCGTTTCTGCTCCCAGGGGGGGCAGAAATGCCCACTAGACACAAGGGATCTAATTATTATTGTAGGAAGCGACCCCTTGGGCAAGGGTCACTTCCTTGGCCCCCTAATTTATTTGAAGACTTTTCTGCCTCTGGGGGCAGATCGGTTTTATTTTTTCGCCGTTACTGCTCCCGGGGGGGGCAGAAAAGCCCACTAGATACCAGGGATCTAATTATTATTGTAGGAAGCGACCCCTTGGGCAAGGGTCGCTTCTTAGGCCTCTTAATTTATTTGAAGACTTTTCTGCCCCCTCTGGGGGCAGATCGGTTTTATTTTTTCGCCGTTTCTGCTCCCAGGGGGAGCAAAAAAGCCCACTTGACACCAGGGATCTGATTACCATTGTAGGAAGCGACCCCTTGGGCAAGGGTCGCTTCCTGGGCCCCCTAAGTTATTTGAAGACTTTTCTGACCCTTCTGGGGGCAGATCGGTTTTATTTTTTCGCCGTTTCTGCTCCCAGGGGGGGGGGCAGAAAAGCCCACCAGACACCAGGGATGTGATTATTATTGTAGGAAGCGACCCCTTGGGCAAGGGTCGCTTCCTGGGCCCCCAATTTTTTGAAGACTTTTCTGCCCCCTCTGGGGGCAGATCGGTTTAATTTTTTTGCCGTTTCCGCTCCCGGGGGGGGGGCAGAAAAGCCCACTAGACACCAGGGATCTGTTTGTTATTGTAGGAAGCGACCCCTTGGGCAAGGGTCACTTCCTGGGCCCCCAATTTTTTTTGAAGACTTTTCTGCCCCCTCTGGGGGCAGATCGGTTTAATTTTTTTGCCGTTTCTGCTCCCAGGGGGGGGGGCAGAAAAGCCCACTAGACACCAGGGAATTAGTTGAAATGAAAATAGAAGTGACCCCTCACTTCCAGGGTGCAATTTTTTATAATATGTATTTGGCTCACCCGCCCCGGGCCTTTTTTTTCATGCTGTTTTCTGCCCCACCTGGCACACAACCCGATTGACCATTTGGGTAGTGACATAGCATGTTATAATGTTTATTGTTATATTTTTTGTGAATTGCAATTGTAATGTTTTTTTTTTTACTTTTTTGTTCTAGGTGAAGGCTTTTGCTCTTTTCAGTTTGCCGTTTTGTTAGTGTTGGTTCTGCTGTTTGATTAGTTTGGTAAGAGATTTTTTTTTGTACAATGTAAATGTGTTTGATTTCTCTGCATGAATTTTTTTGCAAATGGTGTAATAATAGTAGTATGTTTTGTTTTTGAGTGTCATAAACTTTTTGCATTGATGCTCGATGTGTATTTTGTTGTCTTGTGAGTAATTTGTTTTTTTTTCTTCTTTCTAGTTGGATATCATTGGTTTTTGCTGTGTCACTGCAGGGTTGGTTTCTGGTGAGTGCAGCTGTCTCTTGTAATTGAATTGTATAGTTTTTGAGTACATTGATCTTTGTGATAAAGGTACACATTTCTTTACTTACCTGGTTTGCACATTGTTGGTTGTTGTTGACTTGTTTGTGCAGTCTTCTATCTTAGTAAGTATAATGGCTAGCCGCAGGATTACTGATCAGCAGGTTGTTGGTTTGCTGTTTGAGTCTTCCTCTGACCATGGTTCAGAGACTGACTCTGCATCTGAGGGAGAGGAGGCAGGGGACGATTCTGGCAGTGAGTTGTCTCTCCGTATGGAGTCATCGGATGATGAAGATACTCTTAGTGCGGATGAAGTGCCTGTGTTAGAGGAGGAGACTGATGTGCCGATAGTGCGGCAAGAGGCATCTGGGCTGCAGCCTGGGGCTGCAAGGCTTCCCGTTGGTGTAGTGCGGCAAGAGGCATCTGGGCTGCAGGCTGGGGCTGCAAGGCTTCCCTTTGAAAGTGATGGCCTCTGGGTTGCCCCTGGCATGGTGCAGCCGGCATTGCCAGAGTTTACTGGTGTTCCAGGGTCTAGAGTGAATACTGAAAACTTTTTGCCGGTAATTTTTTTTCAGTTGTTTATGGACGATGTGTTTTTGGCAGAGATTGTTGAGCAGACTAATTTGTATGCCGAACAGTTTTTGAGAGACAACAGTGCCAGACTTAGGCCCTACTCTAGAGCTACCCGGTGGACTCCCACAAATGTTGAAGAGATGAAGAAGTTCTTGGGTTTAACTTTTTTGATGGGCTTGCTAAGGAAGCCATCAATGTCTTCATATTGGTCTAGCAGTCCCTTGATGGCAACGTCTATTTTTCCGGCAGTCATGAGTCGTGACAGGTATTTGCTTCTGCTTCGGATGATGCATTTTGTTGATAATGGTTTAGCGTTGCCACGAGATCACCCTGATTGTGACCGTCTTTTTAAGATTAGGCCTGTCCTTGATCACTTTGTTGATCGATTTTCTGAGATTTATGCCCCTGGGAAAGAAATTGCAGTGGATGAGTCTTTGGTGTTGTTCAAGGGCCGCTTGGTTTTTAGGCAATACATTCCTATTAAGAGGGCACACTGTGGAATAAAGCTGTATGTGCTGTGTGACAGTAGGACTGGATATGTGTCTAATTTCAGGGTGTACACCGGTAAGGAATCTAGGATGAACCTCCCTGGTTGTCCGTCCACTTTTGGAGTGACTGAGAAAATTCTTTGGGAACTTGGTAGAGGATTTTTTAACAAAGGCCACCATTTATATGTAGATAACTTCTACACTGGTGTGCGGTTGTTCAGGGAATTGGCCAAAGTGGGCACTGTTGCTTGTGGCACAATCCGCTCTAACCGTAAAGGTTTCCCGAAAGAACTTGTTTGTCAAAAGCTTGTGCGGGGACTGTGCAGTGCGTTGCGTTGCCAGGAGCTTCTTGCTGTGAAGTTTTCAGACAGGAGAGATATCTACATGCTGACTACCATCCATGATGAAAGCACTGCACCTGTGACTGTTTGGGGTCAGGTCGCTGAAGCGCGCAAACCTGTGTGCATTTTAGACTATAATAGGCACATGGGTGGTGTTGACAGAGTAGATCAGAGGTTGGAACCTTACACTGCTCTTCGTAAGGCTTACATTTGGTACAAGAAGTTGGCTATCCATCTTTTCCACTTGGCAATGTTTAATGCTTTTGTTGTGTTCCAGGATTCTTGCCCTGAGTCAAAGATGACTTTTGCTAAGTTTCAGGAGTCTGTAATAGGCAGCCTTGTTGTAGTGGAACAGGCAAGTGTTCCTAGAGTTGGAGTGGTGGAGGATGTTGCTAGATTGAAAGATCGCCACTTTCCAGATCACATTCCTCCCACACCCTCAAAAGATTTTCCCAGTAGGAGATGTAGAGACTGTTGGCGAAGAGGTTCGCGGAAGGAGAGTCGTATGAACTGCCCCGACTGTCCTTCTCATCCTGCACTGTGTCTCCCTGCTTGTTTTAGAGCGTACCACACGCGAAAGAATTATTGGGAGCATTCATGAGTGGTAAAGTGAACTGCCTGGTCTGTATTCTTTGGAAAATTTGATTCTGTTTCAAGGTTGGTGTTAGTGCAATGTATTTAGTTGCTGATTTTCTGTTAGAAGATTTGTATCTATTTGCGATTTGTTAGTGTTTTTATTTTTTTCAAAAAAAATCCTAAATGTGATGGCGGTGTGTGTAGGCTTGCGCTTGGCTGTTGGTGTGTGTGGACTGGCACTTGGTTGGTGGTGTGCGTGGAATGGTGCTTGGCTGGCGGTGAGCGTGGACTGGCGGTGTGCATGGACTGGCGGTGTGCATGGACTGGTGTGTGGCTGAGGGTGTGCGTGGACTGGAGCTTGGCTGGCGGTGTGCGTGGAATGGTGCTTGGCTGGCGGTGTGCGTGGACTGGTACTTGGCTGGTGGTGTGCGTGGACTGGTGGTGTGTGCGGACTGGTGCTTGGCTGGTGGTGTCCGTGGACTGGAGCTTGGCTGGTGGTGTGCGTGGACTGGAGCTTGGCAGCCGGTGTGCGTGGAATGGTGCTTAGCTGGCGGTGTGCGTGGACTGGTACTTGGCTGGCGGTGTGCGTGGACTGGTGGTGTGTGCGGACTGGTGCTTGGCTGGAGGTGTCCATGGACTGGAGCTTGGCTGGCGGTGTGCGTGGATTGGCGATTGGCTGGCGGTGTGCCTGGACTGGCGCATGGCAGGCGGTGTGCGTGGACTGGCGCTTGGCTAGCGGTGTGCGTGGACTGGCGCTCTGCTAGCGGTGTGTGTGGACTGGCGCTCTGCTAGCGGTGTGTGTGGACTGGAGCTCGGCTGGCTGTGTGTGAGTAGTGACTTTCTGCTGGTCACTACACACACTGCTAGCTGAGTGCCACTCCACGCAATCCATCAGCATGTGTAGTTGCTGTGTCTGGATTGTGGGCGTGTGAAAGTGATGGGCCCTTGAATGGCGCTGTGTGCTGGTGTGAGTTTTCTTATGTGATGGACCCGCGGCTGGCGGTGTGAATGGTTTTGTATGTCTCACACGTATGAAAGGTGTATGAATGGCCTGTAAAGAGGTCGGTGCCTTCTCGTGGCTTTACAGCTCACGAGCTGTGAGTCAATGGTTCAGTTTCTCGCCCTTTCAATTATTACCAGTGCATTTCATGTTTTGTGAAATCACTTGCTAATACAATTGTATCTACTGAACCATCACTCACCCTCGTGCCAAATCCAACCAGTATGTGTGTGTGCTTGCGGATTAGATGGCTGTGCAGTAATATTTGTCTTTCTGAAGCAGGGTGTACCTTGTCCCTTTTTGGTGAATTTTGTACTGTGTTGCTTTTGTACCTGGTGGTGCGAATAGTCTTGTTTGTATCACGTATGAAAGGTGTGTGAATGGCCTGTAAAGTGGTTGGTGCCTTGACGTGGCTTTACAGCTCATGAGCTGCGAGTCATTGGTTTGGTTTTTTGTGAATTTAATTATTGACAGTGCATTTCATTTTTGTGAAATCTCTAGTTAATAAAATTTAATACACTGAACCATGACTCGCCCTCGTGCCAAATCCAACCAGTATGTGTGTGTGTTTGAGGAATAGATGGTTGTGCAGCAATCTTTGTCTTTAGTTTCTCTGCCAAGGTACACTTATCATGTAAGAATAACCCACCAACTGTAGATATTGTCGAAAACCCATGGGAGTTCATGGTGATTTCTCTCTTGTGAATTCAAAAAAAAATTTTATCCCCAATGTCCTGCAAACCTCAAAATGTCTGCCACATTTTCTTTGCAATTTTACTCCAAAATTCTCACGCTGTAGGAACAATAGTTAATCTGGTTTTGCAAGGGGGGTCACTTTGGTTTTTGGCCCGGTGCTCAGCGGCCATCTAGGGAAACCTACCAAACCCACACATTTCTGAAAACTAGATACCCAGCGGCTTCCAGGGAGGTATGTCTTGCGTGGATCCCCCAACGTTTCCTTACCCAGAATCCCCTGCAAATCTCAATTTTAGCTGAAAAAATCATTTTTTTCACCCATTTTGGGGTGGGAAAGTTGTGGCATCACCGGGCTTACACAAATTTACCACCACCCAGCATTCCCCCAGGTCTCCCGGTAAAGATGGTGCCTCACTTGTGTGGGAGGCCCAAGTACCCGCGGCAGGCAAGGGCCCAAAACGTAGTGAGGTGACAACAAAATGGCCTATCGCAAAACCACCTGGTTTTGCAAGGGGGGTCACTTTGGTTTTTGACCCGGTGCTTGGCAACCATCTAGGGAAACCTACCAAACCCATGCATTTCTGAAAACTAGACACCCGGCGGCTTCCAGGGAGGTATGGCTTGCGTGGATCCCCCAACGTTTCCTTACCCAGAATCCCCAGCAAACCTCAATTTTAGCTGAAAACATCACTTTTTTCACACATTTTGGGGTGGGAAAGTTGTGGCATCACCGGGCTCACACAAATTTACCACCACCCAGCATTCCCCCAGGTCTCCCGGTAAAAATGATGCCTCACTTGTGTGGGAGGCCCAAGTACCCGCGGCAGGCAAGGGCCCAAAACGTAGTGAGGTGACATCAAAATGGCCTATCGCAAAACCACCTGGTTTTGCAAGGGGGGGGCACTTTGGTTTTTGACCCGGTGCTCGGTGGCCATCTAGGTAAACCTACCAAACCCATGCATTTCTGAAGCTAGACACACGGCGGCTTCCAGGGAGGTATGGCTTGCGTGGATCCCCCAACGTTTCCTTACCCAGAATCCCCTGCAAACCTCAATTTTAGCTGAAAAAATGACTCTTTTCACATATTTTGGGGTGGGAAAGTTGTGGCATCACCGGGCTCACACAAATTTACAGCCACCCAGCGTTCCCCCAGGTCTCCCGGTAAAAATGGTGCCTTACTTGTGTGGGAGGCCCAAGTACCCGCGGCAGGCAAGGGCCCAAAACGTAGTGAGGTGACATCAAAATGGCCTATCGCAAAACCACCTGGTTTTGCAAGGGGTGACTTTGGTTTTTGACCCGGTGCTCGGCGGCCATCTATGGAAACCTACCAAACCCACACATTTCTGAAAACTAGACACCCGGCGGCTTCCAGGGAGGTATGGCTTGCATGGATCCCCCAACGTTTCCTTACCCAGAATCCCCTGCAAACCTCAATTTTAGCTGAAAAAATCACTTTTTTCACACATTTTGGGGTGGTAAAGTTGTGGCATCACCGGGCTCACACAAATTTACCACCACCCAGCGTTCCCCCAGGTCTCCCGGTAAAAATGGTGCCTCACTTGTGTGGGAGGCCCAAGTACCCGCGGCAGGCAAGGGCCCAAAACGTAGTGAGGCGACATTTGGGATAGGCAATGTTGATGTCGCCTCACTACGTTTTGGGCCCTTACCTGCCGCGGGTACTTGGGCCTCCCACACAACTGAGGCACCATTTTTACCGGGAGACCTGGGGGAACGCTGGGTGGTGGTAAATTTGTGTGAGCCCAGTGATGCCACAACTTTCCCACCCCAAAATGTGTGAAAAAAGTGATTTTTTCAGCTAAAATTGAGGTTTGCAGGGGATTCTGGGTAAGGAAACGTTGGGGGATCCACGCAAGCCATACCTCCCTGGAAGCCGCCGGGTGTCTAGTTTTCAGAAATGTGTGGGTTTGGCAGGTTTCCCTAGATGGCCGCCGCGCACCGGGTCAAAAACCAAAGTGACCCCCCTTGCAAAACCAGGTGGTTTTGCGATAGGCCATTTTGATGTCACCTCACTACGTTTTGGGCCCTTGCCTGCCGCGGGTACTTGGGCCACCCACACAAGTGAGGCACCATTTTTACCGGGAGACCTGGGGGAACTCTGAGTGGTGGTAAATTTGTTTGAGCCCGGTGATGCCACTACTTTCCCACCCCAAAATGTGTGAAATAAGTGATTTTTTCAGCTAAAATTGAGGTTTGCAGGGGATTCTGGGTAAGGAAACGTTGGGGGATCCACGCAAGCCATACCTCCCTGGAAGCCGCCGGGTGTCTAGTTTTCAGAAATGCATGGGTTTGGTTGGTTTCCCTAGATGGCCGCCAAGCAACGGGTCAAAAACCAAAGTGACCCCCCGTGCAAAACCAGGTGGTTTTGCGATAGGCCATTTTGATGTCACCTCACTACGTTTTGGGCCCTTGCCTGCCGCGGGTACTTGGGCCTCCCACACAAGTGAGGCACCATTTTTACCGGGAGACCTGGGGGAACGCTGGGTGGTGGTAAATATGTGTGACCCCGGTGATGCCACAACTTTCCCACCCCAAAATGTGTGAAAAAAGTGATTTGTTCAGCTAAAATTGAGGTTTGCAGGGGATTCTGGGTAAGGAAACGTTAGGGGATCCATGCAAGCCATACCTCCCTGGAAGCCTCCGGGTGTTTAGTTTTCAGAAATGTGTGGGTTTGGTAGGTTTTCTTAGATGGCCGCCGAGCACCGGGTCAAAAACCAAAGTGACCCCCCTTGCAAAACCAGGTGGTTTTGCGATAGGCCATTTTGATGTCACCTCACTACGTTTTGGGCCCTTGCCTGCCGCGGGTACTTGGGCCTCCCACACAAGTGAGGCACCATTTTTACCGGGAGACCTGGGGGAACGCTGGGTGGTGGTAAATTTGTGTGAGCCCGGTGATGCCACAACTTTCCCACCCCAAAATGTGTGAAAAAAGTGATTTTTTCAGCTAAAATTGAGGTTTGCAGGGGATTCTGGGTAAGGAAACGTTGGGGGATCCACGCAAGCCATACCTCCCTGGAAGCCGCCGGGTGTCTAGGTTTCAGAAATGCATGGGTTTGGTAGGTTTCCTTAGATGGCCGCCGAGCACCGGGTCCAAAACCAAAGTGACCCCCCTTGCAAAACCAGGTGGTTTTGCGATAGGCCATTTTGATGTCACCTCACTACGTTTTGGGCCCTTGCCTGCCGCGGGTACTTGGGCCTCCCACACAAGTGAGGCACCATTTTTACCGGGAGACCTGGGGGAACGCTGGGTGGTGGTAAATTTGTGTGAGCCCAGTGATGCCACAACTTTCCCACCCCAAAATGTGTGAAAAAAGTGATTTTTTCAGCTAAAATTGAGGTTTGCAGGGGATTCTGGGTAAGGAAACGTTGGGGGATCCACGCAAGCCATACCTCCCTGGAAGCCGCCGGCTGTCTAGTTTTCAGAAATGTGTGGGTTTGGTAGGTTTCCCTAGATAGCCGCCGAGCACCGGGTCAAAAACCAAAGTGACCCCCCTTGCAAAACCAGGGGGCTTTGCGATAGGCCATTTTGATGTCACCTCACTACGTTTTGGGCCCTTGCCTGCCGCGGGTACTTGGGCCTCCCACACAAGTGAGACACCATTTTTACCGGGAGACCTGGGGGAACGCTGGGTGGTGGTACATTTGTGTGAGCCCGGTGATGCCACAACTTTCCCACCCCAAAATGTGTGAAAAAAAGTGATTTTTTCAGCTAAAATTGAGGTTTGCAGGGGATTCTGGGTAAGGAAACGTTGGGGGATCCACGCAAGCCATACCTCCCTGGAAGCCGCCGGGTGTCTAGTTTTCAGAAATGCATGGGTTTGGTAGGTTTCCCTTGATGGCCGCCGAGCACCGGGTCAAAAACCAAAGTGACCCCCCTTGCAAAACCAGGTGGTTTTGCAATAGGCCATTTTGATGTCACCTCACTACGTTTTGGGCCCTTGCCTGCCGCGGGTACTTGGGCCTCCCACACAAGTGAGGCACCATTTTTACCGGGAGACCTGGGGGAACGCTGGGTGGTGGTAAATTTGTGTGAGCCCGGTGATGCCACAACTTTCCCACCCCAAAATGTGTTAAAAAAGTGATTTGTTCAGCTAAAATTGAGGTTTGCAGGGGATTCTGGGTAAGGAAACGTTGGGGGATCCACGCAAGCCATACCTCCCTGGAAGCCGACGGGTGTCTAGTTTCCAGAAATGCGTGGGTTTGGTAGGTTTCCCTAGATGGCTGCCGAGCACCGAGTCAAAAACCAAAGTGACCCCCCTTGCAAAACCAGGTGGTTTTGCGATAGGCCATTTTGATGTCACCTCACTACGTTTTGGGCCCTTGCCTGCCGCGGGTACTTGGGCCTCCCACACAAGTGAGGCACCATTTTTACCGGGAGACCTGGGGGAACGCTGGGTGGTTGTAAATTTGTGTGAGCCCGGTGATGCCACAACTTTCCCACCCCAAAATGTGTGAAAAAAGTGATTTTTTCAGCTAAAATTGAGGTTTGCAGGGGATTCTGGGTAAGGAAACGTTGGGGGATCCACGCAAGCCATACCTCCCTGGAAGCCGCCGGGTGTCTAGTTTTCAGAAATGTGTGGGTTTGGTAGGTTTCCCTAGATGGCCGCCGAGCACTGGGTCAAAAACCAAAGTGACCCCCCTTGCAAAACCAGGTGGTTTTGCGAAAGGCCATTTTGATGTCACCTCACTACGTTTTGGGCCCTTGCCTGCCGCGGGTACTTGGGCCTCCCACACAAGTGAGGCACCATTTTTACTGGGAGATGTGGGGGAACGCTGGGTGGTGGTAAATTTGTGTGAGCCCGGTGATGCCACAACTTTCCCACCCCAAAACGTGTGAAAAAAGTGATTTTTTCAGCTAAAATTGAGGTTTGCAGGGGATTCTGTGTAAGGAAACGTTGGGGGATCCACGCAAGCCATACCTCCCTGGAAGCCGCCGGGTGTCTAGTTTTCAGAAATGCATGGGTTTGGTAAGTTTCCCTAGGTGCCGGCAGAGCTAGGGTTCAAAAACTGCAGCTCGTCACTTTGCCAAAAAATGGTCATTTTTCACTGCAAAATTGAGGTGTGACCACGTTGCGTTTTGCGCCGTTTCCTGTCGCGGGCACTATGCCGACCCGCACAAGTGAGGTACCATTTTTCTCGTAGGACTTTGGGGAACGCGGGGGGGTGGAAATTTGTGGATCCACGCAGATTCCAGAACTTTCCATCACAGAAATGTGGGGAAAATGTGTTTTTTTTAATCAATTTATTACGTCTGCAAGGGATTCTGGGTAACAGGCCATGGTGGGTGGCAGTCAAGTCACCCCATCCTGGATTCCCCTGGGTGTCTAGTTTTCAAAAATGTATAGGTTTGCTAGGTTTCCCTAGGTGCCGGCAGGGCTAGGGTTAAAAAACTACAGCTCGTCACTTTGCCAAAAAAAGGTCATTTTTCACTGCAAAATTGAGGTGTGACCACGTTGCATTTTGCGCCGTTTCCTATCGCGGGCACTATGCCGACCCGCACAAGTGGGGTACCATTTTTCTCTTAGGACTTTGGGGAACGCGGGGTGGGTGGAAATGTGTGGTTTCACACAGATTCCAGAACTTTCCATCACAGAAATGTGGGGAAAATGTGTTTTTTTTGTCAATTTTTTACGTTTGCAAGGGATTCTGGGTAACAGACCATGGTGGGAGGCAGTCAAGTCACCCCATCCTGGATTCCCCTGGGTGTCTAGTTTTCAAAAATGTATAGGTTTGCTAGGTTTCCCTAGGTGCCGGCAGGGCTAGGGTTCAAAAACTACGGCTAGTCACTTTGCCAAAAAAGGGTCATTTTTCACTGCAAAATTGAGGTGTGACCACGTTGCGTTTTGCGCCGTTTCCTGTCGCGGGCACTATGCCGACCCGCACAAGTGAGGTACCATTTTTCTCATAGGACTTTGGGGAACGCGGGGTGGGTGGAAATTTGTGGATCCACGCAGATTCCAGAACTTTCCATCACAGAAATGTGGGGAAAATGTGTTTTTTTTGTCAATTTTTTACGTTTGCAGGGGATTCTGGGTAACAGACCATGGTGGGAGGCAGTCAAGTCACCCCATCCTGGATTCCCCTGGTTGTCTAGTTTTCAAAAATGTATAGGTTTGCTAGGTTTCCCTAGGTGCCGGCAGGGCTAGGGTTCAAAAACTACAGCTAGGGGGGCGTGGCCAAGATGGCGGGGTGAGCGGACGCTTCCTCCCGTAGCTCCTCCGGCCCGGCCAAGCTTGAGCCCTTTTCTTATGCTTTTCTCCCCCCGCTGAGGCTCAGCGTGGAAGAGGAGCGTGGCGGAGCACCTGGTGCGCATGTTGTTGCCGTTTTGGTTCTGATCGCCTCGGGGGAAGCCCCCAAAAAGTCCGATCAAGCTCGAGGAGCGAAGGAGGGCCTGAGGGGCGGAGCGCATCGGAGTGCTGTCCGGGCGCCTCGGCTGGGCCTGGTGCTGAAAGTTGCGATCTGGAGGGAATCTGGCCCGTCGTTCGACGGAGGGTGAAGGAGCCCTGCGGGAGGGGACCCGACGGTGCGGAAGACTTCGGACGGGTGCTTTGGCACTCAGACCTGTGTCGGCGACGCTTCGCACTGTGTAGGCCCCTGTCCCTTGGCCGAGGTACGGCGGACTCTCTGTTGGGGTCGGACCATCTGGGCCCCTGCGTGTGAAAGACTGAAACCGGCGGTGGAACCTATTTGATTGCTGTGCATTTTGGGGGCCCCGGTGGTGTCGCCGGGCCTGGTCGCTCTGCCCTGCCTCGCCCTGCCGCCATCTTGTTCCCGTGGGATCAGTGGTGTTGGCCTTCACCGGAGCCCTTGCTGGTGGATGTATGTGACCGCCGCTGCTGCCGGGCTGACTTTTTGGGGGATGTGCTGATGAGGAGCCCCCCACTGTAGCTTCCATTCCTGTCTCGGATGGGCACCCGCGGCTGGTGGTGACCGGGCTGGACCGCCATCTTGTCACCTGTGACGCAGCGACCCTGCTTGTGGGGGACGCCCACGTCGAGCGCTTGCCAGCAGCTGGGCACCCCTGGGGCGGCTGGACCAGTGCCCGACCGCAGTGCTTGCGATGTCTGGAAGAGGAGGCTCGAAGAAGGGGGACCGCACCCTGCCGGACATGCTTGGCAGGGCCCAGCAACTGCGGGACAGAACACAGCCTTCGCCGGGGACCTCCCGGGCCTCGGCGGACGTGACTGGGGGGGGGCCACCCGTCACGAGGACCTTTATGGAGGAACTGTTTAGCTCCCTCAGGGAGGACTTCCAGACACTAAAGCGGGAGGTGGCCAGCGAGGTCCGGGAAGTGCGCAGGGAAGTGGAGGGCCTTGGTGAGCGCGTTGAAACGGTGGAGACGGAGGCCCAACGCCGGGAGGAGGAGATAGTCCATCTTCAACAGGACGTTCTCCGCCTCCGGGAGCAGTGTGTTGAGCTCCAGGCCCACTCTGAGGACCTTGAGAACAGATCACGGAGGAACAACATTCAAGTGCGTGGTGTGCCGACTGCAGACGAGGGGTCCGATCTGGGGAGCTACCTGCGGGACCTGTTCCGAGAGATCCTGGGGGAGGCTGCGGACTTCCCCATTAGCATTGATAGGGCACATAGGGTTGGCCGGCAGCGCCAATCATCGGCACCTCCACCGGACATTCTGGCCTTCCTGCCCGATTTCCCGCTGAAGGAACGCCCCTGACTTTCCGGGAGCGGCCGGTGGCGCTTTACCAGGACCTCTCCGCCATCACGCTGCAGAAACGCAGGTCCTTCAGGATTGCCACTGACTTTTTGCGCGAGCACGAGACGCCGTACTCTTGGGGTCATCCCTTCCGCCTGATCTTCCGATGGAACGGGGTGCTACACCAGCTACGCTCCTTGCAGGACATTTGTGGAGTCCTGGGGCTTACGGCGGCGGAGGAGGAAGGAGCTACACCGTCGTGGAGGGCCTCGGAGAGACGGAGCCGGCGGAGGTCGGCGAGGCGACGATCAGCGGCCAGCGCAGGGCGTCCTGATTCCCCTACCATCAGGGCGGACATGGCCGACGCTTTGAGGGCGGCGGCCAGGGACTCGGCCGGCTCCACCGGCGTGGCCTTGACGGCCTAACACTCACTCCGGGGGGAGATGCCTTTAGCTTCTTTAAATGCTGGGTTCGGGGCGGGGGGGTCGGGGGGGAGCGGCTGGAGGTGAGTGGCTGGACGTCCACTTCGTTCCTTTCTACGGACTTGCCCGTTTTGGGGCTTGACTGGGACAATGGGGTGTTTGAGTTTGCGTTTGGCTAGTTGCCAGGGTTGTGTTTCGGGTGGGTGTAGGGGTTGTTCTGGGGTTGGGGAGGTCCCGTCCGACGTTGTCCATGCCCACGCTTGGTCTGTTATGGCTTGTCCTGCGCGGCTGCCCCGCGCGCCCCACCCGCTGAGCCCCTGCCCATTGCACGGCGCTCCCGATCCCCGAGAGGAATGTCGGCCCTAAAGGTAGTGACCCTTAATGTTCAGGGTCTGAACAACCCCGTGAAGCGCACAGCGATCTTATCTTTGCTGGAGGGGACGCAGGCGGACATTTGCCTTTTACAGGAGACCCACTTATTGTCCCGGGATTGCCATAGGCTGCGCTCTGCTAAGTTCCCTACCCAGTTCTTCTCCTCGGCAGCGAACAAGACGGCGGGGGTAGCCATTCTTCTAGCGAGCTCCTTTAAGGGGGAGGTTTTGTATAAGTGTGCTGAACAGAAGGGGAGGCTTCTTGCGTATCGCATGCGCTTAGGAGGCATAGCGTTTACGGTTGGCTCCAGTTTATAGCCCAAACGACCACCAAGAGCGTTTCCTAGACTCCGTGTTGGTGGATGTCACTGCTTCCCCCGACCGCCACGTCATTCTGGGGGGAGACCTTAATATTGTCTTCGATTCTGTGATGGACAGATCGGCGCAGCGCTTCCCGCAGACGGGGGAACTGTCCCAGGCTGTGAAGGCCCGGATTGCGGAAATGGACTTACACGACCTTTGGCGCTCCATGCACCCCACGGATAGGGACTACTCTTACTTTTCACACGCACATCGAACCTACTCACGGCTGGATTACCTTCTGGTGAGTGGACCGATGCATGCCGCTGCCACGGCGGCGGACATCGGGGTCCTGACCTTGTCTGACCATTCACCAGTCACCGGCGTTTTCCAGTGGCCGGCGGCCTCCCCCTCTCGGGGGGTGTGGCGCCTCCGGGATACCCTTTTACACAAAAAGTCTGTAGTCCAGCGCATTGGGGAGGTCATACAGGACTACCTAACTCACAATAGCAACACCGACACTTCGCAAGCGACACAGTGGGCGGCATTGAAGGCAGTCCTCCGGGGGGAATTTATCTCTATCTCCGCAGCCGAAAACAGGGAGCGGCAACGGAAGAGGGACGAGCTGACCATTCGGGTCCGGGAGCTTGAGCAGGTCCACCGCCGTACGGGGGCGCCAAGGGTGTGGAGGCAGTTGAAGGCTGCGAGGAAGCTCCTGCCGGCATTGGATCTTGATAGGGCGGAGTATGTCGCCTTGCGCTTGAAACACGCCTTCTACACTGGGGGGGACAAATGTGGCAAGCTCCTAGCACACCGGCTCCGGGTCACGCAGCAGCGTGGCGTCGTGAAGGAACTGGTGGGCACGGACGGGGTGGTCGTCTCCGGGGACGCGGAGGTAGCGGAATCTTTCCGCGGCTTCTACGAAGCGCTGTATGCGGAGGAACCCTCCTCACCACAGGACGCCGAAGGCTATTTGGAGTCGGTGACCCTTCCGGTGCTGGATCCGGCTCAGGCGGACCACCTGGAGCGGGATATCCATGTTGAGGAGGTGATTTCCGCTATCGCGCGGCTGAAGCATGGTAAGGCCCCGGGCCCGGACGGGTACACGTCTTTGTTTTATAAGACTTTTTGCACGGCTGTGGCCCCTGTCCTTACTCGGCTATTTAATTCGTTTTCCGAACCGGGAGCCATCCCACCGGATCTCCTGAGGGCGACGGTCGCGGTAATTCCGAAACCGGGGAAGGACCGGGCCCTCCGCGGTTCGTATCGACCCATCTCGCTCTTAAATGTTGACCTCAAGTTGTATACAGGGATTCTAGCGTCCAGGCTGGGTCCACACCTCCCCGGATTGGTGGAGGCGGACCAGGCTGGCTTTGTACCCGGCAGACAGACGGTTGATAATACCAAGCGGGTGGCGCATGTTCTGGAGAAGGCCTCGCGGATCCCGGGGGAGCGGATGTTGCTGTCCGTCGACGCGGAGAAGGCCTTCGACAGAGTTCACTGGCCGTATCTCGAGCTGGTTCTCAAGAAATTGGGAATCGGGGATAAGTTCCGCACCATGGTATTCAACTGTTATAAGCATCCTTCAGCGTCGGTGCGGGTCAACGGGTGTAGCTCCGGTGGGTTTGCCATCGAACGCGGCACAAGGCAGGGCTGCCCCCTCTTGCCGCTCTTGTTTGCCCTCTACATGGTGCCGTTTGCTCAGAGGATTCGCGATAACCCGGATGCGGTTGGGGTCCGGATGGGCCAGTATGTCCACACTGTCAGTCTCTACGCGGACGATGTCCTGTTGACCTTGGACGACCCTAGGAGGTCGCTGCCTGCTTGCCTCCAGGAACTAGACGCCTTTGCCTGTGTGGCCGGCTTCAAAATGAATATGAGCAAGTCGGTGGCGTTAGACGTGTCCCTGGCTGCGGACACCAGGAGGGACCTTCAGCGACTCTTCCCCATGCAGTGGTCCTCCTCCACGGTGCCATACCTGGGGATTCTGCTGGCGCCCACGTTACCGGAGATGGTCACGGCTAACTATGCCTCCCTCAGCAGGAAGATCAAGGAGGAGCTTGGTCGCTGGAGCAACGGCCTACTGTCCTGGCTGGGGCGAATCGCGGCGGTTAAGATGACGGTGCTGCCCCAGATACTGTATCTTTTCCGGGCCCTCCCTCTCCAGCCCCCGGTGGGCTGGATACGACAAATGCAGGCTGACATCTCCCGCTTTGTCTGGCAGGGCCGCAAGCCACGAATGAAGAGGGTCCTCTCCACGCTTGCTCCGGAGGCGGGGGGCCTCGGTATTCCGGACCTCCGTAAGTACTTTCAGGCGGCACAGCTGTGATATTTGGTGGAGTGGAGCAGGTGGGAGTCCGACAAACACTGGCTCTTTCAAGACCAGGCAGTGGCGGGCCGCACTTTACAAGAGGTTCCATTCTTGCGCCGCGCGCACCGCCCCCCTAACCTTTACGCTTCTTTTATTACGCGGGTCCCCCTGCAGGTGTGGGACGCAGTCTGTGAGGCTCGGGGCCTCACCACCTTCCCTTCGCCGTTCACACCCATAGCGGGCAACCCGGACTTCTCCCCAGGGATGGAGCCGGGAGTTTTCTCCCATTGGGTGCAGGCGGGCTGCAGGGCGCTCTTCCAGATCTATGGCCCGGAGGGAGTGACTCCGTTTCAGCAACTCCGCCAGGAGTTCGGCCTGACGGAGCTGGACAGATTGCGCTACATGCAGGTTCGGCATTGGGCCCTCCAGCCCCAGGTGCGTGACACCACTGCTCGTCAAATTACACCGTATGAGAGGTGGCTGGCTACCCGGACCTCCGACGCTAAGCTAATTACCGATCTGTACAAGTACCTACAACCCCCGCCGTTTCACTATTACAACCCGGGGAGGGAGCGCTGGCACAGGGAATTGGGTAGGACACTCAGCCACAAGGAATGGGACAAAATTGCGTATCGGGCGCGGCACTCTGCATATCACACGGGCCTTACGGAGACCTTCACTAAGGTGTCCACTTATTGGTATTACACCCCGGAGCGACTGTATGAAATGCATAAACACACTGACAAGGGGTGCTGGCGGGGCTGCGGGTAGGAGGGTACCCTCTCACACATTCTTTGGGATTGCCCCGTGCTGACCGCTTACTGGAAGGAAGTTTTGGACGAGGTGGATAAGCACTTTGAGATAGAGCTGCCGCGCTTCCCGGCGTATGTTCTGCTGGGCCTCCCCAATGACCTAATGTATCCACTGAAGTCCCGCAGGGGTAGGCAGTTCGCGATTGCGCTGGGGTCTGCGGTCCAGAACATCCTTATCCACTGGCGCACCAACACTGTTCCCTCCATCACGGGTTGGTTGCATAGGCTTTGGCATGTGCTGGGAATGGAGAAGTTGTCGCTCACGGTGGCGGGGGAAATAGACCAATTTGAAGAGCTGTGGCAACCCTTTCTAGCGCTGCTGTCCACCGAATTCCGGGAGCTCACCTGTCCGAGGTATCTTAGGCTTCTCAGGCTGACGCCGCCGGTGATCCCGGCGGACTAGATCACATGTGAGACAGAGGCCTCCGGGGGGGGGGGGTGCGGGGCTTTTTGGGGAGGACTAATCTGACGCGGGACCATAGGACGGGGGGGGTGGGGTATTGTTTTTTCTTTCTTCCTTTCTTTACTGGGGGGATGGGGGATGGGGGGGGTGGATTGTGCTTTGTCGAGTTGCTGCTGGCTTTTATTGCTCAGATTTGGGGTGTTGGATATGCACGCAGGGATTCCACAGTTTGCATTTCTAGCCTTTCGTTTACTGTGCCTTTCCCCTGGCCCATCGAGCTATCCATCGCCAACCCTCTTGAGTTGCACCTTTTTTCTTTGATTGTATTAACTGTACCCTAACCTCCTACCCCCCTCCCCCATGGTTTGTTTTGTTTCAATAAAAACGTTTTAAACACAAAAACTACAGCTAGACTCTTCGCAAAAAAAGTGTAAATTTTCAGTGTGAAAATGTGGTGTGTTCACCTTAGGTTTTGAGCCACTTCCTGTCGTGAGCACTATGCCTACCCACACAAGTGAGGTACCATTTTTATCGGGAGACTTAGGGTAGTTCAGATTTGTAAAGCAACTGTTATTACCTATTGATTTTTGATGCATTTCTCCCTTCCAAATGAAAGACATTGTGTAAAAAAAAGTCATTTTGAAAAATGACCAATAATTGTCATGCAAGTATGAGTATTCCCAATTTCGAAAATGTAAAATGTGCAAATATGCACTGTTTCTAAACTCTGTAATTTGTTCCCATTTCAGAAATACATATGTGTCTTTCATACCGATTTTTCCATGTATACATTTTCCCACAATAATTGCTATATACCCGGAAAAAAAAAAAACATTACAAAATGCTGCTCAGTTTTTTACTCTGGGTTCGTTGGGCTCTTGGTGAACCTACAAGTCCTATATATCCCCACAACCAGGAACATCCACCAGATGTAACGGTACATTGCTTTCAAAGAGATGTCATAATTCGAAGAAGTTACAGGTGAAAACGTTGACTCAAAAGGCTGCTTTTTTCAACAAATTTTTAATTTTTCCTATATTTACCTGTTAGTTTCTATAAAGAAACCTTGATGGATCTACACAAATGACCCCTTGCTGAATTCAGAATTTTGTCTACTTTTTAAAAATGTATAGCTTTCCAGTATCCATTATTGCTTTTCTACCCATTTTTACCATTATCTGGAAGGAGGTTGAAAGCACAAAAAATTGCAAAAATAGGCTATGTCCCAGAAAAATGTCAAAACTGTGTAAACAATGTTGGATTTCTGCCAAAAATCTGTCATTCCCTAAAAGCTGGAGAAATTGTGATTTCAGCCCCACAAACCCTTTTTTGATATCATTTGCAGAGAAAAACCCAGACGCTTTCATTTGCAGCCACTTTTCCCCATTTTTCACAAATAAACCAAAATATTGCTGTATTTTGACTAATTTTTGGGAACCCTCTAAGAGAATCCACAAACCCTGGGTACCTTTAGAATCCCCATGATGTTTGAAGAAAAGGACGCAAATTTGGCGTGGATACCTAATGTGGTCAAAAAGTTACAGGGGCCTAAGCGCGCACTACCCCAAATAGCCCAAAAAAGGCTTAGCACAGGAGGGGAAAAGGCCTAGCAGCGAAGGGGTTAAAAGATAAAACATGTAGTTTGAACTTTTAGACAGAAATGCATTTATATACTAATATACACAGTCACACATCTAGTCAGCTACCTGTGCAGCAACTGACATACCAATTTACATAACCATAGAGTAAGTCACATACCCAGTGAGAAAGTGACTTAGGCACTTACACATTTAGTCAGACGCCCACACAGCACTTATATATCCAGCAGCAACAGAGCCAGTTACACATAGAGTTACACTAAAGAGCAATCATGCAATTAATATACTCACATACATACTCATATAGACTCATACACTTACTTAGAAAGGTGATCATATAGCGACAAACTAACTTAGACATCCAGTAACACACTCCCTTAGTGCGAATTACATATCTATTTACTAAAGGATAGATCCACTCACATACCCAGTCGGACAGTGACAAAGGCACTTACACATTCACTCTCACACCCTCACAGCACTTATGTGTCCAGCAATAGCAGTGCCAGCAGCACACACTTTTACATGCCCCAATATGCACTAACACAACCACTAAGCAATCCATAAAGCCACTTACATATACATTTACAGACCTATAGAGTTACTGAGAGAGTCAGTCATTTACAGATATATTTACTTATACATCCAGTGACACACCTACAGAGGAACCCATAAACTCAATCAGATATGTACGCAAAAACTGACACTCCTAGTCACCCATCCAGACAAGAAGGCCTTAAATATGTTGACATATAACTGTCTCTCTCAGTAACTGCATACGTCTGTACATTATTCTTGTGCTACAAATAAATCACCCGTAAAGTAGACCGTAGGTGGGCTATAGGACAGGCTTCTATATGCTTAAAAGGTATTACATGTACTTTAAAGTTTATGTGTGTTACATGCACACTTATTGACCCATATGCCCAGTTAAGTATCCAGTGTCCCACTCATACTGCAACTCATAAACCGATTTACAAACACATAGACACTCGAACACCCAGTCAGATAGAGCAACAGGCACTTACACATCCATCCACTCACTCACCCATTCAGCAGTTATGTATCCAGCACTAACAGATCCACACGCAAAGACAATTACACACCCCAAGAGTCACTAACACAGCCAGTAACCTATCTATACAGCTACTTACATGCACATTTTGAGATCCATATAGTTTGTAAGACAGGCAGTCATATAGCAGCATACTGGCACATGCATCAACGTAGGCTCTTGCGATTCCTTAATTGCGATTATTAAGGAATTGCAAAAGCCTATGCATGTAGGAATCTCTATAAAAATAGCGATTCCTACACATTCCTTAATTGCGACTCGCAAATTGCGAGTCGCAATTAAGGAAAGCCGTCCCATTCATTCCTATAGGCCTCCAGGCCCATAGGAATGAATTGGAGATTGCATGAGCAATTTGCGAATACCAGTAGGTACTCGCTAATTGCTCATGCAATTTCAAGGGTGCAAGGGTGTCAAAATGACACCCTATTGCACCCCTGAAATTGATCTGTGCACATATGTTGCACACACACATGTCCTAAGGGCATGTGTGTGCGCAACATGAAACTTTGGAAAATGCACAAAAGTGCATTTTTCAAAGTTTTTGCAAATTACCATGATGTTCAACTTCATGGTAATTTGCTCCCCCTATTAGCGAAATCGCTAATTTTTTTACTTTAATGAATTGCATTTAAGGAATCTCAATTTGGGATTCCTTAAATGCAATCGCAATTTAAGTAATCGCAATTTAGAGATTCCTTAAATTGCGATTTTTGCATTTGGGATGATGCATCCCAAATGCAAAAATACCGGTCGCAAAGGGGCAGATTCTGAGAATCTGCCAATTTGCGACCGGTTTTTCGTTTGATGCATGTGCCTGATAGTTACTTACATATCCAGTGAGAAACACGCAGAGGAAATGGTACACTCATTTAAATATGTACTCCAATACTGACACAAGAAAAAGTTACCCATCCAAACAATTTACCCTTTAAACATGTCTCAGACCCGCTACTACAGAGCCTGTGTTTGCAGTTTTAATGCTAAATCAAGTTGGCATTTAAAAGCCCATTGCCAAGCCTTAAACTCTTCTTCTAGTACATATAGATCACCCCTAAGGTAGGCTGTAGGTAGGCTATAGGAAAGTGTGCTATGTGCCTAAAAGGTAAGACATGTGCTTTGAAATTTCAGTGAGTTACTCAATTACTTACAGACCTTTATGCCCAGTTATATATCTAGTCTCCTAGCCATCCTGTGACTCACATACCCATGTACAACAGCATAGAGCCCCTAACACACCCAGTCAGACAGCGACAGAGGCAATTATACATTCACTTACACACCCAAATAGCACTTATGTATCCAGCAGCAACAGAGCCAGTTGCACACACAGGTATTTACCTCAACACTCAGTATTAGAGGCAATAATAATACATACAGTCAGTTACATACACATAGAGAGACGCATAGAGATACTAAGAAAGCTAGTTATATAGTGACTTAGTTAGTTACACATCCAGTAACACAGCCAGAGAGCGACTGATACACTTATTTAGATATGTACTGAAGTAGTGATACTCCTATTCACTCATCCAAACTAGTAGGCCTTTAAACATGCATTCGACCTGCTACTGCAGAGCCTGTGGGTTCAGTTTTACTGCCAAGTTGAGTTCATATTTAAAACTACTTACCAAGCTTTAAACTTCAGTTCTACTAGACATAAGTCACCCCTAATGTAGGTTGCAGGTAGGCCAAAGGGCAGGGTGCTAAGTGCCTAGAAAGTGAAACATGTATTTTGAAGTTTTAGTGAGTCTGATGTTCCCTTCCAGACCCATATGCTACTCACCCACCCAGTGAAACAGAGACTGAGGCACTTACACAGTCACATGCCCATTCATCACTTATGTATCCAGGACTAACAGAGCCAGTTGCACACACAGTTACATACCCCAACACTCAGTAATAGAGCCAGTAAGTAATATATACAGCCAGTTACATACACATTTTTAGACCCATATAGATACTAAGACAGCTACTCACATAGTGAGATAGTTACTTACACTTCCAGTGACACACCCAGAAAGGGACTTATACTGATAGGCATATACTCAAGTAATGACACTCTAAGTCACCTATCCATAGAAGTAGATCTTTAAACATGTCTTGGACCTGCTACCGTACTGCCTGTGTGTGCAGTTTTACTGCCTGGTCGAGTAGACATTTCAAACCCCTTCCCAAAACTTAAAATCCCTTTTTCTAGTCAAGTCAAAGAAAGCTTTATTCAATTGCTATATCAGACAGTCATAAAAGCACATAAAAGCATAAAAAACACATCAAACAATTCATGAGTTAAAAGGTATCAAAAAATATAAACATAAACTACAGTACATTACAAAGTTAAAACCGTATTGAATTAACAAAATCCCTCGTCCGATTAGAATCGATTAAATAAGCATACGTTTGACTCAGAACTTCCTTCAGAAAGATTACTATCCTAAAAACACTGTGCTCGTTATCTAAATGTTGTAGTGCAAGGAGAGAAGGTCAACATTGACGGAGCCCAAACAATTTTAGAACTGGTACCAAGTACGTTCTCCTTGCATGAATATAAAATCTACAAAAGAAAACCACGTGAATCGTAGATTGGCAGAGTTGGAGGATTTGGGAACAGTCATTAATTATAGGAAAAGTGGCTAGTCTATGAAATGCCCCCAACCTAAATATAGTTAATAAATACCTATCATAAACTCCTGGTACAAAAGTTAAATAGGGTTGGATGTTAAAAGTAGTTAAAATCAACTGATTATACAAGACTGTAGGTTTCAATATCTCAGATGACATTCTAATGGTGACCAATAGCAGAAGGCCCTCTTTCCTAGGTTCTTACCTTGTTATAGTCCGAATAGTTCTGGCATTAGTAAAACAGTCTATACGGCCAAGATCTTTTAAAAAATTGCGGATGTATCTTATCCATGGGATCTTTAGGGCCCCTTCCATTTTCAAAGTATCTGATAAGATGTCTCTGTTTAACTTGGCCTCTTCTTTAGTCCAGAGCCTGTGCCATAAAAGCACTGGCTCGAGCTTTATTAAGTCAGAGATGAAGGGAAGTCCCAACTCCGCATGGCATATATATGATGAAGTACTATTCAGGACAGATAAAATGTATCTTAAGAAGGAATTTTCTATGCATTGGATAGGCAGCAGAACAGTGAACCCCCAGACCCCCGCACCATACACTACTGATGAAATACACTTTGCCTTATACATTTTAATGAGCTCCTCAGGTGGTCTTTTTCCCAATTTCCTAGCAAAGTTAGTGAGGGCAGATGTTGTTCTAAGCAGTACCAATTTTTTCGCTGCTACTGCTTGTGCCCAAGTGTCATTATGAGCAAAGAGGATTCCCAGATATGAAAATCTTTTGGTTACCCCAATCTTCTGACCTGTCACTAACATATCTTTAAGTTTCTTAATACTATAGCCACAGCGCATAATGAAGGTCTTGGAGGAGTTTACTCTTGAGCCAAAATCTTTCATAAAATGAGAGAAGCTGTCAAGCACCCTCTGAAGACCTACTTGTGTGCGGGACATCAGCACCGCATCGTCTGCGTATAGGAGGGCTGGTATTGAACGTCCGGCCACTTGTGGGAAGTCTTGGTTGTCTTTGAGAAGAGCCTCCCCCAAGCCATTAATGTAGAGGTTAAAAAGGAACGGAGCAAGGACACAGCCTTGCCTGACTCCGCTCCTTATCGGGAATGCAGCTGAACACTCGCCCTTCAAACCATAACGCACACGTGCCTTGGCATCACTATAAAAACGCTTAAAAAAATCAATAATCTGAACGTCAACTCCCATACCTTTTAAAATAGACCAGAATTTACTGTGGATCACACAGTCGAATGCGGCTGTGAGGTCCACAAAAGCTAAAAACAAGTTCCCCTTTTTTGCCCCTGTATATATTTCCCAACCAAGATAGACAGATTTATGTCCTGTTCCACCGTCCCCAGACCCGCACAAAAACCATATTGCAGGTCAGATAGAACAGAGTTATCCTCTGCCCAGTCCTGGAGGCGTTCTAAAATTATTTTACCTGTTACTTTTGTTACAGCGTCCAATAAGGAGATTGGCCTATAACATCCCATGTCCTGTCTATCCCCCTTTTTACAAATAGGCACAATGGTAGATTCTACTCATGTAGATGGGAAAGCAGTGCTACAACTAGCAGTAATCACCTGGACTATGATGGGCCCCCACATAGAGATGTTTGATTTAAACAAATCTATGGGGACTCCGTCCGGTCCAGGGGCCTTACCACCCTGGCTTATGGATAATGCCCGCTCCACTTCATCTAAGGTAAAAAGCAGGTCAGAGTAATAAGGAGGAGACTTCAAGTTATAATCCTCCTGAAAAATGATACCCGTCTCATCGGGGTTTCCCTCGCTGTTATATACTCTAGAAAAGTGTTTAATCCATTGTTCCTCAGTAATAGCAATTTCAATGGATGGACCGGCCTCGCTCGACAGAAAGGGTGCTTTAACTACCTTGCAAAATGCCGAACTATTGTTCGCTATTGAGGCCTAATGTAATGCCTCCCAGGCCTCATTTTTCAAGGTAGTTTTTCTAGCCTTTATAGCTTGTTTGTATTCCAGTCTAGCATGCCTCAGATCAGCCAGTTTTCTTGGGGTTTTCTGTAGCTCCTTTTTTAATAGAGAGTATGCTAGGGTGCACCTTGAGTCAAACCATCCATTTGAATGTCTGTTACTGCTTTTACATCTAAGGAGGGATTCTTTTATTGCATTAGGTATCACCTGGAATGAGGCTAAAATATTATCTGGGCCATCTGTTTTGCTCAAACAAATCCCAACAGCAGATTTGCATGTAACCACCACTGTCTTAATTATCGCTACTTGATCTACCATAGACCAGTGCAAGGAATACCCATTCAATCTACCAATGGCTATATTTTCTAACAGCTGATCATTTTTGTTATGTCTAACTGTTCTACTTAAAGGTAATATGACTGACAGACACAATGGAAAATGATCACTGAGGGGATTCTCTGAAACATTAAATGAGTAAAGACTATGCACATGATTGCTTGACATTAAGATATAGTCTATGGTATTGTGAAAACCCCTACCATTGAAGGTCCAGGGCACGGGGATGGGTGATGGACATAATTTGTTTACAAAACCCAGGTTAAGGTTAAAAATTAACTCATTAAATTGCTCTCCCAAAGCAGAGTGCCGAAAATGCGATGAATATGCCCCTTCTTCATTTAGAACACCACATAAATTATCCTCGGCATTGGCACATAGCGCGCAGTTAAAATCCCCTGCCAATATTAGCATCATATCTTTTGCCTTGCTTTTACTAGAAGATTTCAGCAATTTGATCATATTTTTTACCACAATTCCCACTTTGTCTGAGGGGATGTAATTATAAAGATTGGTCAAGACTATACAATGTTTTGCATCTAAATCCAATATAACCATTTGGTAATAAGGGTCATTAGCAAGCATCGTTATTTCCTTTACTTTCAAGCTGCACGATATATACGTACACAGCCCGCCCTTAGCCCTTCCACTCAGACCATCTATTGCTGGGGTGTGATACGTCCTATAACCATTCATATGGGTCGCCTCCTTAGACCATGTCTCTTGAAAACATAAAACCTCAAACTGTAGGATGAAATCCCAACAAAGGTGAGGCCATATTATCAAGGAACAGCGATAACAGTATGCTGCTTTAGCGCCAGGAAACTGCTGCTAAAGCGGCAATAATGGGCTTGATAATATGCACTTGTGAATTCCCATAGAAGCCCAGGTTCACACCAGATCACAAGGCAGGCAGAGTCCCTCATCTAACTTGGGTACAGCAGGGCCTAGACTCAGTCAGTCCCAGTAGTGTAGGTTTCTCCCCTAGGCCCAACCGCCTACGCTCCGGCAGAGGTTCCCACAGGTCCAGCGGTGCCCCAACTGACTAGTCAGGTTTCCCTCCTTTCCTCTTATACCCCCAAGCCAGGTGACCCTCCTGAAAAGGCAGCAAAGCATATCCCTCCGAGGGCTGGAAGGTTCCAGGAGCTAACACATAATAGTCTATGGGACAAAAAGGCGGGATGGAAAAAGATACTGTATCAGAATGTCCCAGCCTGCTCCTAACCACTAGTATGTGTATGCAATGGCCACTCTGCAGTAGCAGGGGCCTGTGGCAGCCATGTTGTTAGGAGAGAGCACCTGCACCTCAGCACTGTTTAGCAGTGGCAAGGCGCCCAGAGACCTAAAGCCAACAAACAGATGGCGGTAAAAATGAGGCAGCAAGGGCAAAAAAACGGGGTAGACCACCCTAGGGCTGACAAGTCTAACAGGACATAATGCAGAGAATATGTTTAAAGAAGAAAGAGCTGCTGGTAAGAAAACTAACATGATATGTTCAAAAGTATGTAGAAAAATGCAAAGTGAACAAAATCATGCAAATAAAAACAAGGTTTCAAATCAGCTAAGAAAGGAGAAAAACCAAGCGACACCAATAGCAAAAAATGTTATAAGAAAGCAGATAGTTTAACAAGAAGACAAACGCAATTTAAGGAAAGAAGGGTCAGACTGTTTAGTAGTAGGGTAATACAGAATTTGGCATGAACTATGAGGCAGTATAAAAGGCAAAGAGAAGCAGTCAAACAAAAACAACATGTTGAGGCTATAGCTGATAAGGCATTTGCCCTGAAGAGAAAGCTCTGTATTTTGATTCTGAACAAAATGAGAACACTGGATAAAACAAAGTTGTGCATGAAGAGAAGAAGCCTAAATAAAGACCTGTGAATAGAAGTGTTTTTCGTAAAATGTGCAGAGGAGCATGTAAGGGTACATCCAGTACTAAGCCTTTTCCAGGAGAACAGATTAGAGCATGCAGTTGAAGTTGAAGCAACTGGTCCATGTAACAAAGTGAAAGAAGGTACTGCCATTGCAAAGAGGAGATAGTTCCTAGGAATGTTGAGGTAGGGATAGTTGAAATGGTACAAGGAAGACGTAGACAGGTCCCTGTATACAAATGGAACTGTAGCAGTATTCGTCAGGAATCAATTGATATATTGAGACGTTTCCTACGTAACTTTCCATTGAAAAGTCTGAAACAGAAAAACTGAATTTTTCAAAGTAAGGAAGTATACTTATTTACAGGGACATTCACTAACATGTCTATAGTCTAAGACAGCGTGCACAAGCACATTTCATCACTTCAGAATGTTAGCTGTGAAGCACTCTAACATGTAAAATTTAGATAGGAGACTTTACTTTGTGAAAACTCCTGCCTTATGTTTAGGAGAAATGAATAGAGCTCTATTGCATGGTACAATCACAGAGGTAGAAAAAGTTTGTGAAGATGTTTAATTTTGTTTTTTTGATCCTGAGGAACCAAACAGTGTTTATATTTGTTGTCGATGCACTCACCACAAAAGCCAAACTCGCAATGTTGTTTTGTTCTCAAAAAGTGAACAAGAGAACAGAGATAAATGGCAAGAATTTGCTTTATATTTATTTGTAGAGTGACACTTTGGTTTGTCAACACATCCACTCCCTTGTAAATGGAGTCTACGAACTCGAAGGAGTATCTCAACTAGTGCCAAAAGCGAGAGAACCCATAATGGAAGGTTTTACGCTCCCCAACATTAATCTAAATCAGTTTCCTAAGATGTCTCATGCACCTAATCTAGTGTCGTCCAGGATACATATTGCTGCTACTTCACTTTCCTCCAAGGACTGCCCTGTTAAAACGCAACTGTTCAGTAGTACACCCAGTGGAACAAGTCCATTAGATTCACGCGGCTCTCCTACTCCTGATCTAGCCCCAACTTTTCTCCCTTTAATTAATAATCCAGAGCCAAAAATGTTGATTGGAAAGAATGCTGTCTTTCATCTTAGCATTAATGGAGAAATCAGTAAGTAACTCCAACTTTATTCTGGACTCTCTATTGGCCCTGACAAAGTTTATAGCCTCTGAGCAAACATTATCGCCTAGAAAAGCCTGCCTATTTCCCTCCCATAAGCCTAATCCTGGGAAAGGGTCCTCTGCACCTCTACGTTTGGAGGAAAACCTCAATCAGCATTATCCTACTCAAACGGACTCTCTTCCCAACGCTAAAGGGTGGGACTTTGGCATTCAGGCGGGTAAGCCTTTTTCTAGTAGGGAAAATAAATTCAAATTGAAAGAAAATGATGATATACTTGATAAACTACACTCCTCTGCTCTACAGCAGCTTTTCGATCCTGAGACTTTAACTACAGTGGCTGTACCTATGTCCCGCTTGCAAGCTAAGAAAGAAAATACAAATTCATGTACAATTCGAAAGGTTTTTCCTATTTTTCTAAAAACAGGTGTAAATTCCCCTGAGCATCCTATTGAGGAAGGACTAAAAGCTGGTTGCTCACTCACTAAGGAAAAGGACATTAAGAATAAAAGTAACAGCGCTTGTATGAAAAAGAAGAAAGAAAAAAGGGAAAAACGTTGAAGGATAAATAAAAAAAGGATAAAACGGCTACGGTTAGACCCTAACCTAACTCACATTACACCATCAACTCCAGAATTAAACGTTTTGAAGAAGGAAGATGGTCAAGCTGAGCTCAATTTATTGGGACCTTGTTCTTCGCTTTTGAACCCAAGTGTACCAATTAAATCCACCCAAGATGCATCTGTAATAGATATAAGTGTTCCCCCTACTGCTGAGAGTATCTTGAACCCCAATGCTTCTCTATTTGCTTCCTCCTTAGGTAATAATGCTATTTATAATCCTATTGAAAATATTCCTGAGGTATCCCGCCTAGTCAATCCCTCACATTTGTTGTTTATTTTTGACCATGAACCATTTATGAATAGGACCTTTCTTTTGGGTTGCTTTGCTGAAATCCCAGGCATTCGAATGATTGAAAGCAATGACATCTCCCCGGTTGAGGTTCAAAAATACAATAATTTCAGGGGCGCAAGAGTAACGTTTGCAACCAAAGCTATCTCCAACCTGATAATGTCACACAGTGATAAATTACACTGTTGTGGAATTTATGTTTTAAGACCTGAAGAGGATCTAGCCTTAAATAAAGTGGCCCAATATAAGCAGTCTAACATCGATCTAGAAACCACCACAAGGGGCAAACCCTTCTTGGAGAGAGAGAGTATATTGCAGGTCTTCCTTGGTAAAGAAGGCTGGAGGGTCTTGCTTCTCACAGAGGAAAAGACCCAGTATGTACTTACTGCAGAGGAGGAACACAAGAAATGGAATTGGGTAGCAGGCACTCTTAATACAAAAAGATCCTTATGCCTAAAATGTGGGAACTCCTCCTAGCAAGGATATTAATGTGATATCTTGGAACGCAACCGGCTTAAGCACTAATAAAAACAAAATCTTATTCTTGAAAGAGCAGAGTGCTGATATAATATGTCTACAAGAGACTTTGATCATAAAGGACTGGTCCACTGAAGATTATATAGTGCTGAGCCGGCCTGCGCTCCCTGTGAAAAGAGGTCATGCTAAAGGAGGTATCGCTATTATGCTAAGTACAAGTCTTAATTGGTCATATAAAGAAACTTTACATGCCTCTAATCTAATTCAGGTGGTTAAACTAGATCACAAGGATGCCCAGGATCATTTGAATTCCCTGTTGATCGTAAATGCATATTTACCTCCCAACTCATCTTATTCTTACCTATTAAAGGATTTATTTGTTTTTATCTCCTCTACAATGGAAAGTGAAGACTGCAGGTTCTTAATGTTAGTAGGAGATTTGAACTCTGAGGTCTCTTCTCATAGTATAAGGGTATTCTCTAACAGCGCAAAAAACGAAGCCCTAAACGTCCCCAATGCCCAATTACCGAATAAAAGCAGGAATGACAAAGGAGAAGTCTCATTACTTGAAGGTCTAAGAAGCTTAGATCTCATAATTGTTAATGGGAGGCTAGAAAAGGATATTCCAGCAAATTATACTCATAAGGCGCCAACCGGGAGATCTATTATAGATTATTTATTTGTCTCTGCAGATTTCTTTTGTAAACTTAAATACATGGAAGTTCTCGGAAATGTTTTTAGCGACCATGTGTTGATTCGCTCCAAATTTGAATTCACTTGTGCTAAGGTAGACCCCTGGAACTTTAAAGGCAGCACAGTAGGGTTTAATACAACAGACAGTAGAATTCACTGGAATACTCAAGCGACCGCTAAATTAAAAGCGAATTTAGAGGCTCTAATAAGAGATCAGCAGCATTTAGTAACGGCTGAGTGTGATTCTACCCAATCTGACTTACTCGAAGACTTTTCCCATAATGTAGGCTCTTTGGCTAAATCATGTAAATTATCACATGCTCTAGTCAAACGGAGCTTTCATTTTAATACAATGCTTACTACAAATAGGGAAATAAATACATTTGTGAGGGCCCAGTTCCTGAATTTTTCATTGGAACAAAGTAATTTAATAAACCTTTTGAAGAGGAAAAGGCAGAGAAAAAAACTCTTAAGATGGTGTTTGGGTGCAGTTAGAAGAGGCGGCCTCAAAAAATAATTCCAAAAGGTATTGGGAAATAATCGCCGGCTGCTGTGGCACAAGAATGAAATCTCTCCCCATACCCATTAAAGAAGAGGATTGGAAACTTCACCTGGTAGAACTCTACTCTGCGAATTCTAATCCCTCCAGTTCAGGCACCTCGGCATTTGATCTGTTTAAAAGCCCTACATTAAACTATGTACACTCTATTAGTGACGTGGCTGTATCTATTAAAAAAATGAGATCCTCAGGAGCAATGGGCCCTGATGAAATTCCCATGACAGTAATTAAAAAGGAGCCGGGGGCGGAGCTTAGCTCGCAGCGGAGATGGCTGCTTGAGCTCGGAGCTCCGGCGAGCCACGCTATATATTCGTCAAAAATCCTGTTCCCAACGACGCCCAGAACAACTGTCGGCACCAGCGGAGCTCCCAGAGGCACTGTGCGGTCGACCGGCGGAATTTCGAGCCCGGGCGAGCAGAGATGCGGCTTCCGTAGCTGGAGATCCGGAGCGCGAACTAGGCCGCAGATCCCCGACCTCGCGTGAGGAGGCCGGCCGACGACGTGGTGCGGCGTGCGGCCAACAGCGGCCGCGGGGGGCGGCCTCGAGGCACTTCACGGCGGACAGGGGAGATAGGAGGCGGAATCCTGCAGCGGACGCAACGGCAGCGGAGTGCAAAGTAAGCGGGGTGCCGCAGGAGCTTGAGAGGGAGCAGCGGAGATCGCACTAGGGGCCCTGGAGATTGCCCCGCAGCGCAACGTGCACGGAAGGTCTGCTGTGCCCCTGAACCCCGAAGCGAGCACAGGCAGTGGCGGACGGCGAGGTGGTAGCTGGTGCAGAGTGACTTTGAGTGCGATACATTGAGGCAGGCCTGGGCCTAATTGAAGTGGCAGCCTGAGCGGTGGAGACTGGCGCAGCCCAGCTGCGGCGGTGCGGAGAAGGCAGCAGGAGGGGAGAACTTACCGTCGGGGTGTCGGATGCCGGGCGGGAGCCCCTGATGGACGCAGGACCAGGCGAGGCGCTGAGTGGGCACTGGGGGTGCCTCTCGAGTGGGGCCTGGTGCAAACGAACTTGGAGGGAGTGGAGTGGAGGCAAGGCGGGCGGCCTAACGGAGAAGTGGTGAAGACGGCGGGTGACCGGCTCGCCTGGTGGAGGCGGCTAGCGGAGAGCAAGTGACGTGGGCGCCCACGGAGTGCCGGATGCACGGGTGGCCATTGACCGTGACACAGCTGCGTGGAGTCTAGAGAGTGCCCAGGCAAGACGCCGTTGCGCTGATCCGCTTGGGCGAGCGCGATGGGCAAATCCGATAAAACCCAGTTAAAGCTGACGTTCGAGCAGCGGCGCCCCAAGACGCAGAAGCCGTTGGAGGGGGCGACGGGAGGCGCGTCTGCACCCCCGGAGGAAGACCAGGACTTAAGGGGACTCTTGCTGTCCATGGAGAAAGGGTTGCAGAGCGGCATTACCGCCCTTGGCGCCAAGATAGACGTGCTCTCATACCGAATGGATCGCATGGGGGAGCGCCTGGACAAACATTCGGAGCGCCTGGACCAAACCGACAGCCGTTTATCGGAGGTGGAGGGAGCGCAGACAACTCTGGATCTTGAACACAAGAAGCTCGAGCGTCAATTGCAGGTGTTACAGGACAAAACGGAGGACTTAGAGGCCCGTTCTCGGCGATGCAACTTGCGAATTACTGGCCTTCCGGAGTCCACTGCTACGGGTCGGATGGAGAGCTTCGTGGAAACGCTGCTGGTTGAACTGCTGGGAAAGGAGGCGTTCTCCGGGATGTTCGTGGTGGAGAGAGCGCACAGATCCCTGGGCCCCAGGCCTCCGCCGGGAGCGCCACCCCGTCCGATTCTTGCCAAATTATTGAACTACAGAGACCGGGATGCCGCGCTGAGGGTTGCCCGGGAAAAGAAGGCATTGACCTACGAAGGGTCGCCTATCTCGCTCTACCCGGACTTCACGGCTCGAGTGCAGGAAGCCAGACGCCAGTTTGCCCCTGCCAAAAAGCAGCTCCGGGAAATGGGAGTTGACTATGCGATGTTGTACCCAGCCAAGCTGCGGGTCAATAGGCAGGGCAAATCGCACATCTTCCAAGACCCTAAAGCACTGCAAAAGGCGCTGAAGGACTGGACTAAGGAGCAGCGCCGGAGCCCAGCAACGCCACCGCGGGAAGACTTGAGGGAGGGCGATATGTAAGAACAGGACTGACCCCGAAGTGCGGACTCACCTAGTTTGCATTTCAGACATGATGTGCTAGGATGAAGGGAGGTAGGCTTGGGGGAGAACAGGTGGGGTGCGGATTGATGATGTCGTTAGGGATTACAGTAAAATGTGGGGCGCGCCCTCCCCCTGACAGTGACGAGACTGCTGGAGAGTGTATACAGCGCAGAGATGTCTGGCTGGGCGCGAATGTAACGCCCATGGCCAGGGAATCTTCCCCAATTTGTCCACTCTTCTATATGGTGCTCGAGGGAACTACTAGGCCCTTCCGACTGAGAAGGGCAGCGGAGATGGTGTAGTTTAACGCTGGGACGGGATGGGAGAGAAAATAGTGGCTCGCTGGACCGGGCAGTGGCCGTTCGGTACTAGGCGCTTCCACACTAGGGTGTGAGCGCTGAGCAACCTCCGCCCGCGAGTGCGTTCCACACCTATCAGTGGGTTCATAAGTTGTGGGTGGGGTGGCGGGAGGTATGGGGTACCCAGGTATGGGAATCGGCAAGGCCAAGTTGGGGTGGGTCTGCTGTGGGCGGGGGGGAGGAGGGGGTTTGTGTTACGGGGGTTAGAGGTCACTAGGTTGGTGTGTATGGTTTTGTCTGTTTGTGTGCTCCTGCACTTTGAGATGCGCTCCGTGGAGCAATTGGAGCCCTGGTGTTAACGCTAGCGAAAACCGATACTGCTATGCCTGAGAGACTAGACACACTCAGAATCCTAACTTGGAATGTCAGGGGCCTGAATGATCACCGCAAGGCCCGTAAAGTTACGCACTACCTAAAGAGGCATAATATAGATATCGCTTTCCTTCAAGAGACGCATCTTCCTAATAATAGCCCCATCCTACGCTCTAGGGAGCTACGAGAGGCGCATGCGGCGGGGTTCACTACACATTCTAGGGGGGTTCTGACTTGGGTAGGCGCGCAGGTGGAACACAGGGCGCAGCACGTAGCCACAGACAGCGCTGGCAGATTTGTGCTCACACGCTTCCAGGGAAAGGGTCTGGATTTACTCCTGGTTAATTGTTACGGGCCGAACTATGACTGCCCGGAGTTTTTCACAGCGTTGGCAGGCGCGATCGGGGATACAGGCGCGCGGAATGTGCTCTGGGGCGGCGACTTTAATGTAGTGATGGATCCTGAGCGGGATAGATCGGGGGGCCCGAAGCGAGCACAACCGGCGGCAGCGAAGGCGATCGCACGTGAAATGCTTTGCTTGGATCTTGTGGATTTCTGGAGAATTCATAACCCGGCGTTAGGGGGCTACACACATTACTCTGCATACCACAACTTGCACACGCGGATAGATTACTGGCTACTATTGACGTCCCCCCTCTCGCAGGTACGCGAATGCATGGTGCTCCCGCGCACGCTTTCCGACCACTCGCCGATACTGGTTTCCCTGGCCACGCCCAGAAAAGTCCCCCCGCCATTTCTTTGGCGATTTCCCCCTTACTCGCTGCAGGATCCCCTCTTTAAGAAGGAGCTGGCGGCCGCGATTGAGCTATTCTTTGATACCAATGTGGGCTCTGTGGATGATTTCCAGTCTATCTGGGAGACCTTTAAGGTCTATATTCGAGGGGTGGCGATGGCCAAACACTATGGGGTGCTCCGAGATATTCGGCGGCGGCTTACGACGCAGGAGCGCAAGTTGGTGGCTCTGGAGACCAGACTGCGAGAAACGGGCGGGGAGGAGGTCACGGAGGAGATAAAAACTCTCCTGGCGGAGTACCACGAGACTGCTGATGCAGAGGTGCTGCATCTGGGGAAGTATGCTACGGCCAGGGTGTATGGGGAAGGCGACAGACCGGGGTCGGTGTTAGCTAATTTGCTCAAGGCCCGTAGACGCAGAGCCGCCGTCACCCAGATCAGGTCTGAGGATGGTTCGCTACTAACGGCGGAGGAAGACGTGGTAGAGCGATTTCGGTCGTACTACGCCGGGCTTTATGCTTCTCAGCAAACCGGGATGGAAGATAGCATAGGGGACTATTTGGACTATATAAAGTTGCCGTTCCTCGCTAGCGAGCACAGGGAGTTTCTGTCCCTGCCTATTGAGAGGGACGAAATTCTAGAGGCCCTTGCGGGCATGAAAGCGCCGAGCGCCTCGGGAGCGGATGGCCTCACTGTTGCGTTCTACCGCGCTTTTATTGACCAGCTACTACCACACATATCGACGCTGTTCGATGACGTGTGCGTTAAAGGACATATGCTGCAGTCCATGCGCGAGGCGCTCCTGGTCGCTATTCCGAAACCAGGCAATCCACCCGAGGAGTGCAGCTCCTGTAGGCCGTTATCGCTGCTTAACGTAGATGCGAAATTATATGCCAAGGTTCTGGCCACGCGCTTGGCCCTGCTCGCACCGGAACTGGTTGCCCCGGAACAGGCGGGGTTCGTTCCGGGCAGGAACCTCACATACAATTTACGGACGGTGTTTGGAGTCATGCAGCATGTCCGCCCTGACACGCGCGCGCTCGCTGTCTTCCTTGACATGGAAAAGGCTTTCGAATAGGGTCGAGTGGCCATTTATGCGGCAGGTCCTGACTAGAATGGGGCTGGGCCCGGTCTTCCTTCAAATGATAGGAGTGCTGTATAGAGGCCCCAAGGCGAGAATACGACTGGGTGATCGAGTCACAGATCCGATAACAATCTCGAGAGGCACGAGGCAGGGCTGCCCCCTGTCACCCCTTTTGTACGCATTGGTGGCGGAGCCGCTGGCGTGTGCCATGCGGGAATACCACAGCCTACGAGGCATCAATTTTCCAACTTACAAGATAACGGTATCCACGTATGCAGATGACACTCTGCTGTATGTCAGGGACCCAGAAAATAACCTGGCCCCAGTGTTGAGGGAGGTGGTACAATTTGGAGTGCTCTCCGGGCTGAAGGTCAACTGGGACAAGTCTATCGTGTTTCCGCTGACGCCGGTCACGGCCCCTTTCGACATGGAATATCCGTTGCAGTGGACTGAGGAGCCGGTCCGATACCTGGGGATCCAGCTCCATAGGGACTCGGAGGTGGTGCTGTCTGAGAATTACGGAAGGGCCATCAGTAAACTGGAGGACGACGTGGAGACTTGGATCACGCTGCCCCTTTCGTTACTGGGACGCATATCCATCATGAAGATGGTGGTGCTCCCTCGGTTCCTGTTTCTGTTTGCGAACATCCCCATGGTGCTGTCCCGTGCTTTTTTTGCGCGGTTGAAGGCATCAATGCTGAGGCTGGCGTGGGCTGGCAAGCAAGCGCGGATCAGCTGGAGGGTCCTGCTACTCTCAGGGGAAGACACCTCCATCTTGGTCAGGTAGTTTTCTGATCCCTCTGTACAAAATAAGGCCTAGAACACATCCAGGCAATTACCGGTAAATAGCCTTATTAGATGCGGCGGGGAAAATATTTGCATGTAGTATTCTCGATCACCTTACGTAATGGGTGATGGAGAAGCAGGTCCTCCCTATAGAACAAGCAGGTTTTAGAAAAAATCATTCTGCCTTAGATAATATCTCCATGTTGAAACTAATTGAGGAGAAATACACAATTTCTGATAGGTCAAATGTATATGTGGCTTTCATAGATTTTTCAACGGCCTTCGATAAGGTAGATCGACCATTACTATGGAGAAAATTGCAAAAAATGGGATTGCCTTCTCCGCTTCAATCCTTAATTATCGCACTACTTTCTCAAACTCGGTGTCAGATATTAATGGGAGGAAATCAAGGTCTATCAAATGTAATCCCTACAGAAAATGGCTTGAAACAAGGTTGCATCTTAGCACCGTTGTTATTTTCTTTATATATAGCAGATTTACCCGATCGCTTCTCTCAGTCAGAGGGAGATGCACCAAAGATAAGAAGCCGGCCTTTTGCATGTCTCCTATATGCAGATGATATTGTAGTGATGGATCTAACCCCTATCATGCTGAACAGAAAGCTGATATCACTGCAGAATTACACGGTGGCCCATTTCTTGAAGATAGACGTATCTAAAAGTAAAATCTTGATCATGAAATGTAACAAAAGTAGATAATCAAGTAATGTTAAATGGCAAATTGGTCCTGAAAAGCTGGAGGTGGTAGATGCATCCCTCTATTTAGGGAAACTAATAGCGGGTAGTACGAAGAACAAACTTCATATTGAACATAGTTCGTGTAAAGCTGTATCCCACGCTAATGGTTTGTGTATCTTCTACAGTGCGATGGGCAGAAGGCAATTTTTACATCTACTGATGGTTTTCAAAGCAAAAATCCCTCCAAACCTGCTCTATGCCATTGAATCAATCCCTGTTAAGGACTGAAGCTTTTTAGATAGGATTGAAGGTCAGATTTTACGTAAACTATGCAATTTTAACACGTTAGTTCTATCAGCTGATATTAGACTGGAATTTGGCTTGATAAGCTCTTATATCTAAGGTTTATCCAGGGTTTTAAGTTGGAGATATCAGATAAAAAACAGCGAGCCTGATTCATTAAGAGGTTTCATGTGTCAAGAAATCTTTGGCGAGATGGCAGGGAACTACTCCTTCTATCGTGATTTCTCTTTGGCACTAAAACTTTTTTGTGTACAAGAAGAATCAGTGATTACTCTCCCGCCATTAGAACTTAAATCTTTTTAAAAAACTTTAAGTGGCTATAATAGAGATATTACATTTTGTAAGTCTAAAGAGAGACTAAAGATAATAGCCAGGACAAACTGAACGAGAATCTCACAGAAATATCTATTTTGGAATTTAGAACATGTAACTCGAAAACGGCTCACTCTATGTCGTATGAATCTTTTACCTTTAAACGACTTGACAGCAAACTGGTCCCAGAATTTGAAAAATGGAAAGAAATTTAATTTCTGACCTTGGATCATATTTTGTTTATCTGTCCAGCATTGGTTCTGAGTCGTCATCACTGACTTCGGCCGATGTTTTTACAAAATTGTGCTAAAAATGTAGCTTCAGCCTGTGACTTTCTCTTTTGCCCAAAGAACGAAGCAGTCTGTGTAAAACTATTCAATTATTTTAAGGAGTTTACGTATATATTTTAAATCTTTTATATTTTATTTTAAATGGGCTGTTAACCCCCGTGTCTGTCACCCTTTTATGAAGTATTAATATTTTCTCCTTTTCCAGATTGTATTTTGCACATTTATGTTATGTTAAAAAAATTTATAAGAGCGCACATATACCCGGAGGTGTCTTGGCGCTAGGACAAACAGTAACCAAGCGCGACCTCACCCCTAATACTGAAAGACGTTACAACAAACAAATGATGGACGGAATGCTGACAATGCAGACATTCTCCCCCAGTCAAGAGATCTGGGTTAAATCCATCGTTCTTTTGCCCACTACGCCACCCAAGTTCAGACATGGCCATATGCAAATCAGTCTTGACCCTGTGCCTCATGGGAACAGTCCAGCCCGAACTGCCAAGCCATGTCTTCCCTGGACTGGAATCAAGCATCCTAGGACCGGTTTCTGGCTATCAGCCGTCATCAGCCAGGATAGCTTGACTCCAGTGGCGTAGTGAGCACGGGACCCACGTCTGGGCATACCCATTCCACTTAGGGCGAAAAGCGTTACAACAAACAAATGATGGACGGAATGCTGACAATGCAGACATTCTCCCCCAGTCAAGAGATCTGGGTTAAATCCATCGTTCTTTTGCCCACTACGCCACCCAAGTTCAGACATGGCCATATGCAAATCAGTCTTGACCCTGTGCCTCATGGGAACAGTCCAGCCCGAACTGCCAAGCCATGTCTTCCCTGGACCGGAATCAAGCATCCTAGGACCGGTTTCTGGCTATCAGCCGTCATCAGCCAGGATAGCTTGACTCCAGTGGCGTAGTGAGCACGGGACCCACGTCTGGGCATACCCATTCCACTTAGGGCGAAAAGCGTTACAACAAACAAATGATGGACGGAATGCTGACAATGCAGACATTCTCCCCCAGTCAAGAGATCTGGGTTAAATCCATCGTTCTTTTGCCCACTACGCCACCCAAGTTCAGACATGGCCATATGCAAATCAGTCTTGACCCTGTGCCTCATGGGAACAGTCCAGCCCGAACTGCCAAGCCATGTCTTCCCTGGACCGGAATCAAGCATCCTAGGACCGGTTTCTGGCTATCAGCCGTCATCAGCCAGGATAGCTTGACTCCAGTGGCGTAGTGAGCACGGGACCCACGTCTGGGCATACCCATTCCACTTAGGGCGAAAAGCGTTACAACAAACAAATGATGGACGGAATGCTGACAATGCAGACATTCTCCCCCAGTCAAGAGATCTGGGTTAAATCCATCGTTCTTTTGCCCACTACGCCACCCAAGTTCAGACATGGCCATATGCAAATCAGTCTTGACCCTGTGCCTCATGGGAACAGTCCAGCCCGAACTGCCAAGCCATGTCTTCCCTGGACCGGAATCAAGCATCCTAGGACCGGTTTCTGGCTATCAGCCGTCATCAGCCAGGATAGCTTGACTCCAGTGGCGTAGTGAGCACGGGACCCACGTCTGGGCATACCCATTCCACTTAGGGCGAAAAGCGTTACAACAAACAAATGATGGACGGAATGCTGACAATGCAGACATTCTCCCTCAGTCAAGAGATCTGGGTTAAATCCATCGTTCTTTTGCCCACTACGCCACCCAAGTTCAGACATGGCCATATGCAAATCAGTCTTGACCCTGTGCCTCATGGGAACAGTCCAGCCCGAACTGCCAAGCCATGTCTTCCCTGGACCGGAATCAAGCATCCTAGGACCGGTTTCTGGCTATCAGCCGTCATCAGCCAGGATAGCTTGACTCCAGTGGCGTAGTGAGCACGGGACCCACGTCTGGGCATACCCATTCCACTTAGGGCGAAAAGCGTTACAACAAACAAATGATGGACGGAATGCTGACAATGCAGACATTCTCCCCCAGTCAAGAGATCTGGGTTAAATCCATCATTCTTTTGCCCACTACGCCACCCAAGTTCAGACATGGCCATATGCAAATCAGTCTTGACCCTGTGCCTCATGGGAACAGTCCAGCCCGAACTGCCAAGCCATGTCTTCCCTGGACCGGAATCAAGCATCCTAGGACCGGTTTCTGGCTATCAGCCGTCATCAGCCAGGATAGCTTGACTCCAGTGGCGTAGTGAGCACGGGACCCACGTCTGGGCATACCCATTCCACTTAGGGCGAAAAGCGTTACAACAAACAAATGATGGACGGAATGCTGACAATGCAGACATTCTCCCCCAGTCAAGAGATCTGGGTTAAATCCATCGTTCTTTTGCCCACTACGCCACCCAAGTTCAGACATGGCCATATGCAAATCAGTCTTGACCCTGTGCCTCATGGGAACAGTCCAGCCCGAACTGCCAAGCCATGTCTTCCCTGGACCGGAATCAAGCATCCTAGGACCGGTTTCTGGCTATCAGCCGTCAGCAGCCAGGATAGCTTGACTCCAGTGGCGTAGTGAGCACGGGACCCACGTCTGGGCATACCCATTCCACTTAGGGCGAAAAGCGTTACAACAAACAAATGATGGACGGAATGCTGACAATGCAGACATTCTCCCCCAGTCAAGAGATCTGGGTTAAATCCATCGTTCTTTTGCCCACTACGCCACCCAAGTTCAGACATGGCCATATGCAAATCAGTCTTGACCCTGTGCCTCATGGGAACAGTCCAGCCCGAACTGCCAAGCCATGTCTTCCCTGGACCGGAATCAAGCATCCTAGGACCGGTTTCTGGCTATCAGCCGTCATCAGCCAGGATAGCTTGACTCCAGTGGCGTAGTGAGCACGGGACCCACGTCTGGGCATACCCATTCCACTTAGGGAGAAAAGCGTTACAACAAACAAATGATGGACGGAATGCTGACAATGCAGACATTCTCCCCCAGTCAAGAGATCTGGGTTAAATCCATCGTTCTTTTGCCCACTACGCCACCCAAGTTCAGACATGGCCATATGCAAATCAGTCTTGACCCTGTGCCTCATGGGAACAGTCCAGCCCGAACTGCCAAGCCATGTCTTCCCTGGACCGGAATCAAGCATCCTAGGACCGGTTTCTGGCTATCAGCCGTCATCAGCCAGGATAGCTTGACTCCAGTGGCGTAGTGAGCACGGGACCCACGTCTGGGCATACCCATTCCACTTAGGGCGAAAAGCGTTACAACAAACAAATGATGGACGGAATGCTGACAATGCAGACATTCTCCCCCAGTCAAGAGATCTGGGTTAAATCCATCGTTCTTTTGCCCACTACGCCACCCAAGTTCAGACATGGCCATATGCAAATCAGTCTTGACCCTGTGCCTCATGGGAACAGTCCAGCCCGAACTGCCAAGCCATGTCTTCCCTGGACCGGAATCAAGCATCCTAGAACCGGTTTCTGGCTATCAGCCGTCATCAGCCAGGATAGCTTGACTCCAGTGGCGTAGTGAGCACGGGACCCACGTCTGGGCATACCCATTCCACTTAGGGCGAAAAGCGTTACAACAAACAAATGATGGACGGAATGCTGACAATGCAGACATTCTCCCCCAGTCAAGAGATCTGGGTTAAATCCATCGTTCTTTTGCCCACTACGCCACCCAAGTTCAGACATGGCCATATGCAAATCAGTCTTGACCCTGTGCCTCATGGGAACAGTCCAGCCCGAACTGCCAAGCCATGTCTTCCCTGGACCGGAATCAAGCATCCTAGGACCGGTTTCTGGCTATCAGCCGTCATCAGCCAGGATAGCTTGACTCCAGTGGCGTAGTGAGCACGGGACCCACGTCTGGGCATACCCATTCCACTTAGGGCGAAAAGCGTTACAACAAACAAATGATGGACGGAATGCTGACAATGCAGACATTCTCCCCCAGTCAAGAGATCTGGGTTAAATCCATCGTTCTTTTGCCCACTACGCCACCCAAGTTCAGACATGGCCATATGCAAATCAGTCTTGACCCTGTGCCTCATGGGAACAGTCCAGCCCGAACTGCCAAGCCATGTCTTCCCTGGAACGGAATCAAGCATCCTAGGACCGGTTTCTGGCTATCAGCCGTCATCAGCCAGGATAGCTTGACTCCAGTGGCGTAGTGAGCACGGGACCCACGTCTGGGCATACCCATTCCACTTAGGGCGAAAAGCGTTACAACAAACAAATGATGGACGGAATGCTGACAATGCAGACATTCTCCCCCAGTCAAGAGATCTGGGTTAAATCCATCGTTCTTTTGCCCACTACGCCACCCAAGTTCAGACATGGCCATATGCAAATCAGTCTTGACCCTGTGCCTCATGGGAACAGTCCAGCCCGAACTGCCAAGCCATGTCTTCCCTGGACCGGAATCAAGCATCCTAGGACCGGTTTCTGGCTATCAGCCGTCATCAGCCAGGATAGCTTGACTCCAGTGGCGTAGTGAGCACGGGACCCACGTCTGGGCATACCCATTCCACTTAGGGCGAAAAGCGTTACAACAAACAAATGATGGACGGAATGCTGACAATGCAGACATTCTCCCCCAGTCAAGAGATCTGGGTTAAATCCATCGTTTTTTTGCCCACTACGCTACCCAAGTTCAGACATGGCCATATGCAAATCAGTCTTGACCCTGTGCCTCATGGGAACAGTCCAGCCCGAACTGCCAAGCCATGTCTTCCCTGGACCGGAATCAAGCATCCTAGGACCGGTTTCTGGCTATCAGCCGTCATCAGCCAGGATAGCTTGACTCCAGTGGCGTAGTGAGCACGGGACCCACGTCTGGGCATACCCATTCCACTTAGGGCAAAAAGCGTTACAACAAACAAATGATGGACGGAATGCTGACAATGCAGACATTCTCCCCCAGTCAAGAGATCTGGGTTAAATCCATCGTTCATTTGCCCACTACGCCACCCAAGTTCAGACATGGCCATTTGCAAATCAGTCTTGACCCTGTGCCTCATGGGAACAGTCCAGCCCGAACTGCCAAGCCATGTCTTCCCTGGACCGGAATCAAGCATCCTAGGACCGGTTTCTGGCTATCAGCCGTCATCAGCCAGGATAGCTTGACTCCAGTGGCGTAGTGAGCACGGGACCCACGTCTGGGCATACCCATTCCACTTAGGGCGAAAAGCGTTACAACAAACAAATGATGGACGGAATGCTGACAATGCAGACATTCTCCCCCAGTCAAGAGATCTGGGTTAAATCCATCGTTCTTTTGCCCACTACGCCACCCAAGTTCAGACATGGCCATATGCAAATCAGTCTTGACCCTGTGCCTCATGGGAACAGTCCAGCCCGAACTGCCAAGCCATGTCTTCCCTGGACCGGAATCAAGCATCCTAGGACCGGTTTCTGGCTATCAGCCGTCATCAGCCAGGATAGCTTGACTCCAGTGGCGTAGTGAGCACGGGACCCACGTCTGGGCATACCCATTCCACTTAGGGCGAAAAGCGTTACAACAAACAAATGATGGACGGAATGCTGACAATGCAGACATTCTCCCCCAGTCAAGAGATCTGGGCATAGGTGGTCAGATTGAAACCAAATTCCCGAATGAGGGGCATCAGTTCAGAGACATAAATATTAAACAATGTGGGGCTCAATGAACTGCCCTGAGGAACACCACATGGAAGAATGTACGGATCTGAATTAAAGCCATCGATAGATAGAGTGGATCTACGATCAGTGAGAAAGGAGGCTAAAAGTGCTCGTGCCATCTCTCCTACTCCTAGTCCCTCCAAACACCTTTGCAGGAGGAGGTGATCCACCGTATCAAAAGCAGCGGAAAGATCAAGAAGCATAAGAGCCGCCGCGCATCCTCCGTCCATAACTGCTCTGATCTCCTCAGAAGCCTTAATCAAAGCCGACTCCGTGCTATGGTCTTTGCGAAAGTCAAACTGGGTATGATCCAACAGACCATTTGCATTGATAAATAGTCACAATTGATTGTTCATGATTTTGTCCACTATCTTTGCTGGCAAGGGCAGTCTAGCAATGGGCCGATAGTTGATAGGATTCGCAGCGTCTAAGGTGTTTTTTTTTAAAAGAGGCAGAATAGATGTCTCCTTCCAGCTGATCGGAAAGACACCGGAGGAGAACATCAGATTAAAAATATCGGTGAGGCTTGGGCTCACCAAATTTGCCAATCCTTTGAGAAAGCTCGGTGGGCAGGGATCTAATTGTGAGCCAGACTTAGCTTGGAGAACATGATTTCTTACTATATCTGATGAAATCGGAGAAAACGCAAATGGCAAATGATTGATAGAACCTAGGCCGCCTAAGAATAGTAGCGAGCCAGAATCAGAAACCTTTTTAAATGCTTGGAAGATGTCTAGAACCTTAGATTTAAAAACGTTGGCGATATCATTGCAGAATTGCTGATTAACCTGCCTACCTACATTGTTAGATATTGACAGCTTGTTAATCACCGCAAACAGTTCCTTGGGAGAATTAGTGGCTGAATCAATCTGAAAGGTAAAGTATTTTTTCTTTTCTGAAATAAGAAGTTTTTTATACTTTAGTAACGCTTTTTTGTAGGCTGATTTACCCGGCTCATCATAGTTTAACGCCAGCGTCGTTCTAGACGGCGGCACAGCTGTTTTTCTATCCGAAGACATTCAGAAAACCAGGGGGTGGATGGTGTCGACCTATTGACTGAGAAAATTTTTAAAGGGACTGAGGCATTAACTGTGCCCAGCATCCAGTTCGTGTAATTGGTAACAGCTAGGTCTACCTGGTCCTGAGGGGGAGGACGGAAGGTTTCTAGAAATGTATCAAGGGATGGTTTGTCTACTTTATTCCAAGATTTCCCAATAAAGGCTGGGCGTTTAATGGTGTCACCCTCTCCCTCCCTGGAAAAAGGGAGAGTAAACTTAATTAATGAGTGATCTGACCAAGTTAATGGAAGCGTTTCCTTGACCCTGAGGCCATGGACTGATGAAAAAACGCCATCCAGTGTGTGCCTGACTATGTGTGTTTTATTTGAGAGTGAATTATCTGAACTATCATTTGCTGTAAACCACATACTGAAAATACGAATTAGACTACAAAATATCTCTGCAAAAAATTAATTGACAAAGTTCATGAGAAGGCTAGGAAGTTGGAATACAATTTGATAAATTTGATGGTGTGCCTATGTGGGACCAACGAGTATTAGTATCCTTGACATGGAGTACTGAAATGTATGTTGCAAAACTTAGGTGCCCCTACTTGGTTTGGGACACTGAGTTGTGCAGAGGACACGTGGGATGACTTACTTGAGTTTTTGAGGGAGGAAAACTCAAACATTATGGATATCAATGTGAAGACAGCAGGAGAACTTTGCTCTATGGATCCTACTAATGTTTGTAGATATTTTAGCTACAGGTTTCAAGCCATACTGTCTTTTATCTGCAACAAAGCAAATCTTCCTCTTGGTGAAGTAACTGATTTCTTTTGGTGAAAATGAGTAACAAGCAAGAGGGCCCTTCAAGTATATTAATGACTTTAATCCTGTGAATCTGAAAATATGGAATGCAAATATGGATATACAATTTGTTGCAGACAACTTCATCACTGTTGTTCATTATGTCACTTCGTATATTGAAAAAATCAAGACGAAGATGAAGGAGATGTGGGAGGGGATTTCTGCCGAAAAGTCTGTCACCAAGAAATTGTACATCTTCAGTTTGAAAATGATTTCATTTTAGGAGCTATAAGTATGCTGTGACTGGTTGAGCTGAGCCAGTGTGTACTCAAAGTCAAGTGGAATTGTTTGGGTATGTCTAGGACTTACAAGCACGATAAACAGTCTTGAATTATTTCCCGGAAATTAAGAACGTAGCAGAGTTTGACCCAAAAAGTACAGAAATTGTGAAAACAAATATGTTGGATACTTGCTTTCCAAGAAAGAGTCCACACCATGAAATAGTGTGTAAAGATACTTCAACACTATAGCTATGCAAATAATGTAAGAGAAAACATAGATGAAAGGAAATATGCAGTAGTTGTTTGTGATGGTTCTTTGGTTCAACATACAAAAGTAAGTTTAATAATTTGTATTTGTATTTGTAATTGAATTTATAGGGCGCACAGCTACCCACAAGGGGTCTCCCGGTGCCAATAGAGTTAATGATTACGCATTGCAGTTGTTAGTGAGAGAAGAGCCAGGTTTTAAGGTCTTTGCGAAATTTTAGCAGAGATGGTTCAGGTTTCAGCGTAGCCGGGAGAGAGTTCCACAACCTGGGGGCAGCGCAAGAGAAAGAGCATCCGCCCATTCTCATCAGTTTGAAGCGCGGAATCAGAAAGTTGCCATGAGCAGATGACCTAAGGGGGCGGGATGGAGAGTATTGTTGGACAAGGGCCTTAAGGTAACCTGGGGCCGACCCTTGCTTGATTTTATGCAGAAAGCAAAGGGCCTTAAATTTGACGCGGTTATCGATACGGAGCCAGTGAAGGTTCTAAGAAAAGGGGAAATAGGAGATCTCCACGGGACCTTACAGAGGAGGCGAGCAGCTGAGTTCTGTACAAGCTGAAGTCTCCTCCGAAGCTCTAGGGTAACTCCTAGGTAAAGCACATTGCCGTAGTCTAAGCGAGAGGTGATTAATGCCTGGACCACCGAGCGTCTAGTCCATGCTGGGAGCATCCATAAAATTTTTGGGAGCCACCCCAGGATGGAGAAGCAAGTGGCTGCCACCTTAACCACTTGATGTCGCATGGAAAGCGAATCATCCAGGACAAAGCCAAGATTGCGAACCTGGGTCACTGGAAGGGGTGGTGGGCCCATTTCTGACGGCCAGTGTGCAGGGCTCCAGAGATGCTTTTGCTTACCCAGAATGAGCACCTCCGTCTTATCTCCGTTCAATTTCAGGAGGTTCGCCTGCATCCACTCTGCCACTCGGCTGAGTCCTTATTTAAGAGCAGATGGAGCGTTTGCTGCAGCCGAGGAGAGGGAAAAAAGAATCTGAGTGTCATCGGCGTATGAGTAGAGGGAAAGACCGGAGTCTTCCACAATGGTAGCTAGGGGTCTCACGTAGATATTGAAGAGCATAGGGCTCAGTGAAGACCCCTGCGGGACACCATACGCAGATGTACGAACAGAGGAAGAAAAGCCGGAAGGTGCGGTGATGTAAGAAAGTGGCCAGCCAAGCAAGAGCATGGCCAGTCACTCCAGCCGTTCTCAGGGCTCTCAGAAGAATAGAGTGTGACACCGTGTCAAAGGCGGCGCTTAAGTCTAAAAGAATAAGCGCCGTGGTCTCACCATGATCAAGACAGGTGCGTAGGTTCTCGGTGACCCCCAGGAGGGTTGTTTCAGTGGAGAAGTGAGAACGGAATCCCGATTGGGACGGATGTAAAAAGCCTGTAGTTTCCACGTGAGATGTAAGATGTATGTTGATGTGCCTCTCCAGGATTTTTGAGAACATAGGCAGCAAAGAGATAGGCCGGAAATTGGCGAGCGTCTTAGGGTCTGCACCAGGTTTTTTTTAAAGTGGCACTACCAAAGCTCTTTTCCATTCCTCCGGGACTGTGGATTCTCGCAATGAGGAATTCAAGAGCTCTTGAATGATTAGTAGAGCATCAGGGGAAAGCTGACGAAGGATGTTCATAGGAATTGGGCCAGGGGAGAGCCTGAGTTGACCTTAGTTATACAGGCGAGCAGCGAGTTGGAATCTAGCAGGGGCCATTCCGAGATCTGTATTTCCTGAGAATGCATGCTCAGTGAGTCCAGAGTAGAAAGGTCAGAAGGGAGTATGGGGGAAGCTCGGGATAGGGCATTGTAGATGGTTTCGAATTTCGATATAAAAAAGTCAGCAATTTCATTGCATTCACTTCCCCTAGTGCAGGTGGAGTGGGGACGGTATTTGAGCCAGCTAGCTTCTTGACCACGGAGAAGAGGGCTTTTGGACGGTTAATAGCCTTTTCAATAGACTCAGAGACAAACAGGGCTTTTGCCTTTCGACAGGCTTGATGGTATTGCCTGAGTACTGAACGATAAATTAATTTGTCATTCAGGGCATAGGTTTTCCGCCAAGATCTCTCCAGATGTTTGCATTCGGATTTAAATACTTTCAGATCATCCGTGAACCATGGGGCAGGGGTGAGATGCGGGGTCGATAGTCTCAAATGTGATGGCAAATGGTGATTTATATTAGAAGTTAAGCAGTAGGACACTTCCTGAGCTAAGGAGGTGCACCCGAGGTTGATGTCGGGGCAGGTGTCCATAAGAGAGGCCTTAAACGCCGAGATGTTCAGCTTAGACCAGGATCTGTGGTTATTCCTAAAGCCAGGAAGAGACAAACACTTTATGGTGTCAGCAGACAGAGTGAATTGTATGGCAAAATGATCAGACCAATCAAGGGGGAGAGCAGGAGAGGTACAGTCAAACAGAATGTTAGAAATGACAGGATCAAGTAAATGGCCTGCCTGATGGGTAGGGCCTCGGTTGCGCAGTATTAGGTTAATGGCCTCACAATCGGATAAAAACGTTCTGCTTAGTCTGTTCTGCGAATCCTCTAGATGGAGATTTAGGTCTCCCAGGATAGTGAAGTTCGCTGCCTTCATAGCATGGGGAGCTACATACTCAGCAAATGAGGTTAGCCACTGTGTAGGCTTGTCAGGGGGGCGGTAGATTAAAATGCCCGATAACGTCAGTCGAGGGGAAACTGCTATCTTAAACAGTGCGGCTTCACAGTTCGGGAAAGAAACAGCATCCAGAGAGCAGGAGTAGATATCTTTAAAAATAATCGCAATCCCCCCACCTTTCCCCGTGGCTCTATCTTGCCTGACTATTACATATCCAGGTGGCAGGGCACTTGCCACGTCTGGGCCGGAGCTCGCATGGAGCCAGGTTTCCGTTAGGAACAGGGCATCTGGTTGGGTGGAAGTCAGTAAATCAAAGATGTGGTCTCGGTTTTTAGGCAGAGATCGACAATTAATACTCCAGAACTTATAGGGAGGGATGGAAGGCACTAAAGGTGCAATGTAACAGGAATAAGCAAAGTTGTAATATGGGCATTTGGACGACGTTATGAGCGAGCAATCAGGAGGTAGGCAAGACGGAGGGGTATTGTTTAGGCAGTGAAGCTCCTCAGAAGTGTAAGTAATTAAGCTGAGTAATGGCGGATCCGATTAACCACTGACAACTTAGTTGCCAACCTCCTGATAGAAGAGCGTTTTTCTATTTGAAACTTATGCAACTGTTCAAGCCTTGGTGTTCTAAATCGGGTTACTCAGACACTTTGACTGCTATGAAGATTCTTTCAATGCTGAGAAAGACAGCATTCAGTGTTCAGTCTTTCCCAACTACATGAAATTTGAAATGATGAGATTGAACAGGAGGGAACAATTGCTGCTCAGATAGCTAAGGACAGTTAACAAAACAGCCAAAGTTCATGACCTCTAGGTCAAGATCCTTTTGGGCAACTAATTATTGAAAATGAAGCTGCTATTGTCGTCCTCACCTGTATTTCTGCAGAAGCGATAGAAAGAAAGTGAAACAACGTCCCAACTTCTTCCCACGACCAAGACTGCCCAACTATGTCAAAGCTAGTCGAGGTGAAATGGGGATGAGGGAATGGGAAGAGAAAGAAAAAGACAAGTCCATGGAGTCAGCGCAGGAAGGTGTATGGGGCCCAGAGATTCTCTATGTGTCTCCTGCATTTAAAGAAGAGAAGAGGGGAATCAATGTATGTGTCAATCCCTACATGTATCATACAACTGTGCTAATTGGAATTCAAATATATATAAAGAAATACCTGTAACAATCCCCTCTTTCGTAACTTAGGTGAGTAACTGCATACACAGGAGTGATACACAATCTTTGAATAGAAAGTATAGGTTTGAGGAGAAAAAACAGGTTATCTGTAGTAGCATTACTCTATATAAATGAATGTGATTACAAGCTTATCTTAAAACTTTCGGTAGCAAGTGATAATTAAGGCCCAAAAATGCAGACTAGAACTGCAATAAAAAGAGAAGTTCCAAAACCTGGAAAAGTATGTATATACAATGTCCTCTGGTAGTTTCAAGTCTAGCAAAAACAAAAACAAACACAAAAAATGTGTAGGGCCTTTTGCTAACTCAAGTACAAGTTTCTTAGAAAGGCAGAATCCATGAAATGATGTTATCTTTCTTTATCTAGAATTTCAGAATGCAAATTATTGTGGAAAGAAAGGCATCTCCATGAACCAGAAGAATGTATCAGATAGGTATAGGCACATATGTGTTGTAGCATTCATTGCAGTTGTGGGGAAACATTAGCGGCACTGTTCATAGTTGCCATTCAAGACTTTGAAAAGTCTGTGGTCCTTGTCTTTTCTTTGCAAGATTGTAGGGAAATGGGGTCAGAGCTGCTTGTGAGCAAAGGAGAAACCGACAAGAAGATGCCCCGGAAGTGGAAGGTAAGTGAGTGAAGGGCAGAGGATTGCAGACTCAACAACTAGAAAGTGAAGGGATCCTCCGCCTGCAGAGACCATCTTTATTCTGGAAGTGCTCTGCTCCTGCTGCATACGTAGCCAGGAGTGGAGCAAGCACGACAGTACATCCCCCCAAAGAACTCCTACAATGGGTTTCGGTTTGTGAGGGTACAGTGTGTGAAAGAGCAGCAGCAAACAAGGGGCATGGAGGTGACCAGCAGGCTCCCACATATGATCCTCAGGCCCCTACCCTTTCCAATGTATCAGGTATTGCAGCCTCCACCAGATCCTTCTGAAGTCCAATATTCTCCCACCTCATATTCTGGTTCATTATCTACCAACACAGGTAGTGGTTTGACCGGACACTGTGTTCCAACAATTACAGGTTTCAACAAAGAAACATGAAGGACAGGACATCTCTTCAGAGTGGGAGGTAATTCCAATTTCATGGCAACAGGATTGATTATTTTGAGGATCTTATTGGGGACAACAAAATGTGGCTTGAATGTCCATGTGTCTTTCACAGCGATATTGTGTGTGGATAACCATACCATATCCCCAGTAGAATAAACAGGACTGGGGGACGATGGAGATCGGCGTTCTTATACATAGTTTTCTCTTCGTCTAAATTGACTTGAGCGGTTGTTTTTGTACCTTATGTATGTGATCAACTAAATCTTGTGCTGCCGGAATGGTGGAAGTGACAGGAGGGTGTATAAGCAAAAGATGAGGATCATAGCCATAGTTGCAGTAGAAAGGAGCAGAGGTAGTGGAAGAATGCATGCAATTGTTAAAGGTGAATTCATTAGCCCATAAAAATGTGTCCCAATCAGAGGAAGAGTGCAATAGCTGACACCGCAAATATTGCTTAAGTCATTGGTTCAGCCTCTTGGTTTGACCATCCGTTTGGGGATGAAGGCAAGATGATAGGCTCATATTGATCTGTAACATGGCACCCAACCCTTTCCAAAACTTAAATACAAACTAGGGACCCCGGTCACAAACTACAACAGATGGGAGGTTATGTAGGTGTGCAATGTGCTGTAAGAACACATTGGATAACTCTTTGGATGTAGGTAATTCTTTCATGGGAATGAAATGTGACATTGTAGTTAACATATCAACTACCATTAAAATGACCATGAAGCCCTGTTCAGTTTTAGGTAATTCCACAATAAAGTCCATGGAAATAGAATTCCCAGGAACAGGAGGAGTGGGCATTGGAATTAGTAAGTTAGTAGGTGCCTGATGCGAACTCTTGCTTTGTGCGCATCAATGACATTTCTGTACATATTGTTTAGTGTCATTAGAAAGCAACAGATTCTAAAGTCAGACTATGACATGCTATTTGGAGGAAAGCACTTAATTGTGTTTGACGATCTATTACAACTTACCCTCATGAAAGGGTAGCCTGTGTTCAAGACACTTCTCCATGATGACGTTTGAAAATCACTGGGAAGTATTGGAAACATAAACATTTGGTTAAACTTCCAATACAAAGAACTACTTAGGAAGGCATGTGACGTTTAATACGGAAACATTCTCAAGGATATTAGAGTAGGAGTTCTCACCAAAGAGGCAAAGCATCAATTTAAAAGTTGACTTGTTAAGAAACAGTTTCGTACAACCAAGACAGCAGCAGAGCTAATGTTTAATTTCATTCAAGAAGAAGAATCAATAATTTGCCTAATGCCTACACTTTAAGAGTACCCCTGTTTTACAAAAATTGGAGAAAGAAGAAATTTTGCATTTTACACTAATAGACAAAATGGAACACCAGTGTGTGACAGTACTCCTAAATGAAAAACTAAAAGCAAAACTGGATTAATTGGAAAAATCTGTATTCAGAACTGCGGGATTCAGAAAATGTTCAAGTGTCTGCAAGAATTTTATGTAGGAATGTAAATGTTGAGGAAGGATTACTAAATGGTGCTATGAGTAAAGTGATTGGTTTCATTAACTTTCCAAATAGGGATGAGGTTGAATGCTTAGCAATAAAATGGCGTGAAGCAGATTGGTAGTTGTACTGCATGTTTTTGCTTGTAAAAAACTTGTATGTTCGGCTTAGGCAGTTTCCAGTTTCTCTAGCATATGCTGCCACTATCCATAAAACTCAATGTTTAAGTGTAACCGTAGCTTTATTAATATTGGTAGTACTGAAGTTAAAGAAGGTATGTCATATGTAGAGTTCTCTCAAGTTAGAACATTGTCTGTTTTCCTTTCGGTTGATTTTGATGACACCAAAGTAAGTTCTGAGGCAAGTTATCTCAAGAGTACAATCGGTTCGAAGTGTATATGCTCTTCATTTAGGACAGTATCCCATTTACGGAAATTGTGTCCAAAGAGAAAGCTTAAAAGTAGAGAATGAGGGAGATATCCTAGGTTACCAGTTGTCACACCCTTCTGGTATATACTGCTATGCAAATGTTGCTCTCAATGTACTCTTTCATTTACCACATGTTGTAAATCCAATTGAACAGAAACCACAGAAGAGATTCTGGTCTGCACTGTGTGGTTTGCTACGACTTTTACATAGTGGTAGGACTATAATACACTGTGCTTCAGGCATTCAATTACCCAGAACACTCAACAAGATGTGCAGGTGTTTATAATGGTCATCCTTGGAGTTTTGAAAGAAGAAGAAATAAGTAATGATGACTTATTTGGACTCAGTTACTCATGGAATCATGAGTGTGAAGATTGCTTTTTCACATCAAGTACAGAGATGTATTTGTATTTGCAGCGATTTTTTTATTTAACACTACCAGATTTCAAAACAGTGTCTTTTGACAGATTGATTAAGAAAACTAACCAAAAGAATGCCTGCGCAACTTGTCGGTCAGATGTTATGTCAACATTGCATGTCCGAAGACGCGGAAAGTCTCGTAGATTAATGTAACAATGATGCAGATCAGATAAAAGTAAATTGAAAACAGAGATTACTAACTTCAAAGATGGACAAATATTTTCTGGAAGAACTTATAGTACAATGGCTATCATCTTTCACTAAGGATCTATATAGTCCCTGAGCAACACAAAATTCAAACGTAGATGCAAATAAATGTCCGTGTTTCTTGGTTATAATTCATTATTTCTTTATTCTTCCATCGTCACAGTTAGTTGTAATTCACTTTTTGAGTTTTCAGAATAAGCTTCACAATTCGTAGCCAGTAACAATTTGTAGCCAACATGTGTTTCATCATAGGTGCATGAACCAAACTGACTTCATCAGGGCTACGAAAAGAAATAACCAAATTGTTGTCTGTCATGACTCATATAGAGAACATTGTGTTGTTACACTTCCTGTTAAAAGGCATCACCACATGTCACGCTCCATGCAATTTAGGATTAGGTGACCATTCCTAAGGAGAAATGGGGTCAGGAAAGTGGTTTCAAATACACAGTTGCAACCAATAGATTGTGGTCCCTTCAAAATCAAGATAAGTGTCCAGTGCTGTTATTTCCATGCTATTAGCGATTGCGTGCAATGTTTTGTTATATTTCAAAAAGTTTCAGCATCATGGAAGTGCTCCGATTGGCAGAGTGCACCTGTGTATAAACCACCCTTGGTTATACTTAATCATACTTGAGTAAGTAGTTTGTCCTCATTAGAATGGTAGCATCAACAAATGATTTATATTGTAACAAAAATGTCTTATCACCCTTTAAACGTTCTCCTTTTTGTGATCCTCGAAACCTACCATTCACTACAATGCATTTCAATAGGGTGCTATCATGTATATTGGTCCCAAGATGGCTGGCAACATTTCCACGATGTAACTGGGGGCATTACCACCAAGCCCCTAAGTATACACCACCATTTTTCTATGGCCTTCCACCACAAATGCCACCTCATCAACCGTTCTTTAACCCCTGGGAAGCACCCCATCGTTATAATGGACAACAACAAGATAACCAGTATGAGCCTTTTTTAGGTGTAGGCAACCAGAGAGGGTGGACGAGGAAGTGGAACCGGGTACAATGGGCTGTGAATCAACAAACCTCGAGAGTGGAAACTCGGAGCATGACGGGCTGGCTCTCTGAACCATCAAGCAGGACCAAGCAACCAACCAGTCTAGTTGTAAATCTTACTACTGTCCTTACCTCCACCCAACAGGGCATCCTGGAAAAAGGACTAGGTTTTGTCCCCACATCCAATGTAGACGAGTTCAAGGTAAGTTGTGAGGTCAACGAGTTCATAAGGAAACTCAAGCTGAGAGCGTTCTACTCGGATAAACAGAACAATAATGAACAAAAGGATGACACAGAATTGAGGAACAAATCGACCTTTACACCCCCACATTTCAGCATACCTGTGGAGATCCTAGCCTTTGAAAAGGCAGTATTGAAGGAAATAGGAGATCTGAATCCCAGGGACATTAAGGTTTTCCACAACACCTCTAGGGAGGAATTGCAAGCCATCAAGGATCTTTCACAAAATGACGATCAGGTAATAAAACGCGGGGACAAATGGGGCACGATAGTGATCCAGACCAGAGAGGCTTATCGGACTGAATGTCTTTGTCTACTACAAGATCAACGGAACTATGAACCATTAACTACAGACCCAATAGAAAGGATCAGAATACAAGTGGGCAGTATGGTCGAAGAGGCCTTGGCACATGATTGGCTATTGAAGAGAGAAGGGGATTTCCCTATCTACAAAAACCGGTCACCCCTTATTTCTATACTATCCCAAAGATACATAAAAACCTGGAGAAACCACCTGGGTGTCCTATTGTCTCAGGGATAGGGTTGATTCCGGAACCTCTCTCAAAGTTTGCTAATGCATTCGTGCGTCCCATTATCCAAGGAACAGAAACATACCTGAAGGACACCAAGGATATTCTATGCATCCTAAACACGTTACCATTTGAAGAACAAACACAATGCCTCATTAGACTCGACATAGAGAGCTTGTATACTAGCCTCCCACATTCAGAAACCTTGTAGATTCTGGAGGCAGTTCTCATTAACACAGAATAGAAATACCAGACACCACATAGCCTGGCGATGGAATGTTGCCATCTGGCTCTGACGGAGAACTTTTTCGCATTCAAGGACCAACTCTTCTTACAAAAGCATGAAACCAGTATGGGCAGCAATGTTGCTCCAAGTGTGGTGGGTCTGTACGTCCATCACCTTGAGCAACAAAAGATCCTGTCACCGAACAACCCCTATCGGGACAACATAGGGCTCTGGAAGAGGTATATAGATGACATTTTCGTCATCTCGAATGAAGACGAGAACACAGCAGAGTTATTTATCAGATGGCTCAACGAACAGAATCAATATTAAAAATGTACTCATACAATTTCCAGAACCACAATGGTTTTTTTGGACCTGAATGTCTCGGCCAATGGAGCAGGTCTAAAGACAACGACCCATTTCAAGGCCACAGCAAAGAATTGCCTCTTAAGCTTTGACACCCACCACCCGAGACATCTGAGGGAGAATCTCCCGTTCGGGCAGTTCCAACATTTTTGGAGGAACTGCTCCAAGGTGAAAGACTTCAAGCTACAGGCAATTGACCTCAGTTCCAAGTTAAAAGCACGTAATTATCTGGACAGAATATTATCACGCTCTATGAAAAGAGGCAGAAACAATGACAGACAAGCCCTTCTGGATCATACTATTAAAGAGCCAGACACAACACGTCCAATATGTATCACGACATACAACAGGGCCTCAAACACTGTCACCAAAATAATAAACAAACACTAGGTTGCGCACTAACTCTACCGAAACTAATGTTCTCACACAAAAGGAACCGTAACTTGAAGGACATTTTGGTCCACACACGGCCACGCCAACCCCGTGACAAGACACCATACAAAGGTTTTCTTGCACCCAACAGTGGCCATCATCCTTGCGGCAACAGAAGTGTGTGACACATTACATGAACCAGTAAAAAGATCACCTTTAATGATAGCACCTCTTGGGAACAACGGAAGTTTACTAACTGTGAGTCAAAGGACGTCATATACATGATCACATGCCCATGCAATCTCCATTATGTAGGAATGACATCAAGGAAAGTAAGAACACGTATATGCGAGCATCCGAGTAACCTGAGATGCCAATGCATAACAACTAAAATGACCTCTGATTTTTGGAACAAAAACACACTCTGAAGGATTTGAGATGGACTGTGATTGAACTGATTAACAACAAGTCTGGTCTTCACAAAAAAGCGCAGAGATGGGTCTATAGACTCAGATCACATGAAAAAGGACTGAATGAAAATATACCTTCGGGTCAGTTTACCTAAGTATATGACTCAAGTATCCACCAAGTATACCTTGGTATTATTCATTTCTCACCCTTTCCAGTTTAGGGTAGCATACTGCATCACCAGGACCATATAGAGATGGGGTTGTCTTACACCAAAGATGTGGACACCTGTCCAGATACACTGACAACATACTCAAATTGTGCGTTTTGAATATGATGCGTTTGATACCACGAACACTTATGGTTATAAGTATATCTTCTGAAACCACCTTGGTTCAACAATAGATGTGATAGAGGGTCTACTATTCTCTTTTTTTCTGAACATTAGATCCCAGCAATGAGGGTATAGTCCAGCTAGCCACACTAAGAACCCCGACCGTGTACTCACGGTTTATTACACCAGGGTTTTATGAACACCATTCTAGTATAAAATCATCCATAATTTTGTCAGCTCTTAGCATACACGTATAAATAGCAACAAAGACACTTTGGTGTATTTTTTGTCCACCTCGTTTCCTGTGTCAATAAAGTTTCATAACTTTTTTATGGACCACTTAGGTAAGTTTTTCCACGTCATGTTAATCTAGATAAATGTTCTTTTTTTCCATCATATCATCACATAGCACACACATATGGAAAGCCAAGTGATGACACAATAGTATGATCCTGTGTCCGCCACGTATGACAATAAAGTTTCTTTACCAAAAAATTGTTTTGACTGTTTTGGAAGAATGATGACGTTTTCCAAATTTAATGAGTTTTCTTGTATCTGACATCGTACCTTGTAACAAACTCTTAATATCCTTTTTTGCACTGACCTGATTTAGCAATTTATTCTGACCCGGAAACAAGACCGAGAATCGCGGTTTGTGGTCTAGTCTTTTCTTCCATCGGGAAGCAAGCGTAACTTACACATGTTTAAATAGCAACTCCACTCATGACTCCAGTAACATAGGACCCTCAAGCGAGTGTGGACAGGTCTATGGAGAGGGAGTAGCCTTGATGGAGTAAGTAGGGGCGCCCTGCTCTGCTCAGGACACACGCTCGAATCGCAGCAGCTATATACAGCTTTCTAGATCTTAATCTTGTGGATTTCTCTGTTTGGACATATGTGTAGGGTTTGACTACAGGCGTCCCACCTTTAACTCCTCGAAGGACTCATGGGGCTAAATGATGGTCGCATTTGAAGTATGTAATTATCCTAAGCATGACAATGCCGGTGACTTTATGTTATATGTTTTATGTTTGTACTGTCTTCTGAGTCTTATTTTCACAGATTCACGCATGCCAGTAGGCATGGTTTGAAAGATATACTTCACCACCACAACCACAGAATTATCGCAGCTTATTAAATATAATATGGACCTTATGGTCATGTATTTTTGTATCTCTTATTTCTTTATATCCTTGCAGGTCTTTTCGATATTTAATACAGACCAATTATGTGTTGTATATTTATTTTTAATTTTTTATTATTATTGTGTTTATTGTGACACCTGGAGTGGGAACATCAATTCTTCTTTCTAGGTCCTAACAAAATGCCTTGGGAAAGGTCATGAAACTAGTTGACCATAAAGGGAAACAATAGGTATTCACGCCTAGGGTTTTCCCACACATATCCCCAGCTTTTAGCATAACATTTTAGGGGTAGGAAATAAAAGTAAAATTGGGCCCACTAATCTTGTATTTTTAAACTTTTCCTTTTCTTTGCTAAACCCACTCCCTTCTTAATTAACACAGGTGGTTAGGTGTTTAGGGACACCTCTGTATTTTACAATTAAGTGCTTCCCCGCATCCGTTGGTAGTAGCACGCCCCTGTACATAGAGGGCAGGGATGGACCCAATGATGAAGCATGCCACCAAGGGGAAACTTGGGTGGGTGAGGGTTTTTTGAAAAGAAAAAATCTTTTTCCTTTCACCATGTTCCTGCAAGAAGAAAAAAATCCCTTTTCCCTTCTTCCTAACGTAGGGGACCTTTCTTGATTATCTGAAGTGTTGGCAGCCAATCAAATTTCAGTAGGATTTCATTAGGCTTTTATGCTCCCAGATATCTATATTTTTTAAACATAAATAACTCTGAAACTACTGAATGGATTTACAACAAATCACAAAAAGCATGCTTTCTGAAGCAACATCTAGCTTTCTGCAATATTTCATGTGATTCTGTTCAGCGGTGCAGGCTGTAGTTGTTTTAAAATAATGTTAAATCCCCATTCACATAACATGGGTAAAACGCATTTTGGGCCCCTCCCCTTTTTTCCTAACCCTCGCTTGACAAATCACCTCGAAACGTTCAACACAGCTTGGTAACCAAAAAAGGGCCGTTTTGTGAAAATTTTGTGAAGATTCGTCAAGTGGCGCCAATGTAATTGGCAAAAAAACCTCTATTCCTATGAAAAGTTTTGTCCTAACTATAATTACCTACTGGCTATTGCCAGTAGGTAATATATATATATTTATCATATGTAAAGCCAGCCGCCCACCATGCACATCTGCTAGGCCACAGCACCTGGCTCACAGCAAGGCCCTGCGTTCAAGCAATTGTGCATTCATATATGTGCATATATATGACCTACTGGCAGTCATCAGTAGATAGTTATAGTTAGGACCTGATTTCTAATAAAAAGCTGTTATTTATTTGCCAATAACTTTGGCCTTGTTTGATGAACCTTGGAAAACTTTTCAAAACTAATTTGACGCTCACTTCAGCTCCTGTCTTGAAAATTTCAGGGTGATCTGTCAAGAGGGGGCCGAGAAAAACGGGGGTCCCAAAATCCTTTTTCTCCATGGTAATTTCCATAGAAAACTTTAGACACGGCTACAGGCTGAACTGATGAGCGGAATTACACCAAATTTGGCAAAAAGGTAGCTCTTGGTCCAGAAAGCACTTTTTTGTTAAATGGTGTAAATCTGTTCAGTAGGTTCGAAGAAATGTAAAGATTTCTCAGATATGCAATTGTAGCTGCGGTGGATCCACAACCCCTCCCTATTTCGTGCCTACGATCTGATTGGCTGCCAATACTTTAAACCAGGAAGTGTTGGCAGCCATCTTTTGACTCGATTCAACCGAGTCACAAGAAAAAACATTAAAACATAGAAAAGGGGGCAGGGTAGAAACACCCTGACCCCCTAGGCCTCTTGAGTGGGTCCCACAGCGACCCCCAGGGCTTAACAAAATAATAAAAAAAAAATACTTTGATTGAATCATGTTGGATCAGTGATACCTGCTGAAAAGTAAAAAAAATTAGGCTTGGGTTGCCACACTTCATTTAATTAAGCCCCCCAGGTGGGCCACGTCCTGGGGGCAATTACAAATAGTAATGCAGGGGTACCCACAGCCCAGAGGACCACCAACTCCCCGGTGTTAATTGATTGAAATGCAGGGGGGTCACGCTGCATCCTGCCACCCCGAGGACCGCCAACTGCCCAGGGCTAAACACCCCATAAATGCAGGGGGGCATTAACCCCACAGCCCTGGGGGCTGCTACCTCCCCGGTGATATATTAAATTAAAATGCGGGGGTCTCCAGCCCCCCACTCAGCCCCGGGGACCACCACCTTCCTGGGGCTAATATACTGGAATGTGGGGGCCATGCACCCCCCCACAGCCCAGGTACTGCCACCTCCCTGGGGCTATATTTAAAATAATGTGTGGGGGCTCCAACCCCCCACAGCCCGGGGTCCGCCACCTACCCGGGGCACAAATGAAGTAATGATGGGGTCCGTTGTGGACCCCCAGTGCCAGAGACCATCACCTCCCTGGGGCTATACAGAAGATGGGTGGTGGACATGTGACCCCTCTCCAGGAGCCCTCCATAGCCCTGGGGACTGCCACCCCCCCATGCCTGGCTCCAGCAATCTCCCGGGGTGCCCACCCGGGGACATTGAAGTTTGCTATGGCTTAGCCATAGCAAACTCTGGTCTGCATGATGGATGCGAGAGCATGGAAAATGCTCTCGCTTCCATGAAGAGGAGCAGAATTGCTTTTAGACAGAGGGAACTGCATGTTTGCAGCTCCCTGTGTCCAAAAGCAATGCCGGCTCCCGCAGGAGGTGGGGATCTGGCAGGCCCCCACTGTCCCCAACAAGATACCATTCCCCTCCCTTTTAAAAAAAAGTCATTACAAAGGCCTGGCCACGGGGGTTGGGTTCCCGTGGCTGAATTCAGCCTCTGGAGGGAGGCTGTGTGGTCCCCATCCCCATTATTTAAAAAAAATGGGCATGCCCTGGGGAATAGGGTCCCCGTGGCAAACACAGCCCAGAATTATTTTTAAGAAAATTATCAGGTCCCGTGGGATGGGGGCCCAAAATGGTCCTGGGAAGGGGGGCATGTGACCTCCCTTCCAAAAAAGAAGCCACAACTCGTGAGAGGCCCTGTTCCCTTTCTCCACTACCCTGCAAATGGGCCTCCTGGCGCGCTCCTGGCTGGGTGATGAAGTCCCCTTGGGTGCTGAGGATCCTAAGGGGCAAATAATTTCTCCTGTTACCTTCAGTAAGCCACACACTGTGGAATTGCAAAGAGGTGGTCAGAGGCCCGCCCCTTTCTCCACCATTCTCGAAATGTGCCTCACAGCGCACTGCTGATGGATGGATGACATCCTGTTGCCTCCTGAGGTCCTCAGGACTAAAGTGGACTTCATCCCCTAAGTATCAGTGCGTAAGAAGGGGCTTTTACAGAGTGGTGGAGAAAGGGGGTGTGGCCTCTGACAACCTCTCAGCAATCCAGCTGCGTGGGCCTTACTGGAGGTAACAGGAGGGCAAGTTGGCCCCCTAGGACCCTCAAGTAGCCAAATAGTAGTGCACCAGGAGGTGCGTTTGTAGAGTGGAGGAGAGAGCGATCGTGGCCACTGAAAACCTCTCAGCCAGCACACTTTGTGGGACTTTCTGGAGCTAACAGGAAGGATAGTTGGCCCCCAAGGGCCCTCAATAGCAAAGGGGACATCATCTCCCTACTAGTAGTGCGTCAGGAGAGGTGTTTGCAGAGTGGTGGAGAAAGGGGGCATGGCCTGCTTTCAGATCTCAGTAATCCTGCTGTATGGGCTTACTGGAGGTAAGAGGAGGGGTAGTTGGCCCACAAGGATGTCCTTGGAGGCCAACTACCCCTCCTGTTACCCCCAGTAGGTCCCACACAGCAGGATTCCTGAGAAGTTGTCAGAGGCCATGTCCTCTTTCCCCACCACTCTGCAAACATGCCTCCTGGTGCACTACTAGTTGGGAGATAAAGTCCTCTTGGCTCCAGAGAGACCCAGGGGGTTAAGATGCCCTCCTGTTACCTCCTGTAAGTCCTACACATTGGAATGCCTGGGAGCTGGTCGGGGGCCCAGCCCCCTTTCTCTACCACTCTGCAAACATGACTGCTACTTAAATAACCTTAGGAATGCACTAAAAAACAAAGGGACAGGGACATTATAATTAAGAATCAGCATTTAAAAAACCTTAGAAATTCACCGAAAAAGCCAAAGATTACAAGGAAGTTCTGGTTAGCAAATATAATTTTAGAAAACAAAACCTTAGACATTCACTAAAAAAGACAAAGGTTACAGGGACGTTATACTTAGGGTCAGATTTTACTCATACAAAACCAGAGAAATTCAGCTGTTAGAGTTACCTGAATTAACTATAACTCGCACCCCCGCAATGAACTGCTTATGACCTCACATATTACATCACTCATGACATCGTCAGTGACATCACTAATGACATCAGTGATGACATCATCCAGTGACTGTTTTAAAAAAAGTTTGAGTGTTAAATATACATACTAAGGTGTTTTGGTGAATCAGTGGATGTTTGAGTATCTGAATGGATGACTCATTGGGTGCATGACTGACTGTATAAGTGAGTGATTAGGTGTCTCAGTGAATGTATAGGTGAGTGACTGGTTGTGTAAATGAATGTATCTGTCTATCAGTTGATGTCTAAGTGGGTGTATGAGTGTGTTAGTGGGTACATGAATGCCTATATGGGTGATTGATTAGTTGTCTGACTACCTCTAGGGTTGTCTGGGTATCTGCATGTGTGGGTGAGGAGGTGTGTGACTGCCTGTATGAATGAGTGAGTCAGTGGCTGTATGGGGTACTGTGTGTGTGTCTGAGAAGCTGTATGGGTGAGTGAGTGTCTGTATGGCTGTGTTTCTGTGATTGAGTGCATGTGTCAGTATGGGTGAGTAACTGGGGATGTGAAAGGCGGTATAAGTGAGTGACCAGGTATATGAGAGACTGTATGCGTGAGTGAGTGAATATGAGAGTGGCTATATCAATGAATGCATGCTTCTGTCACTAACTGTATACGTGAATGAGTATGTGTTACTATTTGTATGAGTAAGTAACTTATATATATATATACACACACATACATATGTACACATAGATACATATATATGTGTGTGTATATATATATATATATAAATATATATATATATATATATATATATATATATATATATATATATATATATATATATATATATATCCTCCAAAATTTGCTGTCGTCGGGGACCCCCAACCCTGCAGGGCGGTCATGGCAAATACGGGAGACAGCGGTTCCCGCAAATTAACATCAAACAGGAAATGCGCCACACCCGGTTCCTGGACAAGTTGCTTTATTTAAATTTGCACAGGCAGTCACATGTCAGAAGCACCTGACGCGTTTCGGCAAATAGCCTTTTTCCAAGGTGTGTCCTCTTAAGTGCAGTAACCCAGTAGTGCTTGAACACACGCCCCCATTGTCCATCACACTCCAACTCCCACAATGCTTTTCATGAGGCAGTAAGGTTACCATGTGATCCTCGTGATGTTACTCAATTACTGCCTCAAATGTCCCGATATCAACAGGTAGGTGGGGCACAACGGGGGGCTGGTGCACTTCAAAGACACGCGGTTGCCTCTCTTTAAAATCAGCGCTGGGTCCAGGACCTGCTTTGCAAGGTGATAGCCTCGCTACGCTCCCTTTCTCACCACCATACACAAAATTCGCCGGCAATCCTCAGGCTTGTGATGGGGAGAGCGGGTCATGTCCCCCAATTAAATCCTCCAAAATTTGCTGTCGTCGGGGACCCCCAACCCTGCAGGGCGGTCATGGCAAATACGGGAGACAGCGGTTCCCGCAAATTAACATCAAACAGGAAATGCGCCACACCCGGTTCCTGGACAAGTTGCTTTATTTAAATTTGCACAGGCAGTCACATGTCAGAAGCACCTGACGCGTTTCGGCAAATAGCCTTTTTCCAAGGTGTGTCCTCTTAAGTGCAGTAACCCAGTAGTGCTTGAACACACGCCCCCATTGTCCATCACACTCCAACTCCCACAATGCTTTTCATGAGGCAGTAAGGTTACCATGTGATCCTCGTGATGTTACTCAATTACTGCCTCAAATGTCCCGATATCAACAGGTAGGTGGGGCACAACGGGGGGCTGGTGCACTTCAAAGACACGCGGTTGCCTCTCTTTAAAATCAGCGCTGGGTCCAGGACCTGCTTTGCAAGGTGATAGCCTCGCTACGCTCCCTTTCTCACCACCATACACAAAATTCGCCGGCAATCCTCAGGCTTGTGATGGGGAGAGCGGGTCATGTCCCCCAATTAAATCCTCCAAAATTTGCTGTCGTCGGGGACCCCCAACCCTGCAGGGCGGTCATGGCAAATACGGGAGACAGCGGTTCCCGCAAATTAACATCAAACAGGAAATGCGCCACACCCGGTTCCTGGACAAGTTGCTTTATTTAAATTTGCACAGGCAGTCACATGTCAGAAGCACCTGACGCGTTTCGGCAAATAGCCTTTTTCCAAGGTGTGTCCTCTTAAGTGCAGTAACCCAGTAGTGCTTGAACACACGCCCCCATTGTCCATCACACTCCAACTCCCACAATGCTTTTCATGAGGCAGTAAGGTTACCATGTGATCCTCGTGATGTTACTCAATTACTGCCTCAAATGTCCCGATATCAACAGGTAGGTGGGGCACAACGGGGGGCTGGTGCACTTCAAAGACACGCGGTTGCCTCTCTTTAAAATCAGCGCTGGGTCCAGGACCTGCTTTGCAAGGTGATAGCCTCGCTACGCTCCCTTTCTCACCACCATACACAAAATTCGCCGGCAATCCTCAGGCTTGTGATGGGGAGAGCGGGTCATGTCCCCCAATTAAATCCTCCAAAATTTGCTGTCGTCGGGGACCCCCAACCCTGCAGGGCGGTCATGGCAAATACGGGAGACAGCGGTTCCCGCAAATTAACATCAAACAGGAAATGCGCCACACCCGGTTCCTGGACAAGTTGCTTTATTTAAATTTGCACAGGCAGTCACATGTCAGAAGCACCTGACGCGTTTCGGCAAATAGCCTTTTTCCAAGGTGTGTCCTCTTAAGTGCAGTAACCCAGTAGTGCTTGAACACACGCCCCCATTGTCCATCACACTCCAACTCCCACAATGCTTTTCATGAGGCAGTAAGGTTACCATGTGATCCTCGTGATGTTACTCAATTACTGCCTCAAATGTCCCGATATCAACAGGTAGGTGGGGCACAACGGGGGGCTGGTGCACTTCAAAGACACGCGGTTGCCTCTCTTTAAAATCAGCGCTGGGTCCAGGACCTGCTTTGCAAGGTGATAGCCTCGCTACGCTCCCTTTCTCACCACCATACACAAAATTCGCCGGCAATCCTCAGGCTTGTGATGGGGAGAGCGGGTCATGTCCCCCAATTAAATCCTCCAAAATTTGCTGTCGTCGGGGACCCCCAACCCTGCAGGGCGGTCATGGCAAATACGGGAGACAGCGGTTCCCGCAAATTAACATCAAACAGGAAATGCGCCACACCCGGTTCCTGGACAAGTTGCTTTATTTAAATTTGCACAGGCAGTCACATGTCAGAAGCACCTGACGCGTTTCGGCAAATAGCCTTTTTCCAAGGTGTGTCCTCTTAAGTGCAGTAACCCAGTAGTGCTTGAACACACGCCCCCATTGTCCATCACACTCCAACTCCCACAATGCTTTTCATGAGGCAGTAAGGTTACCATGTGATCCTCGTGATGTTACTCAATTACTGCCTCAAATGTCCCGATATCAACAGGTAGGTGGGGCACAACGGGGGGCTGGTGCACTTCAAAGACACGCGGTTGCCTCTCTTTAAAATCAGCGCTGGGTCCAGGACCTGCTTTGCAAGGTGATAGCCTCGCTACGCTCCCTTTCTCACCACCATACACAAAATTCGCCGGCAATCCTCAGGCTTGTGATGGGGAGAGCGGGTCATGTCCCCCAATTAAATCCTCCAAAATTTGCTGTCGTCGGGGACCCCCAACCCTGCAGGGCGGTCATGGCAAATACGGGAGACAGCGGTTCCCGCAAATTAACATCAAACAGGAAATGCGCCACACCCGGTTCCTGGACAAGTTGCTTTATTTAAATTTGCACAGGCAGTCACATGTCAGAAGCACCTGACGCGTTTCGGCAAATAGCCTTTTTCCAAGGTGTGTCCTCTTAAGTGCAGTAACCCAGTAGTGCTTGAACACACGCCCCCATTGTCCATCACACTCCAACTCCCACAATGCTTTTCATGAGGCAGTAAGGTTACCATGTGATCCTCGTGATGTTACTCAATTACTGCCTCAAATGTCCCGATATCAACAGGTAGGTGGGGCACAACGGGGGGCTGGTGCACTTCAAAGACACGCGGTTGCCTCTCTTTAAAATCAGCGCTGGGTCCAGGACCTGCTTTGCAAGGTGATAGCCTCGCTACGCTCCCTTTCTCACCACCATACACAAAATTCGCCGGCAATCCTCAGGCTTGTGATGGGGAGAGCGGGTCATGTCCCCCAATTAAATCCTCCAAAATTTGCTGTCGTCGGGGACCCCCAACCCTGCAGGGCGGTCATGGCAAATACGGGAGACAGCGGTTCCCGCAAATTAACATCAAACAGGAAATGCGCCACACCCGGTTCCTGGACAAGTTGCTTTATTTAAATTTGCACAGGCAGTCACATGTCAGAAGCACCTGACGCGTTTCGGCAAATAGCCTTTTTCCAAGGTGTGTCCTCTTAAGTGCAGTAACCCAGTAGTGCTTGAACACACGCCCCCATTGTCCATCACACTCCAACTCCCACAATGCTTTTCATGAGGCAGTAAGGTTACCATGTGATCCTCGTGATGTTACTCAATTACTGCCTCAAATGTCCTGGACCCAGCGCTGATTTTAAAGAGAGGCAACCGCGTGTCTTTGAAGTGCACCAGCCCCCCGTTGTGCCCCACCTACCTGTTGATATCGGGACATTTGAGGCAGTAATTGAGTAACATCACGAGGATCACATGGTAACCTTACTGCCTCATGAAAAGCATTGTGGGAGTTGGAGTGTGATGGACAATGGGGGCGTGTGTTCAAGCACTACTGGGTTACTGCACTTAAGAGGACACACCTTGGAAAAAGGCTATTTGCCGAAACGCGTCAGGTGCTTCTGACATGTGACTGCCTGTGCAAATTTAAATAAAGCAACTTGTCCAGGAACCGGGTGTGGCGCATTTCCTGTTTGATGTTAATTTGCGGGAACCGCTGTCTCCCGTATTTGCCATGACCGCCCTGCAGGGTTGGGGGTCCCCGACGACAGCAAATTTTGGAGGATTTAATTGGGGGACATGACCCGCTCTCCCCATCACAAGCCTGAGGATTGCCGGCGAATTTTGTGTATGGTGGTGAGAAAGGGAGCGTAGCGAGGCTATCACCTTGCAAAGCAGGTCCTGGACCCAGCGCTGATTTTAAAGAGAGGCAACCGCGTGTCTTTGAAGTGCACCAGCCCCCCGTTGTGCCCCACCTACCTGTTGATATCGGGACATTTGAGGCAGTAATTGAGTAACATCACGAGGATCACATGGTAACCTTACTGCCTCATGAAAAGCATTGTGGGAGTTGGAGTGTGATGGACAATGGGGGCGTGTGTTCAAGCACTACTGGGTTACTGCACTTAAGAGGACACACCTTGGAAAAAGGCTATTTGCCGAAACGCGTCAGGTGCTTCTGACATGTGACTGCCTGTGCAAATTTAAATAAAGCAACTTGTCCAGGAACCGGGTGTGGCGCATTTCCTGTTTGATATATATATATATATATATATATATATATATATATATATATGCTCAGAGGAAAGCAGGGAACTTGGGGTAGTTCCCAAGTTTGGATGGAGAGCAGCTCCTTTCAATGGAATACCCTACAACACCACCAACACTCTGACTCCACTCACCTCGAATATCTGTTTATCTAGCAAGGTTTTTAAGCATAGGATCAGCACAGTACTATCCATGCAGAGCTGAAGAGTGACAAAGCCTTTTCCAATTTTTACACCAAGTATTTAAGGAGAGGATTAGCAAATGCCCTCAACGCCATGCTGAAAAGTGAAAAAAACCTTTTACCACTAGAGACACAGTATAATAGCTTAGGATTGGTTAAATACCATCCATGTCAACCTGAAGGGAATGTAAGCACTCCAACACGTGTTTTGCTCTAGTTAGAGCTCTTCGGAGAGGCATAACTTGGTCCTGATGCATGTGCGCACCCAGTGAAGGTCCAGAGACCCTCTTAGGCTTAGGGTGCGGCATAAATTATCCTTTCTATGGAACACCCTACAACACCACAAAACTCTGAATCTGCTCACCTCAAATGTCTCTTTCTCCAGCAGAGTTTTTCAGCATAGGATAAGCACAGTGTCATCCATGCTGAGTTAGAGAGTGACAAATCCTTTTGCCATTTTTACAGCAAAGTCTTTAAGCATAGGATGAGCAGGTGCCATCAACGCTGTGCTGAAAAATGACAAAAGTTGTTAATCACTCCAGGCACAGTACTATAGCTTTGGATTAGTAGAATACCATCCAAGACAACCTGGAATAAATAAAAGCAAACCCTGATGCATGTTTTGCACCATTTAGAGCTCTTCTAGTCACAAGGGAGCACCCAGTATGAGTCAAGACAATACCTTTTTGTGCTTATAGTGCTGTATAAATTATGCAAAGAAGGAAGTAAGGAACTCTGGGGGTAGCTCCAAGTAGATATATATATATATATATATATATATATATATATATATATATATATATATATATATATATGTATGTATATGACTCTATTCCTAATAATGTACATAACGTATATCCACCCAACTAAAAACCACAACATAAAGACACAACAGTTCTAAAATATATAGACTACATATACACATTCCAAAATAACCCACATGAGTCCAAGTGTTTGACTTTGAGGGGTATAAATTGAATAATTTTCCACTCCAAGCTGTGCCACATTGGGTAAAGTATTGGACTTTAAGTGGTGTTGATGTACTGTTGCCATTCCAATCCAAGCCACATTGTGGAAAGTGTTAGACTTTGAAGGGTGTAAATTTACAATTTTCTCCCCGGTCTAAGCCACAATGGGGAAAATGCTGAACTTTGTGGGTTGTAGATTTACTATTCTCACTCAAATCTAAACTACATTGCGAAACGTGTTGGACTTTGAAAGGTGTAGATTTACTATTCCAACTCCGGTCAAAATTACATTAAGGACTGGAGGTGTAGATGAGATCAAGTTCAATTCGAGGCAGATGTTCAGTGGGAGCAAATTCCAGATGGGCGGGCTTTGTGCAGCAAAACGTCTCCCGCCAGATTTGCGTTTTTGAAGTTTTGGAATGGTCAGGCGGTTCAAGTGAGCTAATCTCAAATTGCCGTTAGAAGAGTAGAGTGTCACAATTCTGGCATTGAATTGTGGGGGGGGCAAGCCTTCTAAGCCCCTTAAATGTCAAGCAACAAGTCTTAAATTGAATCCGCTGTTCAATGGAAAGCCAGTGGTGTAACAAACGCCCGCTGTAGTGGAGTCACATTTTCCCTTTATGGGAAGGTGGCAAATAAAGCGTGCAGCTTCATTTTGAATTCCCTGTGGTTTGTGGATGGCATTATGGGGAATTATAAATAAACAGAGTTAGCATAGTCCAGCCTGGATATTACTACTATCATTAAAATGATTTTCTTAGCTTCAAAAGGGAGAAGCAGAGTGATTATCCTAAAATATTTCAACATCAAAATACACTTAGATACCACTGCCGTCACGTGCTGATTCCGGATGAGATTGCTATTGATAATCACTTAGGTGGCTGTTTAGGTGTTGTAAGCGGTCCCATATCTGGAGGTCAGTAGTCTTGGTTCCATAAATTGGTCATAATCTCCAGAATTACTACCTCTGTTTTTTCGGTGTTGAGTTTTAACTGGTCATCCAGTAGGTTATAAAACATATCACTTTTCTAAAACTGCATATGTGAGGCTGATTTCTAACAAAGCGAATTAACACTCATGGCAAGAGTCATTGGCGTAATTTTACAGCCTGCAAGCTATCAATGATAATTCGGTAATCAAAGTCTTGTATTGATTAAATAGATGTGGGGCTAGGGATGAACCCTGGGGAGCCCAACAATCCACTGTGGTTTCAGTTTCAGTGAAGCTTGCTAGTTGCTTGGCCTGATTGTGGAGTTGACAAGAAATGATTTGAGCCATTTAAGTAGCAACCCTCGAATGCCTGCCTCCTTTGGATAGTCGATAAGGATCATATGGTTGTAGCGATTGGTATCCAGTTACTGTATCACTATGTGCTTGTTGATACTCTCTTGCGGTGATATGACCTTAAATAAAGATGTTATTTTCTATAAAGGGATCATATGGTCAAAAGTGTCAAAGGGCCTGATAGATTTAGCAGCACGGGCAGAAGTCAGGTCCTAATTAGTGGTGGGCAGCAAACTCAGCTCCACTGATGGAGTTCTCTGAGTTTTGTGACTCTGTGCTCCGCTTGGAGCACAGAGTAGAGGAAAAAATCTCTGGCAGCGTCCAGAGGAGCGGAGTTAGCCAGTGCACTCACCTAAGCACGCTCTTGAGGGCAGACAGTGAGATTCAGGCTGAGGGCAAGGCTCTCTGATGTCAGGGTACCTCTCTCAGCTCTGCTCTGCCTCTCCTGGGATGGGCGAATAGGAGTGCCAGAGAGATTCCGAACTAATCTTGGGGGCGGGAATAGCCAGTGCAGCCATCTGCCTGTGTGTGCGCTCAGTGGTCGACAACACAGGGGTGAAGGGAGCGACGTAAAGCTGGTGCTCCTCTAGAACAAGAGAGAAGCAGAAAGGTTGAGGCTCGTGACCACTGACCACCACCCGCCCACCAGCTCCAGCAAGAGCCTCTAAGATCCTGGGATGGTTTCCCCAGAGAGAAGTGAAGCCTCTGGCAAAGGGCAGGCACATTTGAGGGACACACCGAGCCTGGCCCCCTCTATGATGAACACCACACCTCTCTTGCCATGGAAGGAAGGATTGCTGACCGTCCTCACCTCCTGCCCTGGACCTAGGAGCTGTGTTCACCTCCTGCTCTGCTGCCTCTGCCTCTGGGTGCTGCTGATCGCCAACGGTGAGTTTGCGCCATCACAAATTCACACCAGGGGTAGTATCACCGGGCTGTCACCTTCAAAGCAGATGTTCAGATTGTCTGACAAGGGCAGGGGCAAAACACAGATTCGTTTTTTGGGTGGAACAGGTACTGTTGATAAGTTGGAAACATTTTAAACCAAGGCAATCACTTCATGCGGGGTGGGGACAACTTTCTTTAATACCATGCTGTGCGTATGATACGCTAGGGTGTTGTGCTTTCTAATGTTATTTTGGCATGTTATTCTGTGTATATACTCGAGACTTGTGAGCCAATCAAATGTGGCACGTGGGTACATTGGGACACAGTTTACTGCATGTCTGACCGATGCCATAGACTCCTTTGAATGACCGGTCTTACCCCTCCCCCCACATTCGGCCTGCCTGCATTCATTTTGTGAAAGACACACAATTGATAGACGGAATGCATAACAAATCAAAACATTCACCCCCAGTCAAGAGATCTGGGTTAAATCCATCATTCTTTTGCTCACCATGCCACCCCAGTTTAGACCTGGCCATATGCAAATCAGTCTTGACCCTGTGCTTCATGGGAACAGTCCAGCCCGAACTGCCAAACCAGGTCCTCCCTGGACCGAAAACAAGCACCCTAGGACCGGTTTCGGGGTTTCACCCCTCTTCAGCCAGGATAGCTTGATTCCAGTGGCACAGTGAGCCCAGGACCCACGTCTGGGCATACCTGGCGCACTTAGGGCGAGAAAGCAAAGGACACACAATTGATAGACGGAATGTGCTCAGATGAATGCACATGTACTTAGATCTCCAGGCACTGTGCACACTTAGTTTACATGCTTCTGTGGCAATCTCCCCCTGGCTGCACTCTTAACATATTTAGGGGTAGAATGAGCAATACTCCAACCGATCATGGAACTCTGCGGAATTCGGTGGAGTTTTTCAGTAACTTCGTGGAATGCCGTGAAGTGAAACTCCGCAAGCTCCGCCTAGCCCTAGTCTTAATCATCACTGAATCAAAAATCATCAAATTAGAGATAGGACTATGCAGTGTGCAAAAGCTTGCTTGCAAGAGGTGAAGAAAGTATGAGGACTGTAAGAAATCACTTTTTTTCAACATGTTGAAGAACCAGAACCAATTGGGCCTGGCGGCGCAGGGTACGCCTTAATCTCCTGGGTTCTCCTGCTTCAGCTAACAGAGACACAGGGACACTCTGTCGGCGTAAAAGATCAGATTTTATTAGCTGCAGCTAGTACAGTTGTCCTAGAAGTACACACGGTATGTTCTCAGGAGACTGCCACTTCACTCCGTGGCGCACAATCTTTTATAGTACATAGATAACATATACATTAACGAAGGACACACCTAAAACATACATAGAGGACCAGTAAGAATAGTTAAAGACAGAACATGTCCAATAGAAAAGGTTGAAAAACAAAGATATCGAGTAACTCGAAGAAGCCTCTCCTCCAACGGTGTTTGCCATCCCTCCCACAGGTTAAGGTATTAACATGTCTGTAACTGGTTTGCAGGTGGCGAGATACGTTTGTGTGTTTTGGAGGACAGTTGTGAAACAAGAGAATACGAGCGGAGGACAGCGAAGGCCAGAAGACAAGATAAGATCAGGAGAGAATAGTGTGAACCAATAGGTAGTTAAGACAGGGATTAGGAAAACCAGACAGGGATTAGTGTACTCGGCCAGTCTCTAACACCAGCTTCGTAAACAGAGGCACAAGGCTATTTTGACACAATATTGCAGGAAAAGCAGAAAAGACTTTGTTCGTCGTGGGCACAAAGCGCCTCCACACTAACCCAGCCCTGCAAAGCCACACAGGAGTTCTGTATAGTCTATGGACAAATTTAAAATGAATAAAACTGAGCCTGTAGTTGGGGGACATATCTCTGGATTGGGCCACACACCCTCTTCGAAGGGGACTCCCAGGCTTTCCTCCAAATCTCACTGGGCAAAGGGTACACTTATTGGGGAATCGCGCTGCATGCCAGAGTAAAGGCGGGTTATTAGTTTGCGGGAAGAGGGATTGGACAAAAAAGCTTCCAGTACGTGAAACGTTGGCGGCGCTATCGGGAACGAGGCAAAGAGCGCCTGCATGGAGGCGGAGCACAAAATGGCGGCTCAATGCGATCGTGATCGAAAATCGAATTTCCTCAGACCCTCCTTTTGCCAGAACTCAGGCAAGATACATAGATTCACGTCAATCTGAGTTGATGTCGATGGCCATGAGGTCATCAAGCTGTTGCTGTAACATCATTCTAATATTCTCTGTTCTTTGTGCCTTGGGTTTTGGAATGCACATAGTAGCACAAAGGTCGCAGATGGCGGGACCACAGTGCATACAAAGGCAACAAGAGAAAATGATGGCTAAAACCATACCGAGGAATGTTAGTACTTTCCAACCCCATTTGGACAGTAGTCCCCAAAACCATCCCAATAACGACCAATCTCCTTCGTCCTGATGAATCGACTCAGAGATTATATGTAATTTAGAGATGGCCTGGTATACTGTCGGAGCGTCATCAGGTATATAAATACAGCAACTCGATTTGATCAATTTACAGACTCCACCACGATCTGCAAGAATAACATCTAGGGCAACTCGGTTCTGTAAAGTCGTAAGACGATCCGCTTGTAGTTCCGCTGTAATATTACTTAAAGCTCCTACAGTGATGTCTATGGTAGTCTCTACAACACAAACCAGTTGCCTCATATTCCTGCTGTTTGCCATAGGACCCCAAAAAGGAAGAAATCCCTTAAGGAAGTCTCCTCCCTCTTGTCCTGCTGTGTCTTTGGAATCAATAATTCCTCTGCCATATCTGTTTTTATGGAAATTTGAAGAAGCGGTGTATGTAGGGGGAAGAAGAAAAGCTATATAGCAAGTTCCAGAAAAACCAGTCCGCAACCACGTATAGGCTCTATCGTGACAGATGAAATATGTGCCCTGAGATGGCACTAATGGCGGCAAATTCTGAGAGGAATGAATGTAAGTATGGGAACAAAAGCTTTTTCTTTGTTCGGGGTTGGTAGTTTGACCATTGATTTGCAAACAGAAATTGCCTTGATGAGGTACAGTCCAAATCGGTGGAGATTCTCCTTGTTTGACCTTATCACTAAGACTTGTGATGTAATGAGTGACATTCCAATTAGCAAATGCTGTTCTTTCCTCAACAGCAATTTTGCTATTTTCCATGATTTTAGCCATAGCTATCATTCCCTTTATCAATGAACTATGACTGAAATCTGGACCACCAATATAAGAACTGACATGTCGTTTAAATCGGCTTTGATAGGCGTTAGAGAAAATTACAAAATAAGCCCAAGCAGAACCTTCATAAGAGAATGGAAGGACTAAATATGGCATCCCTTTTTCTGTGGTATGAGACATTAATCCACACACCCAACAATCAGTTGTATTAATTACTAATTGGTGTTGATGTAATAATTGAATAAACAAATTATTGTAGTATTCGATTCTTCTAACGAGTTCATGTTGAGGAAGTGTATGAAACAGATGTGGAGAGATAGTGGAATAAGAACATAAACAATCCAACCTATACACTCCAATAGAATACACAATAATATAAAAACACATAAAGTTATACCACAACAACTGTATATTATTTTACAATTACTGTTTTTCATTTTGTTCTTTCTCTCTCTTTCGCCTAATGTAGTTTCCATCTTCTAAATGGATGCTCACGGCAATCTTCCTTAATCACTTGATCACGATTGTCTGCCGTCCTATGACACTGCAAGTCCTGCAGGCCTATTGCCACTACTCAGGTCACAACCAAGACTCCTACCGTGACCCTGCAACCGGGATATAAACTACATAGAAGAGAGATTTTCAAATGTTCTTCTTCATTCTGGGTCTCAAATCGTAATGAGCCTTATCAGGTACAGTCTGATCCTGACACAGTGTTCGTGGATTTGTGGTATTCAGACAAAAATGTGGTGGTACAGCTTCTTGGAGAGTGTCGTCGCTTTCTTTTTCCGACAGTGTTCCATTCAAGCGTGCATCACTAAAGGGTACAAATCGGAGAACCTTCTCGCTTTCAGAGTCACTTATGACCTTTCTGTCATCGCGCACATTGTCATTTTAATTATTTCTCGTTCACTGGGCACTTGCTTTTAAATTTGCGCTGCTCGTGTTGCCTTAAATTCTTTGCCAGCCACTAGGCGCTTGCTACTTGGGGGATAGTCAGGCTTACCTGCATTGTAATTGGTGTTGCACCCGCATTCGGCGGGATTTAGTCAGTGGGGGTTCCTGGCTTGCGGCGCTCCGACCGCCATCTTGGGTGGGTGAGTGAAGGCTTTGGGACAGTTCAGGCGCCATATTGGTTGGGTCCAGCGGCACTACTAGGCGGACCACGCGTATTGGAGAGCTATTTAAACCGCTCTTCCGGTACGATAGGCAGACCTTTCTGTCATCGCGCGCATTGTCATTTTAATTATTTCTCGTTCACTGGGCACTTGCTTTTAAATTTGCGCTGCTCGTGTTGCCTTAAATTCTTTGCCAGCCACTAGGCGCTTGCTACTTGGGGGATAGTCAGGCTTACCTGCATTGTAATTGGTGTTGCACCCGCATTCGGCGGGATTTAGTCAGTGGGGGTTCCTGGCTTGCGGCGCTCCGACCGCCATCTTGGGTGGGTGAGTGAAGGCTTTGGAACACTTCAGGAGCCATATTGGTTGGGTCCAGCGGCTCTACTAGGCGGACCACGCGTATTGGAGAGCTATTTAAACCGCTCTTCCGGTACGATAGGCAGACCTTTCTGTCATTGCGCGCATTGTCATTTTAATTATTTCTCGTTCACTGGGCACTTGCTTTTAAATTTGCGCTGCTCGTGTTGCCTTAAATTCTTTGCCAGCCACTAGGCGTTGCTACTTGGGGGATAGTCAGGCTTACCTGCATTGTAATTGGTGTTGCACCCGCATTCGGCGGGATTTTGTCAGTGGGGGTTCCTGGCTTGCGGCGCTCCGACTGCCATCTTGGGTGGGTGAGTGAAGGCTTTGGGACACTTCAGGCGCCATATTGGTTGGGTCCAGCGGCTCTACTAGGCGGACCACGCGTATTGGAGAGCTATTTAAACCGCTCTTCCGGTACGATAGGCAGACCTTTCTGTCATCGCGCGCATTGTCATTTTAATTATTTCTCGTTCACTGTGCACTTGCTTTTAAATTTGCGCTGCTCGTGTTGCCTTAAATTCTTTGCCAGCCACTAGGCGCTTGCTACTTGGGGGATAGTCAGGCTTACCTGCATTGTAATTGGTGTTGCACCCGCATTCGGCGGGATTTAGTCAGTGGGGGTTCCTGGCTTGCGGCGCTCCGACCGCCATCTTGGGTGGGTGAGTGAAGGCTTTGGGACACTTCAGGCGCCATATTGGTTGGGTCCAGCGGCTCTACTAGGCGGACCACGCGTATTGGAGAGCTATTTAAACCGCTCTTCCGGTACGATAGGCAGACCTTTCTGTCATTGCGCGCATTGTCATTTTAATTATTTCTCGTTCACTGGGCACTTGCTTTTAAATTTGCGCTGCTCGTGTTGCCTTAAATTCTTTGCCAGCCACTAGGCGTTGCTACTTGGGGGATAGTCAGGCTTACCTGCATTGTAATTGGTGTTGCACCCGCATTCGGCGGGATTTTGTCAGTGGGGGTTCCTGGCTTGCGGCGCTCCGACTGCCATCTTGGGTGGGTGAGTGAAGGCTTTGGGACACTTCAGGCGCCATATTGGTTGGGTCCAGCGGCTCTACTAGGCGGACCACGCGTATTGGAGAGCTATTTAAACCGCTCTTCCGGTACGATAGGCAGACCTTTCTGTCATCGCGCGCATTGTCATTTTAATTATTTCTCGTTCACTGTGCTCTTGCTTTTAAATTTGCGCTGCTCGTGTTGCCTTAAATTCTTTGCCAGCCACTAGGCGCTTGCTACTTGGGGGATAGTCAGGCTTACCTGCATTGTAATTGGTGTTGCACCCGCATTTGGTGGGATTTAGTCAGTGGGGGTTCCTGGTTTGCGGCGCTCCGACCGCCATCTTGGGTGGGTGAGTGAAGGCTTTGGGACACTTCAGGCGCCATATTGGTTGGGTCCAGCGGCTCTACTAGGCGGACCACGCGTATTGGAGAGCTATTTAAACCGCTCTTCCGGTACGATAGGCAGACCTTTCTGTCATCGTGCGCATTGTCATTTTAATTATTTCTCGTTCACTGGGCACTTGCTTTTAAATTTGCGCTGCTCGTGTTGCCTTAAATTCTTTGCCAGCCACTAGGCGCTTGCTACTTGGGGGATAGTCAGGCTTACCTGCATTGTAATTGGTGTTGCACCCGCATTCGGCGGGATTTAGTCAGTGGGGGTTCCTGGCTTGCCGCGCTCTGACCGCCATCTTGGGTGGGTGAGTGAAGGCTTTGGGACACTTCAGGCGCCATATTGGTTGGGTCCAGCGGCTCTACTAGGCGGACCACGCGTATTGGAGAGCTATTTTAACCGCTCTTCCGGTACGATAGGTAGACCTTTCTGTCATCGCGCGCATTGTCATTTTAATTATTTCTCGTTCACTGGGCACTTGCTTTTAAATTTGCGCTGCTCGTGTTGCCTTAAATTCTTTGCCAGCCACTAGGCGCTTGCTACTTGGGGGATAGTCAGGCTTACCTGCATTGTAATTGGTGTTGCACCCGCATTCGGCGGGATTTAGTCAGTGGGGGTTCCTCGCTTGCGGCGCTCCGACCGCCATCTTGGGTGGATGAGTGAAGGCTTTGGGACACTTCAGGCGCCATATTGGTTGGGTCCAGCAGCTCTACTAGGCGGACCACGCGTATTGGAGAGCTATTTAAACCGCTCTTCCGGTACGATAGGCAGACCTTTCTGTCATTGCGCGCATTGTCATTTTAATTATTTCTCGTTCACTGGGCACTTGCTTTTAAATTTGTGCTGCTCGTGTTGCCTTAAATTCTTTGCCAGCCACTAGGCGCTTGCTACTTGGGGGATAGTCAGGCTTACCTGCATTGTAATTGGTGTTGTACCGGCATTCGGCGGGATTTAGTCAGTGGGGGTTCCTGGCTTGCTGCGCTCCGACCGCCATCTTGGGTGGGTGAGTGAAGGCTTTGGGACACTTCAGGCGCCATATTGGTTCGGTCCAGCGGCACTACTAGGCGGACCACGCGTATTGGAGAGCTATTTAAACCGCTCTTCCGGTACGATAAGCAGACCTTTCTGTCATCGCGCGCATTGTCATTTTAATTATTTCTCGTTCACTGGGCACTTGCTTTTAAATTTGCGCTGCTCGTGTTGCCTTACATTCTTTGCCAGCCACTAGGCGCTTGCTACTTGGGGGATAGTCAGGCTTACCTGCATTGTAATTGGTGTTGCACCCGCATTCGGCGGGATTTAGTCAGTGGGGGTTCCTGGCTTGCGGCGCTCCGACCGCCTTCTTGGGTGGGTGAGTGAAGGCTTTGGGACACTTCAGGCGCCATATTGGTTGGGTCCAGCAGCTCTACTAGGCGGACCACGCGTATTGGAGAGCTATTTAAACCACTCTTCCGGTACGATAGGCAGACCTTTCTGTCATCGCGCGCATTGTCATTTTAATTATTTCTCGTTCACTGTGCACTTGCTTTTAAATTTGCGCTGCTTGTGTTGCCTTAAATTCTTTGCCAGCCACTAGGCGCTTGCTACTTGGGGGATAGTCAGGCTTACCTGCATTGTAATTGGTGTTGCACCCGCATTTGGTGGGATTTAGTCAGTGGGGGTTCCTGGTTTGCGGCGCTCTGACCGCCATCTTGGGTGGGTGAGTGAAGGCTTTGGGACACTTCAGGCGCCATATTGGTTGGGTCCAGCGGCTCTACTAGGCGGACCACGCGTATTGGAGAGCTATTTAAACCGCTCTTCCGGTACGATAGGCAGACCTTTCTGTCATCGCGCGCATTGTCATTTTAATTATTTCTCGTTCACTGGGCACTTGCTTTTAAATTTGCGCTGCTCGTGTTGCCTTAAATTCTTTGCCAGCCACTAGGCGCTTGCTACTTGGGGGATAGTCAGGCTTACCTGCATTGTAATTGGTGTTGCACCCGCATTCAGCGGGATTTAGTCAGTGGGGGTTCCTCGCTTGCGGCGCTCCGACCACCATCTTGGGTGGGTGAGTGAAGGCTTTGGGACACTTCAGGCGCCATATTGGTTGGGTCCAGCAGCTCTACTAGGCGGACCACGCGTATTGGAGAGCTATTTAAACCGCTCTTCCGGTACGATAGGCAGACCTTTCTGTCATCGCGCGCATTGTCATTTTAATTATTTCTCGTTCACTGGGCACTTGCTTTTAAATTTGTGCTGCTCGTGTTGCCTTAAATTCTTTGCCGGCCACTAGGTGCTTGCTACTTGGGGGATAGTCAGGCTTACCTGCATTGTAATTGGTGTTGCACCCGCATTCGGTGGGATTTAGTCAGTGGGGGTTCCTGGCTTGCGGCGCTCCGACCGCCATCTTGGGTGGGTGAGTGAAGGCTTTGGGACACTTCAGGCGCCATATTGGTTCGGTCCAGCGGCACTACTAGGCGGACCACGCGTATTGGAGAGCTATTTAAACCGCTCTTCCGGTACGATAGGCAGACCTTTCTGTCATCGCGCGCATTGTCATTTTAATTATTTCTCGTTCACTGGGCACTTGCTTTTAAATTTGCGCTGCTCGTGTTGCCTTACATTCTTTGCCAGCCACTAGGCGCTTGCTACTTGGGGGATAGTCAGGCTTACCTGCATTGTAATTGGTGTTGCACCCGCATTCGGCGGGATTTAGTCAGTGGGGGTTCCTGGCTTGCGGCGCTCCGACCGCCATTTTGGGTGGGCGAGTGAAGGCTTTGGGACACTTCAGGCGCCATATTGGTTGGGTCCAGCAGCTCTACTAGGCGGACCACGCGTATTGGAGAGCTATTTAAACCACTCTTCCGGTACGATAGGCAGACCTTTCTGTCATCGCGCGCATTGTCATTTTAATTATTTCTCGTTCACTGGGCACTTGCTTTTAAATTTGCGCTGCTCGTGTTGCCTTAAATTCTTTGCCAGCCACTAGGCGTTGCTACTTGGGGGATGGTCCGGCTTACCTGCATTGTAATTGGTGTTGCACCCGCATTCGGCGGGATTTAGTCAGTGGGGGTTCCTGGCTTGCGGCGCTCCGACTGCCATCTTGGGTGGGTGAGTGAAGGCTTTGGGACACTTCAGGCGCCATATTGGTTGGGTCCAGCGGCTCTACTAGGCGGACCACGCGTATTGGAGAGCTATTTAAACCGCTCTTCCGGTACGATAGGCAGACCTTTCTGTCATCGCGCGCATTGTCATTTTTATTATTTCTCGTTCACTGGGCACTTGCTTTTAAATTTGCGCTGCTCGTGTTGCCTTAAATTCTTTGCCAGCCACTAGGCGCTTGCTACTTGGGGGATAGTCAGGCTTACCTGCATTGTAATTGGTGCTGCACCCGCATTTGGCGGAATTTAGTCAGTGGGGGTTCCTGGCTTGCGGCGCTCAGACCGCCATCTTAGGTGGGTGAGTGAAGGCTTTGGGACACTTCAGGCGCCATATTGGTTGGGTCCAGCGGCTCTACTAGGCGGACCACGCGTATTGGAGAGCTATTTAAACCGCTCTTCCGGTACGATAGGCAGACCTTTCTGTCATCGCGCGCATTGTCATTTTAATTATTTCTCGTTCACTGGGCATTTGCTTTTAAATTTGTGCTGCTTGTGTTGCCTTAAATTCTTTGCCAGCCACTAGGCGCTTGCTACTTGGGGGATAGTCAGGCTTACCTGCATTGTAATTGGTGTTGCACCCGCATTCGGCGGGATTTAGTCAGTGGGGGTTCCTGGCTTGCGGCGCTCCGACCGCCATCTTGGGTGGGTGAGTGAAGGCTTTGGGACACTTCAGGCGCCATATTGGTTGGGTCCAGTGGCTCTACTAGGCGGACCACGCGTATTGGAGAGCTATTTAAACCGCTCTTCCGGTACGATAGGCAGACCTTTCTGTCATCGCGCGCATTGTCATTTTAATTATTTCTCATTCACTGGGCACTTGCTTTTAAATTTGTGCTGCTCGTGTTGCCTTAAATTCTTTGCCAGCCACTAGGCGCTTGCCACTTGGGGGATAGTCAGGCTTACCTGCATTGTAATTGGTGTTGCACCCGCATTCGGCGGGATTTAGTCAGTGGGGGTTCCTGGCTTGCGGCGCTCCGACCGCCATCTTGGGTGGGTGAGTGAAGGCTTTGGGACACTTCAGGCGCCATATTGGTTGGGTCCAGCTGCTCTACTAGGCGGACCACGCGTATTGGAGAGCTATTTAAACCGCTCTTCCGGTACGATGGGCAGACCTTTCTGTCATCGCCCGCATTGTCATTTTAATTATTTCTCGTTCACTGGGCACTTGCTTTTAAATTTGCGCTGCTCATGTTTCCTTAAATTCTTTGCCAGCCACTAGGCGCTTGCTACTTGGGGGATAGTCAGGCTTACCTGCATTGTAATTGGTGTTGCACCCGCATTCGGCGGGATTTAGTCAGTGGGGGTTCCTGGCTTGCGGCGCTCCGACCGCCATCTTGGGTGGGTGAGTGAAGGCTTTGGGACACTTCAGGCGCCATATTGGTTGGGTCCAGTGGCTCTACTAGGCGGACCACGCGTATTGGAGAGCTATTTAAACCGCTCTTCCGATACGATAGGCAGACCTTTCTGTCATCGCGCGCATTGTCATTTTAATTATTTCTCATTCACTGGGCACTTGCTTTTAAATTTGTGCTGCTCGTGTTGCCTTAAATTCTTTGCCAGCCACTAGGCGCTTGCCACTTGGGGGATAGTCAGGCTTACCTGCATTGTAATTGGTGTTGCACCCGCATTCGGCGGGATTTAGTCAGTGGGGGTTCCTGGCTTGCGGCGCTCCGACCGCCATCTTGGGTGGGTGAGTGAAGGCTTTGGGACACTTCAGGCGCCATATTGGTTGGGTCCAGCTGCTCTACTAGGCGGACCACGCGTATTGGAGAGCTATTTAAACCGCTCTTCCGGTACGATGGGCAGACCTTTCTGTCATCGCCCGCATTGTCATTTTAATTATTTCTCGTTCACTGGGCACTTGCTTTTAAATTTGCGCTGCTCATGTTTCCTTAAATTCTTTGCCAGCCACTAGGCGCTTGCTACTTGGGGGATAGTCAGGCTTACCTGCATTGTAATTGGTGTTGCACCCGCATTCGGCGGGATTTAGTCAGTGGGGGTTCCTGGCTTGCGGCGCTCCGACCGCCATCTTGGGTGGGTGAGTGAAGGCTTTGGGACACTTCAGGCGCCATATTGGTTGGGTCCAGCGGCTCTACTAGGCGGACCACGCGTGGCGTAATACTACTAATTGGAATGGGTGAGCAGGCGTGCAGCGTAAGTGTGCAGCAGGTGTGCCATGGGCACACCGGAGGTGCGCCAGAGGTAAGCCCGTTTGTGCCCGTTCGCGTCCCGGTTGCTCCCGGTTCGACAATGGCGGCTACTCCGCACTTGGTATATACTCGGGAGGAACCGTGCGCTTTGAATTGCCTCACGGCTCCAGATATTCAACTTACCACGCGGTCACCTACTCAGACCACTCTTTTTTGTGGTCTGCTCAACGTTCGCTCTCTTGTTAAACATCATGATGAGATCGCCTTGCTAGTCAAGTCCTCCAAATTGGATATCTTATTGATTACCGAGACCTGGACTAGAACGGACAGTGGAGTGGAGCTTGGTTGGGCTTGCCCACCGGGCTACTTCATAAGACATATCCCCCGAACTTCGGGGAGGGGTGGCGGAGTAGGTTTCATCTGTAGGGACACGCTCTCCCTTTCACAGCTTGAAGTAAAAGAAGTGATAGGGTTTGAGCTCATGGGCTTCTCCCTAACGGCTCGGGGTGGTACAGTATTAGCAGGTCTTCTCTGCTACAGACCGCCTTCCGGAACCGCTTCGTCCTTCCAGCAATTTATTGATCTCATCTATGATCTATCTAACTCCCATGCTAAGTTCATAGTGCTGGGCGATTTTAATCTATGGCCCTCTGGCCCGCAAGATCTGGCCTTTAGAGAAGTCTGCCAAGCGTGTAGTAATATACAGCTAGAGCAGCTGGTGCAGTCTCCTACTCATGCGAAGGGGCACACACTGGACTTGGTATTCGCTGACAAGGAGCTGGTTGTAGTTAATAGGGTCATGGATCAATGCTGGACTGACCATGCTCTGGTCCTCATGTCTATCTTTTTGCCGGGAGGACTGCGAAGTGAAGGTGGTCCGGATTGGCCTAAATTCAGTAGGCAATGGTCTCGCCTGTTAAGGGGGTCAAGTCTACCTACACTACTGCCCAAAGCATTCTCTGTGGGGGATACTGTGGATAAGAGCTATGCTGCCCTTAGTCAGCAAATTTTGACATCCTTAGATGAACTCGTCCCCCTAAGGAGGGTGAAGGACAAACCCATGAGAGTTAATGCCTGGTTCACTAGCGATCTTAGTCAGCAAAAACTTCGCTGTAAACAGGCAGAGCGCGCTTGGAGGTGAGGATACGGGGAACCGGACCGTGTGGCTTATATACAGGCCTTGCAGGAATACAAAGTCCATCTAAGGATGGCCAAAGCGAAGTTTTTGGAAGTTTCCCTGGCTAAGGCCTCTAATAAAGTACAGACCCTTTTCAAACTGGTGAATAATTTGGCTATTCCAGCCTGTGCAGTACCAGTCACTGTAGCATCTCAGGAACTGTGCGACTCTTTGGCCTCTGCGTTCGAGGAAAAAATTAAGACAATCCTAACCGGCCTTTCGACTTCGGGCCAGCCGGCCTCGGCAAGGCTCTCTCCACCAGAACCCCTTTATCTTTCGGGTGCTGAGGGGATCGAGGTTAAAGTGGGGCAACTTCAATTGTCCTGTTTTCCCACCCCTTCCTTGGAGGAATTTTATGCATTGGCTAATGGTGTATCCTCGGGCTCTCCACTTGACCCTTTGCCTCATAAGATCTGGAAAGAGCTTCAGGCAGAGCTGCTGCCCCCGTTGTATACCATCTGCTGCCAGTCACTGGCGACAGCCGTGGTTCCAGACAGCTGGAAGTTGGCAGTAGTGACACCTCTGCTAAAAAAGGCTTCTTTAGACCCTCTATGCCCGGCCAATTATAGGCCCATCTCGTTGTTACCATTCCCTATAAAAGTCATAGAGAAGTTAGTCACAAGAACCTTATCCAACTTCCTAGAAACCAGCTCATGTCTGGATGTAGCCCAATTTGGATTTAGGCCGGCCCATCAGACTGAGACCGCTTTGATCACCGTATTGGATGATCTACGAACGCGTGTCGACACGGGTAAGGCAGCATTTTTAGTGCTGCTTGACATGTCAGCCGTGTTCGATACGGTGGATTATGCTGTCCTATTGGACCGCCTTCAGAGAGCGGGCGTAGTTGGTTCGGCCCTAAGCTGGTTAACATCCTACCTCTGCAATAGACAACAAGCAGTGGCATTGCCACCTTTTTGCTCAGCCGTACGCCAGGTGAAGCAGGGTGTGCCTCAGGGGTCTGCGATTAGCCTGATCCTTTTCAAGCTCTACCTCCGACCCCTAATCAGTTTGATAAAGTCATTCGGCATTTCAGTCATCAACTATGCCGATGACACTCAACTGATTTTCTCCTTTGAGGGCAAGGAGGCGGTTCTGAGGGACACCTTTCACCAGTGCATGTCGGCAACAGCAGAATGGCTCCGGCTTAATTCGCTCCAATTTAATGGGTCAAAAACCGAGGTTCTCCACTGCTCCTTGGATCGGCCCCCCCGCCCACTGCCAGAGGATTTTTGGCCGGCTTCTATCTTGAGTCGGCTCACAGTTTGGGGGTCATGTTTGAGCCTAGTCTGCAGCTCGATGCCTCTGTAAACAGGACCACGGCAACGTGTATGGGCTTGCTTCGAGCCTTACGTAAATTCTTGCCGATACTTCCCTTGGGAGCACGAGCAGAAGTGGTGCGTAGTACCATCCTCAGTAGGTTAGACTACTGTAACGCACTGCTTCTGGGGGCTCCTAACACTCTGGTATCTAAGTTGCAGAGGATTCAAAACATGGCAGCCAAATTGGCCCTAGCTCGTTCACGCTCTGCGTCGTCTTCGGCGGCACTATTCGATCTCCATTGGCTGCCTGTTCAGCAGCGGATCCTCTTTAAGGCCTCGTGCCTTGTTTTTAGGGCTGTGCACGGGCTAGGACCTTTGCCGCTCCAAAATCTTTTTTCCTGGTATCAGGCTGCCGGACCTTTGAGATCCTCCTCGGCGTTTTTGGTAAAAGTTCCTAAGATCAACAGAGTGAGGATGGGCGGCCGTGCTTTCAGCTTTGCAGCCGCTAAATTGTGGAACACCCTCCCCCTGTCGCTGAGGAGTAAGCAAGATCTAACCTCTTTTAAAAGAGATTTAAAGACCCACCTCTTTCCAAGAGCAATGTAGTGTGTTAGATCTGATGAACTGTGAAGGTCATAGCGCCAGGATACCCTTGGGGTGGCAGTTGCGCTCAACAAGAACATATTACATACATACATACATACTTATACCCTTACGGACCCACTGATCAAAGGGCAAAGGTAGAGGGACCTTCTTGCAGTGCACGCCGTGAATCCAGTTTTTCTTTCCTTCAACCTTCACTGCTGTACGAGTTGTTAGGAGGACCGGACGGGGCTCTCTCCAGCGAGGCTCCAAGTTCTAGCATCCAACCCAGTCACCTGGTTGGATGGAATGACCTGAGTCTGTGGAGGCCTCTGGCAGAGCGCTCTGAACCTGTTGATGAAGAATACGCAATTTAGTCGTAAGGCGTGCAAGTAATCAATCAACATTGGGTATGGCAAGTCTGAATACTTTTTAGGGCGAGGGACTCCCCATATATTGGATGGGCGTCCAAAAACTACCTCATAAGGGCTAAGTCCCAAACGAGAATGCACAGCCGTTCTGGTAGATAGAAGAGCCAAAGGTAGGGCATCGGGCCAACTAAGGCCTGTACTAGCCTGCACTTTCGCAAGCTTAAGCTTTAAAGTACCATTGTAGCATTCCACTAGACCCGCTGACTGTGGATGGTTTGCCGCATGGAACTTCTGTCTTATACCAAGACCTGCACAAACCTTTTGCATGACTTGGCCTACAAATTTGCTCCCATTGTCACTCCAGACAATGCGCGGCAAACCAAATCTAGGGAAAAACTCTTTAAGAAGTACTTTGGCTGTGATGAAGCAGTATTATCTTTCAGGGGGTAAGCCTCTATCCATCGGGAAAAGGCACATACCACCACTAGAACATATTTGAGATTGTCTCATCGTTCCATGTGAATGTAATCGATTCGCAACACCTCAAATGGATAGGTCGGAGGAGCAAAGTGACCTGCTGGAGTTGGGTTTCCCTTTCCCGGGTTGTACATTAAGCAAATAATGCAATGTTTCACTATATTGTCTGCACACTTTGGGATTCCTTCGTTTTGCCATACTGGAGCCAGAAGCTTACATATTCCTTTCGCACTTAGGTGGGCTGGACCATGCGCCATAGTAACTACAGGTAGTACATAAGCGTCTGGTAACAGCCAACGTTGGTGCACGGATAATTCTATCCAACACCCCATCTCATCTAACATTCCTGTACTTTCTTTCCACCTACTCAATTCTTTCTCTGTAGCCTCTTCTTGAATTGATTTCACACTTTCTACTGTATCCTCATACATTCCACTTTCTCTGACCCAATTTGCAGGGCCTGCAACATACATGCGACTTGTAGCATCTCTGGCTGTCTTTTTCGCTACCTCATCCGTAAATGCATTCCTGTGACCAATATCGTCAACAATCTTCTTATGTGCGCTACACTTCACAATTGCTATTTGGGTAGGCAAAGCAAGTGATTCAAGAAGGTCGGTCACCAACTGACCATGTTGTATCTTAGTGCCGTGGGAAGTAAGGAATCCCCTTTCTTTCCACAAACGTCCAAAATTGAACGCTACACCAAAAGCATACTGACTGTCGGTGTACACGTTCACTCTTTTTCCTTTGGATAACACACACGCTCTGGTTAAGGCTATCAGTTCAGCTGCCTGAGCTGAATTATGTCTGATGCGTGCTGTTTCCACGACTGTATGCAAAGTAGTAACAGCATAGGCTGAAGTTGTCTCTCCATTAGGAAGCTTAAAACAAGAACCATCTACCCATAGCGTTCCATCCGGATTCACTAATGGCGTATCTGTTAAGTCAATTCTACCCTTTGTCTCTTCCTCAGTACGAAAGAAACAATCATGTTGTTCCTGAATACCTTTCTCTTCTGGAAGAGGCAACAGAGTAGCTGGATTTAAGGTATTACATCGTTTGATGTGCACGTGACTAGCCAAAAGCGTCAGCTCATATCCAGACAAACGAGCACTCGTGAGATGCCGTGTTTTTTTTCTGTTTAGCAAAGTATGTGGCACCATAACAATGAGAGTGTTATCGCACCACTCCAGCAGACTGTCGAATAGAAATTGCTGCTGCTGCTGTCGCTTTGAGACAACTAGGCAATGCTTTAGCTACTGGATCTAACGTAGCCGAAAAATAGGCACATGGCCGCTGTTTATCTCCAAATTTCTGTGTTAAGACTGACAACGCACAACCTTCTCTTTCATGAACATAGAGTGTAAAAGGTTTACTGTAATCAGGAGTACCTAGTACAGGAGCAGAACACAGAACAGTACGTAAGTCAGTAAAACTCCTCTGACAGTCGTCAGTCCATGGAAGGGGCTGAGGCTTATCTTTCAAAGTGAGTGCCAACAAAGGTTTGGCCAACAGAGAGAAGTTAGGGATCGACTGCCTACAATAGGAAGTAATGCCCAAAAAGGCACGTACCTCTCTTTGTGTGGATGGCACAGACATTTGCACAATAGCTTGGATACGTTCTGGGGTTAATCGTCTTCCCTCCTTTGATAAGAGATGACCCAAGTAGGTAACCTCTCGACAAACATATTGTAGCTTAGAAGGTGAAACCTTATGATTAAGATTGGATAAATGTCGCAACAATGCAACCGTCACATTCTTACATATATCCTCTGAATCAGCAGCGATTAACAAATCGTCCATGTATTGAATGAGAGCAGCACTAGGCGGCAAAGAAAAAGCATCAAGATGACATTTCAGAGCTTGACTATAAATAGAGGGACTTTCACAATAGCCTTGAGGTGCGCGTTTGAACCGGAAGCTTCGCCCTCCAAGAGAGAAGCCAAAAATATCCCTACTCTCTTCAGCAATGGGAATACTAAAGAAAGCATTTTTCAGATCGATAACAGAAAACCAAACTGCTGTAGAAGGTATCATCATCAACAGCGTAGTGATATCTGGGACAACAGGAAACTGTGGTACAACAATTTTGTGTACCTCCCGAAGATCAATTACAAAACGATAAACCGGAGGTTGAGAAGGATCAGTGCGTTTAAGAACAGGAAGAATGGGGCTATTGCATATATTACCTCTCGTTTCCTCAACCACATCTTTCTGAATCAAATCATGAATGATTTCCAAAAGCGCTCTTTCACCTTCAGTGGAAATTCTATATTGAGGAACGCGTGGCAATTCAGCATTGGGCTTGAGAGTAACAACATAAGGTGGAATTTCAAGACAACCAACATCATTTGGACCCGTGGCCCAAAGCGTTATAGGAAGAGAGAGCAATTCAGGTGGAAATTGATCTTTTGACAAATACATTGGAGAAGTCAGTTTCTGTCCTAAAGTGAGATATACACCAGAAGGAGAACAAGATATTGTGGCATGCAGTCTTTTCAATAGATCCAAGCCCAATAGATTCTCGCCGCAACCATTCGTTAAGAGAAGCGGAACTTCTAAATCATAAGGACCAATTGAAATAGGCAAAGGGCAAGAAACCGGATTACGAATTGGGGCGCCAGAAAAACCTACAGATACACTCGTTAAGCCAGACAAAGGTGCCCCAGGGAGTTTTGAACGAATGATAGAACTTCTCATCGCACCAGTATCTAAAAGAAATGGCTCTGAAACACCCATTGTAGTGACATTAACATAAGGTCCATTCTGATCTACTGGAATCGACACAACTCCCTTACTTTCTCCATGGCTGTCCTAGTTAACATGAAGACTTTCATTCCCGTCTCCAACATAACAATCCTCATTGTAATACTGTGTAGACCGAGCGTTTTGCTGATCAAAGTAGTTCACGGAACTAGAGGGAGGAAGGGAACGTTGTTCTTGGGTCAATATACCTCAACCTCTACCTCTGTTTGCTGACTGGAGGCCAGCACGACCTCGTGGAGCAGATAGTGTCCCATTACGCTGCAATAAAACCGGACAACTATTCTTAAAATGACCTTCCTCTCTACAATAGGCACATTGATTAGGACCTAACAAAGGTCTCGGAATATATGGTTCAGGCCTTTGATACACCCTCTGAAACTGTGGAGGCTGTTGAAACTGGGGCTAAGCATAACGAGGTGGATTAGCTTGTTGCAAGAGAACCTTAGTTTTCAATTCTTTAGTCTTTTTCTATTGCTTATCTTTTTCTTCTTTATCTCTATTTTCATAATATTGAGCAGTAGCCAATATCTGAGCTGAAGAAGAAACAGCCCATGAACTTTCGGAGTTTTTCAGCTTATGCGACAGCTGGTGAAGCAAATTAAATATGAACTTATCTACAAATAATCGCTGTCCACCCTCCGTAGTCATATCCTGACCACTGTGATCGATGAATGTCTCCACGAAACGAGTAAAGAAATCGGAAACACTCTCATCTTTCTTCTGTTTACACGCGGCTAGTTTATCCCAGTTAAGTCTCAAGGCAGGCATAATCGTTTTCATTAATGTAATAATCCTACCAGGGAGTTCTGAAATCAAAGCCTCAGGCTTCGCACCACCCACTTGGTTTCTATTTGCGGCAATTATAGCATCCCAATCAGCACCTAATTCTTGGGCATGATTCTCTTTACGAATCCTAGCCCATAATGCTTGTGGAACTACATTCCCCATCAACATATCGATATCTGCTAAATTCATGATGCAGGCTTCAACAGTTTGCGACAATTCTTTATAATAACCTGCAGGGTTATTACGAGGATCCGGTAGAGACTGTTTAAGAGCCAAAACTTCAGATCTTTTCCAGGGGACATGTACCCATATTCGCTGGAAGGGAGCAGGAATAGCTTGATTAGCACCTGCTGCTGGAACCTCTTCTCTCCATACCGGAGGAACCTCTCTCATAGGATAATTTTTCAGCGTCAACCTAACTGAGGGATTGGATTCTAAAAAGTCTGTGAAGTAAATAAGGTTCTAAAAGAAACAAGTGTCTTTACAGCGTCCTCAACCTTAGAACCCACAATGAGTCCCTTATCAAAATTAGCCTGAATATCTAACAGACCCTGAGGAACCGAACCCAGGTCCATATCCTCCCAACCTTTAACAAGAGTATCACACATAGCATTCAAGACATATCTCTGCGTAGGCGCATTCCACTGTGAGAAGGTAGGCATAATGTCGGGTACACTATACCGAGGACCCTTCTCAATCCATTTGCGAGCGAGAGAGTCCAACCTTTCTTGTTCTTCGGAAGCTGGGAACTGACTACGAGACTGTCTTCGAGAAAAAGCCGGAGACACATTTAATGCCTCAAAGAAAGGTGATAAAGGACCAGAGACCGTTTCTGTAAGTCGTTTACGCATAGACGGAGAATTGGACATAAGGATAGGGGACAAGGTATTAGGCGAACTAATGGAAGGGAAATCAGTAATTACCGGAGGAGCGGAAGGCGAAGAAGTTGAAGGTAAAGGAGTCGAAGGCAAAGCTGGCAAAGGAGGCAATACTTGAGGGGGCAAATGTGGAAGAGCCGGAGCAAGCAGAGGCGCATCTGGCGGCTGAACAGGCTGTAACAACGGGGGTGTATTAGCACCTTGTACATAGGGCGGAGGCAATCTTAATAGGTGAGACATCTTCTAAATCCTTTCTTTTATCAGAGGGGGAAGCTGGCAACATCGGATAGCATTTATCTATTGCCATACGATGCTGTCTCTCTGAAATTTCCATCGTATTATCAACTTCATCATCTTTAAATTGCTGAGCAGCCTGTATAATTGTCATACCCTGTGCTTTCTTATCTCGTTTTTCTTGCTTAATTTTTCTCTGTTTGGCTTCCTTACGCCAAAGGCGGAAAGAGTCAAACATTGCCGGCCGGGCTTTTCTTTTATATAAAATAGTTTCCAAATTATCTAGTATGTCGGGCTCAAAGCTACCATTTTCTGGCCATTTTAAAACACCATCATTCTTCGTGTATCGGATCCATGCCTTGTTGAAGGCAATGGGGCCAACACCATGTTTGGAATAGAGCTCATAAGTGGGAGTGCTAACCGAAGGAATCGGACAAGAGTCCTCCAGCCGGGAATCCCTATTACAACAAAAGCAACAAAGTTTCTCAAACTTAGTCAGACCAGGCATCGTTATTTCACTGGACTGTTCACAAACATCAAGGGGGTTAAATACTTAACACAGCACAAGTGTACTTACCCCTCGGCTTCGGTTATTGCAATACCTGAATCAAAGACCCAAAGAACCTAAGAACCAAAGAACCAAAGAACCAAAGAACCAAAGAACCAAAAAACCTAAGGACCAAAGAACCAAAGAACCAAATGTGGGAGCGACCCACCAATACTTAACTAAGATATCTTCTTACACCAACAGAGGCCCCGTCTATCGTCTCGCTTTACCATACATCATCGAAAAGAGGGCCAAGGCAGGGCGGCAGTCAGGGCAGCAGTCGTCAGCAGCCGCCAGGAAGGAGTAACCACGCTGTAAAAGACCTTCGGACCACTTTCGACATACAGGGGTCGCTTGACGTGGCTCGCGATTCCTCCAGAATTTTCTTGCGGGGTTCCTCACGACCTTCAGGCAGAACCACTACCTCTGAAGCCGCCCCACGTTGGGTGCCAGTTGAAGAACCAGAACCAATTGGGCCTGGCGGCGCAGGGTACGCCTTAATCTCCTGGGTTCTCCTGCTTCAGCTAACAGAGACACGGGGACACTCTGTCAGTGTAAAAGATCAGATTTTATTAGCTGCAGCTAGTACAGTTGTCCTAGAAGTACACACGGTATGTTCTCAGGAGACTGCCACTTCACTCCGTGGCGCACAATCTTTTATAGTACATAGATAACATATACATTAACGAAGGACACACCTAAAACATACATAAAGGACCAGTAAGAATAGTTAAAGACAGAATATGTCCAATAGAAAAGGTTGAAAAACAAAGATATCGAGTAACTCGAAGAAGCCTCTCCTCCAACGGTGTTTGGTTAAGGTATTAACATATCTGGAACTGGTTTGCATGTGGCGAGATACGTTTGTGTGTTTTGGAGGACAGTTGTGAAACAAGAGAATACGAGCGGAGGACAGCGAAGGCCAGAAGACAAGATAAGATCAGGAGAGAATAGTGTGAACCAATAGATAGTTAAGACAGGGATTAGGAAAACCAGACAGGGATTAGTGTACTCGGCCAGTCTCTAACACCAGCTTCGTAAACAGAGGCACAAGGCTATTTTGACACAATATTGCAGGAAAAGCAGAAAAGACTTAGTTCGTCGTGCTGCCTGAGTGAGGGCAACACAAAATGGCGGCGGAGCACAAAATGGCGGCTCAATGCGATCGTGATCGAAAATCGAATTTCCTCAATGTGATTCGAGAAATTTTGCAGGAAAGCGAAAAAGGGAACCTGGCATGTAAGTCTTAGGAATTTCGGAGTCATCTCCTTGCTTTTTAAGTAAAGGTAGAACTCTAGCATGTTTAAAAGGTGCAGAAACTGTTGTCTGTGCTACAGACTTATTTAGAAGCTCTCCTCAGAGTATTGCTTTTTACAGAGGACATGGATTTTAACACATCAGGTGGACAGGGTCTGGTCGGGTAGCCCGATTTGACCTTCATCATTAGTTCATGCCTTTTTTGAGGGGCAGATTTTAATCCACTTTAGCTTATTGACTGTGTGTGCTGGAGGTGTTTATGCTTTCTTAGATAATGTTAAATGTATAAAAAAAATAGATGTTTTATTGTCACAAAAATGCATGAGTGGGAATGAACGTGGTTGAGATCTTTTCTATAGAAGAAAGTTCTTTCAAAATATTGAGCATTTATTTTTGTTTATTAATTGCTAGAGGGATTTTATTAGGATAATATGTGAATTTTCCCGTCAGTGGTTTCCCTTTATATGTTAACAGTCCTATTTATTCCAATCTCTTTGTCTTAGCTTTTCGACCAGTTTCCCTTGAGTTGACATAGCCTCTTTTAGTTTTATGGAGTGCCACAGAACTGGTATGATACGATTTATCACCCGTTGTTTAGCTTGTGTAGTATGAATGTTGCAATCATGCCTAAGTCATGACCTAAATTCTTCCTCCACCATCTTGACATTTTTACTGAATAGTGAGATAGAGAGAGTATGTACATCATTGCTTCATTTTTGATTTGTCTAGATTTCTATATGGAGTTAGTTCATGCTTACTAGTCCATTTACAGAGATCTGTTGGAATGCAAATAGTACTCAAATATTGGTCTGACTATATGCATGTCTGTATGAGTACATTAGAGAAAATGTTATCAACGTCCACACTAGGTCAAGGGCCTGGCCCTAATTGTGAGTTGGACTAGTAATGTGTGGGAATAAATTGCTTCTCAATTCAATTCAATTTTCAAAAAGAGTAAGTCTAACCCTTCAATTGGGGTTGACTTTGAGTAGGGAGAAATTAATTTGACAATGAATATTTGCCGCTACCACCTTTTCTCTTTTGTTGCATCCCTATTTTTATTCAAGATATAGTGCTTGTTAGGTATTGCTTCAAGGATTTCAGAAACAGCTTCCTCAGTAAGCCATTTTACAGTACAGTGAGGAACAATATATCAGGTTTAGAAGTTTCTAGTAAATTATATATTTTTATTTTGGGCCAGTTCTATTCCTTAATGAATACATGTAAGAGAGCAGTTCCTCAGATGAGTATGTAAACTTTTTGGCATGATGGCAGACTGATGGTCCGGACGGGGGCAGACGGGCTCGACATAGATGCACCCGCTGCATGTGTTGACTGCACAAACGTGCAGCCTGCTTTGTTTTATAGCCCTCCTGCAGCAATGTTGTTTGCCAAAAGACAGCTAACCTCAAATGGAAGTCATATGGGAGAAATTTCACTTGTAAATCAAAGTGCAAATGCCATATTTTTTTAACAAGCACTATCCCCAAATAGCCAACAGATTGGCGTCCTTTTAAAAAACATACTTTTTGTAATACAGTTTTAAAAACCCAGGTCAAGCACTGCTCATCAGCTGTTTCAAAGTACTTTCTATTAGGAATTGTTGGTAGCAAATAAAATACTTTTCCTTGTGAATAGGCCAAAAAGGCCTACCGCTGTATTCTCTTGATTAATGTCCACATTTCTGGGAGGTTCTTAGAATGTGTCCTGCCAGCAGATGATGTCCTTGGCACTTGCCCCTCACTCCAAAACAGATTTTCCAGACTTAAATTACCTCCTTCAAACCCAATACTTCATAGATAGCTGCATCCAGAATGAACCATACAATTGTGAAACTGGCTATAATTCAGCAACCTATCATCATTGACTGTCATGTCTGTACCTGATCCTGCATTGCCTTGTGGAATTTCTAGTTGTGTATTTCCTTGTGCTTGGACAATACCAGGGTTAAACATATATACAAATTTAAAAAGTCCTTTTAAAAGTGTGCAGCATTTCCAAAACTAAGAGAGTCAGGCTCGAAGAAAAAGATTCTGACTGATCGGGTAATAGCCTTGATCTCGTACTGAAGTAGCCCACAGTGTTTCCCTGCAGTCCTTTGCCATCAAAGTGATTAAAGAGTATTCTCAGGTTTCGAATGAATGTAAATTTGTTTGTGAAACTAATTCTGTTTTTTATCTCACTGTGTTTTTTATTGCACATTTCGGAGAACTGTATACAACATTACCATACTGTGAGATTTCTTTATTTAAGTCAACGCTCCTTCTACCTGAATAGAATGTGATCATAAATCTACAACCTTTTGCTGGTTGCTCATACCTGTCTGTCCTACTCAGGGCTGGCCGGTAGCTAGGCCTGGGTGGCAAATTCCGTTCCACTCGCAGAATTTGCGGAATTTGGGTAATTTTGTGTTCTGCAGAGAACGTGCAATTGCCAAGAAATCCGCAATCCGCGGCTTTGCGGAATTTTTTTGCTTGTTCGTGCTTTCAAAATGCGTGTTCGTGAGATATTTCCCCCTGAGCATGCAAACAGCTTGAGGGGAAACATGCGTCCTCTTGGAGATTTTTTACCGTTTTGCGAAGCTTTGCGTAGCGCGACTACGCATATTCCGCTCATCCCTAGTCAGTAGTCCAGAAGGAAGACTCTGTGTGGTGATATATATATATGACTAAGATCCATTAGGATTGAAACACGTTATGCTGTGTTTGCTGTGCTGCGTGAGGAATAAACTCTTTACTTACTGAAAGGTTTAGCTGGAGTGGCTTGTTTTCACGCTACCACATTGTGTGATTTTCGTTTGAAATATTTGGCGGTGACGTCGCCTACAAGCCCCGACTTGCGAGGCTGAGGCTCCCTTTCGTCACAGTTCATTTGGATTTAAATTGTAAGGGAGCCCGCCGGCTGTTTCTTTATACCAGGAGGGATTTCACCGAGTTTGAGCCACTTGAAAAAACGGGAGGCTCAGCCACGTTGCTTTTGAGGAGGCCTACGGGCCGAAGACTACTTCAATATTTTGAAAACAGCTAAAGTTTGCAACGGTTGTCTGACCTTTGCACTCCCAAACCTGAAAAAGTGACAGGCAGCCACATGGAGATCGTGAGCAATCAAGTTACGAGGGGAAGTGCCTTGGAAGCACATTGGGACATTTCTACCACCTAGCACTACATGGAATCTAATCATTTTGAGGCAAGTGGTGGTATTCTTGTTTTACTGGACACTTACTAAAGGCTAAACAGCTTACAATGGAGGATTATGCCGTGTTTTATAAGTCAGCCGCAAAGCATTATGGGCATTGAAGTCCAGGTGAGACTTTAATTGCAGACCACAGCGAAGTAACCCGAACATCATTGAGGTAGAATGCACATAGCATGATATTCTGTAGGGTACTGCACTTAAGAACTATGATTTGGTCTGGCGGACTGACAGAACTTGAGTATAATATCTTGAAAAGCAACGTATATTTGGTAGTCCTTCGTTTGTGTTGATAACCTGACTATATATCAGGTGATACAAACCCTCACTCATGCATATGACTAAGATCCATTAGGATTGAAATGCTTTATGCTGTGTTTGCTGTGCTAGCTGAGGAATAAACTCTTTACTTACTGAAAGGTTAGGCTGGAGTGGCTTGTTTTCACACTACCACATTGTGTGATTTTCGTTTGGAATTATCTACTGGCGGTCGCCAGTAGATAGTTATAGTTAGGACCCTGTTTCCATAGGAAAACCGCAACATTCTATTTTGAATAACTTTGGCGCCGGTAGAGGATTCCTCGCGAAATTTTCAAAACTAATGGGGCGCTACGGTCCGCTCCTACCCTGAAAGTCTCGGGGGGATTCGTCAAGCGGGGTCTGAGAAAAAAGGGGGGTCCCAAAACGCGTTTTCCCCATGCATTTTTCCATAGGACCTTTAGACACAGCTACAGCCAGAAGGGCTGAACAGAGTTACTTGAAATTTGGCAGAGAAGTAGTCTACAGGTCAAGGAAGTGCCTTTTGTAGGTCTGGTGTAAATCTGTTCAGTAGTTCCTGAGAAAATAGCATTTAAATCAATATATATATCTGTGGCAGCTTACGGTGCGCTTACCGTGTGCTTACGGTAAGCTTACCGTACGCGTACGGTGACGTGCGCGAGCGCGATTCTGATTGGCTGTTAGATCGTAGTAAACATTCGAATCAGTCGAAACCAGGAAGTGTCGGCCGCCATTTTCTCTCTCGCACTCTGAGGGGGGGAGGAAAAACAAAGCTGGATAACACGAAAAGGGGCAGGCTAGACAGCTCCTAACCACATAGCCATGGTTAGGGTGTCCCAAAAGAACCCCCAAGGGCAAAAAATATTTTTTTTATTTTTTTTTAAAAACGCCGATTACGCTTACCATACGCGTACGGTAAAAAATAAATAAAAAAAACCTCAATATCCTCAATTGCCCCACCCCGTGTGCTAAAGGTGCCCGAAGGTCACCTTTTGTGCATGGCATATCCAAATATAGATCAAATAATAGATAACCTTTCACAACGAAGCGCATAATATGTCCGTGTGCGGACGGTGCGCGAAGCGCATCGTGCGTACATGGCCCATCCAGCGTAACGTGGGCACGCGGTGCGCGTAGCGCACCGCGTGCCCACCGTGCGTGCACGGCACTAACTGCGTAAAGTGGGCGGGCGGTGCGCAAAGCGCACCGCGTGCTCACTGTGCGCGCACGGTGCGTGAAGCGCACCGTGCGCGCACGGAACGAAATGCGTGAAGTGGGCGCGCACGCCACGAACGGCGTAAAGTAACTTAGCATTTAAAAAAACGTACAATTTCACTGAAAAAACCATAGGTTTCACACACATTATAGTTAGGAATTAGCATTTAAAAAACCTTGCAAATTCAATGAAAAAACCATAGGTTTCACACATGTTACAGTTAGCTGGACATTTCACTCGTAAAAAACCATTGAAATTCCCCCGTTATAGTTAGTGCAGGCAACTATAAATCACGCGACCGCAATCCTCTGCTGATGACATATGTGTCTTTATGAAAAAAAAATATTTGTAATATATGTATAGCTAAAAGTTAATGGAAGAAGACATGGGCAAATAAGTGTCTAAATACAGTATTAGCATCAGCAGAGGATTGCGGTCGCGTGAGTTATAGTTGCCTGCACTAACTATAACGGGGGAATTTCAATGGTTTTTTACGAGTGAAATGTCCAGCTAACTGTAACATGTGTGAAACCTATGGTTTTTTCATTGAATATATATATATATATATCTCACAAACCTCTTCCTCTTCGGAAGAATGAGTTGCACTTCCAAAGTAGTGACAACCTGTATTATTAGTTTGACAACTTTTGGCAAACCTGATGTGTTTCAGTCCTCACGACCTTAGTCACAGGTGAAGCCACAGAAAATTAATTACAGCTGAAAGCGACCACTAGCTGTTTTCCGTTTATCAAGTTTTGGCCCCATAGTGGACCCCCTTAGTGGATTTCAAATAATGAAGACATAGGGGCACAAGAAGTAATCTAGGTATATGGATTTGTTCTCCAGGAGGATGTTATTGGCTGAAATAATGGACCTTCTAGAGGGATTGACGGGGCCTTTAATGATCTTGGGCAGCATGTAGAAACAAGGTGCAGTGGGTTTATTGACAAGTAAAAACTGATATTCCTCAACATCTAATAGTCTCTTCTCATGCCAATCCAACAAAAGTGTGTAAAAACGTTTGATATTGTGTTTGTATACCGTCAAAGAAGACCTTTCAATGCTCCCTGACAGTTCCAGATGCCTCCTGGCTTCCTGTTGATATTTAGCCATATCCCACAACACCACATTCTCAACCTTACCTGCAGGTTTAATTACAAGTGAAACGTCCTTACTAACAGAATGCAAGGCTTTGCTCTGTCCTTCAGTTAAACTCATAGCAAACATATTGTTACTATTCCGCCACATTTTCATGAGTTCAGAAGTAACAACCTCATGGAAACTGCCTATGGTATCATGGGGAGTGGCAGGATGGCACTGAGACTTGGGTTTAAAATCATTTCTACTTATTCTGTCAATTTCCAAGCCTAGATTGCACAACAAATGTCTTTCAGACACACAATCTTTACCACCATATTCCAATTCTCTCAATGAAGCCAGGCCTTCAATATGCCTAATGCACAAACTGTCAAAAGCAACTTGATTTTCATTAACTGTCACAGAATCACCTCCGGATGTTAGGCAGTTTCAGCTATCTTATAAAAAGGAACAAGTCCATGCAAGTTCAGGCATAGTCAAAGTTCGCTGTTGGACAGAAGGATAGACCCAGCTCCATTAGTGAATGCTCATTAGCCTTTTTGATACATGTTGTTACACAATGTGCATTGATTGAAGAATACAGATACTGAGTTTGGGGTTATTGGAATTCCTATTAGGAAATGCCCCTGTCTGGTGTTCTTTGTGGGTTCACGAAGCTCAAACATTGCTCCATTGCTGGTATATTCACTTCACTAACCATGGCTTTTTTTCTTAGTTTCTTTGTGTTCTTGTATTTCTGGATGTTGTTTTAATGTTCGAACTGGAGGCTAAACACCAGGCCACTTGGGTTATGCACAGTTTGAAATGGTATTGTGAGGGGGGGTAGCTGTAATGTAATAAGGGCCAGATGTATCAAGGATTTTGCAATGTATGTACCTTTTTGCATTCGCAATATAGTTAATCACAATTTTTTGCGATTACCTAAATTGCGGATGCATTTAGGGAATCGCAATTTGCGATTCCCTAAATGCAATGCATGTAGCATTTGCTAAGTGTAACTTTGCATTTAGGAATCGCAAATTACCATCAACTTCAAGTTGATGGTAAATTGCGAATCCTTTAAAAAATGCACAAAAGTGCATTTTTCAAAGTGCCATGTGGCGCACACACATGCCCTTAGGGCATGTGTGTGCGCCACATGTGCACACTTACCTTTTTTTGTGGTGCATCGGGGGCCTTAGGCCCCCTAGCACCCTTGGATTTTCATTTGCAAAGTTGGATTACCAATTTGGCAATTGCAAATTGCGAATGCATTCCTATGAGCCTATAGGAATGAATGGGAATGCATTCCCTAATAGCGAATCGGGGGGAAGAACTGCCATTGCTGCTGTAAACGTCACGCTTTGCTAAGAGTTGATATGAATTGGAAACATTTTGTGACACAAATATGCCCAGATATCTAATTGAATGAGAGGTTAAGTAGTGTGCCCGCATATCAAGAGGTAGAACTATTTTGGAGATGTTAAAAAGAAGGACTTCTGATTTTGTATGATTGATTCTGTATCCCCCTATAGCAGTAAATATTTACATTTTAGAGAAAGCTCTGGCAATATTCTCCTTCTCTGCGGACAAATACAAGATCATGTTGTCCCCAAACAACTTGATGTTTGGTGCGCCTACATAGGAGACTTGATCTGTGGATCTTGGGGTGAAGCAGCAGCTAAGGGCTCGATAATTAGGACAAACAAAACCAGGGACATAGGGTACCCCTGGCGTGTGCCCCAACTAATCTGCCGAGTACCAGCCACATGCGAATTAACTATATATTTAGTAGGCCTGGGCTAAATTTCCGTTCCGCTCGCGGAAATTGCGATAATTTGACATTTTCGCGTTCCGCGGAGAGCGCGAAAATGTCAAAATTTCCGCATTCCGCAGTTTAGCGGTAATTTGGTTCTTGCTCGCGCTGTAAAATAATAAATTCTCGCGCGCGCGCGATCGCCTTACCTGAATCCCCGCGTTCGCCGACAAGTTTTCCCGATCCGGTCGCGTTCTCCACAAGATGTTGGATTGTTGGTAGCCATTTGCGCTGTCTCGCGACAGTTCGCGCCCGCAGTAACTTCATGCATCGCGCGATCACGTCTTTCTTTTTCGCGATCATGCACCGCGAGAAGAGTGAAAACAAGATGGCCGCGCCCGCAAGCAACCGCATGGGTAAGTTGGCGAGCCGCGAACACGCAGAAAATACCGCAAACGGGCGGGAAAAAAACGTCCGCATCTTCGCGATATTTCCGCGTGTTTGCTGAGATTTTAAACATTTTCGCGATAATTTGCGAAAGTCGCTTTCGCAAATTCCACCCACCCCTAATATTTAGCTTCTGCTTTCCGATATGTTTTCCAACAAACGTATCAGTTTTGGGGGCAAATTAAACCGATATAAAAGAGTATAAAGGACCTCCCATTGAACTAAATCAAAGGCTTTTTCTGCATCAAGCATGATAATAGCCGCTTTAGTTGTATTATTTGAAACATAGTCTATAGACTGCAATAAGGAGTTGGTATTGGTTGAAATATTTCTTCCTGTTAGACTCCACATTGATTCCTATGGACCACAGCTTGTGCTAATGGGGTTAGCCTATATGCTTTAATTTTAGTAAATAACTTATAGTCACTGTTCAAAAGACTAAGAGGGTGATATGAGCCCGGCAATTCGGCGGTTTGTCCATTTTCTGGAAACTAACTACTGCCTCTGTGAAGGAACTAGGCATCTCGCAGCCATCCAGTGTTTCGTTAAATAATTTCACCAGGAATTCAGCGATCTGGGCCAAGAAAATTTTGTAAATTACAGCTGGTAGTCCATCATTCCCACAGGCCTTCCCAGTAGGAGATATTTTAATAATTTTTTACTTCAGCCAGTGTAATTGGCACCACAGCGGTGGTTTGAAGTCCATTACTGACTATTGGCAGTTTAATTGCCCCGAGATACTCATCTACTTGTTCAGTGGTGGTCATGGAAGTAGAAGTATGTAAGTTGGTGTAGTGCCCTAAAAATGCCTTATCAATATCCTTGAGTTGGTTGACTGTCTGGTGCCTGGCATAGTCATAAATCATAAGTCTGGTGCCTGGCATAAGTCATAGATTGACTTAATGGCTGCATTATAACATCTTTTCTTAATGGATCATGCCAAAAATCTACCTGCGTGTTTGCTACCTTTGAAGTATTGTTGAAAGCTTGTGTTCTGATTTATAATTTCCTGGGACATATAAGGATCCCCTAAGCCCCAAATTGCTTTCCTAATTCTGGTCCTAGAAGCTTGAGAATAATGTGCTAAATAAGCCAAAGTTGCTTGGTCTAGTTCTTGCTGAAAAGCTACTGTTTTTTCCTTTCTCAGCTTGCTTATTTGAGTCTTATATAAATGTACTTCACCCCTAATAAAAGCCTTGTATGCCCCCCAGACTGCGAAAGTAGAGGCCGAACCTATGCTCTTTGCAAGGAAATTTTCCAGAGCAAGCCATATAATTGTTAGTCAACTGTGTCTGTTAGGAGTGATTTTTCAAGCAAACCATCAAGGTTGATCTACCCAAATAATGTTTACAATTACATAAATCAAGGGAGCCGAATGATCTGATAAAGGATTTGATAATGCAGGGATTTTTTCTTTGCCATTCAAATGAAATTAGGAAGAAGTCAATCCTAGAGGCTGCATTAAATTGTTTAGAGAAATAGGTGAATTCTTGTGCCTATGGGTATGCTTGATGCCAGGGGTCTACTAAGGCTATATCACTAATTGCTTTCCTTGAAAAGCTAGAGGCTCTAAGTTTGTTTTGTGATTTCTTCCTGTTAGACGAGTCTAACCTGGTGTCTTGTATGATGTTGAAATCCCCCCTATTTTTTTTTTAATAGAGTTTTATATAGCGCAAACTTGACCCGAATCGGGTATCAGAGTGCTTTAAATAGCACCGGTTGCGTTACATTAGGACACATTCATTATTTGTTAGGCACGGGGAGATTAAGTGATTTGCCCAGAATCACAGGATGTTCAGCGTCATTGCAGAGACTCAAACCCAGTTCCCCAGATTCAAGGTCCACTGCCCTAGCCGTTAGGCCTACTCCTCTTCCTGCTATCATGAAGAAACCCGGAAGCAGAGGCAAAAGAATGTATATTTCACTAAGGGGGGAGGGTACACTGTCCTCTATTGGACCATAGAAACTGACCAGGTAGCATTGTGTCTTAAAATGGGTTTCTTGAAGAAGAATTATCCGTACTTGTAGTGCTGTAATCCACTAAAGAATGGACCTAAACTTCACTTGATTGTTAGCTCCATTGACATGACATGAAGCTATTCTAAAAGAGTTAGTATTCACAATAAATAGATATACAACCACTTTAGCCCTATTCATTTGTTTCTCCCTTCTTGACTGCTTATTTCTCAGGCTTTTAAAGTCGTTGGTGGCATCAGCATGTTCCAACCATGCATCTAACACAAAACTTAAACAAACCCTGTCATTTCTATCTTTTCTACCTGTGTTTTTCAAACCCAAAGTGACCGAAATCCCCCATCCCACTGTTGCCAACCTTAAGCCCAACCCTTCCTAGGATCCCTCCAAGGCAGTAGCTCACCCTCTCCTCCTACATCCTCCCCCCCCCAGATGAGCGCCTTGACATGGCACTCCCTGAACGTGCAATTGGGGGTAACAGAGGGCAAGCCATTTCATACGAATTACTTGGATCGAATCTAGTAACAAGTGAAACATTATACAGCCTATTAAACTCTTATACACTGATTTCAATCAAATCAATAGATCAATAAAGCAACAAAAAAAATACACCATGCCTTAGCAAGTACTGCTTCTATCCCCCCCGTCCACCTTCCAACCTTATTGAATGTGGAAACCCCTAGCTTGGTCAGCAGAATGGAAAATGTGCACTTGTCCCTTGAAAAAAACGTTTAGTTTTGACTACTGACTAATACCAGTGGGTGCCCCATGTCTCTTAAAGTCTTCGAAATTGATTTATTCTTAACGGCATGCAAAAAGGTCTGTTCTTTGATACTAAAATCGCCAAAGTTTACCAAAATACTGCTTGGGTATTTGGTATTGGTAGATTGGACGGCAGGAAGATGGTGTTTCTGGGTGACTGTTAAATCCATGCCTTTTGCTGCCTTCTCTGGGCACACATGCTTGTTAATAGTGTCTGAGATTAGCTTGGTAACTGTCTCGCCTGCTTCGCACCCCTCTTGATTTCCTACAATGTTAGGTTCAAGCGGCAAGATATGTTTTCTGCATTGTACAGCTTCAGCTGGAGTTCCTCTAACTCTGCTTGAAGTTTGGAAGTCACAGCGTCATGTTTATTTCTTGAATCTTCTAACTCTGCAAAACTTTGTTCCACCTGGGACATGCGAGCGGTAAGCAATTCAATGCTAACATTAATCTGCCCCAATTGATCATTGGCCTTTCTGTGTGCATCCTCTTGTGAAATCTTCAGTTCTCGGTGTGCCCCTAAAATCTGATTCAGCATTGCTTCGATTGGTGGTGACCATGCAGGAAGTGCTGACAAAGCTTGCGATGACATTTCCCTCTGAGACTGGGTGGCATATTTACAAGCCCCTCTCCCCACAGGAGCGTCACTTTTTTAAATCCTCCAGTAGTGTAGAACTATTTTCAATATTCATAAGGTGTTGCTAAGCCACTTAGTGTGGCTTGATGCCACCTTGTTAAATATGCCCCTCTCCGACACAGGCCTCTGCGGCAAAGAGGCGTGCAATGGATGTTGCTGTGAGCATTCCACCACAACACTCATTGCTTTTTGAAGCTGCCCAAGATTTACAAGGAGGTGTAAATTTATGGCAGCGCCAAAAACTAATAAATAATAATAATAATAAACCCAGTGCATGGGCAGACGGTAGAATAGCATACGAGGAGATATGCTTTTATTTCTCCTCGTTTTTGCTTCACAACCCCCCTCCCTGGCCAATGTAGGCCCCGGGGACCCCATCCCCCTGCTCCAGGCCTCTACTGTGGGTGCCCTGGTGTTTCTGTGAGGCCCCCAAATTCATTTAAATGGCCCAGGGGAGGAGGTGGTCTGCTGGGCCCAGGGGGGCGTGAAGCTCCCCATTTTCTTCAAATTGGCCCCAGTGACTTGGCGACCCTATAGTCAAATAAAGTCCAGGGTGGGTGGTGGTCCCTGGGGCATATAAATACCCTTGGAGGGGGCCCTGTGTGCCCCTTCCTGTAATTATTTATCTCCTCCCGCACTTCCTTTTTTAAAAACATTTTGGCAGGAGTCACTGATCCAGGGTGCCTTCCAAAGACCTTTTCTTTTTTAAATCACTTTTTTAGCCTTGCGGAGTCACTCTGGCACCCCAAAGAAAGTGGCATAGGAGTGGCATAGGGGGTCAGGGTGCTTCTACCCAACACGTCCTGGTTTGAAAATATATATATATTCACTGAAAAAACCATAGGTTTCAGACCTGATATAGTTAGGAATTAGCATTTAAAAAACCTTTGAAATTCACTGAAAACACCATAGGTTTCAGGCCTGATATAGTTAGGAATTAGCATTTAAAAAACCTTAGAAATTCACTGAAAAAATAATAGGTTTTAGGGGTGTTATAGTGAGATGAACATTTCACTCGAACAAAACCATTGAAATTCCTCCGATATAGTTAGTTGTACTAACTTCATCTCGCACGCACGCAATCCGCTGCTGATGATGTCACATATTACATCATTCATGACATGGTCAGTGACATCACTGATGACATCTCAAATGACATCACTGATGACATCATCCAGTGAATGTGGTTTGGTTCGTTATTTAAATATGTATTTTATATATATATATAGCAATTTGCATTGAAGAATGAGTGTATATATAAATATAAATATCTGGATGGAGGCTTTAGTAGCAGTGTGATTGACTGTTTACTTGACTAATTTATAGTGTCTCACTAAATATATTGGATAGTGGCGAAACTGTGTGAATATCTGTATCACTTTGTCAGTTGTTGTGTAAACTGATGCACCAGTTGGTTACTAGCTACATGAAAGTCTATATTATTTATTGATTAGTTAACTGAGTATTTGTATGGGAGAGTGAATGTGTGTGTGGTTCGGTGGGGGGTGTGTGACTGCCCAAAGATGTGTGAATAGTTGATTCAGTAGGTATCTGAAGTTAAATCTACATGTTATAACAGTTGTTTGGGTGAGTGAATATCTTTATGGGTGTGGGGATTAGCAAATATATGTCTCAATGGTCCATGTCCAACCAACTAGAAAAATAAAAGCCAGTGTATGTGTCAGTTGTTGTAAATAAATAAGTATACATAAGACTCAGTGATTGTATGAGTGACTGAATGGATAACTGTATAATTGTAATAGTGTTTTTATAACACACTAAGTATGAGTTATTATCTATATGAATATATAAAGTGGTGTTTTTATAAGTATATAGCTAAGTAAAAGTAAGTCTGATCCATTGTTTGCATAAGTGAGTAGGATGACTTCATAAGTAATTAGGATGTGTGCTGGTGTGTAATGTCGATATAGTTGTATAAGTATATTTGATAGTGTTCTATTGATCATTGACAGCATGTATGAGTGAATCTATAGGTAAGTGATTAGATGTGTGTATAGATCTAGGAGTCACTGAGTGGGTGTTTAGAAACAGGTATTGGTGTGTCAATGGTTTTACATCTGGCACTCTGTATTTTACAGTGAGTGATAAAAGGTTATACATTACTAGTGTATGATGAGGTGTATCTGATTGTCACATGGATGATGTCATCAGTGATGTCATCAGTGATGTCACTGACCATGTCATGAATGATGTAATATGTGACATCATCAGCTGTGGATTGCGTGCGCGCGAGATGTAGTTAGTACAACTAACTATATCGAAGGAATTTCAATGGTTTTGTTCGAGTGAAATGTCCAGCTAACTATAACACCCCTAAAACCTATTGTTTTTTCAGTGAATTTCTAAGGTTTTTTTAAATGCTAATTCCTAACTATATCAGGCCTGAAACCTATGGTTTTTTCAGTGAATTTCAAAGGTTTTTTAAATGCTAATTCCTAACTATATCAGGCCTGAAACCTATGGTTTTTTCAGTGAATTTCAAAGGTTTTTTAAATGCTAATTCCTAACTATATCAGGCCTGAAACCTATGGTTTTTTCAGTGAATTTCAAATGTTTTGTAAATGACAATTTTTAATGTATTAATTGTTATACTGATTTTTTTTATACTGATTTTCTACATTTTTTAAACTATTTATTTTTAGATATTTTTTTTAAATTACATTATAATTACATTATACATTACAATACAAAATATACTTTCTCAGAATGAATTACTTTAGTTTAAATACTTTGCAAATAGGCAATAGACTTTCAAGTACAGTAGTTACAGTTGTTGCAATGGGCAACACAATTTCAAACACAATGCAACATTGAGCTCAATGTGTATTTATAGTCAAATGCAATTAGTTACTTTATGGATTACTTTTCTAACCACAGGACTGGATCCTAGATTCAGTCCTTGGACATCTCCTGTAAACAATTGAGTAAAAGCGTTTTGGTTACAGTAGCGATTTTTAAGGAATATTATTGTATTTTAAAAGTTGACACAGAAATATTTTCACATAGAATCACCAATGTTATCCTATGGCAGAAAATTCACTTAGCAGGTAAGTAGTGTTATTGTTACTTTTTCTTACTCAGTGGTGCATCCTGGATCCAGCACTGGTGAATCTCCTGTAAACAGTTGAAAGAATGTGTTTAAGTCATACAGATGATTTTTTAGGAATATTTTTAGTTTGTGAAAATAGACACTTAGAAACTTTTCTGCTGAAAACCACACAATGGATTCCTATGGAAGGAAATATAAGTTACTGGTCAGTACGCTTAGAATTACTTTTCAGGGTCAGTGCTGGGCTAAAAGATGCAGCACTGGGTTCTCTCCCGATAACAGGTGAGTAAATCGGAATTCGTAGTTCGGCTGATTTTAGAGGAATATTTGTACGTTTCAAAAATGGACACTTTGAAACTTTTCTGTTGAAAACCACACAATGGATTCCTATGGAAGGAAATACAAGTTACTGGTAAGTACGCTTAGAATTACTTTTCAGGGTCAGTGCTGGTCTAAAAGATGCAACACTGGGTTCTCTCCTGATAACAGGTGAGTAAATCGGAATTCGTAGTTCGGCTGATTTTAGAGGAATATTTGTACGTTTCAAAAATGGACACTTTGTAACTTTTCTGGTGAAAACCACACAATGGATTCCTATGGAAGGAAATACAAGTTACTGGTAAGTACACTTAGAATTACTTTTCAGGGTCAGTGCTGGGTTAAAAGATACAGCACTGGGTTCTCTCCTGATAAAAAGTGTGTAAATCGGAATTCGTACTTCGGCTGATTTTAGAGGAATATTTGTACGTTTCAAAAATGGACACTTAGAAACTTTTCTGGTGAAAACCGCACAATGGATTCCTATGGAAGGAAGTACCAGTTACTGGCAAGTACGCTTAGAATTACTTTTCAGGGTCAGTGCTGGGCTAAAAGATGCAACACTGGGTTCTCTCCTGATAACAGGTGAGTAAATCGGAATTCGTAGTTCGGCTGATTTTAGAGGAATATTTGTACAATGGTGAAGGAAGGGGGCGGCGCCTGAGGTGACGTGTGCAAACATGCCCTGTGGCATGTTTTAAGTTGGGGAATTAATTCCTCTTCAATCCTGCGGTCCCCTGGGGGCCAACTTGCCCACCAGGTACCTCCAGTATGCGCCAGGGAGCTGTGTTGCAGAGAGGTGTTCAGAGGCCACGCCCCTTTTTACAACACTCTGCAACGCAGCTCCGTGGTGCTTAGTGGAGGTACCTGGTGGGCTAGTTGGCCCCTAAGGGACCTCTGGATTGAAAAGGAATGAATTCCCCAACTTAAAACGTGCCACAGGGCGTGTTTGCACACATATCACCTCAGGCCTCGCCCCCTACCTTCACCACTGTACAAGCGCACCCCGTGGCGTGTTTTAAGTTGAGGGATTAAGTCCCCTTGAATTCTGAGGTCCCCTGGCGGCCAACTAGCCCACCAGGTACCTCCAGTAAGCGCCACGGAGCTGCGTTGCAGAGAGTTGTAAAAAGGGGCGTGGCCTCATTACACCTCTTTGCTACGCAGACCTCTGGTGCATACTGGAGGTTCCTGGTGGGCTAGTTGGCCCCCAGGGACCCCCAGTATTCAAGGGGAATTAGTTCCCCCTCTGCAAACGTTCCAGGGGCTGCGTTTGCAGAGTGGTGCAAGGAGGGGGCGTGGCCTCTGGCCCGATCCCATCTTTTTTATTCTACTTTTTTAAGAAGGTGGGCTGTGTAGTCCCCCTTCTTTTTCTAATTTATTGGCCCTGGGGACCCCATCCCCCAAGGCCTGCCCCCAATTTTTATTTTAATTTTTGTATTTTGGAGGGGGGCTGCCTTGTCCCCCTCCTGTGCCTACTTTTGGCCCCCATCCCCCGGGGCCATTTTTATTTTGTTTGTTTGTTTTTTTATTTTTTTTAGGAGGGGGGCCGCGTGGCCCCCTCCCGGGCTACTACTAGCCCCGGGAACCCCATCCCCCGTGGCTGGCCCTCTTCATTGGGGGCCGTGGGGTGTCCCCAAATCCCCCCACGGTCCCAGCCGGCTCTCCGCATCCTGCGGGAGCCGGCATTGCTTTTCCACATGGGGAGCAGCTATCATGCTGCTCCCCATGTGGAAAAGCAATCAGCTTTGCTTCATTGAAGCGAGAGCAGGTTTCCCTGCTCTCGCTTCAATGAAGAAAAGCAGTTTGCAATGACAGGGTGGGAGCCTCGGCTCCCGCCCTGTCATTGCAAACTACAGTGTCCCGGGGTGGGCACCCCGGGACACTGCAGGAGCCGGTCCAGGGGGGTGGTGGCCCCCAGGGCCTATACAAGGCTCCAGGAGTGGCCCCCTCTCACATTTTCAAGTTGCCCCAAGGGGTGGCGGTCCCTGGGGCTGGGGGGGCCTGAGAGCCCCCCCACACCAAATTGTTTCAAGCCCCGGGGGGTGGCGGTCCCCGGGGCTGGGGGGGCTGAGAGCCCCCCACCCATTTTCAAGAAGCCCCGGTGGTGGTGGTCCCCGGGGCTGCGGGGGGGCCGTGAGCCCCTCGCATATACTATGTTAGAGCCCCGGGAGTGGCGGTCCCCGGGGCAGTGTGGGGAGGATTGGGACCCCCCCACACTTATTTTATTATTATGCCCCGGGATTTTGTCCCCCGGGGGCAAATTAGCATATTCAGCACGGGAGCCCGCGCCAAATTTTTTTTCCTATCGGGAGGATGCACGCATCCAGCGTGCATCCTCCCGTTTAAAAAAATAAATAAAAATGTTTGGCCTTGGGGGTCCTTGTGGGACCCCCTGAGCAGGTCTAGGGGGTCAGGGTGTTTCTACCCTGCCCCCTTTTCGCGTTTTGCGTAGTTTTTTGGGGGGTTTCTTGTGCTCGAGGCACAAGATGGCTGCCAACACTTCCTGATTCAGAGTGTTGGCAGCCAATTAAAATTCAGCTCGTGATCGGGAGGGTGCGCGCATCCTCCGAGGCCATAGATATATGTACTTTTAACTCTAATTTTCTCAGGAACTACTGAACGGAGTTACACCATTTAAGCCAAAGGCACGAGTCTGAACTGAGGACTACCTCTTTGCCAAATTTGGTGTAATTCCGTTCAGCAGTTTGGGCTGTAGCTGCGGCTAAAGGTCCTATGGGAAAATGCATGGGGAAAAAGTGTTTTGGGACCCCCCTTTTTTCTCGGCCCCCACTTGATGAATCACCGTGAAACTTTCAGGATAGGAGCGGACTGGAGCTGGCCAAAAGTTTGGAAAAGTTTGCGAAGATTCGTCAATCGACGCCAACGTTATTCCAAATAGAATGTTGCGGATTTCCTATGGAAAATAGCTCCTAACTATATCTACCTACTGGCGACCGCCAGTATGTAATGTATATATATATGTATATATATATATATGTAATTGCTTGAACTCCTCGAACCTCCACTACAAGACCACAACAGCAGCAGCAGCGGCGAACAAAGGAAAACGGACCCCGATTGCTGGCAGGAAGATTTTATTCTGCTCCTTCGCTTAGTGACGCGTTTCGGGCACAGCCGGGCCCTTGATCACACACTAGCAACAGGCTGCCAATACAATTTAAATTTGTCAGGTGAGTTTCACTTCCTGTGTCACATGATCATAGACATAGGCAACAGACTAGTAAAGAAGACAGATAACGTGAAATCAAAGAACAATCATCATAACTTTGTTAAAAGCATCAACAGATTGCTAGATTGTTTGTGCAGTATTACTGTATGAATACAGGTGAAACAAACTAAATCAGTTAGTTCAATTATAAAATTGAACATGATGTTAAAGCAAATACATATATAAATATATTTACAAATCAACACTGGTAATGGATAAAAAAGTGTAGCACATTATAAAAACTGTTAATAAATAGGATAAAATATCACTAATAAAACAGTATCAAATTGGTGCCACATAATCCAGTTATGAGCCAGCGGAAGTCTTGCATAGCAGCCTGAATGCTTGTAATGATGTAGTTTTGGCCTGATTGTTGTTGTTATATGTCTAGATACATGTCTGAACTAAATGTAAAGTGCCGTAAACTATGTGCAAAATATAGCAATTTTTATCCTTACCTCAAATTCATCTCTTTTGAAAAAAGGAATATCCATTGTGAGTGAAACCCCTAAAAAATCCCTAAAACTTTGAAAAGCCAGGACATGTGCAAAAGAAGCAGAAGCAGCTGAAGTTCCATAATGAGTATCAGACACTGACAAAAAAATATATATATATATAAATAACCCATTGTTTACTCTAAAGAACAAATTAGTTCACATCCAGTATCAGGAAGGAGTAGATGTCTGGAATATATACATTTTGTGATTCAGTCCGTCAGCTCGCATCTCTCCATCTACAAGACATCAAGTCCGTATTTCTACCTCTGCGAGGCAACTCTGAAAACATACTGGAGCTCTGTCTGTGCGAGATACCCCTTTCACGCTCCCTCTCCCCACATCACTGTCCCGCAGCTATCCCTTTGCAAGCCGACGGTTTGCACCTTTCCCTATACTAGTCGACTCGCAGCTGTTCCTCTGCAAGCCGGCTTACAGCTCTCCCTCTGCGTGCCGACGGGCTGCAGCTCTCCCTCGGCTCGTACCTCTTCCTCTATGAGCCAGCCCGGCGGCTCTCAAGTCTCTGTTTGCGAACCACCGGTCGTCTCGCAGCTCTTCATCTGCCAGTCCTCGGGCCCGCAGTTGTACCTCTGCAAGCCAAGACTGGAAATATATTGCAGCTGTCTCTCTGCGAGATACCCCCTTCACGCTCCCTCTCCCCACTTCACCGTCCCGCAGCTATCCCTTTGCAAGCGGACGGCCCACACCTTTCCCGATACCAGTCAGCCCGCAGCTGTTCCTCTGCGAGCCGGCCCACAGCTCTCCCTCTGCGAGCCGACAGACCACAGCTCTCCCTCTACGAGCCACCCAGAAGGCTCGCAGCTCTTCATCTATGAGCCAGCCCGTCGGCTCGCAAGTCTCTGTCTGCGAACCACCGGTCGGCTCTCAGCTCTTCGTCTGCGAGCCGTCGGGCCCGCAGTTGTACCTCTGCAAACCAATACTGGCAATATACCGAAGCTTCCCCTCTGCCAGATACTCCCTTTACCCTCCCTCCCTGCACATCACAGGTCGTACGTATCCTGTTGCAAGCCGACAGCCCACCGCTCTCCCTATGCGAGTCGGCCCGGAGCTGTCCCTCTACGAGCCAGCCCGTAGCTGTCCCTCTACGAGCAGGCCCTCAGTTCTCCCTGTGCAAGCCGGCATGCAGCTCTCCCTCTGCGAGTCAGCCAGTCGACTCACAGCTCTTCCTCTATGAGCCAGCCCGCCAGCTCGCAACTCTCCCTCTGTGAACAACCGGTCGGCTCGCTGCTCTTTGTCTGTTAGTCCTCGGGCCCGCAGTTGTACCTCTGCAAGCCAAGACTGGAAATATATTGCAGCTCTCTCTCTGGGAGATATCCCCTTCACGCTCCCTCTCCCCACTTCACCGTCCGGCAGCTATCCCTTTGCAAGCGTACGGGTCGCACCTTTCCCTATACTAGTCGGCCTGCAGCTGTTCCTCTGTGAGCCAGCCCGCAGTTCTCCCTCTGTGAGCCGATGGGCCGCAGCTCTTCCCCAATGAGCCAGCCTGCCGGCTCGCAAGTCTCTGTCTGCGAACCATCGGTCGTCTCGCAGCTCTTCATCAGTTCTACCTCTGCAAACCAATACTGGAAATATACCCCAGCTTTTCTTCTGCCAGATACTCCCTTCACCCTCACTCGCTGCACATCACTGGTATTATGTATCCTTTTGCAAGCTGACAGCCCACAGCTCTCCCAATGCAAGTCGGCCCATAGCTGTCCCTGTACGAGCCGGCCCTCAGCTCTCCCTCTGCGAGCTGGCACACAGCTGGCCCTCTAGGAGCCGACGGCCCGCAGCTCTTCCTGTATGAGCCACTTAGTGGGGGGGACGATTCACTCCCACTCTGTGCTATTTTTATACTAAATAAAGCTCTGTTTGTTTATTTTTATAAACAGTACTCTCAGTGGCACAAAGTGATGGTTGCAGTACTAAAGGACACGTATGTAAATTAACGTAATTACGAGGTTTTCTGCTGGTGTTAAAGCTCCGTACACGACTGGGCTGCCACGTTACCAAAATGGGAATGACAACTTCCTTAATCTCTACCCCCTTTCCATCCCCATGTCAGTCGTTTTTGTTGCTCTCTAACAGTTGATCTGTTTTTGGTTATGTACATCCAGAATGAAATGTAAGCCTGTACCATATCTTTGTTAATATGGTGCAGTGTTATGCTTGCTAAGTTGCCGGTAGAAGTGTTAAGGTAATAATAGTAACGTTTACATGTGCCATTTAGTTGAGAATATCAGTCTAATTATACAGATAACAATTTTTCAAAATAGTGTCTACAAAGTTATCTGTAGTGGGTTGCAGAGGAAGTGCTCTTGGACGGTGGGGTGTGTGGGACGGTGGGTTGGGGCGGGGGGAGGGGGAAAAGTAGGAGCTAGTAGAGTCACATAAAAAATGGGAAGGTGAATCTAAATATTTAAATAAATACTTGCTGTATGTCCGGTGACACTACCTGCCACCCTACTGTTCCCTTATTCCGCTCCACTGTCATACAGCATTCCCTCTGCAAGCCGCAAGTGGAACTTATCTAATTGTATGTGACTATTTTCACATATTGAACAGATATAACAAACTATTGAAACTTTTTTTTCTTTCTCAGAAAATTATTTTGTTTAAATTAAAAATGCCTAGAAGAACTGAAAAAAAAAGGAAAGACAAAAAGGCCATCTACTTAAAGAAAAGTCAAAAAGGCATATTACAAGTAAATGAGAGTACTACAAAAAGACTTTCTTCTGGTAAAAACACTACACAATTTTTTTAAAAAGTATTACGAACATTTAATGAAAATAACATCACATAAGGGAAAAAGAAGAATTTTTCAAGTAGGTAGAAGCAGACTTCGACTTCAAAATGCAAGAAAAAAAAACATGATAAGGAAAGAGTATTTGACTATTTGTTACCCGTAGAAAAATACAATTTCAAGAAATTCGTCAAAGACTTTTTCGAAATAGATTAATTCAGAATCTAATAAAAGGATGCCGGAAATATAAAAAGAAAGTGCTGCAAATGAAACAGAAACAGCATATTGAAAGCATAGTGGATACTGCTTTTAAATTAAAACAAAAATATTCATTTTGATTTCGAAGAGGATGAAACTGTTGGATAAAACAATTAAGCCTGGGCGTAGTGGGCGTAGTGGGGCTACGTGGAGCAGCGCGTAGTGTGCCCAAATCTACGCACACTCGCGTGCTCCGCGTAGCACCACTACGCGCCGCCCACCTCCCGCCCACCCTCCTTTTAAAATAATGTCATGTATGATAAAATAATTAAATATAAAGACTTACCCACAGCGTGGCATCTCCGGGGCTCCCTCTTCCTCGTTCACAACTTCTTGTCACAAATTCGCATGCGCGGACGCCCGCGCATGCGCATTTCTTGCATATGGTTGTGTTCTGCATGGTTTGGGGGTTATATCCTACAGAGGCATATGTTTGTAAATGGCCCACTCGGGTCGTTTTTTGCTGGCAAAAACCCAATGATGAAAAAGAAAAGTGTTTTTCAAAACTTGAGGATGTTAGCAGTACACCATTCAGAAATGCGGAAGTTTGTAAGGATACTGTACTATGTAAAAAGCCCTGCATTATGTTTAAATGAACTGAATACAGCTCTTTTGCACGGTTCTTTATCAGATGTACAAAAAAAATGTGATGACATTGAGTTCCTATATTTTGGTTCAGAGGAGCAGTGCATAGAAAGTGAAAGTTTGACAATTACAGATGTTCAAGAAGATGGGAAAGTGATTAGTATTGATCAGTTTGAAGAAGAAATTGGAAAGAGTAACATAATGTGCTCTGAAATTCCAAAGTATGTTTGTGTTTGTTGTCGACGTACTAATTCTAAAATTCAAATTAGAAATGTTGATTTGTATTTGAAATCTGAAAAGAAGAATAATGATAAATGGAAGGAATTTGCAACTTACTTGTTAGTGGAAGGTCAATTTGAGTTATGCAGTGATCAATGTATTTGTATATATTGTTATAACAAATTAGAAGGGAACAAAATGCCCGCTAGAGCAGTACATAATAAGTTAGAATTAGTACCTATTCCGGATGAACTGGCAGATTTGAATATATATGAATCATTTCTAATACAATCTGTTCATCCATTTCAAACTATAATTCGCATGGAACTTAAAACAGGTAAACTGCCACCAACAGACTTACTAAGAGAGCTGAAAGGAAGAGTGGTGTACTTACCTTTGGATTTTAAGAAACATATTGAAATTGTTGGTGGAGACAAAGAGGAAAATGAAGCAGTAGTCGTTCTAGTAAATGGAGTACTAACAAAGATTCGGAAAATAGGGCAAGAATTTGTGGATGTTAATAAACTTCAAAAGGCTAAGTCATACCTTGTGGAGAACAATATTTAATATAAAAGTGTAAATATGGAAGAACAGGTAATAAGTTTGGAAGATGAATCTGAAGTTTCAAGTGGTCAAACAGAGAAAGTGGACAAGTCAAAGAGTGAAGAGATTTATGAACATTACACAATATGTCCTCTCCATTCAAAAGAAGTAATAGGAAACAGCATTGAGTTATTTCAAATGAAGAAAGCACAGGGAACTCCAATGAGTATACGGGAGAAAAGCTTGGAAGCTCGTTGCTTTCCACAACTGTTTCCTACTGGAGAAGGTGGACAATATGATGACCGACCTGTACAGATTCCAGCTTCTGAATATCGCTCAACAAGATTTAACTCTGAAGATCCTAGATTTCGACAGTGTATTCCATATATATTTCACCTTTTGTTTGAAAGTGATCTGTCTTCTCTGTCCTATGCAGTGAACCACATACTTAAAACTGGAGCTCATCAATCACTTCTTTCAGCGAAAGAATTTGTAGAGAAAGTTCAACAAACAGATGAAAATTCAGACGCACGTTAATTAATTTGATGGCATGTCAACTAGGCCTGGGCAGTAAATTTCGCTCGGTTCACGAAATTTGCGATATTTTGACATTTTCACGTTCCAAGGAGAGCGCGAAAGTATCAAAACTTTCGCAACCTGCCGCGAAACTGAAGTATTTTTCTTGTTTGAGCTTTAAAAATGTGTCCCTGCGTTCGCCGATGAGTTTTCCTATCCGTTCGCGCGCGCCACAAGATGTTGGATTGTTGGTAGCCGGTTGCGCTATCCCGCGAGAGTTTGTGATCGCGAACACGTCATTGCGATCACGAACAGGAAATAAGCATCGGGAGCAAGATGGCCGCGCCCATTAGCAACCGCATGGGCAAGTTGGAGATATATTTCTCCGCGAGCATGCAAAATCACATCGCGAACGGGCGGGAAAAGCAATCTCCGCATCTTCGCGAAAGTTCCGCATGCTTGCGGAGATTTTGCACAATTTCGCGATAATTTGCGAAAGTCAATTTAGCAAATTCCACCCACCCCTAATGTCAACGAGGAACAAAAGAGAATTGGCATTGTTGTCATGGAGAACTGAAGTGTATATTACGGAACTTAGGTACACCAACATGGTTTGTGACAGAGTATGCATGGGAAGATTTGCTTACATTTCTACGAGATCAAATTCCAATATAAAGAATGTTGAAATGAAGACACCTGGAGAACTGTGGGGCATATCATCTAGGAAACGTGATAAATATTGCATTTTTTTGCTTTCCGCGATTCTGTTTAATGCCACAAATCGCTGGATTTAATCGCCGAGATATCGCGCTATTACAAAGGCATATCTCCACGGCGATTAAATCCTGCGATAGCGGCATGAAACAGAATCGTGGGAAATGCGATATTTATCGCGTTTCCTGGATGATATACCCCTAAGACTTCAGTCACACAATCCACCTGCCATAATAAGTATGGCTAAGTCAGTTTCAAAGCAGGCGTAGCAAATCCGTGATAACCGCGGTTAGTGCTGTTTATTTTATTTTAACGTGGGTTTCTTCATGGCTTGATAATATTGTGCTGCTGTGTCCGCGCCGATTTCCTAGGAGAAATGTAAGGGAACGCCTACTTTGATTGTCATTAGCGATATTCATCGCTGACATGCAAAGTGGCGTTTGAAGGGCTGCTTACTCAAGGTAACACGTGTTAGCGTGCCCTTGATGATTGAGCGTTAACAAAATCGCCGCTTTTCGGACTAAAAGTGCCGCTAAAGTGGCGGTATTTGGCTTGATGATATGCCCCTGTGTTCTTTGGATCCTGTAAATGTGTACAGATATTTTAATCATAGGTTTCAAGCTATGATGTCTTTCATCTGCAATAAAAAGAATCCACCTCTTGGATAAGTTACCGATTTCTTTTGGAGAAAGGAGTTCCAAGCGAGAGGTGCTCCTCATATACATATGTTATTGTGGATCAAGGACGCACCTAAATTTGGAACTGATTCAGATGAAATAGTATTGTCTTTCATTGAACAGTATGTGACATGTGAGAGTCCAAGAGAAGGAGGCGATAGAATCTTGAGACAGCAAGTTTTATGTTTCCGAAGTCACCGTTATAGAAAATACTGCAGACCAAGTTATACCAAGTGTCGGTTTGGATTTCCACGTCCAGTTATTTCTAAAGGAAGAGTAAATTCTTTTTTTTCTTCTGTAAGGCACACAATAACTCACAAATCTCCAAAGAATACCTACAATTTGAAAAGAACAGAACAGTCAAAGTATATTAATGACTACAATCCTGTTATTTTAAAAATGTGTAATGCAAACATGGACATCCAGTATGTTGCAGACAACTCAATTGCTGTTGCAAGCTATGTAACATCATATATAACGAAATCAGAAAAAAACGAGATGAAACAATTGTTGTAAGAAATTGCACAAGAGAAGAGCCTTAGCAAAATATTGTACTGCTTTACTTTGAAAATGCTTTCCCACAGAGAAATTGGATCCTACGAATGTTCAGACCGCTTGTCCTCTTCAAGTTTATATTCAAAATCACGAGGGATCATTTGGGTAAGTTTAGGTCTTGCCTGCTCACGAAATAGAGTGTTGAAATCATTAGAAGAAATTGAATTCTTAGCAGCAAATGAACCAGACAGTACAGAAATTCTTGAAACTAATATGTTGGATACATACTATCCGAAAAGAAGTCGACATCTGGAACAGCTATGTCTGTATGAAGTACTTCAACATTACAGCTTCAAAAGAAATGTTAAAAAGAATTTAAAAGAAGGAAAATATACAGTAGTTGGATGTCATGGATGTTTAGTAAAACACACAAAAGGTAACCTTATCAACCACAAGAAACTAAGTTGTGAAACTCCAGATAAGCGAGAATTTTACTATTTAGCACTTCTCCAACTGTTCAAACCATGGCGTAGCGAAAGTGATTTACTTGGAGATTTTGACTGCTACGAAGATTCTTTTAATGCATATAAAGATAGCATTGCATGTTCAATTTTCCCTACATATTCAAAAATGTTCAATGATGAAGTTGAACAGGAAAAGACTATTACAGCTGAAGTTGCTAATGAAAGTTCCCAAGATAGTCAAAGTTCTGGTCCATGTAGTCAAGATCCACTTGGACACCCAATAGTGGAAAATGAAGCAGCGATTGCTATCCATGAAGTCGAAATTGCAATGTAACAAGTACAAGAGGAGAATATTGCATTAGAAAATTTTGAAGAACAAGTAAATATTGAACAGAAAGAAATATATGTACAAGTGAGAAAGAACATGGTTTGTTACATTAAAAAAAAGAATGTGTGTGTTCATCATTTAAACCTATTCTGATGTACTTCAGTGGTCAAGCTGGAACGGGTAAAAGTTTTGACCACTTATCTTCAAAAAACTAGTGGTTCACATTTATTTTGTGTGGTAACAGCTCCAACTGGGTTAGCTGCACACAATGGTAAAATAATTACTTTGCATAGATTACTGATGTTACCAGTTGAGCATGATAATAAATTAGAATATCAGAAGTTGTCTGGAGAAGCTTCTTATGAAGTGTCAAGAGTGCTGAAGAAGATGAAACTTTTAATTATTGATGAGGTGAGCATGGTCTCAAACTTAATGCTTGTTTTCGTGCATTTAAGAATGCAACAGGTATTAAAAACAGATTATGACGTTCTCTTTGGAGGAAAACCTTTAATTGTATTTGGAGATCTGCTACAACTAACTCCTGTAAAAGGAGAACCAGTCTTTAAAACTCTTCTACATGAAGACACGAGGAAATCTTTGGGAAGTATTGGAAATGTGAATCTCTGGTTAAATTTTGAATATAAAGAACTGACTCAGAATTTGCGACAAGCAAGTGATGAAGATTATTTAATATTCTGAAAGATGTAAGAATTGGTGTTCTAAGTAAACATGGTAAACAAGCTTTACAAAGTCGTCTACTAAAGAACTTGTTTACAACTGACAAAACACACCAGCAGCAGTACTGTACAAGAACATTGCAGAAAGAAATCTATAGTTTGCTTAATGCCTACAGTGGAAGAGTGTTATACATTTAATCAAGAGCTTCTGAAATTGGAAAATCAAGAAATAGTTTCATTGAAGCTATTCATAAAATCGAACATCAAGGAATAACAATTCTTCTTTCAAATAAACTACAGAATAAATTGAATTCTTTGGAAAAGTCTATATCAAAAACTGCTGGCTTAGAAAAATTTTAGCTGTGTGTATAAACTGTCGGGTAATTTTGAGGCGTAATTTGAATATAAAAGAAGGTTTCGTGAATAGAGCAATGGGGAAAGTTGTTGAATTTTAAAATATAAAATCAGAAAAGCAATTGAATTCTTGAAAATTAAATTTGATCAGATTACAGAGGTAAGACAGATTGGGAGTTGTGCTGTACGTTTTTTGCTGATAAAAGACTTGTATGTTACTAGAAAACAGTTTCCTTTCAGTTTAGCATATGCAATAACCATTCATAAATCTCAAGGTTTAAGTGTAGATAATGCTTTAGTAAATGTTGGAAGAACTGTGTTTAAAGAGGGAAAGGCATATGTTGCATTATCTTGAGTTAGAACATTGTCTGGTTTGTATTTAATTGATTTCAATGAAAACAAGGTTAGTGCTGATGTAAATTGTGTAAGAGAATATAATCGTTTAAGAAGACTTTATGCACTAACTTAAGGTGAATATCCTATTTAGGAAAATGTGTTGTGTGTTCAAAACGGAAACAAGTTGATTAATCAAGTGTGGTTGAAAAGCTGAAAAAAATTCAAGAGAAAAGATGCAAAGAAACCGAAAATACAAACAATTGATGATGTTGTGGGATACCAATTAGAAAATGCTTCTGGTGGCAACTGCTATGGTAATGTTATCTAAACATTATATTTTATCTAGAAGATCTTTATGGTGAAATTATGGAAAGTCATATTATGTTCTGCACTTTATACTTTACTTGAACAATTGAGAACTGACAGAAGTAAGGGCCAGATGTAGGTAAATCTGAAATACCGATTTCTTAATAGCAAATTTTACCGATTCGCTATTAAGAAATCGATATTTCCTATTTAGGTAAAGATTCGGTAAAAAATACCGAATCCTGAATATTCCTTATTACCGAATCGGTAATTGGGATTTGGTAATAAGGAATACCTACCCATTCATTTCTATGGGCTTGGAGGCCCATAGGAATGAATGTGAAGACATTCACTATTAGCGATTCGCTAATAGAGGGAGCACTTTCAAGGGTGCCAGAGTGCCAAAAGGACACCCTGTTGCACCCCTGAAATGTGCAAGTGTGCACATGTGGCGCACATACATGCCCTAAGGGCATGGATGTGTGCCACATGGCACATAACAAAAAAACAAAAAAGTGATTTTTTAAAGGAAATCGGTAATTACCACCAACTTGAAGTTGGTGGTAATTACCGATTTCTTAAGGCTCAAAACCACTCTTTAATGTGCTTCCTACATTGCATTTAAGGAATCGGTATTTACCAATTCCTTATTTACCGATTCCTTACCTACATTAGGAATGGCAAAATACCGGTCGGTAACGCTGAAATTTACCGACATTCAGATGTGACACACTTTTGCCATAAATTCGGAATGTTAGCACTCTAGTTGCTTATTAGATCACTGTAGTAAAGCCACTGCTCACCAGGGAAGTCTGCTGCTGGTATTGAAAGTGCATGTTTCAGTCTGCATGTCAGAATTTTTTTATGAAATAGAAGAGGATTTGAGAAGTCACTCAAATTGTGCCCTAATTTTTCTTTTTTCAGCACTAATCATAATTACTATGGCAAAATGAACCCCCTCATTGTGTTCCTTTTAAATTAGACTACTCACTCTCTACTACTCACTCACTACTACTCTCTGCTACTCACTCTCTACCACTCACTCTCTACTACTCTCTACTACTCTCTACTACTACTTTCTACTACTGACTCTCTACTACTCGCTCTCTACTACTCTCTACTACTCACTCTACTACTCTCTACTACCCTCTACCACTCACTCTCTACTACTCTACTACTCACTCTCCACTACTCTCTCTCTAGTACTCCCTCTCTACTATTCACTCTACTACTCTCTACTACTCGCTCTCTACTACTCTCTCTCTACTACTCACTCTCTACTACTCACTCTCTACTACTCGCTCTCTACTACTCTCTACTACTCACTCTACTACTCTCTATTACTCTCTACCACTCACTCTCTACTACTCTACTACTCACTCTCCACTACTCTCTCTCTAGTACTCCCTCTCTACTATTCACTCTACTACTCTCTACTACTCGCTCTCTACTACTCTCTCACTACTACTCACTCTCTACTACTCACTCTCTACTATTCTCCACTACTTACTCTCCACTACTCACTCTACTACTCGCTTTCTACTACTCTCTACTACTCACTCTCTACTACTCACTTTCTACTACTCTACTACTCTCTCTACTACTCACTCTCTACTACTCTCTCTACTACTCACTCTCTACTACTCTCTACTGCTCACTCTCTACTACTCTACTACTCTCTCTACTACTCACTCTCTACTACTCTACTACTCTCTCTACTACTCACTCTCTACTACTCTACTACTGCCTACTACTCTTCTCCCATGTAGAGTTCCCCAGGGATCGGCCCTGTCCCCTACTATGTTTAATCTGTACGTTACCCCACTTGCAAAACTAATAAAAAAACACGGTCTTATGCTTGTGTCGTATGCGGATGACACCCAGTTAGTGGTGTCAATCCCGAAAGCATGGATCTGACAGCAGAACGGTTCCGCAATTGCCTCACAGCCTTGATGGCATGGATGAACACTAATTTTCTGAAAATTAATACGGAAAAAACTGAGGGAGTAGAGTTTGGTCAGAAACCATCAGTTTGGAGCCAACTATGGTGGCCCCCGGAAGCCGGTACGTGCCCGGCCCCCATGTCCAAGGCTAGGAATCTAGGATTCCTGATCGACAAAGATCTAACGCACGCCCTTCAAATCAATCAAGTATCTTCAGCATGCTTCTTCACACTGAAAGTAATGTGTAAGATTCTTCCTTTCATCCCCTTTTCATTAAGGAAAATGGTAGTCAGAGTATTAGTTCTATCAAGAGTAGATTATCGTATTGCTCTATACCTGGGAGCAGGCGCTATGCAGTTCTCTAAACTCCAGTCACTCCAAAATGTGGCCGCACGGGTACTGCTTGATCTACCTAAGCATCGCCCTACATCCACAAGCATAAAACAGCTCCAGTGGCTTCCAGTTCAATGGCGAGTGGATTTCAAGGCTCTTTGCCTAGTGCACAAAGCCCTATATAGAAGAGGTGCGGAGGATATACAACAACTATACCCCTAATATGTGCCACTACGATGCCTAAGGTCCACCAACACTGGACTGGTACTTCTCCCCAAGATAAAAAGAGTCAGGTGAGGAGGAAAGGGCTTCTCATTCCAAGCGTCAAAACTGTGGAACTCCCTCCCCATACAGATGCAACTGCAGTCGAGCAGGACTCTTTTTAGAAGAATGATAGAAACCTGGCTCTTCACCAAGCTCTAGATCTATTAGCTTTTCCTGGATTGCACACACCTCAGCGCCAAGACACCTTGGCATTAGTGCGCTTTATAAATATTCAGTCAGTCAGTCAGTCAGTATGTTAGGAAATCACATTGTGTTTGGCTTATTTTATGTGTAAAGCTAAGATTTAGATTGTTAGATGACAGAGACTCGATGAACCTCAGGGCTTGTTCTTTATCACCATCCCAAATAATAAAGAGGTAGTTGATATACCTCAGCCATAGTGGTACATGATTTGTGAGATCCTCGTTGGCATCCGTCCATACCACCTGCTCCTGCCACCAGCCCAAGAACAAGTTCACCAGGCTAGTGGCAAAGCAGGTGCCCATGGCAGTGCCTGACTTTTGGCTATATAACATTTTGTCAAACGGAAAAATATTTTCCTTTAAGCAATATAACATCATAAGTTTCAACATTATCGTAGGATCATATAAATCAATTGGCCTTCTCTACAGATAGTATGGACAGGCATCTACTCATTTCTCCTGATTAATACAGGAGTAGAGTGAACAAACATCCAACGTTATGAGTAGGACCTTTTTTCCCATTTAATGTCACAAATTCTTTTCAAGATATCAGTACTGTCTTGGCAGTACAATCTCAGATCCATTGACATAGGTTGTTCAAAAAGTGATCCAAAAAGATAGAAGTGTTCTGAGAAGTCCACCATTGGAGGAGACGATCGGTCTCCCCAGTGGTTTGGTTGCATGTTTATGCACCTTTGGCAAAAGGTATAAACAGGAAACCCGAGGATTGTCGTTCCTTAAGAATTTGAGTTCATCGTCATCGTGTAGACCTGCATTCCACCATTTTTATAGCATCTCATGATATCTGCTAATGGTATTCTCATAAATTTCCCATGTTATGTTTTCATAGCAACTTGAGTCACTGAGTTGTCTCATAGCCTCTGCTTTGTTATCAGTTACATCCAATAAGATAACGTTCCCCCCCTTGTCTGAGGGTTTTATTACTATAGAGGAATCTTGTAGAAGATTGTTCAAGGCATTTCTTTCATTCCTTGTAAGATTGTCCTTAGTTCGGCAATTTTGATGACACCTCAGGTGTACCAGTTCCTGAATCATTACTGAATGAAATGCCTCAATGTTGTCATGTGGGACATTTGGATTAAATCGGGACTTGATCTTCAGCCCACTTCTACAGGGAGAGTAAACTGCAAATTCAAAATTGTTCAAAGTGTTTCCCACATCATTATTCGCTGTTGCTTCTAAATTATTCTCCAGTTCATGGATATCAAGGATAGAGCTTAAATCATCAAGTGTGAAAATCGTCGATGAACTTGTGACTTGCTGTGAGATATCAGTGTGATTATACCGTTCTTGTTTTTTCAACTATTTGATGTAATTTCATCAGTTTAAGTTTTCTCACAGAAAGCAAAAGATCAATTCTTGTATCAACATAATTCCAATCCGGTGTTGGGCAGAATGAAAACCCCAATTTGAGTAAAGATTCTTCTTCCGAGGACAAACAGCCTAGAGAGAGATTGATGATGGAATTATCAATTGTGTCACAACTGAATACGTTTCTATGCCAGAATTTATTACGGACCACTCCTGTTCAATCTTTGTTTTTCTTTTTGTTTGCGCTCCTTCCTCTTGGTCTTCCTCATTCTCTTCCTACAACGTCTTCTTTTTGCGGTGCGTATGCATTCTGTTCCTTCTGCTGTTTCAATAGTTGGAACTTGTGTAGGAAGGTCAAGGGGTGCAATCCTAAAGGGGCAGCTGGTGTAGATCTTTCAGGGTCTGAGCTCACGTCTGAGTTATTATTGCGATTGCGCCAGTATTTGTATATAAATGTTTATGAATTTCTTAAATAATATCTATAAGGTTCTCCATCCTGATCAACATATGCCTTATGATGGTATTGTGATTATTGCCAATATCGGGCTTTGTAGTATGCTTTTTATTTCTATTATGACGTATTTAAGGGCACCCATGGCGGTTGTATAGTAAGTTGACAAAGGCCGCTCCGGCCGAAACAAGCTGTTTTCTGCACAATAAATCACCCGTGGATTGAATTGGTGTGCTGCCTCCTTGCCAATTGGAATTTGGACTGTTTTGAAAGAGATATATATATATATATATTAATTTTTGTGGATATATATATATTTATGTGGATATATATATATATATATTCTCGCTCCTTAGTTGCACCAGCCCAGCGCACACATGAACGGTGCTAGTCTCGGCGGGGGTGCTCCCGCCTTCAATATCAGCTCCAAACTGTCAGTCGGTAATCGTACCTTTTCACAGAAGACAGCACTCACGGGGGAGAGTTCCTATAGTATATTTATTTCGGGAACTCTGGGTGCACAACAGACGCATTTCGGCAGGTCGCCTTTCTCGATGTTTTAGCACGAAACGCCAGTATCGCCATTGCCTTAAATTCATTATTCGCGCTAACAAAGTGCAATCAACACAGTGAAAGGACTAATCCGGCAGATCCCCACAATCTATGTGCCGGAATTCCGCCATCTTTGAATATTCAAAGAATATCAGATCACCGTAGAAAATACATATATCGTGTGTAATAACAACGAAATACGTAAGGAAATACTTTCATTATTACAATTCATAATTGTCATAACCCATAATTGAGCCCTGAATGGGCATAACTTCAATTGCAAAAATATAGCGCAATGTTAAATCACTCAAAATTCATATAGCGATAGGCAGCGGCCACTTAATAATCATATACAACGCAACATTCAGATAGGTACAGTGTTCATGGTAATTCAATAGATGAATAAATACAAAATCATTTCTCCAAATACAGACTTTAAATAATGCATGTACAAGGACCAAAATGTTTATGCATAATTGACTCATTAATCCCCCAGATGCACAGCCAATTCCTCACTGCTGTTTAGACCTTGCGGATTCTTACTTTGTAGACCAATAATATAACGTGACTCAAGACGTCTGAGTCTTTGAATCCTATCCCCCCCCCTTGGGTTAATGGGTACATGATCTAGGCAGAAGTATGACAGTAAATCTCTATCCCGTTTATGACATCGATTAAAATGACGCGCAACAGGGTAAGACTCATCTACATTCGAAATTGCCCGCATATACTCGAGAATCCGAATCTTGGCGGGGTGTATGGTACTCCCAATATATCGGAGTCCACACGGACATGTCAGACAGTATACCGTGTATGGAGTGGTACATGTGAGAAACTTCGTTATTTTCTTAGGTACTGTAAGGCCTGGGACACTATACGACAAGACCCTTTTGCTTCTCTTACAAGCCTTGCATTTACCACAAGGATGAAATCCATTGGGTACCCCAAAAGGTGATTTTAAATCCACAATATTGTGATAACTGTGTACCAGGGTATCCCGGAGGGATCTTGCTTTCTTGAATGTGACCAGAGGTTCGGAGGTAAATCTCTTCCTATGATGGTATCTGATAGGAGAGTCGGCCAGTTCTGAAAGGCCCATTGTGGCATCAATGGGCAGTTTAACTGAACATTTGTTCATATATATAGATCACTTTTTATTCCAACAGGTGGTACAACGGTGAAAAACCTGAAAAAAAAATAATTAATAAATACATAACTTAGCATTTAAAAAACCGTACAAATTCACTGAAAAAACCATAGGTTTCACACACGTTATAGTTACGTCATCAGCAGAGGATTGCGGTCGCGTGAGTTATAGTTGCCTGCACTAACTATAACGGGGGAATTTCATTGTTTTTTTACGAGTGAAATGTCCAGCTAACTATAACATGCGTGAAACCTATGGTTTTTTAAGTGAATATATATATATATATATATATATATATATATATTCCTCCAAATTGCTCCTGCAGCTTTTGAAGAAGCACTCGACAAGCAGGTAAGTGAAACCACTTTATTGCAGAAGATGGAAATGTCTTCTCATCCGTTTCATTTCCATCTTCTGCAATAAAGTGGTTTCACTTACCTGCTTGTCGAGTGCTTCTTCAAAAGCTGCAGGAGCAATTTGGAGGAATATGTTTACACGGCTGCCTCTGGTCGTGGAAGGAGCACCACCTATGGAGGGCAGGAGCCGATGAAACAGGGGCCGTGAAAGCAGGTAGTGTCCTGCTTTAACCGGCACAGCAGGGGCATTATACTAATGGATGTGCCTTTTCATCCGGGGCGCACTGGAGCGCTTTAATATTCAGAGGACTCGCACTTAATCCCTGAAATCTTTTAAAAGTATTGGTGGCTTGCGGGACCCACGTGGGGTTGAAAGCATGATAGATGGCAAACTACACGCCCCAGCATACTTTGCAGCTACTACAGTTTTAATTGGACTTGCTCACTACTAAGTGCAACCAATTACGGGAAGCCATCTAAGACTGCTAAATTCCGCTTCTCACCAACCAGCCCAAGAAGAAGGAGTGCAAAACTCCGAAACGCGTAGGCAGAAAGACGAAAAGAAACGGATGAGAAGACATTTCCATCTTCTGCAATAAAGTGGTTTCACTTACCTGCTTGTCGAGTGCTTCTTCAAAAGCTGCAGGAGCAATTTGGAGGAATATGTTTACACGGCTGCCTCTGGTCGTGGAAGGAGCACCACCTATGGAGGGCAGGAACCGATGAAACAGGGGCCGTGAAAGCAGGTAGTGTCCTGCTTTAACCGGCACAGCAGGGGCATTATACTAATGGATGTGCCTTTTCATCCAGGGCGCACTGGAGCGCTTTAATATTCAGAGGACTCGCACTTAATCCCTGAAATCTTTTAAAAGTATTGGTGGCTTGCGGGACCCACGTGGGGTTGAAAGCATGATAGATGGCAAACTACACGCCCCAGCATACTTTGCAGCTACTACAGTTTTAATTGGACTTGCTCACTACTAAGTGCAACCAATTACGGGAAGCCATCTAAGACTGCTAATTCCGCTTCTCACCAACCAGCCCAAGAAGAAGGAGTGCAAAACTCCGAAACGCGTAGGCAGAAAGACGAAAAGAAACGGATGAGAAGACATTTCCATCTTCTGCAATAAAGTGGTTTCACTTACCTGCTTGTCGAGTGCTTCTTCAAAAGCTGCAGGAGCAATTTGGAGGAATATATATATATATATATATTCACTGAAAAAACCATAGGTTTCAGGGGTGTTATAGTTAGCTGGACTTTTCACTTGTACAAAACCATTGAAATTCCCCCGTTATAGTTAGTTCAGCTAACTATAACTCGCGCGCCCGCAATGCACTGCTGATGACGTCACATATTACATCACTCATGACATGGTCAGTGACATCACTCATGACATCACTGATGACATCTCAAATGACATCACTGATGACATCACTGATGACATCATCCAGTGAATGTGTGTTTTTCTGAAAATTAAATATGTTTTATATATGTATATCTCAAGGTCGATGGAAGAATAAATGGGTATATAAGTGTCTAAATGGATGATTTGTTTTTGAAAAATTGATTGTGTAACTGACTGATTAAGTGTATCATAGTGAATACATGGCTTAGTGAGTAATGTTTAAAAATGTAAATATCTGTATCAGTCTCTCACTTTGTGTATAAGTGGCTGCATGGGTTGGTGAGTAGCTACATGGGTGTCTATATAGGTTATTAGTTGGTTTTTTGAGTATCAGTCTGAGTGTCTGCATGGTTCGGTGGGGGGTATTACGTAGTGCATAGGTGCATGAATGAGTGACTCACTGTTTGTATGGGTTGAACACAGCATGTGTGCAGGACTGTATGGGTGGATGAGTGTGTGTATGGGTGTGTTAGTGAGTGAATGACTGTCTCAATAGTGTCTTTATGAGTAACTACATATGTTTTAAACTAGTATATGTGACTATTGGTGTATATATGTGAGTATATGTGAGAGTGAGAGATTGAAAGAGTTCCTGTATGAATAAGTATGTGTTTCTATAAGTGATTGTTTAAAAGACTAAGTATGTGTAAGTTTCCGTAGAAGTAAGTATGGTGGTGTGTGTATAACTGTATATGCAAGTAAATGTATGTTTGATTCTTTATTAGCATGAGTGACTATGTGTGTGAGTAACTCTATGGATGAGTGGCATTGTGTAACAGGATGTATAGGTGTATGAGTACATATGATGAGTGAGTACATGTATGAGTGACTGTATAGGACTGTTGGTGAATGAGTGGATGTGTATGTGGATCTTAGAATTACTGAAGAGGTTGTTGTAACTGGTATTGGTATGTCCATTGTTTTGAAAATTTTAGTCTCTATTTTTGAATGTGTGTATCAAAGGTTATATTAGGGTGAGAGGAGGTCTGCCACTCTATCACAAGGATGATGTCATCAGTGATGTCATCAGTGATGTCATTTGAGATGTCATCAGTGATGTCATGAGTGATGTCACTGACCATGTCATGAGTGATGTAATATGTGACGTCATCAGCAGTGCATTGCGGGCGCGCGAGTTATAGTTAGCTGAACTAACTATAACGGGGGAATTTCAATGGTTTTGTACAAGTGAAAAGTCCAGCTAACTATAACACCCCTGAAACCTATGGTTTTTTCAGTGAATTTCTGAGGTTTTTTAAATGCTAATTCCTAACTATAACGTGCCTGAAACCTATGGTTTTTTCTGTGAATTTCAAAGGTTTTTTAAATGCTAATTTCTAACTATGCCTACAGAGATAGGACATGTGAAGAAAGAAGAAAAAATGCACAGAAAGAAACAAAAGAAGTGCAGAAAGAAGCAACAGAAGTCCTCAAATACGAAGATAAGTGCAGGAAGAAGGATAACGTGCAGAAAGAACAAAAAGAAGAGCAGAAAGAAGCCTTGTTGCAAAATCATCCTGTACCCTCAACTTTTTCAGACGGATACTGGTGGTAACTGAGTCTGACTAACCAGTCCTAGAGCCAGTGCTATGTTAAAAGACACTTAGAATACAGTGAAAACACCTACATACACTAGGGAACATTATGCGTTGGGGTCCCCCTGTGATTAGCATGACCTCCTCTGTAAGCCCCTAGTATATAATAGGGCATGGGGATTAAAACTACCTCTTAAAACAGGCCACAGGGCGTTTTTGCACACGTTAACTCAGGCCCCGTCCCCTCCATTCACCACTGTGTAAACACGCCCTGTGTCCATTTTTAGTTGGGAGATTAAGTTCATTTGTATCCTGAGGGTCCCTAGGGTCCAACTAGCCCACTAGGTACCTCCAGTAAGTGCCACAGAGCTGCGTTGCAGAGAGGTGTAAAAAGTGGCACGGCCTGGACCACCTCTCTGCAATGCAGCTCAGTGGCGCTTACTGGAAGCACTTGGTGGGCTAGTTAGCCCCCAGGGGCCCTCAGTATTGAAGGGAAATTATATCCCCAATTTAAAACGTGCCATAGTGCGTGTTTGCACACGTCACCTCAGGCCCCGTCCCCTCCCTTCACCACTGTGTAAACGCGCCCTGTGGCTGTTCTAAGTTGAGAGATTAAGTCCCCTTGAATCCTAAGGGTCCCTAGGGTCAAACTAGACCACTAGGTACCTCCAGTAAGCGCCACAGAGCTGCGTTGCAGAGAGGTGTAAAAAGGGGCTTGGCCTCAGAACACCTGGCTGCAGCGCAGCTCCCTGGCGCATACTGGAGATGCCTGTTGGGGGCGCGTTTGCAGAGTGCTGCACGGAGGGGGCATGGCCTCCGGCACGATGCCAGTCTTTTATTTATTTTAGTTTTTTAAGAAGGGGGGCTGTTTGGTTCCCCTTCTTATTCTAATTTATTGGCCCTGATGACCCCATCCCCCAGGGCCAGTCTCCTAATTATATTTTTTTGACCCCAATCCCCAGGGCCGGCCACTGTTTTTTATTATATTTAAAAAATATATATTCATAGTCACACCTAGGACATGCTGGACAAACCGTACGTACCTATCACCATGACGATTTGCGTGATATTCATTAAAAGGCGACTATGCATGCAATGAATCCACGTGGAATGTATTTACACCACTAGTGAAGCTCTGACATGTCTGATGCCCCACCGTGCCTAATCCTGGTAGACACCCTTGTCGTTTATTTATACAAACATGGGTAGCTATTGACGGGCACATTTAATACACATGCACACCAAGCCATTCAAAGGGGATTCGACAAAAATTCGACCAAAACTATGCAAGAAACCCCCCTCACGGTTAATAAAACACACATCCACTGCCGGATGTGTAATACTTTTTATTTTACTCTCTGGAAAGGGGACGAACATCACTTGAGAGTCACAGCGTGCTCCTGACAGAGCCCAATGCTGTGTTACACCCACCATTGCCTGCCGAGTGCCACACACCTCTGTGTTGTATTCCACTAGCTAGTGCATATGCTATGACACTCTCTAGCCCATGTGCACTGTAACACCACCCCGTGAATATGTCATGCCACACTTGTCTTCGCACGGGTTATATTGCCCCATCTAACGTGCCTTTCTCGATGCCTATGTTATAACGCACAGTGCTATGCCATACATATTACAATCTGGGATCCATATCTTTGTCACAGTGCATATGCAACGTTACACTCCCCAGCACATATTTTATATTACAACTTTAGAGACTAGTTAGGTTACACAACACTGCCCTGTGCATATTACACTCCAAGGCGCATATCGCATAGCACGCGCTAGTGCCTGTGCTATCTCGCGCTCTCCAATGAATCTGTCATTGCGCACAATGTATTGCATATTATATTTCACGCCCGGTTCATCTTATATCACACTTTTTGGTGCATAGTTTATACCATACACTATATCTAGTTTTCATTTTCAATCGTGCTCTCAGGACTATGTTCTATATAACACTGTGTTCACCTACCCTTTTCACGGGCATTACATTTTGCGATAGGGGGTGGAGGGTCAGGGGGTGTTTCTGCCAAGTGAGCCCGGAGTCACAGTCACAAACGTCCTCTTCTTCCTGAATAAAAGTGAGATTATGCTGCATACTTGTTCATATTTTAAGTAGTTCGCACAGGCACAATGCTTTAAAAACAATAAAGTTCCTAATACCCGCCTTCTCTGAACAGTTAGCTTGCTGCCCCATCCCCTTCCTCCCTATCCTCTGTTGTGTGAATCCATGGACTAGCCTCCTCCCGCCTGCCATGCATGGTCTGATGTGCTGCCACTGCCCTCAATTTAGTATGATGTACCAGTCCACTCCTCCTGCCCTCCATTGCCCAATTCTATGCCCCATCATTGACCTCCTGCTTAAACTCTGTGCTTAGCTTGCTGCCCCTATTCTCCTTCCCCCTGCCCTCCGATGTCTTTGTGCATGCCCCTGCTCCATCCTTTTTGCCCACCATGTCCCATGGACCTGCCACTCCTATCTACTCTGAGTGTTCTGTTGAGCTGCCACTCCCCTCCCACCTGCCTAGCATTGTCAGATGACTGTAACCTGTCCCTGCCACCTCCACCCTGCCTGTCCACATGCCATGCCCCTATCCTCTTCCTCCTGTCCTACATGGTCCATTGTACTGCCACACCCTTCTGCCCTCCCTGGTCTGTTGTGCTGCAACTGCTCCTCCTGCCTGCCCCGTGTGGTCTGTTGTGAGGTCCCTTCCCCTGAACTTTCTTGTCTGTGCACAGGTCCTGACCCTCCCTTCTATCCTCCATCGTCCTTTGTGCATGCCCCTCCACCCTCCTTCTTGCCCATCATAGCCATTGTGCTGCCACTAACCCTCCCACTTGCCATGCATGGTCTTCTGTGCTGCCATGGCCCCTCCCACCTTCTCTGTGTGGTCAGTTAGCTGCCCCTGACCCCCTCCCACCTTCCCTCTATGGTCTGTGTGTATGCCATCACAGTCTCACTGTTGCTCTTCATGGTGTGTCTTGCTTCTAGTGCCCATCCTGCCTGACCTCCATGGCTATCTTGCTGCTCCTGCCCTGCCCCCTTGCCCCCAGCCCTACTCCCTCCCTCCTGGCTTGTCTGTTCCATTGTAATGCCCCTGATCCGTCCCTCCTGCCCTTTATGGTCTGTTATGCTGCAGCTTTCTCTCCTGTCTGTCCATTATGGTCAGCTAGCTACCATTGCCTCTTGCCCCTCTGTTCTCTGTTGTCCATGTGCATGGTCCTGTCCCCTCCGTCTTGCTTTCTATGGATTGTTGTGCTGCACTCCCGTCCTGCATGCCCTGTGTGGTGTATTGTGCTGCTGCAAACCCTGATGCCTGCCCTGCAGGGTCAGTTTGGTGCACCTCTCCATGTCCCTCCTGTCCTCTGTTATCCAAGTCCATGTCCCTATCCCATTTCCTTCCATGATCCAATGTACCATACTTGCGAACATTTTGAACTTGGTAAGAGGGAGATTTTGAAAAAAAACTGGGGTATTGATTTTCCCCTTTGAGTTACATTGAAAAAGAGGATATTGTAGACAGGAGACAGATCAAATAAAGCCCATTTGAGCTTAAAAACATTGGACGTTTCCTGGCTGAATCGGGTCTGTTGGCATGTATGGTTGTACTACCATTGCCTCTTCCTTCTGCCCACAATGGTCTATTACATTGCCACAGCCTTGAAGGAGGGTAGATTTTGTATCACAGGGGGCCCCTGGCCCGTTCTGTCCACACCTGAAGTATGAGACCCTTGTCCTTGCCCTGCCAGCTGCATTTGTAGGCCGTATTAAATTGACCAGCGGGTCCTGTGTTGCTATATAATTATCCTGAGACATCCTTACCACTCAGCCAGCATAAAACCCCTGTGTAGGCCCTTCTGTTCAATATGTAGGCCTCTTTGTTAAATTGACCATAGCTCTGCAATTTTAGTGTATAGCAGTCTGAAGGCAGGTCTGCGAGGCCTTCTGATCCAAACTAGTAGCCCCCACCCTACCCGAGTGCTCCGTGCTCGGTATCAAAGTTCAACATCCCCCTGAAGCTGTCGACATACAGTAGGCTGCATCCTGGACTGGTACTTGCTTCCTGGGCAGGTTTCCCGCTTTTAAGGAAGTGGCAAACGCAGAGCGTCAAGTTAGGAGAACTGAGGAGATTTTATACATGAATATATTGAATTCCCGTACAATACCCATTATTTTCTGCTTGCTCTATGGAACTTACGATAAGCGATTGGCCTGAGAGACTGACCTTTTCACCCAGTCCATTGTCAGCATTAAGTGGGTAAATGACGAAATGTCTGGTAAAATCTGCAGACGAAGCTTTTGGGTAGCATACGTAGGTAGATGTAGCGTGCAAAGGAGCCCACAAAATGATATAAAAAGGGAGCACCCACAGATATCGACGGACTACCTCGCCGTCTGTATGTAGGTTAACAGGCAGTGCAGGTTTTCCCCAAGAGCTGGGAGCTCTTGTCTTCCTTTGCTTAAAATGTCTTGCTCTGCTTTGCTTGAAGTATCTTATTCTATTTTACCTATATGAAATGTCATGTTATGTTTAACCATTGTTCTCTTTACTTTTGCATTTAAAAGATTTTGTATTGTAATTGCAGGAATGCTTGCTCTAAGAGTAAACGTGAGTGTTCCTAGGTAACATTTTCCTTGGTGTAACTTGTTTCTCATGATGCATTTATAGATGTGTTTTCTCTCTCTCTCTGTCATTACATTAATTGAGATACAGAGAATATTATGACAGCTGTATGATTATCTGGATTCTGTATTTTGTACTTTATGTCTCTATTCTGCGGTTTCTTTGAAGTTGCATCTTCTCATTAAACTGCCATTGTATTCTGCCTCCAATTCCATGTCTCATATGTCTGTTTTCTTCATTTTTGGAGCAAGCGTTCCTAGGCACCCCGGCTCAAATTAAGGTGCCCCTTTTGTCCCTGACTCACTCTCCTGCTCAGTTCTGTGGTGGCTCCCGGGGATCTGGGGACCGCCCCTAGCTTCCTTGACCCGTAATAGATCTTCCCTCCAACAGCCTCTCTTGCAAGTCCTGTATTGTTGGTTTGTTGCCCCTGCCCCCCTTTCCACTGCCCTCCATAGTCTGTTGTGCTTCCACTGCCCTTCCTGCCTGCTCAGTGTGGTTAAATTGTTGCCTTTGCACCCTCCTACCTGCCTTCAATTTTCAGAGTCCGTGCCCCTGGCCTCTGCCTCTCAACAGTATCCTAATGAACAACTAGATTGCTAACATTCTATATTTATTACAAAAGTGTGGAACGCCTGACATCATCTTGATGTAATCAAAACTGTAATACCTAGAGCATTTCCTTTAGAAATTACATATATGAGAGGGTCTTATTGGCATCAAAATTATGGTTAGTGCTCTAAAAGACTAAAATAAGGACATATTTTCTGAGTTTTCAAATAGCGACAAAGCACTTTTAAATTATTTGTTATCTTTATGTTTTTTTATCCAGTTGACCACTTGATTAAATGTTGCACTTAGGGGAGAGGATGTGGTGTTACTTCCAGAACTGCAGACTTTGCAACTGGGGAACCAGGTTGCAGTTTCTGCTTCAGCTCGACATTCTGTGATTCTGGTCAAATCACTTAGTCTCCCCATGTCTACAACCAAAATGAATTTGTTCTTGTGTGATGTAACCAATGCTCATGTAAAGCACTCCAATACCTGACAAGTCTGCACTATATAACACTGCAAAAACACAAAATAATAAGTGTTTTGCACACTTCTGTCATTGGGCTATATTTAGGCTACATCTGGGTGATTTTGGGCTACATTTGGGCTCTTTTGTCTCCGGTGGCCATCTTGGGAGATTTATTTGTTATGAAGTTTCCTAATTTCCTCATGTACTGCAGTCTCCTCAGTAGGAAATGCTTTCAGTTTTTTACTTTGATTCCATCATGAAGGTATTCAGATATGTCACACATTTGCCATAAATTCTGAATGTTAGCACTCTAGTTGCTCATAAGATCACTGTAGTAAAACTACTGCACCATGGAAGTCTGCTCCTGGTATTAAAAGTGCATGTTTCAGTCTGCATGTCAGAATTTTTTAATGAAATAGAAGAGGATTTGAGAAGTCACTCAAAATGTGCCCTCATTTTCTTTCTTCAGCATTAATCATAATTTCTATGGCAAAATGAACCTCCTCATTGTGTTCCTTTTTAAATTAAATGTTTTAAGTGTTACCAGTTTATTCCAATCAAGATGGCTTCAGGTGTGCCATACTTTTGTCATAACGAAGACAGTAAGCGCTCTAGTTGTTTTTAAGAACATTCTGGGACATTCTGTCATTGGGCTATACTTGGGCTACATCTGGGTGATATTTGGGCTACATTTGGGCTCTTTTGTCTCTGGTGGCCATCTTGGGAGACTTATTTGTTATGAAGTTTCCTAATTTCCTCATTTACTGCAGTCTCCTCAGTAGGAAATACTTTCAGTTTTTTACTTTGATTCCATCAAGAAGGCATTCAGATGTGTCACACATTTGCCATAAATTCAGAATGTTAGCACTCTTTTTGCTCATTAGATCACTGTAGTAAAGCTACTGCTCACCAGGGAAAACTGCTGCTGGTATTGAAAGTGCATGTTTCAGTCTGCATGTCAGAATTTTTTAATGAAATAGAAGAGGATTTGAGAAGTCACTCAAAATGTGCCCTAATTTTTCTTTCTGCAGCACTAATCATACTTTTTATGGAAAAATGAACCCCCTCATTTTGTTCCTTTTTAAATTAAATGTTTTAAGAGTTACCACTTTAATCCAAGCAAGATGGCTTCAGGTGTGCCATACGTTTATCATAAGTAGGACTGTTAGCGCTCTAGTAGTTCTTTGGAACACTCTGGGAAGCTGCAGTAGAACACAAAGGAATCAACTGACAGTCTCTGCCCTTGGTGGATGAACATGTTTTACTGAGAATGTCAGACTTCATTCTCACATGACTGAGAAAGATAATGTGAATTTACAGAAAATAAGCTCTCAGTTTAGCCTATAGATCACCTTCCAAACCTCTGTGGTAAAAGCATGAGAAAATATTTTTCTCTCAATCATGATATCCCAGCAGAAGGCTTTTTCACATGGTGAAATCACCTTAGAACATACCACAATTCCTAAAATGAGTATGGTACCATCAACAAATGATTTATAATGTAACTAAAGTCTTAAAACCTTCTATTAACTGCAATGCTTTTTAATGAGGTGCTATCATGTATATTGGTCCCAAGATGGCTGCCAACACTTCTTGGATGAAGTGCTGACAGCCAATCAGATCTCAGGATGAGATGTGTGGTTAGGCTCCGCCCACATATATATATGCTTTTAAATGCTATTTTCTCAGGAAATACTGAACAGATTTACACCAGACCTGCAAAAGGCACTTCCTTGACCTTATGGCTACCTCTCTGCCAAATTTCAAGTAATTCTGTTCAGCCGTTCGGGCTGTAGCTGTGTCTAAAGGTCCTATGGAAAAATGCATGGGGAAAACGCGTTTTGGGACCCCCTTTTTTCTCGACCCCTGCTTGACGAATCCCCCCGAGACTTTCAGGGTAGGAGCGGAGCGTAGCGCCCCACCTATTTTGAAAATTTCGCGAGGATTCGTCGACCGGCGCCAAAGTTATTCCAAATAGAATGTTGCGGATTTCCTATGGAAACAGGGTCCTAACTATAACTACCTACTGGCGACCGCCAGTAGGTAATATATATATATATATATATATATATTCACTGAAAAAACCATAGGTTTCACACATGTTATAGTTAGCGGAAATTTTACTGATAAAAAACCAATGAAATTGCCCCGTTATAGTTAGTGCTGGCAACTATAACTCACGCGACCGCAATCCTCTGCTGATGCTAATACTGTATTTAGACACTTATTTGCCCATGTCTTCTTCCATACATTTTTAGCTATACATATATTACAAATATTTTTTTTTCATAAAGACACATATGTCATCAGCAGAAGATTGCGGTCGCGTGAGTTATAGTTGCCAGCACTAACTATAACGGGGCAATTTCATTGGTTTTTTATCAGTAAAATTTCCGCTAACTATAACATGTGTGAAACCTATGGTTTTTTCAGTGAATTTGCAAGGTTTTTTAAATGCTAATTCCTAACTATAACGTGTGTGAAACCTATGGTTTTTTCAGTGAATTTGTACGGTTTTTTAAATGCTAAGTGACTTTACGCCATTCGTGGCGTGCGCGCCCACTTAACGCAGTTCGTTCCGTGCGCGCACGGTGCGCTTCGCGCACCGTGCGCGCACAGTGAGCACGCGGTGCGCTTCGCGCACCGCGCACCCACTTTACGCAGTTAGTGCCGTGCCCACGTTACGCTAGATGGGCCATGTACGCACGATGCGCTTCGCGCACCGTGCGCACATGGAGGACATATTATGCGCTTCCTTGTGATAGGTAATCTGTTGAAATTTTTTGGGAAATTTCTGTGCTGTGATAAGCCATGCACAAAGGGTGGCCTTCGGCCACCATTTGCACAAGGGGTGGAGAAAGTGTGGATAGTGTTTTTTTTATTTTTATTTTTTTACCGTACGCTTACGGTAAGCGTACGGTAAGCGTACCCCGCGAAATTGCCGAAAAAAAAATAATGCCGTTTTTGCTCTTGGGGGATGTTTGGGGACTCCCTCAACATGACTATGTGAGAGGGAGTTGTCAAAACATCCCCGTAACATGTTTTTGGCCATCATGTTTGATACATAACACTCAGTGCGGTAGACAAAATGGCGGACGCCGCTTCCTGGTTTCTGCCGATTCGAATGTTTACTAAGATCTAAGAGCCAATCAGAATCGCGCTCGCGCACGCCACCGTACGCTTACCGTAAGCGTACGGTAAGCGTACCGTAAGCGGGCTCAGATATATATATTGATTTAAAGGCTATTTTCTCAGAATCTACTGAACAGATTTACACCAAACCTACAAAAGGCACTTCCTTGACCTAGGGACTACCTCTCTGCCAAATTTCTAGTAATTCTGTTCAGCCGTTCGGGCTGTAGCTCGTTCTAAAGGTCCTATGGAAAAATGCATGGGAAAAACGCGTTTTGGGACCCCCCTTTTATCTCAGCCCCCGCTTGACGAATCCCCCCGAGACTTTCAGGGTAGGAGCGGAGCGTAGCGCCCCACCTATTTTGAGAAATTCGCGAGGATTCGTCGACCGGCGCCAAAGTTATTCAAAATAGAATGTTGAGGTTTTCCTATGGAAACGTGGTCCTAACTATAACTACCTACTGGCGACCGCCAGTAGGTAATATATATATATATATATATATATATATATATATATATATATATATATATATATATATATATATATATATATATATATATATATATATATATATATATATGTACAAACAACTCCCACTCCCAACGGAAGAGAGCATGCACACGAGAGCTGCAGGTTTAATGCTTTTTTTTTTTAATCAGGCCTCCACCGACCCGGAAACCAGGAGAGACACATTCCGGCTTCCCCAGCAGCCTTTGTCAATCTGGTTTGTGCCGTTTTCTTCAATTCATTTATACTACTACAATCATAGACATAGATAAAATTCTGCATATTTTAAAAGACAATTGTAACTAATAAAGTAAAATACAAATTACAAATTGTGTGTCACATCAATGGCGTGGACTAACTGCAACTCCCAAATGAATTGTAATAAAAGGCATAATGCACTTGTATGATCATATTGAAAATATCTGGATAGCCCAACAGATAAATGTGTTTGCTTTGCGCAAATGATTGTAAAACATATTATTACATATTTTAAAATATATTATTGCTGTGTTTACAAAACAAAACAGCGAAAACCTCCTCACAGTAAAAAGTTAGTTTGATAGGTGCTGTATCTCGTGGAGCATTCGGAAAACTGCATTAGATGAATGCAATAGCAGCTGGATAGTTATGTTGCACTCAGACTCTAACTTTTCAACTTTCAGGGACCACACCACCATCATAATTACGATCAATTGATCAAGTGCAAGTCATTATATAATTGAAACTACTATGAGTATGGCTCAGCACAGCGGGATTTTCCCAACATATGCTCACAATGCGAAAACCTAACTGTATAAAAAAAATGTATAGCAACATGCACCTCGAACAAAATCAAGTTACACAAACATAGAGGTATCACATAATCTCTCAAAGGGAAATCAATAGGGGTTTGCCAACTCGGGCATGTTGCAGAAATGTTCGCATGGCAAAATATGCTGTCTCATAGGTTTCACCCGACTTGTTGTGATTCAGGGCCAGATTAAAAACATTTCCTGTACATATACATATTATAGATATATGATACTGATAATAACAACAGTGGTATAGTTGACACTCGCTTGGTCATTACTTATAGCAAAGAAGAGAGAACAATCAGATCCATCATAAACAAGCAATGGTGTAGTATCCTGACTGACCCTATCTTAGGCCCCATTGTGCCCAAACAACCCTCCATCACCTACCGTTGAGCTTATTCCATGAGGGATGCCCTAGTAAAGAGTAGCCCAGAGGTAATAGCCTCAACTAACTGGCTCACTAACATAACTGGTTTCTTTAAATGCAGTACATGCAGAGCTTGTTGTTTTGGGATCAACACCACTCAGGTTACTGCCACTTTTCGGTCAGAGCCTATTAGCATTAATAGGAAGTATACCTGCAGAACCGAGTTTGTGGTCTATGTACTTCAATGCACATGTGGCTTGACGTATGTTGGTAGCACCATACTTCAAGTCCGTATGAGAATCCTACATCACCTCAGGGCCAGTGTCAACAAAAACCACACTTATCCAGTGGCAAGGAACTTCAAAGAGGTTCACAATAAAAACCTTCAACACTTGAAATATTTTGTCATTGATAATGTGTCTGTATCGAGAAGAGGTGGTAACCGTGAAAAACGTCTTAAACAACTGGAGTCACGATACATATTAGACTTGAACACCAAGACACTATGGGGCTTCAACATGAGTGAGGATCTGTACAATTTCTTGTAATAAACAGTTTCTGTACTTGTATCCACATTATTGTCGAACCCATCTCTGTATTTGACTTTTGTACTTTTCCAGGATTATTTTTTCTCTTTCTTTCGTTTGTTCTCAGGGTCACTGGATATATGATTGCCTGTTGCAGGCACCATATTTAGCAGGCTGATGTATCATAATGTGACTATGTTCTATTTCACGCATTGAATCATTACCATTCTACATTTTTGTACATTCATAGTATATGTGATTGCATGATCTTTGTGCCCCAGACCACTGTTTATGACACTCTGGTAGCAGGTTTACCTTGTTAATTAGTATCTGTTCTGACTTTGATACACGTTTTTCCACATTTCCCACCTCTCTGTGGGGAGGGTGGCTTCTGGCTTTTACTTAATTCATCTTTGGTGACCAATATTTGTGCATCTGTGGCATTGAAACCTCAAACTGTATACATAAGCACTTTGTCAGCTTCTTTACACTCGTTTCACCTTTGCACATTCGCTTTGATTTAGGTGCGTTAGTAGGTTCAGCAGCACTTGCTCCTTTTATTCCGCACTTTGCGCACCCAGCACCCCTATTCCTACCCTGGTTAACTTCCAATTAGTTAGACAGTATTTTTATTGACTCACTAACATCCCTTATGGTGTTGCCACTATAGTTGCACAGCACCACATTCAGTGAGCTTCACAGTTTTATGTCCAATTGACATGTTGTGTAAGTTGTACGTCTCCTATCCAATTTGTGGCCACATAATCTCCTTTGACCTGAACTCTTGGACTGAACTCGTGTTGCTGTGTGATTCAATTTGTGTAGCACTTCTAGTTGTCTTGAGTCACTACACAGGTAGCTGATCTTTATTGTCTGAAGATTGTCCGCTGCCGTGCCATTCTACCAATTACGTTGTTACCTGCCTTATTATATTATGTGTGGTCCCCTTACATATTGCACTATGCAGTGATTTATTATTGTGGGAACTCATAACATAATGGCTGTCGGTTTGCTATGTTTATTTAATTTAACTGATTAGCAAGCAGCTTGTTTTCAGCCTCAGTCAAATGCGATAAAGTTGAAAATTAATATGTCTTTTATGTCTAATATATCTGGTCATCATGTGAGTCTTTCCATGATGTCTATGACTAACTTGTCACTATCATGTGGTCCATGACCTAGGGGAAGGCAAACGTTCTCTCACTTGTGCATTTAACGGCTAGAATGACGAAAATGTGTAAAAAAACGTACCTTTTAAAAACTTGTCAGTTGTATGTAGCGCGTTATGTGAGCAAGGCCGCAGGTCAGTGGCCGAAACGCGTCATGTGGACCATGTCATTTGAATAAAGCCTTTCAAGAAATCTGGAGTCTGTGCCAGAGTCGTGATTTAACGTTGCATGTACCAGGAAGAATTTGGACATACATATACATATATTATCTACTGGCGGTCGCCAATAGATAGTTATAGTTAGGATCAAGTTCCCATAGGAAATCTGAAAATTCTATTTTGAATACCTTTGGCGCCGGTTGACTAATCTTCGTGAAATTTTCAAAACTAATGGGGCGCTCCGCTCAGTTCCTACCCTGAAAGTCTCGGGGTGATTCGTCAAGCGGGGGCTGAGAAAAAAGGGGGGTCCCAAAATGCGTTTTCCCCATGCATTTTCCCATAGGACCTTTAGTCGAAGGTACAGCCCGAACGGCTGAACAGAATTACTTGAAATTTGGCAAAGAGGTAGAGTTAAGGTCAGGCATGTGCCTTTTGCATATATGGTGTAAATCCGTTCAGTAGTTCCTGAGAAAATCAAAAGTAAAATCACATATATATCTGGGCGGAGGCTAACCACACATCTCATTGTGAGATCTGATTGGCTGTCAGCACTTCATCCAAGAAGTGTTGGCAGCCATAATTTCTAATTTAATTTCTAATTTAAAACATTTATAAAGCGCAGCGTGCACCGAACGGTTTCTTGGCGCTAGTGGAGGGGATTGGCTACAGAGACAGAAGGGAGCCCGGGATTGGACCGGAGAGGGGGTTTACACAGGAAATGCCTGATTAAAAAGAAACGTTTTTAGATCCTTACGGAAGGATAGATAGTGGGTAGACGCACGTAGGTGGTCTGGAAGGGAGTTCCAGAAAGTGGGGGCCAAGGTGGAAAAGTTGGACCCACCCCACTTTTTGCGTCTGAAGCGTGGGATTTGGAGAAGGGACTTGGAAGAGGAACGAAGTTGTCTAGAGGGAACGTATTCTGTTATTAGTGAGGAGATGAAAGCAGGTGCGGTGCCTTGACGAGCCTGGAAAACCATGCAGGCGGTTTTGAACAGAGAACGTTCCTTCATCGGGAGCCAATGAAGCTCCCTGAGGAGGGGTGTGGAGTGGTGGTAGCGTGGGAGACCAAAAACCAGTCGGGCGGCTTGGTTTTAGACCACCTGTAGCCTCCTTAGGCTGTATGCTGGTATGCCGTTGTAGAGGGCGTTGGCGTAGTCCAGTCGTGATATGACTAGAGCGGCCATGATCATTTTGAGTGTCTGGGGGGAGAAGAAGCGAGCGACAGTGCGGATAGTTCGGAGAGTGAGGAAGCAGGAGGAGACTACGGAGCTGATTTGAGAGTGGAGGGTAAGCTGATTATTCATTTTAACCCCCAGAGTTTTGACCGTGGTAGAAGGAGTGGGGGCAGGACCAAGGGTAGGGGGCCAGAAGAGAGAATTCCAGGGACTGGAAGAACCTCCGGTAAGAACCAACTCGGTTTTGTCCGGATTCAACTTGAGATGGTTATGGTTCATCCAGTCCCTGATAAATGTCATGGTGTACTGGAAGCTGGAAACAGAGAGGGGAGAAGAGGATAGATCAAAGATGAGCTGGAGGTCATCCGCGTAGTTAAACACAGTGACCTCCAGCTGTTGAAGAGCGAAGATGAGGGGGAAGATGTAGAGATTGAATAGTAGGGGGGACAAGGAAAAACCCTGGGGGACACCACACGTGACGGGGAGTGGGATGGTTGTAAAATCTCCGAGCCGGACCGCCTGAGTGCGGTCCCTCAGGAAGGAGGAAAGCCACACCAGGGCTGCTCCCTCAATTTCAGCCGCCTTGACACGGGACAGTAAGATGGTGTGGTCTACCGTGTCAAATGCGGCCGAGAGATCGAGGAGTACCAGGGCCTGGTGTTTGTTATAATCCATACCCTTCCTGAGGTTGTCCAGGACTGATACCACGACTGATTCAGTTGAGTGCCTAGGTCGAAAGCCAGCCTGGCGGGAAGCCAATCCCCCATTGGCCTCTACATGGGTGCTGAGTACCGTGGTGACATAACGTTCCAGCACCTTGCCCAAGTAGGGCAGCAGGGAGATGGGGCGGTAGTTGGCTGAGATGGATGGGTCAGCGCCAGGTTTTTTTAGGATGGGCACTATGGTGGCTGATTTGAGCGTAGGGGTCACTACTCCCTGCGCTAGGGAGCTGTTAAGAAAGGTAATGGGGGGTTCAGGACAAGAGGAGTAGATTCGTTGGAGAATTCGCGCCGGACAGATGTCTGCCGGAGAGCCTGACTTTACTTTGGGGAGTAAGTCTAGGAATACCTCTTCAGAGATGGGGGGGATAGAGGTGAGAAGGTTTTGAACAGTAGGAGGAGAGGGGTCGACATAGGCTGATGAGGGGGGGGGATGTTGGCTTTGATGGTAGCGATCTTATCGAGGAAGTAAGTATTTAGTTGATTACAAAGGGGCTGGGATGGGGGGATTTGAGGTGAAGCCTTGTCGGAGTAAGCCAAGTCCTGCACTATGCTGAAGATCTCCCTAGGTTTGTTTTCGGCAGACATTATTTTGGTTGAGAAATAGGAGGTTTTGGCGGAAATGATTGCGATCTTATAGTTGGCGAGTGATTTCAGATAAAGGGATTTGAGTGAGGGACAATAATTTTTCCTCCAGTGCCTTTCTGCCTGTCGAGCGGACAGCTTTAGTTCTTTTAGGTGGTCATTAAACCACCTGTTAGACTCCTTTGGTCGCCGGTCGCCATCTTGGGACCAATACACATGACAGCACCTCATTAAAAAGCATTGCAGTTAATAGAAGGTTTTAAGACTTTAGTTACATTATAAATCATTTGGTGATGGTACCATACTCATTTTAGGAATTGTGGTATGTTCTAAGGTGATTTTACCATGTGAAAAAGTCTTCTGCTGGGATATCATCAATCATGTTTGAGAGAAAACTATTTTCACATGCTTTTCCCACAGAGGTTTGGAAGGTGACCTATAAGCTAAACTGAGAGCATATTTTCTGTAAATTCACATTATCTTTCTCAGTCATGTGAGAATGAAGTCTGACATTCTCAGTAAAACATGTACAACCAACAAGGGCAGAGACTGTCAGTTGATTCCTTTGTGTTCTACTGCAGCTTCCCAGAGTGTTCCAAAGAACAACTAGAGCGCTACCACTCCTACTTATGATAAACGTATGGCACACCTGAAGCCATCTTGATTGGAATAAAGTGGTAACTCTTAAAACATTTAATTTAAAAAGGAACAAAATGAGAGGGTTCATTTTGCCATAGAATGTATGATTAGTGCTGCAGAAAGAAAAATTAGGGCACATTTTGAGTGACTTCTCAAATCCTCTTCTATTTCATTAAAGAATTCTGACATGCAGACTGAAACATGCACTTTCAATACCAGCAGCAGACTTCCCTGGTGAGCAGTAGCTTTACTACAGTGATCTAATGAGCAACTAGAGTGCTAACATTCTGAATTTATGGCAAATGTGTGACACATCTGAATGCCTTCTTCATTGAATCAAAGTAAAAAACTGACAGTATGCCTACTGAGGAGACTGTAGTAAATGAGGAAATTAGGAAACTTCATAACAAGTCTCCAAAGATGGCCACCTGAGACAAAAGAGCCCAAATGTAGCACAAATATCACCGAGATGTAGCCCAAGTATAGCCCAATGACCGAAATCCCAGAGTGTTTTAAAGAACAACTAGAGCGCTAACAGTCTTACTTATGACAAAAGTATTGCACACCTGAAGCCATCTTGATTGGAATAAAGTGGTAACACTTAAAACATTTAATTTACAAAGGAACAAAATGAGGGGGTTCATATTTCCATAGAAATTATGATTAGTGCTGCAGAAAGAAAAATTAGGGCACATTTTGACTTCTCAAATCCTCGTCTATTTCATAAAAAAAATCTGACATGCAGACTGAAACATGCACTTTGAATAACAGTAGCAGACTTCCCTGGTGAGCAGTAGCTTTACTACAGTGATCTAATGAGCAACTAGAGTGCTAACATTCAGAATTTATGGCAAATGTGTGACACATCTGAATGCCTTCTTGATGGAACCATACTAAAAAACTGAAAGTATTTCCTACTGAGGAGACTGCAGTAAATGAGGAAATTAGGAAACTTCAGAACAAATAAATCTCCCAAGATGGCCACCAGAGACATAAGAGCCCAAATGTAGCCCAAATATCACCCAGATGTAGCCCAAGTATAGCCCAATGACAGAATGTCCCAGAGTGTTATAACAAACAACTAGAGCGCTAACAGTCTTACTTATGACAAAAGTATGGCACACCTGAAGCCATCTTGATTGGAATAAAGTGGTAACACTTAAAACATTTAATTTACAAAGGAACAAAATGAGGGGGTTCATTTTGCCATAGAAATTATGATTAGTTCTGCAGAAAGAAAAATTAGGGCACATTTTGACTTCTCAAATCCTCTTCTATTACATAAAAAAATTCTGACATGCAGACTGAAACATGCACTTTGAATACCAGCGGCAGACTTCCCTGGTGAGCAGTCGTTTTACTACAGTGATCTAATGAGCAGCTAGAGTGCTAACATTCAGAATTTATGGCAAATGTGTGACACATCTGAATGCCTTCTTGGTGGAACCAAAATAAAAAACTGAGGGGCAGATTTACAAGCCCCTTGCGAGACATTTACGCCGCCGTTGCGTCACTTCTGTGACGCAGCGGCGGCGTAAACCATGCGCCATGTTGCGCCTTATTTACAATGTGACGCATCTAGGGAAATGCGTCACGTTGTAAAGCCCTGCGCTACATTAAACCTGCGTCAGGTTTAATGTATGCAGGGTGGGCGTTCCGTCGGAAAAAGCCTTGGAAAAGTGACGCAGTGAAATCTACAAGATTTCACTGAGTCACTTTTCCGACGCTGCTGCGTCAAAACCCTGCGCCTGCTTGAAGCAGGCGTAATGACGCAGCATGTTCGGTATGGGCAGCCCCTGAGCATTGCTGGAGTTGCGTCGTGCTTGCGACACGACTCCAGCAATGCGCCGCCCTTATACCATCAGATGCGTCACGCATCTGTTTATCCTTGCACCAAGATGCGCTGCATTGTAAATGCGGCGCATCTGTGGTGGCGCAAGGGTAAACTTGCGTGACGCATCTTTCCTGGCGCATCCCTGCTGATTTGCAGGGATGCGCCAGGAAACATAAATCTGGACCTGAAAGTATTCCCACTGAGGAGACCAGTTTTGCCAGATTTTTAGGCCCGTCCCAAGCCCAAAGCCGCTCAAATATAAGCCCAAAATAAGCCCAATCAGACCAGTTTCAGCCCAAAAACCAGCCCAAATTAGCAAGTCTCCAATTATGCACAAATTGTCATCAGAAACAATTTTAACGACAAATATACCTTCTATTCAATATACAGATGGTGGAAGGGTGTTAACTGGGCACCTGCCTTAATGCTATTCATTTTTAAGACCAGTTCTCACTGTGACTTCTAAGAGCCCCTGCAGCTCCACTCTGCCTATTGCTTAAAGATTCAGCCCCCCCCCCGAAATCAGCTCCAGTTCGAGCGGCAAACAGTGTGCGTCAGTGCGCGCCTTGGCATCAGCAACGTGGTGAAGCACGGAGTGTCAGATCCATGCCGGGACAGTGGTAAACAGACGCACGCGGTGCTGCCAGCAGGTGCGTGCGAGGTTGGGTGGCCCCTGCACGACCGTTTTCGAAGCTGGGCTGGCCTACGAACAACCAATGTGGTCAGTTTTGGTTTGGGTGTTAAAACACTCTTTACCTACGTCAACTTCCTGGCATCTATCAATATTCATCACTTCCTACAAATAGGGTGACCAACAGGCATGGGTGAAAAATCAGGACGGTGAGTGTAAAAATTCAGGACAAAGGGTCAAAATTCAGGACAAAAATTCAGGACGGGAGGTCAAAATTCAGGACAAAACTTCGGGACACAAGGTACGTTTTACAGACACATCAAAGGAGGTCGCGTAATAGTGTATAAGTAATTCCATCCATATCCAAACATATTCATCCATTTGAAAACGTACATATCTTTCCATCCATCATTTCACTCATCCATCCCTCCATCCACACTTTCACTCATCCATTCATCCACCCTTTCACCCTATCCATCTGTACACTCATCCATCCACTCTTCCACCCAACCATCTACTCATCCATCCAGCCATTTATCCACTCACCCATCCAGCCATCCTTTCACTTAATCATCCATCCACCCAGTTACTCATCCTACCACCCAGTCCCCTTTTCAGTCATCCATTCATCCTCCCTTTCTCTCTTCATTGACCCTTTCACTTAGCCATCCTTCCTTTCTTCTTTCCACCCATACTTCAACTCATCCACTCATGAATCCATCCATTGACCCTATCACTCATCCATCCATTCACTCATCCATCCACCCATTCACTCACCGATCAGCCACCCTTTCACTCATCCATCCATCCTTTCGCTCATTATCTATCTATTCACCCTTTCATTCATCCATTCACCCTTTCACTAATCCACCAGCCATCCACCCATCCCTTACTCACTCGCCCACCTTTTCCTCGTAATTATGAGCTGAGCCTTTGTCTGCAGAGTTGCAGACAGAAGAGGCCCATCAAGAATTTCGCCCTTGCTGTCTTCCTAAAGCAAGGGGTGGGGTGGGGGAGGGTTCACTATGCACCTGCACATAGGCAATCTGAAAAAGTGGAAGTCATGAGTCATGCATGATGCACAGTGCCAGGAGATGAGGTGATTGTGACATGGTGTTTCCAGGGCTTTAAGCGGGATGAAAAAACTGGGGGTCTGATGTAATTAATGGTGTTGCTTAAAACAACTAAGCTAACAATCTGTGCTTAGCATTGTGTGTCGCCGGACTGGTATTTTGCCTCTTCTGTCATTGCATCCAGATATATATCACAACAAGTAACGTTACATCTACAACAAGCCAGAACCATTTGCTTTGTTAATGGTTGTTAGTTGCATAAAGTAAAAATGCAGCAACCATGGCTTCCTTGAATATAATATTGAAACTGGACTTTTCTAAAATGGTGAGACTGAAAGAACTCTAGCCCCTTCTTTTCAACTTGTTTCACCAGCTTCTTTGAATTAACTGGATTCTGTACCCAGTCTCTCTCTCGGCTGCCCCACAGCCTGTCTTTCCCTCCAGCGGGCGGAAGCCGCCGTCTGCTCTTTCAGCTGACGGGCAATCACGGCCTCTGACAGTGTTGCTGGGGTTTACACGTCGCTCCGGAGAGGTCCAAATTACGGACCGTGGTTGGTCACCCTACCTACAAATGCACGCGCCCTTAATTCCCTGCCCCAATCTCCACTCTGTCTATTGCTTAAAGACTAGGCCCCCCCTCAAAAAAATTCTTACACCCCCCACCCCCGTAATTTGGCTCTAGTTGCACCTATGACTCACTCACCTGAGGTCCTGCGTCGAAGTCCGGACTCAGCAACTGCGGACGCCGCCGGACGGCCTGCTGCTGTGCTGCGTTCATGAGTCCCGTCCAGCCGTCCACCGTTGAGCCAAGCGCCGCTGCCGCGCCGAAACTCGAAAGTAAGATCCCGTGATGTCACTCAGTCCCAGCATTATAGAGAACCGCAGGGGCTGGCCAAAAAATTATACCCAGGGCCGTCATTGGAAGCGTTTTCGCGCGCTACTGGATTGACGGCCCTGGGGGACCCCCACATTGGCCCGCAGTGCCCGCACACACAAATGTTAACAACAAAGCTAGGTGGCCCCTCTGGGTGGCGCGTGCGGCGGTGCAGCACGCATGTGCAAAATAAGAGTGAGTGCACTGTGCACTACGTAGAGTAACAAGTTAGCGTTCTAGACTCGACAACATCACGTACGCCTACGCCGTCATGATGATGCATGCCTCCTCGTGGTCGGCACCCGCCCAGGCCAGTGAATTTGCGCACACCCTTTCAATTCTAGCCCAAAAAGTAGCCCCCCGCCAGGCATGGGTTTTTCCCGCACAACTGGGAAAAAAGTCGCCCAATTGTGCGGGAAATAGCCCAATCTGGCAACATTGGAGGAGACTGCAGTAAATGAGGAAATTAGGAAACTTCATAACAAATAAATCTCCCAAGATGGCCACCAGAGACAAAAGAGCCCAAATGTAGCCCAAATATCACCCAGATGTAGCCCAAGTATAGCCCAATGACAGAATGTCCCAGAGTGTTCTTAATAACAACTAGAGTGCTTACTGTCTTACTTATGACAAAAGTATGACACACCTGAAGCCATCTTGATTGGAATAAACTGGTAATACTTAAAACATTTAATTTAAAAAGGAACACAATGAGGGGGTTCATTTTGCCATAGAAATTATGATTAGTGCTGAAGAAAGAAAAATTAGGGCGCATTTTGAGTGACTTCTCAAATCCTCTTCTATTTCATTAAACAATTCTGATATGCAGACTGAAACATGCACTTTTAATACCAGCAGAAGACTTCTGTGGTGAGCAGTAGCTTTACTACAGTGATCTAATGAGCAACTAGAGTGCTAACATTCAGAATTTATGGCAAATGTGTGACATATCTGAATACCTTCTTGATGGAATCAAAGTAAAAAACTGAAAGCATTTCCTACTGAGGAGACTGCAGTAAATGAGGAAATTAGGAAACTTCATAACAAATAAATCTCCCAAGATGGCCACCAGAGACAAAAGTGCCCAAATGCAGCACAAATATCACCCAGATGTAGCCCACATGTAGCCCAATGACAGAAGTGTGCAAAACACTTATTTTTTGTGTATTTGCAGTTTTATATAGTGCAGACTTGTCAGGTATTGGAGTGCTTTACATGAGCATAGGTTACATCACACAAGATCAAATTCATTTTGGTTGTAGACATGGGGAGATTAAGTGATTTGACCAGAATCACAGAATGTTGAGCTGAAGCAGAAACTCCAACCTGGTTCCCCAGTTGCAAAGTCTGCAGCTCTGGAAGTAACAAAACATCCTCTCCCCTAGGTGCAACATTTAATCAAGTGGTCAACTGGATAAAAAAACATAAAGATTACAAATAATTTAAAAGTTCTTTGTCACTATTTGAAAACTCAGAAAATATGCCCTCATTTTAGTTTTTTAGAGTACTAACTATAATTTTGATGCAAATAAGACCCTCTCATATATGTAATTTCTAAAGGAAATACTCTAGGTATTACAGTTTTGATTACATCAAGATGACGTCAGGCGTTCCACACTTTTTTAATAAATATAGAATGTTAGCAATCTAGTTGTTCATTGGGATACTGTTGAGAGGCAGAGGCCAGGGGCACGGACTCTGAAAATTAAAGGCAGGTAGGAGAGTGCAGATGCAACAATTTGACCACACTGGGCAGGCGGGAAGGGCAGTGGCAGCACAACAGACTATGGAGGGCAGTGGAAAGGGGGGCAGGGGCAACAAACCAACAATACAGGACTGGCAAGAGAGGCTGTGGCAATATAATAGACCATTGTGGGCAGAAGGAAGAGGCAGTGGTAGTACAACCATACATGCCAACAGACCCGTTTCAGCCAGGAAACGTCCAATGTTTTTAACCTCAAATGGGCTTTATTTGATCTGTCTCCTATCTACAATCTCCTCTTTTTCAATGTAACTCAAAGGGGAAAATCAATACCCCAGTTTTTTTTCAAAATCTCCCTCTTACCAAGTTCAAAATGTTCGCAAGTATGGTACATTGGATCATGGTAGGCCGGAGGAATTGGGGTAGGGACATGGACTCGGATAACAGAGGACAGGAGGGACATGGAGAGGTGCACCAAACTGACCCTACAGGGCAGGCATCAGGGTTTGCAGCAGCACAATACACCACACAGCGCATGCGGGACGGGAGTGCAGCACAACAATCCATAGAAAGCAATAGGGAGGGGACAGGACCATGCACATGGACAATAGAGAACAGAGGGGAAAGAGGCAATGGTAGCTAGCTGACCATAATGGACAGACAGGAGAGAAAGCTGCAGCATAACAGACCATAAAGGGCAGGAGGGACGGATCAGGGGCATTACAATGGAACAGACAAGCCAGGAGGGAGGGAATAGGGGTCGGCACATGGGTGGGGGCAAGGGGGCAGGGCAAGGGCAGCAAGACGACCATGGAGGTCAGGCAGGATGGGCACTAGAAACAAGACACACCATGGAGAGCAACAATGAGACTATGATGGCATACACACAGACCATGGAGGGAAGGTGGAAAGGGGTCAGGGGCAGCTAGCTGACCACACAGGGAAGGTGGGAGGGGCCATGGCAGCACAGAAGACAATGCATGGCAAGCGGGAGGGTTAGTGGCAGCACAATGGCTATGATGGGCAAGAAGGAGGGTGCAGGGGCATGCACAAAGGACCATGGAGGATAGAAGGGAGGGTCAGGACCTGTGCACAGACAAGAGAGTTCAGGGGAAGGGGCCTCACAACAGACCACGCGGGGCAGGCAGGAGGAGTAATTGCAGCACAACAGACCAGGGAGGACAGAAGGGTGTGGCAGTAAAATGGACCTTGGAGGACAGGAGGAAGGGGATAGGGGCATGGCATGTGAACAGGCAGGGTGGAGGTGGCAGGGACAGGTTACAGTCATCTGACAATGCTAGGCAGGTGGGAGGGGAGTGGCAGCTCAACAGAACACTCAGAGTAGATAGGAGTGGCAGGTCCATGGAACATGGTGGGCAAAAAGGATGGAGCAGGGGCATGCACAAAGACATCGGAGGGCAGGGGGAAGGAGAATAGGGGCAGCAAGCTAAGCACAGAGGCTAAGCAGGAGGTCAATGATGGGCCATAGAATTGGGCAATGGAGGGCAGGAGTAGTGGACTGGTACATCATGCTAAATGGAGGGCAGTGGCATCACATCAGACCATGCATGGCAGGAGGGAGGAGGCTAGTCCATGGATTCAGACAACAGAGGATAGGGAGGAGGTGGATGGGGCAGCAAGTTAACTGTTCAGAGAAGGTGGGTATTAGGAACTGTATTGTTTTTAAAATGTGTGTCTGTGCGAACTACTTAAAATATGAACAAGTATGCAGCATAATCTCACTTTTATTCAGGAAGAAGAGGACGTTTGTGGCTGTGACTCCGGGCTCACTTGGCAGAAACACCCCCTGACCCTCCACCCCCATCGCAAAATATAATGCCCGTGAAAATGGTAGGTGGACGCAGTGTTATATAGAACATAGTCCTCAGAGCACGATTGAAAATGAAAACTAGATATAGTATATGGTATAAACTATGCACTGAAAAGTGTGATATAAGATGAACTGGGGCGTGAAATACAATATGCAATACATTGTGCGCAATGACAGATTCATTGGAGAGCGCGAGATAGCACAGGCACTAGCGCGTGCTATGCGATATGCGCCTTGGAGTGTAATATGCACAGGGCGGTGTTGTGTAACCTAACTAGTCTCTAAAGTTGTAATATAAAATATGTGCTGGGGAGTGTAACGTTGCATATGCACTGTGACATAGATACGGATCCCAGATTGTAATATGTATGGCATAGCGCTGTGCGTTACAACATAGGCATCGAGGAAGGCACGTTAGATGGGGTAATATAACCCGTGCGAAGGCAAGTGTGGCATGACATATTCACGGGGTGGTGTTACAGTGCACATGGGCTAGAGAGTGTCATAGCATACGCACTAGCTGGTGGAATACAACACAGAGGTGTGAGGCACTCGGTGGGCACTGGTGGGTGTAACACAGCACTGGGCTCAGCCAGGAGCACGCTGTGACTCTCAAGTGAGGTTCGTCTCCTTTCCAGAGAGTAAAATAAAAAGTATTACACATCCGGCGGTGGATGTGTGTTTTATTAACCGTGAGGTGGGTGTCTTGCACAGTTTGGTCGAATTTTTGTCGACTCCCCTTTGAATGGCTTGGTGTGCGTGTATATTAAATGTGCCCGTCAATAGCTACCCATGTTTGTATAAATAAACGACAAGGGTGTCTACTTGGAGAGTACCCACCAGTGGGGGCGCCGGGATTAGGCACGGTAGGGCATCAGACACGTCAGAGCTTCACTAGCGGTGTAAATACATTCCATGTGGATTCATTCTATGCATAGTCGCCTTTTAATGAATATCACGCAAATCGTCATGGTGATAGGTACATACGGTGTTTGTCCAGCATGTCCTAGGTTTTTCTATAAATATATTTGGTTTAAAAAAATTAAAAAACAAAGGCCGGCCCCGGGGGATGGGGTCCCTGGGGCCATAAGTGGCCTGAGGATGGGGGCAACGCAGCCCCCTCCTAAAGAATAAAAAAAAAAAAAAGGCCATGACCCGGGGGTTGGGGTCCCCAGGGCTGATTAAGGCCTTGGGAGGGCCAAATTAATTTTTTTCAACAAAACAAATTAGGGTGCAGGCCCTGGGGGATGGGGTCCCCAGGGCCAGTAAATTAAAAAAAGAAGGGGGGCCACACAGCCCTCCTTCTTAAATAAATAAAATAAATAAAAGACCGGCATCGCGCCGGAGGCCACGCCCCCTCCTTGCAGCACTCTGCAAACGCACCCCCTGGCCAGTTGTAAGTTGGGGAATTAATTCCCCTTCAATACTGAGGGTCCCTGAGGGCCAACTAGCCCAACAGCTATCTCCAGTGTGCGGCAGGGAGCTGCGTTGCAGACAGGTGTTCTGAGGCCACGCCCCTTTTTACACCTCAATGCAACGCAGCTCTGTGGCGCTTACTGGAGGTACCTAGTGGGCTAGTTGGACCCTAGGGACCCTTAGGATTCAAAGGGACTAAATCTCAACTTAGAACGGCCACAGGGTGCGTTTACACAGTGGTAAAGGGAGGGGACGGGGCCTGAGGTGACGTGTGCAAACACGCCCTGAGGCGCGTTTTAAGTTGGGGAATAATTCCCCTTCAATCCTGAGGGACCCTGGGGGCCAACAAGCCCACCAGGTGCTTCCAGTAAGCGCCGCTGCGTTGCAGAGAGGTGGTCCAGGCTGTGCCCCTTTTTACATCTCTCTGCAACGCAGCTCTGTGGCACTTACTGGAGGCACCTAGTGGTCTAGTTGGACCCTAGGGACCCTCAGGATTCAAGGGGACGTAATCTCCCAACTTAAAACGGCCACAGGGAGTGTTTACACAGTGGGGAAGTGAGGGGACGGGGCCTGAGATGACGTATGCAAACATGACCTGTGGCGCGTTTTAAGAGGTAGTTTTAATCCCCTGCCCTATTATATACTAGGGGCTTACAGAGGAGGTCATGCTGATCACAGGGGGACCCCAACGTATAGTGTTCCCTAGTGTATGTAGGTGTTTTCACTGTATTCTGAGTGTCTTTTAACATAGCACTGGCTCTAGGACTGGTTAGTCAGACTCAGTTACCACCAGTATCCGTCTGAAAAAGTTGAGGGTACTGGATGATTTTTCAACAAGGCTTCTTTCTGCTCTTCTGTTTGTTCTTTCTGCACATTATCCTTCTGTCTGCACTTTTACTTTTACAATCAATTTTTCAAAAACAAATCATCCATTTAGACACTTATATACCCATTTATTATTCCATCGACCTTGAGATATACATATATAAAACATATGTAATTTTCAGAAAAACACACATTCACTGGATGATGTCATCAGTGATGTCATCAGTGATGTCATTTGAGATGTCATGAGTGATGTCATGAGTGATGTCACTGACCATGTCATGAGTGATGTAATATGTGACGTCATAAGCAGTGCATTGCGGGCGCGCGAGTTATAGTTAGCTGAACTAACTATAACGGGGGAATTTCAATGGTTTTGTACGAGTGAAAAGTCCAGCTAACTATAACGCCCCTGAAACCTATGTTTTTTTCAGTGAATATATATATATATATATATATATATATATATATATATATATATATATATATAGACACACAAAATAACACTCACGACTCATAGCTGAAGCCCTGATATGGTCCAAAAAAAATACAATCCCAAAATAGTATTGATATAAAATGAAAAAGTAAGCAGACAAAATTAGAACATCCAACATTACTCCAGTAATCCAGGGAATCCATCAGGAATCCCCCAGAAAATAATAAAAATATATAAACACTCAAGGTAAACTGAGAAATAAAGGAAAAAGTAAAACATAATTTTGGTTAAAAATCAACCAAGTATTTTTCCTTTCAAAAAACTATATAAAAGGCATCAAAGTTTATAATAAACTTTGACTAAATACATAGAAAACACATTGAATACATATAAATATAACAATTTACAATGAAGCCTACCACACTACACTAAATTATCTGACACATATTACACTAACAAACAGCATACTAAAATAATATTCACTCACAAATACTAGTCTAACTAACTCTTAGTATTTCCCCCCACCACTAAACCTTTAGGAAGTAAGTGTAAAATAGTCTTACCTTGACTGTAGAACAGCAACAGGAAACCATGAGCCAATGATGAAGAAAGACTACAAAATCAAAGAAAATAGGAAAAATAACAGAAAAAGGAAAATTCCCCTGGGACTCAATGTAATTAAAAAGTACCTCATTTATTAATGTTTGTAAAATAATAAATGTGAAAAGGAATAAAAAATATGTATATGTCAAAAGAATGTGGAAAATGTTATATATATATTTATTTATTTATATACCTATAAAGAAAATGTATGTATAATAAAAACAATATCAAATGAGTTAAATTATCTATTTTTACATTTTTGTTGTTAATAAACATATTACACAAAATCTGTAATCATTGTAAAACACTGTACAGTGAAAATAGTATGTACGCCGAGGTCAACAACGTCTCCTCGGCGTGCTTCAACATCCTACGCATACTACGGAAGATCTTCTGGTGGATCCCCACAGAGACCAGGAAGACCGTCACCCAGGCCCTCGTCACCAGCCGACTGGACTACGGTAACGCCCTCTACGCCGGTACCACCGCCAAGCTCCAGAAGAGACTCCAGCGGATCCAGAACGCCTCAGCCAGACTCATCCTCGACATCCCACGATCCAGCCACATCTCCGGACATCTGAGAGACCTTCACTGGCTCCCCGTCAACAAGAGAATCACCTTCCGCCTCCTCACCCACGCACACAAAGCCCTACACGACCAAGGCCCGAGCTACCTCAACAGCCGAGTCAACTTCTACGCTCCCACACGCCACCTCCGATCAGCCAACCACGCCCTCGCCGCCGTCCCCCGCATCCGAAGAGCGACTACAGGAGGAAGGTCCTTCTCCTACCTGGCCGCCAAGACCTGGAACTCCCTCCCGACCGACCTGCGCCTGACCCAAGACCACCTCTCCTTCAGGAAGAAGCTGAAGACCTGGCTATTCGAGCAGTAGCGGCACCCCCCCCCCCCCCAGCGCCTTGAGACCCTACGGGTATGTAGCGCGCTTTATAAGTGTCACTGATTGATTGATTGATTATGTATTAAAAAAAGATGTTTAATATGTTATGGGACTGTGCTAGCTTAGTGATTTACCTAGCCGCTGCTCATTGAGCTGGTTCCCACACACCTCCAAACAAAGGTGACAAGCAGATTCCAGGACCTGGCATTTGTCTTGACAAAAAGAGAAATCACGAGGAACTGGAAGGCCCCAGGGGACCCCGAATATCTGTGTAATGGAAGGAGCTCTAGAGGTGGTCTTGGTACGAGGGGGATGTGTTCCTCAGAGAGACTAGGAGGGGGCTGCATTCGATGGAGGTAGCACAGGCCTGAGGAAAGTTTGCCTAAAGGAGCATGAACTGCATTCGCATGGGTCGACTCCGGGGGATCGCCTGCCCCAGGAGCCCTTCTGCGCTAGGATGATATGGGGAAGCCGAGAATATAGTACCCTGTAGCACAGGCACCCAATTTGTGAAAGAAACTTTGACCTATCCGAATACCCTATGGATGCTTAAGTGACATGCCGAGGTATGGGAGCACAATCTGCCCTGAGTAAGATCTCTTTTTGCATAGTGGTAGTGACTCATGGAGGGTGGGGGGATTTCAATGCAGTTGGGGACCATTATACTGGATTTTATTTTTGATATGATAGAAATGTAAGGGATGCCTCATGGCGTCTGTTGATACACTTGTGTGGTGCTGATAATAAATCTTTCAATAAAATCTATTTAAAAAAATTGAAAGCGATGTTTAGAAAATGTATGAAAAATATAACAATTTTAGTTACCACCAAAAATATTTATTAAGAAACATTCAATGTAGACTATAAATTACTTTAACATTTTAAAGGTCAAAAGAAGAAATGATAACATCTTATCCGAATATATTCCTGGGTGAATCCAACCTGCACTGAAGAGATAAAAATGACCTGACAATTTCACAATAATCTCCCCTACGAATCAACAACAAACTCAAACAACTGTGTTAAAATGTCACACGTGGAAGATTCTACTTTTACTTTGATAATTACAGAAGAAGGGAGGATTATTATAAGATCTCTGATTCTGGTTGAATGGCCAGACCCCTACCTGATCCCTTTCACTTTTGTCTTCTCCAAAACCATTAACAGAGGTCAACCTAGCACATCAAAAGTGTGGAGGAGAGAGAAAACAAACATCAACTTCTGTACTCTAGAACACAAAATCTCCGCCTCTCTTCAGGCAACCCACCCTGATCAACTATTAAAATATTCACGTCCCAATACACGGAAAGCATATCTGAAAAGTAAAAAAGACTGAAGAAAAAGAGATCAGCTTAATGGATCACAAAAGAATGAAGAAAGAAAAACTGTAAGAGCTATAGGAAGATTCTGGAGCAAAACAAACCCTCATTAACTAATCTTGATACTTAAGGAAGGGAAGACAAATGTGCAAATCGTATACTTTGAAGGTATATAATCATTTATTAGAGGTGAGATAAATCAAGCCCACAAAAATTTCAGCAGCTTAAAACTGTGAAACAATACACCAGTCACAGCAACTTGATTCTTTTCAACATTCCAAAATAAAGCAGTGAATAGAATGCCAATTTATGCGAAGAAACGTGAAAATGATTAGATGAATATGAGTCCAGTTATATACAATATGAAAATCAAATTTCACCTATTCAGATTTCAGAGAAGACTTCTATACGAAATCCTGAATATTATTCCCAAAATTAGGCCTGAGACTTCTCTGAGCCTGTTCACTCTCCACCTTCAAAGCATGCAAGTCACTCTATAGCATTTTTGGGGTGAAACTTAAAAAATGTATCATTAGTCCAGGGTAAGTCCCATACTGCCTTAAAATACGTTTAGTCACACCACTACTAGAGAAAACAGATGCAGAGACTGAGGATTTGATTTCTTTTTACCCAAATACTCAAATTTACTCTCCTTTGCACAAGGAGGCTTTATGGAAGCTTTATGGCAACACAGCTCATCCGATTTATCACTGACAATAACCTACTAGATGAGCATGTATCAGGCTTCAGGGAAGAATGCAGCACAGAATCAGCAGTCTTCCAAATAACCTGTGATGCTTTTCACTCACAAGAAAGACCTTGGTGACTCCTGCCTTCTCACACAGCTCAACCAGTAAACCATAATACCCTCCTACATTTCCTAAGAATGAGTATGAATGGAAATAATGGCTTACCACCAGGGGTGGTTGCTGCCAATCTGAGGTGGGGGGAGGGAAAAAATAAAATGATACAAATATTAACTTACCTTTCCTGCCGCCCACTCCAATCTTCTGCTCCCAAACCACTCTGCTCCTCTGGCCATGTCCCGATACTACGATTCCCATGGGTACAGGCTTCCAGACCTACCCAATCTCAGCTCTTCTCCCAGCCTGAGAGAAGCACTGGGATTGGGCGGAGTGGGCTGGTTTTGCGCTACAGCAGGGTGTTGGAGCCTTTGCCCCTGAGTGCTTGGATTTTTCAGAGGAACAGCCTGGAGATATCCAAGAGAGCATGTCTGTTTGGCCGGTCGTGGACAGGAGGCCAAACTGACATACACACTTTTAGTGCCCTCCACCACTCCCCCTGCTGTGGGACATTGGGGCCTGGCCCCACCCCGCCCTCGACTTGGGACTCACCCAACTGTGTGAGTGAAGTGATGTTATCTGGTAGTATGATGTATTTTGTTATGATCTCTTCATTTTCTGTGAGAGAGCGCTAAAAAAAGTGCTTGTCAAACAACATTGTTGTAGACCAAAATGGAGACAGTAGCATTGAAAGAGTGAGAAAAGGTGACAGTTAGCTTATGGCCACATGGAATAATTTAGGATTTACAAACCTTTAGATATCTGGTGGAGGAATATTTGTCACCTATTAGCATTGCTGGGGTGTTCTTCCAAATATTGTGTCAAGAATATTATGAGACACAAATATAATGTCTGAAATGTCTCGATACTGAAGTATACGAAAAAGCGATGAATGGAATGCTTGAATTAATCGCAGCCACTAGTAATTATTCTAGGCCGCATCCAAGACCATCGCTATTTGGCCACCATGACACCTCAGTTTGGACCCAGCCATATGCCAGGCAGTCTTGACCTGCTTCAATGGCAAAAGTCTAGCCAAAACTGCCATGGTCAGGTCCTCCCTGAACCAAAACACACCAGTTTCGCCATTATGAGGTCTCAACAGATCGCTATAACTTTCTGGCATATTTACAAGAACATGTTAGAGCATGGAGCTGCACCAAATGTGGCAGCACTGTGCTCCAACATTTTCATAATGCAGGGATGCTCCATATTCACAAGAATACTGTGCACCCCTGTGTTTTTCCTAGTGCTGGTGCTAGATTTAGCAATCTAGTGCCGAAGCAGACACCGTTGCACCTCGGGACCCCTTCCTCTATGTTAATGGTAGTGCAAGCATTTTTTCAGAGCAGGCAGTGGACACATGGATCACTGCCTGCTCCTAAAAATGTTAAAGAAAACTTTTCATTTTCCTTTTTTTACCGCCACCCATTTTCCTTTGAGGAAAATGGGCTGCATTTTAAAAAATATTGCTTGAATTAAGAACATAAGGGACATGATGGTCTGCTGACCCCAGCAGGCCACCATCAAAGTGATTTCAGCGACTCCCAATGGGTCGCAAGTTTCGGCCTACCTCTTTAATATTCATGAGGTAGGGGGTTTGCGACCTACTAGGAATCGCTATATGTAACTCATGGAGTTTCATACATTAGGAATAGCGATTACCTAATTGCGATTCGTAGAAAATCATGATACATGTGGCCCTATATAATCTGTCCTCTGGTGCTTTATCTCGTGCACCCTCCAGGGTCAGAGCTCATTGCCAATATCGCAAGGGCTGCATCACATAATATGCGGGTTTTTTTGTGAGGAGTATGTGCCAAATATAATAACACTTTTCTTCTCCCTCGGTGTGCTTTTCAGTTCATGTAAACTGGTCCCAATCTGTCACCCCCTGAAGAATCATAAATATGTTTCTTCCCTCAAGGAGTAGGTGAGGAACTGCGAAGGGCACCGTACATCTGCTAATAGGATTTATAATTGTAGAAAACATTTATTGAATTTGAGGCACATGTTCAGCACTCTTTCAGATTTGACGTGCTAACAGCTTTACATGTCGGGGGAATTTAAAGGGGATTAGGAGACTCGCAATAATGGCATTAGGTTTTGCAGGATGATTTTCTAAATATTTAGCTCTCTGTTTGTGTTTATTTTTTCCTTAATCTGCATAGAACCGTATTACATGCATTCGAAAAGACTCACTTGGGATTTCGCTTTCTGCCTGGGTAGTTTCAGATGCAGATTTCTAACCAGGCCTGCTGAGAGGCGCGTGGCGCATTTATTCTCTCAACGTGGAGCTGCAAAATGGAAAAATCTATCAAAGCTGCAGTTATAATGTATGAAGTATAACAACTGTATCGAGCTGTACTAACAAGAACCCACCGCTGTCATACGTCACCTTTTTATATAAATTTGGAGGTTAATGTGCATCATTTTACAGTCGCTGCTGCATGACTCTTTGAAGCAGAAAAATTGGTTCTGTTGGGAAAAAGCTTGGTTTAGAAGACACTAAATGTGTTCAAAGGACTATTGAAAAAAGTGTACTTAATCACAGATATACACACACATGTAAACCATTACATTGAAAAACACCAAATGATTTTCTTTTTCACTATATTTGAATGCACATAAATATTATTACAGTATAGGACTGACCAAAAAACAATACATAGAATCACAACATACTTAGTGATCAATAGTGCACAATAACATAAACAATCAACACAAAATTGACATCAGACACATATATGTACTTTAGAAAAAACACTATTAAAACAATGATGATCCAAAATTAATAGCATATGACACCACAATATATATCCCTAAATATTTGAATGGTGGAATTGCATGGATCAATCAAGCAGGTAACGTCGACGTTTCGACCCTGAGATTACGTGTAGATTTATACGCATCGATGACGGGTCTTCATCAGGACAACAACAAACGGGTCAGTCTGCAATTACAAAACGTATAATCAAAAACTATGTGTGTGTGTTTTTCCTTATTCTAAAGTAAGCGTGGGACTAATGCTCACCTGAGGACTAGGAAAGGATAAATTATCCTTGTGTCGCATACGGTGAAATCAATCAAATTCTCACTGCGTCAGGTCAATATATTCTGTAATAGATAACGCAAATACACCCTCATGTATGATCTACTATATATTCATTGCACGTATCGTGGTTCAACAATAATAACGGTCACATACCTTACGATGTCCCTGCACTGGGAACAATAACGTCAAAGCGATCAACCAAATCTACAAATGAACGTATTGAATCCTCGTTAGTGACCTGATAAGCAACAAAATTAAATAACCAACGATTGAATAAACGCCTTAGCACAATCCCTAAATTACATCCTTGGACTGATATCCGAACCAAATGTTTGTTTATTTAATGATAAAAATGCCTCGGGTGGGCTGACTACAGTGCCCCTCGCCCATGAAAATATAGCACCCTAGTTAGTAGTGCTGATGGTGATAACGATTTCATAGCTGTGCCGGCTTACAGAAAATTGCATAATTAAAGAACTGCTCTAAACTCTATGGCCTCGAGTATGTGAGGCCCATGCTGTAGGTAACTCTGAGATTAACTAAAACGAAAACGAGAACGAACTGCCTGAATCGCAACAGCTGCTGGAAGCGTAAATTTAAGGCCTACATAGAAATCTACATGATCCGTTACTTACTTGGAGCACAATAAATCTGCTTCCAATTCCTCACAATCCGGACAAACAATGGCCAAACGCGGAGGCGTAATCGGCTGGTTTTATAAGCGCGCGAAAGTTACAAGTCAGCTACTTGGAAAACAAGACATAGATCATAATCCGTGTCCGTGACAAGGACCGGAATTACTCATAAAACATGAACTGGATCCAGCATCGTCATAGCCTTGAAACAAGGGAGCATGTATCTACTTGGAGTTTAACTCACAATATGGATATAGCAATAGTAAATCAATAGCGGTCCAAATGGAACGCAGCATAAACGAGGGTGTTCTCATACAAGGGATCGTAAATAAATAACCTCGGCATTTAGTTCCCGATGTATGACTCGCCATAGAGTGATTCACATAAAGGATACAAAATGAAAGACTTCCCTGGAGTGTTTTAGGTAAGGACAGCGACATGTATGCAACAAAATGCGTGACATGAACGTGTCGAGAAATACGGTCGAAAAAACTGAGGCATAGTGTTGTTAACTCACAATCTCAAATACAAGTGACTTGCCAACAATAGTCATACTGAGTGAGTGGTGAGCCCAAATCAAGGTGGAACGCATTGGAGTAGAACATGAATGACAAAGGGAACATGAAAAAATCATGACACGAAGGCGTTACCAATCAAGACCCATCCATGCTTCCATAGTCATATTGGTATAGTGTGATGAATCTTTTATGAAGGACTAACACGCCCTCCTACTATGATAACGAGAGGTTTACATTGGTACTATCAACCACCTTAGGGAACATTGGATACAGCTTGCATCATATCAATTGTTGGATTAAAGATAAGAAAACAGCTGTATTTAGACAAAGCTCAAGTACAGGAATAGATTCACAATATAAACAGTATATACCTATAATTTACTCATTTGAATATAGGTTTCCTCGTGTTCATTGAGCCTATGAGTGACTGCCTCAAGGATGTGTATCCAACGACATTCTTTATAGTTAAGGGAGCCAACAACATTGCCACCCCTCTGGTGTACAACAATTTTTTCAATGACCCACCATTCAATTTGTTCATGAGTATGACCCAAACTGGTGTAGTGTTCCACAAGGGAAGCTCCTTGTGTCTTACATTGTATTCTACTTAAATGCTGTAGAATTCTGTTCTTCACTTTTTGGGTCGTTTGCCCTACATAAATCAGGGGACATGGGCATCTGATTGCATAGATGACATTTTGGCTATTACAGTTCGTGAATTGATCAAGGCCATACGTTTTACCCCGATGAGCAAAGCTATTTCCAGATACCGTATAACGGCATGCTTTACAGTTGCTACATCTGTGGTGTCCAGTTATAGGTGGTAAACTGAGTAGTGATCTGATGTCAGATTGGCCAGGTGGTTCTAAATACGAAGACACCACATGGTCCTTGATATTCTTAGCACGTTTAAATGCAAATATAGGTGGTTCGGGCATGTTGATTTCAGAACCAACTAAATTCCAATACTTCCTGATCACCCTTTTTATCTCATTGCTAAAGGTGTTAAAAGTGGTAACACATACCAACTTGTCAATTTCTTGATTTTTTGGTTGTATCTCAAGCAAGGTTTCCCTGGGTCTATACCAGGCTCTTTTTCTGGCTCTGTTGAGGAGTCCCTTTGGGTAACCTCTCTCCCTTAGTTTAGCAATAAGGATATCGTTCTCCTTGAAATAGTCACTCCTCCTGCTGCAATTGCGACGTAAGCGCAAAAATTGTCCATACGGAAGGTTATCCCTGAGGTTCCTAGGTTGGTGTGAATGGTATTGTAACAAGGTGTTCCTGTCAGTAGGTTTTTTTATATAGATTCATTACTATTTTGCCATTCTCTTCTTCTAATGTCAAATCTAAGAACGGGATGGAATCTTTGTTATGAGTTACGGTGAATTGGATGTGAGTACTGCACGAATTAAGCCAGGTCAAGAATGACATCAATTGATTTGCAGTACCCACCCACAACATAATGATGTCGTCAATATATCGCTTCCAAGCTGATATATTGTTAATGTATGGGTTGTGATCTGAATAGATGTTTTTATCTTCAAAATCATCCATAAAAAGATTCGCTAGACTAGGCGCGAATCCAGCGCCCATCGCTACACCTCTGCATTGGAAGTAGAAGACATTCTGAAAGATGAAATAATTTTTTGTCATTGCAATCTGTAGCAGTTGCACCAAAAATTCCGTAGGAATCCAGTGTGGTTTGGGACGAGTATCTAATATATTGCTGATGACTTCAATTGCTTCTTTCTGTGGGATGCTCGTATATAGTGAGCACACATCCAGTTTGACGTATAGTTGTGTGGATTTATCAAAGGGTTGGTCCTCAAAAAGCTGTATAGTGTGCAACCTATCGCGAAGATAAGATCTAGTTTCCTGCACAAAAGGCTGTAAAAAACTATCAAGATATTGATTTAGGGGCTCCAGCACTGATCCACACCCGGATACAATTGGTCTTCCCGGAGGTTTTTGTAAATTCTTATGTATTTTGGGAATGGTATAAATTGTGGGAATCCTCGGATTAGTTCTATTGAGGAACTTACATTCAGGTTCCGAAAGGAAACCTTCCTCCATCCCTCGGTTCGTAAGATCTCTGATCAATTTGGCGATCTCCTTAGTAGGGTCACAGGGGATCCGGGCATAGCTGGTCGTACAACTGAGTTGTTGGTTAATCTCATTAACGTAATCCTCTGTGTTTTGTACCACCACAGCTCCCCCCTTGTCAGCAGTCTTGATCACAATAGACTTATTTTCATTCAATGAATGGAGAGCGAGTCTTTCTTCTTTTGTCATGTTATGTCTGATGTACTTTGTATTATTCAGCAAATTCATAACATCACTTACAACAATTTTTTCATAAGCTATGATTTTTTCACTCATTAGGTCTGCTGCTGGTGTAAATGTAGATGCTGGACGGAAATCCGTTGCCGCTATCTTCTTATTGTAATCACCTTTTTTCAAAAAGTAATGCTTCAGACGGATTTTTCTGAAGAATTGCTGTAATTCCAATTTGATATTGAATGACTTAGGTATGGAGGTAGGTACAAACGACAATCCTCGTGCCAAAACATCGTGTTCAGCCTTACTCAATGAATATTTTGAGATATTCAGTATGGGATCTTTCTGATTAATGGAACATAGTGGTCCCATTTGCAACTCATTGGTGGACATATTAGTCGATATAGGAGTGGATATAGGAGTTACCAACGATATGTCTGTCGTCTGGTCCGGATTTCGCCATGGTTCTGCGGTGGCTGCGTTTGAAAGCGAACTCTCGTATTGCCCCGTTGATTGCCCTTCCCTTGGTTCCATCTCGGTGGTCTCCTCCAGTTCTGGTCCCGATTGGTCCAAACAGGTTCCCCTAAAAAAGACGATGAAGTGGAAGGGCCAAAGCCGTCTTGGTATGTAGAATGTGACTGGTATGACGGTCCCTGTTGATAGCTAGATTCTTGTGGTTGAAAGCGTGGTCCTGGAGGATAGGTACGCAGATCTGAGCTTGTACTGGGCTGCTCTGATTCGTTATCTGATCCACTGCCAAAGGAAGAATTTGAAAAAGTGGCAAATCTTCTCATGTTTTGTCTACCACGGTTCGTGAAATATCCCTGTGCGTCCTGGATATAATAATCGTCGCAGATATAGGGATAGGTGGTCTTTTTATCATATGCCCTGATATCTTTAGCCAATTTCTCCAGCTTTTTGTTCAATGTCGTGATATTGAACTCAGCTGTGGCCTTTTCAGCTCTTTCGAGTGCCTCCTTTGCGTTCTTCAATCCTTTGTCCTCCAAGATCTCTTTCTTAAGGTCTGCTATCTCTTGTATCAATTTCTTCGTGTATTCCAGTGCAGTTTCCACACCCAACACCATCCAGTGTTGGGAGCAGTTGTTAGCCACAAAACTGAAGCCCTCACGGAATTTAGGCAAATCAATAAATATTGCTGGTTCGTTACATACTTGTAGTCCCTTCGGTATAATATTGGCTTGTAGGTATTTCGTTAGTAAATGGCCATGCAAGCGTGTGCGTATGAGTTTCTTCTCTAATCTCTCCAACCTTGAAAGTTTATCATTTAATGTAGTGTCAATTGGAGTGAGACCAGTGCCTAGATAATCAAATTCTGCCTGTTCCTGTATTAATTTATTAATATAGTCCTCACTGTAGGACAAGGTATCTTTTTCAGACATACTCTATTATTCTAAGAGGAATCAATAAATGACAAAGGACCCTCGCAGGTGAAGACCTGCGCTAGATAACCATTAAAATTAATGGGGTAACCCAGTAACCCTCAGAACCTGGGTGAGTACATGAAGCAGAAAAATTGGTTCTGTTGGGAAAAAAGCTTGGTTTAGAAGACACTAAATGTGTTCAAAGGACTATTGAAAAAAGTGTACTTAATCACAGATATACACACACATGTAAACCATTACATTGAAAAACACCAAATGATTTTCTTTTTCACTATATTTGAATGCACATAAATATTATTACAGTATAGGACTGACCAAAAAACAATACATAGAATCACAACATACTTAGTGATCAATAGTGCACAATAACATAAACAATCAACACAAAATTGACATCAGAGACACATATATGTACTTTAGAAAAAACACTATTAAAACAATGATGATCCAAAATTAGTAGCATATGACACCACAATGTATATCCCTAAATATTTGAATGGTGGAATTGCATGGATCAATCAAGCAGGTAACGTCGACGTTTCGACCCTGAGATTACGTGTAGATTTATACGCATCGATGACAGGTCTTCATCAGGACAACAACAAACGGGTCAGTCTGCAATTACAAAAGGTATAATCAAAAACCATGTGTGTGTGTTTTTCCTTATTCTAAAGTAAGCGTGGGACTAATGCTCACCTGAGGACCAGGAAAGGATAATTTACGGGGAAATCAATCAAATTCTCACTGCGTCAGGTCAATATATTCTGTAATAGATAACGCAAATACACCCTCATGTATGATCTACTATATATTCATTGCACGTATCGTGGTTCAACAATAATAACGGTCACATACCTTACGATGTCCCTGCACTGGGAACAATAACGTCAAAGCGATCAACCAAATCTACAAATGAACGTATTGAATCCTCGTTAGTGACCTGATAAGCAACAAAATTAAATAACCAACGATTGAATAAACGCCTTAGCACAATCCCTAAATTACATCCTTGGACTGATATCCGAACCAAATGTTTGTTTGTTTATTTAATGATAAAAATGCCTCGGGTGGGCTGACTACAGTGCCCCTCGCCCATGAAAATATAGCACCCTAGTTAGTAGTGCTGATGGTGATAACGATTTCATAGCTGTGCCGGCTTACAGAAAATTGCATAATTAAAGAACTCTGACTCTTTGAAGCAGAGCTTGATGAATCCATCCCTGAGCAGCTGATCCAGTCCAGGGTTTTTATTTGCAGCCCGGAACGTGTAATCGTGGTTTTAGAGAGGGACAAACAGTACTGCATGCCCCAAAATACAAAGGGTAGCCCTGCTTAGAATTCTGGGATTTGTAGTGTTGTTTATGCCATTATAAAACAAGACTACAAGCTGGGCTTTATGTGGGATGAAAAAACTGGGGGGTGTCTCTGAGGGGCGTGACCGATGTAATTAAGGGCGTGGCTTAAACCACTTAAGCTAAAAATCTGTACTTAGCATAGTGTGCTGCCCCACTGGTATTTTGCAGCTTCTGTCCATTCATCCAGATATCTAACACAACAAACAACATTACACTGAAAACAAGCCAGGACTATTGGCTTTGTCAATGGTTGTAAATTGCATAGGATAAATAAGCAACAACTACGACTCTGTTGTATATAATATTGGAAATGGTTCCATTCTTGTGGGAGAGGTTGTAGCGTAAGGTTAGAGCTGCCAACATTCGAGCTGAGGAAAGCATGTTCGAGCTTCACGTTGGCTCAACATCCTGTGATTCAAAACATGAATATGTCCTTGTGTAGTGCAACAGGTTTGCGGTATATAAAGCTGAAAAATGAATCTCTTTGAAGTTACATCAAATTCAGTGACAGATGGTACTATTGCAGAGTCATGGTTTATTTTTCCCGCCCTGAAGGTAAAATTGGTGAGCCCGATAGGGACACGTCTCGGCACCTGCTTTTAAGAACTGCCGATGCTGAGCACTGGCAGGACTTGGCCCACTTAAAGCCCTGACTACAAGTCCCAGATTGCAAAGAAACCACCTGGACTGGATTGACACGTCACCCATGATCCTGGGAAATCTGGCAGGCGAGCTCAATGGTGCAGAGTGAATGATGGGGCCCCACTGCAGAATGTAATAATGGCACCCGATACTTCAGGATCTCACAAATATGCCTAGTCTTTGGTCTAAATCAGGCCCCCTCCTAAAGGGTTGGTGGTTCCCTTGTGCTGCAGTGGCTTATGTTATGCTCCTGGGCTGTTCCCATGAGGCACAGGGTCAGACTGATTTGCATATGGCCATGTCTGAACTGGGGTGGTGGAGTGAGCTAAAGAATGATGATGGATTAAACCCATATCAGTTGACTGGGGATGAGTGTTTGATTTGCTCTAACACTCCGTCCATCATCCCCTTTGGTATCGCTTTGTTTGCGCTAAGTTGGCAGGGTATGCCCAGACGGGGGTCCCTTACTCACTTTGCCACTGGATTCAAGAAAGCCTGGCTGATGAGGGCTATGAACCCGAAACCGGTCCCAGGATGCTTGTTTCCGGTCCAGGGAAGACATGGCTTGGCAGTTCGGTCTGGACTGTTCCCATGAGGCACAGGGTGAGACAGATTTGGATATGGCCATGTCTGAACAGGGGTGGTGGAGTGAGCTAAAGAATGATGATGGATTAAACCCAGATCAGTTGACTGGGGGTGAGTGTTTGATTTGTTCTAACGCTCCGCCCATTATCCCCTTTGGTATCACCTGGGTGCAGTGTGAGCGCTGTTGAATTTGGTGTCATGTGTGCCCAACAATTGTTATAGTAAGTAGAACAATTATATTCAGTCTGTACATGGGCTTCCAATGTAGGGCCAGGAGCTCCGGTGCATGGCAGGTTTTCAAGATAACCGCTATGAAAATGATTTTCATTTTGGTTTATTGTATATAAATGTATTCTTTGCAGATATTTTAAAAATCTGGCATGGCTCGATGCTGATCAACCTTGGCAACTCTGGAAAGTACTGGAGAAGTATTTTCTTACAAGTAGCAATAGATAATCAGCTTGGGCTAAAATACTGACTAGGCCCAGGAATGCAATTGAGATGTTTGAGGCATGCTGGAGGAAGGGTATGGTGGAGAAGGTTGAGCTGTGACAGATGTCTAGCATTATCACTAGATAACTCTCAGGGCCATGTTTATGGCAAAGTAAGGCAACCCAGCGCAGCAAGTCACCTTGTTGCATTGAGCTGCGTTACAGGGAAAGAGCAGGAATGTGCCGTATTTTAAAGAATAGGATGCATTCTTGTCCTTGCTCCTGAGCTGGTGCTCTATTGGCTGCCTAGTGCTAACCACGGTGCAAGGGTGCCTGCGTTGCAGACAGGAATGTTTAGTGCAGGAAAGCATACCTTCCTGCACAAAAACAATCCTGAAAGGCAAATTCCTCTTTCTAAAGAGGAAGTAACGAGGAGAAATAAAGATATTTCTCTTCTTTATGCCTCATCCGGGGAGGTGTATCTTTGTGGCACATTCCCAGGTTTACCAGTTCTGGTAAATCTGTGAATGTGTCAATAAACCATGGTAGTTGCGTGGGAACACCCACACAACATCCATGGAATGTCTCCCTGGCACAGAGTAAAGCAATGCAGCGATTTGCACTGCAGTGCTTTACTCTAAATTTATGAAGCCACTCTGGGCCACGCAAGGATCATAATTAATTTTTTTTTGTTATGTCGTTTTCGCACCACTCTGCATGGTGCAAGACCGATGCAAAGGGGCTCATACATATGCCCCATAGTGCTTTAATTGTGCCAGTGGTTGCACTTGGTTGACACCAGCCCTAATTTTTGTAGACTGTGGCTTCAGGATACCACTTGCATCAAGACAAAGAGATAGAAATACAGAAGAGGGAAATAAAAAGAGGAAGCCAACGTTAGGAAGATAGTGATAAATAAAGGGAAACTAGAGGTGAATTAGAACCCGGAAGAGTAAGATAAAGTTAAAGAAAAGGCAGGGTGCTGTAAGAAAGAGGGAAGAGGTGGAATCAGAAATATGAAGGCTTGACATTCTACAGTTCCGTCATACAACAGTGCCCATGGCAAGCTATTAATAAGAAATTGACCCCCTACATATTTCTTTGTTTTATTTAAAAAAATTAAAACTGGTAAATAGTAGTTTTATTTATTTGTATTGCATACAAACGTATCTCATGTGGTTATCCTAAATTCTAATCATTTTTAGGCCTTAGAGAAATTTTCACTAGTTGGGCATGATCTCGTGTAATTTTGGTAGTTTCTGTGTTATATTTGCCACATGAAATTCCGGAAATTACGCTTTTTATTATGCATTTTCACAAGTGCATAGGTACAAAACTGCAAGCAGCTGCTGTTTGTAGCACGTTTGTTTTTTGCACTACTTATGTAACGCAGAAAGCATTCTTGAAACCAAAATAGGCTTGGGAATGAATTTCGTACTGAAATATAGCCCCAAGGGCCACATGCCGGATGGAAATATTTTGTGAGTTCCTAATTGCTCATTTTTGTGACTCGCAATTAGGAACTTGCAAAATGCGATGTACAACAGTGTCTCATAAACTGTTTTCAATTCCCAATGGGTTTACAATTGACATGCCTCATCAATATTCATGAGACAGGTCGCAATTTGTGACCCATTGGGAATGGCCTGTAATCACAAGGATGGTGGGCTGCTGGCGTCAGCAGACCACCATGTCTGTGATTGCTTTTTAAATGAAGAATTTAAAAAAAATGCAGGCCATAAAGAAAAATGATGTTTCTTTTTCATTTTTTAAGAGTAGGCAGTTTTGCCGCCTACATTCACAAACGGGAATGGGCCCCTTGGGGACCCATTCTCGTTTGCGAATGGGTTACCACTTTGTTCACAGAGTCGAGAAAATATGAATGCTTTGCGACTGCATTTAGGTTGCAAAACATTCATACATGTCCCTGCGACTCGCTATGAGGAAGGGACGCCCTTAAAACTCCCCTTCCTAATACTGACTCACAAACCCTATTTTGCGAGCTAGTAATAGGTGACCGAAATGCAAAATAGGGTTAGTACATTGTAAAAGGCTCTTTAGTAGTCACAAACGGCCCAATTCTCCGTTTGCGACCGCTAAAATCTGCTTAATTTCCCCGAAACTTTGCAAATGTCCGCCGTCACTAGTACCCGCTCCCTACGCATGCGTTGTACAACGCATGCAATGTAACAGCATGCGTACTAAAGGGACGCGTTGTTACATCGCATGCGTACTAATGCTTGCGTAGTAATGGTACGCGAAGAAATGTCCGCGTACTAGTGGATGTTTCCCGATTAAAATCATTACAAAAATAGAATCATTCATTTGACATTTTAAAACAAATATTGACCGAAAAGAGATGATAAAGCAATTGGTGTCCCCATTCAAAAACCAAAAAAATGCAAATATTAGTGCTATATTCTTAATAAATCAAAACAAGGTTTCAGCCACTTCCAACCACAGTCAGTACTGATAGTTTATTTTCTACAATATTTCGAAACCTCACTACATGGCTCATGCTGCCGCAGTTACACTATTTATTCAAAACACGAAGGTTTCCTTACAGAAAAGTGCATAGTCCATCGGGACAGAAAACATTTCCAAGCCTATTGACCAAAAGTGGCAGTGCGACAAAGGATTTATACAATTTACCTGCGGTCTGCCTGAGGCCAAAATGAGTAGCCTGCCTGAGGCCCAGATGAATATTTTTTTTGCAAAAAGGAAAAGTGAAAAATAATAACAAACTACTTTTTTATGTGAAATTATGCTGATTTGTATTTAGCGGTTCTTGAAGTTTCGTTGGGGTAGGGAAAATGGAAAGCCCTCAAACTTTTCCAGTGGGTAGGTTTTGTGTTTCACCTAAAAGCTTCACTCGCTGCTACCTGCATTCTCTTACCCACATTTCATATTGTACTGTACAGAAGTATATAGGAAGTGCGCGATCCGCGGCGCTCAGACCAATCACAATGCGGCATTGCAGCATTACGATTGGCTCAGGGGAGCCTCTGTGCCAGGTGCTTCCTGCTGCCAGCCAGATCTGGAGGCCAGAACATGAAGAGGACGCAGGGGAGGCGCCGGCCGGCCATTCTAAGGTAAGTGTTTTTTTAATTAACCCACCCACCACCCCGTCTGGTAGTAGCCGCTACTGGTAGCACGCTAGACCTTGCAGGAGTGCATGATTGGTAGAGTGCTGTATTTATTGCAATAATATGTAGGAAGCATTTCAGTGTCATGTGGGAGTGATCAAAGTAGTGCTCTTAACTTGTCTTGAGGTTCGGTGCCAGCAGTGTGATTGATTGGCACCGAAACGTTGACAAACAAGCACATATCTGATTATCATCTGTATAAACAATTTTAACCGCAGGGATTTTTAAACACTGAAATGATCATGTCAAGACACCAGTCAGCATGCCTGATGTGATGCAGTTCGTAGACATCCACACATTACAGCAAAGCCCATATCATTAATGTTGCTGTTTTTTTTCACATAAACGTACCTAGCAGGATTGCTAGCACAGCCCTCATGTAATATGCAATCAAATCCGTCAAGGCCTCACCATTCATCAGTCAGCGAGTCAATACCGTTAATTCCTTTCAACTGTGACAGATATTGTGTCACAGAATGCATCAATTAAACTCATTTATTACCCGGAGGTGCAGTGCATGGTCAACTTTAATAAAATGAAAATATAGCAAAGAAAGCAATTTTGTTTACTATGGAGAAACGGAAAGTTTCATGCTGACTTTAACAGTTTGGGGACTTGATGAATCCTAGAGCAGTGGTACATTTTGTAGCACCAATCTACACATCTTTGCATCAGAATTCTGAATTATATGATGATCCTATCAGAGGAAGGACAATTTTACAGGATTTATCTAAAATTTGGCGAATGTATTAACACCATCTTCAATCTTCCCAATTCTCTTCGGAAAGGAGGGAGATCAGAATGTCATTCAAAAGCGAGTAGAATTAAGTGCTGTAAAATGGGTAGGTAAAATTGAACCCTACAGTGGTGTGCAATGATATTTGCTCCTCGATTTGAGTTTTGAAGCGACATGGCGCTGACAAGCAGATACTTGGCCTCATTTTAAATGTGGCATGAGGCCGCTCAGACTTGGTGATTTGGCTCACCCCATTATTATCTGATTTTGAGGTTCCTTCATCACTATGGATCTCCTACCACTTATCATTTTCCTTCATTACCACCAGTGCTTACAGTTTCCGTGCTACCCCAAACTCTGGAGGCTTGTTCGTCGAGGTCTGTGAGTAACTCGCTAGTGGATTCATTGCCATGTCATGAAGGCCCACACTTTTCTGTTTCTTTGACTCAAATCAGGGTCCCAACAGAGGGGCCAATTCCGATCCAGGTCGGAAAGCACTCTGACCGAGTTGTATCCGGAGTGTTTTCTGACCGAGCCGGACCCCTTCAGTCCGACCGAGCGAGTACGATGCACACGTATGCTGTCGGACTCGGTTCGGTCGGACTACCATAGAAGTCAATGGGAGCTAGTTGTACGACGCGTACATGCGCTCCCATTGACTGAATGGGTACGTCTCGAACAAGTGTGCCCCCTACAGTGGGTACGCGTCGGTGCCATCCGCACCGTACATGCCTGTGTTGAGGACACCCATAGGTCTCCCCCTGTGTGCGAGTCGCACGGCTGCGGGTGTTGGGGGTCCGACGCGGACCCCCGAAGTCAAATCAAATCAAGTGAAGTCAAATTTATCTTTGTGGGGCCCCATCATTCTTCAGGTGTTGTCTGCAAGTTGTAACTCGGCTTTCTTACCCACCTGGGTGGAATCAACTATTGTGCCTATTTTTAAGAAGGGGGGCAAGCAAGATCCAGGCTGTTATAGGCCTATCTCTTTGTTAGACGCTATAACTAAAATTGTGGGCCGTGTCATTTTGGAACGTCTTCAGGACTGGGCGGAGGTAAACTCTGTCCTGTCAGACCTCCAATACGGTTTCCATGCAGGCTTGGGCACTGTTGAACAGGGTCTTAATCTGTCATTACTGATTGGGAAATACACAAGGGCAAAAAATAAAAAGGGGAATCTGTTTTTAGTATTTGTGGATCTAACAGCCACCTTCGACTGTGTGATCCACAGTAAACTCTGGGCCATTTTAGAAAAATTGGGGGTAGAAGATAGTATTATTTATTATCTTAAAAGATTTTATAATGAAGCTACGGCCTGAGTCCGTTGTGGGGTAAATGGGGAACGGTCAGGCGCTTTTTCGATAAATAGTGGTGTTAGGCAGGGTTGTGTTTTGGCCCCTTTCCTTTTTACTCTTTACATTAATGGTTTGGAAGGGGCCCTACTTGAAAATAACAACGACTGTCCTCTTGTGGCTGGGAGACCCATCCCAGCACTCTTATATGCAGATGATGCAGTTCTGATGTCCCGAACGCCGGTGGGCCTTCAGAGGCTGCTGGATAGTTTCACAAATTTTATGAAGAATTTAGGCTTGAGAGTAAATACGTCTAAAACGTATGCTATGCACTGTGGGCGTAGGATAAAGAAATTTAATACAAAGTTTGTTGCAGGACAAAAGATCGAGGCTACTACCAAATTCTCTTATCTGGGGATTCTTTTCACGCATGGTGACACATGGGCACAAGCGATTGACGCCAAGAAACTGGCTTTCCTTAGAAACACCACTGCCCTTATTAACTTTGCTAAAAGATTGGGTAAAAGACCACCGGTGGAACTTATGAAAATATATAAGGCCAAGTGTGTCTCATTAGCCACCTATGGAGCTGGGCTCTGGGGGCTAGCAGATGTGAACAAAATTCAGCATGTAGAGAACTAATTTCTCAAATACCTTCTATCAGTCCCAAGTGGTACTTCTTCTACCGTATGTCACGCAGAACTGGGGCTTACCTTTATCTCTGATTTAATTAAGCTAGAGCCTATTCTTCTATGGCATAGGCTCTGGATTAAGGAAGAGGCAAAATTGAATCGGGAGATTATTTTAGATATTTGTAAACTGGATGGGTTTTTGAACACCCCCTGGATTGCGTACGTACGTAACTTCATAAATGACCTCGGTCGTTTGGAGAATTTTAATAACCCGAGTTCACTTGGGACTATTTCAAGGAAGGACTTGAGAAGAGAAGGGCTACTGCTTTTGGAAAACCACAGAATGACAAATGATTTATTAAAACCGACTGTCCTCCAAAATCAGATGATTTTAACCACATTTAAAATTCAACCTTATCTAACCTTTGTACCTGGTGTATACGATAGCTTCATTTTAACAAGATTTAGACTGGGGGTTTTTCACAGACTAGTGTAATTACCAAAGATGAATGATTGTTCGAGAAACCTTCAGCCTTGCCTATGTGATAATAGTTCCTCCCAATCAACGATTCATGTTCTATTCTTCTGTAAATTGTATACCCACTTAAGATAACTGTACATAGTGCCTGTTTTAAAAATGTTTGGTCTCCGCCAATGTCGACCAGCCTTTCAGGCGTTGCAATATCTTGACAATGAGCATAGTGTTTTTAGAATCGTGATCTTTTTAAAACAAGTTTTTTTCTATCGGAAACTTATGCATGTTTAATTGATTTTTAGCCTCATGTTTATGTCCCTTTATATGTACTGAAGACTGTGTTATAATAATTATGACATTTTTATTGTTTTAATTAATTTTCAACCAACTGTACATATTTTTTTTTTCTTATGTGCTTTTATGATTGAATAACATATCAATCGAATAACGCTTCTGTGACGATGACGATAGGAGAGTTTGAAGAAGAGCATCCTTAACCAGGAGACTGATTCTGCGGAAACAGGCCAGCAAGAGTGTGAATCACTTACCATGACCCATGTTAACAAAAGGATTAGTTCACAGTGAGTAAGGAAGGACAAAGATGAATTACAACATCATGGTACAAATCAGTACAGTTCCACTGACAAGTTGGGAACAAGAAATTCTGATGGAGGCTGGGACATTTCGTCACACAAATGTTCAGCCTCTACAACCCTAGAGAGAGAGTGGTTGAGTATTAGGGAATCTCTGATTGGATGCACACTGGACGCATCAGAGGCAGGCTTTACCCATTAGGTGCACATTTAAATGACTGACTGCATGCTCCCCACTTTCTTGCACTTTACCATCACCTCTGCATATAACTATCAATAAATAGACAACCTTTAAATATATAGATTTGTAATCATGCATACTGTTGTCTCCCTCACCAACCATCCTCAGTCACCTATATCGCCTAGTGTAGCCACACAGAATATTGCACAAATGTGCACTATGCTCCATTAACGCTAGTTGCCATGAAACACGTACACTCTATCCTCATGTGTGCCACACTTGAGCTCCAATTATGGGGGACAGTATGAACATTGCGAGGGGAAAGGCAGTAGGAACTTTCCTCAGGGAGCTACATGTAAGAAGGCCTGTGACCCTGGACTAGATTCAGGCTGCTGCATCACCAGTCACCCCATATCCGGTTATGAGTAGATTGGCAACAATTATACAGTTTAGGGGGGTACTTGAATGATACCTTGTCAGCAGAATTGAGCTATGCTACTCAGCAGCACAGCAAAAGGGCAGAAGAACACCCGTATACTTAAAAGAGTTGAGCTCACTGGAGAAAAGAGCAAGGCAGGCCGGGAAAAGACGTAATACACGGCGACACAGCTTTTCCAAGGCACAGCAGAAACCTTACCTATCAACAATAATGTAATAGAACAAAAAGAAACAGAAAACTAGTTGATAGATTCTAGAATACTGGCAAACAAAAATAGACACAGGATATACAATTTGTTATTGTTTCAAGTCTTCGAAATGGTCTGTCTTTAATGTGCAGTTTTTGCCATTTTATTGGGTTATTTGAGCATAGCCGGCACACTGTAGTACATTTTGAGGTGAAGCAAAACAATGCCACTTTATTCCCAAGAAATGAGAATCTAGGCTACTAAACAGCACAGGTCATAACATAATTAGCTTGTTTTAAAATGAAGAGGGCGAGAAGCGAGGAGTGGAATTTAAAGAAGGATTGCTCACCACTTTACTGGATTATTTATAGTTTCAGTATGTGGAACTTCACTTATCTGTGTGCACCGCGCACTCTCAGGTATTCTCTCTGACTCCAGAAAGAGCCCTGGGTGAATTTTAGATGCAGGAAATGTCATCCAGGCAGGTCTCTTCGATGATACTTCCATTCTTGCAGCTTCCAAACATTTCTGGTCCTGTTTCTATGGGTAAAGTGAAGAGAGGAAAGAGCCCCCGCATCGCAAATCCCAAACTGAGGTAATTTTGTTTTTTCTGTCTTTCGGGGGGAGTTGCGGGCTGACTGCTAGAGCTGCTAGGGTGACCAACTGGCATTGGTGCAAATTCAGGACAGTGAGTGTAAAATTTCAGGACAGGGGGTCAAAATTCAGGACACAAATTCAGGACAGGAGGTCAAAATTCAGGACAAAACTTCAGGACAATAGGTAAGTTTTACAGACACATCAGAGGAGGTCGCGCAATAGTATATAAGTAACCCAGCCATATCCAAACATATTTAACCATTTGCAAACCTATCCATCATGTATCCTTCCATCTATCATTTCACTCATCCATCCCTTCATCCATCCTTTCACTCATCCATCCATTATCCATCCATCCAACCTTTCACCCTATCCATCTGTACACTCATCCATCCACTCTTCTACCCATCCATCCAGCCATTTACCCGTTCACCCATCCAGCCATCCTTTCACTTACTCATCCATCCACCCAGTCACTCATCCTTCCACCCTTTCAGTCATCCATCCATCCTCCCTTTCTCTCTCCATCGACCCTTATACTTAGTCATCCTTCCTTCCATCCATCCACCCACCCATCCATCTACTCATCCACTCATGAATCCATCCATTGACCCTATCACTCATCCATCCTTTCTCTCATCCATTTATCCTTTCACTCCTTCACTCATCTATTCATCCTTTTGTCCACCTACCCTCCCTTTCACTCACTCATCCATCCTTACATCCACCTGTTCACTCATCCGTCCATCCATTCACCCTTCACTTATCAATTCATAAATCCATCCATCATTTCACTCATCCATCCACCCACTCACCCATCCAGCTACCCTACCACCCATACATCCAGCTATTTACCTTTCTCTCATCCATCCTTCCACTCACTCATCAATCCATCCTCTTTCATTATCCATCTATTCATTCTTTCATTCATCTATTCACCCTTTCACTAATTCATCCAGCTATCCACCCATCCCTTCACTTACTCACTCACCTTTTCATATTAATTTTGAGCTGAGCCTTTTTGAGAAGAGGCCCATCAAGAAAGTCACCCTCGCTGCAGGAGCCATTCCAGGACTGGGACAGAAGCCACCCAGGGCGGAGACAGGATCCACCACGGAGGTGGGGGTGGGGGGGACAGGAGCCATCACAGGCGGGGGAGGGGGGACAGGAACCACCACATGGGGGGACAGGAGCCATTACTGGGGGGGGGGGGCAGGAGCCATCACAGGAGGGGGAACAGGATCCACCAGGGTGGGCACAGGGGTGGGCATGCAGTATTCTAGTATCATCTTGGTCTCTTCCAGGGTGGGGTAGGGCTCCTCACCCCCTCCTGGACAAGTCAACGAGATGACAGGCTCTCTTTCTAAAAGGTTCATTTTGCCATCCCCCACTGTGATGTACAGTACTTACAGGAGATGCTCCAAGAGAACTGATTTAACTGATTGTCCTCCATACTTTGTTAATCAGTATGGGTGCGATTGTGCCATTTCTGTATTTTATTACCATCATCATTAAACTTTATTTCGGTACAATGACCATAAAAGCAGCAAGCAAATTCACAATAAATGATACCATAAAAGCAGCAAGCAAATTCACACTAAATGTTACAATAAAAGCGGGCATAAAAAAACAACCAATCCAATCATTTTCAGAGATATTACATAACATTCAAAAAAAAAAAAAAAAAAAAAAAGAAAAGTATTAGACAGGATGGTTAATTATAAAAATTTCCTACGTGATAACCAAACAGAGTTGAGGAACCGGGAGACTGCAAAGACTATCGGGGGTTTAGTGTCGTACTTTAAGACGCTTTTTCGCATTCTCTGAAACCAAGATTATTGCATAGGGGCTTGATCCAGCGTTTCCTTTGGGGTAGGTATATTGGGCAGAAAAAGAAGACATGTTTTTCATCCTCCAATATGTAGCTACAGGCCGGGCAGGCAGTGATTTTGTTGGTATCCCATCGAGATGTAAAAGACCTGAGCGGGAGGCAACCCATTCTTAGTTGGCAGTAAAGCTTCCTCGCGGCCGGTGGACTGACCAAATCTAAAAACTCCTCTTTCCTGTAATTATCTTTGATTTGGAGGAACGCGGCCGTCAGCCTGCCAATCTTAGGGCATTCGTACATACGCGCTAGATGGTAGTTTGTGAACTGTTCAACCAATTTTGCTTTCGGCAGAACCAGGCATGAGGCCTCCGGAGTGGTCCATAATTCAGGAAGGCCAATCTTAGTGCAAGAATCCCTGACAAATCTCAGCCAGGGGATATTCCTGCTCTTAAGTTGGGACCAGACTCCCTTGAATTCCTCATGGTAGAATCCCAACTCCTCATTTGACCATAGTCTCTTCCAATATATCAATGGACGCAACATTACCACTTGTTCCATGGGTAGTAACCCACAGTCCAACCTGATAGGGATCAGCGGGGAGCTAGAGGGAAGGCCCAACAGGCTCCTCACAAATGAATTTTCCGCCCCAATCAAGCTGTGTATTCTGGAATGGCCCCACAGTTCTGCTCCATATATGGAGGCTGCTCTTACTTGTGTCTTATATATTTCTAATGCTGGGGACACTGGTTTGGAGACCGAACCCCTAAATACTTGGGATATTCCCCCGGTGGTTTGGGCAAGTTTTAACACAGAATTTGCAATTTGACCACCCCAGCCAAAGTTTTCTTGTATTAAAATCCCCAGATAGCTGAATGTGGTTACCCGCTCAAGGTAGACACCATTCAGGACTGGGTTAGGCCGTGTGTGTTTGGGGGGATTTAGGATCATGTATTTGGTTTTAGCCAAATTGATCTCTAAGCCTCTTTCTGCGCAGAAATCCACAAAGCCATCTAGAATGCGTTGGATGCCGGTTGATGTTCGCGATAACAAAAGAGTGTCATCAGCGAACATCAACACTGGCACCAGACCTGTGGCAAGTCTGGGCGTGTCTATGTCCCTGATATCCTCCAGGTGCTTGATAAGCCCATTGATGTACAGACAAAATAATGTGGGTGCCAACACACATCCCTGTCGGACTCCACGATTTACGGGAAAACGGGAAGAAAGCTCACCATATTTGCCGCATCTAACCTGGGCAAAATTTTGTGTATGAAGTCTGCAAACGATGTCCAGAAGATACAAGGGGACATTTAGAGCCAGAAGCACCTTCCACAGTTTTTCTTGCGGGACCAGGTCGAATGCTGACCTCAGGTCAACGAATATGAGATAGAGGCTGCCACCCTCTAAACTCACGGTCTTCCAATGTATGACCTGAAGTCGGAAGATCTGGTCCACGGTGGAGGTGCCCTTTCTGAATCCTGCTTGCAGTGAACTTAAGATGTTGTTTTCAGTCTCCCAGGCCTGGAGTCTGTCCAATATTATACGCCCAAACAGCTTCTGAGTGATATCGATTAAGCTGATGGGCCTATAATTAGATGGTTTAAGAGGACAGCCTTTCTTGAATATAGGCACGATCTCCGCGCCTAGCCATGACTCTGGTAGATCACCTCCCGACAGAATGGAATTAAATAGGATACAAAGATATGGCACCCAGATCATTGGTTCAGAGCGGTAGAGGTCACCAGGGATTTTGTCCAATCCCGGAGCTTTGTTGGGAATTAAAAGATGGATAGCCATTTCCACCTCCTTTATAGTTATCATCGTTGTAGCCTCACTTTGGGTGATAGAACTGGGTGGTGAAATAGGCGAAGGAGGAGTGTTGATATTTGGGCTTGAATAGAGACCTTCATAATGAGCTTCCCATACAGCTGGAGCTATATTTGGGTATAAGCTCGTTCCTGCTTCTTTCCTCCCTTTGCTCACGGTAGTCCAGAAGCCCCTAAAATCCTTCGCTAATAGAGTAGATCTTAGTTCTTCCCAGATATCGGACTCCCAGTGTTTTTTTGCCCTTTCTAAAATTTGTTTGTGTTTGGCCCTTGCTACTTTAATCCTGTCTCTATCGAGGGTTTTGATAGCGGTAAGTAGCTCACTCTTCGATTTCCTGCACTCAGCAGAATACCACGGTTGCCTTTTAGGCAGGTGGAGCCTCTCGGGCCCTGTCAGACAAAACGCCTTAGAGAGTTTATCTACCAACTGTAGGTGAATGCCTGTGGGTCCAATTGCAAGTACTGGTGGAGATCGAGATAATTCCACCTCAGACATTTCCACAAGGTGAGGAAGGGCAAGGCTGTAAATTTCTGCAATTTTGTTGGGACTTGCGGCAATGTGCGGCCATCTCACCCTTCGTTTGTTGTTGTGTAGTATGGGGAGTTGTGCAGTGGTGGGTAGTGGTGCATCATAGGTGCTCATACCCCAGCAGCCTGGTTTAAAGGTTACAACCAAAGCATTGTGATCGCTATCATCACGATCTAGCACCCTAAAGTCAAGCACCTTATCCCAAGATCTAGTTTCAATAAGGATATAGTCAAGAATGGAGGTATGACCTACCCTATTGAAGGTAGCGCGTCCTGGTCTGTCAGAATCAAATCTCCCATTGCAAGCCCTCAATGACAAGGAAAGGGTTAGAGCGGAGATTTGGAGGGCCAGAGGGGACCACGCTTTGACCTTTGGAATCATAGGATCGGGGATGTTTCGGTATTCGTTCTCTGTGTTTGGATCGTCTAAGGCCGACACACAGAGTGGTTCGTATTGGCAATTGAAGTCGCCTCCTACGACCACGGAATATTCTGGGTCCAGGGACAGGATGAATTTATTGAGTGATTCCATAACCTCAGATTCCCGACCACCCAGGGAAGGTCTTGAGTAGACATTCAAAAGAGCCAAATGGATATTATTTGGCAGCACTAGAAGGGTACATTGAATATCTTCCGAATTGCTATGGATCTGCCTTGCCGAGGCACCCAGATGGAGTGCCACCCAGGTGGTGAGACCCCCTGAGGGTCTACCCCTACCACTTGTTACTGCCAGTATGTTAAAAGATGCAAAACCTACCCTGTGCAAATTTTCCAATGCCCATGTCTCTTGCATCATGCAGATATCAAATTCGTCAATGAAGACACCCCAGTCCTCGCAATCCAATTTACTCTTGAGACCTGCCACGTTCCAAGATAGAAAACAAGGACTCGACTTCGGTTTGCTAGGGAGTGGGATCTGGACAGCAGCGGGGTTAATGGCAGTTGATAAACTCAGAGCCCTCTCTGTAGTTTCCCTCATGGGCCTATTTGCCAACCCTTCCATCTCTGGCTTGTTCCCTGGAGTTGGGGCCAGTTTCGTAATACTGGAGTTCAAACGTCAATCCACTTGCTCAAGGGTGCTCTATCTGTTGTGGTGATAAAAAGCTTCAAGCGTGGGCGGACAGGATCGATCTAGGTCTTGGATTGTGTAAGGATCAAGAAGAGGTAGACCAACCCTATCAGTTCGCACAGAGTCCACCCTTCCCCTATTAGGATTGTTAGTAGTAGGATGGTGATGTCCTGGGTAAAAATAGGTAAGGGGGAGAGCTCTAATTGCTGAGTGGTTGTGAGAATTAGGGCCTGGCTGGAATGTGCAAATATATCTGGCCGTGTTTGTGTTCCTAAAGTTGATAACCACACAATCTCCCTGAACATCTTTGGCTCTATGTCCAACCCAGTTTATTCTCCTGGCGAATAAGATCTCACTTGAGCACGGTTTCGGAAGGGGTTTGTGGCAATTCAACCAGTGCATGCATTTGTTTTTTAAATCAGGAAATGACTCCCTTGTGCCTTGATTCAATATGGGAACACCAGCAAGGATCACCACATAAGGTGCAGCTTCAGGTGGAAGGTCCAAACAGGGTAATTTCAGGTCGTGGGAGGGCTGTGGCTGCTTACTAGGAGATTGAACGGACCCAGTAGACTTAGTTGGTGGGATGTTTAGTGTGTTAGAGGGTTCAGGATTCGCTCTGTTTCTAGTGCTCCCTATACTGGCTGGGATGTGAACAGCTACTTGGGGGGCAAAAGGCAATCCCTGGCTCTGGCCCTGGCCCTGTACAGTAGGTTGATCTACAGTAGTTGTCAGAGCAGTTTGTAAAATTGGGACAGAGACACCAGAGACACCAGTCTCAACAGAGCTTGCTGAGTTTCCCCCTCTGCCCCCTATGCCCTTAGACCTGATAGAAGAGGCAATCATAGATTCCAAATTTGTGAGACCATTTTCTAGGGAATCAAGTCTAGTGCAGATGGGGCGGCAAATTGTAGTTAAAAGCTGTTCCATCTTTTGCCAAAAATCATTGTTCTGTGCGGGGCCCGGTGGTGCCTCGTGGCGTTCTGCCATCAAGTCTATAGTAGGCACAGGTTCAATTGCCCCCTCGTTGGACTGCTGTTGTACTTTAGATCTTTTATTGGTCGGCGCTGGTGGGCCACCCCTTTTACGTTTCACCGCCTTCTCCGACATCTTAGAAGAGGTGGCATTGGGGTTGATGGATTGACCAGATCTAGTGGTGCCTTCGAATGTCGTAGCAGTTAAAGAGACGGGGCGAAAAGAATCGCCGGAGTCAATCACAGTACAGACGCTGTTATTTGCTACAACATCCACATGATCATTCCCACTCAAGGGTGAGACGTTTGTGTGGTGTACTAATGCAGGTAAGTGATTGGTTTTATATTTTATTACATTATAGACTGCATGTTTGAAGAGCCAAGGTTTGCTTACAATTTAGTAACCGTAATTAAGCTCTGTGAAGAGAACCACGTGATGCCTCGGTGTAATCAGGGCCGGTTCTATGATTTTTGGGGCCCTGGGCAGAAAGGGAATGTGTGAAGCCCCTCTAAATTGCAGAGACATGACGCATTCAGGGCTGTTTGCATCTGAATAGATGCCCCTTCTCCTAAGCTGCAGCCCCTCCCTCTCAGTCACCTTCAAGCACCTCTTAACAGCTCATCAAGGGCTGAAGGTGTGAGGGTTGCCATCCCGCTGTGCCTCTCCAATGCTGCTGGGTATCTGATCTTTGGTACTGCATCGGAGTCTGTTACACCAGACCTCACCAGCATCGGAGTCAAGCAGGGAGGTGGGTGGAAGCTGTGACGGCTTTAGGGTGGTGCGACCAGTGCCCGGTTAAAATTACGGACAAATGGCGTCCGTTAAAGAATCCTTCACGGACAACGGACAGACGGCCGAAATTACGCACTGTCCGTGAAATTTACGGACGGTTGATCACCCTAAGAGCTGCGACCTTGGAATTAGGGATCGAGGTTCGAGTCCTGATATCGGCTTAACATCCTGCGATTTTGGGCCAATCGCTTTATTTCCCCGTGCCTAAATATACATTTACGCAACAACATAAAAATGTGAATCTGTATAATGTAGTTTGGGGCTCGCATAATGTGCTCTAATGTCTTTGAGCCACGTCCGTGCTGTATAAAATTTCAAAAAGTAAATAAAAAAATGTATCGAGACTCATCTCTGCCGACAGCAATTCAATCTTGTCTTTAACACTGTAAAAACAGCAGCAGGGGGTTAGGAAGAATCGTCTAAAGTAAGATTTCATTATAATGACAGGGCCGATTAAATTTTGGTGGGCAAGCCGCTGCCGTCGCAGCAGCGGGTGAGAAAACGCCGACAAGCCTGCAGCATCCCGACCTCCACATTGCGATGTTCCTGCGGGGCTAATGGTGTGTGGATGGCGCGGCCATGGTGGCAGCAAGCATTGGCTCTGAGAAAGAGTCGGAAGCCAATGGAGCGTGGGTCAGATAGGCTGAGGGCTAAGTCCTGGTCAAAAGTGTATCTTCGGACTTAGGGCCTGATTATGATCTTGGTGGATGGGATACTCTGTCACAAACAAGATGGCTATCCCATCTGCTGTATTACAAGTTCCATTATATCCTAAAGAACTTTTTTAAATGGTGGACAGGATATCCGTCACCTTTGTGACAGGGTTCCATCCGCCAAGATCATAATCAGGTCCTTAGTCTTTTTGTTGGAGCTTTTCTATCGACAACAGGTCCTTGGGTTCCCACGGATCCGAAGTTCGATTCGAAAATGGCCTGCTGCTGTGCGATGCCTCGATGAGCCTTTGGAAGTCTTTGTCCTCAACATCAATGGCGAGCAGCTCCAGAGCTTTTAGCAGGAAAAACAAGCGTGGTCAGGTCAATTCGCGAGTCGAAAACATGGGCTTGACTCTCGACATCGAGCCGGTCTCCTTTTGGAGCTGTACTGCAACACATTTGAGAAAGTTTCCACACATTGAGTTTTTGCAGTTTCTTTGTTGCTTTGGGGAAAACAAGGATTCAATAGCACCAGCCAGGGGTTCGGAGACTCTGGATTGCCGCCTCTTGCCAGCCATTACTCAATTTTCCACAATACACCTTCTCAGTCCAGTAAAAATCCAGTTGCAACTGGTCAGTAGGGGTGATCCTCTCTTTGGCAAAACAGGAGACTTCCTCCAGCTTTGTTGTACCTGTTGCTGATGGGGGAGTCCACTTCTTTTCCTTTGAATGCAGCAGGTGCAGTCCTTCTGAGTGCAAGCCTTCTTTGGTGCAGTCCAATTGTCCAGCAGGGCAGTCCTTCTTCTGATGTTCCATGCAGTGATCTAAGGAGCTCCAGCAGTTCTCCCATATTTATCCTCCATTCTGGTCTGGCAGGAGGGGGGACAACCCATCCTATATTGGTAGCGCTATCTCCCTATGACCACTTCCTGCGTAGTGCAGCATATGTTTGACCCAGAATGCACTGTTCTCCCAAAAATAAAAATTGAGAAATGTTCTCCTTGGTGTGTATGTGCTTATGTAACCCAACTCAGAGGTGTGACTAACATTTGACTACACACCCCTTCCAGCCCCTCTCCAAATCTAATTAGGGTAGCTCCCATCTGGCTACGGATCAAAGAACCGGGGGCTGGCATCTGTTCTCCTGCCTTTGAAGTACAGCTTTTCTCCCCAGGCCCCTTCCTCTCTCTGGCTTCTCCAGGAAGCAACTATCCTCTCATCAAATGGCTGAACAGAGATGTTCTGAGGTAGTCTCCGTAGTGAAGAGAGGAATAACTCCTACTTTTAATTTTGATAATTTGGGTGTTGAATTGCCTTCCTATGGAGCAGAGGCTGATCCATTACCCCCTTCACTTGAATTGGACAATTGTTTAGTTAGAGCACAAGTGGGTGTAACGGCCTTTCCAGCAATAGATTCAATTTCTGCTTTATCATGGAACATTGCTGGTCTTCGCTCTAAACGAGGTGATCAAAATTGGAGGGCTTTCCTCTCTACTCATCATATAATCGCTTTACAAGAAACATGGGAGGCCACAGATCCTTATTACCTGGATGGGTACCAATCTTTTATTAAATACGCTATGCCCTCTGTCATGGGGAGACCACGAGGGGGTCTTTTGTTATTATTCAGCTTAAAGCTATTATATAGTACTGAGCTGATAGTAACCAATTCTCCTCATATTTTAGCGGTGAAAATGGAATGTGTTAATTTACCTTCATTCTTGGTGGTTAATTTTTATAACTCATTCACAAGGTCGGACGAGTTAGAGCATCTCAAAGCACTGTTCAGCTTTCTGGATGAGTATGATGCAATTAATGTCAAACCTTATTTTCTTTTACTTTTTGGCGATTTTAATATTCATGTTTGTAATCTTAACTGTTTTGTAAATAATCATCATGACTCTGGCTCACAAGAGGCTATCCACTTTGAACATTCTAAGGGTGGGATTTTCTTAGAGAATATGGTATCGTCCTATTACCTTTACATGCCTGTTCAAGATTTGTCGGTCCCGGTTCACACGTTTACAGGTCAAGGCCACTGTAGCACAATTGACTATATTTTTGTACCACGTATAATGGTGAATCTATTGGGTATTTTTCGTGTCACGCAAAATGTTCTAAGTGACCACAACCCACTCACACTGGAAATTAAAGTCAAGGCACTGAGGAAAGATGTTCTCTTGCCTCTGATTTCTAACATAAATCTTGAGCCTACCAGTCAGGGAAGACGACTGAGATGGGATGTTATTAACCCGGCCGACTTCCTTGTTAAATTATATGAATGTAAAAAAGAGGATTTTAGCTTGTGTTTTTCGCCATCGGCTCAACCGATGGTTATTCTGGGCGCTTTTGACAGAATTACTAAACATATAACGGGGAACCTCACCACTTATGGGAAACCAAAGCCCAAGAAATTTAAAAACTGGTTTGACCATGCCTGTGCTAGTGCTCACTCTGCCCTTTTATCTGCTCTTAAAGAACCTGGCAATAACCCTAGTAAGTTAACTGAGGCGAGAAGAAACTATAAAAAAGCGACTAAGGCCAGGAAAAGTGAGTTAAAAAACAAGGCATGGGATGATTTGTCAGATGCAAGCATCCAGAAAAATAGCAGCCAGTTTTGGAAGGTGATTAATAGCCCCCTTTTTAATGAGCAGGAGAACACTAGTAAAGAATGTTTTATCCCGCCAGATAAATGGGTGGCTCATTTCAGTGGTCTATATTCGGAGATACAGGATGTTAACCCAGTAAATTACGCAGACTACACATTAGCCTCAAGAATCCTTTTTAAGGAGGAGGAAGTCCTAGAGGCAATTGAGGCAATGGCATTAGGTAAAGCCCCAGGACCGGACGGAGTTCCTGTGGACCTTTATAAGGCTGACTCAGGGTTTTGGGCGAAAGTTTTAACTCGCGTTTTTAACGCTGCTTCTGAGGCCGGAGCTCCAAGATCATGGGGCAAAGCTGTTATTGTCCCTCTTTTTAAAAAGGGTTCAAGAGAAGACCCGGCTTGCTACCGGCCTATTTCTCTCCTGGATTCAGCCGTGAAAGTTATGGGTAAAGTTGTCCTTGCCCGTTTAACATTGTGGTTGGAGGAGCAATCTATAATTTCTGACCTACAATATGGGTTCAGACAAGGAAGGGGAACTGTTGGTCAATGCCTTAATTTGCATCTGATCATAGGAAAGTACTCGGTCGCTAAGCAGGGGGACCTCCATCTAGCCTTTATGGACTTGTCCACCGCTTTCGACCTTGTTAATCGACAAAAACTATGGGCCTTACTAGCCACTTTGGGGCTTGACACAGTTTTGATTTCTTTCCTGGCTGTTATCCACGAAGACACCACTGCAGTTGTTCGTTATAGTGAAGACGGAAGTCAGACTGATGCTTGGCAGGTAAAGCGTGGAGTAAGACAGGGGTGTATTCTTGCACCCCTACTTTTCTCGCTTTACATTAACAACTTGGGTCCGGTTTTAACTGCGGTTAGTAAAGACATTCCGAAAGCCGGCTCCAAAATGATCCCCGCATTACTATACGCGGATGACACAGTTTTATTGGCTAGAACCGCGAGAGGATTACAAGCTCTTTTAAATGGATTTTATGGTCTCTTTAGACTTATTAATACATTTTAAAAAATCACATTCTATTTCGATCGGCTCGGGGAGAGCAAAAAGGGTGAAATTCTTCTGTAATGGGCAGGAATTAACCAAAGTTCAGTCGTTCCCATATCTGGGGATTGCATTTGACGACAGATCATCTTGGGTTATACAACGTGCTCAGAAAAAGAACAATCTAGCCAGAGCTACTGGCGCATTGTTGGGCTTTGCAAAGCGCATAGGGTGTAAACCGCTTCCTGCTCTATTAAAAATTTATAGTGCAAAGTGTTTGCCCATGGCACTTTATGGAGGTGAGGTCTGGGGTTACAAGGCTTCTCCTAATATTCAGGTAGTCGAAAATAATTTCTTTCGGAAATTGTTGTCTCTCCCCCCCTCTGCTCCGATTTTTAACATTCATGAGGATTTGGGGATGGGATATGTTACTGACCAAATAGCTGTTGCACCGCTATTAGGCTGGTTGAGGGTTTGGGCACAACAGCCACCAAACCTAAACCAACAAATTATCGAAGACTGCCTGTCCTTGGAAAAAGCCTTGTCTATCCCATGGTTATGCTACATTAAAAACAACTTGAAATCACTTGGCTGTCTGGAACTGTTTACCAGCCCCTGTGTACTAAGTAAAGAGCAAATCAAGGCCATTAAGGTCCAATTTTTGTCCAGAGCAATGTCGTCAAGGGAAGGAGATGAGCTGGGGAAACCGACAGTTAGGAGGTTTGTTATGTTAAGTTCAGGGAGTGAGATTCAGCCCTATTTAACCTACATCAACAAACCTTTCCACATGTTTTTGCTAATAAGGTTTAAGCATGGTTTGCTCCCTTGGCTCTTGGCTTACCCAAAAGGATTTTTTAAAGAGGGAACTTTAAGGCCCTGTCCTTGTGACAACATCTCTGAACAAAATTTGTTGCACATGTTATTTTTCTGTAAATTTTACTCTTCTCAGCGTAAAAAATATATCTTGCCGATCTTGAAGAATTGTCAATTTAAGCAAGCTAGGCCTGCATTGACCTATTTACAAATGTTGGACTCTCCTTTGACTCGTTTTGGGGTAGCTTGCTTTATTGTGGGTGCTTTAAGAGCTAGAAACAGGGCTCAGCCTAAATAGTTATCCGCCAAGGAGCACCGCTCTTAATATGTTGTTGTGAACAGAGTCTTTTAAGGAGACACGATTTTTTAGAATGTTTTAATATTGAATGAATGAATTAATTGAAAAACATACTTTTATCGTATATTGCGCCAAACAGTATTGTATTTAGATTTTGTGTTAATAATTTTTCTGTAATTGCATTTGCCTGTATCATGAACTTCTGTCCTGTGCTTTGATGGTTTTAATATTTTAACCGAATAAAGCAAATTTTGACTTTGACTTTGACTTTGGCTGTATTGTTGCACCCCAGGCCTCTTCATTCCTACTCAGGTACCTTCATGGCTCAGGCTATAAAAGGCTGGCCAATCAGAAGAGGCTGCTCTGGGGTTGCTTTATGTAACCTCAGGATAGTAAGTTCTACAACTGCTTCTCTGTAATAGTTATAATAAATCTGACCTTGGCAAGTTGCATCTCCCATCAAAAGTTAGACTTTATTAAGTTTAATAACTGTGAGAAGTTGGCCTGATATATGCTGTCCATTAGTTCTAGTGGGCACCTTGTATCAGTCCAAACAACCCCTTATGGTGAATAGGTTAAAGGCAACCTTTATTGAAAGCTATCCTAGTGGTAGCTATGAAGAGCAGCCTTCAGGCTAAGTCTTGAAGGAATGTAAAGCAGCTTTTTTTACCAGTCTATAATCTCTTGAATGATCAAATGAAAGGACAACCACACCAGGTATATATTTAAAATATATGTATTTAAGATAAAACACACCCCTCCAGTCTCTTTATGAGACTGGAGTTCGAAGTACTTAATTTACATATTAGCAATCAACAGTAATAGCACAAATACACGTTTGGGCCCTAGGGGCGTACAAAACCATATACCAAAAAAGTGGCATAAGAACCACGACTGAACTAGACACAAGGCCTAGAGCCCGTAGAATCACTGGGACCCCAAGGAACCACCCAAGATAGTGATACAGGGGACCCACGGGACTGTATGCAGTGTGTAAACACAACCGCGGGTTCCCGTTAGCTTCTATGGGCAATGTCGCGGTTGGAAATTAAAAGATTAGGGACACTTAGAATCGAGTCAGGACCAAACCCTTTTGGACTTAAGAAGTTCTAGGGCTAGCACCCACGGGAGCACCGGAGGACTCGAGTTACCTCACCCAGGGAAGCCGGGTGCATTGGTGTCTTTTGGCGTCGGGTCGCGTTGTCGATTACAATGGAAGCTGGCGAAGAACTGCTGCTGCCGTGAAGAGAAGTGTCCGAAGAGATCCAAGCCTGGATCTAGGATGTAAGGAACCTGAAAGCAGAGGGGACAGAGTCTGGGTCACTTGCCAGTGACCTAGGGCAGGATGGACCAATGCCCACAGATGTCGGGTGCTTCAGATGAGTTGACGGGTGTCTTGACTCGTCAGCCACGAGGTCCAGGAGGCGTCGACGAAGTTTACGAGCCGGATTCGAGCTGTCCCACAAAGTCTGTCGAGTGCTGCGGTGTCGGCGACCAGATTGGACCCAACAAGCCTTGGCAACGGCAAGTCTCTTGGAAAGAGAAGAAGGATGTCAGTGCAGACCAGCAAGATCTGAGGGACTCACCCAGCAAGGGTAAGTCAGGGCACGTCAGGAGCAACCAGGGAAGCCAAGTAGAAGAGGAGTTGCCTTTGTGGGGACCCACTAGCCAATGGGCTAGCAATCGCGTATGAGCCTCGAGCGGTTGCACTGGAACCTGGCCCACGGGTCACTCATGGAGTGGAGGCCAGAGATCTTTGGTGCAGTCTGTGCTCAAGGCTGGGGCTACTGGGAGCCCAAAGCAGAACTTCAAGAATGAACAGGAAGTCAATGTACCAGCAATAGTACACGGTGCCCAGGGGTCACAGTTCCTCATCACCCACGATAGCCATGGACCTCAGCTTTGCTGTGGACTCAGGGTAGCCTCGGGGAAGTCAGGAAATCTACATCTGGTGATGCAGAGACTTCGGCGTCCAGCAGGAGCTTTGGAATTGCAGACCGGACAGTTGCTTCTTTGGTACCTGCCAAGCAGGGGAGTCACTCCTTGACCCCAAGAGAGATTTCTTCCGTCTTCTAGTCGAAATAGAAAGTCGAAGGTCCAGGATATATGTTACAGAGTTTTGTCCATGGTAATCTAAAGTCTCAAGGACTGGGTTCCCATACTTATACTAAGTTTGGGGGTTGGACTTACTCTAGGGACCCACCTATGGGTGGGTTTGGAAAGAGGGGTGGTTACACCCATTTCCTTTGTCCAGTTTTGCACCAGAGCAGGGGGAGGTAGCCCCTGCTACCGGCTTGAACTGGACTATGCACAGGGACACCAAGTGTGCCCCCAGTGCAGGACTTCAAAGCACCAGAGAGTGCTCCAGCCCAGCGCCAATACACATCTGCCTGTCTGGGGAGGTGGCTACACCTCCCTGGGACAGGAAACCTATTGTCCAGGCCTCCCCTGCCGGAGTTTTGGTCAGCAGCAGGAGGCCAGACCGGTGCCTGTGACAGAGGCATCCATTTTGTGATGCCAGGGCTGTAGAAAGTCCTATCGGGTTAGACCAGTGTGAACATGTATCTCCCTGTAGAAGGGTGGAATACTACCCCCACCGCCAGAACTGGTGGGGGGGTAGTATTCCAAAGCGTTTGCCCCCTAACATGACATGTTTCCGTGCAGCCATCCCAAAGTTAGCATTTACCGCGAGGTTATTATGCACTTAAGAGTATATGGTCAGGCTGCACCACAAACAACATCAGAGGAGGTACTCCGAACGCTGCAGAGGGGCTCTGCTCATGCAGGGGCACCCTCTCACATACAAACCAAGCACTCTGCCTTCAGGATTGTTAAGGCCTGCCATAGGAGTGACTTATAGGTTTTATATGTGCGTGCAATGGTAGTGATATAGGTAGCCTATACCACTGTAAGGGGTGCAAGCCCACCCTTACCCAGGCTGCAGTAGCAGACCTGTGGTGCCATTTTGGAGTGCTTCCCAGGGGTGGCATAATACATGCTTCAGCCCCTGGTAGGCCTCTGAGGTACCAATGCCCTAGGTACATAGTATACCATATACTAGGGGCTTATAAGGCACTCCAGAATCCAATTAGATGTGTACCTAATGTACATGCAAACCATTTTAGAGAGGAAGCAGCTAGGCTGTGGTCCTGATTAGCAGGGCCACAGCCAGACTAAGGTCGAAAAACAGTGAAACACCAGCAAAAAGTGGGGACACCCATGTGAAGCAGATCCTACTCTCCTACACAACCCCCCACAAATGGGACATTAAACTGACCTTGACCAGTTGAGTCTTCATGTTCTAAGTGGAAATACATAGAGAGTCCAGGTTTACTCCCGGGTCTATGTTCCATTGTAAAGTCCATCCCCTGTAGGGAAATGGACCACTTAAGCAGTTTGGGGTTTTCACCCTTCATTTGTTTTAGCCATAAGTATGGTCTGTCTGAACAAGGAAGTGAGTACCAAACAAGTATGGACTCAACTTCTTCAGAGCCCAAACCACAGCAAAGGCCTCCCTCTCAATGGCTGACCAATGTTTCTCTCTAGGGGTCAGCCTTTTGCTTATGAAAGCTACTGGCTGATCCTGACCTTCATCATTCAATTGTGACAGTACAGCCCCTACCCCCAATTCAGATGCATCTGTTTGGACAATGAACTTCTTGGAGTAGTCAGGACTCTGCAGGATGGGAGCAGTGCACATGGCCTGCTTCAGGTCATCAAATGCCTTTTGACAGCTAGCTGTCCACTTAACCTTTTTGGGCATCTTTTTATAAGTTAAGTCATTCAGGGGGTGTCACTATTGATCCATACCCCTTGACAAATCTCCTATAGTACCCAGTCAGGCCTAAGAAGGCTCTCGTCTGAGTCTGGGTAGTTGGAGCAATCCATTCCATTATGGTCTGGATTTTGCTCTGCAATGGTTGAACCTGGCCTCCACCTACAAGGTGGCCCAGGTACACAACCTGACTCTGCCCTATCTGGCACTTAGTAGCCTTGATAGTTAGGCCTGCTTTTTGCAGGGCCTCCAAAACATTCCTCTGGTGGACCAGGTGATCCTCCCAGGTGGAGCTAAAGACAGCAATATCATCTAGATATGCTGCACTAAAGTCTTTCAGGCCTGTAAGGACTTGATTCACTAACCTTTGGAAAGTGGCAGGAGCATTCTTCAAACCAAAGGGCATTACCACAAATTGATAGTGCCCACTAGGGGTAGAAAATGCTGTCTTTGGCTTTGCATCATCAGCTAGTCTGATCTGCCAGTAGCCAACTGTCAGGTTAAATGTGCTTAGAAACTTGGCTGAGGCCAAAGGATCTATTATCTCATCTGCCCTGGGGATGGGATGGGCATCAGTCCTAGTGACTGCATTGAGAGCCCTGTAGTCTACACAAAACCTCATTTTCTCTCTTGCCATCACTGGTGTGAGGTTTAGGTACCAGGACTACTGGACTAGCCCAAGGGCTAACTGAGGGTTCAATCACACCCAAATCCAACATCTTTTGGACTTCTGTCCTTATACAGTCCCTGACATGGTCAGGTTGCCTGTAGATCTTATTCTTCACAGGTAGACTGTCCCCAGTGTCCACTTCATGAGTGCACCAGGTGGTCTGACTTGGAGTCAGAGAAAACATATGTCTAAACTGGCTGAGAAGGTTTCTGCAGTCAGTTTGTTGCTGAGCAGTGATGCTGCCTGCCAAGGCTACACCATCAACTGAACAGCAAGTAGCGAGATGCACACCAGTATTAATCGTGAAAAATCATCTACAATTTAAACAAGTATGTTCAGTGTAGGCGTGCAATGCCAGGTAAGCGCTCCGTCCAAATGCGCTGCATATGAACAAAAACTGTGAAACCTGTTGCAGTTCCAATACCGGCAGCACAACCATTAATTCCATGAGTCCAATCAATCAAATACTAATAATTTTATCTTCTTGACTTTTCCATTAATCTTTTGCTTTAAACTTCCATTTTTGTAATCTTCGATTCATTTTACTCATTTCAGGCGACGATCGTTTTACTACAAACACAGGAGGCCAGGTGGTTTCAGAATGTCACGTTTTAATAAAAACCCAATGCATTTCGGGAATCAATCCCTTCTTCGGGGGTATCTACAATACAAACAATTCATAAAATTAACATCATTGCTGTACTACAATTTCACTTTCGATAATACTCTTCTTTAATTGAAAATGTAAACTATGTGTCTCAAATGATGCGTACTTGTTTAATCACCCCACCTTTTAGAGCCACGTAAGTTCCCAACAAGTTTAATGGAAAAGTCAAGAAGATAAAATTATTAGTATTTGATTGATTGGACTCATGGAATTAATGGTTGTGCTGCCGGTATTGGAACTGCAACAGGTTTCACAGTTTTTGTTCATATGCAGCGCATTTGGACGGAGCGCTTACCTGGCATTGCACGCCTACACTGAACATACTTGTTTAAATTGTAGATGATTTTTCACGATTAATACTGGTGTGCATCTCGCTACTTGCTGTTTTGTAGTACCAATTTACCGTCCTCACTGCGAGTCTGCACCCATGAACAAATAGAGAGAACTATAATACAGTGGAAGTTTTTTGGATCAAAGGATAACGGATTACACCAGAGATGGGAGCGACACAGGAGAACAGGAGAGCACCTGTCACGTTTAGTGAACGATTATGAAGCGTCTTAGCAAACAACATATTGGACTTCAATCTTTTAATCTTTGTTAAACTGAATCACTTTCTTTAATCTGATTGTCGAAGACAGTTGCTGGGGGAATGTAATTTCTATGTATTTGGGTTGTTAACATGATGCGCTGCTTAACATTCAAGCATATCACTGCGTAAACGGGATTCCAGGGGTGGTTCTGGCAGTATTGCAGGGGACTGTGGGCGATGTAGTTGCTATAGAAAGAGGGAGGGCTTAGAAACACTAGCAGGCTTGTTGCTGAGCAGTTGGGAACTCTCGCGATAATTGTTAATTAAAGGGAGCACCTGTTGCTAATGCTTCACTGTGGGCGATATAAATATCAGTTGGGAAGCATGTGTTTCCTTTACTTCAAGGACACAAGAGACGCGGTTCTGCGCTTGCCGTAACTCCATGATGTGGAATACGCTTTTCGTTAAACTTAGCTGGGAGCTAGAGAAGAGAGTTCATTGACCTTGAAGGATGTTTTACATTTGTCGCGGTAAGCGGAGCGAGTGAGAATTGTATGGGGCATCTTGCACATTCTTTGTTTAGGCAGCTGGAAGCAGCGAACGTTAGGAGATTCGGGGTACCAGGCAAGGCGGGTTTACATATTAGTTGTCATTTTGGAGGAAATTATTTATGTAATTTCGTACTTGTTGGGAACTTACGTGGCTCTAAAAGGTGGGGTGATTAAACAAGTACGCATCATTTGAGACACATAGTTTACATTTTCAATTAAAGAAGAGTATTATCGAAAGTGAAATTGTAGTACAGCAATGATGTTAATTTTATGAATTGTTTGTATTGTAGATACCCCCGAAGAAGGGATTGATTCCCGAAATGCATTGGGTTTTTATTAAAACGTGACATTCTGAAACCACCTGGCCTCCTGTGTTTGTAGTAAAACGATCGTCGCCTGAAATGAGTAAAATGAATCGAAGATTACAAAAATGGAAGTTTAAAGCAAAAGATTAATGGAAAAGTCAAGAAGATAAAATTATTAGTATTTGATTGATTGGACTCATGGAATTAATGGTTGTGCTGCCGGTATTGGAACTGCAACAGGTTTCACAGTTTTTGTACACCATCAACTGACCCATCATCAGGGTTCTGAGAAAGCAGGTCAGGGAGTGGGTCACTCTCTTCCTCCTGTCCTTCATCAGTCGCCATGAGCAAACCCATGTCTGCCCTGTCAACATATGGTTTAAGTCTGTTGACATGAAGTTCCATGTGGGGACTCCTAGGGGTTCCAAGGTCTACCAAGTAGGTAACCTCCCCTTTCTGTTCAACAATTGTATGGGGGTCATTCCATTTGTCCTGGAGGGCTGCTGGTGCCACAGGCTCCAACAGCCACATCTTCTGTCCTGGCTGGTAAACAGTCAGTACAGCCTTTTGGTCATGCCAGGCTTTTTGCAGTTCCTGGCTAGACTCAAGGTTTTTGGTTGCCTTTTTAATGTACTTAGCCATCCTGGAGCGGAGACCAAGTACATAGTCCACTATGTCTTGCTTTGGGGGCTTGAGAGGTAACCCCCATCCTTCCTTCACCAAACACAATAGACCCCTGACAGGGTGAACAAACAAAAGTTCAAATGGGCTGTTATCAACCCCCTTTTGAGGCACCTCCCTGTATGCAAATAAAAGGCAGGGCAAGAGTAGGTCCCATTTTCGCCTAAGCTTCTCTGGGAGTCCTTTAATCATGCCCTTAAGGTTTTGTTGAATCTCTCAACTAAACCATTGCATTGTGGGTGATAGGGTGTGGTGAACTTCTAGTTCACTCCACACTCCTTCCACATAGCAGTCAAGTAACTAGACATGAAGTTTGTACCCCTGTCAGATACTTCCTCCTTAGGAAAGCCTACTCTTGAGAACACACTCAAGAGAGCTTTTGCCACTACAGGTGCTGTAGAGTCCTTAGGGGAATTGCTTCTGGGTACCTGGTGGCATGATCCACCACCACCAGTATAAATCTGTGCCCAGATGCTGTTTGAGGATCCATGGGACCAACAATGTCAATTGCAACCCTCTCAAAGAGAACCCCCACCACAGGTAGTGGTATCAGGGGGGCCTTTGTAGTGCCACCTGCTTTGCCACTGGCTTGGCAGGTTACACAGGAGCGACAAAACTCCTTTGTGTCTTCAGACATGTGGGGCCAGTGAAAGTGAGGGACAATTCTGTCCCAAGTCTTGTTCTGGCCCAGGTGTCCTGCTAGGGGAATATCATGGGCTAGTGTCAATAGGAAACCCCTAAACTTCAGAGGTATAACCATCCTCCTGGATGCACCAGGCTTGGGGTCTCTACACTCTGAATAAAGGAGCCCATCATCACAATAAACGTTATGGGTGCCACTAGCATTGCCAGCAGTCTCATCAGCAGCTTGCTTTCTGAGGGGTTCAAGAGAGGGGCAGGTTTTCTGCTCCTGGCTCAGATCAGACCTGGAAGGGCCCCCTGTCCCCAAGAACTCAACCTGGTCAGGTTCAAGCTCCCCTGGGACAGTTCTTTCTTCAGGCTCAAGACCATCTCCCTGAGGAGATTGACCTGCATTCTGAGTCAGGTGGGAAGGCACTGCCTTAACCCTACGGCTCCTCCTCTTGGGAGGCACCTGGTCCATTATTCCAGAATCCAGGGCCTGTCCAGTTTTAGACATGTTGGCCTGTGACCTAGTCACAGCAAAGACATGAGCAGGGATCCCTAACATTTCTGCATATGTCCTTAGCTCCACGTCAGCCCAAGCTGAAGTCTCTAGATCATTGCCAAGCAAGTACTGTACTGGTAGGTCTGCACTTACCACAACCTTCTTAAGGCCAGTTACCCCTCCCCAGGAGAAGTTAACAACAGCCAGAGAATGGTCTGTTCTGACATTGCTAGCATTGGTCACTTGGTACATTTCATCAAGTATAATATGCCCAAGATCCACAAGATCTTTTGTCACCATTGTGACACTTGCTCCTGTGTCCCTGAATGCCAAAGCCTCTATTCCATTTATTAAAGGCTGTTGTCTGTATTTGCCCAGATTACTGGGGCTCACAAAGGGCAACATATCCATGCCCCCATCACAGATTAGAACAGCCTGAGTTGGAACTCTGACTAGGCCAGAGTCCATCTCAGAACCCAGGGTCAACCCTACTACACCCTTATCATGCACATTACCACCACCAATTGTAACTGTACTAAGGGGAACAGTTGCCTTGGGGGCAATGGTGACTGGAGTAAATTCCTTGGACTTGGTGCAATCATTGGTCCAGTGAGTTCTCTGTTTACAAATTTTGCACCATGTTTTCTTTTGGCCTTTTCCCTTGTTAGACTGTGAATCCCCACCTGAAAAAGATTTTTGGGGGCCTTGTGAAGACTTCTGGTCTTTACCCTTATCTCCACCCTTATCAGAGTTTTTAGGATCTTGCTTCTTGGTTTCACCACCTTGGTTCTGTACCTTCTGCCTCACACTGGTTCTGACCCACTTCTCTGCCTTTTTTCCCAATTCTTGGGGAGAGGTCAGATCTGAGTCTACCAGGTACTGGTGCAACAGCTGATTCTGACAATTATTAAGGATCTGCTCCCTCATAATCAAATTGTACAATCCTTGATAGTCATGCACTTTACTGCCAAGTAACCAGCCTTCCAGAGCCTTAGTAGCACAATCTACAAAGTCTACCCAGTCCTGAATCTGTGCCTTTTGGTTATCCCTGAACTTTAACCTGTATTGCTCAGTGGTTAGGCCAAAACCATCAATTAAGGCACTCTTTAGACTGTTGTAATCATCTGCCTCCTCCTCTCTAACAGTGAGGAGATTATCTCTACCTTTGTCTGCAAAGGAGAGCCATGAGATTGCTGTCCACTGCTCCTGGGGGACCCTTTGTACTGTACAGGCCCTTTCCAGTGCAGTTATCCATTTGTGGATGCCATCCCCACTCTGGTAGGAAGGGACAATCTTATTCAGGTTTCTATGGTCATAAGACCTTTCCCTATCTCTAAGGATGTTGCTGCCACCATGGGACTCTAATCCCATCTTTTTTATAGCTCTGTAGAGCTCTAGGACCTCCCTATCTAGGGCTACCTGCTTTCTTCTGAATTCAAGCTGAACTTCCTCATACTTAAGCAGTCTCCCCCTTCTCTCCTGAGAGGTTTCCCTCCTATGAGAGGAGAATGAGGTCCCTATAGATGAGTTAGAATGGTTAGACTCCACTGAGGGAGATCTTGACCTTCTTGGCCCACCACCAACTCTTCCAGGAGGGACAAAGAGGGGTCCATTGTGGTCCTCTCCATCACCTTCTAGGGGAATTGGATTTTCCAGGTCCAGATTATTGTCATCTGCCTGGTCAGCATCAGTGGTCAGGTCATGGGGAGTTCCACACCTAGGCCCTTCCTCAGGGGCTGTCCCAACCACTCTGCCTAACGCTTCAGATCCTAAAGATCTGCTAAGGTCATCCAGCCTGAGTACCTCTATGGGATGCTGGGTGGTTGGGCATTTGTCTGTCTTCAGTTTCCTAGTTGTACACAATGCTCTCAGTTCCATGAATGGGAGTCTATCATACTGGGAATCTTGAAGCCCATTGGCTTCTAGCAAGGACCTACTGGTTCATGGCCTTGAAGACATTACTAGTGTGGTGTTATGTATTGCACTACCTACTCTAGTGTGACCTACTAAACTCTCTTGAGTTGTAGAAAGGGTGTGCTATCCCTTAACACACAACTCTAAGTTCAGTGCAACTTACTGTATTCTAAATCTTGTATTATATGTACCTAGGGTACCTTTAGTGGTTTTCAGTTAGTTACTCAATTGAGATTATCTGGTAAAACAATAGCAACTGGAATCCCACATGCTGCACACCAATGTGAGAAGTTGGCCTGATATATGCTGTCCACTAGTTATAGTGGGCACCCTGCATCAGTCCAAACAACCCCTTATTGGTTATAGGTTAAAGACAACCTTTATTGAAAGCTATCCTAGTGGTAGCTACGGAGAGCAGCCTTCAGGCTAAGTCTTGGAGGAATGTAAAGCAGCTTGTTTTACCAGTCTATAATCTCTTGAGTCACTAAATGAAAGATATCCACACCAGGTATATATATATAAAATATATGTATTTATTACTAAACACACCCTCCTAGTCTCTTTATGAGACTAGAGGTCAAAACACATAAGTTACACTTCAATAATCACTGTAAAATAGCACAAATACACGTCAGGCCCTAGGGGCGAGCCAAACTATGTACTAAAATAGTGGTATAAGAACCACGACTTAACTAGACTCAATGTCTAGAGCCTGTAGAATTGCTGGGACCCCAAGGAACCACCCAAGGTAGTGACACAGGGGACCCACGGGGGCCGTGTGCAGTGTGTGAACACAGCTGCGAGCTCCCGTTAGCTTCTATGGGGAAAGTCGCAGTTAGATTTTTAAAGATTAGGGACACTTAGAAATAAGTCAGGACCAAACCATTTTGGACTTAGGAAGTTCTAGGGCTAGCACCCATGGGAGCATCGGAGTACTCGTGTTACCTCACCCAGGGAAGCCGGGTGCATAGGTGTCTTTTGGTGTCAGGTCGGGTCGCGTCGTCGATTTCAATGGGAGCTGTCGAAGAAATGCTGCTGCCGTGAAGTTGCGAAGTGTCCAAAGAGATCCAAGCCTGGATCAAAGATGAGAAGAACCTGAAAGCAGAGGGGACAGAGTCTGGGTCACTAGAAAGTGACCAGGAAGGCGATGAACAGATGCCCACCGAGGTCGGGTGATTTCAGGTGAAAGAGGTTGAGCTTGACTCTTCAGCCACGAGCACCAGGAGGCGTCAAGGATGACCAGGAGCTGGATTCGAGCTGTCCCACAAAGGATGTCGAGTGCTGCAGTGTTAGTACCCGGATTGGACACAACAAGCCTTGGTAACAGCAACCCACACAGAAACAAGAAAGATGCTTCGGTGCAGACCAGCAAGGCCTGTGGGACTCACCACTTGGTTGGGAGCCAGGGAACATCTGGAGCAACCAGGAAAGCCCAAGGAAATACAAAGTTACCCCCTCAGGGACTCACCAGTCAACGGACCAGGGATCGCGAAGGGACCTTGAGATGAGACACAAAATGGTGGCCCACGGGTCACTCGGAATGATCAAACTGACAATCTTTGGTGAATTCAGTGCTCAAGGTGGGGGCTAAAAGTTAGCCCAAGCACAGCTTCAAGAGATGTCGAGAAGTTAATGCACTTGCAAAAGTGCACAGTGACCAGGAGTTCCAGTTTCACGCTACTCACGAGGGCTGCGGGTCTCAGATTTGCTGGAAACTCGGGTCGGCCTCTGAGATGTCTGGAAATCCTCTTCCTGGGCTGCAAATACTTTGGAGCATGGCAGGAGCTTCAATAATGCAGACCGGCAAATTGCTTCTTTGGTGCCTGCCAAGCAGGGGAGTCACTCCTTGACTCCAAGGGAGATTTCTTCAGTCCTCTGGTCTTGAGCAGAGCTTTGAAGGTCCAGGATTTGCCTTCAGAGTTTCATCCAGGGTAATCTAAAGTTCAGGTTACAGAGGTTCCTTACTTATACCTAAGGAAGGGGTTGGACTACCTCTGGGGACCCACCTATGGGAGGGTTTGGAAAGAGGGGTGGCTACACCCATTTCCTTTGTCCAGTTTCATGCCAGAGCAGAGGCTGGAAGCCCCTGAACCGGTGTGAGCTGGACTATGCACAGGGACACCAAATGTGCCCCCAGTGCAGGACTTCAAAGCACTCAGAGAGTGCTCCCACCCAGCCCCAATACACATAAGCCTGTCTGGGAGATGGCTACACCTCCCTGTGACAGGAAACCTATTGTCGAGGCCTCCCCTGCTGGAGTTTTGGTCAGCAGTAGGAGGCCAGACTTCTGTCTGTGGCTGCAGCATCCAGTTTGTGATGCTAGGGCTCTATTAAGTTTCTACCGGGTATACCATTGCTGTCATGTCTCTCCCTCTAGAAGGGCCGGATCATACACCCACACCAGTTACTGGTGTGGCGGTATGATTCCAAGGTGTTTGACACCAAACACTACATGTTTCCGTGCAGCCAGTCCAAAGTTAGCATTTACCGTTTGGTTATAATGCACTTAAGAGTATATGGTCAGGCTGCAATACAAACAGCATCAGAGGAGGGTCTCCGAACACTGCAGAGGAGCTCAGATCATGCAGGGGCACCTTCTCACATAAGAACCAAGCACCCTGCTATCAGGATGGATAAGGTCTACCATAGGAGTGACTTATAGGTTTATATGTGTGTTTATATATAGGGTTATAGGTAACCTATATCACAGTAAGGGGTGCCTGCACCACCTCACACAGGCTGCAGTAGCAGACCTGTGGTGTCATTTTGGATGGCTTTCCAGGGGTGGCATAATACATGCTCAAGCCCCTTGGTAGGACTCTGGGGTACCTATGCCCTGGGTATATAGTATGACATACACTAGGGACTTATAAGGGCACCTCAGATCCAATCTGTAATGTACCTAAAGTACATGGAATCATTTTAGAGAGGAAGCAGCTAGGCTGGGGCCCTGAATAGCAGGGTCCCAGCCGGACTAAAGTCGAAAAACAGTGAAAAACCAGTGAAAAGCGGGGGTAAACATGTGAAGCAGATCCTACTCTCCTATACCCGTCAGGTGTCCGGCCCCATCCCAGAGCCAGAACTCGTCGTCTATCGGCCAGTTCTTGAATTTGTGATTGACACTGTCAGCTGCCGCCGCTGTATTATAATCACTGCAGCACCTCCGGGCACGATCCCGCCATGCTCCCGGAAACCACTACTCCGCAGCCGGTGAGCCGGATCTAGGTGATGAGCCCGGCGTGGTGGATGGATTGTTGCGATGCTTGAGTCGTTTCAGAAAGTCGTCCAATTGGTGGGGCTTGGTGAAGAAGGTCTGCTTTTCTTGGTGAGTGACACGTAAGCGCGCCGGGTAGAGGAGTGCGTAGTCAATTTGGGCCTCTCGCAGTTTCTTTTTTGCAGGTATGAATTTGCATCGGTCTTCCTGCACGTCAGCTGTGAAATCTGGATACATGATAAGGTGATTGCCTTCGAAGATCAGTTGGCGCTTCTCCTTGGCTGCCCGGAGGGCTGTGTCTCGGTCCCGGTAATTCAGCAGCCGGGCGATGATGGGACGGGGAGCGCTTGATGGAGGGGGTCTGGCAACAGGTGTTCTGTGCGCATGTTCGAAAATTAATTGGGAGGAGAAAGATTCCACTCCAATCGTGTTGCGCAGGAGACGCTCTATATACTCCTACGTCTCTCCAGTGTTGGTGCTCTCAGGGATGCCAAGAACTCGTATGTTATCCCTCTACTGCGAGCTTCCAAATCTACATTTATCGCGGCGATGACCTTCAGCAACCTATCCATGTTCGCCATGTTGGCCCGAAGATGGGAAGTGGCGTCCTTGGTGTCTGAGATGCATCCCTCTGTTTCTTTAATACGGTCTTTGTGGCCCTCTAGTTTATGTAGAATAGCATCCATGTGGGGGACCATAGCATCCACCTTCTCAGCTATTGATGTGAGGCCTTGACGTACTTCCAGGAGTATGGCCTTCATGTCATCCTCGGGTGTGGGGTTTGACCCTGGAGTAGTCACATCATTGGTTGTATTAAAGTCTTTATGCTGCGTGCGGCCGCCCTTCCTGGCCTCAAACATCAGCCGCGGCTGTTTTGGATCTGCTCTCCATATGCTGTCTGTCAGAGTGCTGTGGGGCCCATCAGCCTGGAGTTTCGTGTCACACGGGCTGGCCTGTCACTCCGTGCTGTCGGTAGATGCGTTGGACCGCATGGGCTGAGCTGCGGTCACCGCCAGTAGCACCTGCGAAGTCTGATCTGCACGGTTATGGCAAAGAGCACAGCGGGCCCAGGATCATTTACTGTGCAGCTCGGTACTCAAGCAGGGGCCTGCGCACTGTGGAACCTGTGCAGGGCGGCAAGGAGCTACGTTGACGGCCGCTGTAATATGTTGGGTGTTCGCTGCCTCGATCCCCACAGCGCGCCTGTTGTGATTGGGGTGTGGCACTTTGAATATGGATGCTGCTACCTCGTCTGTCAAGGCATCATGTTATGCGCTATAGTGTCCCAGTATTGGCTTCTCTCATTAACACAGAACCCTTGCAGGGTGGGGAGGTTCAGCTTCACCTGTGTGCAGCAGCAGCAAGGTCATGGGCAGCAGGCCGTGCACGTGTTGTCGGCATCGTGAGTAATGGCGGTGACTGAGGAGCCAACGGTGGAGGCAGGGGCAGTGTGGGCAGCAGCAGGGTGGATAATTGTACAAGCCTCCTTGTGGAGCAAGCTTGCGAATAACTTAGCTTGGTGAATCGCTCCAGGGGTATGCAGCAGCAAAACTCACCCCAAATATTCTTTATGTCTTGGTTACAGGCCGCAGTCATGGAGAGGCCCAGCCGCCACATGTGCACCGCTGCTCTCATGTAGTGAGCTCAGCCCAGCAGCAGCTCCAGGCACTCGGACCACGGAAAGTGGGATCTCTTAATGGCATCATAGCGGCAGCCGGGAACACACGTCGGCCACAAGTTTTACCGTAGGCAGGCACAGGCAGCCAGCGCTGCAGCACTGTAGTTAGAGTTTGATTAGGACTACCGGGGCAGGATATTTTGTCCGATTAATCAGCCAGGCGGAGGTAGCCTCACTCCAGTGCGGACATTCCGCTTGTGTACCACCTAGCACTCCCCTACTACTCTTCCTTCTTTCTCCACCTCTCTTCCTACTTTTTGCACCCCTCTTGCCTCTTTCTTCACCCTTCTTTTCTCTTTATCTACCTCTCTTGCCTCTTTCTGTACCCCTATTCCCCTTTTCTGCACCTCTCTTGCCTTTTTCTGCAACTCTCTTGCCTCTTTCTGTAGTTTTCTTTCCTCCTTTTACACCTCTGTTGCTTCTTTCTGCAACTCACTTGCCTCTTTCTGCACCCTTCTTACCTCTTTCTGCTCTTCTCCTGCCTCTTTCTGCACCTCTGTTCCTTCTTTCTGTACTTCTTTTGTTTCCTGCTGCACATCTCTTGCTTCTTTCTGCACCCCGTGTGCCTCTTTCTGTACCCCTCTTCCTTCTTTTTGCACCCCTCTTGCATCTTTCTGCACCTCTGTTGCTTCTTTCTGCACTGCTCTTGCTTCTTTCTGTACCTCTCTTGCTTCTTTCTGCACCCTTCTTCCCTCTTTCTTTGCCCCTGTTGGCTCTTTCTGCACCTCTGTCCATTCTTTCTGCACTTCTTTTGTTTCTTGCTGCACATCTCTTGCTTATATCTGCAACCCTTGTGCTTCTTTCTGCACCCCCTTCCCGTTTTGCACTCCTTTTCCCTCTTTCTGCATCTCAGTTGCTTCTTTCTGCACTACACTTGCTTCTTTCTGCACCACTCGTGCTTCTTTCTGCACCCCTCTTCCCTCTTTCTTCACCCCCCGTGCCTCTTTCTGCACCTCTGATGCTTCTTTCTGCACTACTTTTGCTTCTTTCTGACCCTCTCTTGCTTCTTTCTGCACCACTCGTACTTCTTTCTGCACCCCTCTTCCCTCTTTCTGTACCCCTCTTCCCTCTTTTTGCACCCCACTTGCCTCTTTCTGCACTTCCCTTCCTTCTTTCTGCACTTCTCTTGCTTCTTTATACACTTCTGATACTCCTTCTGTACCCCTCTTGCCTCTTTCTACACCCTTCTTCCCTCTTTCTGAACCTATCTTGACTCTTTCTGCAACCCTCTTTCCTCTTTCTGCATCTCTGATGCTTGTTTGTGTACTTCTCGTGTTTCTTTCTGCACCTTTTTTGCTTCTTTCTGTACCACTGTTGCCCCTTTCTACACACTTCTTCTCCCTTTGTACACCTCTGTTGCCTCTTTCTGCACCCCTCTTGCCTCTTTCTGCACCCTTCTTCCCTCTTTCTGAACCTCTCTTGACTCTTTCTGCAACCCACTTCCCTCTTTCTCCATCTTGGATGCTTGTTTGTGTACTTCTCTTGTTTCTTTCTGCACCTTTCTTGCTTCTTTCTGTACCACTGTTGCCCCTTTCTACACCCTTCATCCCTCTTTGTACACCTCTGTTGCCTCTTTCTGCACCTCTCTTGCCTCTTTCTGCACTTCTATTGCTTCTTTCTGCACTAGTCTTGCCTCCTTCTACAGCATTCTTGCCTCTTTCTGCAGTTCTATTGTTTCTTTCTGCAATGCTCTTGCTTCTCTCTGCACATCTTGTGTAAATTTCTGCACCCCTCTTGCCTTCTTCTATACCTCTGCTCGTTCTTTCTGTACTATTCTTCCTTCATTATGCACCTCTTTTACCTGTTTCTGCAACTCTCCTGCCTCTTTCGGCAGTTGTCTTATCTCCTTCTGCACCTAAGTTGCTTCTTTCTAAACCTCTCCTGTGGATTTCTAAACCTCTCTTAGCTCCTTCTGCACCCCTCTTGCCTCTGTATGCACCTCTGTTGGTTCTTTCTGCACTGCTCTTGGATCATTCTGCACTTCTTTTGCCTGTTTGTGCACTTCTCTTGCCTCCTTCTGCAACTCTGTTGCTTCTGTCTGCACTTCTCTTGCTTCTTAGTTATTTATTTTGACTATGTTCAATACCTAACTACTAGTAAAATGGTAAAGTAGTGTTTACCATATGTTGAGTGACAAATTAGTGATTTTGATAACTTGTAAGACTCTCTGGAAAAGTTCACTTGAAGTGCGCTAAATAAATCTAAGTGTCTCTTTGAAATACGAAGTGCACTCTCTCAACTGTTAACGTCTTCATGGTCTTCTGTTTAAGATATGTATGAACTTGCACTTGTATTGTGATATGTCTTATACATCTGAACATACTACACATGTAAAACAAAAGCATAAATCTATTTGTATGTTTCTTTGATATATGATACCACTAACAAAAGGTACAGACATATGCATGCATGCTTTTAAGAAGATTGTGAGACTAACACCACAGACATATGAAGCATAGAACGATGAAACAGCAGCACAAAAGTGAGGTTTAAGGCATATTAAGAGAAGAATCAGTTTTAACACTACTTTGTATGAGTCTGTGGAAAGTTACACTTCAAGTATATCACATCATTTCCATTATCTGCTACAAATCTGAACAGCAATCTGTCAAGTTGTAAGGTCTGCATGGAGTTGTAACTAAGGTATATCTCTACCTGCACATGTATTCTGATACATATTTTTCATCTGAAGATACTAGAAATATAAAACAAGTATACATGTATTTATATATCACTTTAATATATGATATTGCTACCAAAAGGTACAGAGATATGTATAAATGGTTTCCTCAATATTTTAAAACTTACAGCTAAGATATATGATGGGTGTGTCTCAGTGATTGCATGACTCCATGGGTAGTGCCTGGATTATTGTATGAGTGCAAGGGTAATGTCTGTATAATTGCAGGAGACATTAGATACTGATTAACTGAATGCATAAGTGCAGACATAGAGATTGTGTGCAAGGATAAGGTCATGAATATACCCTGAATGCATAGATGAGTGTATAAGTAATACATAAATGAATGAGTGCAACAGTAGTGTCTAGGTGTTTGTATGAGTGCAACAATACTACCTGGGTAATTTCAGAAAAGGATGAATAGTAACTGGCTGATTACATGAGTGTATAAGTACTGCCTGAGTGATTTAATGAGTGCATCAGTAAATTGAATGAGTGCGCAATTCGTGACTGAGAGCATGGATAACTGCATGAATAGTGCCTGAGTGATTACAAGAGTGCAGGGGTAGTGCCTATGAAATTATAGAAATGCATGAGTACTACCTGAGTGATTAAAGAAGTGAATAGGTAATGCCTGGGTGATTGCATGAGTACATGGCTAGTGCCTGGGTGATTGGAGGAGCGCATGGGTACTCTCTGAGTGATTGAAGAACTGCATAGGTAATGCCTCGGTGATTGCATACATGTAAATGTAATGCCTGAGTGATTAGAGCAATGCACAGGTACTGCCTTGGTACATGGAGGAATGCATGAGTAGTGCCTGACTGATTGGAACAATGCATAGGTAGTACCTGGGTGATTGCATGAGTGCAAGGGTTGTGCCTGGATGATTGGAGAACTGCATGGGTAGTGCTTGGGTGATTGCATGAGTGCAGGGGAAGTGGCTGAGTGCATCTATGAGTGCATCGGTAGCGCATCAGTGATTGCATCAGTGCATCTGTAATGCCTGGGTGATTGGAGGAGTGCAGAGATAGTGCCTGGGTGATTACAAAAGTGCATAGGTAGTACCTGGGTGATTTTATAAGTGCACAGGTAGTGCCTGGGTGATTGGAGGAGTGCACAGATAGTACATGGGTGATTGCATGGGTATAGGGGTAGTGCCTGCATTAATGAAAGAGTGCATAGGTAGTGCCTGAGTGATTTCATAAGTGCAGGGGAATGCCTGACTGATTTAAGAACTGTATATATAGTGGCTTATTGCATGGATGAGCGCATGGGTAGTGCCTGGGTCATTGCAGACTTACAGCTGAGACATGTGTTCAGGTTGCTGCTTTCTATTTGACCATATCCAACATACTGAGTAGTAGAAGAATAGTGAAATAGTAACACAAAAGTGTGGTTTATGACATGGTGTACACTTTTCTAGTACAGCTTCACTATTCTCTAACTGCACAAAACTACACATATCTCTGTTATAAATCTCACCATTTTCCTGAAAGCATATCTGCATGTGTCTCTACCTTTTACTAGTACTACCATAAATAATAAAAACATACAAATAAAGCTATATCTCTCTTTTATACATGTAGCATCTTCAGATGCATAACACATATGAGAATACATATGCAACTAGAAAATATATCAATCGCACGACCATGCAGACTTTAAAACTTGACAGACCACACGTAACATTTCAAACTGACACCTAGATTTATGTGACATGCTTCAAGTAAAGTTTTACATTGACTCTTAGAAACCACGTTAATCAGTAATTCCTCACCCAACATACCTTAAACATCACTTTACTGCTCCTGCTTCTTTACCATTCTACTACTACTCAGATGTACAGACTACCAAAATACAAAGCAACAACCCTGAACATTTCTCTGTTGTAAGTCTCCCCATATTTCAAAAACATGGATGTTTGAATCTCTACCTTTCCCTAGTGCCATCATATATAAAAGAAACCTACAAATAGATATATACCTGTATTTTATACATCTACCATCTTTAGATACATAACACATATGAAAATACATCTGCAAGTACAGACATACCTCAGTCACAAGATGATGCACACCTTAAAACTTAAGAAGCTGCACTTTTCATTTCAAGTACACACCTAACATCATATGGTGTATTTCAAGCACTTCTCTTTTCGAGTAGAGACCTAAAATCATATGGTGTATTTCAAGCATACCTTTCCACAGATGATTGAAGGAGTGTACAGCGAATGCCTGGGTGACTGCATTAGTGCAGGGGTAATGTCTGGGTGATTGAAGAAGTGGATGGCTGCTACTTGAGTGATTGAAGAAGTACATGGATAATACCTGGCTAATTGTGTGAGTGCGGGGTAGTGCCTGGGTGATTGGAAACGTGCATGGGTACTGTCTGAGTGATTGCATGACTGCATGAGTAGTGTTTGCGTGAATAGAGGAGTGCATGGGTACTGCCTAGATTATTGCATGAGTGAATAGATAGTGTCCAGGTGATTGCATGAGTGCAGAGGTAGTGCTTGGGTGATTCCATGAGTGCACAGGTAAGGTAAGGTAAAGGTAAAAATCTTTATTGCATGATTAATTAAAATCTTTGCAAAATAGTACATTTAAATTAGCTCACATATACCAATAAATTTGTTAAAAGAACTTCAAAATACATTACAGTAAGAACAGTTAGTTATAAATCACAAGTTTTATCGAACAATTGGCTGGGATAAAAGCAGATTAAAAAAACTCCTGATTTAACTATTATAATTATTGTCTATGTCCGTAGTGCAGTGTCCTGCCTTGTGCTCCGTTGGTATCTAATAATGATTTCCAGTTAGAGCCGCAGTTTGAGAATTGCAACTACTGCCTTTTAAAACCAGATCTCTGTGTTTTATCTGTTATATTACAGTCACATTTGACATAGCTTTTGCAATATTAACAAATTTCACCAATCTACATGCTAATTGGATGTCTCTTCCATCAAAGCAGGCTTTTAGTGCTTGCCGACGGGTTCAGATCCCTCTCACGTTCCAGACCGGTTTTAGTAGCAGTTTGCGCTCTTTGTCTAAGCCTCTGCAGCTGCACAACAAATGGAGTATATCGTTTTTGGATTCGCCGCAGATATTACAGTTTGTAGTTGTGTCTGACCTTTGCCAAGGGGGAATGTGCTGGTTGACTGGTAAAACACCCATCCTCAGTTTCAGATATGATTCCTTCGCAATCTTTGAGAATCCTGTTCCCAAGTAGATTTGCGGCGCAGCCCTTGTATAACTGAATGACAAACCACCCATGTGCTCTTTTGGATAGGGTAGATTTGTCTTCTTCCAAAGACAATAACTTTACTGTTTTGTTTACTAATTGTTTGAATGCTTTCTGTGGGCCATTGATCTCCCAAAGCTCTTGTAGGGCTAGATAGTTTATTGCCGATTGTAGATAGACCGCAGCTGGATTGTCTTTGTTTTTGTTCATCTCTTTCCATAAGTATGAGTTCATAGAACCGTTCTCTGCTCCCTTTATTTTGAACAAGCACTTTGCGTAAGCCCCCTTCCGTGCTACTTGTTGTTTTTGGAGGCCAGATTCTAGTCTTAACTGGGCTGGAGAAATGTATTGAGGGAGGTTAAAAATGTATCGAATTGATTTCGACATTGCGTTATCCAGAACTGTTTTGTCTCTTCCTCTCATGCATTCACTTCGGTAGGTGATGGTAGGAAGCAATTTTGCTCGAAAGACTTATAGAAGAGGTGATAAATCAGGGCCTGTTATTTTCTGCTTAATTCTTTTTAGTGCTACTGCCAGTGCAGTCCCTCTTGTTCTAATTGTTGCTTTGTGTTGTCCAAAGGAACCCTTTCTGTCAAAAGTGATACCCAGATATTTGTACTCGTTGACCACCTCCAAGGATTTGCCCTGAAGTTCCCAGCGGGGGTGCCCTAGTTTCCTTCGATTTATGATCATCACTTTTGACTTCTCCAAGTTTATCGTTAGCCTGTTTCTATCTGAAAAGTTGCTTGTAGTATTTATGAGGTGCTGAAGGCTAACTGGAGTTCGACTAATCAGTATTAAATCATCTGTGTACAACAAGTTTAATATTGTTAGGCCTCCTAGATTTGGGGCATGGTGGATGCAGCTGTCGAGTTCTGCTGAAAGATCAGACAGGAAGAGGTTGAACAGGGTCGGGGCAAGGACACATCCCTGCTTCAGCCCCTTGGTGGTCATTATTTTCCTCGACAGGATGTTACCGGTTCCTAGTTTTATTTGGATCCATGTGTCGGAATGAAGTGCAATTAGTTAGTTCAAAAGTTGCAGGGCGATTTTCCAGCCTGATAACTTGACCCAGAGTTTGCTCCTGTCGATGCTGTCGAAAGCAGACGTATAGTCAATAAAACAGACAAATAGTGGCTTCTTGATTTTTACTGAGGCGTCACTTAATAAAGAGAGAGCAAGAATGTTAGTCATTGTTCCTGTACATCTTTGAAAGCCTGTTTGGTTAATAGGAATTAATCCCCTCGTTGATGTCCATTCGGTGAGTTCTTCCAGGAATAGACCTGCAAAATATTTTGCATCTATATCAATTAGGGCTATTAACCTAAAATTCTTTGCTTGACTTTTACTGCCTTTTTTAAAAATAGGGGAAATGATAGATCCTTTCCAGGAGTTTGGAATTCTCCCCCTATCCAAGATGTTTATAAAGAGGGGACAAAGGTGTTTGGCCCAATAGTCTGGATCTTGTTTGTATAGACTTGGAGGAATTCCATTGGGCCCTGAAGCGCCCTCCTTCTTGCCCTTAGAAATTCGATTTTTGATCTGTTTGATTGTAAATAACATGTGATTCTCTTCTCCTAAGTTCTTTCGTAATTGGAGATCACAATTGAAGGCCATGGTGACTTCGGTAATTTCGTCTGTATTTTGGTTAAAATGGTGCTGCAGGTACTTTACCCAATTTTCTTCTGTTATTTGTGAGTTTATTTCATAAGCCCTTGGGTTGTCTAGGTTGTTCACTGTGCGCCAGAATCTCACGCTGTTATTAGATTTGACGTCGTATAGCAGTTTGGCCCATGTCTTCTCTGTAAATTCTTGCCTTATTTGCCAAAGAGTTTTGTTCTTTAGGCACTTTAACTTCCTTAGTTCTACCTGTAAGCTGATGTCGGGGCCTCTCTGATGCAATTTGCGAATTACTCTTACTTCCCTTTTTATTTGCCTCAGATCATGGGCTTGGCTTGATTTGTTAGAGGGTTCTGTCTTTGTTCGCTCTTATCTCCAATGGGTAGACTTTGATGGTTCTTAGTTCTGCTTATGGCTACTCCTGTGTTTAATTTAGCATTAGCTGCGCTGAGGCTTTCTAAGAAGTTCTCCCAGGCCTTGATGTTATCTCCTTCAATCATTCTATTTTCTTCCCAGCAGTTTTTTGCCATCTCCTCAAATTTTTCCAGATCCTTTATTTTGTATTTTATTCTCTTTTGATTTGAAGTTACTGTTAAATCCTGATTTTCAGTTGAGAAGGTTTGCGCTGTACCCTGAACCTCCAGTTTAAGCTCTTGAGGCAAGTGATCGCTACAGTCCATTATTCCAATCTTAAACCCGCCTACTTGGTTGAAGAGTGAAAGAGATATAAAGGTATAATCTATTGCTGTGCTTGCCACCATGTTATGAAAGGTTGCTGCTTGGGGACAATCACCCGGGAGTCTGCCATTTAATGCTATCAGCCCCAGACTAGTTAGTTCCATCAGTAGTGTTTTAGATACCTTAGTTTGTTTATCCCACTTACTTCCGTCCAGCGGAGAGAACCCCCATTCTAGTAGTTGTTCTTCTTCTGAGTTATCATTACCGTTTTTCCCAGAGAGGGACATGTTGAAGTCTCCTGAAATGATGTAATGTGGTGTTGTTGCTGCTGTCATGATCCTGGTAGTTGATATGACTTGTAGCCTTGAAGGTGGAGAGGTTCTGCCACCCAAGTTTCTTGAAGTAGAATTAGGTCATACTGTTGAAAGTACGTTAGTAGTTCTGTAAGCATGATTTTTGACTGTAATCCATTTATATTCCAGGAGCAGATTTTTAGTTGCGGAGTATCTTCTCCTTGCTTAATGGAGTGCATAGGTAGTGGGTGATTTTGTAACTTAATGGGTACTGGATAGGTGATCGGAGGCATGCATGAGTAATACCTGGGTAATTACATGAGTGCAGGGATAGTGTCTGGGTGATTCGAGGAGTGCATTGGTAGAGCCTGGGGGATTTTGTGAGTGCATGGGTATTGACTGGGTGATTGAAGGAGTGCATGGCTAATGCCTGGGTGATTGCATGAGTGCAGGGATAGTACCTGGGTGATTGGAGGACTGCATAGGTAGTGCCTGTGTGATTTTGTAAGTGCATGGGTATTGACTGGGTGATTGAAGGAGTGCATGGGTACAGCCTGGGTGATTAGAGGCATGCAAGGGTACTGCCTGGGGTATTGCATGACTGCATTGGTAGCGCCTGGATGATTGCAAGAGTGCAGTAGTAGTGCCTGGGTAATTGGAGGAGTACATAGGTAGTGCCTGGGTTATTTTATAACTGCATGGATAGTGCCTGGGTTATTGCATGACTTCCTAGGTAGTGCATGGGTGATTGCTTGAGTACAGGGGTAGAGCCTGGGAGATAGGAGGAGTGCATAGGTTGTGCCTGGGTGTTTTTATAACTGCATGGATAGTGCCTGGGTTATTGAAGGACTGCATTTGTAAAGCATGACTGATTGCACAAGAGCAATGGTAGTGTCTGGCTGATGGAAGGACTGCATACATAGTGCCTAAGTGCATGGATGATTGCATCAGTAGTGGCTATGTGATTGCAGACTTACAGGTGAAACATATGATGGATTGCTGCTTTATATTTGACTATGCCCAACATCCTGAGTAGTAGCAGAATAGTGGAATTGCAGTACAAAAGTGAGGTTTATGACATGGTGTACACAATTGTACTGCAGCTTCACCATTCTGTACCTACTCAGGCTGTTGGGTGTACCCAAATATAAAGCATCAAACATACACATGAGTCTGTTATAAATCTCACTATATTCCTGAACACATGCATGCATATGTGTCTACCTTTTGAAATCATCATCATATATAAAAGAAATAAACAAATAGACTGCACTTCACATTTGAAAGAGACACCTACATTTCTGCAGTGTATTTCAAGTGTACCTTTCCCCAGGCTCATAGAAAGTAGCCTAATCAGTAATCCCTCTGCCAACATGTCTTAAAACTCACTTGTGTTCTGCAGCTTCACCTTTCTACGAATATTGGGCCCAGCCAAACACAAAGCAGCAACCTATCACATGTCTCTAACATAACTCTAACCATATTCCTAAAAGTATGCATGCTTCTATCTGTACCTATTGCAAAAAGCATAAAACATATCGGAATACATGTGCAGTAGAAACATAACCACACTCACAAGACCATAAAGGCCTTAAAACTTGACAAAGTACACTTAACATTTCAAAAACAACCCTAGATTTATGTGGCATATTTCAAGTGAACTTTTACACAGACTCTTATAAAGTACCATGATCAATAATTACTCTCCCACCATATCTTAAAAATCACTTTTCTGCTACTGCTGCTTCCCTATTCTAGTACTAATCAGGCATTGAGCATAGCTAGCAGCATAGCAACCCTTCACTTATCTTTGTTGAAAGTCTCCCCATATTTCTAAAAGCATGTGTCCATATATCTGTGCCTTTTCCTAGTATCATCATATATAAAAGAAACATACAAATAGATCTATACCTGTATTTTATAAATCTAGCATTTTCAGATGCATAACACATATTAAAATACATCTGCAAGTACAGACATACCACAGTCACAGAACCAAATAGATCTTAAAACGTAAGAAGCAGCACTTCTCATTTCAAATAGACACCTAAAATAATGTGAAATATTTCAACCATAACTTTCAACAGACTCATACAAAATACCCTAAGCACTAATTCCTCTGCCAACATGTTTTAAACCACAGTTTTGAGCTGCAGCTTCCCCATTCTGCAACTACTTATGCTATTGGACCTACACAAATATAAACTGACAACCCTTCACAAGTCCCTGCTGTAAGTCTCACCATATTCCTAAAAGCATGCATGCATATGGCTGTACCTTTTGCTAGCAGCATTATATATAAAAGTATAGACAGATAGATGTATACCTGTGTTTTATACATCTATCATCTTCAGACGCATAACACGTACCTTAATACATGTGCAAGTAGAAACATACCTCAGTCACAACACAATCTACAGCTCAAAACCTCACTGACTACACTTCAAATTCCAAACAGACACTGAAAATGATGCGCTATATATGAAATGTAGCTTTCCACACATCATACAAATTACCCTAATAAATAATATCTCTACAAACATATCTCAAACCTCACTTTTGTGCTGCTGCTTTACCATTCTCCAACTACTTATAATGTTACAGCTAGCCAAATACAAAGCAGGAACCCTTCACATGTCTCTGCTATAAGTCTCACCATATTCTTGAAAGCATACATGCACATGTCTGTACCACAACACTATGCACACCTCAAACATTCACAGAACAGACTTACAATTTCAAGCAAACATCAAACATTATTTGGCACATTTCAACTGTACCTCTCTAGAGATTTAAAAAAAGTAGCCTAATCACTAATACCTTATTTCAACATCTTTTAAAACACACTCTTATGCTGCATCTTCGCCATTCTACTACTACTCACAGTCTTGAGCCTACCACATAAAAAGCAACAACACCTCTTTGTTATACATCATGCACCTTCAAATGTATATGACATGTGAAAATACTTATACAAGTAGAGACATACTTCAGACACAAGTCCATGCACACCTTAAACCTTGACAGACCGCACTTCCAATATGAAAGCGACACCTAAAATTATGCGGTATACTACAAATGTGCACATCCACACACTGAAACAAACTACAATAATAACTAATCCATCTTCCAATATACATATATTACTATACAGAATCTATTTCAAACAACATTTAACTACAATAAAATAAACTACAATACACATCTCTACATTTAATAATATATTTCAAATATCACAGTTCTTGAATAATTTTTAGTTTACAAATAAAGCTAATACATAATACACCTCACAAATTTATAACTCACCTTCCAAATTGATTTGTAGAATATGAAATATCACAAACTCATAAAAGATTTTCTTATGCACACAATCAATGTAATGCACCACTCTCAACAAGGTAAAACCACCAGTAATGGCAAACTTTCCCACTCTTTCTTCATACAAATACATGTAAGTAACACATCACATTGCTTCCTACATAATTTCAAATTGTAAAACACATTTCTATTGGTTAGACATAGTGTTGTGTCCAAAATAATTATTCCAAGGGCCACACTTACCATTGGCCCGCAATATTAGGTAAGAAGGAGCAGTTGGCAACGTGGAAGGTTCAAACGTTTATTAGCCACCATAGAACTCTATATAGAGGAGCCTCGTCGATCCTCACCCATCAGGTGCGCCGAGGAAGACTGCTGGCTCCTTGACAGTAACACACTTTAATACATTATCAGTACAGCATACAAAACCATATATGTGGAAAAGTACCAGTTAGTCCTGGCGCCCCTAATGAGCTCATGCCTATTTCTAGTTTCGGTTACACATACAAAGGGTTACTATCTTTACAGAGAAGGTCGAAAGGGTGACTCCCTTCTCGTCCCAGGCCTAGAGGAATTTGCCTGATACTCCCTTTTAGCAGATGTGACCTTGCTTCTCAGCAACTCAGCCTGTCTCCTAATTAAATGCAAGAAAAGGGGAAAGCAGAGGGTGTGCGGAAAAGACCACGTGACTTCCAAGTGAGAGAGAGAGCGGCAATCCAAGATGGAGGCGGTTCGGTTTCTCGGCCCTTTTTGTCGTACTAAACATAATCGGGGATCTCGAGCCGTTTAATACACCATAACGAGGTAAACTATCATTAGATATACTGCGCTAATCATATCGTAATATCTTGAATACCTCAGAACGGCCCTTTTAGCGCAGCATAGCTAATAACGGGGTCAGTCTTCGAAAATACCCTCATCAATCTGCATTAAGTCGTGCGTCTCCTTCTGAGCCCGCTGAGTATCTATTCTGGTTTGGACGGGCTCGGGCCTAGGGATGGATCGGCGAACTTGAGCAGCACAATATGCACAGCAAGCAGGCCCACACTGTAGACAAAGGCAGCAGGTGAAAATGAACCCCACTATTCCTAAAAGAATCATGAATAACTTCCATCCCCAGGTGGTCACCAAATCCCAAAACCACCCAGACAAGGACCAAGTACCAGTCTCGGTGTGAATTTCTGAAGCTAGCCGATGTAGTTTCTGAATGGCTAAATGGACAGAAGGGGCGGAGTCAGGTATATATACACAACAGGAGCTGCCGATGACTCTACAAGCTCCCCCGCGATCAGCTAGGATAACATCTAAAACAAGACGATTTTGGAGGGTCACAAGCCGGGTCGCCTGGAGCTCCACTGTAATATTAGTTAATATTCCTGCAGTAGTATTGATCACCCCTTCCACTACTCTAGATAGCCTCCTAACTTCTTTACTGTTGAGGATGGGTCCCCATATGGGCAGCGCCCCTTTTATGATATCAACGAAGTGTTGGGCTGGAGTGACAGTCTGGTCAGTGGCATCATTACTGGCGGCTTCAGCTTTTAGGCTCCGCCGATTTAAGGAATGAGATTTGTGATAATCGGAAGGAGCTATGTAGACTGGTGGGTAAAGAAAAGATAAGTAACATCGGCCCGCCCATCCCCTGGGTAGCCAAGTGTATGCATTTTCACCGCACACGAAATAAACATTGGGAGGGGTGAGTGTTGGGGGACTACTGAAAGTCTGTAGTTTATAAGTGTAATTACATCTACTATAACCTACGGATAGATGTCCAGTACCCTGCACACAGAAGGAGGAGGACGTATTCAATACCGGGACCGGAATTATTTTCTCATCTGAGACATTTCGCTCCTGGAAATACTTGAAATACTCAGTAAAATTAAAGGTCATGAAATCCAACACTTCATCCCTCAACCAGGTATCATTCTCATGATCAGTGTATACGTTCATACAGGCGGTAGGATCAAGGGTACCATCCGTCCCCTCAGCATTAGGAGTAAAACCTTGGTGTGTCTCTATATAGGCTAAAATCAAGGCGTAATCCTTCTCTGAGAATCGACGTTCATCTATAGCGTAGTGTTCATATAGCATGGATAACATTTTAAACCAGGCTTCGCAACTACCTAAATAAGACAAGGGCATTGATATGGACAAATCTTGCTTATGCATCACTGACGGGAGAAGGCCACAGACCCAACAATCAGTAACATTTGTGGAACTATGAGTCTGGTGCAGCATCTCAATGAAAGCATTATGTACATATGTCTGTCGGTGTCTCTCCTTATGGGGGGCAAAAGTCTGGAAATGATGTTCCTTAGGAGCAGGGGTAGACACTATCAAGGTGTGCACAGGATGGCGAAACTCCAGATATATAAACAGACCTAAGCATAGCACAAAGGATACAATCAATATAGAAATGAAAACAATTTTAACACGCAAACTCCATGAGGAGAACATTGGCAAATGCGGGGGAATGGTACGGGGTACTATGGGCCGCCCTTCCTCAGGGACAAAACGAGCAAAAGGGTACATTTTCTCACTAAAAGTCCAATATAATCTCGGGAAAAGGGCTACGAGCAGTCCGACCTGCCGGAGGGTGCTTCTTTCCTGTGTCCGTATAGAGCCTCACAGGCAGACTCCTATTGTTCAGAAAAAGAAAAAAAAAGAAAAACTTCTCGCGTTGGGGTCGCACTTGACGCAACCCTTGTTGAAAGGAAACTCCACCTGGGCCCCCACCAGTCCAACCAATGTCTCTACCTTCGTTCTGAACAGAGCTTTACTGAAAGTTCCATGCTCTCAACGAGTTCAGTCCAGTGTTCTACCAATCCTCAGGTCTTTGCCGAGGCTTCCAACTTCACTTGCCAAGGCTAGACCTGGGATTCCCTATTTCCGGGGCCGCAGGTGATATCGATCCCGACCAGGGGTGTCAGGATTCACAAACAAAGCAGGCACAATGGGATCAGACGAGGAGCTGGGCTCCTGACCAGACGCCTCACTCGGAGCAATTGAGTGGTCGCAAAAAGGGTCTTGCAGGCTCACAGCACTCTCCCCTCGCCCGTCAACTTCTCTGCGGGTGTCCAGGGAAAGTCGTTTCCTAGTGCTGGGTTCGCCCTGGTTTGGCAGGCCTTCCTCCTGGTCAAGCTGCTCCCTTGGCAATGGGAGAGGAACTCGCTTAAGATGGGAGATATGGATCCAGCGCTGCTTACCCTCAACTTTCACCGCCGTTCGCGTTGCCAGGAGCACCTGGTACGGTCGGGACCAGCGCGGATCCAAACTCGATTTTCGTTGATAGTTCCGAACCAAGACCCACTGTCCAGGTTCCACGCTGTGTCCGGGTCCCTCCGGCAGGGGCTGCAGTACGGCAGATATCTGTTGATGAATAGAATGGAGATCTTTAGTCAAAGCATACAAATAATCAGTCAACATAGGATGGTCGATGTCCCTGAAGGATTTGGGCCGAGGTACTCCCCACACGTTGGCAGGTCTGCCAAAGATTACCTCATAAGGGGAGATACCGCTCCGGGAATGGGGAGTAGTTCTTACGGACAACAGGGCCAGGGGCAGGAGATCAGGCCATTTTAATCCTGTCGTGTCCTGAAGTTTAGCTAGTTTCAATTTCAGAATCCCATTATATTTCTCAACTAGGCCCGCTGATTGAGGATGTCGAGCTGCGTGAAACTTCTGCTGAATGGACAGACCCTTGCATACATGCCTAACTAAGTCAGCATTAAAATGTGTCCCGTTGTCACTCCAAATCACCCGTGGCAACCCATATCGAGGGAAAAACTCCTTTACCAGAGCTTTCGCGGTTGCCAGGGCAGTATTTTCCTTTGTGGGATACGCCTCCACCCATTTACTAAAAGTACAGATCACCACCAGCACGTATTTCAGATTGTTAACTCGTTCTAGCTGTATGTAATCCATTTGAAGTACTTCAAAAGGCAGGGTGGGCGGCGCAAAACTACCCGCCAAGACGGGAATGCTAACCCCAGGATTATGCTGGAGACAGATCATGCAATGCTGAACCAGGTTCCTAGCTGTCTTATGAATATTAACATTGTACCAGACAGGATCCAATGTGGCACAGATGCCCTGGACCCCTACATGTGAAGGTCCGTGTGCCATAGCTACTACTGCATTTACAAATGAGTTTGGCAGTAACCATCTACACCTCTCTGATAAGTCAGTCCAACATCCATTCTCATCAAGCCTCCCCACCTGTTCTTGCCAGTATGTCAGTTCTTCCGGGGTCACCTCCTTTTGTAGCTCTTTCACACTGTCTATGGTGTTGTTAAAAACCCCTGCCTCTATCATTTTTGTCACTACAAACATGGAAGTGGTGTCAGACTGGGCTGTTTCCTTGGCGATCCTATCCGCAAAGGAATTTCCCCTCCCCACATCATCCACTACAACCTTGTGTGCGCTACATTTCACTATGGCCAGGGTTTTAGGCAACGTTAATGCAGCCAGCAATCGGTCAACTAATGGCCCATTCTTTATCTTTTCGCCATGAGATGTCAAGAATCCTCTTTCCGCCCATAACCTCCCGAAGCTATGTGCTACACCGAACGCATATTGGCTATCGGTGTAGACATTTAGCTTCAAGCCTTTCCCCAACTCGCAGGCCCTGAATAATGCAACCAATTCGGCCGCCTGGGCCGACCGGTATGGTACCTTGGCTGCCTCGACTACCGTTTGCAGGGTAGTGATCGCATAAGCCGCAGCTGTCGTACCATCCGGTAATCTAAAGCAGGACCCCTCAACATACAACTCTCCTTGGGCATCAGATAGTGGGGTGTCAGTTAGATCTATCCGGCCCTTGGTTTCTTCTTCAGTTCGAAAAATACAATCATGTATGTCTTGTCCACCATCCCCTGAAGAGAGGGGCAACAGCGTGGCAGGGTTCAAGTTAACACATCGTTTGATCGTTATATGAGGTGCAAACAGGGTCAATTCGTACCCTGTAAGACGCGCACTAGTTAAGTGCTGCGTCTGTGTCCTGTTTAATAATACGTCCACAGCATGAGGCACCATCACTGTCAGATCCGTATTCAGGACTAGCCCTTCCGATTGTCTGATCGCTACAGCCACTGCCGCTGCAGCCCTCAGACAACTGGGAAGTGCTCTGGCGACATTATCCAAAACCGCCGAGAAATATGCACAAGGCCTTTGCTTACCACCAAAGTCCTGTGTCAACACTGAAAGAGAACAACCGTCCACCTCATGCACATAGAGCACAAAAGGTTTCCGGTAGTCAGGGGTGCCAAGCACAGGAGCAGAGCAAAGAGCAGTTTTCAGAGCAGAAAAGGCAGTCTGGCATTCATCAGTCCAAGGTAAGGGTTCATGCACATCCTTCGTAGTTAGATACAAGAAAGGTTTAGTCAAGAGAGAATAGTTAGCAATCCATTGGCGACAGTAGGAGGTTATACCAAGCAAAGCGCGGACATCACGTTGCGTGCAAGGAACAGGCATGTTAGTTATGGTTGCGATGCGCTCAGAAGTCAACCGTCTTCCCTCCTTCGACAGGAGATGGCCGAGATAGGTCACCTCCGGTCGACAATATTGAAATTTAGAGAGCGACACCTTGTTACCATGAGTGGCCAAGTGCTGTAGCAGGGTAACCGTAGCATCGCGGCAACCCTGTTCTGTATCAGAGGCCACAAGGAGGTCGTCAACATACTGCAATAGGACATTACCTGGCGGCAATTGTAAGGAATCCAATACTCTTTTTAGGGCTTGGCTGTAGATATTAGGGCTTTCGGTATACCCCTGGGGGGCGCGACAGAATCTAAAGCTGCGGCCCCCCAATGAGAAACCGAACAAATGTCTGCTATCCGGATGTATGGGAATGCTAAAGAAGGCATTCTTCAAATCAATCACCGAGAAAAATGTGGCAGTGGGAGGAATCATGGTCAAAATGGAATTAATGTCTGGTACCACCGGATATTGGGGTACCACAATCTTGTTAATTTCTCGCAAATCAATCACAAATCGGTAGATATCAGCATAATCAGGGGATTGGGGTACAGGGGCTCGTTTAAGAATCGGAAGAATGGGACTGTTACAAACGTTAGAAGCCGTTTCCTCCACCACCCTGTTCTAATCAAGTCAGAAATAATGGCCAATAAAGCGCGTTCCCCTGCGGGGGCTATTTTATACTGTGGGATCCTCGGCAATTTGGCATTCTGTTTCAGGGTGATGGACACCGGGGGAATTTGGAGGAATCCTACGTCAGTGTCCCCCAGGGCCCAAAGATCCTTCGGGAGTTGTGCAAGCTCAGGAGATAGTGAGTCCGTTTTCGAAAAACATTGAACGGAGGGGATAGAGGTATTCCGAATGGTCAGATAAACTCCATCGGGGGAGCAATAGATGTGGGCATGCAATCTTTTTAAAATATCCATACCCAGGAGATTCTCCCCACACTGGGAGGTGAGGAGGAAAGGTGATTCTATCGTAACCGGTCCCAGAGTGAGGGAAAGTGGCTTAGAAATGGGGCTCACCACCGGAGTTCCAGAGAACACCACGGACACATTAGTCTGGCCAGACAGAGCGGCCCCCGGGACCAGGGCACGTGAAACAGAACTGTTCATAGCCCCTGTGTCAACCAAAAACTTACCTGATGCATCCAACAATCGTGCATGGACATAAGGTCCAGCTTGATCTATCGGAATTGACACATGCCCCTTACTCTGCCCTTGGCTGTCCTATGCTTGAGTATACCCGGCGTCTTCGTCCGTTACACGTCCATCATTATAGTACTGTTTACCCTGGTTTTGGTCGAAATAATTCTGACTGTTCTCACCTCGGGCTGCCTGTTCTTGTCTCGTGTGTCCACCACGATGCCCACTCATCCTTCCCCGTCCGCGACCTCTTGAAGCCGTATTCTGTTCATATAGTAACGGACACTGCGCTCTCCAATGCCCCTCCTCTTTACAGAAAGCACATTGATTTATGCCCAAATCTGTTCGCCCAGCTGTTTGCGTCGGTCCCGCCCCTCTTGGAGCGAAATTCTGCAACCCTCGTCCTCTTCCTCTACCCCTCTCCACTTGCTGTAGTAACACTCGTGTTTTCAATTCTTTCGACTTTCTTTCTGTCTTATCCTTGCTCTCATTCTCCCGATGCTCATAATACTGAGCCATGCTCAGTATCGTGGAGGGCGTGGTGGTCGTCCAGGTACTCTCGGCTGCCTGTAACCGAGCCGATACCTCGGGTAGCAAATTTGTTACAAATCTATTAACAAATAAACGTACACCCCCTTCCGTTGCCAAGTCCTGTCCGCTGAAGTCAATGAACACTCCCTCAAACCTCGTGAAAAAATCAGAGACACTCTCGTCCTTCTTTTGCTTACAGGCCGTCAGCTTGTCCCAATCTACTTTCCTGGGTGGGATCAGAGGATGCATATAAGTTATTATTCTCTCAGGCAAGGCCAGTATCTCAGGTCGGGGCTTGTTCCCTGGTTTACGATCTCTATCCCAGTTTCTCAGTTGATCCCATGTCCCACCAAATTCCGTAACATGGTCCTGGTCATGTACCTGGCGCCAAATGTCCACCGGTACTAATAAGGCAAAGAATAATTCAATATCTGCCAACGTCATTACCGCTGACGAGGCGGCCTCGGTCAGTTCCTTGTAATATGCGGTGGGGTTCTTTCTAGGATCTGGCAACTGGCTTTTTAGGGATAGTACCTCACTCCGCTTCCAGGGGGTATAGACCCATTGTTCCTGGAACCGGGCGTCTACCCCGGGACGGGTAACGACGCCTTGGGCATCTACTACTGCGGCAACTTCAGGATGGAAGATAGGGTGCACTTCCCGCATAGGGAACTGGGAGAATCCGGCGGGAGTGGTAGACTGCAAACGAGCTCTATAAGAGACCAAAGTCTGTACCTTCCCATACACCTCTTCCGGTGTCAACTGAGATTTATGGACCTGATCAAGAATATCATATAGTATAGCCGGAGCCTTCCCTTCCTGATGTACCTGTTCCCACACAGAAATAAGACGGTTGGCCATATGCTCCAGAGCATGCTGTTGCATCACCGGTTCATAGTCTCTCATAGTACTCCAAATATCAGCAAGCGTATAAATGGGATGTCGCATCCACTGGGATGCTTGTGTAGCTATAGTTTCCCTTTCTTCCGTTCCCAAGGCTGAACGAGTGAACAACTTCCTACCCTCAGTGAGACTGGCCGGACGTAGCGGAGTAGTTGCAGCTGTTACCGGTGTGGTACTGGCAGAGGAGGAGGGTAGAACAGGAGGGGAAGGCATTGACCCCAGCGACAGCTGAGGGGTCCCGGCTGCAGCTGTCATCAATAAATTAGGCAGTATGGCCATAACTTCAGACACAGATGTCGGTAACCGGGAGAGGTTCGGCAGGGAGGGAGAGGTAGTGGTGGCCGGGGGAGCCGAAGCCGAGGCCCCCAAGGACATATTTGGAGCCGGGGCCGAGGCCCCTGATACCTCCGGATATATCCTCTGTGGCACATAAGGGGGTGGTGGTCTGGTGTCCAGTAAATCCTCTATCTCATCTTCTGCATTCGGGCGGGTCACATAGCTCTTATCCACCTTTAGTCGGTATTCACGATTCATGCAATGCAATCCCCTTTCTACTCTGTCTCGGTCATAGGCCATAGCTTTCTGAGTAACATTCTGTCCTGCCTTGGCTCTGGCTACTTTCTCTTCCCTTATTCGCCGTTGTTTGGCCTCCTTCTGCCATGCAATTAGAGCATCAAACATGGCCTGCCTACTTTGCCTAGAAAACAGCTGTTCCTGTAGGAACGCAATTTTCTTCTCATCAAACGAACCCGTTTTGGGCCATCGTAACTCCTCATTGCCCTTGGTATACTTATGCCACAGAGTGCAGAACAACAACGGAGAGATCCCATGTTTGACATACATAAAATGGCTAGGACTACCCTCCGGCGGGGCGGGTTGGCTCTCCGCTAGTCTAGAGTCACTTGTTCGACAGCAGCAGCCAAAACAATTCAATTTACTAAAACAGGACATTTTGGTTAGTTTTCAGACATGTATACACAAACAACAATCAACACGAATCATACACAACGTACAATCAGTATCAGAGAACCAAGCCCGTCGACTCTGGTTCACAGTCCAAACACCAAACTACACGCGGGATTCCGGCCACCCTCCTGGCTCACCACTAAGACCAGCCCCCAACGAGGACTTGCCCCGTCAGGAGTATGCCTTGTGGCTACCCAGTCTAGGTCGCGGGTCCTTCCACGTGCAGTCCGTTTGTAATCCTTCGGCGCGCCGTTTTTACTCAAATCAAATACACCCTGTACGTACTTCGAGTCAAACCACGGTAATGCTAACCTCGATCAAGCAAGACACCACCCTCTGGTGCGTGTCTTCAAATCAATGCACCGCTGTCCAGCGCGAGCTTCAAACAAATGCAATCCGTGTTCAAAATCAAAAACGCATCGTTCTCAACGAATGCTCTCAAATCTATCAAATAGCACACCGTCTTCAACGCGGGCCTTAACCAATAATGCACCGTTTACAACGCGTGCGTCAAAATCAAATCAATACTCACCGGGTGCACCCAGATACGAATGTTCGTTCTCCGCTGCCAACTCCTCCCGACCAAATCGATCCAGGTTCTGGGTTAAGCCCGTAGGACCCCGGTGAAGGGTAACTAGCAGCAGGGGACGTACCGAAAAGTCGTGCAGGGTGGGAGAAATCCTCAGGCTCCTTCCCCGCCAACCGGTCAGGACGCCCCCAACCCCACCACCCGAATACGGGGGGGGGAGACCCTTTCACGGGGTCCCTTCGTGGTTGCCAACTGTTGTGTCCAAAATAATTATTCCAAGGGCCACACTTACCATTGGCCCGCAATATTAGGTAAGAAGGAGCAGTTGGCAACGTGGAAGGTTCAAACGTTTATTAGCCACCATAGAACTCTATATAGAGGAGCCTCGTCGATCCTCACCCATCAGGTGCGCCGAGGAAGACTGCTGGCTCCTTGACAGTAACACACTTTTATACATTATCAGTACAGCATACAAAACCATATATGTGGAAAAGTACCAGTTAGTCCTGGCACCCCTAATGAGCTCATGCCTATTTCTAGTTTCGGTTACACATACAAAGGGTTACTATCTTTACAGAGAAGGTCGAAAGGGTGACTCCCTTCTCGTCCCAGGCCTAGAGGAATTTGCCTGATACTCCCTTTTAGCAGATGTGACCTTGCTTCTCAGCAACTCAGCCTGTCTCCTAATTAAATGCAAGGAAAGGGGAAAGCAGAGGGTGTGCGGAAAAGACCACGTGACTCCCAAGTGAGAGAGAGAGCCGCAATCCAAGATGGAGGCGGTTCGGTTTCTCGGCCTTTTTTGTCGTACTAAACATAATCGGGGATCTCGAGCCGTTTAATACACCATAACGAGGTAAACTATCATTAGATATACTGCGCTAATCATATCGTAATATCTTGAATACCACAATAGTAACCCTTACCAACTGACTTCTAAAAGTGCCCAAACTGGTTCTGAAATTTTTGGGAGTCGCGACTCCACCGCACACCAAAGCAATGGAGCCGCCAATCCATACGGGAGTTCAAAAATATATTACAAATAAAAATACCACTATTTTTTAAGACCACACCACTTCTAAAGATAGTACTGACTTGGGAAATTATACTTTAATAACATATCACTTATATATAAATTACAATTTCACATTGTAAGTCCACAGTTAAGTTTCAACCCTTCCCCCATTCTGCTTAATGCCAGTTTCCATAGTAACAGTTCATGAAACATTCAACTGAACTGACATGTCACAAGTTCACCATATTTTCAAGTTCAGCACACAAGGTAACAAATGCAAACAGCAGGTGTGGTTGACGTTTGCAAAATATCACATTATCCTATCTACTGTACCTTTCAAACATGTTTTACTAACCAATAAGAAACATGCTTTTTAAATAAAGTAACATACACCATATTTTTGAATGTGCAATGTTCTTAAACAGCCAATCAATGCTCTACTTTTAAAAAAAACAACATCTTGTCCACCATTTTAGATATCTCTCATTCTACCAACTGACTACCTCAGCTACAGCCATCTTTTCATTACTTCCAGACATCCTCTCAAAATGCTTACAGTATGGATTGTTGGACACAGCTATGTTTTCTGGTGCAAAAGCTATGCTGAACGCAGGGGTATTGACAAAGACCTAACTTTGCAAAATGTGGATATTAAATGGATTGCACAGAGAGGATTAAAGTGGCACCAATTGATGCCTTTGGTTAAAACCTTTTTGCATCTCCAACCCCCTGACCACATGATTGTGCACTGTGGTGGCAATGACCTAGGCACATTGACTAGGGTAGGTCTGGAAATGCTAATTGAGGACACCTTTGCACAATTGATGTTGCTTTTACCTCAAATTGTCTTTGTATACTCTAATATATGCCAAAGCCAGAAATGGGAGTGGTCAAATCAATTCAGTCCACAGATTGAGAAAGCTAGAAAGAATGTCAATAAAGCTGCTTCTGCTTACCTCAAAGACCATAGGATGGGCTCCATCTATAACAACAATCTACGTTTTGATATGGATGACATCTACAGAAGTGATGGAGTACACTTCACCGATCAAGGAAACAGAGTCTTTCTCAACAACCTAAAGCTGTGCATCCGCACTTACATGTAGCTACAACAAACTCATAATGAAAACAAGGCTTTTTTTAGAGCCACCCTATTACACAATAGTGAATCTAAATTTTTTTTACACATACATATTTTTTTAAAATGTTTTGTGGATTCGCGCACCCGACCCAAATCTGCAAAAGCATGAATTCAATGTACTACAACACAATACACTTTTCAGGTTTAACTATTACATTTAAATTTTATATATTTTTAACAACTCTATCAATTGCAATGTTGTCATTAACTTCAATAACAGTACCTCTTTAAAACAACTTCACAAATACAACACTACCTTCTAAATTATATACTGCTAAATTATTTATTTGAGGTGAATTCGCAAATCCAATGTGACGTTACATGGGGGGCCGCGTTGGGGTCGCAACACCAAAATAGAAAGAATAAAAAAATCCCACTTCCACACTTCCATTATTTGGTATTCGTCCCGGGGAACCCATCCCCCGAGGCCTGCCAGCATTTATTTATTTTTTTAAATTATGGAGGGGGTCATGTGCCCCCCTCCTGAGGCCAATAATGGCCCCGGTACCCAATCCCCCGGCGCACTGCCTCTTTTTAAATTATTTTAAAAACCAATAGTACAGGAGGGGGGCTGTGTGGCCCACCTTCCCAGGGCCACTTTGGTCCAAGGGACCCCATCCTCCGGGACCCAGCATTATTTATTTATTTTAAAAAAATTACGAAAGTGAGGGGGCCCCCATTCCCTGGGCCACTTTTGGCCCCAGGGACCCCATCCTCCGGGGCCTGGCGGTGGAGCCCCAATGCCCCCGCGGTCCCAGCTGGCTCCACACCTCCTGTGGGAGCCGACATTGCTTTTGGACAAGGGGAGCTGCTAACATTCAGCTCTCCTTGTCCAAAAGCAATACTGCTTTGCTTCCAAGAAGCAAAGCAGTGTTTGCTATGGCAGGGCGGGAGCCATTATCCCGCCCTGCCATAGCAAACTGCAATGCCCCAGGGGTGGGCTCCAATACATAACGTGTCCTCCCATTGCATCATTGAAGCGGCCTTCCCCTGGGGTCCTTGGATTTCTCAGTGGGCTCAGAAACTAAGGCCGGTTGGTATACGCAGAGTCACCTAGTTGTGGGAAACACAGACCAAGTTTGGTATAGAAATAGTTGAGGAGAACAGAATGTCACACATACAGAACACTACTTGACACAGCTTACTCACCTTCAAGCCTCGCACGCTCCGGATGCAGATTTTCCATCAATTGTAGGATGATGCTGTTACGCAGTATGTAGGAGTCATGTGCAGAACCCGGATATTTGGCACATACATGGGAGAGAATCAAACTATGTGATTGGTATATGGTACACTCCCACATCTTGTATCACCAGCCCTGTGTGTAGCTGACACAGCACATGTGGCAAACAGCAACAATGATGAGTTGTACATAGCTGCTGTCACTACACAAACTTCTTGCTTTAGTCTCACTAAGCACAGCATCATTACATAATGAGCACAGTGAGTGTAAGCTGGACAACTATCAATATAAATACAGCACTGTATATAGTGATATATGCACATTATGTGGTAAGTCCATCATGACTGTGGGATGATTTGCCATTTCACACATTGGCATGTTCACAAAAATGAAGAGCAATTCTACCTGAAATCTGTATACATGCCGTATGGATGAAATTTGACGTGTGAGTAAGTACATACCAATGCATTTAATCAGGTGAACTAGAATGACATGTGTGGGAATACTTGAGTTAAATGTCACACTCTCATTTCACTTAACAACCAGGTGCCCATATTTTGTGTAAATGTATAGTGATCAGTGATGCAATTTGCGAAGCGATAATGCTATAGCACAATGTGTTCATAGGTGTGGTAGGCGTGCTCCACCACTGCGGTCACAGGCATTGGCCACAATTGAAGGATGCCGGATTGCAGTAGACACCACCTGGGCCCCGCGGTGTGACTCCGCCTATGCAAATGTTATTGCAGCCAATGGGAACTACCATTGCGGTAGTGCCTTTCAGATTTGAACATCACGGTAGGCGTGCTCCGCCACTGCAGTCACAGGCATTGGCCACAATTTAAAGATGCCAGGTTGCGGTAGACACCACCTGGCCCCCGCAGTGTGACACCACCTATGCGAATGTAATTGCAGCCAATGGGAACTGCCATCATGGTAGTGCCTTTCAGATCTGAACATCACGGTAGGCGTGCTCTGCCACTGCAGTCACTGGCATTGGCCACAATTGAAAGATGCAAACCAAGCAGCCAATTGCATCAGCAGAGTACCACTGAAACAAACCCAGGGGCCTATAAATGTTTGTGATATAGCCGCACCTGTCACTTGCATTCAGACACTGCTGTCTGCAATTCATCAACACGAACTTCTGCTGTACCTCTACTCTGGACCCAGTCATGGCACGTACAAAGAACATCAGGGCCAGTCCCTTCACCACAGAGGAGCTGGAGGTCCTTGGCCAGTACGGGCGGCTATATGGTACTCCAGAGGTACTGGTAAGGGTATGAGTAAACATTGTAGAGTGCTCAGAATGCCCACATGATGTTACTGTTCACTAGTATGTGTCTGTAAGTGCAAGCCAATGTTCATGCATAAAGATTTTGCCAACACCATGGTCCATACATGACCTAGAACCTTTTGCACTTGAGTATGTGGGGAGGATGGCAACATAGACACTGGTGCAGCTCTAGTGAAGCCAAAAATCACACATGTTGTCCTGAGACTGGGTAATGTAAATGTGTGAGACACTGCCTAGCATGATGACTTCACGTCAATGGGGTGTATAGCCTTATTCCCACAGATCCCTGACTGCATGCAATGATGTAAAGGACATATTGTGGTTTAGCAGTTAAACAGTTACACTGCGGATTTGAGACACCCAAACTCTGAACACTCATTCCCTGTGCCATGTAATGTCATAGTTCATTAAGTGTTCATATGCTCATTTGTGACATGTCAAATGTAGATTGCCAGGAGGTAGTGAATAATGTGTGTACTGCTTGCAAATTGACCCTATGGAGATGTGGACATTCTGCACAGAAGTACAGGGCCTCGATCTATCACTATTTGTGGTAAATCACCTCTGACACATCTGCTAAATGTTCGGTGGACATGTCATCCTTCTTTTTATTCCATAGTATGTAGAGTCTCGCATGTGTATGCACCGTTCCACCATTCTCATTGTGCATGCATGTGATTTCTGTGATGGACCACATTTTTCCGCAGTGAAAAGCCCTCAGGCCTGCCCAGTAAATGCACAATGTTTCCCGGACCCATCACTAAAAGGACTTAGAAAAACATATGTGTTGTCCACCATCCTATTTTTGATGGAGATAGCATAGGCCTGAGGAATACACAAGACAGGCCTACACCTTGTGACAAGAGTGTGTGAATGTGAGATCAGTTACCTAATTGTGACCTCCATGACATGTGTAGCTATGCAATGGTCAAGGACATTAAGGGTGTGTAGTGTAAGACACAGTGTGTCTGACCACTACACATCATTTACAGTGTAGAGTATGTCATGCTCACTTACATAGTGCATCACAGATGAGGCCTTTTTTCACATTGATTTCTGTGCTGGCACTCTGCATGTATATGAGATGGGCATGTAGTGTGTCCATCATCATATATGTATACATTGCAATGATATGGCTTGCTCCAAGTGCACTATGTGACATGGTGTATGGGCTCTGCTCTCCATTGATGTATCTGTGTGTTATGTGTTTACATGCCCCTGCACTGTCACACAGTGGTACACAACACAGTGTTAAATAAATTCCTCTTCTTGTCTCCCATGCCTGCAGCTCAAGGTCCATCAGTGCAAGGCCATATGGAGGGCCATTGCCCGCAAAGTGTGGTCCCTGGGGTCTCAATCCAATGCCACACATACTGCCACAAGAGGTGGGATGACATCTGCCGGCTCAGCAAAAATGTCACAGAAATGATGCTGGGGCTGGTCCCTCGAAGTGGTAGGTTGGCGCGCAGGAGCATGACACCACTAATGGTCCACATCCTGGCAGTAACACAGCCACAGCTGGATGGCCGTTTGAGGGCCCAACAGCAGCAAGTTGGGGGTGAGCATTGTGCTAAGTTTGACTTTGCACAATGAGTGACTGCCTGAATCCCAGCCCAGAGCAAGTGCAGACCTCTGTGATGTCTGTGGTGTGATGCAATGGCTCCTAAGTATCCTCAGCGTTGAGTGCAGAGGTTCTGCATGTGTACAACCTTTTGTTGCTCATGTGGGAAATCCATGAACCTTGTCATAGCAAGTAAGCTTGACATGTTTTCATCTCACATTTTGTGAATGTTGCTTGAACTGAGACCTTCCTCCACAGGAATATTTGTTGTGTGAAGTGTGTAGCCCAGTACACTTGTCCGGCTTGTGTGTGCTGTGTGGCTATGACAATAGTGTGCTCATGTGCTGATGTGTAAGTGGCTAGATAAATGCACAAATATGGACGCAGGGAGCAGTGAGTTGGTAGAGGTCACACCTGTCCCATGGGTTGTGTTTTTCACAATGATAGAGATGACAGCATCATTACAAAACATATTAGCCAAATATCAGCAGCATGGCATCAAATGATGTAATTTCCTGCCAAAGTGACAGCAAATGCACACAGGTGCTGATGGGGTAGATGGTGATGGTTGCAGCGATGCATTGGCTGATTTGCATTTGCAAATTGTGCACATGGCAACATGACTGGGATGGTTAGAGTCTGGAAATTAAATGCAATGTTGCTGAGCCAGGCTATTGTGAGATTGTTTTGGCACTAGGGCTTAACATGGTTGGATGTGATCAGTGGGTAGGGCAAATTGTGATGTGACTGAGGTGTTGTACTGTAATTTGATAGATTAAATGAAGCAAATATTACTCAGAGTGTCAGACCTCAGTATGTGTGCATTGTAGAGGGGTGTCCATGTGCATCAGTGCATGGTGAAGTTGTGGCTACTGCTTTTATTCAGTGAGTGAATTATTGGAACATTGATGTGTCATCGATGTAATCAGTCAGCACAACGTAGGGATGTCATGTGCCAGACCTTAGGTATTGGCACACATTAGCTCTCCTAATGCAGGCCACTCACAGCTTCATCTACAAAATGCACTATCATGCCTTGGATCATTGAAGGCCTGTCAGGCAATTGCTAAGATGTTGGTATGTGACATGTCACAACACATGAGTCCTTGCATTACATTGCCCTTATCATGCTATTGTGCATTGTCTATGTGACACATAGGGCTTATTTGCACGTCATTACCAAAACAGATGTGTCCATGTGACATATGCAGCAGTGTGAGTCTCAGAGACATCAACTGGCAGGGAACAACAGTGAGCATCATGTTAGTGTGCATTTAGAGATGTGTGCTGTGCACTTCAAATAAATTGATACATCTACAAAGTTGACACCAATGTACAACTGTAGTTGTGCTTCAGTGCCAAAGATAGTGGATTTCTGAAGGTAATATCACTTGCAAATGGATAGGTTTTACTTTGTATAGGTGGTGTTCAGTGAAATATACTTCAAATGTGACTGATACAACATATTTGGATGCATAGCTATATTATCTACAGGCACATAGGTATGACTGCGGCAAATTGTATGTGATGTTGAAATGTAGGTACATGCACAGCTATTTGGCTGTGTTGACGCCACTTGGAGCATGAATATTGACCAAGCATGTTTCCATGCATCAGCTGATGATTGCACAAATTTGCAATATGCTGACAGTGCATGGAGTAGTTAAATGTGGGAGTTTCAGTCAAAGTATTTGTGTTTGTATTGCATATAATGTTTGTGAGTATGCCACTTTACTGAACCTATGTCTCTGTCTATTGCAGCATCTACCGAGGGCAGGGAAGGAGAGGGGCCCGACACAGTTGGGGAAGCTACTGGCACAACTGGTACATAGGAGTACAGTGACACTGAGGGGACCAGCGCATCGCAGGGGGACAGGAGGTCCTGGAGGATTCCCACCCAGAAACACCAACCTCCACATCTTCCCACTCCAGCGGTGACTCCTCTGTGTTGGCGGGCACAGTAAGTTCAAGATCTGCAACTTATTCCCCCACACCTCGTCCTGTGCCCACCCTCCCGGATGTTCCCCAAAATGCTATCCATGCCCGCAGCCCTGAGAAGGGTAGAGTCTCCTTCACCCCACGCACTGCAGCCCCTACACCTGGCTCCTCTGCTGTCCTCAGTGTTGAGGCCATAGACATTTTGTGTCAGCTGTGTGTGGGTCAGACTGCGCTCCTGAATGCCCTCCAGGATCATGGCAACAAGTTGTCACAGGTTTTTGCGTTCATGGAGGGCATTCATTCGGACGTGGGTGGCCTACACATAACTGCCCAGTCTTTGTCCTCCACAGTGACGGCAGCCATTAAACAGTCCCAAACTCCTAGTCCAGCTCCTGTCCCTTCCACAGCCACACTCCCAGTGCCCCCACCTGACCAGAGTACACACACACCAGAGCCCTAAAGCACCCAGTTATCCACACGCAGCACACAACAACAGCACTTTAAGTGAATCAGACGCCATACGCCATCACCACAGCACACAAAGAGCACGCATGACCGCACCACAAAAAGCCCATCACAGGACACTCAGGGACATGAGGCCAAAAAACATGCATCCACATTGCATTCCTCAGATTCCTCACCCTCCAAGAACACTCCCATCCCCACAGCTTATCCCAAAGACAACCAAACACTTGCCCTGTCTGCAGTGAACCTGGTGCCTGCCACAACTACCCCGAAACACATTCAGAAAGGTGTTTCACCTAAAACTTAGACTCCCACCCACACCCCTGTGAAGCGTGGACAAGAGAGCAAAGTGGGGAGTGTACCTCCACAACAGGGGAGGCAGGGGAAAAGGCAACTCCCACCCCAGTGTACCACCAGGTCCAGCAAATCTCCACGGGAAGATACACTAAAACCTGCTACACTTTCGAGGAAGAGGGAGGGTGTTGGGGCCAGCTCACTCCTCACTTGTGGCAAGACACTTGGGGGATATTGGATCCCAAAACCATTGAGACCCAGCCCTCCACATTCACCATCAGCCACTGAGCCTCCACACAGCATGTCTCCACAGCCCCGTGCCATCACTCCACCTGAGCCAACCAACCCTCAGGCTCCCACATCCACGGATCCCTCCAACTCAGCCAGTTCTCTCCTTCCCAGGTCCACTCCTCCGACTAGCCCAGACAATCAACCCCCTTCCAGTTCAACTTCCACCCAATTTTGAAGCCAAGTCCCCCTTCCTACCCCATTCCTCCCTGAGCGGTGCCTGGACTGCCCATTTGAGGGCCCTATCCTGTGGTGAGTCCTATGGCAGTGGACTGTGTTACATGTTTGTTGCGCAAGTTTTCACGCACAAATGTGCGGACTTGAAATTTGGACTGGCCGATGGCCTTAATGTTTTGCACTTTTGATGCCGAAACAGAGTTTATGTAATAAAAACTGTTATTTATGTTCTGAGCTTTGTCACTGCCCTTGCTAATTATGCAGTGCAATGTATATGTTTATTTTTCATCTGTTACATGCTCTGTATGCCACATTCACATTGGCATCTGCTTGATTTTCTTTTGCAGAGGTTGCCAGAGGTTACAGCCACTTTTGTGCTTCTTGACTCAGAGGCTTGAGGGTGTAATGATGCTTGTCTGTGATGGTCTACTCTTGTCCTAATCATTATATTGTTGGGTCTCTAGTGTTGTACACATGTCATATTTGGATGCTGTACCACAACAGCAGAGAATTCTATTCACATGATAACTTGAGGGCTGGACAGGGTCCGGCATATCTGCAGAATCTATCTTGATGTGTACACAGCCGTGTAGATGTGTAGTCATCTTGTTTAGGTCTGGCTTCTTAGTCACATGGGTACATTTGAATGTGTGCACTTGAGTACTCATACAGTGTGATTGTCCTGTCATTAGCTGAAGTATTGATGTGTATGTGCCCTTGAGCATGACCCTTACACATATGTATGATCCAGTTGATGAGTGCCTGTTTGTTAACATGATCAGACACCTGCTATAGATTGTGTGCACATGTAGAAGTTGTTTCTTAAGCAATGTGCAGTGTGTCGGTATGACCTTGCAATCCTAGGGTACACCTACTTGTTGTCCACATCATTTGTGAGTATGCAGAGTGTTTCACTGCAATGTCTGTGTTGTGGTTTCGTGATCAGCCATGGCTCTTGCTTACCTTTGTGCTCACTGTGCTGAGGCAAACACACATTATAAGTGACTTTTCACATACATTGATGTCAACTTCTACTTTATTTTGTCCACTATGTGGTATTCAGAGTCATACCAGAAGAGCTTTTGATGCCTACACATTGTGAGTTACTCCTCCGTGTGTTTTGCTCTGTACACTCCTCACCTGTACAATACTAAAGTACGCACCACTTCAGTATAATATCCTCCACTCCATTACTTGCTAGTGTTTGACCCTCCCCACCACTCCATAGTGTGACACTATACTGTGGGATGATGATCTGTGTCCAGAACCATTGTGCTCCTCTGCACTGTTTCACAATTTGTTCTGTGCTATTTTCTTCTACTTGATTGCAGTCATGATTGCTCATGTACAGTGCAGATGAGTTTCCAGCACAGTCCTCTAGTCAGGTTCCATGCATATGTGTTTTCCTGAGTTGTGCAGCAGTAGGTGATAGCTAAAGTGTGTATCTATTTGCTGAGGTACTGCTACCCATCCCGAGTGTGATGTGATCTGTGTGCTGTGATGATTTGTGATGTTAAAGTTCATGGTGGTGAACTCAGATATGTGTGATACTGGTTTTGGTGGTGTTCACACACTGCTTACTGTGCATACACTGCTGTCAGTGGATGTTGCATTGTCCATGTCAGGTGTGAGCCCCCCTGATGTCCAGCTGAGTTTGCTATGTAATGTTTTTGTATGTGCATATGTTATGTATTTGTTGATGAGGGATGCAGTCTTTTTCATGTGTTGGCTCTTTCTACTGACAGGTCCATGTGTGTGTAATGTTTTTTTTAGCATGACATTCTGTGTGAGGAGTTGTGTATTTGAATGCATTCAGATGTGTGTTGAATTTGTACTGTGCATTTCTTGTGTGAATGTCACATGCGGCAATGTGGAGTCTTGTTTATTAACTTCTTTTGTGTGCACAATTGTGCTATAGCCTCCTATATTTGAACAGTCACTTGTCATGATTGTGCATGTGAATGCTTGTGCTACACATTGACACCATGCTCACTTTGTAACTGGTGGAGTGCCTATGTCTGTGCTTGCAGCTTTGTCTAGTTGCACACAGTTTGTGTTTATAATTGACATATGTTCATGTATTTTTAGGTTAGTTTTAATGGTGCTGTCTGTGCAGTTGGCCAGAGGAGAAATGCTATCTATTCCAGGGTTGTCTAGGAACACATTGCCTATCCACTCTTTGGCTACACATGGCCAAGCTTGTTGGACCTCTTTTGCTGTGGTTTGTGATACATGTGGTTGGCAATTGGTTTGGGATCAGCATTGGTGCAGACATCCCTGAGTGGGACTCAGACATTTGGAGATACACAATAGGGTGTAGCATTGGTTATCAGGGAACTCATAGGACCTTATTTTCACCTTTATCTGTGCTTCTCCCATGTGTTGAGCAGTGAAGTTGGGAGATGGGTAGACGAGGGGTATGTGTGAAGGTCATTCTTGGGTTTGACAGTCAGGGAATGTCACTGTGAGCCATGAGTGTTGTGCTGGTGCCATAAACATGTCAAAATAGTTGACACAGATGAGGGGCTGGTCACTGTATGGCTTATGACAGTTCATCTCATTCTGGGCCAATGCATCATTTGCATTGCTGTATCACAGGGATACTGCACAGATGTTACTTTCATACAATTTTAATCTGTGTGCCACCTATATATTATTTGATGTCTTAAGTGTAGTGTCATATGTGGTACCTCTTGAATGTCATGTACAAAAGGTACCAGTCATTTCTACATGCTTTTCCTGCACTGTGCACTCCACTTTAGGATTGTGTAATTAATATTATACAGTGCTGCTGACCTATGGTATGTGTATGAGGCAGAGTTTAAGTGTGTGAGCTGTATTAAGGACTTAACATGCAGTGTGAACAGTTCCAAGGTTGTTAATCTGCACAGTGACTCTTCATTTATTCAATTACTCAGTTTAATTCACATGAGTGGAAGGTAGGTGTGAGGAAGAGGAGGGTTGTCATGAGTCTCAGGTCAGAGTTTACTGCTGTCAAGATGGACTCTTCCTGACACTTTGGCATTCATTCAATACTTTATAGTTGGTGCTCCCTTTGTTGAGGTGCAGTAATGGTGTGTAGGTGTTCTGTGAGTTGGCAATGTAATCAGTGTTGTTGATGTGCTGGACATACTCACATGGTGTCATTTATTGAAGTAGTACACATGTTAGTCAAATGCACAGTGGTGCTTATTTTGAGTTTGCGGTTTGAGTCAGAAATGTTGTACTGTGTTGCATGGTATGGGCTGTCATTATGTGATATGGTCTGCCATTGTATGTGATGAGCCTACCAATGTCTGCTTGGGGGCTGTGCTGATCTGTGATTATGTGGCAGTGGTGACTCACATGATGTGTCATCTACCTTGGCTCACTGACTCATTCCATCACCTTGTTGGACTACTCTGAAATACACATAGACACCCTGGTTGCTCTGCCCTCCTTTGTTCCACATTGTATGCATACTGACCCTTATTTGGCTGCAATGATGACTATTGTCATTTTGAAGGGACTCTTGCCTCACCCCACACTCATGTTGCTATACAATTGCTGATGATCCTAATGAGATGTCAATATAGACAGTGTCCCTGCACATGACTTCTTACTGCAGATATGTTGTGCTTCTTTTATGATACATGTGGTGTGGATGTTGTGAAGATGGTCTTGCTTGCCTGGGACAATGTGCTGGACTCCTACTACATTGTGGGCAGGTTTTACCGCGGCTTCACCGCTGCGGTGACGTGACCGGCACGACTGGGCTAGTTGCAGTCATATCTATGGAGATGGGTGACCCCGATGCTGAGGTGACAATTTGTTACGTGCAAGACATGTGTAATTGTACTATGGGATATGTTCCTGTCTCCACCAGGGTGTTTGTTGTAGCCAAGACACGTTTTTCACCGCAACAGTTCTCTGTTGTTGTTGTTGCACGGGGATATGCTTTTGACATACCTGCGGTGTTGACTACAAAGGCGTCTTATCTGCTGGTAGTGGATCAGGTACAGCATCGGAAGGACTTTTAGAGCAGGATCCATGGCGGCCAGGAACGTGCGGAGGTGGCTCGGACTCGAGTGTCTATCCCTCCAGTTAGAAGAGCTGGTTTCTCCGCTGTGTTCTGATGGGCTGGTTGACGTATCGTGATCTGTCTGGCAGACAGAACGTCATTCTGCACGGTGGTCTTTCTCTATTGGCTCCCTCTGGCACCGTTGAGGAATGAAAAATATGTAGTATCTGGAAAATCCGCAACGGGCGGAAAAAGGGCTATATTTGCCCATTGTAATATGGCGGTTGTGAGGACTGCCACAGGAGTGACTAGGGGTGGGCAGAATTTGCATAGTTGCGCTACGCAAAGCTCCATGAAAGGGTAAAAAATCTCCGCGAGCACGCAGAAATTCTGCGAACAGGCGGAATTGCTTGTTCGCGATGCTATTTTTCTGTTCGCGAACGCTGTTTGCGTGCTCGGGGGTAAATATCTTGCGAACATGCATTTTGAGAATGCAACAAGCAAAAAATTCCACAAAGCCGTGGAACGCAGAATTTTGGGCAATTCCGCATTCTCCGCGGAACGCGAAATTACCCAAATTCCGCAAATTCTGCAAGCGGAATGGAATTTACCGCCCAGGCCTACTACTAACACAGCAGCACAGCATAGAATTATCAGCAGACAGGTTGATAATGCCAAGTGATTATAGTTTATTGAGTGAACACCAGTATTCAACATAGTGCAAAGAACGATTAAAAAAGAGTATGGCCGATATATACACCTCAATAGGACGTTGATGGAAGAGCACCTGCTGTTTGAAGATATCAAGCACCTGATTTTGGCAGCAAAGGTCTCTTGATGTGGATGGTGAGTCCCACAGAATCAGGAAGTTCAATTGTATTCGACTGCATGCACTTTTGTATGTAGATTATCCTGATTTTGTTCCCGGTCTTAAAAGAGATGCTTAGCATAAAAGTTTCTTACCTTCATGAACATCACTAGCCCAGGAATCAATTACCTCCAGGAAAGTTACCTCAAAGTCTTTCTGTGGATTAACTTTGCTAGTCACAGAATGTAGTCTGTTTTCTTTGTTCATTAAGTCAGAAAAGATCTTAGCAGGTGGTATTTTGTTTCTGTTTATTGGGCCTGGCAAGGAACAGGCTTAGTCTTTCTTTTCTGTCTCTCCATCCATTTTTCTAATGTGGGTTTGAATTTTTCAAGCTGGCACCTTTATAGTTTTATGTTTTATGAGCTCCTTAAGCCCTTCTAAAGAATATTGGTTTAAAGAAGGAGCGCACTCATTATAACATCAATCAACAATAAATTATTGTAGTCCAATAATGATCCAATCCCAATGCAAGCTTCCTTTTCCAGGCCTTTATTAGCAAATGTTTTTAGTTTTTCCAAATGCTTCTCAATCAAACCAAACAAGACAATCAAGTGATTGAAAAGCCTACGCGTTTTGTCCCCAATGGGACATCATCAGGGCTCTCATACTGTGAGTTTCCAAACTTTTTCTAGTGATAACTTTTCTAATCCAAGAATCCCTTATCTATGACGCAATCATATGACGCAGCGGATTTATCAGACCGGCTGTCGAGGTGGCGTTACTGTGGCTGAACACAGCCTTTTGGAAGAGAGCTTTACTATGGGCAAGGAAGCATTAATTTATTACTGACTGAGACGATTGGAAGAAACGGTGATACGGTACTACCTATAGAGATTGGGAAACTTTTGGAGGAGGAGAATTTTCGTCTTTGGATGAGGGATTCATGGATTAAGGATAAACCTCTTTTGATTTCTGAGATTGTATATACACTTTGTGTAAGCGATTTGCGTCACATAGAAGGGATTCTTGGATTAGAAAATGTATTCCTAAAAAAAGTTTGGATACTCACATTATGAGAGCCCTGATGATGTCCCATTGGGGACGAAACGCGTAGGCTGTTCAATCGATTGATTGTCTTGTTTTGCCTTGATTGGCTTCCATCTTGACTTTGGCTATGCCTTGTATCTTTAGCTAGCCACGCTGTTGGTGGCCCAGTTATGACTCATTCAAACCACAGTGACCAGACTCGTGTACGGTGCACAGAAATTTAGCAGCGCAACCACTGACACGTAGACCTCATTGTCTAAGGCCCGGGCTAGGATTTCTTATAGACTCTCTGCATTGCCCACAAGGTATTCCATGGCAGAGGTTTCAGTGCAACACCTCTGGGAAATATCTGTGATAGTCAGGTCACCTCCTTGGTGGTGTACCACATTTTAGGAGCACAGTCTGTGGAGCACTAGCTTCTCTGTTTTAGCTCCTCTCTCTTGAACGCCTCTTGCCATTGCATCTCAGATCTGTTCCTTGCTTGGCTGTATTTAATTAAAAAAAAAGCCTGTGGTTTCTTTCCCGTAATATATTAGCACTCATAGACTGAGGTCCTGCCATGACACCTCACTGCTGATTGGTTCCTCGCCTGCACCTACCCAACCCAGCAGGTGATGATGGGGAAATAAATAAAGGGTAGGAGAGACATGGAAACATCATGTTACATCCCTAATTCAGGAAAGCTGGGGCACAATAACTTTTTTTTTTTTAGATGGACCATACACTGATGGATGTGCAGGGTAAAAATAAGGTGGACGACAAAGGCTAATCTTTCTGTCATCTGGTGCGTAGCCATTCTCCATCGCTGTGTATTTCAAAATGATTTGAACTACTAGAAAGGCTACAGTGCCTGAATTACGCCACCCATTCTGCCCGCACTCACTCCTCGGCGGACAGAGCAGGCTGCCTGTCGGCATGGGTAATTAGGCATGAACAACCACAACGACCAGTCCTCATGTTGTGTTTGAGTACTGGAAACCTGCTTCATGCCCAGTCAGACATACATGCTGAGTTTGTTGGGCATTACAAAACACTATACAGCTTGCCTAAGGAGGCAGAATTGAACAACTTGAAAGAGTTTCTCTCTCCCCTCCTCTTACCTGCCATCACTTTGCAACAATGGGATGAACTAGACAAACCAGTCACCCTCCTTGAAGTGCGAGAGGCCATTAGATCGCTGGCTACCGGGACCTGGCCCCTCACCTATCGGCCCTCTACAAGTCCTTGCAAGAGATGTCTAAGCTCCCATCATCGCTAAGTGAATCTCTCTTGGTCTCCTTGCTAAAGCCAGACCAGTACCCAGAACAAATGAGCTCCTACCACCCCCTGGCGCTTCTTAATATTGATTACAAAATATTAGCAAAAATATTAGCGGAACAGCTGGCCCCTTTGGTCCCCACACTGGTACATGCTGACCAAAATGGGCTTGTTCCATTCTGCAGCACGTTACTAAACCTGTGCTTCTGTTTTCGAGTTGTCAGATATGCTCTAGAGCAGTGGCTGCACTCCGAGTGCTTGCTCCTAGACCTGGAGAAAGCATTTGATACAGTACACTGGAATGAGACTATTTATTTGCTGTACTATTTAAATGTGGTCTAGGCTCTCACTAGCTCTGCCTGGTTAAACTTTTATATATAAATCAAAAAAATGATGGGAGTAAGAGGATATACTGGGTTTTGGCCTCCTCTACATATACCTTATTTCAAAAAAAGAAAAAACCAGTTCACTTTTGTACAAACTACTCTCCATGAAAGAAAAACAAAGGTTTATTTAAAAAAACCATCACCCACCAGAGTTACGACTTGGTGGCATGCTTTATCATCGGGTCCATACCATTCCACATTGGAATAGGGTGTGCTAAAACCTATGACTTACGTGGGAGCACTTTCTGTTGTTTATATATGATGAAGAGTGGTTTTTCTAGACAGCAAAAGGGGAGTGGGGGTTGATGGTGCATCACTAAAAATCCCTGGCTAGTAGGTATTCCTTAATTTATTCCAACCTCAGTCGGTATGGTTAAAAAAGACAGGGGGGGTTAGGATAATTGATTGATAATGAATCTATACTCCTATGAAGTCAACATGTTTCGAGCCATATGGCTCTTCTTCAGAACCGCTGGAAAATTAGTTCCTGTCCGTTCACACTGGGCGCATACTGTTTGCATGCAGAGAAATACAAAAATATATACAGTTACCACCCATTAGGCTTCATTGTTTTATAATATAAATGATGCTGCGTAGATGCATCATGGGGCCTCCGGGGGAGAGGGTGGCCTGTAGTCACACTCACATCAAGGCTGACCCTCTGCTGTTCCACCTATTTGGGACAAACCTCCGAGGACCACATAAGGAGAGTAGTTTGTACAAAACAGAACTGTTTTTTTGGGGGTTTTTTTAAATAAACTTTTATACACCCTACCCATGGCAAGAGTGAGAACAGGCCCCTACGTGTCCAGGTCAGTGTCCATCAAGCGAGGTACCAGACAGGGCTGCCCTCTGTCACCGCTCCTGTTTTCATTGGTCATGGAGCCATTAGCGGCGGCTATTAGTTGGGAGGGGCAGAATGTGGGATACCACTCAGTGATGCAATCCATTCAATTTTGCTTTACGCGGATGACCTTTTACTCTGTCAAGGACATCAGGGATTCTTGAGATGCCATTGATATTATACTGATAGAATTCGCGCTAGGTCAAAACATGTTTGTATCCATTAGATCCATCCACTGTAGACCCTGGGCTATCCATCAATGGCCAGCAAGTTTGTTGGCAACCAGCCGATTTCCGCTACCTTGGTATCAGGATCTATCACCGACCTGAATTACCTACTGGACGGCAATGTCACATGTGCGACATCTGCCATACGATCGCAGTTGTCATTCTGGTGAACCCTACCACTGAACGTTATGGGTCACATTGCCCTGCTGAAAATGGTGGTGCTGCCCAGGGTATTATACTCCTTTGCGAATTTGCCGATCTATATCTGCCCTCCAGTGTTTCGCTCCTTCGAGAGCATGATGCATCATGCATGAGTTCATATGCAACGGTTCTCCCTGTTGGGTCACCCTATCCAAGTTGTATCTACCAGTGGATCAGGGAGGTCTTGCAGTGCCCCACATAGATCACTACTATTGAGCGGCACAACTCCAGTGGGTCGCCAGATGGATCAGTGGGCAGTACACAGATTACACGGCCGTGCATCACCAGGCATGGTAGAGCTCATCCATTCTCTGATTATTTCATCCAGGAAGCCGGGACAAGACCCCAAAGCAATTAATGCTGGCAGTGGCTCATAGGTGCTTTAAGCGCATGTTATTTCTTACTAAGGACTGTACGCCGTACACGCCTGCTCTCCCCTCCTGGGCACTCCGAGAGGCCAAGGTTGCATCATGAGTGAGGACCTCCTCGCCTGGGAAGCAGCGGGACTGCAAACATTGGGCAACCTTTACAGGGACTGTCAGCTGATACCATTCAGGATGCTGGTGGTAGATGACGAACTCACTCAAAGACTGTTCCTGCTCCATGCCTCCCTACTCACGGAGCTGAGGGCGCGTTGGGGCGACATATCATAGGAACCGGCAATGCATCACACAATTCACTACATTCATACCATGGGCACAGGGAGGCGGCTTATTAAATGGTTTGCTGACTCACTGCACACACACACACACACACACACACACAGCACACCGACTGATTTTGTTTAAAAATCGCTGGGATACCGCCCTACAGAACCCCAGTACTGACAAAGAGTGGGAGGCCATCCTGCAGGGATCAGTTCACATAGCCAGAAATACAAGGTTCTGCCTCAGACAACTCTACGTAATTCACAGGGCATACCTTACATCGGAAAACATAAACAGGTATTTTCGCCACATAGAAGCCCAATGTCCCGATTGTCAGCTGGTGAATGCTGACCAAATTCATATGCTGTGGGGTTGCCCTGCTCTGGTCACTTACTGGTGTGCAGTCACCACCCATCTCACAGATTGCACCGAACGCACAGTGGCAAATACCTGGGAGACTTGCATTCTGGGTCTATAATGCAGATCCAAACAAAACAGAGCATCGTCACACTTCATAGATCGAGGCTTGATCACTGCAAAATGTCTGATCACTAGGCGCTGGATAAATGCAGAATCCCCACCTTGGGAGGCATGGCACCGCTCTTTCACTAACTGGAGAGTGTAGGACAAAGGGGGGAAGATGCTTTGGGCTTGCGCCAGATTCCGCTGGCATCTGCCTGGGATGCCATGCTTATGAACTTACAAAAATCCCGTCAGGAGCTCTGCTCCCCTGCCTCAGAAGTGCAGGCTGCACCAGAAGCAACCGAGGCTCACCTCACATAGACACCAACTGCTAACACCTCTAATCAGCGTGGCCACCAGCGCCGCCTACACCTTATCTCCTATCACCCAACAATACGTGCATTCCTCAACTGGGTGGGTTGCAGGCTGAAAGAATTTTAAAAGCAGGATCAAACTGATAATGAATCTGCTCTCCCTGTTAACCTCCCCACCCCCACCCACATGCACATTCGAGTTACTTTGAGGCCACTAAGAGGCGTAGTCTTGCCCGGTCACTCTACGCATGGACTCCTTTAACCGCGCTTATAACACCATTGCCTCATTACTTTCCTGCGTGGTAGATTGGTAGAAATTTATCTTATGCCTTGATCAGCTGTTGACAATGCAATTCATGCTTTGAACTCGGATCATGATTGCATGTTTAGTCCACAAAATATGAATACATTTTTTTTTATAAAAAGGAAATATATCTTTCTTTTTCCTCGTTACTTCCTCTTTCTCTGTATGCTGAAGTCTGCAGCACACGTAGAAAGAGGAAAATGCCTCAGGGGATTGTTTTTGTGCAGGAGGGTGTCCCTTCCTGCGTAAAACAATCGTGCTTACAATGCAGGCAACCTTGCACCGTGGTGCATTGGCGCTAGGCAGCACATTGTGCACAGCACTGGGAAATGACAGGAATGCGCTGTATATTGTTAAGTACAGCACATTCCTGCCCTTTCCCTATCACGCAGCAAGATGACTTGCTGTGCTGCACTGCATGCTTATTTGTTAAATATGCCCTTCAGTTTCTAAAATGGCAAAGTCGCCATGCTCGAGGAAATCCTAGCCAGCTACCTTCTTACAGATCTATAATGTTAGATGGTTTCTTTTTAACTTCTCTTACTAAAGAACACCAGTAAAACATTGCAACCCTTGAATCTAACAGTATTGACTGTATGGAGAACAGTGAGACATATTTTACCAAATTTTGCAGCAGCAAAAATGAGTACACTGATTTTTGTATCTATTCCAACTGCTTTGCAAATAGAAAATACAAAAGCAGATGTTATCCATGATTAATCCATCTATGTGTGAAGAGAATAACACAATAACGCAATCTTTTTGCTTAATGCCTTATTTTTGTAAGCAAGCGAAGACGAAATAAGTTTGTTGTTTGAGTTTCATTAAATGCAAGGACATGTTTAGAGCACGCAGGAGCATTCAGAGAAAGACAAGATCCTCTTTGCCTCTTCATCGTAGACTTTTATCCTACCTTGACCAATGACCACCAGAGATGGTAAATAGAGAAAGCAAAGATGAAACTAAAAATAGATGAGAGTAGATATCTGAACTTTGTTAAATGTGAAGATTGAATAATTAACCTGTGCTATATCACTATGTTTGTATTTATGTATATTAGCATGTTGTTTAAACTGCTAATTTCATGTTTATCAAAACCTAATGGAATACAATTAAAAAATCATTGGATACCTGCCAAATTCCTCAATTTGACTAATCAAAGACTATTAATATAAAGTATTCATAGGAGTGGACACATTATCAGTAAACCTTAAATACAAGTCAGACTAATACTTTAGCGTTAATACAAGTGTTTCTGAAGAAGATATTTGGCCTTTAGCAACTATCTTCTAAAGAAAACTTGCAACTTTATCAAAATGTGCATCTTGTAAGCATGGCTTCTGTTGAAGAGCTTCCCATGAGAGTAAAATATGCTAATCTTTTCAACTCAGAAAACTAAATTCCCTGGGGCAGAATTACGAGGACTGGCGCATTCCATACACATGAGCAGGGATGCGCCAGTAAAGATGCAACACACAGGAATACCCTTGTGTCACCACCAATGCATCGCATTTACAATGCGACGCACCGTGGCGCAAGGATAGTCAGATGTGTGTCACATCTTCTGGAGTAAGGCCAGAGCATTGCTGGAGTATTGTCGCAAGTGCAACGCAACTCCAGCAATGCTCAGGGGCGCCCTATGCCTAACATGCTGCGTCACTCCTTACGCCGGCTTCAAGCAGGGGTAAGGTTTAGACGCAGCATGGATGTAAAAGTAACTCAGTGAAATCTTGTAGATTTCACTGTGTCACTTTTACTGGCCTTCCATGCGACGGAACACCCACCCTGCATACATTATACCTGAGCGCAGGGCTTTACAGCGTGATGCATCTCACTAGATGTGTCACATTGTAAATCTGTCGCATGGTGGCGCTTTGTTTACGACACCGCTGCGTCACAGAAGCGACGCAACGGTGTCGTAAACATGTTACAAGGGGCTTGTAAATCTGCCCCCCTGTACCTTACTAAATGCCTTCTTACAACAGAGAAATGAGAAAACAGTTTTCTAATCGCCTCCTATTGGGGTTGAACGAAGAGCTCACTGGTGTTGTCACATTAATGCTAAGCAGCCCATTGTCACACCTAGTTAAGGCAGAGTGTACAGAAAGAGTGATACATGGAAATGCGTGGGAAGTGATGGCTAAACATTTTAACAAGGCTTCTATGTAGGTGTGTAGCTAAATGTTAGTGTACTACCTGACACACAAATAAAGTAGGTCCACATGGTTCTAATCCTTTTACGAGGGTCGACATGATGTTTCACCTATAACAATGTATCAGATGTGCGGATGATCCCCCCCCCCATATTTTTGCTGACTGGTCTTGCTGTTTTTTTAATTCTGCACACTGGGGCACTGATGTCCAGTGGCTGTTGTATGTGCTCTAACCCCTAAAACATTGTAAAATTACATAATCCCCAATTTATGTATTTACTTTTACAGTATATTGTGCAGGAAAATACTGCTACAGCATGGAAAGTTAAATGTCACCTGAGTTTTTATAGACATGTGTGGGGACATGAAGGGCTGGACCTACTCCCACTTGTCTCAAACGCAAAGAAGTGGACTCCAAGAATAAATTGGCTGACTTCCTATGTGGCTACAGGGAAGCAACTAGCTACAAGAGTCCTTTTTTCCTGAAGTACCCATCTCAGCAGTAGAAATTGGAACTGGACTGGACCCTACTGGTGGCCTCTGCAGGAGTGAGTCTTGCCCCATAGGTGTTGTACGTGAGGTCGTGGAAACGTGAGTTACCGAGAGGAGCAGCTCCGGAAAGTCTGAAAAATTGAGACTTGGAACATTTTTGGAATTTCAAGACCTCCAAAGTGTAGGCGGGACTTCGCCACAAAGGGGTCTGATTTTGATATGGCTTCATCAGATATAGCTTCAGGCATGCCGCAGTGGAGGACTTTAAGCTCCATCAAAAAAAACATAGAAATTTTGACTGGTCGAAGGTGTGAAAACGACTCCCTCTGAGCAAGGACTTCGTCAGTCAAGAAATTCGAATTTCTCGATCTCAGAGCTTTTTATTCCAAAACTAATTGCTGCAGCAGGATCTTTTCAAGTGGCTATCCCGTTTCAAGATGACTTTATGGGATACAACCTGCATCTTGCCCTGCTGCAGTAGTTTGACCTCCAATTCAGAGGCTAAGTCAGAAAGTAACATTTTTGACTGGGTTGAACCCACTTGGTGTATCTGACCTGCGGTCCATTGCCGTGGGCCTCAAATTGTGCCTAGGTCCACTCAACCATTAGCAGTAATTACTCATTGGCATTTTACTTTTTCTTGGCATTTTTGCCTGAAATCATAAAAAATTTATATATAAGGTCCCCTTAAAGGATTTTTGTCATTTTGGTGTGATTTTAGTATACATTTTTCTCTATTTCTCTAAACTGGCTGTGGGATTTTTATTGCGTTGTGTTTGGGCTTTTAACTGTTTAGTTTTTGCTAAATACTTTACACATATTTCTTAACTTAAGTCTGTCTGCTCTGTGTCATTTCTACCAGTGGATTGAGCACAGGTTTTAATTATTGAAACTGCAATTTACCCTGACAAGTTTGTAAACGTATTCCTTGTGGCAGCCTCACATCTACCCAAAATAATAACCCACTTTCTTACATCAGGGTATTCAACTAACTCAGCAGGACCTGCACCCTAAATGATTAGCATGTTGACAGCTGATGGTATTACCTCATTAGGAACATAGAAACAGACTGGGCATGAGAATGGATCCTGTGTATGTCATTGTTCACTTGCATCAAGTTTCTGTGTGTTGATTTAAATTGCATGAATGTCATAGGCAAAAGACTGGTCTCAACTCACTACTAATAGTAAGGGAATGGATGTGAATCAAAACAGAGGAGCGTGTCGCAGCTGCAATCCCGAGCACCAACCGTCAAGAATCTTGTGGCTCAATATTTTAACAACTGCAAACGGATGCAACATAGAACATACACTCTCTAAGGGATGTATGTCGTTACAACGCACACTTTTACAACGCATGCACTTACAACGCATTTTTTACAACGCAAAATCCATTACAACGCATTCCATTACAACGCATGACACTACAACGCATTTTTAAAAACTACCTTTACAACGCATTCCATTACAACACATACTACCTTTACAACGTATACCATTACAACGCATAATATTAAATTGCATTTAAGGTAAGTATTAGATAGTATAGGGGTAAAAATTGCTATTCTAACTCCAGGGGGTGCAACAGTAGGGTAAGTGTTGGATAGTATAGGGGTAAAAATTACTATTCTAACACCAGGGGGTGCAACAGTAGGGAAAGTGTTGGATAGTATAGGGGTAAAAATTGCTATTCTAACTCCAGGGGGTGCAACAGTAGCGTAAGTGTTGGATAGTATAGGGGTAAAAATTACTATTCTAACTCCAGGGGGTGCAACAGTAGGGTAAGTGTTGGATAGTATAGGGGTAAAAATTACTATTCTAACTTCAGGGGGTGCAACAGTAGGGTAAGTGTTGGATAGTATAGGGGTAAAAATTACTATTCTAACTCCAGGGGGTGCAACAGTAGGGTAAGTGTTGGATAGTATAGGGGTAAAAATTACTATTCTAACTCCGGGGGGTGAAACAGTAGGGTAAGTGTTGGATAGTATAGGGGTAAAAATTACTATTCTAACTTCAGGGGGTGCAACAGTAGGGTAAGTGTTGGATAGTATAGGGGTAAAAATTACTATTCTAACTGCAGGGGGTGCAACAGTAGGGTAAGTGTTGGATAGTATAGGGGTAAAAATTACTATTCTAACTCCAGGGGGTGCAACAGTAGGGTAAGTGTTGGATAGTATAGGGGTAAAAATTACTATTCTAACTCCAGGGGGTGCAACAGTAGGGTAAGTGTTGGATAGTATAGGGGTAAAAATTACTATTCTAACTCCAGGGGGTGCAACAGTAGGGTAAGTGTTGGATAGTGTAGTGTAATATTATGCGTTGTAATGGTATGCGTTGTAAAGGTAGTATGCGTTGTAATGGAATGCGTTGTAAAGGTAGTTTTTAAAAATGCGTTGTAGTGTCATGCGTTGTAATGGAATGCGTTGTAATGGATTTTGCGTTGTAAAAAATGCGTTGTAAGTGTAGTGCGTTGTAAAAGTTGCATTGTAAAGGTTGTTCCCCCTCTCTAAGATTCTACTCTAAGCAAAAGAAAGACAAAAAATACATAAATATGCGTGTGACACAAGATACAACAGGGAGACAATTGCCGAGAGTACGTTTTGCAGCAATAGATATTATCATAATTAACTTTCTTTATGTTTTTCACATTTCCATAATTTCCTATTGCAGAGATGCTTTCTCACAGACTCCCATGAAACAGACAGATTTTTGTTGAACTTTTCCACCAAATTTGCACAGTTATTTCAAGACCTTTTATGATAAATCAACATTTGCAAATAGAGTGGAAATCTCTTTTGGAGGATTTGTGAATACCAACAATCCTGATTTTGTGGGATTTCCCAGTCTTCTAACTAGCCCCTCCAAAGTGAACACTAATGCCACCTTACCTAAATCTAAACTTTTTATCAAGGAATATCTGGCATATTAGAGGATATTTCTAGATACTAAATTTCATCTATGAGTAGGATTAGACGTTAAATTTCGTTCCGCTCGCGGAATTTGCGATATTTTGACACTTTCTCATTCCGCGGAGAGCGCGAAAATGTCAAAACGCTCGTAACCTGCCGCGAAACTGAAGTTTTTTCCTGTTCGCGCTTTAAAAATGCATTCTCGCGCGCGGTCGCAACTTCGCCGTCGAATTTTCCTATCCGTTCGCGCGCATCACAAGATGTTGGATTGTTGATAGCCGGTCACGCTATCCCGTGAGAGTTTGTGATCGCGAACACGTCATTGCGATCGCAAACAGGAAATAAGCATTACGAGCAAGATGGCCGCGCCCATTAGCGACTGCATGGGCACGTTGGAGCTATATTTTCCCGCGAGCACGCAAAAACACATCGCGAACGTGCAGGAAAAGCAATCTCCGAATCTTCACAAAAGTTTTGCATGCTCGCGGAGATTTTGCTCAATTTCGCGATAATTTGCGAAAGTCAGTTTCGCAAATTCCGCCCACCCTTATCTATGAGCACAAATGTCTGCAGATTCTGATTTTATAAAAAGAGGTTTGTGCATGGAAATTGCTTTTCTTGCCCAACCAAGTTGACAGTAGGTGGACACTGAGGTTATGCTCATTCCTTTAATCTTTACAATAAAAGGTGTGTTTTGTGACCTCCTTTGATAGGTTTTTTTTCTGATGACAGACTTTAAATTGCTTCATCTCAGTTGACCAGCTTGGTCTGTAAAAATACTATATCTATCTATGTATATATATATATATATAAATTCACTTAAAAAACCATAGGTTTCATACATGTTATAGTTAGCTGGACATTTCACTCGTAAAAAACCAATGAAATTCCCCCGTTATAGTTAGTGCAGGCAACTATAACTCACGCGACCGCAATCCTCTGCTGATGACGTCAGATATGACATCACTCTATTTAGACACTTATTTACCCATGTCTTCTTCCATTAATCTTTAGCTATACATATATTACAAATATGTATTTTTCAGAAAGACACATTTGTCATCAGTGATGTAATATCTGACGTCATCAGCAGAGAATTGCGGTCGCGTGAGTTATAGTTGCCTGCACTAATTATAACGGGGGAATTTCATTGGTTTTTTACGAGTGAAATGTCCAGCTAACTATAACATGTGTGAAACCTATGGTTTTTTAAGTGAATTTGCAAGGTTTTTTAAATGCTAATTCGTAACTATAACGTGTGTGAAACCTATGGTTTTTTCAGTGAATTTGTACGGTTTATTAAATGCTAAGTTATGTATTTATTAAAAAAAAAAATGTTCAGGTTTTTCACCGTGCGCGCACCTCGCGATTTTTTAAAAAATAAAAAAATAAAATTCTCCCTTGGGGGTCCTTCTGTGACCCCCTCACCAAGGCTAGGGGGTCAGGAACTGTCCACTCTGCCCCCTTTTCACGTTCTCCACCTTTTTTTTTCACCCCCTCAGACTGCGAGAGACAAAATGGCGGCCGACACTTCCTGGTTTCGACCGATTCGAATGTTTACCGACATCTAACAACCAATCATAATTGCGCTCCGCACGGCACGGTGCGCGTATAGATATTGATATGCTTTTAAATGCGATTTTCTCAGGAAATACTGATCAGATTTACACCAGACCTGCAAAAGGCACTTCCTTGACCTTATGGCTACCTCTCTGCCAAAGTTCACGTAATTCTGTTCAGCCGTTCGGGCTGTAGCTGCGACTAAAGGTCCTATGGAAAAATGCATGGGGAAAACGCGTTTTGGGACCCTCCCTTTTTCTTGGCCCCCGCTTGACGAATCACCCCGAGACTTTCAGGGTAGGAGCTGAACGGAGCGCCCCATTTGTTTTGAAAATTTCGCGAGGATTCGTCAACCGGCGCCAAAGTTATTCAAAATAGAATTTTGAGATTTCCTATGGAAACTAGGTTGTAACTATAACTATCTACTGGCGACCGCCAGTAGATAATATATATATATATATATATATATATATATATATGAACAAATCCGCAGCTTGCTCGCCTTTGTCAGCTACACACGGACACGGACCACAAACTTGGTGCCAATTATATCATCTTTATTTCTTGGATGCCGCCATAACGCGTTTCAACTCCTTCGAGTCTTGATCACATGGTAAAGTTTTTTTGCTTAGCATTCGTTTTTTTAAAGTGACAAGGTGCTAGGTGATAGGTTAGTGAATTGCACGTGATAATAGACATAGAGGAAGAGAGCCCCCGTAAAATATTACTTGCATATTTGTAAACATTTCATGGCTGTAAAAATAACATTTGTGATATGCATAAATGCAGATTACGTGTACCATTGCACTTAGAATTACTTGTTTACAGTTCAGTCTATAAAAATAAATATAAAATAAAACATACTGGTCGCGTTAAAACCGTTTGATCATTCATGCCTAAATGCAAATAGTCGAGATTTGATCATTAATACAAATTCGGTTAGTTGAATATACACAAATAAAGTTTGTAGTGGCTGACCATCAAGTGTTACAATAAATAGACTGCACTGTTAATTGCTGTTGACATAGGGCGAAATGCTCCTTGTCTTTGACATCGCATAGAGTTCATTGCATAATTCACATTTAAAACATAGAGAATCAACTAGTATTTGTCACTTGAATGTGATAAAATGTACATCATTCTTTGTTTATGATGTTATAATGTTCCGCAATGCTCTTATGCGCAAAGTGTGGAATGGTATCTGAAATGGTTGTGGGGGGGATTAACTGCCTGTGTTACTTAATGTGCAAATTAGTGCCTGATCTGTGCAAAGTGCAAATATAAAATAAAATAAATTACAAAAATGAAACAGATATGTTTCTTGAATCTATCTTTTCTTTGATGCTTAGGTTGCCATTGAAATTACTTTTAGGTTTGGTTTTACATGTGACAGTAACTGAATATGTCACAGTCTTAGAGATTATCATAGAGCCAGAGTATATATGTCCACATCAATTGAAAGAGTGTTAGTATGAATAAAAAGTTATAACAAGGCTTGATAGGATGCTTTATATGGAGCATACGTCCCTTATATGTTGTGCAAAAGAATGCTATAATATATAAATATATAAATAAATAGATTAAATATATAAATATATAAAAACATATAAAAGAGATGTAAAACTTGGCCATAAAAGCTTGATATTAAAATTCACCCAATTATCATGTTCATGTTAGATACAAATGCAAACATACAACCGTGCTTGTTATATGGGTCAGTTCTTAAATACAGGTATATAAATCTTCTGTAATATTAAGACCACCTGGGGTCTTAGTATCGAATTCCAGAATGTATTGAGTTTCTAGTTTTCTCAGTTTGGCTTCTCTGTTGCCGCCACGTCTACTTGGGGGTACTGAGTCTATTAAATAGAACTTAAGATCTTGGCTTCTGGAATTATGGTACTCCCGGAAATGTCTGGCTACAGGGTATGTGTTGTCATGATTGTTGATAGCTCTAATGTGTTGCAAAATTCGTTTGTGAGCTTGTAACTTTGTGCTACCGATGTATTGTAGCTCACAAGGACATGTTAAAACATATATGACATACTCTGTTTTGCACTTAAGAAGTTTTTTAATTTTAATTTCATCCTTACTGAATGGCGTTGTATATGACATTTTGTTTACACCCAATTGACATGCCTTGCATGTTTTGCATTTATAAAATCCATAATGGGTTTTTAGCCAGTTGCAGGCTTCAATTGTTTCGGGGGTTGTTGATACTAATTTATCCCTCATTGATGCTGCTCTTTTGTATGTTATGGATATTTTTTTGGGCAAAGATTGTCCTAAAATTGGGTCACTCAGTATTAGGGGCCAATTGTTCGTAAAGATCTTGCATAGCTCCTTGTGTTGTTTATTATAGTCTATAATTATCCGAAATTCCTTATTGGTGTCATTTTCGGTATAATTGGTTGACAATAATTGATGTACTTGTGGCTTAGGTTTGATTAAATCAATTCGATCTTTGTTCATAGATTTATCTATGGCCCCTTGTATTGTTTTGCGTGAATACCCTCTGGCTAGGAATCTATTTGTCGCCTGTTCTTGTGCTTGTTTAAGGGCAGCATCGCTACTGTTTATTCTCCTTAATCTAAGCATTTCCCCGTAGGGGATGCTGTTAATCAGGTGTCGGGGATGTGCACTAGAGCAGTGTAAAATTGAGTTACCCGCTGTCTTTTTGCGGTATAATCTGGTCTGGATTTGGTTTTTTTCAATATAAATATTGGTGTCCAGAAAATTTACAGATGTGTTGTTGATAGTACCTGTAAATTGCAGATTAAGATCATTAATGTTAATCAGATTTATAAAATTCTGTGCCTCCTGTTCAGTGCCATGCCAAATGATAAAAAGATCGTCAATGTAACGTAGCCAAATAATAATGTTTTTGTTCATAATTTCATTGAATTCTTTGACTAGAACCAGCTCCTCCCACCTGCCCATATGGAGGCAGGCATAACTAGGGGAGAAGCTGGCTCCCATGGCTACTCCCATTGTTTGCTGAAAATGTAAGTTGTTAAACATAAAAACATTGTTTGTTAGACAAAATTCAACCATATCTATGAGCATGTTACTGTGATCCGTCAATTCAGATGTATCAGACTTAAGGTAATAACGGAGTGCTTCAAGACCATCATTGTGCTTAATACTCGTATAGAGTGATGTGACATCTAGTGCCAACATTAAATAGTCATCCTGCCATTTCACATCTTTGAGTTTATGTAAAAAGTCACTTGTGTCCCTTACATAAGAGGCTAAACCCTGCACATGGCTTTGCAAATAAAAATCCACATATTGTGACGTATGTTCCAACAAGCTCCCACGAGCCGATATGATAGGTCTACCGGGTGGTTTATTTATGTCTTTATGTATTTTAGGAATGAAATACATCGATGGTGTGATGGGAAATTCATTTTTTAGAAAGTTGTATTCATCTTTGGTTATCAAATTCTTGGACTTCCAGGATAATAGTTTTGTATAGTAGGCTTGATGTATTCTTTTTAAGTCAGTTCCAATTATCTTTGTATAGCAATCAACGTTGTTAAGTTGTGATAATGCTTCTTTTATATATTCTGTCTTTTTCCAGATGACAATGTTGCCCCCTTTGTCCGCATTTCTGATGACTATGGAGGAGTCATTTTTGAGTTTCGACATAAGTTTGTGGTATTCTGTAAACCTTTTGTGGTATTTTGTCCTTTCATTCAGTGTCTTTTGATGTAATTTCTTAATAGCCCCAGTTACCTGCTCATGGAATACATCAATAGAGTCTCTTTGACTGACAGGTGTGAAGGTCGATTTTGCTTTGAATGGTGATGGAATAGGAACTTCCACTAGCTTTCTATTTGCCTTGTTCTGCCTTGTTGTATCGCATTCTATTGCTGTGTTGTTTTCCGACCACAATGCATTCAAGGTGTCCAATAATGATGCTTCCAGATTGGTTGCATCCTCCATTGTAACTGGATTCCCTGTGATGGTATTTTCACTAGTAGTTTCTTTTTCTTTTTCTTTGGCTTTTATTAGGAAATGTTTTTTTAGTTTCAGTTTTCTTATACATCTATAGACATCCATTCTTGTTCTTGAATAATTAAAGTTACTTTCTGGACAGAATGATAACCCCAGACTTAAAATTTGCTCTTCCGCCTTTGATAGATTGATGTTTGCCAAGTTGATGATGGTTTGGCTTGTTTCTTTTTCTGTACTTATTTGCGCATCCATCTTCCCCTGGTTTGTCTCCTGGGATTTGATCGTCCGAAGTCGTGCTTTGTGCCTCTGCCTGCGTTTGTAATTTCTTGATTTGTGTTGGGTTAGATTCTTGTACGTAAAGTTTGTCGTCTGTCCATGCATAAAAAATTAACTTCATCGCCTGGTTCAGGTATTGGATCAGAGGTGCCTCCTGTTTTGTTCCTTAGTTCAGAGTCAGAGCCGCTGTCGATGGCAGAGCTTAGATCAGAATTGGATGTTGAGACTGTTTGTTTGTCTCGCGTTGATGTGTCTTTTCTTTGATCTTCCTTTGTGTTCAGGTTCGTGCGTCGTATTGTGTCGTATTTCCTTGAAAAGGTAAATATCTGTCCCAATTCGTAATCATTTTTATCTCTTATAAACTTGTAGGCTTTTCTGTCTTTTATTTTATCTTCTTCTTTCTTGAGACGTACCATCATTTCTTTACGTGATTTTTCTATTAGTGTTTGTTTTTTCTCTGTCTTTTCATAGTTACCAATCTCCTCATTTAGTTTGTCTATTTGTTCCAGCAGAGTAGCACGGTCAATTTCTGCGTATTTGATTGATATCAACACCAAGTTCCTGGATGACTCTAAATTACATTGTGCCCACTTCTGCATCATCTTGGGGTTTGGATTTTCATAGCTTGGGGCTATGAAGATTCTTAGACCTCGAGGTATGCGCCCTACATCGATGTATCCCTGTAAAGACTTTGTCTCCCACCACTTGCTTTGTTCTTGGCGCATATATTTCTCCAACTGTTTAAATTTGTCCCTTAAAGTATTATTGTTCGTGTTACTATCATCTTTATGTGATTGAGGTAACGTTTTGGCAACAGTTGCATCACTAAACATTCCCAGCGCTGCTGCTTCTCTGTCTCTCAGCGTATCACCGGACATCATGATTGAAATGAATAATACGCGTTCCCAGGTAATTTGCTAATTTTACCTCGGCGCGTATATGGCAAAACCGCTAGCCCCTTGTATACAGGTTTACACTCGCCTACCTTGCGTCTGTCAGTTTCCACCGCGTCCTCCGACCCAGCGTTCACCGATTTCCGCTCGGTTTTGGCGTTGCTGTGTCTCCACGTCTCCACTTTGTGAGGGGGGTCAGACAAACTTAGTCCCACCGGACTTCTCTGTTTCCTTTGCTGAACGCTCCGGAAGTGGTTTCCTTTGGTTTAGCGGGGGCCCGTGTAGAATCGGGTGAAACCTCCCGGTTCAAATATGAACAAATCCGCAGCTTGCTCGCCTTTGTCAGCTACACACGGACACGGACCACAAACTTGGTGCCAATTATATCATCTTTATTTCTTGGATGCCGCCATAACGCGTTTCAACTCCTTCGAGTCTTGATCACATGGTAAAGTTTTTTTGCTTAGCATTCGTTTTTTTAAAGTGACAAGGTGCTAGGTGATAGGTTAGTGAATTGCACGTGATAATAGACATAGAGGAAGGGAGCCCCCGTAAAATATTACTTGCATATTTGTAAACATTTCATGGCTGTAAAAATAACATTTGTGATATGCATAAATGCAGATTACGTGTACCATTGCACTTAGAATTACTTGTTTACAGTTCAGTCTATAAAAATAAATATAAAATAAAACATACTGGTCGCGTTAAAACCGTTTGATCATTCATGCCTAAATGCAAATAGTCAAGATTTGATCATTAATACAAATTCGGTTAGTTGAATATACACAAATAAAGTTTGTAGTGGCTGACCATCAAGTGTTACAATAAATAGACTGCACTGTTAATTGCTGTTGACATAGGGCGAAATGCTCCTTGTCTTTGACATCGCATAGAGTTCATTGCATAATTCACATTAAAATCATTTAAAACATAGAGAATGAACTAGTATTTGTCGCTTGAATGCGATAAAATGTACATCATTCTTTGTTTATGATGTTATAATGTTCCGCAATGCTCTTATATATATGTATATTATCTACTGGCAGTCGCCAGTAGATAGTTATAGTTAGGACCTATTTTCCATAGGAAATCCGTAACATTCTATTGGGAATATCTTTGGTCCGATTGACGAATCTTCGCGAAATACTCCAAACTTTTGGCCTGCTCCGCTCCTACCCTGAAAGTTTTGCGGTGATCCGTGAAGCGGGGGCCGAGAAAAAAGGGGGGTCCCAAAACGCGTTTTCCCCATGCAATTTCCCATAGGATCTGTTGTCGCAGCTACAGCCCGAACCGCTGAACGGAATGACACCAAATTTGGCAACGAGGTAGTCCTCAGTTCGGACTCGTGCCTTTTGCATATTTGGTGTGAATCTGTTCAGTAGTTCCTGAGAAAATGAGGGTAAAAAAGTTTGTGATATCTATGGCCGCGGAGGATCCGCGGACCGTACCCACACCGTAAGCGCACCCTCCCTGAACGAAGCGCGCACCCTCCCGATCGCGCGCTGAATGCTAATTGGCTGTCGAGCGTCTCTATGCATTCGAAACCAGGAACTGTTGGCGGCCATTTTCTGCCTCGGTAGAAGCGAGGCTGAAGATGGAAGGGGAATAAGTGTGTAAAAGATATAAAGAGGGCAGAGTGGAAATACTCTGACCCTCTAGATCTGCTTAGGGGGTCCCAGAAGGACCCCCTGTGGCCCCCCTTTTTCTTTTTTTTTTTAAAAGCGGCGAAATGTGCGCATGGTGCGTGCATCCTATCGCGTTGGATGACCGGATTCTCTCGCGGTGGGTGCGCGGATCCACGGCAACGTTTTTTGAAAAACGACAAGAAATCATTGGTTGTATACCAACTTTCTACACTGAAAGGTAAGGTGTATATTTTTGTTTTTTAAAGGTATGATTGTTATTGGTTAACAAAAACAGTTTGTAAGGAACATTATATATGATAAGCTGATATGTTGAAAAGGCAAGCACACTTCCTGTCTTGTGTAGGAACATTGTGTGCTAAACTTGTGACCTGTGAGCTCAGTGCAGTGTTCCATGACCTGTTTCTATGGTAACAGGCAGAAGGCAGATTGGGGGAAGGGTTGAAATGTATTTCAGTTGGAAAGGGTTGAAATGGTTAACCAATAGAAATGTGTGTTTGCTTTTGAGTTTATGTGCGAAGGATTGTGATTTGATGTTTACATGTATATGTGTGAAAAATGAAAGGGAAACTCTTCCATTCTTTGCTTTTGCTGAGAGGTGCACAGTGCAGAGATTCTGTAAAAGAAAATATGGTGAGTGATTGATATACTCCTTAATCTACAAAGAACTTGAAAGATGAGTTATTTAATTGTGAAGGGATGTATGTAGACTATTTTGATTTTAATCAGACTAATGTATTTTTCCTGCTAAAGTGTAGTAAGTACTTTATTGCTCTACAATGTGTGTGCATGTAGAAACCATTCTGTGATAGGCATTTGTGGTTTGTATGTGTTTGTAGACAGATAACTGTGCAGTTTTTATATTTTGGTAGAATTAGAAACCAGTCATTGTTTATGAATTTGTGAAACGAGTTATGTTATGTTTCTATACTAAAATGTAGTACTACTTCTAGATGTGTTTTGATATAGTGCAAGGGATAGTGTTGTTTGTCTAGAATCACACAGTGAGTCTGTGTGCATTTGGGAACCACTGTGAGAGAAGCATTTGGTAATATCGTGTATTTGCTGACAGATAACTGTTTTAAAACCAATCAGGTTGTCAAGTTTTAGTAGCATTAGAAGACAGTTATGGCTTATGCTTTCATTAAATGAGTGAGGCATTGACAGTAAATTGCAGTTGTGAAATATGTAGATTGGGTGCAGTTCCCTTACCACTTGCACTGTAGTGAATGAGTTTTGGTAAGCTCATAGGGATAGTGGTGCTTGTCTAGAATCACACTGTGAGTTAGTGTGTATTTGGGATCAGTGTGAGAGAATCATTTGGTGACATCATGTATTTGCTGACAGATAACTGTTTTAAAATCTGTCATGTTGTGAAGTTTTAGTAGCATTAGAATCCAGTATTTGCTTATATGTTGATTAAATGAGTCATGCTTTGACACTGATGTGCTGTACTTAAATATGTAGATTGTGTGCAGTACCATTAACTCTTCCAGACTAGTGAATGAGTTTTGGTAAACTCCTAGGATAGTGTTGCTTGTCTAAAATCACACTGTGAGTCTGTGTGCATTTGGGTAAGGATTGTGAGAGAAGCATTTGGTAACATTGTGTATTTGCTGACAGATAACTGTGCTAAAACCTGTCATGTTGTCAAGTTTTAGTAGCATTAGAAGACAGTTATGGCTTATGCTTTCATTATATGAGGCAGGCATTGACAGTAAATTGCAGTCGTGAAATATGTAGATTGTGTGCAGTTCCCTTATCACTTCCAGTGTAGTGAATGAGTTTTGGTAAACTCCTAGGGATACTGGTGCTTGTCTAGAATCACACTGTGAGTCTTTTTGCATTTGGGAACCACTGTGAAAGAAGCGTTTGGAAACATTGTGTATTTGCTGACAGAAAACTGTTTTAAAACTTGTCATGTTGTCAAGTTTTAGTAGCATTAGAAGCCAGTCTTTGCTTATGTGTTGATTAAATGGGTCAGGCATTGACACTAAAGTGCAGTCGTGAAATATGTAGATTGTGTGCAGTTCCCTTATCACTTCCAGTGTAGTGAATGAGTTTTGGTAAACTCCTAGGAATACTGGTGCTTGTCTAGAATCACACTGTGAGTCTGTGTGCATTTGGGAACCACTGTGAGAGAAGCGTTTGGTAACATCGTGTATTTGCCGAGAGAAAACTGTTTTAAAACCTGTCATGTTGTCAAGTTTTAGTAGCATTAGAAGCCAGTCTTTGCTTATGTGTTGATTAAATGAGTCAGGCATTGACACTAAAGAGCAGTCGTGAAATATGTAGATTGTGTGCAGTTCCCTTATCACTTCCAGTGTAGTGAATGAGTTTTGGTAAACTCCTAGGGATACTGGTGCTTGTCTAGAATCACACTGTGAGTCTTTGTGCATTTGGGAACCACTGTGAAAGAAGCGTTTGGTAACATTGTGTATTTGCTGACAGAAAACTGTTTTAAAACTTGTCATGTTGTCAAGTTTTAGTAGCATTAGAAGCCAGTCATTGCTTATGCGTTGATTAAATGAGTCAGGCATTGACACTAAAGTGCAGTCGTGAAGTATATAGATTGTGTGCAGTTCCCTTACCACTTCCACTGTAGTGAATGAGTTTTGGTAAGCTGCTAGGGATAGTGTTGTTTGTCTAGAATCACACTGTGAGTCTGTGTGTATTTGGGAACCACTGTGAGAGAAGTGTTTGGTAACATCGTGCATTTGCTGACAGATAAGTGTTGTAAAACATGTCATGTTGTCAAGTTTTAGTAGCATTAGAAGACAGTTATGGCTTATGCTTTCATTATATGAGTCAGGCATTGACAGTAAATTGCAGTTGTGAAATATGTAGATTGTGTGCAGTTCCCTTACCACTTGCACTGTAGTGAATGAGTTTTGGTAAACTCATAGGGATAATGGTGCTTGTCTAGAATCACACTGTGAGTTAGTGTGTATTTGGGATTACTGTGAGAGAAGCATTTGGTAACATCATGTATTTGCTGACATATACCTGTTTTAAAACCTGTCATCTTGTGAAGTTTTAGTATGATTAGAATCCAGTCTTTGCTTATGCGTTGATTAAATGAGTCATGCTTTGACACTGATGTGGTGTACTTAAATATGTAGATTGTGTGCAGTACCATTAACTCTTCCAGAATAGTGAATGAGTTTTGGTAAACTCCTAGGATAGTGTTGCTTGTCTAAAATCACACTGTGAGTCTGTGTGCATTTGGGTAAGGATTGTGAGAGAAGCATTTGGTAACATCATGTATTTGCTGACATATACCTGTTTTAAAACCGGTCATGTTGTGAAGTTTTAGTAGCATTAGAAGCCAGTCTTTGCTTATGCTTTGATTAAATGAGTCAAGCTCTGACACAAAAGTGCAGTCCTGAAATATGAAGATTATGTGCAGTTCGCTTACCACTTCCACAGTAGTTTATGATTTTTGGTAAACTCCTAGATATAGTGGTTGTTGTCTAGAATTACACTGTGAGTCTGTGTGCATTTGAGAACCACTGTGAGAGAAGCATTTGGTAACATTGTGTATTTGCTGACAGATAACTAATTTAAAACCTCTCATGTTGTCAAGTTTTAGTAGCATTAGAAGCTAGTCTTTGCTTATGCATTGATAAAATGAGTCAGGGTTTGACAGTAAGGTGCAGTACCATGTACTATTCTGTTCACTGTGGCAAAACTGAAAATTTAAAAGTTTTACCTAAGCACTGTCCTAGAAGTAGTCTGATTATTTAGTTAGTTTCTAAGTACCAAATAGATTGCTTCAAATAAAAGTGTTCTGACATACTATACACTTGTCTTTTACACCTTCAATTCCCTAGTCAGTATCCATACACTTCCAGGAAACATCCTGTCACTTCCTTTGCAGTCCTCTAGAGACCCATTCAACAGCATGTACTAATCCATTGACTGTGCCAAAACTCAAACACTTATAAATTCACCTGCACACTCTCTTTCCAGTACTCTAATGATTCAGTCACTGCCTAAGTATTCATGCACTGTGCCAGGTCTTAGCACATGGACTACGTCAAACCCATATCCACTATGCATGCAGTCCTCTAACCACCTACACACGTGTCTTTCACACCTTCAATTCCCCAGTCAGTCTCCGTTCACTTCCAGCAAATACCCTGTCACTGCCATTGCACTCCTCTAGTGACCCATTCAGCATCATGTACTAATCCATTCACAGCGCCAAACCCTAATAAATTCACCCAGGCACTCTCCTTGCAGTACTCTAATCATTCAGTCAGTACCCAAGTACTCATCCAGTGACCCAGGCCTTAGTATATGGACTGCTTCAACCCCTTATCCTCTATGTATGCAGTCCTCTAACCACCTACACAATTGTCTTTCACGCCTTCAATTCCCTAGTCAGTATCCATACACTTCCAGGAAATTCCCTGTCACTCTCTTTGCAGTCCTCTAGTGACCCATTCAGCACCATGTACTAATCCATTCACTGTGCTAAAACCCAAACACTTATAAATTCACCATGATATTATCTTTGCAGTACTCTAATCATTCAGTCAGTGCCTAAGTATTCATACACTGAGCCAGGCCTTAGCACATGGACTGCTTCAAACCCCTATGCACTATGCATGCAGTCTTCTAACCACCTAGACACTTGTCTTTCACACTTTCAATTTCCTAGTCAGTATCCATACAGTCCAGCACTTGTCACTGCCTTTGCACTCCTCTAGATACCCATTCAGTACCAAGTACTAATCTATTCCCTGTGCGAAAAGCCTAGCACTTATAAATTCACCTAGGCACTCTCCTTGCTGTACGATAATCATTCAGTCAGTACCCAAGTAGTCATGTAGTGAGCCAGGCCTTAGCTCATGTACAACTTTAAATGCCTATGCAGTATGGATGCAGTTCTCTAATCACCTACACAGTTGTGTTTCACACCTTCTATTCCCTAGTTAGTATTCATACTCTTCTAGCAAACACCCTGTGAGTCACCAAGTGTGTCTCCTTATAGTACTGTAATCATTTAGTCAGTTAGCATGTAGTCTTTTAGTGAGGTAGGCTTTAGTGCATGAACTGCTTCAAAGTAGTATGCACTATGCATGTAGTGTTTTAATGATCGTCACACTTGTGGTTCAGGGCTATAGTTTCATAGTCAGTTTTTATATAAAATGTGTTTGTACAGTAATGGAATAGTATAAATTTAAAAGTTATTAATATACATTTATTTGTAATTCTTTTTTACAGATACAGAACAGGAGTGTTTCTCATCTGTTTGCACTCTTCTCGTGCAAGATTGTTTGGATGAAGGGTCCTTAGGTGTTTCATCATACTTGCTGTGCCGCATGAGTATTTTTTGTTAGGATCTCCTCATAACAGAACTCTTTGGGAGGAAGGAAGCAGTTCCGGTTCCGGCTGCTGTTGTTGCTTGTGCTGTTACGAGTGCGAGCGCTGTGGGCGTCCAGCATCCAGCGAGGCCCTGCCCTGCCTTGTCCAGCATCCCGAGCCTGCCGTCACCATTCCCATTGCTCCCGTTGCTCCCCCCGTGGATTCGCGGAAGTATAAGAAATGCACAAAGAGCCCGCGGGCCCGGAAGGAAAAAAAAAGAAGCCTGAGCTTGCCGCACCCGTTGGGGGCCGGCGGCGTCCCTTCTCTGCCCGATCGGGGTTCTATCCTGGCTCCTGATAGGTCGGCAGGTCGGCAGGTCAGTCGGCTGCTGCTGCTCCTCCGTTCCTCCCCCCCCCCCCCGTTGAGCGGAGCGGTGCCGGCTGGAGCTGGCTGGTGCTGTTGCTGCCACTGACTTTCACCACTTGCGGTGCCATCTTCGTCAACGCTTCTTGCCGCCTTGGAGACTCGCCCGTGCTCGGCCCTGCCCCGCTGCTGGTGTCGCCCTCAACCGCCTCCGTTCCTGTCTCCTGCAGAGTCTCCTGCAGAGTGGAATAGACTGGAATAGAACAGATTAGAGCGAAAAAGAACGGAATTATATATTATATTGGGGACACTTGTTTGCTGATTGAAGGACCTGTGCCGCTGCTTGATCTGTCCCTGGGCTGCTTGCTGTTGTTTTGCCCCGTTGCTTGGTGCTCTGTGTCCTGCCTGCTGTCTCCCCCGCCGCCGCCGCCTACAAACACCTTAGGAGCGGCCGCTGTGTGGGGAGACTACCTGGCCCAGAAGCCCCTGCACAAACATCGTGCCCGGTGGTGCTTAAAAATCAGGCTGATCTCCCGCCTCGCGGGAGAAGCCCGGGACAAGGGCAGGATCTTTTCTGGCCATTAGTGGCCGTGTGAGGCCGGGCCGGGCCACCCCTCTTGGCTCTCTGTATTTGTACTCATATTTTGGCTATTTGCCTTCTGTTATTTTAAATTAGGGTTTTTGCTTGTGTAATATCAGCGGTTAAAGGCTATAAAACTTACTTATTTATTGTCTATAGTCTATAGTGTTACATGCAGTCTGATATTATAAGGATTAGGAATGGGGAAGCGCAACCCTGTAATACCTGTCCCTGCTCCAGTCCCAAAACAAAAAGAAGTTATAAAACCTCAGCTCCCTAGTTTAACCGCTATAGATCGCATGCTCCAAAAAACTATAAGGTTGGTGGTCAATGCCATTGAAAGCACTGAGCGTCGTCTCTCGCTTCCTGTTGGCTCTGTGCCCCCCTTACTCCCTGCAAATGTATCGTTGTTCTCTACCAATTCCCAGGACTCGTTACTGGCACCGTCCTTTGTTGCTCTTCCAGGTGGTGGTTATCCCCTGGTGCTACAGAATTTAACCCCTATGGCGGTCAACTCACCCCCAGAGATTCCCCCTTCCCTTGTTAGATTATCGTTGACCCCTCCCATTTTTCAAACCCAGGCTACTATTGATTCTGCATCTCAGGTTGGGGTTCTTATTGATAATGGGAGTTGTAATACGCCTGTTAACACTAGTTCAGCTTCTGATTCGCACTTAAGCATAAGCAGTGATAGTCCTAGTGTAAGAACTAGAGGGCAGATGGCTAGGCGTAAGTCCAAATACGCTGCTAAAGATTGTCCAACTGTAAGAAGCTGCAAGGGGCTAGCAGAGGGAACCAAGAAAAAGAAAGTGCCCGTTAGAAATTGTGCAATAAGGGGCAAGATTACTGAGAACAATGCAGCTAGGGATGCTGCGGTTGTTATTGAGGCCCAAGGTCTATTTCTTGATGCATGTCCTCAGGAAAGAATAGACTCCCCTGGATAAATTCCTTGATATCCAGGAATGCAACGATCCTGCTAGTGGTAATACCACCTTGCCGTGCCCCCCCCATTTCTGAGAGGTACATGCCCCCGATTGCTTGTATTGAGCATATCCTGAAGTCTTTTATCTTTCCTTTGACTGAGAGGTTGAAAGAGCTAACAGCAAGACTTGACCGTTTCGAGCAGGGAACTTTGGATAACTTTTTTTCCATAAAGGCCCTAATCAAGCTACATTCTAAAAATAGCCCAGGAGTAGATGCTCAGAAACAATCTTCACTGGTAGCCCCTTCTGAAGTGGCCAAATGCTCATCCATAAAGCTGGATGGCGCCTTGGAGACCCCGAGAGGAACTAATCCCCCGGAGAGAACGGCGCCAATGAGCAAAGTTCCAGCGATAGCCACAAAATCAAATAAGGCTAGTAATCTAAGGCTCCAATTACCATCTAAAGGGGATAAGGGGACACGTGATAGCGCACCTACCCAGGTACAGAAGGACAAACAGAATTGTAGCAATATAGAGAGACAAGGCAATGATCCATCTTCAAATCTTGACTTAGCTCATAGTAGAGAAATTAACCCTCCATGTATTAATTTGGCTCCAGCTTGTATGCCCTATGTAGCTGTATTGGTAGGAGTCCCTTGCTTAAAACAGGGAAAAACGGAATAACACACTGAACTTAAAAATAAAGCTACATTTTGGCTAAATAATAACAGGCCACTTCCGAGGGGCTTAGATGGCAGGATTACTCTTGTTAGACGAGTTGGCTGGGTGGGAAGAAGGACCAAGGACATCCAAGGGGTTTGCATCCTAGTTAACTTTAAAGACAGTAGAGTAGCAAGGACTATTTGTAGCCAGCAGAACATGCATGGTGAGGGTGGAATTAGCACCCGGGACCTGGGGTACTTTTACCCGCGGCCATTAAGCTGGTATCAGAGACAGAACATTGGCAACCAACTGTGGGGAGGGCAAGTTGACAACATTGGATTTTACTCAAACCCTGCTTTTGTCAGAGAAGATATTCACCTCGGAAACAATACCAGGTATTGACGTAGAGACTACTTGCCTTTGAATCCCTTGTCAGCCCCAGATGATAGCAGAAGGACCAAAGAGTGCAGGTCCTCAATTACTTCTCCTGGGATTTCTCCTAAAGCCCCGTTTTCAGTTCAACCTGAGGCAATGTATAGGGGGGATAGACTCGAGTTAGCATCTCGAGTGGAGGCAACCAGTAATTGCATAGCAATTGTGGGGGAGTGTGTTAATAATTCTCCCTCCGGATTTGATTTATCGCACTGTAACAATATATCTGTTACCCCCTTAGGGACTTCCATCTTTCCAGCAGCTACTTGTGTCCGGAAGAGCAAGGCTTCTCCATCGCATGCTCTTCCGCAATTACTTATGGCAATTGATTCTGGAGGTGAATCACCAGCACCACATAGTGATCACTTTATCTGTCTGCAGGATAAGGTGGAGGCTGTTGGGCCCGATCTGAGGATTATGAGCTGGAACATAGCAGGAATTGCCAGGAAAATAGCTCTTCCAGACAGGAATACCCAGGTGGAGCCCTACACCATATGTATTTTTCAGGAAACATGGAGCCTTGAACCTAACTATAAGGTCGGCTATTCAACATATTTTTTACCTGCAGTTTTGCCACCATCGGGGAGGGGTCGGCCTTCGGGGGGCCTCCTCATATGGGTGAGCCTTTCCCTGGGCTGCAGCATCATCCAAAAACATAATATTTCACCTGATATCCTTAGGATTTCACTGAGAGGATCAGGAAGCGGGAGGTCTCTTGACATATTTAATGTATATGCCAGGGGCACCAAAGGTAGCTCTTTATCCCCCACAGTAGCACTGTTGGAAAAAGCTTTTAGTGATACCTGTGAGGGCATACAAGTATTGATCGCGGGGGACTTTAACTGTACGTTTGAGCCCCTTGCGGCTGAAGACATTCTAGATGTCACTGAGGATGATTCCAAGAGGGGTATACCCATATTAGCGATCCAACCAATTAAAAGATGGACACAGAGGGCGATTCAGTTGAACGCTATGACCCTGGAGTATGGCTTACGAGCACTAAATGGCAGAACTACTTCAGATCCTTTGGGCGCCCACACGTACAATAGGGCGAATCACACGTCTAGGATTGACTATATTCTCCTTGATTTATCTCTTTGGCGATTTGTCCTAGATATGGTAGTAATACCTACTGTAGACAGCGATCACAACTTCCTGTCTTTAACCCTAAAGCATCTATGGGTAAACCATAATAGCTTAGCTTCACCGTGCAACCTAAAGTCCACATCTATAATTATTCCATCTAATTGTGGTAGGCGCCTTAAATGGCGCAAAGTTGCCCTAAATGAGGCAAAAGTTCAGGCTATAGGACAACTTGTGGATGCCTCGCTAAGTGAGATGGAGATGTACTCTTTAGAATATTCTGATCTCTCTAGTTACATCACTGTTCCAGGAGACACTAAAATCAGTAGGTAATCTATTCGTGGCGCATACATATGGGGGTAGGGCAACAGGGCGCCAGTGGCCCAATGTGAAGCATGGATGGTACACACTCAAATGTAGACAGAAGAAATCTGCCCTAATTGAGGCTGTCAATGTGAAGTTACAACCCCTGATCCAGCAAGCCAGGAAAGAATATAATTGGGTGGTTGCAAAAGCCAAAAAAGAGTGGGAGGATGCATATTGGCATACACTTAGAGAGGCCAGTGCTGGGCGGGATGCAGGTCGTTTTTGGAGCGCTATAAGGGCAAGGAACAGGCCCGATGGCGAACTTATCACTTGTAACATTACTGGGCAGACCTGGTTTGACCATTTTTCAAGCCTGTATTCTTGTCAGCTAGGAACCGCTATTACTTCTGCTCCTTGCAGCTCCCTAATACTACCTGGAGAAAACATCTTATTCCCATTTACAGCTAAGGAGGTTGAATACGCGATTAGCTGTATTGTGCCCCAAAAGGCAGCTGGCCCTGATGGCATCTCTGGGGACTTGCTTCGATCTAATCTGCCGCAATGGGGAAACTTATTCATATCCTACTTACTGCAATTGATAAAGGTGCCGCTATCCTCGAATCCTGAAAGGGGGCTGAGGTCGTCCCCATTTTTAAAAAGGGCCAGAGGGAGGACCCAGCCAATTATCGCCCTGTAAGTTTATTAGACTCGACCCAGAAGGTTGTGGGGAAGGTGCTGCTTGAGAGAATCCTTCAATGGGCTAAAGATAATGAGGTTCTCTCTGATTATCAAGCGGGTTTTAGGGCTGGCACCGGCACCGGCACTATAGAGCAGGCTTTCAGGCTATTGTTGATTTACTGGAAAGGGGTTGTCATAGGCAAAGGCAGTCTTTATCTTGCATTCATCGACTTAAAGACTGCCTTTGACCTTGTGCCCAGAGGACAACTATGGAGTGTGTTGGCAGATATGGGGATCCCGCCTAATATCTTGTCTATTCTAGTGAGACTACATGAAGGCAAGTGAGGTGGGGCACCGAGGGCCAGAAAACAAATAGGATATCGGTGGGGAGAGGGGTCCGCCAGGGATGTGTTCTTGCTCCAACCCTTTTCTCACTATATGTGAATGGGGTTGTTGAGCATCTACTCGAAAAACCATCAGATGCACCGTCCCTGGCAGGGGAGCGAATCCCCACCCTCTTATTCGCCGATGATACGCTCCTAATATCAAAGACCCCGGTAGGCCTTCAAGGCCTCCTAGATAATTTTCGGGCCTTTTGCGACCAACGTGGCCTTGTTAATAATACAGACAAGACTAAGTTTTTAGTGCTAAATCCCCTGAAAAAACTTGGGCGATCCCCCGTAGTTAACAATGTATCCCTGGAGAGGGTCACTGTATTCGATTATTTAGGTATCCGTATCTCTGATACCATGCAGTGGACCCCACATCTCCATAAAATGCTGCTAAATCATAAGAGGGTTACAGGGGCACTGTATAAGGAGCAGCGATCTGCCACGACTCGACCTATTGCACCTGTTATTGACATTTATAAGGCTAATGGTGTTTGTTCTGCCCTCTATGGTGCAGAGCATTGGGGCACATCCAACATAGATTCACTGACAAGGTCTGAGAATAAATTTTTGAGGGGCATTATGTCACTTCCGCAGAGTACACCAATGATACCCTTGTTGCTTGACCTAGGTTGCCAACCCATCAATGATCTGGCAAAACTCAGGCTGTTGCTTCTATGGGCTAGACTGTGGCGAGTCCCAGAACTTGCTAAATATGCGAAGGGCCTAGCAGAAGTAATGTCAATGGTGGGATGGCAAAAAATAAAATGGCTTAAAGATGTTGGTAAGCTAGGTCTAGGGTAGGGTCTCTTCCAGTGCGCGCCTTAACTGCCCATTGGAAGCCCCCGTTCCAGACAACTCCTTTTTGCCCCTTTTGTCAAACTAGTGTAGAGACTGTACCCCACATCTTGTTTGTTTGTCCAGCCTATGTGCGCCCAAGGCTAGCGTGGCTTAAACCTATATGTCGGTGTATGGGCACTAGGCACTCAAGTGAGGCACTCCGTATTCTAACATCGGACACCCGACCACTGTATGTTTGTGGTCTTTCAAAATTTTTATCGTGGACATGGTCCATCAGAGTCAAAAGGCTAGCATCTAATGTTTAATCTGCTTTTTAATTGAAGGATTAACCTCAAATCTGAAATTTTTAACTGTTTTTTATTCTCCTTAATATTTAAAGATTTTTATAGAAAAAAAAAAAAGAAAATTCTAAAAATGTTTTGGAAATAATGTTTGGAACTAATGATTAATTTAAATTTGTTTTTGTACAAATGTCTTTTTGTATTACGGTGATGCTTTTATTATTTCATTTATCGAAATAAAGCCTTTGAACTTGGAACTTAGAACTCTTTGGCAAATCTTGCGAGTGACGAAGGTGGCATTGGTCTTTGTTTGCTCCTTGGAAAAAGTAAAAAATTTCCTCACCACTGAAGAAAAACGTTGTTGGTGTGGTGCCTTCTGCAAAACATTTTCTTCAGATTCGGTAAATATTTTAAAGCGGCAACATTTACAGTTTTTGTAAGTTAAACTTATAAAATGTTGTTAGCTGTATGCATTTTATATATCTGTGATTTGTTTCTTGTGTTATCTTGTTGAGAATACCATGTTGTTGTTTTTTTAACAATCTTTCTTATTTTCCAGGTCTGTCGTCGACATCCATTGTCCCCACAGTAGTGTTCCGCCTTGTTGTTTTTTATTATTGTTGTTACATTTTGTTTATTAGTTTATTGTTCATATAGATGTTAATAAAAAAAGAAAGTTTGAAAACAGTTTTTCGTTTATATATTTATTATTATAAAAAATAAAGTTTGAAAAAAAAATGAATAACGTTTTTGGTTGTTCTCTTAACTGTGTGACTCTTTCTTGTTCTTATTACTGTTATTTGATGGAGTCCACCATGGTGTTACATTTTGGGGCACTTATCGCTGGAATACTGGTGATATCTGCAATTTGCACCAACTTCTGAATAGTGTGTTAGATTTATCTCAACTTTACTTCCGTTAAAGTGCTGATAATGAAATGGAGAGTAGCCGTTCCCGTGCAAAAAGACACGAGGTGCACCTTTCCGATTTATTCTAAATACTAAAATCCTGTATTGAATTGCACTGAGGTATTGGCTGCACTTACAGAGTACACACAAAATCTATTAAGAAATCTCATTGTATTTATATTGATTGGGAATAGTGCGTCAGGTGCTGGATCTTGATGAGATACACTGCTCAGTTTGTATATTGTTCTGCACACGAAAAAAATCACATCACAACTTTCACACCAATTGCAATGCGAAACAAATTCCGGCGATAAGACACGTTAGCACCAGGGATTTTACACCTGCTTTCTGCTGGTGTTAAGCAGGACAACTACCTGCACCATGAAAGGGAACACAGCCAAGAGCCACACCAGAACACCCACAGGTACCATAGAGTCAATGAGCATGATACAGGGATACGAGGGCCAGAAGACTCATCTCAACAACTCCAGGACCGCCAATGCCCCCCAAACCCACATCTTAGTAAGTGTGTCCCTGTGGTCATTGTCTTAGCATGATAGGCACGAGCCCTGCAACATCCCAGTGTGCTGTCACCTCAGCGTTGGCAGTGAGCCTGGATGTGTAGCCACGCACGCATCCTCCTGCATGCACAACTGGCGTGTGCTGGTCTGAGGTTCACAGGTCAGTGCAGGGGTGTGCCTATCCGGCAAGGGGAACGGGGTGTCTCGGACATGTCCGTGTACAGGAAGTGCGGTAAGTGTGTCTCTGTGTTCTGGTGTGGCCTGCTACAAGAGCCGCAGCAGTTGATGTTGTAAACTGGCATGCACCACCTCCAAACGGCACTGTGATGTTGTAGTTGGAATGTAGCAGGACATGCGCAAATAGGCATTACAATGGTGTGCCGTACGAGTGCACGAGATACAACAGCGCACCGTACAAAAGTGTGGGGGCTCGTGGGAGGGAGGTGCAGCCGTTTGGCAACATAACACACAGTGAACTCGACCATGTGCCACATGCTGGGCATCTCATCCATGATGACCACGGTCGCAGACATCCCACAACACCAACGAATGGCCTTTGTACACATCCTGTATGAATGCAGCATGGTTTTCACTTCTTTGCTCGTTCAGTGGTGTGATGTTGGCGGGTTGTGTGACTTGTGCTGCTTGTTGGTGTGTTTCATTTTGGCCATTGTTAGTCTATATGTGTGTTGTACTTAATTGTGCATGTGTGCCATTCTGCCCATCTCCCCCCTCCCCCCACTCCCTGCTTCTTCCTCTTCCTAGTGCTGTTGTGTCTATAATTTTGTTGCTGCACACATAAATACATGTAAAGAATAAATTAGAATAGTTCCTTGATTCTTTTAGGTTTCAAAACTTCTCTATTGGTTTCTTTTTAATTTTGCATATGAACCGTTTTTTTAATATTCAACAACACATAGAAGTCAGAAGTGCAACGTATTCTATCAACACACTTTCTAGATCATTCTACAACACATGCAGGTTAAAAGTTCATCAATTTTTTAAAACTTAACAATATTTTTTTGTAACATTTTCTTGAATATTTAACGACATGTGCAGGTTAAAAGTTGACAATTGTTTTAAGTTCGAACAGTGCCTTCCAAATGCAAGTAGCAGGTGTGGTTGATCTGAGCAAATTTTATCCTTTGATATGTACTCCACGTTGAAACTGCTTTTTCTTAGCCAATCACAAAGATGCTTTTCCACAAAACTAATGTGCACCCTACTTTTAAAAAAGAATGCTTTTCATGATATCTTCAGAGATAAGTTATAGATAGGAATTAGCATTTAAAAAACCTTTGAAATTCACTGAAAAAACCATAGGTTTCATGCACGTTATAGTTAGGAATTGGCATTTAAAAAACCTTTGAAATTCACTGAAAAAAACAAAGGTTTCAGGGGCGTTATAGTTAGGAATTGGCATTTAAAAAACCTTAGAAGTTTCCTGAAAAAACCATAGGTTTCAGGGGCGTTATAGTTAGCTGGACATTTCCCTCGTACAAAACCCTAGAAATTCCCCTGTTATAGTCAGTTCAGCTAACTATAACTCGCGCCCCCGCAATGCACTGTTGATGACGTCACATATTACATCACTCATGACATGGTCAGTGACATCACTGATGACATCACTGATGACATCTCAAATGACATCACTGATGACATCACTGATGACGTCATCTACGTGATAAATTAGTACACCTTCTCACACCCTAATATAACTTTTGATACACCAACTCAAAATTTCAGATGGCCATTTTGAAGACCATAGATACTCCAATACCAATAACTCCATACCCACTCATTGACTCTTAGGTCTACATGCACCTCCACTCACTCACCTGTACAGTCACTCATACTTACAGTCACTCCGTACAAGACTATCATATGCATTTATACAGATATATAGACACTCACACACTGCCAATCATCCATTGAGGTACTGACACACCTAGTCAGTTGTGCAAATAATTAAACACAGTCCAATTGACTCACCTATACAGTTAAACACACTCAAGTTCACTTACTCATAAAAATACTAAAAAAAATTGACACTCTTATTCAATTACGAGTACAAGCACACACTCATCCATACAGCCAGTCCCGCAATCACACACTCTCACATATAGATAGTTACTAACCCAAACAAGGAAACGGTTCAATTTCTGTACCCTAAGGTGCAGGTCGCACCTCTCCTGACCAATCTCTCACCTGCCCCCTGAATATTAAGTGAAAAAGGAAAAGAAAAGCTGTTTAGCTAACATGGTGTGCAACCTTACAACCCCCACCGTTTCCCGGGGGTGATCCACTTGATCCAAAACTTTTAGGCCCACAGTAGGTCGCACCACTTTGAAAAGTCCAAATAAAAGTGTCCATCCAGTGATGTTTATATTTTCAAATCTTGCTCTTTATTCTTCTTACAATGTGGTAGTTCATAAACAGCCAACGCGTTTCGTTCTTGCAAAAAAACTTCGTCAGGGCTGAAAAAAACATTTTAAAAATACATATGTAATACAAACTTCGATAAAATTGTAAAACTAGCATGATACAGTTAAATTGTGAATCAATCACAAAGACCTATTGACAGAAGTTAAGATTAGCATCCACCTAGTAAATTCCACATGTCCAATGATAGTACGTAGCAATTTGTATGAAAATTAAATTGATGGATTAATAAACCATTACTATTTCGTATCCACATTCCTGATAGGGCAAGTCACATGGAGAACATCTTAATATATGATGTTAATACAACACTGCAAATGCACTCATTAAAGGTTCATAGTCCAATTCACTCAACATGGCTTTTACTGAACGCATGGATTCCATATCATTTTTGAAATCATTTTTGAAAATTTGTTCGGTCTAATCATTAGTTATGTTCTAATCAGATATGCAATCCGAAAAGGATTAAATGCACCTACCAATTGTTTCTTTGGCTTTTGGACAGCATTAATTATACACTGTGCAGGACGCAGCCATTGATTTTCCTGGTCATTTCATATTTGGTGGGTGTGCAGATCCTTCAATATTGTAATTATTCATCAATTTTGCCGTTTATTTTAGACTCCGGTGTTATAAGTCATAAGTCTGAAATCCTCAGGCACATTAGCCCAGAGACACTCGTTGGGATTTCAGACTTATGACTTATAACACCGGAGTCTAAAATAAAAGGCAAAATTGATGAATAATTACAATATTGAAGGATCTGCACACCCAACAAATATGAAATGACCAGGAAAATCAATGGCTGCGTCCTGCACAGTGTATAATTAATGCTGTCCAAAAGCCAAAGAAACAATTGGTAGGTGCATTTAATCCTTTTCGGATTGCATATCTGATTAGAACATAACTAATGATTAGACCGAACAAATTTTCAAAAATGATTTCAAAAATGATATGGAATCCATGCGTTCAGTAAAAGCCATGTTGAGTGAATTGGACTATGAACCTTTAATGAGTGCATTTGCAGTGTTGTATTAACATCATATATTAAGATGTTCTCCATGTGACTTGCCCTATCAGGAATGTGGATACGAAATAGTAATGGTTTATTAATCCATCAATTTAATTTTCATACAAATTGCTACGTACTATCATTGGACATGTGGAATTTACTAGGTGGATGCTAATCTTAACTTCTGTCAATAGGTCTTTGTGATTGATTCACAATTTAACTGTATCATGCTAGTTTTACAATGTTATCGAAGTTTGTATTACATATGTATTTTTAAAATGTTTTTTTCAGCCCTGACGAAGTTTTTTTGCAAGAACGAAACGCGTTGGCTGTTTATGAACTACCACATTGTAAGAAGAATAAAGAGCAAGATTTGAAAATATAAACATCACTGGATGGACACTTTTATTTGGACTTTTCAAAGTGGTGCGACCTACAGTGGGCCTAAAAATAAACATATAGATAGTTATTTACTCTTATACACATATACACTGTGTTTCACATATGTAGTTACTGTCACATGTACAACTGAGATATACATTCAATCACTAACACACCCTTACATACACTCACCCAACCATACAGTCCATCACAGTTGCACTCTTAAAACCATGCACCCATAGAATCACCCACTCACACATCTATGCACAGAGTCACACACACCCCACCCACACATACACTCAGGCACCCATACAGATACTCAGACAACCAATCAATAACCCATAGAGACACTCATATTGCTATTCACAAAACCATGCAGCCGTTTATACACCAACAGATAGACAGATACAGACATTCACACAGTTTAGTCACTAGTCTGCAGTAAGATACATACAGACATTCACACAGTTTAGTCACTAGTCTGCAGTAAGATACATTTAATGACTCACTAATAGAGTCAGTTACGCACCTAGAAAATCATCCATTCACACACTTGTACACCCACTCATTCTTCCACCGGCCTTTCCCTATATATATTAAACATATTAAAACTGTTCAGAAACACATACTCAATGGATGACGTCATCAGTGATGTCATCAGTGATGTCATTTGAGATGTCATCAGTGATGTCATCAGTGATGTCACTGACCATGTCATGAGTGATGTAATATGTGACGTCATCAGCAGTGCATTGCGGGGGCGCGAGTTATAGTTAGCTGAACTAACTATAACAGGGGAATTTCTAGGGTTTTGTACGAGGGAAATGTCCAGCTAACTATAACGCCCCTGAAACCTATGGTTTTTTCAGTGAATATATATATATATATATATATATATATACACCTTGCAGCGCTTTAAAAACATTCAGTGTGACCTTATTCCGCATGTGAACAAGGGCTCTCGAGTCCGAAACGCGTCATGTTTGTGCTGAGAGAAATGGTTGAATAAAACATCTTACCTGAAGATTTCCGTGGTCCGTCTCTCCTTCTTCGCCGCTTGGAGGTTGTGGGAGTTCTAACGTACTCAATATATATATATATATATAAATATATAGGTAGTTATAGTTAGAACCTAGTTTCCATAGGCAAAGCGTTTTTTGATTTGCCAATATCTTTGGCACTATCTGACAAATCTTCGCATAATTTTCAAAACGAATGGGTCAGCTCTCTCAGTTTCTCTGTTGAAAGTTTCGGAGTGATTCGAGAAGCGGGGGCCGAGAAAAAAGGGGGGTCCCAAATAGCATTTTCTCCATGTTAATTTCCACAGGAAATTTTGGAACAGGCTACAACCCGAACTGCTGAACAGAATTACACCAAATTTGGCAAAAAGGTAGCTCCTAGTGCAGAAAGCACCTTTGTTTTAAATGGTGTAAATCCGTAAAGTAGTTTTTCAAATATTAAAGGAAAAAGATATATAGATATCTGGGCGGAGCCTAACCACACATCTCCTCCCGAGTACGAGCTTCATTCTAATTGGCTGCCAACACACCAAACCAGGAAGTGTTGGCAGCCATCTTGTGCCTCGCATCGAGTAAAAATCAAAAACGTGAGACATGCATTGCAAACAAGAAAAGGGGGCAGAGTATAAACACCCTGACCTCCCAGGCCTGCTCAGGGGGTGACACAGGGACCCCCAGGCCCAAAAAAAGCATTTTGCGGCCCGCCGGGGAACCCGCAGCCCCGGGGAGGCCACCTCCCCAGTGCTTATTTAATTGTATGCGGAGGGCACACAGTGCGGGGTACGCGAACTGCAGGAGTTTAAAGTCTAAAATTATCAAACTGATGTAGCAGCATGGTTGCCTGCTCCTAAAAGATGAAAGGCTGAGCGCTAGAACACGTGGTCTCTGTGCCTTAGCATTATTACACTCGCCGGTTTGTGTGTTGTGTGTTATAAAACAGAGACAGCATATTCCCTAACGAGTCTGTTACATAGCACGCCCAAGGAGCAAGTGCTAATGATTAGGCGCCTAAGTGCGCACTGGTAGACCCCAGCGCAAATTAAGCAGTAGTTTAAAGTCTAAAATTGCCAAACTGATGTGACAGCATGTTTGCCTACTCCTAAAAGATGAAAGGCTGAGCGCTAGAGCACTTGGTCTCTGCAGAAGGCTCGCTTCACACTGAGCTGTTCGTCCATGTGGGCTTGTGCCTTAGCATCATCACACTCGCCGGTTAGTGTGTTGTGTGTTATAAAACAGAAACAGCATATTCCCTGACGAGTCTGTTACACAGCACGCCCAAAGAGCAAGTGCTAATGATTAAGCGCCCATTTGCACACTGGTAGACCCCAGCTCAAATTAAGCATAAGTTTAAAGTCTAAAATTGCAAAATTGATGTAGCAACATGGTTCCCTGCTCCTAAAAGATGAAAGGCTGAGCGCTAGAACACGTGGTCTCTGCAGCAGGCTCTCTTCACACTGAGCTGTCCGTCCATGTGGGCTTGTACCTTAGCATTATTAAACTCGCCGGTTTGTGTGTTGTATGTTATAAAACAGAAAGAGCATATTCCCTAATGAGACTGTTACACAGTACGCCCAAAGAGCAAGTGTTAATGATTAAGTGCCCATGTGCGCACTGGTAGACCCCGGAGCAAATTAAGCTGTAGTTTAAAGTCGAAAATTGCCAAACTGATGTAGCACCATGATTGCCTGCCCCTAAAAGATGAAAGGCTGAGCGCTAGAACACGTAGTCTCTGCAGCAGGCTCGCTTCACACTGAGCTGTCCATCCATGTGGGCTTGTGCCTTAGCATTATTACACTCGCTGGTTTGTGTGTTGTGTGTTATAAAACAGAAACAGCATATTCCCTGACGTGACTGTTACACAGCACGCCCAAAGAGCTAGTGCTAATGATTAAGTGCGCATATGCGCACTGGTAGACCCCGACATAAATTAAGCAGTGGTTAAAAGTCTAAAATTGCCAAACTGATGTAGCAGAATGGTCCCCTGCTCTTAAAAGATGAAAGGCTGAGCACTAGACCACGTGGTCTCTGAAGCAGGCTCTCTTCACACTGAGCTGTTCATCCATGTGGGCTTGTGCCTTGGCATGATAACACTCGCCCATTTGCGTGTTGTGTGTTATAAAACAGAAACAGCATATTCCCTAATGAGTCTGTTACACAGCACGCCCAAAGAGCAAGTGCTAATGATTAAGCGCCTAAGTGCGCACTGGTAGACCGCAGCACAAATTAAGCAGTAGTTTAAAGTCTAAAATTGCCAAACTGATGTAACAGCATGGTTGCCTGCTCCTAAACGATGAAAGGCTGAGCCCTAGAACACTTGGTCTCTGCAGCAGGCTCTCTTCACACTGAGCTGTTCATCCATGTGGGCTTGTGCCTTAGCATCATTACACTCGCCGGTTTGTGTTGTGTGTTATAAAACAGAAACAGCATATTCCCTAATGAGTCTGTTACACAGCACGCCCAAAGAGCAAGTGCTAATGATTAAGCGCCCATTTGCACACTGATAGACCCCAGCTCAAATCAAGCAGTAGTTTAAAGTCTAAACTTGCCAAACTGATGTAGCAGAATGGTCCCCTGCTCCTAAAAGATGAAAGGCTGAGCACTAGAACACGTGGTCTCTGCAGCAGGCTCTCTTCACACTGAGCTGTTCCTCCATGTGGACTTGTGCCTTGGCATCATTACACTCGCTGGTTTGTGTGTTATAAAACAGAAACAGCATATTACCTAATGAGCCTGTTACACAGCATGAACAAATAGCAAGTGCTAATGATTAAGTGTCCATGTGTGCACTGGTAGACCCTGGCTCAAATTAAGCAGTAGTTCAAAGTCTAAAATTATCAAACTGATGTAGCACCATGGTTGCTTGCTCCTAAAAGTTGAAAGGCTGAGCGCTAGAACACGTGGTCTCTGCAGCAGGCTCTCCTCACACTGAGCTGTCCGTCCATGTGGGCGTGTGCCTTAGCATTATTACACTCGCCGGTTTGTGTGTTGTGTGTTATCAAACAGAAACAGCATATTCCCTAACAAGACTGTTACACAGCACGCCCAAAGAACAAGTGTTAATGATCAAGTGCCAATGTGCGCACTAGTAGACCCCGGCTCAAATAAGCAGTAGTTTAAAGTCTAAAATTGCCAAACTGATGTAGCACCATGGTTGCCTGCTCCTAAAAGCTGAAAGGTTGAGCGCTAGAACACGTAGTCTCTGCAGCAGGCTCTCTTCACACTGCGCTGTCCGTCCATGTGGGCCGGTGCCTTAGCATCATTACACTCGCTGGTTTGTGTGTTGTGTGTTATAAAACAAAAGCAGCATATTCCCTAATGAGCCTGTTACACAGCACAAACAAATAGCAAGTGCTAATGATTAAGTGCCCATGTGCGCATTGGTAGACCCCGGCTCAAATTAAGCAGTAGTTTAAAGTCTAAAATTGCCAAACTAATGTAGCATCATGGTTGCTTGCTCCTAAAAGTTGAAAGGCTGAGCGCTAGAACACGTGGTCTCTGCAGCAGGCTCTCTTCACACTGAGGTGTCCGTCCATGTGGGCCTGTGCCTTAGCATCATCACACTCCCCGGTTTGTGTGTTGTGTGTTATAAAACAGAAACAGCATATTCCCTAACGAGTCTGTTACACACCACGCCCAAAGAGCAAGTGCTAATGATTAAGCGCCCATTTGCACACTGATAGACCCCAGCTCAAATCAAGCAGTAGTTTAAAGTCTAAACTTGCCAAACTGATGTAGCAGAATGGTCCCCTGCTCCTAAAAGATGAAAGGCTGAGCACTAGAACACGTGGTCTCTGCAGCAGGCTCTCTTCACACTGAGCTGTTCGTCCATGTGGACTTGTGCCTTGGCATCATTACACTCGCTGGTATGTGTGTTATAAAACAGAAACAGCATATTTCCTAATGAGCCTGTTACACAGCATGAACAAATAGCAAGTGCTAATGATTAAGTGCCCATGTGTGCACTGGTAGACCCTGGCTCAAATTAAGCAGTAGTTTAAAGTCTAAAATTATCAAACTGATGTAGCACCATGGTTGCTTGCTCCTAAAAGTTGAAAGGCTGAGCGCTAGAACACGTGGTCTCTGCAGCAGGCTCTCCTCACACTGAGCTGTCCGTCCATGTGGGCTTGTGCCTTAGCATTATTACACTCGCCATTTTGTGTGTTGTGTGTTATAAAACAGAAACAGCATATTCCCTAACGAGTGTGTTACACAGCACGCCCAAAGAGCAAGTGCTAATGATTAAGTGCCCATATGCGCACTGGTTGATCCTGGCACAAATTTAGCAGTAGTTTAAAGTCTCAAATTGCCAAACTGATGTAGCATCATGGTTGCCTGCTCCTAAAAGATGAAAGGCTGAGCGCTAGAATACGTGGTCTCTGCAGTAGGCTCTCTTCACACTGAGCTGTCCGTCCATGTGGGCTTGTGCCTTGGCATTATTACACTCGCCGGTTTGTGTGTTGTGTGATATTAAACAGAACAGCATATTCCCTAACGTGTCTGTTACACATCACGCCGAAAGAGCAAGTGCTAATGATTAAGTGTCCATGTGCGCACTGCTGCACCTGACGCAAATTAAGCAGTAGTTTAAAGTCTAAAATTGCCAAACTGATGTAGCAGCATGGTTGCCTGTTCCTAAAAGATGAAAGGCTGAGGCTGGAACACGTTGTCTCTGCAGCAGGATCTCTTCACACTGAGCTGTTTGTCCATGTGGGCTTGTGCCTTAGCATCATCACAATCACTAAAATGGTGGACAAGATACAGTTAAAAAAAAACTAGATAATTGATTGGGTGTTTAAGGACATTGTACATTGTACATTTAAAAATAGGGTGCATGTTTCTGACTTTAAAAAGCAAGTTTTTTATGGGCTAGTAAAAAATGTATGAAAGGTACTGTAGATAGGATAATCTCATATATTGCAGCCAACCACACCTGCTGTTTGCATGTGCAACATTGTGTGGTGAACTTGAAAATATGCTGAACTTGTGACCTGTCAGTTAAGTGGAATGTTCCATGAACTGTTGCTATGGAAACTGGCATTAAGCAACATTGAAATTATCTAGGAAGGCTTGTGATTTGTTACTTACATGTATTTGTGTGGCGAAAGAGCGGGATACTCTGCCATTACTGGTTCTACCTTTCTGAGATTGGTGCATTACATTGATTGTGTGCATAAGAAAATCTTTTATTAGTTTGTGATATTTTAAATTCCACAAATCTATTTGGAAGGTGAGTTATACGTTTGTTAGGTGTATTATGGATTAGATTTTATTTTAAACTTTAATAATAATTTAAAATCTGTGGTGTTTGAAATATATTAATAAATGTACAGATATGTATTGTAGTTTGTTTTATTGTAGTAAAACAACATTTGAAATAGATTTTGAATACTAATATTTGTATATTTGAAGATGGATTAGTGATTGTGCTAGTTTGTTTTAGTGTTAGGATATGTACATTTGTAGTATCTCGCATAAATGTAACTGTTGCTTTAAATTTGGAGGTGGAGTCTGTCAAGTTTTTAAGGTGTGCATGGACTCCTGTTTTAAGTATGTTTCAATTTGTATATGTATTTTCATATGTCTTACACATTTGAAGGTACATGATGTATAATAAAGAGGTGTTGCTGCTTTTTATGTGATAGACTCAAGACTGTGAGTACTAGTAGAATGGTGAAGATGCAACACAAAGTGTTGTGTAAAAGATGTTCACAGAAGGTGTTAGTGAATAGGCTTGATTTTTATAAGTCTCTAGAGAGGTACAGTTAAAAAATGCTGCATCATTTATTATGTTTGTCTGTAATTGGAAGTTTGTTCTGTGAATTTTTAAGGTTTGGATAGTGGTATGGTACAGACACATTCATGTATGCTTTTAGGAATATGATGACACTTTTACTAAAGATATGTGAAGGGTTCCTACTTTGTATTTCGGTAGGTGTAATATTATAAATAGTTGTAGAATGGTTAAGCAGCAGCCTGAAACTGAGCTTTGAGATGTTTGTAGAAATGTTATTTATTAGAGTAATTTGTGTCATGTGAGAAAGTTATATTTCTTATATACTGCATCATTTTCAGTGTCTGTTTGAAAATTGAGGTGTACTGTGTTAAGTTTTGAGCTGTGCATGGTGTTGTAACTGAGATATGTGTCTACTTGCTTATACACTTATAAAATCACCCAGGCACTACCTTTGCACTCCTGTAATCACTCAGGCAGTACCTTAGTACTTCTGCAATCACCCAAACAGTACCTATGGAGTTATATAATCACCCACTCTGTTTCTATGTATTTCAGTAATCTCCAAGATATTAGTCCTGCAGTCATGCAATCACCCATGCACTAGTTATGTACTACTCCTACAGTCATGCTATCATGCAGGCTGTACCTATGCAGTCATGTAATAACCTACACACTACCCTTGCAGTCATAGAATCTCCCACACCCTACTGTTGCATTTATCTATTCACCTAGGCACTACTCAATGACTCATCTATGCTTTCAGGTGCTATTTATACACTTATCCATGCACTCAACGTATATGTCTGCCACTCACTATCCATCTTCTTCTGCAATTACCCAGTGACTACCTTTGCACTCATACAATCTACAAAACTTATGTAATCACCCAGCCAGTACTCATGCACTTATAAAATCATCCAAGCACTAAGTTTGCCCTCCTGTAATTCCTCAGGTATTACCTTATTACTTCTGTAATCATGCAGGCAGTACTTCTGGACTTATGAAATATTGTATACATATTTCTTTTAGATATGATGTTGGTTTGAAAACATAGAGACATGTGTATGCATGCTTCTTACAATATGGAGAGACTTGTATTTGAGTGATGTAATAGTCTGCTGCCTTAAATTTTGGTAGGCTGAACTCTCATGCAGTTATAAAAACAGGCAAGTACTTGCCATGCAGTTTTCCAATGATGCAGGCACTATCTATGTAGTGTTGTAATCACTCAGGCATTAGTGGTGCACTCATGAAATCCCCCAGGCATTACCCATGCTCTTGTCCAATCACTCAGGCACTACCCATGCATTCATGCCAGCACCTAGGTACTACTGATGCACTCATGCAATCACCCAGGCACTACCCATGCACTCTTTCAATCACTCAAGCTCTACGCATGTGCTCATGCAATCACCCAGGTATCACCATGCACTTATTTCTCTTTTTTTAACAGAATAGGTGGTTCTAAAGAGAACCGTTTTTTTCTTCTTTTTTTTCTTTTTGGAACTTGTTTGTGTTTTTGAACTATTTTATGTGTTTTTTTTAAAACCGGAAAAAACTACACAACAAACTATAAAACTTTGCAAATAAATTGCCATTGCAACGAAAAAAATTAGCAAGTGTGATTTCTAGCGGCAGAAACCACAGCATCAACAGACTGCTCTCCATAATAGAGGACAGTCTTACATTTGATGCAGCGCTGCACTAACTTAGCAAATTCGGGATGAATGTCAGGTCCACGAGATGAGGAACAAGAGGATTAGGAGGTGCTTGGACCAGCAACCGGGTCATCCTGCTGCAAACGATGACGAGGGTGGATAGGTTGCAGATGTTTCATCATGCTGGAAGTGCCACAGGAATAGTTTTTTATCACTTACACATGACAGCACCCTCGGGCACAGTGTGCAGCTCACTTTCCTGCCGTTGACTTTCTTTTCCCCATCTGGATCTGGTATGGTGAAGAACGCCCACACGACAGACTCTTTTCTTTTCTTCACCGGTTCCTCCAAATCTTCTTCATCAGATAGTAAATCCACTTCAGGAATTAAAGAAGCCATTTTCTATGATGTAAAAAAACACCAAAAAAATGCCACCAAATAGCGGAGAAAACACAGCAGGTGTATCTCCTCTGATGGTGTTGAAGGTATGAAAAAAATGGGCAGTGTCCTTCAAGTTCTAGAATCAAAACCTTGTAAAATAATGAAATGCATTATTTTGAAGTCGCAAGGGAGTCGCACACCCAACATAACTTCCGGAAAACATATTTAAGAATAATATAATTTAATTGCAATTACAAATATATGATTTTTATAATTAGTTTACATAATCTCTTGCTCTAATATACATATTAAAGTTATATACATATACTTTTAAAACATAAAAAGTTTACGGAAGTCACACACCGGGCGTGACCCCCAGAAATACATGCGTAACGTTACGTGGGGCCGGGCACCGCGCACCCTTCACATACCAAACGCGCATCCTACATGACTTTAGCAATATGGCAGCTTGAATCCGCGCACCCACTGAGATAGGTACATGATCGGTACGCGACTCCACTTTTTTGCAAACAAAAAAAAGTATATTTATATTTTAGAAAAGAGAAAATGTTTTATTATTGTTATACCAAATAAAAACCTAAGAAAAAATATTTTGGGGATATTAAAGTTACAAAATATCACTTTAAAAAGCTTTGAAATTCACTGAAAAAACTACAGGTTCAGGGACGTTATAGTTAGTTGGACATTTCACTCATACAAAACCAGTGAAATTTGGGCGTTATAGTTAGTTGACTAACTATAATTCGCGCCCCTGCAATGCACTGCTGATGACGTCACATATGACATCACTCATGACATGGTCATTGACATCACCGATGACATCACTCATGACATCACCCACGTGATAATCTGATGCACCTCCTCATACCCTAATATAACCTTTGATACACCCACTCTAAAATACAGACTGCCATTCTCGAAACCATAGACTCACCAATACCAGTTACTACATAGCCACTCACTAATTCATAGGTCTATACACACATCTACTCCCTCATCCATAGAGTCACTCATAAATGCATTCACTCATCAATACAGTCACTATCATATGTACTCATAAACCCATACAGACACTCACACACCACCACTCACCCATAGAGTTACTCACACAGCTAGTCAGTAATACAAAGAATCAATCACACTCCCATTTACTCACCCACACAGATATACACACACCACCTCACTTATTTATACAGATACCAACACATACTTACTCTCATATACAATCAGCCGCGGCCCATGGAGGGAGTTCCGTGGGGCGGTAAGGCGGGGCGGGGCAGGGTGGGGGTTCTAAAAACCGGAATATGGATAATTACAGGTAAGTAAGCAATTAAATAAATAAAACGAATTTTGTAGCGCGCGCTGCATTGCATTTTGCGATGCAGCGTGCGCTATGAAATTCGTTCTATTTATTTATTTTAGTTGGGAGATTAAGTTCATTTGAATCCTGAGGGTCCCTAGGGTCCAACTAGCCCACTAGGTACCTCCAGTAAGCGCCACAGAGCTGCGTTGCAGAGAGGTGTAAAAAGTGGCACGGCCTGGACCACCTCTCTGCAACGCAGATCAGTGGCGCTTACTGGAAGCACCTGGTGGGCTAGTTAGCCCCCAGGGGCCCTCAGGATTGAAGGGGAATTATTTCCCCAACTTAAAACGCACCATAGGGCGTGTTTGCACACGTCACCTCAGGCCCCGTCCCCTCCCTTCCCCACTGTGTAAACACGCCCTGTGGCCGTTTTAAGTTGGGAGATTAAGTCCCCTTGAATCCTGAGTGTCCCTAGGGGCAAAATAGCCCACTAGGTACGTCCAGTAAGCGCCATTGCAGAGAGGTGTAAAAAGGCAGCTCCCTGGCGCATACTGGAGATACCTGTTGGGCTAGTTGGCCCTCAGGGACCCTCAGTATTGAAGGGGAATTAATTCCCCAACTTATAACTGGCCAGGGGGCGTGTTTGAACAGTGCTGCAAGGAGGGGGCGTGGAGTCCGGCGCGATGCCGGTCTTTTATTTATTTTATTTTTTTAAGAATGAGCGCTGTGTGGCCCCACTTCTTTTTCTAATTTATTGGCCCTGGGGACCCCATCCCCCAGGGCCTGCACCCTAATTTTTTTTGTTGAAAAAAATTAATTTGGAAGGGGGCGGCTTGGCCCCCCTCCCAAGGCATTAATCGGCACCGGGGACCCCAAACCCCGGGTCATGGCCTTTTTTTTTTTTTCTTTAGGAGGGGGGCTGCGTTGCCCCCCTCCTCAGGCCACTTATGGCCCTGGGGACCCCATCTCCCGGGGCCGGCCTTTGTTTTTTATTATTTTAAAAAAATATATATTTATAGAAACACCTAGGACATGCTGGACAAACCGTATGTACCTATCACCATGACGATATGCATGATATTCATTAAAAGGCGACTATGCATACAATGAATCCACGTGGAATGTATTTACACCGCTAGTGAAGCTCTGACGTGTCTGACGCCCTACCGTGCCTAATCTCGGCGCCCCCCCGGTGGGTACTCTCCAAGTAGACACCCTTGTCATTTATTTATACAAACATGGGTAGCTATTGACGGTCACATTTAATAGACACGCACACCAAGCCATTCAAAGGGGATTCGACAAATATTCGACCAAACTATGCAAGAAACCCCCCTCACGGTTAATAAAACACACATCCGCCGGATGTGTAATACTTTTTATTTTACTCTCTGGAAAGGAGACGAACCTCACTTGAGAGTCACAGCGTGCTCCTGGCTGAGCCCAATGCTGTATTCCACCAGCTAGTGCGTATGCTATGGCACTCTCTAGCCCATGTGCACTGTAACACCACCCCGTGAATATGTCATGCCACACTTGCCTTCGCACGGGTTATATTGCCCCATCTAACGTGCCTTCCTCGATGCCTATGTTATAACGCACAGCGCTATGCCTTACATATTACAATCTGGGATCCATATCTTTGTCACAGTACATATGCAATGTTACACTCCCCAGTGCATATTTTATATTACAACTTTAGAGACTAGTTAGGTTACACAACACTGCCCTGTGCATATTACACTCCAAGGCGCATATCGCATAGCACGCGCTAGTGCCTGTGCTATCTCGCGCTCTCCAATGAATCTGTCATTGCGCACAATGTATTGCATATTATATTTCACGCCCTGGTTCATCTTATATCATACCTTTTGGTGCATAGTTTATACCATATACTATATCTAGTTTTCATTTTCAATCGTGCTCTCAGGACTATGTTCTATATAACACTGCGTCCACCTACCCTTTTCATGGGCATTACATTTTGCGATGGGGGGGGAGGGTCAGGGGGTGTTTCTGCCAAGTGAGCCTGGAGTCACAGTCACAAACGTCCTCTTCTTCCTGAATAAAAGTGAGATTATGCTGCATACTTGTTCATATTTTAAGTGGTTCGCACAGACACACATTTTAAAAACAATAAAGTTCCTAATACCCACCTTTTCTGAACAGTGAGCTTGCTGCCCCATCCACCTCCTCCCTATCCTCTGTTGTCTGAATCCATGGACTAGCCTCCTCCCTCATGCCATACATGGTCTGATGTGCTGCCACTGCCCTCCATTTAGCATGATGTACCAGTCCACTCCTCCTGCCCTCCATTGCCCAATTCTATGGCCCATCATTGACCTCCTGCTTAGCCTCTGTGCTTAGCTTGCTCCCCCTTCTGCCCTCCCTGGTCTGTTGTGCTGCAACTGCTCCTCCTGCATGCCCCGCGCAGTCTGTTGTGAGGCCCCTTCCCCTGAACTCTCTTGTCTGTGCCCAGGTCCTGACCCTCCCTTCTAACCTCCATGGTCCATTGTGCATGCCCCTGCACCCTCCTTCTTGCCCATCATAGCCATTCTACTGCCACTAACCCTCCCGCTTGCCATGCATGGTCTTCTGTGCTGCCATGGCCCCTCCTACCTTCCCTGAGTGGTCAGCTAGCTGCCCCTGACCCCCTCCCACCTTCCCTCCATGGTCTGTGTGTATGCCATCATAGTCTCACTGTTGCTCTCCATGGTGTGTCTTGTTTCTAGTGCCCATCCTGCCTAACCTCCATGGTCATCTTGCTGCTCCTGCCCTGCCCCTATGCCCCCAGCCATCTGTTTCCATGTGCAGACCCCTACTTCCTCCCTCCTGGCTTCTCTGTTCCATTGTAATGCCCCTGATCCGTCCCTCCTGCCCTTTATGGTCTGTTATGCTGCAGCTTTCTCTCCTGTCTGTCCATTATGGTCAGCTAGCTACCATTGCCTCTTTCCCCTCTGTTCTCTGTTGTCCATGTGCATTGTCCTGTCCCCTCCCTATTGCTTTCTATGGATTGTTGTGCTGCACTCTTGTCCCACATGCCCTGTGTGGTGTATTCTGCTGCTGCAAACCCTGATGCCTACCCTGTAGGGTCAGTTTGGTGCACCTCTCCATGTCCCTCCTGTCCTCTGTCATCCGAGTCCATGTCCCTACCCCAATTCCTCCTGCCTACCATGATCCAATGTACCATACTTGCGAACTTGGTAAGAGGGAGATTTTGAAAAAAACTGGGGTATTGATTTTCCCCTTTGAGTTACATTGAAAAAGAGGAGATTGTAGGCAGGAGACAGCTCAAATAAAGCCCTTTTGAGCTTAAAAACATTGGACGTTTCCTGGCTGAAACGGGTCTGTTGGTATGTATGGTTGTACTACCACTGCCTCTTCCTTCTGCCCACAATGGTCTATTATATTGCCACAGCATCTCTTGCCAGTCCTGTATTGTTGGTTTGTTGCCCCTGCCCCCCTTTTCACTGACCTCCATAGTCTGTTGTACTGCCACTGCCCTTCCTGCCTGCCCAGTGTGGTGAAATTGTTGCCTCTGCACTCTTCTACCTGCCTTCAATTTTCAGAGTCCGTGCCCCTGGCCTCTGCCTCTCAACAGTATCTCAATGAACAACTAGATTGCTAACATTCTATATTTATTACAAGAGTGTGGAACGCCTGACGTCATCTTGATGTAATCAAAACTGTAATACCTAGAGCATTTCCTTTAGAAATTACATATATGAGAGGGTCTTATTTGCATCACAATTATGGTTAGTGCTCTAAAAAACTAAAATGAGGACATATTTTCTGAGTTTTCAAATAGCGACAAAGAACTTTTAAATTATTTGTAATCTTTATGTGTTTTTATCCAGTTGACCACTTGATTAAATGTTGCACTTAGGGGAGAGGATGTGGTGTTACTTCCAGAGCTGCAGACTTTGCAACTGGGGAACCAGGTTGAAATTTCTGCTTCAGCTCAACATTCTGTGATTCTGGTCAAATCACTTAATCTCCCCATGTCTACAACCAAAATGAATTTGATCTTGTGTGATGTAACCTATGGTCATGTAAAGCACTCCAATACCTGACAAGTCTGCACTATACAAAACTGCAAATACACAAACAATAAGTGTTTTGCCCACTTCTGTCATTAGGCTACATGTGGGCTACATCTGGGTGATATTTGTGCTGCATTTGGGCTCTTTTGTCTCTGGTGGCCATCTTGGGAGATTTATTTGTTATGAAGTTTCCTAATTTCCTCATTTACTGCAGTCTCCTCAGTAGGAAATGCTTTCAGTTTTTTACTTTGATTCCATCAAGAAGGTATTCAGATATGTCACACATTTGCCATAAATTCTGAATGTTAGCACTCTGGTTGCTCATTAGATCACTGTAGTAAAGCTACTGCTCACCATGGAAGTCTGCTGCTGGTATTAAAAGTGCATGTTTCAGTCTGCATATCAGAATTTTTTAATGAAATAGAAGAGGATTTGAGAAGTCACTCAAAATGTGCCCTAATGTTTCTTTCTTCAGCACTAATCATAATTTCTATGGCAAAATGAACCCCCTCATTGTGTTCCTTTTTAAATTAAATGTTTTAAGAATTACCACTTATTCCAATCAAGATGGCTTCAGGTGTGCAATACGTTTGTCATAAGTAGGACTGTTAGCGCTCTAGTTGTTCTTTAGAACACTCTGGGAAGCTGCAGTAGAACACAAAGGAATCAACTGACAGTCTCTGCCCTTGTTGGATGTACATGTTTTACTGAGAATGTCAGACTTCATTCTCACATGACTGAGAAAGATAATGTGAATTTACAGAAAATATGCTCTCAGTTTTGCTTATAGATCACCTTCCAAACCTCTGTGGGAAAAGCATGAGAAAATTGTTTTCTCTCAAACATGATTCATGATATCACAGCAGAAGGCTTTTTCACATGGTAAAATATACCACCAACAAATGATTTATAATATAACTAAAGTCTTAAAACCTTCTATTAACTGCAACGCTTTTTAATGAGGTGCTATCATGTATATTGGTCCCAAGATGTCTGCCAACACTTCTTGGATGAAGTACTGACAGCCAATCAGATCTCACGATGAGATGTGTGGTTAGACTCCGCCCAGATATATCTATCTTTTTTTTAATTTTCTCAGGAACTACTGAACGGATTTACACCATTTAAGCAAAAGGCATGAGTCTGAACTGAGGACTACCTATTTGCCAAATTTGATGTAATTCCGTTCAGCAGTTCGGGCTGTAGCTGCGTCAACAGGTCCTATGGGAAAATGCATTGGGAAAACGCGTTTTGGGACCCCCCTTTTTTCTCGTCCCCCGCTTGACGAATCACCGTGACATTTTCTGGATAGGAGCGGACTGGAGCTGGCCAAAAGTTTGGAAAATTTTGCGAAGATACCATCAATTGGCGCCAACGTTATTCCAAATAGAATGTTGCGAATTTCCTATGGAAAATAGATCCTAACTATAACTACCTACTGGTGACTGCCAGTAGGTAATATATATATATATATTCACTGAAAAAACCATAGGTTTCACACATGTTATAGTTAGGAATTAGCTTTTAAAAAACCTTGCAAATTCAGTGAAAAAACCATAGGTTTCACACACGTTATAGTTAGCTGGACATTTCACTGGTAAAAAACCAATGAAATTTTCCCGTTATAGTTAGTTAAGCTAACTATAACTCGCGCGCCCGCAATGCACTGCTGATGACGTCACATATTACATCACTCATGACATGGTCAGTGACATCACTCATGACATCACTGATGACATCTCAAATGACATCACTGATGACATCACTGATGACATCATCCATGTGATGGAGTGGCAGATCTCCTCTCACCCTAATATAACCTTTGATACACACATTTTTTGAAAATTCCACTGGTAATCCAATAAAATGGTAAAATTGTTTTGTACACATCTTGCCAAGTCTCTCTAAAATTTAGGTTTCAGGAAGATTAGATAGGAATTTGCTAAATCAAAAGGCAAACGTTGCTTGAAAATCAATTGGGAATCATTACACAGTGTCCAGCCTTTTTCACATTTAAGATAAACTGTGTAATGTCCAGAAGTAACATTAGGTCCTTCATGGAAAATTATTGCAACTGTTACAAAAGTTTTTCCTGAAATTGATAATTGCTGTCCTGTAAACTTCTTTATTAAAGTATCCAATTTTGAACCATCAGCTTTACATCGTTGCATCATTAAAATTACATATTGTCCGTATTCCTTTAAAAGTAACGTTGAAAACATTTCAGATTGACACTCACTGCATTCCATGTTATGATTAGCATCTTTAACTAATTTAGCAAAAGTGACTGTTTTACTTTCTGGCAATGTTAAATAAATAAACCTTTCAGAATCAACATTAGAGCCACATGTATTGAAACAGTTTTCACAACTATGTTCCCATTTATAAGAGAGATCAAACACATTTTCAATGGGAACCCCTTCTTCTTCCAGTACCTGAAGAAAAAACATCAAGAATTCCTGTGCGTCTTGCTGTACATTTTGAGAAAACTGTGTTCGTCCTGAACATACATCTAAAAGTTTTCTAATTTCAGTAGCACTTTCTATTTGAGTTTTATCATTACTCAGCTTTTGAAAAAGGAGACTCAACTCAGAACAGAATCTTTTTCCCTGATTTACTATTATCTGCTCTTGCACACTTTCCAGATAAAATGCAACATTCAGCACTACATTAGCGTAGCAGTTGACACCAGAGATATTTTCAAAATGACATCCTACAACCTCTTCTTCATTTTCCTTTTTCTTTTTGCTTGCAATTACATCACTCCTCTTTTTTTTCCTCCTCTCTACATCTTCATTACAGATATTCTCATTTCTCCTTTTACGAGAAACTACACGTTTCTCCAACACAGGATACTGACCTAAATGAGGAGCATAGGTTCTTCTTAATCTATTATACTCCTTTGCACAATTTGTATCAGCACTAACTTTTGAGTCATCAAAGTCTATCATGAATAAACCAGATAATGTTTTCACTCGTGACAAAGCTACATAAGCCATACCTTCTTTGAACACAGTTGAACCAATGTTCACAAAAGCACAATCTACAGTCAATCCTTGAGACTTGTGAATAGTTACAGCATATGCTAGCGAAAACGGAAACTGCTTCCTACGTACATATAAGTCTTTCACAAGCATGAAACGAACTGAACAACGACAAATGTCTTTAACTTCTTCTATCTGATCAAATTTTATTTTTAAACATTCAATTCCATCTTTTTTCTGATAATTAATAAAACCCACAACTCTTCCCATAGCTCCATTAACTAAACCTTTTTCAACATCCAAATTTCTCCTTAAAAATACTCTACAGTTCATGCAAACATATAGATTTTTTTCTAATCCAGCTGTTTTGGAAATGTTCTTCTCTAGTGAATCCAATTTATTTTTCAGTGTGCCTGTTAATGTGATAGTAATTCTTCCATCCTCAATTTTGTCCACTGCTTCCAATTTCCTGATATCTTCCTTTTCCAATTTCAAAAGCTCCTCATTGAATATTGAGCATTCACGTAGAGTTGGCATTAAGCAGATGACACTTTTCTTTTCTGCAATGTTCTTGTATATCTTCTCTGCAACTATTTCTTCCTTTGGAAATAAATTATGTAGCAACCGACTCTGTAATGCTTTTGTGCCAGCTTCAGTCAGTAGTCCAATCCTGATATCTTTCAGAATACTTTCATATTCTTCATCGTTTGCTTGCCTCATATTAGTAGTAAGTTCCTTGTACTCAAAGAAGGACCAAATATTTGCATTACCAATGCTTCCCAATGACTTCTTTGTGTCTTCATGTGTCACAGTATTAAACACTGGTTGTCCTTTAACTGGAGTAAGCTGTAGAAGATCCCCAAAAACTATGACATGTTTTCCACCAAATAACACGTCATAGTCTGTCCTTAGAATTTGCTGCATTCTTAAATGCACAAAGGCAAGCATTAAGTTTGATACCATGCTCACCTCATCAATAATGAGAACTTGCATCTTCTTCAATACTCTTGAAACTTCCAAGCATGCTTCTCCAGTTAGCTTGTTGTATTGAATTTTGTTCTCATGCTCCACTGGTAACATTAGCAAACGATGTAAGGTGATTCCTTTTATGTTATAGGCTGCTAACCCAGTTGGAGCAGTAACCACACAAGACAAAGTAGAATCCGTTTTTTGCTGTAGGTAGCTTCTGATGACTTTTATTAAGAAACTTTTTCCAGTTCCAGCTTGTCCACTTACATACATCCTGATTGGATGAAATGATGTGCATGAGCACTCTTTTTTTTCATGTTGAAATCCGTGATCAATTTTGCTTATGATCTCTTCATAAATTTGTTGCTGCTCTTCATTCAGTTGTCTTTCCAAATTTTGTAAGTCTATAAATTCTTCTTGAGCTTGATTCATAGCTGTTTCCACTTCATTCATGGATATTGATGCTTCATTTTCAACGATTGGTTGTCCTAGGGGATCTTGACTGAGTGTTCCTGAACTTTGGCTGTCTTGAGAACTGTCTCTAGCTACTTCAGCTGCAATTGTAGTTTCCTGTTCAATTTCTTCATTTAACATTTGCAGATAAGTTGAGAATGTACTGCATTGTATGCTGTCTTTGCAAGCATTAAAAGAATCTTCATAGCTTTGAAATTCTCCCAGTAGTTCATCCTCTGTACGCCATGGTTTAAACAGCTGTAAAAGAGCCAAGTAGTAAAATTCCTTTTTGTCAGTAGTGTCGCAACTCAGCTTCCTGTGATTTATCAAACTTCCTTTTGTTTGCTTCACCAAACATCCTTCCTCACCAATGACTTTATATTTTCCATTGTTGATGTCTTCTGCGGCTTTCCGTGAATAAATGTAGTTCTGCAGCACTTCATAGAGACACATGTTCTCCAGATGATGACTTCTTTTTGGATAATATGTGTCCAACATGTTTGATTTCAAAATATCTGTACTTTCTGGGTCATTCTCGGCCAAATATTCAATTTCTCCAACAGATTTCAGTACCCGATTTCTCATTGCTGCAAGGCCTAAACTTGCCCAAATTATTCTTCTTGATTTCGAGTAGAGACTTGCAGAAGATAACCTATCTGAACATTCGTAGGATCCAATTTCTCGATGCGATAACATCTTTAAACTGAAACTGTACAGCTTCTTACTGACAGTCTTCTCGTAAGAAATCTCTTCCCACATTTCTTTCAATTCAGTTTTTTCAGATTTAGTAATGTAAGATGTTACATATCGAGCAACAGAAATGGAATTGTCAGCTACATACTGTATATCCATGTTAGCATTCCACATGGATAAAATGACTGGGTTGTAGTCATTTATATTTTTTGATTCTTCTTTTCTTTTTAGGTTGTAGGTATTCTTAGGTGATTTTCTTGTGATAGTATGTCTCACAGATGACATAAAACTGTTTACTCTTCCATTTGAAAGAACGGGTCTAGGAAATCCAAATCGACATTTAGTGTAGTATTTTTCTTTGCTCTTGTATTTCCGTCGACAGTATTTTCCACACCGATGACTTTGGAAACGTAAAACTTGCTCCTTTAACTTTTTCTCTTCTGTGCTTTTTGGTATAGCACATGTTGCATATTCTTCAATGTAAGATAACACTGCTTCATCAGCATCTGTTCCAAACTTTGGGGCATCCTTGATTCACAACAGCATATGAATATGAGGAGCACTTCTTGCCTGGTACTCTTTTCTCCAAAAGAAATCCACTACTTCTCCTAGAGGTGGATTTTTTTTATTGCAGATGAAGGACATCATAGCCTCAAATCTATGATTGAAATATCTGCAAACATTAACCGGATCCAATGAGCACAGTTCTCCTGCTGTCTTGTATTCGATGTTTTTAATGTTTGAATTTGCCTCTCGTAGAAAATCCAGTAAATCATCCCAAGCGTACTCGGCACAGCTTAGGGTAAGGAACCATGTTGGTGTTCCTAAATTCCGTAACATGCATTTTAATTCACCATGGCGTCGGTACCAATATTCATTTGTCCCACGCTGACAAGCCATCAGATTGATCAGTTGTGTTTCCAAATGATCATCTCGGTGCTGCACTTTCTCCATAAAATCCTTAGCAGACACATTTTGTAAATGTACTCCACTTTTTAAAATGTGATTTACTGCATAAGACAGTGCAGACAAGTCGCTTTCAAATAAAAGATGGAACAAATAAGGAATACTTTGTCGAAATCTGGGATCTTCTGCATATAGTCTTGTAGTCCGATACTCAGAAGCTGGAATCTGTTCTGGATGTTCATCGTATCGTCCTCCTTTTCCTTTAGGAAACAGCTGGGGAAAACATCGAGCTTCCAAGCTCTCCTCCCATACACTCACGGGAGTTCCTTTTGCTTTCTTCATCTGAAACAGATCAATATTGTCTCCCATAACTTCTTTTGAATGAAGAGGATGTATGCTAAAATGTTCATAAATTTCTTCTTCCTTTGACTTGTCCACTTTTTCAATTTGTCCAGTTGGTGTTTCTGTGTCTTCTTGTAAATCTTCTTCTTCTTCTTCTATATAAATTGATTCATACCATTTGTTATTCCTTTTCAAATACAAATTTGCTCTTTGTACTTTCCGTACATCTACCAGCTCCTGCCAAATCTTCTTATTCTTTGTAGGTACACCATTAACCAGAATAATTAATGGTTCAGTTTCCAAAGTATCCGCATCAATAGTTTCCATATTTTTTTTCAAATCCAAGGGCAAATACACCACTCTACCTTTTAAACCTCTCAGTAAATCTGAAGGAGGTAATTTACCAGTTTTGGGCTCCATACGTACTATGGTCTGGAACGGATGAACACATTGAATAAGTATAGACTCATATGTATTTAATTCAGAAAGTTCAGCAGGAATAGCATCCAATTCTAAATTATTATGTACAGCTCTGTTCGGCATTCTATTTTCCTCTAACTTGTTGTAACAGTATTTACAAATACGCTGATCTTCACCCAATTCAAAACAATTTTCTAGAAATATATATGTGGCAAAATCCTTCCACTTATAATTATCTTCATTTTCACTCTTTCTGTAGAGATCAACATTCCTAGTTTGTTTTCTATAATGAGTTCTGCGGCAACAAATACAAGTAATATTTGGTCTTTCATTAGAGATTATTGCAAAGTTTGTTATGTGATCATTAAATGTCTTACTTACAGAGGGTTCTACATTCTCTTCCACTTCTTCCTCATTTACTGTGTCCTTTTCTGCACTGTTTTGTTCAGGACCAAAGTAACAAAACTGAATTTCGTCAACAACCTTCTCTACATCTGATACCGATCCACGGAACAGAGCCCTATTCAATTCATCTAACTTTATTGCTGGACTTTTAGCAAAATACAACCGTCTCACAAACTTTCTCATTTCAGTATGATGAACAGCCAGCATCCTAAAATGATGGAAAACACTATTACACACTTTTCTAGATAGGCAAGCCAGAGAATGACCCTCCAAACCAGTATTCTCTCTCACTCTGCATGGATCTAGACTTTGAAGCACCTTAATCTTCTGTGTTTTACACTTTTTTTACTATATTCTCTTAGAAACTCACGAAATTTATCAATAGATTCCTGACGCACAGTGCAAATACTACTACAATTCCAAGTGTACACTGGGGCTTTAGGACGTCTCCCCATAGCCTCATCCGCCATCACTTGTACCTCATCTCTTGGAACCATTATCTCCTTCTCCATTATGCAACCATTTTTCACTTCATAAGCACGACCTCTGGTGTCAACTGCATGCAGCAAACTATTACTTTGAAAAGAGCTCTCTTCATTAAAAAAAGGTTCACTACTTGAACTATGCATCCATTTTCCTAAAAACACTTTACAAAAGTTTGTTCTGTTCACTACTCTTTTCCTTTTGCTTTGTGATTTCAGTACATTAACCATTTTATCTAATGTACGCATCCTATTCAAAATTAAAATGAATAGTTTCCTTTTTAATTATAATGCCTTTGCTGCAATGGCTTCAATTTCTTTTTTTCTCTTGTAATATTTTGGCTTTTGCTTATATTTCTTCACATCCTTTATCAAATTGGACATAACTCTTCTCTGAAATATTTTTCTACGTATCTCTTTAAACGCCGTTTTTCTGTTTAAGTTAATCTTTATTGTTGCAGAAGGTATATTTGCATTAACTAAATTCTCAATTTTTTCCTGTTTTTTTCTATTGAAAACATTCTTTCCAGTACAGACATTTTGTACATTTTTCCTTTTTTTGAATATGTTCTTTAAAAAATCTTTTGTCTGCTTACCAGAAGATTTTTTCTTTTTCCCAACATGAGCATCTCCAACTAACTTAGGTCCTCCAGTTGTCTTCAAATATAGGTTTTTTTTGTGGTCTTTCTTTAGTCTGGATTTTGTAGGCATCTTAAATTTTGTTCACTGCTCTTCAGCAATACCTGAAAAAAACTAAAAAAAAATTCCTTTATTTTATTTAAATATATTACTACATTTTTTATGATCTTTAGAAATCTTAAAATACTATAAACCCCTTTCCTATAAATGAAAATCACAATAACACCTTCACAAATTAAATATCTAAAAATAATTCCTGTGTGCACACAAAGTCATGCTTTGAAATTAGGCAGAAAACGAAATTTCTTTGCCAATTGCAAAGCATACTTTCTACTACTTTTTAGGCAAGTGATAAGTACTTTTACAGACTGACACATTTTGAATTCACTTTTCAGATTCTTAAAAAAGCACATGTCCAAACTGCTTTTTCAGACCAGCACCATGTGTAACCTGGGTGACTGACTACACTCCAGCAAGGGCAACCAGCCTTAGTGATGCTGAATGTATTTGCATTACTGACTGAAACCTCAAACCCCACTCGGTTGTGAATACTGTGCATGATTCCACAGGATAAGCAGCTGGGTGTGTGCTAAGAGTCTGCTTCTACACAAAAAAAATGGCTCCCCCTTTCCATCTAATGCAAATGTGAAATCTCCAGAGCAATACGCAATAAATCTCTGCCTGTAATTCCTATTTGCACACAGAGTCATGTTTTCACATTAGTCACAAAACGAAATTTCTTTGCCAATTTGAAAGCACACTTACTACTCTTTTTTTTGACAAGTGATAAGTACTTTTACAGACTGACACATTTTGAATCCACTTTTCAGATTCTTAAAAAAGCACATGTCCAAACTGCTTTTTCAGACCAGCACCATGTGTAACCTGGGTGACTGACTACACTCCAGCAAGGGCAACCAGCCTTAGTGATGCTGAATGTATTTGCATTACTGACTGAAACCTCAAACCCCACTCGGTTGTGAATACTGTGCATGATTCCACAGGATAAGCAGCTGGGTGTGTGCTAAGAGTCTGCTTCTACACAAAAAAATGGCTCCCCCTTTCCATCTAATGCAAATGTGAAATCTCCAGAGCAATACGCAATAAATCTCTGCCTGTAATTCCTATTTGCACACAGAGTCATGTTTTCACATTAGTCACAAAACGAAATTTCTTTGCCAATTTGAAAGCACACTTACTTCTCTTTTTTTTGGCAAGTGATAAACACTTTTACAGACTGACACATTTTGAATCCACTTTTCAGATTCTGAAAACAGCACATGTCCAAACTGCTTTTTCAAACCAGCACCATGTGTAACCTGGGTGACTGCCTACACTCCAGCAAGGGCAACCAGCCTTACTGATGCTGTATGTATTTGCATTACTGAGTGCAACCTCAAACCCTTAAAGTATTCCTTATTTTTACCAGTACACCTTAATTTATCGTGAAAACATAGTCCATATTATTTTACATGTTCCTCACATTTAAATTTCTCCCAAAACAGAAAATAATAAACACAACTTCAACAAAAGGAATTCCAATTCTATTATTCATTTCTTAATTTACCATATACATCCCCTCTCAAACTCTAAACTCACCTTTAAAATTAGTTAGTTGTGAAAGAAATGTGGCACTCAAACAGCAGATTATCAGAGCCAGGATCTCTGTACTTTACACCTCTCCCCTCTCAGCAGAACCAGATAATGGCAAACTTTCCCTCTCTTTTTCCACACATATACATGTTAATTTCAAATCTCAGTGCTTCCCCCTTTTTTTCAAATGTAATCACACATTTCTATTGGTTGAAAACCAACCCTTTTCCAAAAGTACCCTTCCCCCAACTTGACTTCTGCCTAGTACCCTTCCCCCAACTTGACTTCTGCCTGCTACCATAGCAACAGCTCATGGAACACTGCTGTGTGGAGTTAGGTCAGAAGTTCGCCACACAATGTTTCATTTCCAAAGAGCAGGAGTGCTTGACTTTTCAAACCTAACAGCAAATCCAAAGTACTGTTCTTTGGTAACACATTTTTCTGTACCAATACAAAACATGCTTCTATTAATTTACACATACAGCCTAGTTTTTATTCTAGAATGGTATGAAACAGCCAATCAGTTCTTTTTTTTATAAAAAAAAATATGTATGCCTCCATTTCCAAACTGTCTTTCATTTCTTTTTACCATTCTACTGAATTACACCTCCCGAGTGCATCCAGTTCTCCTTTGAAAATGTTCACAGTGTGGATTGTAGGGCACAGCTATGTCTTCTGGAGTGAAAAGTATGCAGAGAAAACAGATATGGTGAGAGACCTTGCTTTGCCAAATGTAGACATTAAATGGATTGGTCAGAGAGGGTTAAAGTGGCACCAATTGATACCATTGGTGAAATCCTTCATGCAAATCCAACACCCTGACCTCATAATAGTGCACTGTGGTGGCAATGACCTAGGCACTTTGACTGGGGTAGGTCTGGAAATGCTTATGAAGGAGACCTTTGCACAACTGTTTTCACTTTTCCCTAAAACTGCCTTTGTGTTTTCTAACATATGCCAAAGGCAAAAATGGAACTGGTCCAATCATTTTTGTCCGCAGATTGACAAAGCAAGAAAGCACGTCAACAAATCTGTTTCTGCTTTCCTCCGTGACTATGGTATGGGTTCCATTTACCACAACAACTTGCGTTACGACATGCAAGACATTTATAGAGGAGATGGTGTGCACTTCAATGATGAAGGGAACAGAGTCTTCCTCTTGAACCTTAGACTCTGCATCGGTACTTACTTGTAGGTACCACTAAAAAATCACTTCATAAACACAACGGCTCTTTTTAGAGCCCCCTAATATCTAAACTCTTAAATCTGCATTTCATTTCTTTTTTGTAATTTTTTTTTACCATACGCGTACGTTGAGCTTACTGTTTTTCAAATGTCCTTCAACACGGAACAACCCGTTCCTTGGCAAATCAGTCTGCCTAATTGCCGGATCCGCATGGGTAGCGGCGGGGCGTCTTCGCGAGTGAGCCAGCCGCTAAAATCCAACAGAAGGTTGCCCTCAAGTGAAGACGCCGCTCACAGGAAGTTTAAAACCTTTAATTTAAGACTCCAGCGTTGCAGTCTTTCTCTCCACACCATTATTTCAAATGCCCTACGCGTTTCAAACACTGTGTGTCCTTGTTCACGGGCTGAGTAAAAAGAGCACAAACAGACAGTCCTGGTGAACACCTGATAATGTTAGCCAAGTCCCGCCCCCAGTGGGCGTATGCAAACGTGCATGCTGGTACTTGTTGTTTCCACCACGGTTCTTCCCAAGTGGGTGCTGCCGTGCCCCACAGATAACTCCAAGTTTTGCCCCAGTGGGTTGGATAGGAGCAAAAACTGCAGCACTGTTTTTCAAATGTCTTTCAACACGGAACAACCCGTTCCTTGGCAAATCAGGCTGCCTAATTGCCGGATCCGCATGGGTAGTGGCGGAGCATCTTCGCGGCTGAGCAAGCCGCTAAAATCCAACAGAGGGTTGCCCTCAAGTGAAGACGCCGCTCACAGGAAGTTTAAAACCTTTAATTGAAGACTCCAGTGTTGCAGTCTTTCTCTCCACACCATTATTTCAAATGCCCTACGCGTTTCAAACACTGTGTGTCCTTGTTCACGGGCTGAGTAAAAAGAGCACAAACAGACAGTCCTGGTGAACACCTGATAATGTTAGTCAAGTCCCGCCCCCCGTGGGCGTATGCAAACGTGCATGCTGGTACTTGTTGTTTCCACCACGGTTCTTCCCAAGTGGGTGCTGCCGTGCCCCACAGATAACTCCAAGTTTTGCCCCAGTGGGTTGGATAGGAGCCAAAAACTGCAGCACTGTTTTTCAAATGTCCTTTGAACAAGGACACACATTGTTTGAAACGCGTAGGGCTTTTGAAATAATGGTGTGGAGAGAAAGACTGCAACTCTGGAGTCTTCAATTAAAGGTTTTAAACTTCCTGTGAGCGGCGTCTTCACTTGAGGGCAACCTTCTGTTGGATATATATATATATATATATATTCAGAGAAGAGGGTCCTTCCAGGATCGAGCCCGTGGTCAGGTGGTGCGTGATGCCGGTAAGACCCAAACCGGACTTTAAGTAATCCAATAAATTTTGAAATGAAGAGCACTCTCAAAGGTCCTAGTGCATTAAGCAGATTGCTCTTTATTTCTTTATTGCACACATGTTACGCATTTCGACAAATTTATGCCTTGAGCAATCTGCTTAATGCACTAGGACCTTTGAGAGTGCGCTTCATTTAAAAATGTATTGTATATATATATATATATATATATATATATATATATATATATGATTTTAGGAGTCTAGGATATTTCACTGTACAATATTTACTGTTGCATGGTTTGCATAAATTGATTGTTTCATGATGATTTCCATTGTTTTTTTTTTCTTATTTACCTTTTTTTTTTTGTTGATTCGCCACTCTGCCCATTATCTATATTTATGTTGGCCTAGAACGGTATGAGAGTGGCTTAGATTTGTTAAAAGGAGGCAGGCTGCGACCTGTTTTTTAAGTGTTTTTTTGCATGCCTCCTCGCTTGCTTCATTTTATTTAATTTTCTCTTTGATGGGGAGGGCTTCTCCGCCTCTCCCAGCACCCTCCGGGTGCTGCTCGCCAGATTTGTATGGCAAAGGCATTTCTCTGACTGCATCTGTTGCGCTGTTTTTTGATGCACTGAAGTGCAGATGGGGAAGTGTCCTGCAGACTACGGTACGAAGCAGGAAGGCTATATACCTGATTCCAGATCATATTTTTAAACCGGCTGCATGTTAACCATGCATGTTAACACACATTTTCAAGCGAATTAAAATATATTTTAAGCATTAGGGAAAATATTTCAACCCACAGGAGACAGGTTTTGTCCGCGTGACAGCGACAAAAAAGGAACAAATTGGACATAGTGAGCGATATTAGCCTCACATGGAAGAGATGATGTACCTCTATAGCTCGGCCCATAATTAATTGGATGGCACAGCTCTGAGGAATCCCATCCCCACACCATAAAGGATAAGTACTCCTATTTCTCAACATGACATGTGGAAGCTGTGCTGGAGTATTCCCATGAAATGCATTTAAGAGCTAATATCTGTAATTGATGCACGCTGTGATTATTAAAGAAAACAGCTAAGCAATATGTTAAACGGTAACATTGCAGAAATTTCTAACAAAAGAATGACAAGGGATATTACAACTGGCAGGTCGTTTCCGCGGTAATCTGCTCACATTAGCTTGTCCTCTAAAAATGGTAGCACTTTGCTGTCAGTTTCTGAGTTAGATTTAAGATTTTAATTCTCCCTCACAGGAGCCTGCTTACAGTGGCTCATGTGTTTTCAGTATCCCGAATGAATTACATATTTCTACATCATGAATTATACTATTGTCATTCTGCACTCTTGAATCTATCATAATTCAGATGCTAGACACTGTGTGGATACTCTTTTTTGATTGGCTAAGATAATTTGGTACTAATGGAGTGTGCTAAACACATCATTACATTGAAGCAAAGTCAAATAAAGAGTACTAGAAAAGTCAAGGTCACAACCTAAATCTTCAACTAGAGATTTATACTAATAGATAGCTGTAGAAAAACGTACATGACCGTGCCAACATGCTACTCGTTAATTCACACATTGCACCACAGATGGTATCACAAGTGACACCATCAATGACATCACGTATGACGTCATCAGTGATGTCTGGAACAGTGGAAGGCATGATCAAGTGTTAAGTACAAGAGCAGTATAGAAAAAATGCAAAGCACTAATGTAGATTTATTTTTATATGACCATGGATGCTATTGGGGATGGCATGTGTGGTGTCAAGAGTGACATCTTTGATTACATTTCGTGTGCCGATGTAAACCGCAATGGCGGGGAGGGGTTATGAATGCTCTATGAAACTCTCCTTTGTCTGTGGTTAGGTATACAATTGTAACTTTTAACATATCTTCTACTATTGTCTTTTTTGTATTTACTGTGTGTATTTTAAAATATATTTTTTTCTAATATAATCGTAATTTCCTTGTTAAACATACGTTAACTCAACTAGCTAAAAATGGGTCCCAAAATGTCATGCCTTTTGTAATTATACAAAGTCAACACTCACTGTTGCCTTTATGCAAGCATCACAGGGCAGGGCCCAAGACCATTCCCTGTACAAGGTAGAGAGTGGTCACCTCTAGTAGGTATACCTTGAATGTGGTGACATTAGAGTTATGATTGTGCCCTGAGCAAACATGGGCAATGTGCATGTCAAACACAGGGTACAAACTGCACATGTGCTCTCTGCACAACACATAGAAAGTATGGCACGCAACTGCTTTTTGGTTTCTGTTTGCAAGTAACCTAAGGGCAGAACTTGTGCAGGAGCATGCCTTGTGTTGTGTGAGAAATACATGGTAAGCACAGTGTGCAGCAAGCAAAAAAAAACAGAGGCCATGTTCTCTGCAGGATATACACAGGGCAAAGCTTGTGATCATTTCTTTTGTGAATTAAGCAAGTGACCTTGCCTGAGACCTCCCTTTTGAGAGCTGTAAGTTCAATGCACAGCTTATTATTGCACATTGTACATAAAGCTGCTCTCAAAAAGCTAAATAGTTTGATAGCATTCAAAAGAATGCCGACTGACTGGTGCTAAATTTGGCAAGGATCAGTTTTTTTTCAGGATTGTACTTAGGAGGCCTGCTCTTTAAATTGCATCATTCTGACAAGTGGGGGGACTTGCTATCTGTGTATTAATAGAAAGGATATAGGATAGGGTGTTAGTCTATGAATTTGAACCCTGTAACCACTAGGTTATTAGTGGGTGAGGGGTTTGTTTGGAGACAAGCTCAGAAAAATGGAAAATTAGGTTTTTTCCTAAGAATTGAGATAAGGGAACCAGGTGAGAGTACAGACATGATACTGCTCTATGGGCTAATGAATTAGATCATTTCAGGGAAAAGGGGTCCCCTTGTGCTGAATATGGATATATTTTTAAATTTCGGATGATTTACGTGTACTTTAACACCCGGAAGAGAGATTGATTCCAAATGAAGAGTTTTAAACAGAAACTCCACTTAGGCCATTAAAAATCAAAGAGTTTGGGAACGCACAAGTGAATGGCTTATTTTTAAAAAAAAAAACATCTTATGGGCACGTTCTCAAATTATGAATTCCAATAGATAGAGTTGAGTCTAAAAGGCAATATAAATGATAATGACAATGTTTGACTTGGAATTCCATGTCCTGAAAGTAAATATTGTAAATAGAAATGTATTAAAAAAAAAAAAAAATCTTATTCTATATAATGTTTTTAAAGGTTGTATATAAGCAGGGAACTGTGAAAAAATGGTTTAGTGTTCAATGAGTTTTTTTAGATATGTACATATTGTAGCAACAATGGTTATAGTGTGAATATGTATTAAATAATGATTGTACATGTTATATTTAGATAGGGAGTCTTAGTGCACTGAGCTATTGGTTGTTGAGTTTAAATATACCTATGTGCATTCTATCAATGGTAAAAGTTTTTTGTCATGAACATAAATGAATAAAAGTTGGATTCTGAACACATTCGCAACACCCGTAAATTCAATCAGATTATTCATATTGGATTTGTTTGTGGACATTTGACTGCTTGAATCTTGGCTAGAAATTGAGAAACAAAGTTTTTTTTAATGACACTATTTATGCTCCTTTTCATTTGTTTCATTTGTGTGTATTAATTGTGGCTTCTAAGTAGTGGGACCATGAAAAGTAGAGCGCAGGAGTATTTTTGATGTTTATCACAATAAAGTAGTGCGACATTAGAGCCTACGCTGCTGGTGCTCATTTTGTGTTGATGTTGGTAGGTTATAGCTGAAACGATACCTTCGCACTACAACTGCAGAGTATGAGTTTCACTACACATCTACATGCGAGTTGATCTATTGAAGTCCATAACTCTTCTGCTAATCCTTCCATTGTGTGGGGAGTACTTTGAAGCTAAGAATAATAGAAGTGTCCCTGGAAATCTAGTCTTCATGCTTAATGAGTTTTTTTCACAATTCTAAGTGTGCAATTATGTTCAGAACCCATTCACTGTCCCTATACTCTACATAGGTATCATGAAATTCATAGGACCTGATATTGGAATTTCTCACTGTTTCTAAAATGTGAACCTCTCTTAATGTTTTATGGATTGAGGTAATTGAATTCCAATTTTATAGTAGGGAATTTTAGCTCAAAACCTATAACTCATTCACAAATCATTACAATATCTGAAACCTTATCAGAGATTATATGTCACTATCCATTTAAATTAGGAAAGGGTCAACTGAAGGTGAATAACAGTCTGCTGACGAGACGCCTTCAGGTATTGGGATGAAAATGTTACATACTATCCAGCCTCATAAGTCAGGCATATGTGTAGCCAGACTTAGTGCCTTGTACATCTGCAGTCCACTACAAACATACTGGTAATTCATATTTAATACTTCCATTTGGCTACCTTATTTTCTAGTGACGGGACAGGTAAGACCCATTGTAAATAAAGGCTTTGCTGTCAGAAATCTTTTCATTATATAGGAATTGAGGTCTTGTTGACAGGCTGCAGTTCCCAGCAGAGCTTCAACATTTTAATCAGTGCATCAAAAAAGCAAAGTCTCTGAGGATTTACCCATGGACCGATGGATTCCATACATTGTTTATGTCGCTGTTTCTGCATATGTGAGTATGTATGGTCCCCATGCACAAAAGCTATCCATGAGTATGTGAACTTATACTCCATGGGTCTTATTTACAAGAGGCCTGCACGGCCTGTGTGTCACTTATTTTGACGCTCCAGTGGCGCAGGCCTCTCAACTTTATGAATGAGGCTACACAAAGCCAACCTGCGTGGCTTTGCATGGCCTCAGACATATGGAGGAAGGCAAGGCAGCGTAAAGTGCCGTTTTGGATTACTCTGCATCAAGGAGGCCTTTCATGGGTGTTATGGTGGGTGTCCCAACAAGAAACCTATGGATTTTGACGCAGCCCCAGATTTACAAAATCACATAAAGCGCCAAAGCCATATGCCTCTCCAGAGCCGGTGTAACGAGAAGAAGTATTTTCTTTTCTCCTTGTTTTTTTCTCTTTTCTTGTGTGCTACATCCAGCAGCACACATAGAATGACAAAAACGCCTCTATTAATTGTTTTTATGCAGAATGGTGCCCCTTCCTGTGCAAAAATAACCCTGCCAACAACACAGACACGCCTGCGCTGGTGCTAGGCATCAAAGTGTGCGCTAGCGCTGGCTGAAAGGACAGGAATGCACCATATCTCGTAAATGCGGTGCAATCCTACCCTTTCAAATTGACATAGGGCAGTGCAACAAAAAGACTGCCCTACGCCAATTTTTTTGCAAATGAGGCCCCATGTCTGTGAAGTCAGTACTACATCACCTCCACCCTGAGATCTCTGCCTCTCATATCTCTTCTGTGTAGAGATCTCTGCCAAAAGTGCAGAGATGTTGATACACAAAGGTCTCTAATTTAATAGTAAATGTGGAAGGGACAAGGGGGAATGGTAGGAACATGTTGAATAATTACTACAAAAAGGAAGGGGGTTTTAGAGGTTGTTAGACCTGATATCCTTGGCGTGGTTTCCCCTGACGTTTTTCCCTCCTGACCTCCTGTTTTGCTGACTTCATTTTTGTTGGCTTTAGCATTCTGGGCACTTTACCACTGTTAACAAGTGCTAAAGTGCATATGCTCTGTACTCTATACATGGTAACATTGGCTTATCCACAATTGGCATGTTTAATTTACTTGTAAGTCCCTAGTAAAGTGCACTATGTGTGCCCAGTGTCTGTACAATAAATGCTACTAATGGTCCTGCAGCACAGGTTGTGTCACCTACTCAGATGCCCTTTAAACATGGTTTGGCCTGCCATTGCAGAGCCTGTGTGTACAGTTTTAAACTGCCATTTCGACCTGGCAAGTAAACTACTTGCCAGACCAAAACCTTCACATTTATTACATGTAAATCACCCCTAGGGTAGGCCCTAGGCAGCCCTGAGGGCAGGGTGCAGTTCATTTAAAAGGTAAGACATATACCTTTGAGCACTGCATGTCCTGGTAGTGAAAAACTGCTAAATTCATTTTTCACTACTGCCAGGCCCATCTCTCTCATACAATATTATTGGGTTTGCCCTGAAACATCTTTTAAGTGTAACTCTACATTGAGAGCAGATAGAAAACTGGAGTTTGGTGTCTCTGGAGTCACAATTTAAAAACACATCTTTTAGTAAAGTTTGTTTTTAAATTGCCGGTCTGAAAATTCCAATTTAAAAATGTCAGCATTTTCATACTTTAACCATTCTGTGCCTTTGCCTGTCTCTGAATACAAGTCTGGTTTAATGTGACAGCTGGGCTTTGTGCATTTCTTCTAGACAGTCACACAAAGGGAGCTGGGGTGGGATGTTTGCATCCTGATGGCCCATCACCAGGCTGATGGTCCTTCCTGTAGCAGGCTAGGAGGGAGGGAGCAACACCGGGTACCTGAATAGGGGTGTGCCTGTCCCCACACAAAGAGCTGCATACTCCCCTGTAGTGCACCTGGAGCCAGGGAAGGAAGGGCATGGACCTTGTGAGGATAGAAGGCCTCTTTTATTGTCATCCCCCACTTTAAAGACGCATTTTGGTATAAGTACTAGACCTCTGATACCCCCTAAAGTAGTTCACTTTGTGGATCCTGAGGATACTCTGCCACTAAGAGGATCTGCACTGCCAGGAGAGATTGACACTTTGTCACTTGCATTGCTGTGTTGGCCTGCTGGCTGCTGATTGCTGTGCTGCCAGGAGGGACTGCCGCTTTTACTATGCTCTGCTGTGTTTGCCAGCTGCCTCTTACCTCTGTAGTGAGAGAGTACTGAACCTGCCCTCCAGATCCTACAAATTTCCTAAGGAACTCCAAGGGCTTGTTGGGTTGCCCCCTGTTGTGGAAGACTCAGGTCCATCAAAGACTTCTCTGTGCCCAGACCGAGTACTGCTTGCAAACCAACATCTGCTGCAGGGTATTGGCAAAATTCGATTTGGGCCCCCCAGATACACTTCCCCAGTCCAGCGCCTGCTGTGTTGGCCCGATAGCTTTTGCTATGAGCCGCGCTCGAGATTGCTGTTCTGAAGACACAGCATTGCTGCAGTGCCGAGGGATGCTGGCGAGCATGATGCCTCGTTTTGGCCCCGCACTGTGTTGCCAGACGTGAGCCTTCCTTCCTTGTTTCCTACTGTCTTAGTGCTCTTCCCTTTCCCAAGTGCGAACAAGGAGTGCTTTTTGCTGAGGACTAGTGCCTATGGGTAATGTCGCTCGCGACAGACACTGCTGCGAACATCAATCGGTGGGGATGCCCCTCCCAGTTGTTGGGCAACCGCAATGCACAGGGTGCGCACTCAGCATTCTAACTGCACGTCTCACCTTGCACAAATGCAGGCCCTGTGTGCGAGGTCTGTCTAAACTCATAGCGGCTGCTCACAACCTCAAGTATTGTGTTGGTAGAAGTCCATGTAATCTGCCCTTAACACCCCACAACATAGAGGGTAATTGGGGAAAATTACTTGGTTTCAATCTGGGCTGCCCCAGGCCACTTGAAAATCTCTTAGGATTCCGTGGATCAGGCAGCCGTGGTATGGGACTTTAAAATTGCCGTAAGAACAATGATAGGAGCCACTTTGAAAGCACTGCTTCTAAAATGTTGAAAGGTGAGCAACTCTTGACATGCTGATTGGATTTTTGCCATTTTGGTCTGATTTTAAGTTGATAAAGTTATCTATATTTTCCTAACTTGGCGTGGGGTCCCTTTTGTGGTGGTTTCACTGCGGTACTGTTATGACTGTATTGCACAAATACTTTACACATTGCCTCTCAGATTAAGCCTGAATGCTCCGTGCCAAGCTGCCAGAGGGTGAGCACCGGTTAATTTAGGGTGTGTAATGAACTTGTCCTGACTAGAGTGGGAGGTTATGTGTGGTTTAGGTGTATAACTTAGCCAACCAGAAACCCCAGTTCTAACAGGGATATTTAAGGTGAGATGTAAGGCGTAACAGAGGTATTAGTATTATTTCTTGTATGCTTATTGTATGTGAGTTATGTGCGTTTTAGGCCAGGTGTATGGTCATTCCCTATACCCCTGCATTTGGAGATCTTCAATCTGGCAACAGAGACCACAGGCAGAATGATGGCAATCTCCCCAAAGAGGCATACACAAACTGGCATACTGGTTTATAAAGCATATAGTAACTGTGCAATGCCATCTTAGAACCACAAGCTAGCCAATCATTTTTAACAGCGTTAGTCGTAGCTTATTGTTGCTTCCCCTGCCCTAATTGAAAATAATTACATTATCAGCATTTGATGGGTAGATTTCATATCACTTACGTACCTAAGCATGAGAAAATTAGCAAACTATATAAACAAGATTCTCACTGAATTTCTATGTTGTACAAGAATTGTGGGTGTTTGTTATTGCCCTAGTTTTTGTATATGTTTTTGTTATGTTATATGCTTGTGTTAATCTGAATAGGTGCAAAGCAAAAATCAAATGCCAGTCCCACATAAAAACCTACCTCTGTTGGAACTTACAGCTGAACAGTTACAAATGGTTTGCAGTAGATCCAGTTGTCAGCAGGTGGGGTCATGGGCATCTTTGTTGAAAGGTGGTTTATTAGTAGGTGCAGGTAGGAACCTACAGCAAGAAACAACAACCCAATGAAAAATAAGGTTTAACCCATGGTAGCTTGGCTCATGAGCAGACAGGCTTAACTTAGAGGACAGGTGTGTAAAGCATTTAATATCACTCAAAACAGTGGATAAGTAAGACACAACACACAATAAAAATCCAACACCAATTTATAGAAAATAGGAAATATTGTTATGGTTAAAATGACACCAAAACAACAAAAATCCAATGTAGAAAACCAGAGATGTGAATTTTTAAAGATTCTGGGGCAGATTTTCAAAGAAGTCATGCAACGCAGTGCAGCAGAAATAAATGCTGTGCTGCATTGCGTGACGGGGAAGGAACAGGAGAGTGCAATTCTACAGAGATATGGCTCTCTCCTCCCCTCACCCTGGTGCCTGAGCTGATAACAACTGCAGTGCACCAGGCACACACCTTAGCGCCATAGCGCTCAGGTGCGTGCCTGAGTCTAGCATAGGTTTTGTACAGGAAGGGTACCCTTCCTATACAAAATACTATGCCTGGACAAGTTAAAACACTTTCCCTACTATATTAGTGTGCTACACACTGCAGCACACATGCAAAGTATGAAAAGAATGGAGAAATGAAAACATTTCCCCTCTTAACATCTCCTTTCAGATGGCGTTTTTGGCACTAAACCCTGTCTACAATTGTTTGTAGATCGGGCTTTGTGTCAAAAGGCATTGGTGGGTGCATGTAAACACCCATGTGATGCCAGCTTTGTGCTGCTTTGCGTTACTTTTAGGGTACTTTCCAACGCAAAACAAGTTTTGCACTGGAAAGAAAATTGGTTCAAAACAAATTGTGCTCGTTAGCCTCACTTTTGTGACACTAACCCAGTGTAAAATGTTTGAAAATCTAGCCCTAAATGTAAAAATGTACTTTCTAGTGCTCAAAAGCATAAAGCGCGAACCAGAGACATCTAGTCGCGCTTGACTGAGACCAAGTCAAAGTTTAAGGCTGCCGTGAAAGAGCATGGGTCAAATACGTTGGATGGTTGGGGCTGGTCAAAATGTCACCTGCGCACTTAGTCACTTTTTAGTTCTTTTTCCCACGACGTTGAGCAAATCTCCTCGGCCAGCTGGGTTGTAGTTCGACAACAGCAGCCTGCTTCAGCATGATGCCTCTGTGAATCCTGGAGGTCTTGGTTCTCATTGTCGATGGTGAAGAGCTCCTGAGCTTTCAGCAGGGTAAACCTGGATTTCAGGCCAAGTCGCCAGCTTGACCCTGGTGGGGGAAAAACAAGTGCACCACATCTACAATGCTAAATCATACTCCACGTGTCACTGGAACCGAACAACATTATTGGCACATTCTAGAAACACTCATGAGTTTTAAGGGTTGTGTTCTTGGCTGCATTGCCTTATCACTAACTAATTGTGAACCACTTTCTAAAAGTGAAACTGACCCTTTTCCTATTACTTATGGAATCTCAAAGGCTTCCATCATAGTGCTTTCATTGTTCAACTCGCATATACCGTGTCTGATAGTCTTGATAGAGGAGTCCTGCATTTCCGTACATCAATATCCAGGCAATTCCAAAATTTACTTGAAAATCTCCAGCATTGATGATGTTCATATGTTGAGAACCTGTCTACAAAATTCCAGAAATGCATGCCATTGAACATTTGTAGTCTCAATCCAAAAAAGATAATTTTTTCCCTTTAGACAGACAAATCAATTCTAACTTCAACAATCATGGTTCTCAGAACTCAATGTCGGAAGCTTCAGTCCAATCTTTTTACCTTCTGTAAAATCCTTGGATTTGATCAATCAGCATCTCTTTATGGTGACCATTGTGATTGTTCAATAAAGAGAGCTCCAACCAACGTCTAATCTGTAAAAATACTAAAACTGTTCCCACCACATTTTATCTTCTGCTCTGTGGTGCAATTTTTAGTGGTCTCTCACATTGAGTATAAAATGGAAACTTTATCAGGGTCCTAAAACCTTCAGCATCTTTAAAAGCTGTGCTGCATTCACTTTCAAGATTACTGTCTGGTAAGAAAAGATTGATCACATCATCTATGTGCTCAACAATTTCCACTGGCTTCTTATCGGAATCCAAATTCACTTCCAATTGGGTCAGATTGTGTTCAATGCGCTTCATTTTAGGTAGAGAGAGTTTCCTGGCCATGTCATTTTAAGTAACGGCTCCTGTGTTGTGAAACTTCCTTTACAAAGACCTCAGGGATCAAGAGGACCTTTTCAGTTTAGGAGAAAACTGAAACTGAAATAAGTTCGGTTCAGCTGCTATCTCTGTAACAAATCATAAATCTATCCTACCTTTCGTGCCCGTGAACAATCTCACCTTCCTGAGATACAGAAGAGACTCTGTATTTAATATAGCAGCATCAGCACACATTCTCGGCTGTGATTTCCTCTAAAAATTCTTCCTTTTTTTCCAATTTTTTTCATTTCCTCTCCTTTTGCCTAATAGAGCAGGAAGGGTAACCTTATTGAAGACTACTGCTAAGTATTTGGTGCATTTCCTACTCAACCTTTTGTTCTCCCAATCAATACTAAATAAAGGTGTACCAGAGCTTGAAGTCCATGACCTAAAACCTAACAAAGCACTTAAACTCCAGTAGTAATTCAACATATCAAAGACAATGGTTTTACAGGAATAAGCTCAGTCTCGGACAAGAGAAACAAACACTGTAGTCTCAAAGTCCAGGCACCTCCAATCCCAAACATAAAACCAATGGTGGGAGACAGTGTTGTAGGGAACCAACTGAGTGATAGTCCAGCAGATATCTTGAATGAGGACCCACTAGCCTCAGCCCAGGAGGCAGTCATCCAATGAATGAACTACATCAGAACAGAATACGGCAGACAATATCTATGGGAACCACAGACAAGAATAACAACACATCTAATCCAGTCAGGAAGCAGAGTCATTACTGATGAGAGATGACTCTGAAATTGGCAAACAGATCCTATAGAAGAAGCCAAGCCATGTCAGATACTTTAGGAGAAGCCAGGCAAGATGACTTAATTTCCAATCATCCACCTGCACAGGGAGTGACATCACTTGTTTTCCACCAAAATCATCTTTAAAAAGGACGTCAAGCAAGAGAACTTTATTTCCCAAAATACATCTGCATAGGAAATGACAACACTGCATTTTAAATAATTGTTCTGCACAGGAAGTGACATCCCTTCCTACCTGCTCCCTACTTTAATCAATCAGTATTTGTAAAGCGCGCCACTATCACCCCTGGGGTATCTGGGCGCTGGGGTGCGAGGTCTTCGTCAAAAAGCCAGGTCTTGAGGAAAAAGCTGGAAGAGAAAATTAACAGAAAAGGCGAAACAAAGGGCAGAAAAACAAGCAGAAAAGGCAAAACAGAGCAGAAGAGGGCAAAACAGAGGGCAGAAAAGGCAACACTGAGGGCAGAAAAATGAGCACAAAAAGGCACAAGGAGGGCGGAAAAATGAGCTAAAAAAAGGCAAAACAGAGCAAGAAATGAGCAGAAGAGGCACAGATGGCAGCAAGCAGACAGGCATCAGAGGGTAACAGACTGCAGGCAAGCTGCACAGGAGAGGGGAGTCGGCACAAGCAACTTGTCACTGCATCCTATCATCCGGGCATCACCAGCAAAGGGCAGACACACACAAAGGTATCCTGTGTTTGGACATGTTAAGGCCAGGGTGGGCCTTGGGACAGAATTATTTTTCCACTGCAACTTACAAGGTAAAATAAGATCATGTGCAGCACCCAGTTCAAATGGCATTCGTACAACACAGAAACCCACCCTTGTATACATCCAACTAACTACCACACACCCTCAAACTACAGAACTCACATTCCAACTAATGTTTATCAACGCTCGCTCTCCAGTGTTAGTGTCGCCAGACATCACAGACCCCGTTAACTATCATAAGATTGCCCCCTCCTCATCACAGAAACATGCTTCATACCCACATCTTTAAACTTTCTAATTGTACTTTTTCCCACAGGCTACAGCATCCATGGTGTGGGCCATGTACATAAGAATGTAGGATTCCTCGCTGACATCCATGAGTCCTCCTGGTCCTGCACCCTAAGCAAGCAAGTAACAATGAACTCCATTGAGCAGCTGACATGCCATTTACCACTATTTGCATGGGCAAGTCAAAGTATTCCACATGCTGGTGCTCTAAAGACCTAGCTGACAATAAATAATCAATTTGCACACAGGAAAGAAAATGAACAAAAAACAGAACTCCTGAGGACCTCTTGATTCTAACATTCCTCCACTCAAAGCATAGACAGCTTATCACATCAACCAAAGCAAAGTACTATAACAACACAGTCCATGAGGCCACCCACAGAAGCAGAATACTGTTCATGACAATCAACACTGCAGCAATCCCTGCTGTACCTACCTGTGAGAAATTGGGTTGTTTGTTGAGGGGAATGAAACTCTACTGAAGCAACAGCCACAATATATGCAAGGGTGAACCACAAAAAGTCACTATATTAACATATGCTTAACCCTCCGGCAGCTTGGCACAAAAGTAGTCAGGCTTATCTTAGAGGCAATGTGTAAAGTATTTATGCAGCACCCAAACACCAAAACACAACACAACACAAGACACACAGCACTAGAAAAATCACAAGAAGTACAACACAAGAAAAATCCCACACCAATTTAGAAAAATAGAATTTTTTTTTTTTATTATTTGACACCAAAACAGCAAAAATCTCATCAAAAGAACCAGAGTAAGGATTTTTTTTTTTTTGAAGGGGAAAAAAAGCACCTAAAATATCAAATCACCAAACACAGACAACTAGTCACACAAGACCCAGGCAAAGTCAAAAGTTATGGCCCACCACGATGAAGCATGGTTCACATACCTGAAGTGGATTGGGTCTGTTCTCTGTTTACCTTTGAACATGGATGAATTTTTAAGTAAAAAATGTCTGAAAAACAAAGTTCAGCTGGGCAAGGCTCCTAGAGGTGTCTGAGGAGGAGGCATTGTCATCGTAGTGCTGCTGGACAAAGTCACAGTGAAGAGTTCTTTGCTTGGACTTAGTCTCTTTCTTTGGAAGTCGAAAATCTCCAGCGATATGAAGTTGCAGGCTGTAGCCAATGAGGGATCAATGAGGCTGGATTCCCTTGCTGCGAAGAGACTGCTGAACAGGATTTGCTGCATGACGAGAGCTACCGCAAAGTCAGGCCGACCGGCAATGCATGAGGGTAATTTGGAGAGCAGGTAGGTCCTGGTCTCCTCTTGGTTCTCAAGGCATGTTTGGGCTGAGAATGTTCTATGACCCACGTTTTGGATTTAGGCTATCTGGGCACCTTTAGCACCACTTCCAATGGTCCAGGACTGGAGAAGCACCACTTGGAGGGCCAGAACTCATTGGGTCTAGGTGTGGGTTCAAGATGGTTGGATCCTTTTCTGTCCCTGAGGCTCTGACCAGGAGGCCATCCAACGAGCCCTTGGAGGCACTCTGGATGTTCTGGGTTCAAGCATAAAACAGGCCTCAAGCAGCAGGACAGTCATCTAAGGAATCAGGACAGGCTTCAGGCAGCAAGGAAGTCCTCTTGGAGCAGCAGGGTGGTCCTCTGAAGTACAGCAGACCACAGACAGTAGGGCAGTCTGCATAGAGTCCTCCACAGGTCCAGAAGTGAACTGAAGAGTGGGTGATAGAATTCCATTATTTTCTCCTCTTGCTGGCTAACACCCACTTCAAAACCAGCTGCATCATTTATAAACCTATCACAACCAGTACCGATGCTTATCTTGCAGACGATCTCACCAGTTCTAGTGGATATCAACAGGCCTGCTGACACACTGCAGACTAAGAAATGCAAAAAAATTAAATAAAGACAGCAGGCCTTTTCCATCTATGCAACCAGGATCTGTAACTACATCCCTGTATCCGTCAGGACCAGGTCAATGCTGCTCCAATTTAGGAAAGAATTTAAGACTTACCTCCTTAAAAACAGTACATTACAATGCATTCGCAATGCACCACCTAGTTTCCTCTTCCCTTACCTGTTGATGTTATGCTTGTCTTTGATCATGTATAGCGCTTCGCTGCCATTTGGCTAGGTTTGTGTTGTAAAAATACCAAATGCATACATAAATACATACATAGGCCCAGATTTATAAAGGTTTTGCATCACCTTTGCATCACACAAGGGTACGCAGGGGGGCGGAAAATCTAGATTCAGATTTACAAAGCCACTCAAGGCCATCTTGTGTGAACCGGCGTGGCTTGGTAAAACTGGTGTAATGCAAGGCAGTGCAAGTCGCTGCATGATGGGGGTGTAACATGGGTGGAGTGTGGGTGTTCCCACACATTTACCCATCTCTTCTAACCCGTTCCTAGATTTAACAGCACAGGTAGACCTTGGATTGCATCTGAATTGTGCGCCTTTCCACCAGAAGTGCAATGAGAAGAAATATATCTTTAATTCTCCTCATTGTTTCCTCTTTCTAAGTGGGCTGCGCTCTGCGGCACAATTAGAAAGAAAGAGGAAAATGCCTCTGAGGATTGTGTTTGTGCAGGAAGGTGCCACTTCCTGTACAAAAATAATCCTGCCTACAATGCAGGCAACCGTGCACCACGGCGCAAGGGTACCAGCATTGGTGCAAGGCAACGTATTGTGCACCAGCACTTGGAGTGGACTAGAATGTGCCACATAATGTTAAATATGGTACATTTCTGCCCTTTCACGCATCACAGCACAGCAAGGTGTCTCACTGTATTGTGTTGCATTGCATGAAATGTTGATAAAATTGCCCCCATAGTCTGCAGGCCAGAAAAGGTAAACACACCAGTGAATTACGGCTTCAGTCCTAGAACCTGACCACTCCAGGCCAGGAAAGAAGCCAGGCAAGCATGTCCAATTAGTACTTTGAACGTAGACCCGTCACACCCCAGGAACTGCCAGAGATCTCTAGAGAACCCACAAAAGCTACCATGCCAGATGGAAGAATGAGAAGTAGCCTCACATGTCTTTAGACATTTGCTACCACAAGAGAAAAAAAGATTTTAGACAGCCCCACACAAGAAAGCCCTGTTCTGTGCCTTTTTTAATTGAGACCGGGACACTGAAAGAAGCTAAGATGAAAGGCCCACCCAAGGCAGAGGGTACCAATTCAAAATGCAAACAAAGAATAGGACATGAGCAGATGTGCCAGCCTTTTATAGACCCTTTTGATAGAGAGAAACCTGAAAGAAAGGACATGGGATTGGGATGATGGTGTTTTTTAGTTAGTGTACTGGGTGGCCAAAGGAGGTGGGCACACTTCATTTTGTAAGGACTGGGATGCAAGTAATGGAAATGGACAACTTTCGCTCCATTGGGCATTCAAAAACAGTCACAATTAGGATGCATAAGTCCCTCATATCCTTGGGCCCAGATCAGAGTGCACTTACTCCCAAAGTAGGAGTTTATTTTAGAAGAACAAATCACTTATGACACTCACACCCAGGATGTTTTTCCCTGAGTGTGGGAGGTCATTATTTTTGTTTTTCTGTCCCTATCTGCTAGATTTTCTTTGGCAGTGACGGACAGAAAAAAAGTACATCAGATTGTCCACCCCAAATCCGGGAGGCAGTGTGATGCCCTTGCTCCAACGGCCAGCACTCCTTCAGGCCATCAGAGTAAGCTTTCTGTCGAAGGAGGCACTGCCGAAGGAGAGCTTATGATCTGCCGTCTCAAAATGGGGGGTAGACCAAGGGCTGACTAAAGGTTTGGTGGACAGAGTACATATAAATCAAGCCCAAAATGTGTTTACACATTTTTCAGTAGCCCACCTTATACTGTGTGCAGTACAATTTTAAAATAATTGCAATACGCACAATAAAAAAAAAATTACTGTTCCCCACTGTGCCAATCAGGATTCCATTTTTTGACTCTCTGGTTACCAAAATGTCAGAGACAGCGGAAGTAACATCACATAGCCTTTGAACTTAATGGCATCACAAAAAGTGACATTATATGACCCTTGGCACATATTTTTCCAGGAAGGCATGTCACTTGACCATAACATGACAGCAATTGAGGATTTGCATTAGATAGTATTCCAAAGTAATGCAAAGTTGCACTTTGCGCTGGTTTGCATTATTTTGTATCAAGGAGATGTTCAATGGGTGGTGCATGGGCATTCCCATGCAAGTACTCATGGGTTTTGACACAAATCCAAGCGAGAAAGATTGGTAAACAGGAATTTTCTCCAAAATGTTATGCCTCCTAGAGTCAAGTGTTACAACATTTCTCCTAGTTTTTCCAACTTTGCATGTGTGCTGCAATGTACATCACACATGTAAAGCGGGAAAGGCCTTAAAGCCGTTTTTGTACTTGAAGTGACCTCTTCCAGTACAAATCCTATGCTTCAGAGAATGCACACACCCTGGCATTATGACCTGAGGGTGTGTGCGTTGGTGCATGACTGTCAAAAGTGTGTCAGCCCAATGGGGAAAGATAAAATGCACCATACCTTACTAGATATGGCACATTTTGTCTTTCTCTCTTTGACACAAGACAGTGCAACAACTTTGTTGCAGTGTTGCCTTGCATCAAATAATAGAAAATCTGGGCCTCAATATCACACAGTCTCACTCATTACCTGTCACTTGACTCTCATTCACTATCACTCACACACATGCTTACACATATGCATGCTCTCTCACGTATAAGCTTTTGCATGCAAGCACACATACAACATACTTATAAAACCATTTTTACTTACAACAGCTGCTACCAAGCCTAAGTATGCTCCATTTTTAATAGAATATTATTCACTAGTAGTATAATGATAAATGGGCAGACAATGGCTTGCCCTAGTGTTCTTGACACTGCTTTTGCCATCTCTGAGGCCAGGGGTCGCAAAGGTAGTGTCAAGGGTCGCAATGGGCAAGCGAGGGGTTGCGGCTGTGACCTCCAGCAACCCCTAAATGATGTCCATGCTGGTTGCACACTCAGACACCTGCACTGTTCGTATTAATCAGGAGAGGATTCGTAATGTGAAAGAGTGTATTTCACACCAATTATTGTAACTTGCATTTGTTTTTCATTTTAGGTGTGTGTGTTATTTTATTTGCAGTTGCCTAAATTTGACAGAACATTTTGTTCTTTTTAGCCATGTCTGTGACCCCTCTCCGCATCTTCACTGGCCCTACCCCAATTGCATTCAGGATCACAGTTTACATGCGTTTTGTAATGCACTTCAAGTGCTGAATGAAATGAAGCACTTATGCCTTATACTATGAAGGCATAGACCACATATTACCTCCCTTTTACCAGGTTGCCAGGTGGATTATGAGACTCATAGTTTGTCTTTAATGTGGGATGTATAACGTCAATGTGAGACCTGACAGCTTTAGGGTGATCTTCCCCCAAATGTTTCCCTACCTCTTCCACTTTTCTGACCTTGTTTTTCCTAGCGTTAGGACGCTGTGCTCTTCACCACTGCTAACCAGTGCCAAGGTGCTTGTGCTCTCCTCCGTAAAACATGGTAATATTGGCTCATACCCAATTGGGGTGCTTCATATACTTTTAAGTACTATTAAGTCCCTAGTAAAGTGGCCAGGGTCTGTAAATTAAACTCTATTAGTGGGGCTGCAGCACTTATTGTGCCACCCACTTGAGTAGACCTCTAACCATGGCTCAGTCCTGCCATTGCAGAGTCTCTGTGTGAAGTTTACACTGCCATTTCGACCTGGCAAGGACAACCTCTTCTAATACAAAAGGAGCTGAAGAGGGATTCTATATCTAGGGAGCCCTCCACTCAAAAAAACATAATAACAGCACAGCCCTTGATAGTTATCACTGAAAGTATATATATAACTCAAAGGCAAACCCTTAGCACCCAAGGTTTTTGTTAGGGGAGGGTCATGCTTCACTGCCCATTCTGTGACTAACCCTGTGCCTGTGTGTGATACTTTTACCAGGCCCAGTGACAAAGGACATGCACATCAATACAGTTCATAAAGTTTGTATGAAGAAATATATATAGGAAGTGCCTCACAAATGTAACCACCAGGAGCCTGTTGGCTGCTACTCACCAACTTTCTCGCTTTATTATCATTGGCAACTTTACTATAAAACCGGAGGAGCCAACACCAAGACTGAATATAATAGTAATACTTGTGTGTACTTCTCTAAACTCAAACACACACATTAACCTCCTTAGGTCCTCATTAAGGAATAAATGGCTATGTTATCAATCTGGTCCCTGTAGCCCGCCTGTGCTCCATCGCAGTCGGCCTGAGCTTTTGACTTTGTCTTGGTCCAGATTCTTTAAAAATTCATATCTCGAGTTTTGCTAATTGGATTTTTGTTGTTTTGGTCATGTTTTATTCATGAAATTAGGTTCTACATTTCTAACCTGGTGTGGAATCATTTTGAGTGGTGTTTGCACTGTTTACTGTTTGAAGTATTGCACAAATACTTTACTGTTTGAAGTATTGTATAAATACTTTACACATTGCCTCTAAGTTAAGCCTGACTGCTCTGCGCCAAGCCACCAGTGGGTAAGCACTGGTTAATTTAGGATATGCCTGCTTCTTACCCTGATTGTGGTTGCTGCCTGACTTGGGGTTATACCCCAGTCAACCAACAACCCAATTTCTGACAGTCAAACACATGTAATGGATTAGTACTGCAATATTCTAGTGAAGCTTCTCCTTTGCCACCTTCAGGGTAGAGCACTCGTCAGAATCCTCAGACTCAGCCCTGGGTGCATTTGTCAGGTACTGAAATAACTCAGGTGATCCATCAGTGGTCACCCCTCTGTGAATGCTGGTTCATGTTTCCTGGCCACGATGAGTCCAGTGGTGCAGAGGGAGGTCCTAAATGCCACCTGGGGACTAAATAAGCCTGTTCTCCAGGATGGAGAGCCAGGCGGGGCAAAGCAATAAGGGCAGCAGCATGCAGCATCAGTCACAGTTCCAATAATCAGTTGCTACCAAGCCACAACTGCCTCTGAGAATCTCTGAATGCCCATGCAGCAGTGACAGGTGCTGGCTAGTGGCACTATGATTGTGGATAGTTGGTCGGTGGTGGTCTTCCTACAGAAAAACCCCTCTTAACTTTGCATTTGATTTCAGTTGTGGTGGGCTGTTCGTCCCACCGTTCATACTCCGCAGATGGTGGAGGTCAAACAGCCCTTGTAAAAATACTCAAACCAGCCTGCACCTTTGTCTTCTTGTGTTATCTCTCTCTTTCCATTCTTCCATTCTCTCTCTCCTTCTCACTCTCATTTCTCTCTCTCTAATCACCTTCTTCCTAACATCTTCTTCTTCTTCCTTCCATATCTTTTTCTCTCTTTCTTAAACATGCACAACATTGGCCTGTCGCAAATAGTTACCACCCCCAACCACAGCGCCGGTCTCACCCTCAACTCCATATACACCGCCAGCAACAGAATCCGTTTCAGCTACACCTCTGAAGTCACCAGGAGAGTCCACAGCATTGTCCATTTCACCATCGCAGAAACACGCCAGCACACTGACACACCGCACACCGTTGTGCAACGCAGCTGGAACAAAGTCACACAGGCCCAATGAACAACCACCCTCAGCCCCACAACACTCCACACCACGAGCGACGTGAATCCATCTGCCCAAAATTTCTCAGACTGGATCACTGCCAGTGCCAACAGCCTTGCAGCGTCAAACCACCCAATACCAAGCGGTCCAACAAACATGCCACCTGGTTCACCTCAGAACTCCAGACCTCAAAAAGAGTACGCAAATGAATAGAGAGAAGATGGCACTCCAGCAGAAACCCTACAGACCACTTTGTGCTAAAGCCCGCCTCAGGAATTATCATCGCTCTCTCAAAGAAGCCAAAAAAGTTGCCCTGGTCACCCACCTCGAAACCAGCAGCAACCACTCTAAGGAACTTTTCAACATCATCAGGGAATTCTCGTCCCCAACAGCCATTGAAAACACAACCCCACCCTCCCAGGACCTCTGTGAGGTCCTATCAAACTACTACCACAACAAGATAGCAGACTTCTACAACAATGTTGACCCTCAACCTACGGAGCTCACTCCACTCCGACCCCACCGACATCCTGCACAACCACCTCACCGACTAGACACCCCTCAACACCGAGACCACCATGACCATCATGACTTCCACACACTCTGGTGTTCCGACAGACCCCTGCTCACACCACACCTTCAACCTAGGATGGGAGGAGATCTACCCTCCATCCATTGAGGAAATTCAAATACGGCCCCATCTTTGCTTGTAGCACCATTACGCTGTTGCCCTCACTCAGGCCCCTTCAACCTTCATAGCGTTTCTTTCACGTTCTATACTGTTGCACATATTACACGACCTTTCCTCTTTTCCCCGAGCTAAGTCCATTCTGAGACCCGGCTCGAAGCAACTAATTCCCCAGATAACCATCTATTGACCCTTGGTGACCGTTCTCGGCCTCTCCAGTTGTCTTACGAATCACCATCTTCAACACGCAAACACGTCCTGTCGTAAATTAATTTGACCAAGGAATGGATATGCCACCTGACCTATAGGGTCGGGTAGAGAATACGACCTTGGGGAAGATATTTCTATTACCCATTATCCTGTATCTTGTACAAAGAATGTTTTCTTGTGGATGATTTGTATTTTTATTGCACATTGAGGGGGGTGTTGCTTTAGGGGATTCAAGCTCTACAAAAGACTGTGAGCCACGGATTGAAGTGGCAGTCTCCTGAGAAACTACCACTGATGTACTTCTAGGACAACTGTACCTAGCTGCAGCTAATAAATTGAAGTTCCTATGCCAGACACAGTGTTCCGTGTCTCTGTAATTTGGAAGGCGAACTCAGAAGATTTCAGGCGTACCCTGCGCCGCAAGGCTTAATGAGCCTGGTTCTTCAATTTGGTGCCCTCTGTGAGGCCGCTTCAGAGGTCGTGGGTCCAGCCCGAGGATCGTGAGGAGCCCCGCAAGGAAATTCCGGAGGACGCCCACCACGTGATCGACCCCTGCATGTCGTACGTGGACTGAAGGTTTTTTACTGTGTGGCTTCTCCCTTCCAACGGCTGCAAAGACCTGCTGCCCTGACTGTGGCCACGCTTTGGCTCCCTTTGGTAATTTGTATCGCGAGACATCAGACGGACCTCTGTTGGCGTATGGAAACATCTGGTTAAGTTAAGTATAGTGGCCACTCCTTTGTCTTTGTTTTGTCTTTGTTCGACTTTTGCAAAAGCCGAAACCGAGGGGTGAGTGCAGTTTTTTTTGTACTATAAAGTGACTAATTAACCCCTTGAAGTTTGTAAAGAAACTATTGTGGTAGCGATGCCTGGTTTCAGTAGGTTTGGAAGATGGTTTTGTTGTAATCGCGATAGGGCTTCCCGACTGGAGGACTCTTGTCCAATTCCTCCGGCCGGAACTCCCACTTATGAAGTATATTCTAAACATGGTATTGGCCCCATAGCTTTTAATGAGGCATGGGTTCGCTATACTAGAAAAGATGGTGTTTTACGATGGCCACAGAACGGCAGTTTTGAGCTCAATATTTTAGATAATTTGGAGAACACTTTGTTTAAGCGAAAAGCCCGGCCGGCTATGTTTGACTCTTTTCGCCTATGGTTTAAGGAGGCCAAACAGAAAGAAATGAAACAAGCTAAAACGGATAGGAGGGATATGTCTATTTTGCAAGCTGCCCAACAGTTTAAAAATAATGAAACCGATCATGCGATTGAGGTCTCAGATAGGCAACATCGTATGGCGGTAGATAAATGTTATCCAGTGTTGCCAAATTCCCCTGCGGAGAAAAATGTAGACCCTGAGAAGGATCCTTTAATGTCCCATCTGTTGAGATTACCCCCGCCCTATGCGCAGGGAGCTAATGTACCTTTTGGATTACCGCCTGCCCCCGGAGCGAATGCACCTTTATTGTTAGCACCTGCCCCGCCTGTTCCGCCTGTTGTCCCACCTGTCGCTCCCCAACCGGTTCCTGCACCCCCACCACAGCTTTCTCCGGCATTGCCGAGCTCTCCCTTACCTTCGGCTCCCTCCGTAAATGTTACTTCCTCTTCTGCCCCGCCTAATATTCTGTCTCCTGTCCTAATGGCGAATTCTCCCTCCGCTCGGAGGCGAATGATCGATACCGTTTCTGGCCTTTTGTCCCCTCTCTTTGGGACATTTCAAATGACCCCTGTTCCTCCTCGTAGACAAACTCGTAGTCAGCTTCCAGGTCCGGAGGAACGGGAAGTGCTAGATCTTCAAGCCCGAAGGTGGATCACGAAAGGCCCCCAGTATAGTGTGCAAGATATTATGGTCACCTTTCAGCAGTGGGAGGCACCAACGCAGAGATATGTTTTTGATACTATGTGTAACATTTTGAGTCCAGAGTGGGAGGATATGGGATTGGGACGGGCCCCTCAGGGCCTGCTCGATGTACAGGCCGAGTTTGATAAGGGCTGGTTGTGGGCGCAGAAGTCGAGGACGCGGTAGGAACGCTTGTCACTTTTAGAATGATGCTTGCCTGCCGGTCCTTGCCAAAACGCGATTCCTCCGTTAGGCGAAAATTAAAACACTATCCCATAAGAGAGGTTCCCTCAGTGTGGAGAGAGGAGGTTGCAGCTCAGGGTGCTAATCCTATTATACCTGCTCACTTTCAACGCGTGTGGGTACATTTTCCGTGTAAACGATCTGAGGTATTGGCCCTTAAACAGTCGTTACCGGACCCCCGTAAAAATCCTGCTGGGTACTACAAAGAATTGTCCCAAACTGTCGATGCATGTATTATGAATTTGGCCGATATAGACATGCTAATGGGTAATGTGGTCCCACAACCGTTATGGGCTAGGATTCGGAAGGAGGACCATGTGGGGGAACTGGGGGGTGATTGGGCTGCCATACTCGCCGCGGACAGACTCCACGTGGGTGGTGCCAAACCTGAGGCTCTAATTACAGAACACCCAGCTAGGATCATTACCTTACTGAAAACTATGATGCCCCCTCTGCGAGTTAATTGGGATAAGTTAGCAGCTTGTAAGCAGAAAGCGGATGAAAACGTCTCTGATTTCTTCACTCGTTTCGAGGAGACGTTCATCGATCATAGTGGTCAGGATATGAGCACGGAAGGTGGCCAACGATTGTTTGTAGACAAATTTGTGTCAAATTTGGTTCCGGAAATATCTAATAAGTTGAAGAATTCCGAAAGCGCGTGGGCGGTCTCCTCTTCGGCCCAGATATTGGCTACTGCCCAGTATTATGAGAATAGGGATAAAGAGGAAAGAGAGAAACTTGATAAAAAGACCAAAGAGTTGAAAACAAAAGTTCTTTTGCAACAGGCATATCCTCCTCGCCCTGCCCAACGTGAATATCAGCCGTCTCCACCATACCAGAGACAGTCGCAGAGGTCTGGGCCTTTCGTTCCCCGACCCCCACTGGGCCAAAATCAATGCGCTTACTGTAAAGAAGAAGGTCATTTAAAGTATAATTGCCCGGATTTGTTACAGCGCACGAACGGTATTCCCGCGTCACGAGGCCAGGGTGGTTATCAGTCAGCACCAAGAGGTAGAGGACGAGGTACGCCGCCTAATAACCAACGTTCCATGCCCCCTGGAAACTCCACGAATTATTTTGATCAGCAAAATGTTCAGTCTACCAACTATTACAACAGTGATTACTATACTGAGGATGAGAGTCAGAATTCCCAACCTAACTAGGACAGCCATGGACAAAGTAAGGGAGTAGTATCAGTTCCAGTGGACCAAAGAGGGCTTTATGTTGATGTGGAAGCACTAGGTGTTACAGAGCCATTCCTATTAGACACTGGTGCAACAAAGAGCTCTATGATTCACTCTAAACTCCCTTTGGGCACCTTTGTCTGGCTGTACAAATGTTTCTGTAGGTTTTTCTGGCGCCCCAGTTCAAAACCCAGTTTCATGCCCTTTGCCCATTTCAATAGGTCCTTACAAATTGGAGGCCCCGCTCCTTTTAACAACTGGTTGTGGTGAAAATTTGTTGGGCTTGGATTTATTGAAGAGATTGTATGCAACATTACACTGTTCCCCTTCTGGTGTACGTCTTACCTTAGGTAAGAAATTGACCTCACCGATGTATTTGTCTAAAGATCAGCTTCCCCCTGAATTACAATCTCTTCCAGCCACCCTCTGGGCCACCGGCCCCAATGATGTGGGCCTCCTGCGGATTCCTCCCTACATTGTAAAGCTCAAGCCTAATACTAACTTTCCTCGCATTCCACAGTATAAAATTTCCAGTGACGGCGAAAAAGCTCTTTTGACTATAGTTCATGATTTGGTACAAAACGATGAGGTTGAAGAGACCAGGGGAAATGTATGCAATAGCCCTGTTCTGCCTGTTTTTAAACGAACCAACCCTTCCCAGCCACCTGTCTATCGTTTTGTGATTGATCTCAGAGAGGTCAACAAGATTGAGGTACCTCAATTCCCTGTTGTTCCGGATATTAATGCCCTGCTGACAATGATACCAGCCTCAGCTTCCTGGTTTTCCGTCATTGACCTCAAAAATGCTTTCTTCAGCATTCCCATTGCTGAGGAAAGTAGGGATATTTTTGGCTTCTCCTTAGCAGGACGAAGCTTCCGGTTCAAGCGAGCTCCTCAAGGCTATTGCGAGAGCCCCTCCATTTATAGTCAAGCATTGAAATCACAGCTCGATACTTTGTGTTTACCACCAGGGGCCACTCTCATTCAATATGTGGATGACCTGTTGGTTGCAGCAGATTCTGAAGACACTTGTAAAAAGGCTACCATTTCACTGTTATGCCACTTATCTGACCACAACCACAAGGTTTCACCATCAAAATTGCAATATTGCTGCCAAGAGGTTACCTACCTAGGTCATCTCTTGTCAAAGGAGGGACGGCGATTGACCCCAGAACGTATCCAAGCAATTGCCCAAATGCCTATTCCATGTACGCAAAAAGAGGTGCGTGCCTTTTTGGGTATTTCCTCTTATTGTAGACAATGGATCCCCAATTTTTCCCTTCTGGCAAAACCTTTGTTGGCACTCACTCTTAAAGATACACCACACCCGCTTCCATGGACTGCGGAATGTCAGAAAAGTTTCACTGATTTACGCACTGCCTTGTGCTCTGCCCCTGTGTTAGGTACTCCTGATTACAGTAAGCCTTTCACACTCTATGTTTATGAGGAAGAAGGTTGCGCGTTATCAGTTTTAACGCAACGATTTGGGGACAAGCAACGCCCCTGTGCCTATTTTGCGGCCACGTTAGATCCAGTGGCCAAGGCATTACCTAGCTGTTTGAGGGCTACAGCGGCAGTTTCCATTCGCCAGTCTGCTGGATTGGTATTAGATAATACCCTTATGGTCATGGTACCGCATGCTGTAGACACCCTCCTAAATAGAACAAAGACCCAACATCTCACAAGTGCACGCCTTTCGGAGTACGAATTGACGCTCTTGGCTAGCCACATACACATTTAGCGATGTAATACCTTGAACCCGGCAACATTGCTGCCAATTCCAGTAGAAAATGACACTCAGGAGCAGCACGACTGCTTCCTCCGCACGGAGGAAGATACAAAAGGCAGAGTTGATTTAAAGGATACTCCACTCCCGGACCCGGATGGGACCTTATGGGTGGACGGTTCTTGTTTTAAGCTTCCCAATGGTGAAACGACCTCAGCCTATGCAGTCACTACCTTATACACTGTTGTAGAAACAGCGCGTATTATACATAACTCAGCCCAGGCAGCTGAATTGATAGCACTGACTAGAGCTTGTGTGTTGGCTGAAGGAAAAAGGGTGAATGTGTATACTGATAGTCAGTATGCGTTTGGAGTGGCCCATAGTTTTGGCCGCCTGTGGAAGGAAAGAGAGTTTCTCACATCCCATGGCACTGAGATACAGCATGGCCAATTGGTAAATGACCTCCTTGAATCACTCACCTTGCCCACTCAGATAGCGATTGTGAAGTGTAGTGCACATAAGAAGATCACTGATGATGTAGGTCAAGGAAATTCTTTCGCAGACCACATAGCAAAAGAGACAGCTAGAGACAATACAAGCCGCATGTATGTTGCGGGCTCTGCTAGATGGGTTGCACAGGGAGGGATGTGTGAGAATACTGTGGACAGTGTGAAAACGGTCCAGGCAGAGGCCACAGAGAAAGAATTGAGTATGCGGAAAGAAAGTATAGGAAGATTGGATGTGACAGGGTGCTGGACAGACTTGTCAGAACATCAACGCTGGCTGTTACCAGATGCTTAGTTACTCCCAGTAGTTACCATGGCACATGGTCCAACCCATATTAGCGCTAAAGGTATATGCAAGCTTCTGGCTCCAGTATGGAAGAATGTGGGGATCCCTAAATGTGCAGACAATCTAATTAAGCATTGTATTGTATGCTTGATGCATAACCAGGGGAAGGGAACACCAACACCAGAAGGACACTTTGCTCCCCCAACTTACCCTTTTGAGGTTTTACAAATAGATTACATCCACATGGAACGATGTAACAATCTGAAGTACGTTCTTGTTGTGGTATGTGCCTTCTCCCGATGGGTAGAGGCCTATCCCCTGAAAGAGAATACTGCTCTATCCACGGCAAAAGTCCTTTTGAAGGAGTTTCTGCCAAGATTTGGGTTACCGAGAATTATTTGGAGTGACGACGGAAGTGAGTTTGTGGGTCAGATCATGCAGAAAGTATGTGCAGGCCTTGGCATTCAGCAAAAATTCCACGCAGCAAACCATCCTCAGTCAGCAGGTTTGGTGGAATGCTATAATGGCACCCTTAAGCTTAAGCTGGCGAAAATACAAGCCAGCACGGGTCTTGCCTGGCCTGATGCCTTGCCCTTGGCTCTCTTATCCACCAGAACAACCTCCCATTCCCGTATGGGACTTAGCCCTTATGAGGTTGTCTTTGGACGCCCTGCAAATGTTTGGGGAGTCCCAAGGCCAAAGAAATACTCAGAGATAGAGCATCCATTGTTGATTGACTATTTACATGATCTAACCACTAAGTTACGTGTCCTTCACCAACAGGTACAAGATACTTTTCCCCAGGCTTCAACGGATCCTGGTCACACCATACGGCCGGGAGACTGGGTCTGCGTCAAAAACTTCCAGAGGTCAAAGAACTTGGAACCTCGCTGGAGAGAACCTCGTCAGGTGCTGCTGACGACGCGTACTGCAGTAAAGGTGGTCGGCAAAAAGAACTGGGTACATGGGGTACATTGCAAGAAAGTGCCCCTACCATTGCCTTACGATCAATGGGTTCATAAACAAATTAGTGACTCTGAAACCGGAAGAACACCAAGATTTGGACTATTCAGCGATGCACGCCTAGACTTTGCCGGAGCAGGACAAGACGATGACGGGATCCTCCAGACAGCTATACCACCGGCAGTGAAATTGGACACTACTAAACCACACCTCCTTTTCCAAGAACAAACTGTACCTGGTTCCCAGAGGTACGATTTGAGGCCCAGACTGAACAAAATACCTCAATAGTGCTTCATTGACTTTTGTCTTTATCCCGATTTCCATCAGGGCCGTGATCGTAAGTCTCAGAATTGTGACCCAAGATGTGGCTCTAGGCCTGTGGGACTTGTAGGAAAGTATAAAGAACTACAGACAATCACAGCTGAGTGAAGCAACCTCCCGTCACGGGCAATATTTAGAGCTGGAAATGACTGTTAACAAGGGAATGGACAAAATACAAACAAGGAGCACAAAGCATTGTAAATTATTGCATAATCGTTTTATAGTGGTTTTAATAATATTGATTTTGATATGTATTATATTGTCTTGTATAGGATGGGGACTACACGTAATTTTTACACAGCCTACTCCCAAAGTTACGGTTGAAATGCATACACATGTCACTCTACCACCTCATGTTGAGTCAAGAAGAAGTGAATTCCGCAACAACACATTTGTTTCCATGCTACACCAACATCAATTGGCCACTAATGCGACAAACTGTTGGGTTTGCGGTCTTCTGCCAAGTTCGGTGAATACTGGAATGCCATACATTACCCTTCCTTTTTCATTTAATGGCTCTTGTAGTGCATGGTGGGATTTGAGCGCCAGTTGGGTATTTTCTGGAGATGGGGATACTCGAGAAGTAAGGAGCTTGGGAGTACATCTATACCATTTATGTTGGCTGGACAGAAAAAGGATATATGGAACGGATAGTGAGAAGTCAGAATATGCTGATCGCCAAACCAAATCTACGGATTTGTATTTTCTGCCCTCTAATAGAACCTCTTGAAAAGGACAAACTTTTCTAGTGGTACCTGGAGAAGCACCATTCTGTATTAGGAAAGGAGGGTTAGAATATAAAGGTACAAGCAATTGCGAACATATTGTGACATTGAATGGGACAGATTGGCCTCGCATGGTTCCCTCACGTAATACATACTTCGTGTGTGGAAATAAGGCTTACACTTCTCTACCAGGTAATTGGAGAGGCACTTGTTATATCGCTTGGTTGTTGCCCCCTACATATATAGCAGATGCCAAGCATCATTTACAGAAAAGAGGGGTGGCGTCTGGCCAGGATACGTCAGGACAAGAAGTCGGGGATGTCTTGAAAGGACTCCTTCCATTCTGGGGCTCAATAGCCAACAGTAGAGACATAAGACAACTAATTCGAGTTGTAGAAGCCTCTGTCAATGAAACAGCTTGAGCTTTGAGTAACATCACTGCAGAACTCGCTGCTGACCGCCTTGTCACGCTTCAGAACAGGATGGTATTAGATATCATCCTTGCTGACCGTGGGGGCGTATGCAGATTGAACGGATCTAGCTGCTGCATTTTTATTCCAGACAACGCCCCTACAGTATACCAAGCCATCTCTAAGCTACATAAGATCGCTGAGTCCGTTCACCAGGATGAAGGGAATTGGTCTCTGATGGGATGGTTTGGGGGACTACTGTCTACATGGGGATGGAAGATTCTTACCTTTGTCGGAGCGACTTTGGCTATTCTCTTCTCATGTTGCCTTTGCCTACAATGTGGTCCAGCTATATGCGGGCTCTGCGCCACCCTGTGTGTTCCAAATCCGGTGACACAGAAAGCAGCGGACACAAAGGTAATGCTGCAACAACAGCTTGTAGATTTCATGGCTATTGAAGTCGATTCAGATTAACAACAGCCTCTGTCTTCTTTGCCTGAGTAATGGCAAAAGGAGGGTCTGAGGAAATTCAAATACGGCCCCATCTTTGCTTGTAACACCATTACGCTGTTGCCCTCACTCAGGCCCCTTCAACCATCATAGCGTTTCTTTCACGTTCTATACTGTTGCACATATTACACGACCTTTCCTCTTTTCCCCGAGCTAACTCCATTCTGAGACCCGGCTCGAAGCAACTAATTCCCCAGATAACCATCTATTGACCCTTGGTGACCGTTCTCGGCCTCTCCAGTTGTTTTACGAATCACCATCTTCAACACGCAAACACGTCCTGTCGTAAATTAATTTGACCAAGGAATGGCTATGCCACCTGACCTATAGGGTCGGGTAGAGAACACGACCTTAGGGAAGGAATTTCTATTACCCATTATCCTGTATCTTGTACAAAGAATGCTTTCTTGTGGATGATTTGTAGTTTTATTGCACATTGAGGGGGGTGTTGCTTTAGGGGATTCAAGCGCTACAAAAGACTGTGAGCCACGGATTGAAGTGGCAGTCTCCTGAGAACCTACCACTGATGTACTTCTAGGACAACTGTCCCTAGCTGCAGCTAATAAATTGAAGTTCCTATGCCAGACAGAGTGTTCCGTGTCTCTGTAATTTGGAAGGCGAACTCAGAAGATTTCAGGCGTACCCTGCGCCGCCAGGCTTAATGAGCCCGGTTCTTCACCACGCACATCCTCAAATCAGCCATCAACTCCGCCACCTTCCCGAAAACTTGGAAACACACTGAAGTAAGTGCCCTGCTAAAGAAACTGACAGCAGAACCCAACGACCTTAATAACAACCGCCCCATCTCACTCCTCCCATTCCCTGCGAAGGTCCTTGAGAAAGCCATCAACCACCAGCTCACAGATCGCCTGGAGAGAAACAACCTACTGGACACCTCCTCAATCAGACTTCTGCTCAAACCACAGCACCGAAACAGTCCTCATAGCCACAACAGACAACATCAGGACCATCCTCGACCATGAATAATCAGCTGCCCTCATCCTCCTCGACCTCTATGGAGCCTTCGACACCGTATCCCGCCATATCCTGGTCATCAGCGGTAACGCACTCAAGCTTATCACCTTGTTTCTCACAGGACGCACACAAAGAATCCGCCTCCCACCCTTCACGTCTGGACGCAAAGACACCATCTGAGCCATTCCCCATGGCTCCTCGCTCAGCCCCACTCTATTCAACAGCTGCGTAACTCCGCTGGCCAACATCGTCCGCAGCCACGGACTCAATATCATCTCATACGCTGAAGACACCCAAATCATCCTCTCTCTCACCAAAGACACCACCATCAGAGTAAACTTCTTGAATGCTATGACCAATGTTGCGGACTGGATGAAGACCAACTGCCTGAAATTGAACACATACGAGTCAGAAGTGCTCATCTTTGGTTGAATCCCCTCCCCATGGGACGACTCCCGGTGGTTCTCCGTCTTCGGACTTGCACCCATCTGCACCACCTCTGCCAGGAACCTGGGCATCATACTCAACAGCGAGCTCTCTATGCCACATGAACACAGTAACTCCACAAGTTTCCACATCCTCTGAATGCTCTATAAGATCTTCAGATGGATCCCACCCAGCACCTGGAAAACAGTAACACAGGCCCTTATCACCAGCCGACTGGACTATGAAAACGCACTCTACGTTGGAATCACAATCCAACTACTGAAATGACTCCAGGCCATCCAAAAGACAGCAGCTAGACTCATACTGGATCTCCCAAGATGGTCAAGCATAACTCCTCACCTCAAAGACCTCCACTAGCTCCCAATCAAGAAGAGATGCCACTTCAAACTACTAATCCACGTGTTTAAGGCCCTTCACAACATTTGACCAGCAACTGACCTTCCACCAGCCCACCAGACAGCTCTGCTCAGCCCACCTGGCTCTCATAGAAGTCCCACGCATCCATCGGGCTGAGGAAGCGGCCAGTCCTTCTTCTACCTCGCTGCTAAATTTTGGAACGACATGCCCCTCGACCTCTAGACCTCCACCACCCTCGCTGACTTCAGGAGAACACTCAAAACCTGGTTGTTTGACTAATTGGCTCATTGTCAGTACTTGGATACCCCCCAGGGTGATAAGCCACGCTCGACAGTTTCGAACTGATTGAAGCCTTCCTGTGCCTGCAGCAAATAAACTCAGGGTCATATTTACTAACCTTTCACGCAATGCAGTGAAGCACAACAACTTGCTGTGCTGCATTGCATTGCATGAAAGGGAGAGAGCAGAAATGCACCATTTCTGCTCTCTCATAGTGTCGACACACTTCAGGCAGCCTAGTGCCAATGCAGGCAGCCTTGCACCACAATGCAAGGGTGCCTGTGTTACAAGGAGAATCGTTTTTTGTAAGTCTGGGATTGCATGAAATCCATGGGTGGATGCCTGGGAACAACCATGTTCCACCCATGGAATGCCTGCGAGATTGAAATGTAACGCAATGTAGCGCAAGCCGCTGCATGGCGTTACATTTTTTTTACAAAGCCACGCAAGGTGGCGCAAATTGACCCTTGCGTGCCTTTGTAAATATCTCCTAGCATTTTGCATCATGGTTGCGCCACAAAAGTGGTGCAACCATGACCCAAAATGTTAGTAAATTTGGCCTTCAGTGATCTGGGGAAGTGGCAGCAGCACTCGAAGTGGCCCTGGACTTACAAAACCGGCCTCCAAGTGCTCCAGCCCACCGGGGAAATGCCTGGTGGATAAAAGGCCTCTCTGGCCCTGCCCTTAGCCATGATGAGGCTGAAGGTCAACTCTCCAGTTTCCCTCATTACTCTCAGGGTTCCATGATGCTGATGGCTGCGCAGTATTGCACGTGTGGGACGGTCAGTCAGGGCGGTGCTGGTGAAAATGGTGTAGCCGGACTGGCCGCTGTCCTGGAGGGGGCATTGACCTCATAGGGGGTGCTGTGTTTAGCAATAATTTACAATTTAAAAGCACCTGCTGCAGAGTTCCCTATGCGTCCATCTTTCAGACAGCCATAAAAATGTCAATGTAACTCTTGTGACAAATGTTCCTGCTAATGAGACAGATCGGAGTTTTGTCCAGTGGCTGTTCTGACTCGTAATAAAGTGGCACAGAGGGTTAGTATGCCTGCTGCAAAGAACAGATTTTTATTTTATGTGAATAGCTGAGTGGATTTGTAAAACCAGCCTTTACCAGCGCTTTAAAACGAATGAAATGTATGTGAGAGAGGGGCTATGGAGAGATGAGGGCCACTTTTGCCAGGTGATAGTCAGGGAATCTGAGGAGGAGGTCATTGGGTTCGGGTGCCAAAAAATATTGTGGCACCCGGCCCACCAGCACTAAAGCCGGCTCTGCGGTCAGTGCAGAAACATATCCCAATCAGTGGCAGGAGACGGCGAGCCCTCATTACCACTGCTTTGTTACTATCCAATAAAGGTTGAGCTGTGCAAGATCTTAGACTGGGGAACCAGCAGACAGATATATATATGGTTGGGAATAAAGCACTGCCTTGAGCACAGTTCGAAAGAAAATACAAAGCATGGCCGTTTGCTAACTGTGATGGACTAACAACATCTGGTGCTTGTGGTGATGCGGAGAAATTAATTCCAATTTTTAGCCTAACCCACGATGCGTGGCACTTGGTTGAGCAGTGCATACATCCCTCCTACCGACCCTCGTCCTCTACTGGAGCTCCTGTGCACTTGAACAAACAAGGATGCGTGTTTAAAGCCAGCGGCTCTTTTTCTCTTAAAAAATCGAGGGTGTAGTTCAGTTGAACGTATATAATTCAGCAATCAACTTTTTGAAGTAGCCATGGTAACAAGCATTCACAAAGGCTAAGAAATGCCTGTAATGAAAATGGAGCCAAATATTTAGCGTAATAGGTTACACGACAAGAAAACATATTGAGGCAGCCAAAGTATATTTAGAAACCAACATGAATCTTTCAAGAGGCACGGGACTGCAGCACCAGGATTTTATTTGCTATCTCTAGCGACACCTTGTGGCTTTCAACTGAAAGTACAACATTTCTCACTACCTTTAGCGGAGGTAGCATTCAATCATATTTACTGCTGTTATTTTTCATGCGAGTTTAATACTATTGTAATAAGTAAATAATTTCCTTCTTTCTTTTCTATAGCTACTGTCAATTTAAAATTTTCGTCTGATTCACTGAGCATTACGCACCAAAATATAATATAGTGATAAAAAAACACACACCTTCAACGTAAATTTCAAACCCTGATTCACAAAATCAAAACGGGTAGAACATTATATGTGGTAGGTGCACTAGCAAAACTGGAAAACCCACCGCGTTTAGGCTGAACTTCGGGATGTGGGTATTATAGAAAGGGCAAGGGTGTGGCTTTCAGTGGTACACCAGGTGCAGCGGCACCGCAAGACCCAAAGGTGCGAGCGGCCCACGGCAACCAAATAATTTTTTACTATAAAACCGGAGAAATAGGAGTCATTCCCTTGTTTTCATTTGGGCCAACCGCACCTTTGGAAAGCCAATGAGAGCAAATGAGTATCCAGAAACATTTAAGTTTGTGGGTATTAATATACCCCTTGCAGGTAGAGTCTCTCTCTGTAAACACACATAAATTAAAGGCATATTTACAAATCTTTCACGCAACTCATGGCAGCATGCAACGTTGCTGGGCTACAGTTCGTGAGTGGGTAGGGATTTGGGGTGGCATGGGTAATTTTAGGGTGGGTTGGGGTTGTTGGATTTATATATATATATATATATTCACTGAAAAAAACATAGGTTTCACAAATGTTATAGTTAGCTGGGCATTTCCCTCGTAAAAAACCAATGAAATTCCCCCGTTATAGTTAGTGCAGGCAACTATAACTCACGCGACCGCAATCCTCTGCTGATGACGTCAGATATTACATCACTGTATTTAGACACTTATTTACCCATGTCTTCTTCCATTCATCTTTAGCTAAACATATATTACATATTTTTTTTTTCAGAAAGACACATATGTCATCATTGATGTAATATCTGACGTCATCAGCAGAGGATTGCGGTCGCGTGAGTTATAGTTGCCTGCACTAACTATAACGGGGGAATTTCATTGGTTTTTTACGAGGGAAATGCCCAGCTAACTATAACATGTGTGAAACCTATGTTTTTTTCAGTGAATTTGCAAGGTTTTTTAAATGCTAATTCCTAACTATAACGTGTGTGAAACCTATGGTTTTTTCAGTGAATTTGTACGGTTTTTTAAATGCTAAGTTATGTATTTATTAATATATTTTTTTAAACAAAATTTTTTCACGGCGCGCGCACGGTGCGCTTCGCGCCCTGTGCCCGCGCGGTGGGCTCGCGGTGCGCTTCGCGCACCGCGCGCCCACTATACGCAGTTCGTGCCGTGCGCGCTCGGAGCACTTCGCGCCCAAGGGCCAAATACAATTTTTTTTTCTATAAATCGCAGTGTGCGCGCACGCTGCGCGAACTTCGCAAAAGTTTTTCCGTTTGGCTGGTGCGCGCAGGGTGCGCGCACTCGGCGATTTTTCGAAAAAAAAATAAAAAATGTTTTGGCCCTTGGGGGTCCTTCTGGGACCCCCTGACCATGGCTAGGCGGTCAGGAACTGTCCACCCTGCCCCCTTTTCACGTTCTCCACATTTGTTTTTCACCCCCTCAGAGTGCGAGAGACAAAATGGCAGCCGACACTTCCTGGTTTCGACCGATTCGAATGTTTACTAAGATCTAACAACCAATCAGAATTGCGCTCGCGCACGGCAAGGTGCGCGCACCCAGCGCGCACGGTGCGCGCGTACTGATATATATATTGATTTAAATGCTATTTTCTCTGGAAATACTGAACAGATTTACACCAAACCTGCAAAAGGCACTTCATGGACCTTATGGCTACCTCTCTGCCAAATTTCACGTAATTCTGTTCAGCCGTTCGGGCTGTAGCTGCGACTAAAGTCCCTATGGAAAAATCCATGGGGAAAACGCGTTTTGGGACCCCCCCTTTTTCTCGGCCCCCGCTTGACGAATCACCCGAGACTTTCAGGGTAGGAGCGGAGCGGAGCGCCCCATTAGTTTTGAAAATTTTGCGAGGATTCGTCAATCGGCGCCAAAGTTATTCAAAATAGAATTTTGAGATTTCCTATGGAAACTCGGTCCTAACCATAATTATCTACTGGCGACCGCCAGTAGATAATATATATATATATATATTTTATTTTTATTTTTTCAACAGACATCATTGTCTGTGGAATATATCAAAATAAATAAAAGTAAGTTCATTATTTTTGTTTTACATGTATTTTCATGCATTACCATGCATGCCATTACTAAGAAATTGTAAGTATTTTACGGGGAAACATAAAGCTATAATGTATACATAAATAGCGTTTACATTTACCTGTAAAATACTAATATTTTCAATCACAACTTTAACCACACATGCTTTTACAAAACATGCTTTTACAACAAAATTTGTTCTAAAGGCATGCGTTGTAAAGGTATATGCGTGGTTAAAGTTTGAATTGTAATGGTAACGCGTTGTAACAACACTTGCGTTGTTACAACCGCGTTGTAAAGGCAACAATTTAATGGGTTAGAGATACTAAAGGCCTGAACATGGAGATGCTAACAGCATGTTGCGAGAACGAACTTCAACCTCCTACTGAATTGGTGGACGTCTGCGAGCTTACGGATCATTATAACCTTACGAGGTCTAAAATAATCGATAACATAGCCCCTTTAAAACTCAAAAGAATACAAGATAAAGATAAAATCCATGGTTCAACGGTTCTCTTAATGAAGAAAGACGGAACTCAGACTAACAGAAAGGGAATAGTGACAACACCCATCATCCCCATATCTAAAAAAGCTAAGAAAGACCAGGAAAGCCTACAATAAAAGCAAACTACAATAAAAAAAAATACTTTTTTAGAACTGATAAAGTAAAGAACAGACAGAGAAAACTCTTCGATTGATTAAAGGGCCAATCTAACAAATTGGCTAAATCCTTCCACCTGACAGCTCAATCGGTTTTGAGCTATGAAGACTTTTGTTCATTCTTTACAGCTAAATCTAGCACCCTGGAGAGAGAAAACAAGGATACCGCTGATAAACTCGTGACTCAAAAGAGAACTCATGCAGAGTAGCCAGCCCAACCTGTACACACAGTGCCCAAAAATAATGCCTATTGGTCAACCTTCAAACTATATGATCAGGAAGACATTACCAAAACCTTACTAACCTTAAAACCAAACAACCATTACAATGATCCTCTTCCCGCAAAATGTTGGCATACGATCAACCACATGATCATCCTTATTTGGACTAAATTAATTAATGCCTTGCTTGCCCAAGGTTCGTTTCCTGACTGCCTAAAAACAGTCCAGGCCATCCCTCTATTGAAAAAACCTACAGAGAACCCCTTGGACCCAAACTACTTTAGGCCGGTAACAAACATTCCCTTACTGGCTAAGGTTCTAGAAAAATGTGCTCAACAACAAATGAACCATCACATCACAGAATGTAAGCTTCTAAACGACTGACAGTCATGGTTTTGACCTGATCAAGGCACGGAAACAGCAATTTTGCACATAGTTGATGACGCTCTACTTGCACTAGATCGCAACAAAACCTGCCTACTAGTCCTCCTCAACCTATCGTCAGCATTTGACACCGTAAACCATGGCAGATTATTGGACCGACTGGAGAATAGGATGGGTTTTTCGGATACAGTCCTAAAATGGGTTCATTCCTTCTTAGAGAACAGATCGCAAAGATTCCTGGTGAACCACAATTTATCCCTTCCATCCCGAGTCAAATTGGAGTTCAACAAGGATCAACTCTAACCCCATCCCTATTCAATCTTTACATTGAGCCACTCACAGAAGTACTGCAGCAGGCTAGCATCTCCTTCCACATGTATGCAGACGACACTCAGCTGTATATGAAGATTACATCGCTCGAAGAGATCAACATAATGGGTCAAGCACTACAAAAGATCATTCAATGGCTATCTAGCAATCATCTTAAACTTAACTCGCAGAAAACAGAATTCCTTCTGATCTCCTCCCCGAAATCTTCTGCGATGATCAAGGAATGGACCAAGATGATCACCGCGCTAAACGGTACTCCGATTTTAGTTGATTCTATCAAGTCTCTTGGAATCGCGCTGGTTTAGGAATTAAACATGCAAACACACATCAACAATATGGCAAAAAATGCCCGATTCCATCTGAGCTATCTCAGAAAACTGAAACCGTTCATCGACACTGCTGACCTTAAAACCGTAGTCCAAACTTTGGTCATCTCAAGGATTGAGTTCGGATGCACAACTCTAGCAGGGCTTCCTAAGATTTCAACAGCTCCACTAAAAGCTTGCCTCAATGCTACAGCGAGACTCTTAACGGGTACAAGAAAATGTGACCACATTACTCCACATTTGAAAACACTCAAATGGCTACCGGACGAGGCAAGAATTTAGCTAAAGATGGTTTGTACTATACACAAAGCTTTACACTACAAAACACCATTTACCTTGCCCAAAAAATGACGATTTCCGGAGGCATTAGATCTCCGAGGGAGTCCGCAGATTCCTAACTGAAACCAGCATTCTTCCGTAAGAAGAGAACTTATGATAGAGCATCCTCCGGAGCTGCACCAAGAATTTGGAATGCACTTCCACCACATATTATAGGAATCACCTCTGTCTCGCGATTCAATAAAGAGGCTTAGGCCTTTCTCATGAGTAAATACTCCCTTAACTAACAGCGGCCGACTCTTCCTCCTTATGAGACCTTCAGACAGGCCATGATCTTCTACATTCAGATGTTCTAGTAGGTGACGGTAGACAGGATGATAGTCCTGCTACTCAGATCAATGACTCTGGGGACAGCACAAGTCAGTTGACTTTCAATGATTTATACCTATTGGCTACAATCAACTCTGTTGGATACTTTAAGTCCCTTCGCAAGATTACATGGATGATGGTTAATGAAAGGTACCTCTTCAAGCCAAATGAGTATTTGACTAGACTTGCAACAGTGTATCCAGTTGCTGACTCCTCGTTTTCTTTAGGAGGGGTATTACATTTTAAATGCAAGTATCTCATGACATGTACTACTGTAACCCGAGTTGACGCCTTGTAAGACTTAACATGTATATTATTATACATTTTTAAACTGGTGCCACTGTTAGATGAATACTTATACCTGGCTGTAGGCTTCAAGGACTCATACATTGAAGGAAACTGATTGCTGCCGAATTGTAAAGCGCTCGGACATCCAGGATTGGGTCATGTTGGCGCTATAGAAAACATTGAATAAATAAATAAATTAATGAATAAATAATCTATCAATGAGTGCCTCATTCAGACAGCAGTCAGTCTCCAATTGGGTACTTTGGGTATTACAATGTCCAGTGTTAAAAATAGGTGATTATGATCTGAAAGTATGCTGCTCAAGTATTCCAAGTGTCATGTTTCCCAGGATGCCCCCTCCCTGGCTCAAAACATACTCATCTACCCATCTGAAGATGAATGGTAGGAGAACTCAAGGGAGCTCGGGTGCATTTACCACCACATCTCTGTCAAGCCTAACTGCTCTGGACCACTCAGGTAAATGCTGTACACGTGCCCTGCATGTGGCCCCTCTGAGGGGAAGGATCGTCCAGTCCCGGGACTCATCCATGACAATGCCATAGTCGCCACCCAATAAGCAATGTGTGTCATGAGGTAGGAGCATAATGGGAATAAGATATTCCACATATTGGGCATGATTCGCACTTAGAGCATAGAGACACATCAAAGTTAATTGCTCACCTTCTAATGATGCTATCAAGATTACATGCCTTCCCTCCGGTTCGATATGCAGGCTCCCTTCTACATACAGGACCACTGTGGATAGCCAATCAATATGCCTCTGGAGAATGAAGAATATATAACCCATAGAGTTGACCCCTCCATTTCACATGTAGCTTCTCTAGTTCCCTTAGCATCAAATGTGTTATCCTGCAAAAATGGGATTTGTATGTTCCTAAGACACAGGTATGTGAAAAGCTTGTAGCGTTTGACCGGTGTACCTAGCCCCCTCAAGTTCCACATTAAACAGTTAATCTGTTTGCCCATGTACGATTACCCTCAGGCAGTAGGGCAAGAGCCCCATGTGTCAAACAAATAGCTAATTTGTTCTGTTCTTTTACTATAAATTACAGGGACGTCATCCTATACATAAGCCTGTAACAGGCCCTATGCCTAGCTGTCCACTTCTCTGCTCGGAACGGTGTATGATGTGATGGTATCATGGCGTGGTATCGACTAAGATATGGCAAATTCCGTCTGTCTCCTATTCCTGGTGCACTTATGGCTGCCTAGTGCCAATGTAGGCAACCTTGCACCAAGGTGCAAGGGTGCCTGCATTACAAGCAGGATTGTTTTTGTGCAGAAAGGGACACCTTCTGGCACAAACACAACCCTGAATCCTGAAAGTCCTTTTCTCCTTATAGGTGTGCTTCTGTATGCAACAGGCATACAAAGAGGAAGTAATGAGGAGAAATAAATATCTCTCTCCTCGTTACACCAAGGCCGGGGAGGGACACAACTTTGGTGCAATCCCAGGTTAATAGACCTTTGAAAATCTGGACTGTGACAAATACCATGGGTGGATGCTTGGAAATGTCCACACTCCACCCATGGAGCGACTACCGGCCGCAAGGTAATTTAGGGCTGCGAACTTGCGCTGTCTGGAGTAACTTTGGATTTCCTAACCAACACAAGGTGCCTTTGCGGAGTTTCGTAAATCCCAGTTAACTGCTTGTGTTGCCTAGTGTCCCCTTGCGTGACTCAAGGACAATGCAAGCCCTTATAAAATCTCGCCCCAGGAACTATCTCACCAACCCCAACAACAAACTGAACATTTGTGTTAACATTTCCCATTAAGTTATTGTGTGTGTGGTTGCTGCAGGAGAAACAACTGTAAGCCCTGTCCCTGGCCAGACTTATTTCAGATGTAGGTCATTTTCTGTGTATCCCAAACCCAGGTTTTTCCTTGTGAGTTGTTGTGCTCTGTATGACCCTTATTTATGTGGTATCTGAGAGCAGCATTATAAATTGCCACCATGATTCAATTCTGTATGCTCCTCCTTGAGTCTTTAGTTACTCCGTTAGGTCAGTAGATGGGCCGTCATTGGAGTGCGGTTCAGACCACATGTCTATATTTCAGGGGATGAAACCAAATCTGCATCCTCTCCATTTCTGGCAAATCCCACACTGACATAGATTTTTATTGGGATTTGTCCTGCAGCATATTTTCAACTAAGCAGGCTCTCTCTTCCGAAGACTGTTCTATTGTGTATCATCTGAACATGTCGCAGCTTTGCACTATATCGACCTCTGGGGCTGTCTCCTATCTCCTCCTGTGGAGCGGTAAGATATTCCTTGATTCTCTAGCCAAGATCTGACCTCCTCAGGAGGACTAAATATATAGGTTTAGCTCTTGCCATCGCCTTTAGCAGAGCTGTGCAGAAGATCTCATGTGTGCCAATGCACTGTTTGATATGCAAGTAGGCTCTCAAAGTCCCAAGAGCCGTGCTCCCTTGCCTTTTTTAATATACAGTCTCGGTCTCCATAGTTCATGAGCTTTCCTGTTAACAGGGGCTCCTGGGACTGTCTGTTGCCCCGGTAGCCTATCCGCCCTTTCTATAACAGCACTGTCAAACATGTGTTGCAACAGCCATTGTTTGATAAATTCTTCAATAAGACCCACATTATTCCGGCGAGGTTGCCCTTACGCATCTTCAGCCCTGTGGCTCACAACCTCCACTGCTGCCACCATGTCTCTGACCTGATTCTGCAGTTTTCTTTCTCTGGGCCTCAAAGAAACTAATGAGGATTTGTTATCAGTGGCCCTCTCAGCAGCCTTGTGCTCAGGTCGCGGGAGCTTTACCGCCATTGCAACGCCACCCACCTTGCCCTCAAAAGTAGTTTTAGGGATATATTTAAGTAAATGATGGAGCGTGGACCTGCGGCAAATTTATTTGCGCCACGCTCTGCCATTTCAAAAATGCAGGGATGCACAATATTTACAACAATTTGGTGCACCCCTGTGTTTTCCCTAGTTCTGGTGCTAAAAATAGCTGCCTACCGCCAATATAGACATCCTTGCGCCATAGTGCAAGGGGGCATGCGTGGCTAGGTATGATTATTTATGTGCAGGAAGGTGTCCCTTCCTGCACATAAACAATCATTGATGGCATTCTGTTCTTTCTATGTGTGCTACAGAATGAAGCACACACAGAAAAGGCAAAAAAGAGGAGAAATAAAAGAATTTCTCCTCATTGCACCATTCTAACATCTGCTATAGCATGGCATTACTTTTTGGTACTGTCTCAGATTTACACCTCCTTGTAAATCTGGAACAGTGTCAAAAAGCAATGGTTGTTGCAGTGGAACATCCACACCAACACCCATTGCACGCCCCTTTCCTGCAGATACCTGCATGAAAGAGTACCATATTTACAAAGCGGCATTAAGTCACAAAAAGTGGCCTATGCCACTTTGTAAATAAGGTGCAGGGCATTGCGCCAGCAGAATGTAAAAAAAAGTGATGTTCTGGTGGTGCAATCCTCTTGTAAATATGCCCCTAAGTGTCCATAATCAGCTATAAAATGCTGTCAAATTGATCTGTATATCCTTCTAGCAAGATTGCAACCAACTTGAGAGCTGGGTCTGAAGAAGAGGCAGTGTCGCACATTATTTCTAGTGTCCTTTCTCCAGCGGGAGATTAGGCTTTTGGGCTAAACCATCCTGTGTAAGCTCGAGCTTGGAGGAAACTTTGGTGGGCCAAGTATACAGTTCATCTGTGTGGCCTGCCTCAACAAACATGTCAGTGTCACTGCGGCACACCCCTGACAGCCCTTTTGCAGATGCTCTGGACCTACATTAATAAAACGGTTCCAGTCTTGTTAATATGGAGGGGATATGTGCGCCAGGGCCAGACTGGCCATAACGGGCACTGAGCATTTCCCCGGTGAGCCAGAGGGGCGGGCCGATTTTCTTAAAGGGGGCTGATTTTGCAGTAATGCTGCAATATCGGCCCCCTGTAAGAAAAGCAGGAGCGGTGCTATTTGCTAGCGCCTCCCCCCCTCGCTTCCAGGGACAGTCGAGCTGCAACCTGCCAGGTCTGGTTGCTGTTCCCAGTCGGGCACTGTATGCTGCCCCGTGTGAGGGATGTGACTTTAGATCCCATAAACAGCATCAGTTGCACCACTAGAGGGTATTCTGCAGTGGTTATGATTGCTTGGTCCTCATCAAGTGGCCTCTTCTATTTCTCCACTGACAAGGGGGAACCCTTTAAGTAAACCTTAAGTAATGGCAGCTACCCTTATCAAATCCAATGAGTACCTCACCCCTGTATTTCCCTAAAAAGAGGTAATCAAGGAGAAGGCACATCGATCCATTGAGCCTCTAGGCTTCTGCTCTTCTATTATACATGCAGCGCCTCACTTAACTGGGAGTTGTGCATTACCTCTCAGCATGATCATGGGCTGACAGAGGCCTGCTCCAAGTCTTCTGCAGTGGCACCTCCAGGGTGCCACACTGAAATGCTGCAATACACCACCATCCGAGGATACAGCAGTGCACCTCTCACAATTGCTGAAGGAACTCCAGTCATGCTACGGAGCAGTGGAGCTGTTTACCCGCACTTCAGCAGGCCCCAGCTATCTTGGGGTGCTTGTCATGGCTGCCATCAGGCAGCCCACCTCGACCTCCAGGAAAGCTCCCATCACACCACCTCCCCCGTGCCCGTCAAGCAATGGCACATACAGGCTGTTGCATGATAGCCCGGCGACTGCAGCCACTTTAGCCTGGGACACCTAGGGGGGATGGCAGGAGGTCAAGAAATTACTTTGTTGGTGGTGGAAGGCCACAGCAATTCCCCAACACTTCTCATGCCATTGGTCCCCAGGCTACACCCCAATGACTACATGTTGTTAATTAAAAACCTGCCTTACCATTGGCAAATTGCAATCTTGAGCATGGCTGGTGGGGAAGTTATGGCAAGAATTGTGTGCACTGGAAAACATAACTGTAAAATGTCCAAGGCTTTGTAGGTTTGAGGTTTAAAAAGTGGGTAGCCACATTTAAGAATATGGAGTCATTTTTTTTGCTGGATGGGTGAATACCAGTAAAAAGAGGGTTTCATCCACCAAATGTAGGTTCAGAGGTATCCTGGGTGTCCTAAAGGTAATGTCCAATATCACCTGATTGGTGATGCGAAATTGGGTCAAAAATCAATGGGAGAGCTAGGGAAGGAAGGGGGTGCTTCCGTATCCCCTGTTATAATGTATGTTTAGTCAATGGTGGACGAACCCAGGTAAGTGTAGTACGATCACTGTAAAACAGTGTTTGGGAACCCACTGGGTTGGTTAAAAGACCCCTCACACACCAACCTGGTTGGTGTCATGCTTCATCATTGGGGTCCCAACCAGGCGGCCGAATGCCTCCCGGTTGTGCTACGACGCCTGGTTACAGCGGAGCTGGTGTGGTGCAGAGGTGTGATGTTGTGTGGTTAAAAATATCTCTGAGAATCCTTGCCGTTTAAATTTTATTACTGGCGGCTCAGGATATAATTAAAAACTATGTGTGATGCAACTACGAAATAAATAATTATCTTGGAGTTGTATGTGTGGTGGGTCTACATGTTTCAGCCCACATGGAGATGTATGTGGGGCTTTCGTCAGGACCAGTGAAAGTGGTGAGTAGCAAAGTGAGTAGTGCCACGTGAGGAGTGAAAAAATAAAAATGTTTTTTTACCTACACACTCGCTAAGGTGTGTGGAACCGGTGTCTGCAAACTTGCGGACACCGCAGCGAAAAAGACCTGTGGGAGAGAAAGAAACAGCACAAAACATGTATACAACTGACACATGGGTGCCGAGCAATTCAGCAATTATAAAATGCAATCTTAGGTGCTGTGACAAACCAAACATCTCTGTCACGAGATCGTACTTGTGGCCATATTGGGAACATACAGTGATAATATCGCATGCTGAGGAACAAATGGTAGTCTGGAACAAATTTGACATGTTATGATTAGCCCAACATCTCTGCTACGAGATAGTCCAGAAGGCTACAATCCAGACATACAGTGATAAAGCATGTGGAGAATTATCTGCATGCTGAATACCTTGTGAGTGAAGTACATCTAAGGAAATACTATGGCACCGTGAAGCGCGGGGTAGCCTCAGTCTATTGCGGAGCCCCGTGCACAGGGTAAAAAACCCAAAGGTGAATGAGCGCATGCCGAATTGCGGGGCGCGTAGCTATGTCCATAAGGGTTAATAATTTAAGAAGAGAGCAAGCGGAGCGGCTTCACTCCTGTACGCAACGTTAGAAGCATATTTACACTACGGCTGAGCAAGATCGCTGGTCCGGGTACGGGAGGAGTGCGCTCCTTGTACTGACTCTGTAGGGTGAGAAATGACAAGCGTGAGGGATGCGAGGACAAAGAACAGCATAGACACCCCTCATGAAAACTACGGTGCGCCACCTTACTTGGTAGAAGTGATGCGAAATTGGGCACAGGTGTATCTTTTTTAAATACTTTACAGTTCACAACGCATACAGCACACTCATTGTATGATGCCATCAATGATGTTATAAATGATGTGATTTAACATGTCATGAGTGATGTAATATGTGAGGACCTAAGCAGTACATTACGTTATAGTTAGTTCACTAAACTACAACTGATGAATTGTAGCAGTCCTTGGTTACTTGTGTTCCTATCAAGGGAAGACCTAATCTGGATGCTCAGGTTGGACTGTTCCCAGTAGAGCAGGGTCAAGACTGATTTGCATATTCATGGATCCAAACTCAGGTGACATGGCGTGCAAAATAATGATAGATTGGAATGTGACCCAAGTAATTACCATGGCTGATATTAATTCAAGCTTTCCATCCATCACTTTTTTGCATACTTTAGTGTGTCGCCCTAAGTGGGACGGTTATGTCCAGACATGGGCCGCATGCAGTCTGTGTCACAGGAACCAAGCTACACATGACTGATTTGCCCTAACTAGTGTGGAAATGGTTTTAGCGTGCTTGTGTTCCAGCTCAGGGAGGACTGGGCCTGGTAGTTCAGGCTGGACTTTTCCCTTTGGAGCAGTCAATACTGATTTTCATATGGCTAGGTCCAAACTTAGATGGCATGCTGTGCAAAATAAGGGTGGATTGGGATGTGGCTCCGAGTAAATACCAGTGGCTGAGAGTCATTCAAGCATTACATCCATCACTGTTTTGCATAAATTAGTATGCCACCCTAAATAGCACAGTTATGCCCAGACATGGGTCCTGGGCACACTATGTCACTGGAATCAAGCTATATTAGACTGATGACCCCTAACTGCGGTGAAACCTGTCCTGGGTTGCTTGTGTTCCGGTTCAGGGAGGACCTAGCCTGGCAGTTTGGGCTGGACTGTTCGACTGGAGCAGTGTCAAGACTGATTTGTATTTGTCTGGGTCAAAAGTGAGATGACATGGTGTGCAAAATAATAAGGGATTGGGATAGGGCCCTGAGTAATTGCCAGTGGCTGAGATTAATTCAATCATTCATCCCTTTTTTGTACACTTTAGCCTGGCTGGTGTTCAGGCCCCATGCCCATGCCTTTTCTCACCCAACCCAGATATGCTTCGCCTTCGGCCATGCACAGTGGGCTCTAGATCAAGGACTTAGCCTGTGATAGGCACTTTGCCGGTTACATCCACACCAGCTGTGTCATGTGCTTTGTGCCCATCCCACGTGCCCACAAGGCTAAGTGAGCATATCCATGTCATGCACGGTTTCTCATAGTTGGAATTAGACAGGCCTAAACTTGTCTGTATCTGCAATATTCCTTATCTAAAGGTAAGGATTGTGACAGTGCAACACTCCACTCACTTACCACTTACATATCCACTGATTTTTGCCCAAAGTTATGGGAGGGTCAGTGAGAGAGTAATTTATCGTGTTTTTGAGGCAGCTTGTAAACAGCACAGAAAGGACTCTAACTCTCACAGCTCTGCTGAGGCTATTTTGACCTGAAGCTTAGTCATAAACACCTGATAAATAGTGCTTCATTGAACACCAGCTAGGTCCTTGTATACTCCCAAGGGTCGAAACATAAAAAAATGCACAAACCTCGTAGTGCCTCAACTTTTTCAATTGCAGGCAGACTTACTAAAAATATATGTAATGATTGGGAAATACATCATTGTAGCCATTAACACGTCTCATAGTGCATTAATAATTAAACACTCTGTAGCAATTGCCCAAGGATATACAATTGTGTTTATTCATATGCCAAGATACTATGTACAAGTATGAAAGTATAATTTTTTTGCCAGTACAAGTAATTCATATGCGAGGACCAAATTGTCTAAAACCTGTTCTGGATCCTTATTATGTTGTACACAAATTCTAAGTGTATTTAACTGTAGCATTGGTTTTCCAGACAAAATTCACCACAAGCCTTAGATGATGCTGAAATTACCTTTTGTGGAGTACCTGGAAACTGTATGCAGGCACCAACTGAGTATCAGGAACCTGCATTATATCTCACCTCCTAGCAGGTCGCATTAAAATGATAAATCCAGTCACTTCCTTATTGGTCATGCCTACTTTCCTGAAGTAAACAGCTATGGTGAACTTTTCAGCGTGAATTAGACAAGTCTAACAGATCCTCTGTGTGAATAAACCTCCATTCCTGCGTCTCCCATCAGTAGATATCTTTCCCGCACCTCATAGTTAAATAATGTATTACCTGAAAGATTTAGAGAATAACCCTTGCTAAGCATAACCTTCCTCCTATCTCCCAGAACATGACCTGCTAAAATGTTAGTATATGATCAATTCTCTGCACACATACAATGCTCTGCAGGTAGAAACCAATTGCGTTTCTGTCAAGGCCGCAACAAATGCCCATGCTGCCTTGCTGTGCAGGGCGTCTCTTAACTCTTCACGGGCCCCAAACCCTTCAGGGGGCCCCAATCAGTCCAAGGCCAATGGATATTTGTAAGATCTGGGATTCTTAGGGGTCCCTCATCACATTCTTCAGGGGGCCCCATCATTTTGCAGTATGCCACTGGTCTCTGTTAGAAACTATGGGGCTTATTTACAAGAAGCCTGCACCCCCTGGGCATCAGTTATTTTGATGCTCCAGTGGCGCAGGCCCCTCAATCATACCTATGAGGCGACACACATCAAGGAGGAGTTCTGTGGGCATTGTAGTGGGTGTTCCCACGCAACACCCATGGATTTTGACAATACCCGAGATTTACAAAATCATGTAAACCTGGGACAGCGTCAAAACCTTACACTAACCCCAGAGTAGGTGAAACAAGGAGAAATATTTTCATTTCTCCTCATTGTTACTTCTTTATCTGTGTGCTGCATTCTACAGCACACATGGAATGAGGAAAACACCTCTTGGGATTGTTTTGTGGAGGAATGTGCCCCTTCCTACACAAAAACAATCCTGCCAACAATGCAGACATCCTTCCACCCTGGTGCAGGGGAGCCTGCGTTGGTGTTAGGCACCAAATTGTGCGACGACCCTAGCTGAAAATATCTCATTAATACAGTACATTCCTGCCTTTTAAAATTGGCATAGGGCAGCGCAGCAAAATGACTTGTGGCACTGCCCTACGCCAGTTTTATATAAATGAAGCCCTAACTCTTATTCATCCCATAAGACTCTAATTTTCTTTAGTATATCATGAGGATCATCTGCATTATTCCCGTCTGATCCTACTGCTTTCTCTCTTATTTTGTGGTATGTTGCATGTCAGATATATACTCTGAGACTCATCTCTTTTACTCATCTTTACAATTTTGCCTGAAGTTGTCTGCCATCACCAGATAAAGACACCCATGCTCACAATGTAGCATAGAAGGGATGCTGATTGTTCACATGAGTGCTAATTACAACAGGGTCCTCCTTTAAACCTGTAGACTTTGCACTGAGGTAGGCCTTGGATCACGTAATACATCCTCTGTTATACTGCGCTTTGGACCACTCTCAGGCTTAGTGTGAGAGAGGATTCGGGTAGCAATCTAAAAATGAAGAGCTTGCAAAGAATTTAGGCACGTTTATGAGAGGTTTGCACACAATGTGGTACGTGTATAATACAAACCTTTACAACAGATTTATGAAGTCATGCGAAGCCACTTTGCGTGGTTCTGAGTGGCTTCATAAATGCAGTGCAATTTACTGAGTTGCACTACTCTGCCCTATGTAGGCATCCCACAGGCATTGCATGGTTGTTCCCACGCATCTCCCATTGATTTTGACACATTCCCAGATTTACAAGAACTTGTTAAGCTGGGAATGTGCCAAAATCGTACACCTTCCCAGTGGAGTCGTAACGAGTAGAAATATCTTTATTTCTCCTTGTTACTTCCTGTTTCCATGTGTGCTGCATTCTGCAGCATACCCAGAAAGAGGAATTTGCCCCCTGGGGTTGTTTTTGTGGAGGAAGGGGCCTCTTCCTGCACAAAAAAACATCCAGTCTGCAATGCACTATGGTGCAAGGGTGCCTCCATTGGTGCTAGGCATCCAAAACAGTGCCAGTGTAGGAACAAGGACAGGAATGCGTCGTATTTTTCTAAATACAGTTCATTTCTGCCCTTTCTCTGTCTCACGAAACAGCAAGGTGACTTGCTGTGCTGCGTGACGTTTTTGCAAATATGCCCCTTAGTTGTACCAAGGTATTATCAAGCAAAACAGAAAATAGGATCAAATGGTCTCTAATTCTCCCTGTCCTTTAACTGGCACCTCATGTTCTCTCTTCTCCCTCTCAAATAACACAAAATCTCTGTCACCTCACTACCAACTCAGTATTCTGTGATGATATCACCGATTGCCCCAGCATTGGCTGGCACTCGAATAGTCTTAGAAGATAGACATGCACATATACGCATGCTGCCATGCATAGAAGCACTGAAAAACCTTCGCTCTATGCCCCCTCCTCAGATAAGCAGTCACAGACTGCCATGACAGACACTTAGAGCCTGATTACAAGTATGTCCATTAATTCCGAGCAATGCGCAAACCCCTGTTTTCGCATGGGACGGAATTACAAATTTGAAGGTATATAACGCATCCAATAATTATCAGATGTGATAAATAACTCATCCTTTGTCAAATTTGTGCGGGTCAAAACTGCAAAAATTTAACAGGGGAAAAGCATATGGCATTTATCGCATCCTGCCAAGTTTGGCACATTAAACACCAAAATCAGAATGTTATTCCCCAATAACTCATAATAGGTACTATTTACCAAACCAGATAAATAACGCACCACATGGTATCGTTATTTATCAGGTGTGATAAGTAGTACCTAAACTCGTCAATCAGGTCCTTAGACCAGAACACACATTCGATCCAGTAAACCTATTGCAACCCTGCCAAGAATTGATTGATCACGTGCTCCACCCATTAGATCACAAAATAAACGTAAAGTTTAAAAAAACTAAAAGATCCACAGAAAGTGGACCAAGAAGTAATGTGAACACTTGGAATACAAGATGAAGACCATGGGTTAGGCCCTACTCTGCCAACTGGTTGAGGAATCTGTTGGCCAAGTTAAGCTTTCACCCAATGAGAGTCAAGGATTTGGAAGGCACAGAGAGTGCAAGCCTCATCCGCTTCTTCTCTGGTCTCTGCCAAGCAAACTTAAATGCAAAAGATTCAAGCCCTGCTTCCAGAAACGTGGCATAAATGCTCTGAGAGTTGCAATGTTGTTTTTGCTACAAGTTGGGCCAACTGTTTTCATTTTATTGAGTTTCTGCTACAATATATCCCAACCTCTTTGCGAGAATAAAGAACAGTAATAACTCCGTTTACCTAGGGCTCTAAAAAAGTGCAATCAGAGCTGCATCAAGGAAGCAGTTCATATTTGCTCAGCAAAGACTTAATTTGAACATTGTGCAAAGCAAATACAGTGTACTTCTGGACAAATATGCCAAATATCTATTTTCTGTTATCATGAGCGAAAGGCAGCCTAGAGCTGCCATTAAATTAGTTCCCACAGGGCGTCCCAGACCCGTAAATGCCAGAGTTCATAAATAGCTACTACAAATGAAACAAAATAGAGCAAAACGAAAATGAGCAAACATCAATGAGCCAGAGAAAGCGAAAATGAGGACACAGAGCACCTGAATTCTATATTGCAGAAAGACTCGTAGGGATAGATGGATGCATGCTCTCTTTATTTTCTGAATAATTTTATTCATAAAGTGATTTTCTAAAACAAATCATCTTAGCTATTGATACGAGAGGATGTCTGTGTTGTGCAAGGACAGAAATTCAATCCTGTAGGTTTGGGGTCTTTCACACCACAAGCCACCAAAATAATGTATCGCCATTTTGAGGAATGTATTTTATGCAACCAAAAGATTGATATCAATCAGTTGTTTTTCCATTTCATTTTAGGTCTACTAGAGACAGCTTTCTCTGTGACTGTGCTCATGTGATCTATGCAGAGAGTGAATCATCGAGTTTGTATCGATATATTGAGCTCAGCTGCTGCTTGTTGTTTCTAAGTGGCCAATGTATCAAGGTGTCACACAACGCATCCCAATACGGCAACACACTGTGCTATGCTGCGATGTGTGGCCGGGACAGGGCAGAAATGCGCCATATTAAACATTGTATGGCGCATCCCTGTCCTCTCCTTGTGCTGGCGCACAATATGCTGCCTTGTGCCAATGCAGGCACCCTTGTGCCGTGGTACAAGCCGTGGTGCAAGGGTGCCTGCGTTGTAGGCAGAACTGTTTTTCTGCAGGAAGGGGCACCTTCCTGCAGAAGAACAATCCTCAGGGTCATCTTCCTCTTTCCAAGTGTGCTGCACAATGCAGCACACTCACAAATAGGAAACAAGGAGGATTAATAAAGATATTTCTCCCTGCTGCACCTCTGGTAGGAAGATGTACAATTCTGAAGCATTTTTACCAGTGTTTGTAAATCTAGAAATGCCTCAGAACATCCAAACTCCATTCATTTACTCCCCCCCCACCATTCCGTGTAACGCAAGACAGCAACTTGCGCTGCCTTGCGTTGCACCAGATTTACCAAGCCACGCAGGGTGGCTTTATGTGCCTTGGTAAATCTAAATCAAGGTTTTGCGTCACCCTGCATCGCCTTGCAAAACATTGATACATTTGGCCATAAGTGCCATTCATGGTTTTCATTGGCGATTGGTTGCCTGTAGCTGTAATTGCTGAGATATTGATTGTTGCACACTGGATACAAGGCATGTCACCTTTTTATTGGTGCTGCAGCGAGATGAGTCCATGTGGGGAGGGATTCTCTCTGTTCGTTGTTTTGAATAGTTGGGAAAACGTTTTGGGCAAGAATAGGGGTAGAAGAGAGAACTGCTGTCAAATAATGATGAACTGAAGACTTTCTTTTGGAGGGAAAGGAGAACTCCAACAAGCAGGTGCATCTAAAAAACCAAGGGATTGTAGCGGTCTGTTCAGTCTGTCACACGTGAAAAGTGACTCTGATAAGCCCAAAGCCCTGGAGCAAAGTCAGTCACAGGGCAGATACATCACTTAACAAAAGAATTTGGGTGCACATATTACTGAAATCACCAAGCTTTACAGTAAATGTGCATCAAACAACAAATCTTTTCTGCCACCATGGCGGTCCTCAACAACATAAAATCTAAAATCTTATTAGACATACAATTCCTCAAGTAAGCAATAGGTAAGAGCTGCCAGTGTTGTGTCAATGAAAAGCAATTGCTTTTTGAAGACGAGAACGCTCACTCACCCGAAGATGACATGCTTCATCATTGGGTTCCCTCTTGCACACTGGGACCGCAAGGTACACAGTGTGGGCTACAACTCTCCCTCAGGAGAGGAGCGTAAGGGTTTTTCACTCCTATGTTTCTACGAGTGAGGGGCAGAGTTCAAAAATTATATTTCTAAGGTGAATTAAAACTATCTCATAAGAGGAAAAATATTTTTAATGAGTATCCCCTATGGATAGAGTTAAAAACAGTGTGAAGGATAGGGATATAGATGTCCCCTATCAGACTAGATCAAGATGTTTCTGCCTTGATGGCCAGAGGTTCGTGGCATTCTTCAGGACCAATATTATGTCACTCTGCCGTCAATGTGAAAAATAAAAAATCATACTTATATATAAGGATGATCAATGAACCAACTGTAGTCTGGTCCATTTACTGAGAACAAAAAAAAAAATGAACTGTGTCAAACTATATTCACATCCCATATACATAAAATTAATAATAACCAAGTGTACGTGAGATACAGTGAAAAACCACCACACTACACACGTGAAAGCAAGTGTATTTAAATTGTCTCACCAGAGGGGCGTGGCTAAGATGGCGGCCAAGTGAGACGTGTTTCTCTGTCTCTCCGGCGCCGCCCGCACATCGCATGGAGTATCTGGCCCCCTGATGCCCATCCACTCCTGCTCTGCTACCTCTTTGTGTGGGCCACTTACCTGCTGACTCCAGCGGTCCCTCTTTCCAGGAGCGGTGATACCCCGTGTGCCTTGTGGGCCTGGCCGTCCCCGGCCTTGCTGCGGCCCGGCGGCCCCTCTGCTGGGAATCCGTGGCCGCGACCGGCGGCGTGGAGAGGAGGCAGGTGCATCAGCGGCGTTCGGCGATGGTTGGCCGATGCGAGGAGGTGCGCTGTGGCTGGGTGGTTGCCCCCTGCCTCTGCCTGGGTGTCGGTTGGACTGATGGCTGGCTGAGGGCTTGGGAGGCCGGTGCCTTTGGCTCCTGGGCCTGCTTTTCGGCCCACAGACTGGCAGGCGGTGCTTCCTGACCGGTACTCTTTGGTGGAGGGCCAGTGGTGAGGCCCGCTGGGTCCGATGAGGTGGAGGATCTCCACTGCCACTGCCGGGGTGCCGCACGCTGCCCTGCGGTTGTGGGGCACTGGCTGCTTGGGGGGTCGGCGAGGGGGCTGGTTTCCCCCCTGTGGTCTAGAGACGGGCCTTGGTGGTGTTGGTGCGCTGCCCCTGATTCTTCGGCCTCGTGAGCCTTGCTGCTTTGGTCGCTTGGTAGAGGGCCCGTTCTGCTGCCATGTCCTCCTCCAAAGCTAGGCGAGATAAGACCCTGAAGGACGCTCTGCAGAAGACCGCGGGGCAGTCCTCTTCCCAGTTGGCTCCCCTTTCGCAACCGTCTGAGGATAGTGACCAGCCGGTCACTAAGGCGTTTATGCTCGACCTATTCTCTGCCATCAAGGATGACATTCTGGAATTCCGCTTCCAACTCTCTTCTGACCTTCGCGAAGTGCGGCGCGACGTGGACGCCCTTGGGGACCGCGTCGCCACTATGGAAGAGCATGATTTGGGGCGTGAAGATGATGTGCATCAGCTCCAGCAGGATGTCCTCCGTCTCAGGGAGCAAAACCTTGACTTGCAGGCCCACGTCGAAGACCCCGAAAACCGGTCCTGACGGAATAACATTAGAATTCGTGCGGTGCCATGGCAGGGTGAGGGCGACGATCTCCGGGACTATGTTCTTCAACTTTTCCGGCAGATTCTTGGGGAGGGGACGGAGCGGGACATCCAGATGGATCGCATGCACCGTGTTGGCTTGCAAGGCCCGTGATCTTAACCCGGTGCAGTTTCGAGGCCACCAGCTGGCCCTCTTTCAAGACTTAGCTACTTCTACCCTGGTGAAACGCAGGGAGTTCAAGCCCATTACTACTCACCTACGAGAGAATAGCATCCCATATTCGTGGGGTCACACATTCCGACCTATCTTTAAACATCAGGGTAAACTCCATCAGCTCCGTTCTTTGGCTACAGCTTATGAGGTTCTGGGATTGGAGCGGCCCTCCTCCCCGGGTGGGGTTGCTGGCGCTCCCTCGAGTCCCTCGAGGCAGCGTAGACGCTCGGATGGCTGGTGGTGAGTTAGCCGCTCCCCCCGGCCCTCGGGGCCCGACGTGTCCACTAGCCTTCTGGAACGGTAGGCAGCGGTTACCTCAGTGGCGCAGGTGACGGACAGCAACGGCGCTCCATGAACCTTCTGTAGCAGGCCTCAAGTGGAATTTTTCTTGCGGCGCCGGAGGGGAGAGGTCCCTGGTTGGGGGTTCTTGTCATCAACTGCCCTGTGGGGGTTGGATGGCTGTTGCCCTTAGTGCAGAGGTGTCATCTCTCTGGGTGCCACGTTCCCCACATTGTTTGTTTCGCGTGACAGACTGTTGTCCTTTCACAGGGCCTTCGGGTCCTGTGTTTTGCAGTGTCTTTTCTGTGTTAGGGGTGTTCTTTTCTGGGTTTGGGGGTGAGGGGGTGGGGGGAATGGGTTGTTTTGGGGAATGGGTTGGGGCTCTGCAGCAGTCCTCTCTGGGGTTTGGGAAATGTCTGTCCCAGAGTTGCTGCCTGTAGGCCTGCCTCATTGCTCTGGGATCCTGCGCTTGAATCCTGGCTGTTCCCCCCTTGACTTTCATGGGTAGGAGTCTCAAGGTGGTGAGTCTGAATGTTAGGGGCTTAAATAACCCAGTTAAGCACTCCGCTATCCTGTCCCTCCTGGAGGGAGCGGGGGTCGACGTGTGTTTGTTACAGGAGAATCATCTTCTCTCTAAAGACACTAAGCGGATGAGGGATCGGCGATTCCCTTTGCAGGTGTGGTCTTCTGGCGCGGCTAAAAAACATGGGGTAGCAGTTCTTTTTAGTGCGCGTGCTCATTGTAAGATTCTCTCCCAGGCTGCTGAGATTAAGGGGAGACTCCTAGTGCTTTGCGTGCAATGGGGGGACATGTACTTTACTGTAGGCTCGATGTACGCCCCGAATGAGCATCAGGAATCCTTCCTAAAGGCGGCCTTCTCCAAGATGTTGGCTTCGCCAGATACCCTGATGTTAGTTGGGGGAGACCTGAATGCAGTGATGGATGCACATCAGACAGGTGCTCTCTCACAGGGGGGGAGACAGTGGTTGAGTGATGGCGGTCTGCATGACGTCTGGCGCGTACAGCATCTTACTGGGCATGATTATGCTTTCTACTCGGCAGCGCATAAAACTTACGTCCGCCTTGACCATTTCTTCGCCTCCACCTCCCTTTTGCCCTGCCTGACAGATGCGGTTATCACTCCCCGCTCCCTGTCCGACCATGCCCTCATTTCAGTGCAACTCAGCTCTCCTGCTGCGCGTCCCCCTTCTTACGGATGGCGCCTGCGTGATTCTCTGCTCAGCTCTGACTCCGTGGTTACTCGTATACGGGACACGATCGTTGCTTACCTGGCAGTTAATGACCAAGGGAGTACGTGTTTAGCGGCGGTTTGGAAGGCCCTCAACCTAGTGGTCCGGGGTGAGTTCATAGCACTGGCAGCTGCGTCTGCGTGTCTACGTAAGGATAAGCGTGTGGAGCTGGAGCGGGAGGTGGGGGCCCTGGAGTCCATCCATAAGCGAACCAGAGTGCCTAGGGTGTGGAGAGAGCTTGAAACGAAACCGCGCATGCTGAAACACTTGGACCTTGACAGGGCTGAGTATGCACTTTTGCGTCTGCGACATAAAGTTTACCTTAGCGGGGATAAAGGGGGGCGTTTACTGACCCATAGGCTCCGGGCGAGCGCGCAGCGATCCAATCCATTCGGGACACCCAGGCAGTGGAGCAGACCACCAACGCCCTTATTGTGGACTCTTTCCGTCAGTTTTATCAGCGCTTGTATACTAGGGAGGAGACCGGGCCAGAGGAACGGGAGGCTTACCTTACCTCCTGCCGTATTGCGCCGTTGTTTGCATCCTCGGCAGACACGTTGGAGTCCGCCATCCGTATTGAGGAAGTCATATTGGCGATAGCTCGCCTTAAAGCCGTCAATTCGCCTGGCCCGGGTGGTTTCTTCGCTTTGTTTTTTAAGACCTTCTGTGCTGAGCTGGCTCTGCTTTTAACGTGTCTTTTTAACTCTTTTCTGGAGACGGGGGAGGTGACTCCCACTATGTCGGAAGCCGCAATCACAGTCATACTTACGCCTGGAAAGGATCCGAGGGACTGTGGCTCGTATAGGCCAATTTCCCTCTTTAATATCGACGCCAAATTATTTGCGAGTATTCTGGCGGCGCGTCTCAGTCCACTGATGGATGGCATCATAGACCCGGATCAATCAGGTTTTATTCCTATGCGCCAGGGCGGGGACAACACCAAGCGTATTCTCCATCTTATTGACCTGGTTCACCGGTCTCGGACCCAAGCTTGTCTCCTTTCCATTGATGCCGAGAATGCCTTTGATCGGGTGGACTGGGACTACATGTTTGCTGTTCTGCGGGTTTTGGTTTCGGAGAGCACTTTCTTCGCTGGGTGCACTGTCTCTATGTAGCTCCTAAGGCGTCGGTGAGGGTGAACTGGGGGATGGTCTTCCCTCTTCCCCATCACTAGGGGGACGAGGCAGGGATGCCCCCTGTCTCCGCTATTATTCGCGCTGTATATGGAGCCCTTTGCTCAGCGCATGCGTTCGAATCCGGATATTGAGGGTATTAAGTTTGGCGCCAACATCCATAAAATCAGTCTCTATGCGGACGATGTTATCCTCTCCCTCACTCACCCACGTACCACCCTGCGCTATCTGACACGAGAGCTTCATGAATTTGGATTGGTAGCAGGATTTAAAGTAAATTTTTCAAAATAGCTGGTGCTTAATCTTTCTATCCCTGAAGATGACGTCGGTGACTTACAGCGGGACTTTGCCTTCCAGTGAGTGCACTCTGACATCTCCTACCTGGGAAACCACTTGACCCCTTCCGTTGCTAAAACGGCCCACCTCAATTACAAACTCTTGGTGGAGCAAACTGCTCAGTCATTATCCGATTGGTCTCGCCTTGGCCTGGCCTGGTATGGGCGGCTTGCGGCGATAAAGATGACGGTGCTGCCGCGGGTCCTTTACTTGTTCCAGATGCTCCCGGCACAGCCGCCGTCAGGTACACTCCGCAAGTTACAGGACCTGCTTAATAAATTCTTATGGCACAATAGGAGGCCGAGACTCACCTTACCGTTTGTTACTTTGCCGAAGTCTGCCGGGGGTCTGGGTTTTCTGCTTTTAAGGTTTTAAGGGCGTATTATCAGGCCTCTTGCCTCGGATATATTACGGAGTGGAACCGGCCTTCATCCAGCAAGCACTGTTTTTTTATGGACCAGGCGGTCGCTGGTTGTAATATCTGGTGTGAGCTCTGGCTTCCGCGGAAGCATAGGGCATGGAGCCTTTATTCCTCCCCGGTGACCTCTCCGAATCTTAAGGTGTGGGATCAGTTAGTGGGCTCCCGGGGGTGGACCACATTCTCCTCCCCTATGACCCCTATCATGGACAACCCTGACTTTCCGCCGGGATGCGCGTCCTCTGTTTTCCAGCGCTGGCAGACGGAGAGATGTAAGAGAGGGGGCTCCCTTTTGGAACCGGATGGAGTGATCCCTTTCGTCCAACTGCGCAAAGACTATTTTGCCCTGCCAAACTCCGATGCCTACCACTACGCACAGCTAGCACATTGGGTGACCCTCCCCTCCAACTTCGCCTTGATGTCCCGTCCCTTGACCGCTTTTGAGCGCTGGTTGGTTTATAAGAAGGATGATCGTAAGCTCATTTCGTAACTGTATGCAATGATAATGGCGCGTCCTAAACAGCAGCGGTCGAAGGCGCAGGTTCGTTGGGAGACTGAGCTGGGCGCCCGTTAACGAGCAAGGAATGGGAGCATGTTTTCTATCACGCCCACCATACAGCGTCAGACACGACGGGGGCAGAATCTGCCTATAAGGTGGCGGCATACTGGTACTATACTCCAGCGCGCATTCAATCTTGGGACCCTACTAAATCTGGTCTTTGCTGGCGGGGGTGTGGTCATTCTGGCACTCTCGTTCATTTGCTGTGGCGATGCCCGAAGCTGGTGCTTTACTCGGCGGCGATCTTGGATGACCTTGATGAGGTGTTTCAGATCAAACTGCCGCGGGACCCCGTGCACACACTGTTAGGTCTCCCTCATCCCAAGTCCTTTCCCCTGCGCACACTGAGGGGTAGACAGCTTGCGTTGGCGCTGCTCGCGGCGCGGCAGGTTTTGTTGACGCAGTGGGGCTCCTCGGCTGCGCCAGACCCGAGGGACTGGATCCGGAGGCTCTGGCACCTGCTTGCGATGGAGCGCCTATCACTCAGACTTGATGGGAGGGGCTCGGAATACGTGAAGCTCTGGGCCCTTTTTTGCGGCTTCTGTCAAAGGAGTTGCGGGAAGTTACGTACCCAAATATTTGCAAATTCTTCAGCTTATCCCTTTGGAGCCGGCAGGGGCTACTGGGGAGGTTTGACTTCTCTTTGATCCAGGCTGTTGACTCTCAGGGCTTCGGGGAGGAGGGTAGAGGCTGATGCGGAGAGGGTGGGGAGGGTTGGGGGAGGTGTTTATCTGTTTTGTTTTTGAACTTTGCTTCTAAAATGTGATACATGAACAATTGCCTGACAGGCCTGGCCTGTGCTCCATCATTTTCTTGCGGGGTCGCCGTCCGGGCTGTAGACCTGTGCGCTGTGTATGGCATATTCTGTTTCGCTCTGCCAGCCGAAGGATGTAGGCAGTTGAGCCGTGTACTTGCAGGTGTATCACTCAATAAAAAGGATTGATTCTAAATTGTCTCACCAATCACAGACCAATTGTCTGCCTCTACCTTTAGACGGTTCTCTTTGCCTAGTTCTCTGGAATCTAAAGGCAACATCAAGAGCACAATTCAAAAACCATTTTCGTACATTATCATCTTCTTGGTCCCCCATACATCACAGCATGTTGGATTTGTAAACAGAAGGTTAGCATCTATATTACGTGTAGATTGTAAGGCGTATTAATGCTTTTCAAAGATATTTAAACTACATGTATATTTGGCCCATATACTTGACAAACGGTATGAAACCCAAGGTGAACCCGATGTATATATCAAACATGCATCAGTGGTGCATGAAGAAAACGACAATCCATTTCCTTAGATTGTACTGGGGTGGTGTCTTTCTCATTTTTCACCCGCATACTAAAAAGTACTAATGCTACCTGTGATGGAGCGTGGGTTACCAGCTCGGGTTACACACACACATACCTAATACTCACCTGGGCCCAAAACGTTCACACAGATCCACTAGTAAATCCCGCTGTCATCAATTTTGAGTTTTACCTGTAATTTGATTTCACCTTTACCAAATCTTACCAATTTGATCCCCTTAATAATTCCTTTACTCAATGAATCAGGTTGCTGAGATAGTTTAAGGTAGAAAATGACATTTAACTATAAACTTGAGGGGGCGTGGCTTGGCGCCCGCGAGTGATGGCGGCGCTCATGTGAGGTTCCGGAGCGATGCCGAGAGACACGCCGGTTCCTGTTTGTCAATCCTGAAGACGGACGGCTGAAGGAGCGTCGGAACATGCCCTGACTTCACTAGACATCGATGGAAGTTTTCTCATGCCTCCGTGATGCTCTAACTGGCACCTGTGAGTTTTGACAGGATTTTCTCGGCTGCAGCCGCCATCTTGGGCTTGCCGAGTGACACGCGTTGTGAGGCAGTTACTACACCGTTGGCTCAGCGCTGTGAGGGCATGACACCATGTACTCCCAGTGGGCTCATGGTTTACCTTCTTGACTGTTTCTTCTTCTTTGCACCGAATTTCTACATTGTTTGCCTTATGTTTGGAGCGCTTGTCGTTTATACAGCGTGACAACAGTGTCCCTTGATGAAGCGCCCGCATTTCCTATGACTGCTTCTGGGCTATTCTTCGAGTCATGACTCTGTCAACGCCCTGAGTGGATTGCTCTCGGACTTCCCTGCAGGTGGTGAGTTCTTTCAATGCAGCACGCCTGGTTGTTTCTCTACTGTCAATGCTACTGTTTGTTGCGGGCTCCTGCGAGGTGCGCGAGGGGACATTCCACTTCATATCCTGTCAGCTTGCTTGAGACCATTTTGCACTGAGCGGTGCTTTGGTGCCTACTTTCTACAGTGTAGCGTCATACGAGTAATGTCCCGGTCCTATCATGGACGGCTTCTTCTGTTTTTTCATAAGCGCCTTGGCGACTGTTCGCACTTAAGTACAATGGAGATGGCTGCATTCCCCTCATGACGTATTCAACTACCCTCGTACTCCTGCTGTGCTCTATCTTGTGTTGCCTTTGTTTTAACTTCCTGTGGCATCTACTGTGACAACCATTCCACGGCTTTGCTACATGGGTAGACTCAAGTCATTGTCGCATTTGCCTCGTTCGACCAATTCTCAGATTGTGAAGAACTCCAAGGTTTTCTCTGCTTTTTCACAATTGGAAGACTCTCTTAACTCGTCTGGCTCAGATGCAACAATGCATCCTTCCAGGCACTCGCAGGATAATTCTAAATCTAACACGAAGAGGCTTAAGTCGGACTCCCTCTCACCACCAAAGCATTCAGAACCGGTTTCCATGGAATTATTGTTAGAAGAAATAAGATCCTTGCGTCCTTTCATGGAAGAGACTAATATTAAGCTCCAGGTCCTTACGGATAATTGGTCACAAATGGAAACGAGGGTAACATCGATTGAAAAATCTGTTCTGTCATTCCAAGAGACATCCTCTGTTGTTTCAAACCTGAAGTCTCAAGTCTCGGATCTTCAACAACAAGTGGAGCAGTTGGAAAACAGAAATAGGCGCAACAATCTTCGTATTTATGGCTTAGTTGAAGGACTCGAGGGGTCTGACCCAATCACTTTCTTCAAGTCGTTCCTCCCCAAGCTCCTGCATTTGCCTCAGGACAAGGCCCTCAACATTCAACGTGCTCATAGATTGGGTCGGCCACCTTCTTCTGCTTCTTCCTCACAGAGACCCAGAGGGGTCATCATCTACTTTTTGGAATATACAGATCTCTTGATGGTATTGACGGCGGCCAAATCCTCTCCGAATCTGACTTGGTCTGGCTCGTCCCTGTTCTTTGCACAAGATTATGCTAAGGCCACCGCCAATCGTCGTAAGGTTTTTCTGAGCTTAAGAGAAGATCTACGTGCGATGGGAGCACGATACGGCCTATATCACCCGTGTTTATTCAAAGTTACTTATAATAATAAGACTACAACCTATGAAGATCCAGTGCGCTTACAAAGCTTCATCAATGCGCACAGATCATCTACCATGGATGTCTCCCGACCATCATCCTCTGCTCCTGGTTGACTAGTGCTTTTATGACTCTCTTATGGCTGTTGTTTTTTTTCTACCCTGTTCTCTTTCAGAGACTTTCTCTTGGTTGCAGTTAACCTGAGTTCTTCCGAATCTCCGTATATCCACTTTGCCGATTCTTTACTGTTTATGCATGATGGTTGTCCCTTGTTCTATTTGCTAGTCATGGTTTCAACATACTCTCCTGTTATGTCTTAATCCTTTGTTTTCCTTTTTTGTCTTACAGGAATTTTTTCGTGTTTAATGATGTCTCCCGGTCCCTGCTTCGTTGCTCCTGGATGTGCTGCCTCACCCATGTGGTTCCTTCCCTCCTCCACCCTTTCTCGCACCCTTCCTTTGTAGGTATGTTCTTTCTCTCTTCCCTCATATGTTTTCCCTGTGCATCCGATGGTTTTTCCTTCTATTCCTCCCTCTTTCCTCTTTCCTTGTTCTTATCATTGTTAACATGTTTTTATCTTGTCTTCCTACCTCTGATCGGAACCTTTTGCTTGTGTAAGAGTTGCATTCCCTGCTCTTCTAGGTACCTTTATCTCTCAACTTCTTCCTTATTTCTGGCTTCCTGTTTAAATTTTTATATTGTTTCCTTATATTCTTCTTTTTTCGCTAGTATTCATGCTCTCGTTTACCCTCTCCTTTACTTCTATCTCAGCATATCTACACTGGCTTTTCTTCTTTCTTTATGTCTTCTCTCCTTTTCATGGGTTTATCATTCATTAGTCATATTTTCCACACTCTGTGTGGATATGTTACTGTTATGTCATTGAATATATTGTCATGGAATGTGAAGGGTATTAATTCCCCAATTAAACGTCAAAGGATCTTGTCACACCTAGCCAAATTGAACGTTGATATTGCATTTCTCCAAGAAACGCATTTAACTGATGTAGAATCTGTTAAGCTGAAGCGTGGATGGGTGGGTGAACTCTTTAACTCGCAGGGTGATGGCAAACGGAATGGTGTGGCAATCCTTTGTCGCAAGTCTCTCCCCTTTCGGGTTCTTACCCAAGAATCGGATGCTTTTGGTCGATGGGTTTATGCCAAGCTATCACTCAGGGGTGTTCCAATCTCTCTCCTTAGTGTTCATGGCCCAACCACGGGTGAACCTTCTTTTTGGGCTGGTTTCTCTCCACTCCTAACTAAATTTATGGACCACAATTTTATCCTGGCGGGGGATTGTAATCAACCCCTGGATCCCTTTATTGATAGGATATCCATGGCCCCCTATATTCCTAACAAACCCCATAAGCTGTTTTGCCATGCTATTTCGCAGCATAAGTTAGTAGACTCCTGGCGTCTTTGTAATCCAAAACTGCGGGAGTACACTTTTTATTCTCCCTGTCACCGCTCCCAGTCACGACTAGACTATGTCTTTGTCTCCCACAACCTTGCTCAATCACTTTTACACTCCGAGATAGGCCCAATACTGCTTTCAGATCATGCTCCTGTTCTTACAAGTGTTGATATATTCCCTAAGATTGCTGGCCCCAGAAGATGGCGATTTAATAACTCCCTCCTTGTTGATCCCAAGTTTACAGCTACCTTCACTTCTTTTTTTGATGAATTTTTTCTGATTAATGACAACACCGCTCTCCCGGAACATACTATCTGGGATGCTTTTAAAGCAGCGGCACGTGACTTTATTAATAGTTACGTTGCGAACAAACGTAAGACTGCTCGACGGTTCACCAAAAGCCTCCTTTCGGACATTAAGAGATTGGAACATGCATTTTTCACCTCCCATTCTGCTGATAGCTTGACAGCCCTTGTTGGTGCAAAAATGAAATTTAATGAGAAATCTACGGAAGATGCCTCCTTGTATTTGTTGAAGTCCACTGCTACATTTTATGGGGGTAGGAATAAAGCAGGGAAGCTCTTAGCTAATTATTTGAAGATCAAACATAATAAGTTAAATATTGAATCTGTTTATGACTCTAATGACACCTTGAAACACATGGATGTTGATATTCTTGCTGAGTTTCCACGTTTTTACGAGACTTTGTACACATCTGAAACTCAACCCTCTCCCAGCTCCCTTGCTCGTTTTTTCTCCACCATTCATACACCATCCAACTTCCCCCTTGACCTTTCCTCTTTAGAATCTGACATCACACAAAAGGAATTACTCACTGCATTGCAACATCTCAAACTCAATAAGGCTCCTGGCCCTGACGGTTTTACCGTTGAATTTTATCTTCACTTTTCTAAGTTGTTGATTCCACGATTGCATTCCCTTCTTCATACCTTTATTGCCCAAGGTGCTTCCTCAGGGACGTTTTCAGATGCTCATATTTGTTTAATACCTAAACCTGGGAAGGACGTAAAATATTGCAAAAATTATAGGCCCATATCCTTAGTCAATATTGACTACAAACTTTTCGCTAAAGCATTGGCGGTCCGACTGGATCACCTTCTCCCCGATCTTCTAGGTGAAGAGCAATCTGGGTTTGTTAAGGGTCGACATATTACGGACAATACTAGACTTTTATTCAACATCCTGTCAAAATCCTCCCGTTGTCAACACTCACTTGCAGCGATTGCCCTTTGACCGGGTTGAGTGGCACTATCTTTTTCACACCCTTACTTGGTTTGGTTTTGGCCCTAGATTTATTTCTTTAGTCTCCCTGTTATACTCACATCCCAGAGCTGCAGTATTTGCGAATGGTCAAATTTCTTCTTATTTTGATTTAGGCAGAGGTGTTCGCCAGGGTTGGCCTCTTTCCCCCTTTCTCTTCAACCTTGCTTTAGAACCTTTCCTGTCTAAATTGCGTCAGAATCCCGCCATTCATGGTTTCCAAGTTGCAGACTTTCATATTAAACTCGCTGCTTATGCAGATGATATTTTGCTTTTTCTTTCCAACCCCGCAGAATCTATCCCTGCTTTTCTGGACGAAGTTCGAAATTACTCCTCTATCTCTGGGTATAAGCTTAATCATGATAAATGTGAGATCCTACCCTTGACCAAATTCACTTTCAAACAAGAATTTAGTGACTCTCAGTTTACTTGGTGTCCCTCTCACATTAAATATCTGGGACTATATATCACCCCCTCCATTCCAGACACTGTCTCTTTATGCATGTCCAAGTGCGCACAAAAAATTGCGGACCTCAGTGCAAGGTGGCATCCTCTATACCTATCCTGGTGGGGTCGTCTTGATACTATTAAAATGATGATCTCTCCCATTATTCTCTATACGTTATCCAATATTCCAGTATCCATCCCAACGAAGTTCTTTAAAAAGATTAACTCAACGTTATCCTCGTTTTTGTGGAGTTCTAAAAAATCCAGAATGTCTCTTGCCAGACTTATCCGTCCAGCTTCTGAGGGTGGTGTCAACTTTCCGGACTTCCCTGCATATCAGAAGGCCTTTCTCTTACGTCAAGCTTCCCTCTGGCTGCAAGATCCCACCTCCCCTTGCCCTTTGTGGATTAAAGTCGAACGTACTCTCCTTTCTCCGTTTTCTTTTGCAGAATATCTTGCTTTTTCTCGCAAACCCTCTTCGATCCCTACTCCTATTCACAAGTATACTCTTAAGCTCTTACTGTCTGCTTCCCCTGGTCCCCCTACGACCGTCGCTGATTTCCTCTCTTCCACCATTTGGCATAATAAATATCTCTTAATTGGTCATAAGCCCTTTTATTGGAAATCTTGGAGAATCCGAGGTTTAATTTGGATCTCGCAGCTCTTCTCTGGCTCCACCTTTCTCTCCTTTCCTGATCTCCGTTCTTCCTTTGGCTTACCCCTATCCTTTATCCCCAAATACCTTTTACTTAAAGCTACTGTCCTGGAGGTTTATAAGCGTCTCTCAGGTTCTCCTCCTTCCCCTGTTCCGCACGTCCCTATATTCCAACTTCATTCTCTCCTACGTAATACCCCCAAAGCGTCTCTCATCTATAAATACCTTCACACACATGAGTTGCTCAGACCTAAATCCAAGGTTGAACATCAGTGGGAAATTGATCTCGAAACAGATTGGCCGATATTTTTATGGGATAAGATATGGGCAAAACTTCGTAAAACTTCCATAGCGGCCTCCCTGACACAAACCCTATTTTTTATTTACAACAGATTACTTCATACTCCTTCTACATTACACAAGCGATTTCCTAATACCCCAGACACATGCTGGTCATGTGGCTCCCCCAATGCTACCTTACTCCACATGATATTTCTTTGTAAGAATGTGCATGATTTTTGGTTACAGGTGTGGGCTCAAGTTAATGTAATTTTTCATACCTGTATTCCTTTCTCTCTCACTCACCTTTTCCTAGGTAGTTTATCCCCTAGCTGGGACACTGTAGATATGTATGTTCGCATCGTTGATTTGTTATTGGCTGTAGCCTTTCAGCAGATTACTGTCAATTGGAAAAATACGTCCAATATTTCTTTCAAAGCATGGTGGTACAATGTCTGTCACAATCATAGACTCGATAATGCCTTTGTTTTTCCTGTTCAATTAGCAACTAGACGTGCAGACTTATGGCTCCCTATTACGCTATATTTAGATAACTGTGTTGCCCGTTCTTCTCGTCCAACGCCTGCTCAACAAGAAGTTCCTAAACCCCCATGATACCCTTCCACATCCAAGATTTTCTAACATGCTGTTTTGTTTTTATTCTTCTTACGGTTAGCTGTTTTGCTTATGATTGATGTATCTTTTGTGCTTTTTTCAATGCCCATGATCATTATTTTGTTGTACATTCTCTCTTACATATTGCATTTGTTATCCCCTTCTTCCCCTTTCCCCCCTTTTTTTCCTCTCCCTTCCTCTTCCTTGCTGATATTATGTACTGATCCTCCCTTTTCCATTGCCTAATAAAATTTTATTGAACTTAAAAAAAAACTATAAACTTGAAATAATCACAAACTCGAAAAGTTTTAAAACCTTTATCTAAATCAATAATTTTGTGAGTCAGAATTAAATACAGTTTAAACACCGTCTCTCAAGAGGCAAGATAAAAGTCAAATATAGCAAAGTCATAATAATGATCAATAAAGACGGTACCTGTAAAGGGAAGAAGAGAGAGAACAGGTACAAAGACAGGTTTTTTTAGAACTATATTTACCTAAAGTGATAGATGAACCCAACTCCTTGAAGATGGGCCAGATAGAATCTCCCAAGACAGGATGTAGACGGGTGATCGAGCAGATTCAGATCTGGGAAGATGACCTCTTCTAAAGTGGAACACCAGCGTCGCACCCCTCTCTGGCACTACTCTCCTAGAATGTCCCTCTTCCAAAATTCCCTTCTAGATGATTAGATTATCGATCAGTATCTCATTTTCTCGGGCAGAGTTTCTGGTAGCAGCAGGGTCTGGGACAGTGTCTCGGACAGAATTTGTAGCAGCATACGTGTTGGGTCGGTGACGAGTCGGAATGACTGATATGACAAGTCTGACAAAGTCTGTAACTAACTTACCTCAATTATACTATTTTGTATTCGTGTACCACCCCCAAAAGTTTCATTATTCGTGTTTTCCCTTATTCTGATTGGTCAGGGCGAGGAGGTGAGTTCATCACACCATATTAAAATTAATATTTTCTCTTTGGACTATTGTTCTATGTTTCTGCCCCTTAATTTACTTTCCCATAGCTTTACTCCCACCCGCATTTCACATTATGATCAATACAAGTTATACATTTTATTCAAAATTGTTGCTCTCGTCCGGCTCATTAGTTTGCTTTCCCAGGCGTCTTCGCCCAATGTGGCCTTGGCTGTGATTCAAGTGTGCCATCATAGTTTCCGGCAAGTTTCTATGCGCCTGCGCGCGGATCAGTTGGGGTAGGGATTTCAGTCACCCTCCAAGGCCCAAATATGAACTAATAATAAAGTCAGAAAAAGACACGTTAGAATGCGACATTAAATGATTTCACTGTATACCACTTATCTCTACTCTATCCCCATTTACCTATTTTAACCTTTTCACATTAGTGTTTAGTAGAACTTATAGGTTTAGTTTATGCAATAGCATGTGCATTACCATGTAAGTTTCAAGCGGCCATTTTAAAAGCTATTGCGCAGCTGCAAAGTTTTCCCACCAAGCGAAAGAAGATGTCATACTAAGTAGATGCACTAGACTTATGCGCAGACACTTGCCCGCGTTTTTGGCGGTCATTTTTTGACACTCGGGTTACTTGTTAGTAATACACATAGGCAAGCATTCCCTGGATACAATATAATGAATGTAATGCAATATTAGTACTTGTTGGTTACGTTGTTACATGTTATTTCATAGGACTGCATACAAGCAAGTTTTTATAATACAAAACCTTGCTCCATCAATCCCCTCTCTGATGGCATTTAATGCCATCACTAATTTCTACTAAATCAGATACCAACTTTAGCACATCTCAATTTCTTCTTCAACCATTTCATTTCTTTCTTTCTCCTTCTTACATTGTAATCCTCTCATTATTTTGTAAAAGTCTCCTTTTAATTCTTCTAGTTGTATTTCTTTCCTTTTCTTACCTCTTTCATTCATTTCATATTTCTTTCTCCCTTTGCAGCATTTGTGCCAACACATTATTGCTGATGCTAATAGTGTTATTCCCATTATGGGCAGTATTATGTGACCTAGAATACCATTACCTATGTTGGAGAACCAACTACCTAAGTTAGAAATGCTATTTGTAAATTTCTTCCTAACACTTTCAACCTTCATTGTTTTCAATTCTTCTTCTAATTTCGTAATATTGTTAATGTTTCTTCCAACTTCAAAACTTTTATCTGGAATATACATGCAACAATGTTGCGTTTTCAATAATTTACAGACTCCACCCTCTTTTGCCAATAGTATGTCAAGAGCAAGTCGATTTTTCATAACCATAGATCTGACCGCAACTAATTCAGTGTTGATCATCAAGAATCCTCCAGCAGTGTCAGTAGATAACCGATCCACTACTGTAGACAACTGACACACTTTCCATGAATTTCGAAGAACTCCCACTGAAAGCATCAATGCACCAAAAATGTCACCTACAATTTCTGAAAAACTAGCTCTTTTTACACATTATTGTCTTCATTGCTTCCAGTGATTCTCTTTACATGATAAACTTTAGGGAATACTATTCTAAAATAGCAACTCCCATACAAATGGTCAGGCAGCCTAAAATAGGCTTTATTACCACACACATATTAGATTCCAGGAAATACTGGATCTGTTCCTCCTTTTAGTCCCTATCCCCCAATTACTAAGAAATCATGTTCACATTCACTGGAACCAATAAACACATTGTTATATTCAGTCTTTAACATATGAAGACAGATTTTTCCCTTCTTTTCAAAATCCAAGGACATAGCAGCATGAGTCTTGCCATTTTCATAATGCTTTTCCTCCTCAGCCCATTTAGGTATCTAAGGTTTAGTTCCAGCAGCTCTCCTTTGAAAATCCTGTCTCCTTGTCTCAACTAAATTCAAGAATATTTTCTCTTCTTCATGCAATTTACAAGTTAAATTGTGCTTATGTGCTTCAGCTATATCTATTGCTTTCATTGTTAGAAAATATTCACCCATAAATTGTGAGTCTCTCGTACTAAGGACAGGGCTCATGCTTTTTCGCATAGGAACCTCGGAAAAGATCACATCTACATTAGAATAATAATATTGCAATATCCCTGTTCTATAAAATAAGCTTGCTAAAACACTACACTAAATTCCATATGTCAATGGTAAATGATGATATGTTACTCCTTCTGCTACAGATGCGGATAATTTCATACACACATAGCAATCACTAACCTCCATGGTCTCTACATATTGGACTGACAGGTTTGTAAAATCATTTACGTCTGTATCATTTTTATTCACAGTGTGATGTAAATCCAACTCATCTGGTGCTTCTAATTCGATGGTATCTACCTCTTCATGTGTATTAGTGCTATTTTGTACATTTGTAACCATCAAATAAGGAATGGCATCAGTTAGTACTAACCATATTCTGAGTAATAAAATTATACTACATATACATATTCTACAACATTTCTTAAAACAATTCGGTTTTCCGGTAGCTCTATTGTAAGCCATTTTATCAAATGGGAAAAGAAGATTTCTCTTCTTTACTCTATTATTTTACATTTTGTGACAGAATATAAAAGGGGAAATTCTTTTCAAGTTGGTCTCACTTCTTCATCAATTAGCTCTGCATTTAAGCCTTCATCATCTTCTCCAATTATTTCCAAATTCTTGAAATCTTCAAGAATAACACACGTCCATTCAGGACCTTTGAATTTGTCATTTACTAATTTCAATCTTGGACTTCTTCGTTTTGGTATTTCAGCTGATGGTCCAGATCGACTGGATACTTCGTCTACTTGCTCTGGTTCCTCTGTTATGGGTTTAAACCGGTACTTCACTCTCTTGATAACACTAGGCCAATTATCGCCTCTTCTGATTCTTTTAGCTTGCACTATGCTTTCACTTTCTTAAAGAGTTCTTTTATTTTCACTAAGTTGTGGCACAACTTGATAATTTTCATTTTCCGAAATCCTCTCTACCTGACCTTGTCCAGGGCTTATTTTGATGTCACCTGCCTGGATGCGTTCTTCTTCCCTAAACTGACCCTGTTCAGGTCCAGTTTTGATTGGCTTTTCTTCTTCATTTACCTGAACTTGTTTGGCTTTTCCTGTGTGGTCCTGCTCAGGTCTTTCTACTTCTTGATTTTCTACTGCCTGAACATGTTCGCTAAGACCTATCTGTCCCTCCTCGGACTCTAGGGCTGTAACTTCAACGGCGTCTGTTTGAGTAAATTGCTCTTTCCTTATCTGGTCCCGCTCAGGTTCCCTAACAATCGTATTTTCACTTACCTGAGCGCGTTCTTCTGTTCCTACCTGGTCTTCACTCTTTTCCTGACTAACTAATCTAGTTTGAATCCTTATTCTTACGATTTCTTCAGGTATCTCAACTATTGGGATCCAATCATCCTGACTGGTGCTTGGTTGTTCTTGATCAGCTACTTCAGGATTTATTCTTCTTGATCCTTCAGCTGTTCAACCTTCAGCCCCTTCATCTGCTTGAGTCTGTTGAGGTTCTTCTTCGTGAGGTGCTGGTAATCTTTTAGTATGGCTTGCATGAATCCAATTAGGCAAACCTTCACATTTTACTGCTGTTGTTGTAACCAATATAACGTGATGTGGTTTATCCCACCTTGGTGCTAGGCACGATTCTCGAGTATGATTCTTCACTACAACCCAGTCACCGGGGTTAAGATCATGTGCTTGGTTCGGCTGCCTGGGAACTGCGTCTTCTCCAACCTGGTGTGATAGAGAACGCACTTGGTCAGCCAACTCTTTGCAATACTCCAGTACCAAATCATCAGTTATATTTAAGAGCTTGTGTCCTGGTATACATGCCTGCCTCATTGTTCTTCCCATGATTATTTCATGGGGACTCAATCCGGTATTCTTGTCTGGAATACTTCGAAGTCCCATCAGAACAAGAAGTAAAGCGTCAGGCCAGTCCAGTGCAGTGGATCCACACACCTTTCCCAGCTTTGACTTAATTGTGCCATTCAATTGTTCTACCACTCCAGATGCCTCTGGCGGTATGCGCAGTGCAGCTTTTGTTCAATTTTGAATGCTTCACAAATTAATCAAATTATTTCATTATTAAAATGAGACCCTCGATCTGATTCAATAGTTACTGGAAAACCGAAACATGGTATAAGCTCTCTTAATAGGAGTTTGGCCACTGTCAAGCTGTCATTTCTTCTGGTGGGGTATGCCTCCACCCACTTTGAAAATAGACAAACGATGAAAAGTACATTTTTCAATCCTTGACAAACAGGCAACTAAATGAAATCAATTTGAAGTCTTAAAAAAGCACCTTCAGCTTTTCCAATTTTCCCCGTACAGACTATTGTTTTCTACTGGGATTCATTTGTTGACATGTTAAGCATGTTTGGCAAAGACTCTCTGCAATGTTCCTGAACCTTGGATTAAACCACTCTTGTCTGTAGAGTCTTATCATTGCATCTCTGCCTATGTGGGTGTCTCCATGATACATTCTAGCCATGGGTGCAAGCATACAGTCTGGCAATACAGGTCTGTCATCTAAGTGAACCCATACACCATCTTCTGGCCTTTTCTGACAACCAATCTTCCCCCACTCTTCTTCTTCCTTTGCCTCTGCTTCATCTTGGAGTTCTCTTACTTCTATCCATGTTTGTAATTCTGACAGCAGCATAAATTGGCAACTGATTCCACAATTTTCAACTTTCCTGTTTATTGCCATATAAAATTTTGCTCAGTGTTGGGCAACCTGGTCAGCATATCAATTACCTGCGGTCACACGGTAATTTCATGACTTATGTGCGGCACATTTGACGACTGCCACTTTTTTTGGTAATTGTATTTGCTTCAAGCAACTCTTTTACAAAATTTCCGTTTTTAATGGGAGACCCTGAAGAAGTCAGGAAGTCCCGCTGCATCCAAACCTGGCCAAAGTCATGCACAACCCCATAACCATACTGACTATCAGTGTAAATGGTTACTCTCCTATTGTTCCCATTTTTGCAAGCTTTAATTAAAGCTATCAATTCGGCTACTTGTGCAGACTTGACTCCTGGTAAATAGGATGCTTCGACTATTCCAGCCAATGTACATACAGCATAAGCAGCACTCAACCCTCCCTCCTCATGGCGCATATATGAGCCATCTACAAAAAGCTTGTGCTCAGCATCTTTCAAAGGCTCATCCTGTATGTCTGGACGGGCTTTAGTACTGAGTTCTATTACATCAAGACATTCGTGTTCAGCTTCATCATTCACTTCCTCATTGTATGGATCTGATAACAAGGTAGCTGGGTTCAGAACAGTACATCCAACTATGGTCACATTTTCTGCTCCTAATATGATCCTTTCATAGTTTGTTAATCTGCTCGGAGTGAGATACTGCGTTTGAGTTTCTTGCTAAAAGAATCTCAACTGCATGAGGGGCGTATACCTTAACGAGGTGTCCCATTACAATTGACTCACTTTGTTCTACACTTACACACGTTGCAGCTACAGCTTTTAGGCATCCTGGCAATGCAGATGCTAAAGGATCTAAGGTAGCAGAAAAATATGCCACAGGACGTCGCATTAGACCATGTCTCTGTGTTAAGACTGAGAGAGCACAGTTATCACAACAGAATAATGCAAATTCTTTCGAATAATCTGGCATACCTAGAGCAGGTGCTTCACATAAACAATTTCGCAATTTTACAAAAAATTGAATGCTCAGATCATCCCACTGTACTGGGTCTTTTGCTCATTTCTTTGTCATTTGTATCAAGGGTTTTGCCAGTAGAGAAAACCCTACAATCCATTGCCTGCAATATCCCACAAACATTCTTATTTATTTTTGTGACTGCAGTAGTTTCATTTGCTTTATTATTTTTATTTTCTCAGTGGTCACTCTTCTTAATCCTCGTTCTGTTTGGTGTCCTAAATATTTTACTTCATTTTTGCAAAATTGTAATTTTTCAGGGGACACTTTATGTCCACCCTTTGCTAGATGGTTCAATAGGGCAATGGAATCAGTTACAGAATCACTCCTTGTTTTAGACGCGACCAATAGGTCATCAATATACTGCACCAAGACTGACTCCCGAGATAGCATCAATGTCTCAAGGCATTTTTTCAAAATTTGGTTGAAGATCAAAGGACTTTCTGTGTACCCTTGAGGAACGGGATTCCAAGCATAAATACAATCCTCAAATTTGAAGGAAAATAAAAACTGACTATCAGGATGCAGTGGGATGGAGAAGAAAGCATGGCATAAATCAATTACAGTAAACCATCTTGCGTTCCATGGTATTTGGTACAAAATCACTGCAGGGTTGGGTACTGTAGGGCAACATGGCACAACAATCTTGTTTATCTTTCTTAAATCTTGAACTACCCTATATTTTCTGTTTGGTTTCCTAATACCAATTATAGGTGAATTACAGGGACTACTCATGATTTCTTTTAGTATGTCTTGCTCGACCATTTGATCAATTTCTGCTGCAACACCAGCCTTTACTTCAGGACTCATCTTGTATTGTCGAGTATTTGGATAAACCGCACCTTCTTTCACAGTGACTTTAACAGGGTCTACATCTGTCATCAACCCAACTTCTTTTCCTGTAAAATCCCACATTTCAGGATTCACTGTCGTTTTTACATCATCGGGTAAGTCATCTTTAGTCATCACTGAATATAATTCATCTACTTCTGTTCCTTGTTTGGCTAACATGATTTTAAATACTCCATCTTCATCAGGGGTCTGGATGGCAACGCCGCCTGTGTGCAAAATATGATGCAATTAATTTTGCACAACAAGTCCCTTCCTAATAAATTTACAGGACTAGAATCACACTCTACAAACTTGTGCATTTCTTTAAAATTTCCAATGCACACCTCCATTGGTTTTGTAATAGGGGTCCTAATTTGTTTATTAGAAACACCCACTACTTGGATCGCTTCTCCAGAGAGGGGTAGGTTTGGGATGTCTGCTGTTCTCACAGTAGAACGGGTAGCACCAGTGTCCAATAAAAAGGTAATGTCATTTCCTTCTACCTTTCCATCAATATATGGACCTGACTGATATACTGGTACGGATGCGCCAAGTACGCACTCCTTTTCCTCCCCTCTCAGGCAGCGTCATTGATATTGATCTTCAAAATATGTATCCTGCAAAAGAAACTGCAATGTTACTTAATTTGTCTTACCACTTCCTTCTTGGAATCCGGTGTCCGCACTGTACCGGGCTTGACTCACAACATTTGGAAAAGGGGCAGGTGGCAATTGACTCTGTAGGTTTACAACATGCTGCGGTAGATTCATTTGCACCTCATTCTGCGTCTGTGGAATTAAATTTTGATTTGGGCCATTACTATGCTGTACGCTTTTACACTTGTTTTTCCAATGCCCCAATTTTCCACACCCATGACAAGGGAACTTTTTCTTGTCCTCTTCTCTGCTCAATCGTCCTTTTGGTTTACTGCCATTATTTTCCCCCTGACCTTGCCCACTTCCTGTATTTCCCGCCTGATTTTGTAACTGGAGTTCTTGCTGTTCTGCCAATTTCACTTGAGCCCACATCACTTTTTCTTCTAAATTCTTTTGTCTATTTTCAATTTCATCTCCACAATATTTTGCATATTTTAAAATCTCATCTATTGGCTTTGCTTGCCAGCACAAATTATGCTGCTTAATCATTTCAGATATGTCTTTTCGTAACCCTGACACAAACCGATACACAAAATGAGTCATGTCCTTATCCCCAATACTCTCAAATCCACTGTACTGTTTGAACACCTGTAGGAGGCGCTCATAATACGCATGTACAGACTCTTTCATGGGTTGTTCTATCTATTTTTATCCAATCTGTTTCCTTTGGGGCAATTTTCCCTTTTAAGAAGGTGATTACTTGGTTATATTTCTTCACAACCTCCTCTGATGGAGCTCCTGTTTTCTCATTTCTCGAATACTCATCATTAGGCCAATCGACTGTAATTTTACATTCAGTCCACAAATCAGCAGGCACCACTATGTCAAAAAGACCATCTAGAGCCTTCAACAAAACTTTCGACACCTTCACAAACCTTTCAACTTGCTTGTACCATTCCACTGGTTTTTCTCTCAATTTAGGGAAATCATTTGTAAATGATTAAATATCCTGTTGTGTCCATGGGGCATGTACATAACCCCCTCCTGGAACTTCTCTCATTGAGTAGAACCTTTCTGTCTTCTCTGTTTCTTTAATTAAATATCCAGATGTTACTCGATTTGTTTGGGCTTCCTCCTTTTTCTTTGACCACCGAACTTTCCACCTGTCTAAGTCTCCCCATTTCTGCAATATTGTCATTAATTCCTTAACCTGCAATTTTCTTCATGACACGGTCATGTTTTCCAAATCTTTATCAGAAAATTCTGCTCTATAAGGTTTTTGCAATGCTTTGGATCGCCCTATTTCTATTCCCATTTCAGAAGCCAAATTTACCAATTTTTCATGAAATGCTTTTGTGTTTCGGGTTATACTTCTGCAAATTCTTCCTCGTTATAGGTATTTAACCTATCTAATCCTACATTTCCAGGTATCATTTCTTCTAATTCAACTCTTAATTTTAATATGTCTAATATTTTCAGTGGTGGATTTGGTTTCTCTATTTCCTCTGCCCATCTTTCTATTTCTTCTGGAGTTACAATTGTGGCACTTTTCGATCCGGTGGATGTCTCGATTCGTACCTCTTTTGAGCAACCTGGTGTGACTCTTCTGGGTGTGTTATTTATTTGCCCTCTTATTAGCAAGTCCATTAATGATATTACCGACTCGTAATCACTAGTTTGGTCATCAAATACTAACTTCTCTTTTCTTGGCTCAATAGTGGGTGTAGTCATGACAAGTGTTTTAGGACAATTTGATTTATCCCCGTACAGTGGGACAACAGGACCTATAGTCACTGGTATAGTCAGAGCTTCAGGATGTGCGTTTAACTGTGTTATCTTCTGTATTAGTTCATCTCTATTCTTATTTGTCGCTTCTCTTTCTTTTTCCTGTAGTACCCTTTCCATTGTTCTCTCATGTACTATTTGTGGCACTAAAGGTGCATCCAAAATCGAAGCACTCGGGGTAGTTCTATTAGGTCTTTCTTGATAAGGTGGAGGAGTTTTCATTAAAATTTCTTCTAAATAATCATCTTCTGAGTCTCCGCAACCTGTTAACGATAAATGCTTTTTCTTTTCTGTGCACTTTCCCCCTGTCTGTTCCTCAGTCATGAATACAGGATATAATCCTTCAGTTAACATGTCCTGCCTCCACTGTTTCATCTGCTTATCTCGAGTTTTACATGGATATTTTGGATAAAATCTACTCAAATTTCTGTCACTCCTGGGTCTATCTCGCTCAAATGCCTCAGTCTCCCATTCTTCTAGTGCTTCATACTGAGTTAATCTGGGTCTTGGCTCTAACTCAATCATTCTAGTGCGTAAAGTATGTAATATTCTACCATTAAATGTTCCGCTCTCTGGGAACGCCAATATTCCGTCATCTTTTGTATATTCTACCCCATTCTCTAACCATACGCAAGTATGATAACCTCTTTCTACCATCATATAAGATGAGGGAGTTTTCGCAGGAGGAATGAGAATTCCTTCTGTAGTTTTAATGGGTTTATCCTTTTTAAAATAATTCTTAATTTTCTGCATAAATGACATTTTCCTTTTCGTTCCATACATTTTGCGTGATCTCCCTTTTATGTACTGTTCGTGGGCAAAGCCTAAATATCGTCTGTCTGGGCGAGTCCCTATTAATGTTGGATCGTGCATACAAAATCCACTACCTATTATTATTCTTGTGATTTCTATGTTTATAGCTATTCTAAATGTCCCCTTTTTCTTAATACACTCCTCCAATAGTATAGGGTCTTCTATTTTTGCAACCAATCAAATTTTGTTTTTCACTGTGCGTTTAGCCAATACTTAGCGCGGCTCTCTTGACGTCAGTATCGCTCTTTACTACTGATTCCTCCTTTACAATTCTTCGCGTCAGTCACACGTCCGCTGTTTCAACCAATCCCAGCACGGCTCTTTATGACGACAGTGCAGCACCCGCAACTGACCCCTCCTTTACAAGGTTATCCGAAACTTATTTTCTCACAATTTTACATGCAATTTTCATTAATCAACAACATAGAAACATTTGCTACTGTTTCTGATCCTCTAAATTCAAAGAATAGTCAACCTTTTACTGCGAGCAAACCTTTTCCGCTTACTCTTCACATACTACGAGTAAAACCCTTTTGCTTACTCTTCACACAAACATCAGAGAACCTTCTATTCCTTCAATATTACCCTTTCTAGGTGATATAAGTCCAAAGTTTCACCAGCGAACTCCTTTGTTACCAATTACTCTCACTTTTATACGAAAGAAAATAATCCCTAAATCAGTGCTTCTAGTTTCACCAGCGAACTCCTTTGTTACCAATAAGATAAGAGATGAGGGTGTCAGTCATAATTATAAAGACCTCAGTTTACCTGTGAGTATGTTTTATCTACAGTGAGCAAAATGGGATATCCTCATTAAGCCCTGTTATATGTAGTACAGCTGTGGGCTGTAGGTCGTTTTTAGATAACACATATATACTATTATCGGTCCTTTATATTTTGTAAGCATGACAGGAAATACTAGTTTGGCTTTTGATGATTATATGGTCCAGGCATTACTCCAAACACCGAGCATTCTGGATACACATATTACACAATCTTTGTCAAATACAGAAGAGTGGACTAAACTTAGTAACACTAAGAAACAACATGTTAGGACTATATTACATGCAGCTATACTGACAGAGTATCTGAGAGGGAATATTGCTCCTCCAGGCTTAATAGTGCCTAATGCCCCTAGACTCTTCTTAGACAAGATCTAATGCTTGGCATTATACTAGGGATTGCCTGGTCCTGATAATCAACACAGCTAAGGAAATGGCAGACCTTTTAGTAATTGAAATACAAATGTTAGAAAGACAATTAAAATCTGGTATCCATGTTACGGTGTACAAGAAGAGACTTGAAGAGATCTCTAAAAATCTTAACAAAATTAAAGATGATCTGGTCAAGTTCAAAATCAATAAATTTAAGAAAGATCTGGATCGATTTACCTTGGAGAAGGTTTACCCCTATATAGCTGAAGGGTACCAAGCATATTTGAACAAGAAAGTAAGCAAAAAAGGAACTAGAGGATGGCGTAAAGACACTGATGAATGGACTTCCAACTCCGAGGAATGGAGTGACTCTAATGATCCAGATTCTGATCATGCGCCTCCAAACTTTGGGAGAAGAGGAAGAGGTAATATAAATCCTTACCCTTGACAGACACCATGGTGGCCACCACAACCTTGGTCATATCCACAACATCCTTTCAATCCCGGTCCGCCTTTTGGAGGTTTGAACTATCCTTTTTTTGGACAGGCCAGTGGGAGGAGAGGGCGCTGAAGAGGCAACAACAGGGGCCGAACAACAAGCAATCAACCACAAGTGAGTTGGAACCCGTCAATAGAACAGAGAGTAACCAGGAGTATGACAGAGTCCACAAGCGACCAGACAATTTAGTCGTTAATCTCAGTTCCAAAAACCTCACCACCTTAGAACACAGTGTGTTGTCTAAGGGCCTGGATCTTGTTCTGACAAAACAAGGTGATGACTTTATGATCCATAAAGAAATGGCTGAGTTTTTTCAGAAAGTACGATTACACTTCTTCTTTTCGAACTTGGATAAGAATGATTCTAACCTTGTTCGTAGTACTGGTTTTAAGAATAAATCAACCCTCCTTCCATCATCACAACAAGTGCCCTCAGAAGTAAATTTATTTGAAAAAGCAGTACTCAAAAAATATGAGTCTATGTTGCATCATCCCAAAGAATCCTTTTGTAACATTTCTAATGCAGAAAGGAAATGGATTGAAGAATTAGGTAATGATGCCAATATTACGATCAAACCGGCTGTTAAAGGCGGTGTCACTGTTATTGTGGATACTGAGGTTTATCGTAACGAATGTCTTCGACAATTGAATGATGCCAGATTCTATACTCGCATACTTTGGGATTCCACGCCTAGGCTACAACTACAGATTAAATCTCTTGTGGAAGAGGGAAGAGACTCCAACTGGATTACCAGGAGTGAGGCAGAATTTCTCATCCAAAAACCTCCTAAGGTATCGGCGTTCAACATTCTTCCCAAACTTCATAAGGAACAAAGACCTCCACCTGGCAGACCAATCGTTTCAGGCATTGGTTCTATTTTAGAACCTCTGTCCAAGTTTGTAGATCATTTTCTTCGACCGATGCTATCGTATTTACAGGACACTAAGCACGTTCTCTCTCTCTTGGAAACAGTGTCTTTTGATCCTATTGTGAACATGATGGTGACAGATGACGTTGAGTCACTATATACTAACATTCCACAGGATGACACTCTTCAAATTGTAGAACAACTACTTGAGTGACCCACGCGAGGACCAAACTCCTAATACTATTGTCATGCAGTGTGCCAGGATGACCTTAAAAGAGAACTATTTCAGTTATGAAGGAGAGATATACTGGCAAATGACAGGAACTTCAATGGGCAGCAGCTTTGCCCATTGGCTAATCTGTACATGTATGGCTTTGAAACGAAGTTCATATTTTCAAGTACCAACCCATTCCAATTACGCTGGAAACTTTGGAGATGATATATAGATGACATCCTGGTCATCTGGGAAGGTGACCAGGAGTCTCTAGACACTTTTACTAACTGGTTGAACTGTCGGGACACCAACCTCAAGTTCACTCGTGAAGCCAGCACCATGACAGTATCATAATTGGATTTACGATTGTACCCCAAAAATGGGAAGATCCAAACAGAATTATATCAGAAGCCTATGGTGAGGAATTCACTTAGCTATCATTGCTTCCACCCATGTGCCTTATTGACTAATCTTCCGATAGGACAATTTTTAAGTTTGCGTAGAAATTGTAGTGAAATCACAAGATTTAAACAATACACCAAGAACATAAGTGAGGAATTACTGGCCAGAAACTATCCTATCAAATTGGTATATGGAGCAGAAAAGAGAGCGCATAATAACCATAGAGAAGCATTCCTTGAGTATTATGTAAAACCTGAAAATAAGAGAATGGTTTGTGTAACTACTTTTAGTAATCTGAATGACAATGTAAAAAAGGCAATCAACAAATCATGGCACATTCTGAATACAGGGGCATTGACTTTGGAGAAAACACTTTTTGCTTTGAAACAGAGCAGTAATCTCCGAGATTTATTGGTACATACAAGACCAAGACTGAGGCAACATAGGGCTAGACAGAGCCCATTATGGGGAGCGTCACCGGTACCAGGGCACTTCCCGTGTGGTTCTTGTTCGGTTTGCCCTTTCACTAAACATGTGATACAATTGGACATGGGTTTAGAAACACGTTGGGTGCTCAACTCACATACAAACTTAACACAAGTGGAGTAATCGACATGATCCCTTGCCCTTGCTCATTGTCCTATATTGGTATGACAACACGTAAGGTTAAGCATAGAATAGTGGAACATCGAAGAGCCTTTCGATGTAAAAAATCAAATACACGCATGACAAGACACTATGTAGAAATGGGCCACACTGAGGATGACTTTGCATGGGTCGTTATTAACAAACCTAAATATGATATTAATATGGGGCACCGTGATAGAGTACTTTTCCAAAGGGAACAAAGATGGATGTTCCGCATTCGAAGTCTTATTACAGGGCTTAATGAAGATATCCCATGGTGCTCACTGTAGATAAAACATTCTTACAGTTAAACTGGGGTCTTTATAATTATGACCGACACCCTCGTCTCTTATCTTATTTTATGACACTTGATACTTTTCTAATTTCTAGCTATGATGATTCATTTGATTTGAGAAAAGATGTTACTCTCTTTTATAGACAAGATGTAGGATAAGGATGTTTATTTTGGTCCAATTACAACTAATTTGTAATGGAGTAGCATGGATTAGTTTGTGGCAACTACAATTCCCATCATCCCTGTAGTTCCTGTGAGGTATATACAATGAAGAAAAGTAGGAGTGCACTCCATAAGCTCCGCATTTTCTTTCTGTTTTCTTTCCTCTTTCTTAATCAAGCAACCAAATATATGCTGAATGAAGACATCGACATTACTGAAATTGTCTTAACCCCTTCAGTGCCCCGCCCTTTCCCCGCCCTGTGCCGGGCGTTGCATTAGCGGGCGGGGTTCATGACGAGATAGTCTCGTCATGGGCACAGCGCAACCGTGCTCCATGACGAGACTATCTCGTCATGGACATAGAAGAGGTTAAATTGGTCCATGTCCAAGAAAATAATTCTCGTGCTATTCCCGAACAGGAAGCAGTTTTCGACTTCCGGGTTGCAACACAGCAAGCAGGAAGAGCATTAAAAGCGGAGGCGGTCACCTATCGGTCTCCTACCGGCCGCTATGATACAGCAGCAGTAGCCGGGGAAGTCGGTAAGGCGGCTGCGTTTTTAAATCCGCTACGCTAGTTTATGTTTACAGTGAATGATTTGCGTGGCGAGGCAGCATTTATGCTTTTTTGATTTTGCAGGTAGCATTAGAACTTTTTAGTATGCAGGTGAAAAATGAGAAAGACACCACTCCAGTACAATCTAAGGGAATGGATTGTCGTTTTCTTCATGCACCGCTGATGCATGTTTGATATATACATCGGTTTCACCTTGGGTTTCATACCGTTTGTCAAGTATATGGGCCAAATATACATGTAGATTAAAAAACTTTGAAAAGCATTAATACGCTAATAATCTAAAACGTTATATAGATGCTAACCTTCTGTTTACAAATCCAACATGCTGTGATGTATGGGGGACCAAGAAGATGATAATGTACGAAAATGGTTTTTGAACTGTGCTCTTGATGTTGCCTTTAGATTCCCGAGAACTAGCATAGAGGACCGTCTAAAGGTAGAGGCAGACAATTGGTCTGTGATTGGTGAGACAAGTTAAATACACTTGCTTTCACGTGTTTAGTGTGGTGATTTTTCACTGTATCTCACGTACACTTGGTTATTATTAATTTTATGTATATGGGATGTGAATATAGTTTGACACACTTAATGTGTTTTTATGTTCACAGAAAATGGACCAGACTACAGTTGGTTCCTTGATCATCCTTATCTATAAGTATGCTTTTTTCTTTTTCACATTGACAGCAGAGTGACATGATGTTGGTCCTGAAGAATGCCACGAACCTCTGGTCATCAAGGCAGAAACATGTTGTCCTAGTCTGATAGGGGACATCTATATCCCTATCCTTCACACTATTTTATAATTCTATCCATAGGGGATACTCATTAAAAATATTTTTCCTGTTATGAGATAGTTTTAATTCACCTAGGGAAATATAATGTTTGCACTCTGCCCCTCACTCATAGGAACATTGGAGTGAAAAACACCTCACGCTCCTCTCCTGAGGGAGAGTTGTAGCCCACACTGTGTACCTTGTGGTCACAGTGTGCAAGAGGGAACCCAATGATGAAGCATGTCATCTTCGGGTGAGTGAGGGTTCTCGTCTTTAAAAAGCAATTGCTTTTTAATTTCCATACCCATATTTACATCCTAGTTAGTACACCATCCGGTTATCTTTTGTGAGTAGTATATCATGGAGAGGTACCGTGGATGGTAATAATTTCTCCAATTGAGACCTTTTTGTGAGATTATAAGTGCTGTGTCAATATCATTGGTCTGTTATCAAACCTTTACAGGTATAAAAACACAATGAAAAAGAATTACATCATACTAAGATCCCCCAATGGATTTTCGATTTTCAAATATTATAGCCAGACAAAAGATGCTCTCTATTTGCATCCAACCAGCTTTATCATGGTTGGCACTCAATCCAAAAGGAACAATGATGATTAGTCATTGCAATAAAGACTATCTAATCATAGGCCCAGAATGGCAGCTAATACCGGAGCCAGCATTGCTGAGGCAGTGAAGTAAATGGTTGACATCTAACTAACCAGTGGGCTACTAAAATCAGGTAACATTTGGAAGGCAACATATTTAATCTGGCATAAGCAAAGTAGAAGCGTTTTGCATTTGCATAACAAACTTAAGAGTGCCCCCCTTTCAACAAAGTTGGAAAGCCTCCTTTACCTTACAAACATTATACCTGGTTGCTCATAAAAATACTGGACCAGATGTGCGAAACCTTTTTGTGGTCTCAAACACTCCGATTTAAAATTTGCAACTATGAAATAGTTTGTGCCCATTAACAAAACCAATTTTAGGACTCGATAACGTTTTATTGACTCCTAAAATGAATTTTGAAATGGTAATGAATATTGAAAGGGCTTGTTGTGGGTGTCCCTTCCAAATTGTGATTCCTATCTGTATGTATAAATAGTTTGCTATCGGAATTTCAGTCATAAAGTATTGATCAGTTACTGACTCCAAAGTTGGGATAGTCACTTTTCTCAAAATGGAAGTAGTGCCCTTTGGACCGGTTTCCTTTGTGATTTACGGTACAACATTCAGGGTGAGTAGGCAATGCACAGTTCTGGCAAACTGATAGAGTTGATACAGAACCAGTCACATACCATTTGAGATATAGGTAGGGCTGGGTCAAAGCCAGTGCCAAGTAAAGGGTGTAGAGAGCAAGTCTGAGAGACTAGTAGCAATGTAAAAAAATCACTTGATGTCCCAAAGGACCCGTTCTTCTTTCCCAAGTATTAACAAGCATTGACAATGCCAATAACTTTGATTTTTGTGTATTGCATGCAAAAAAACAGATAAAAACACTCCTAAATGTTAAGGAAGTTAGTGTAGAACACAATTTGCGATACAAAGAGACACTAGTACTTTATGATTTGAATTTCAGAAGAAATATTTCCATTTTTATGTTTATAGTTTCCCCTGATGAAGGGTCATGCTGACCCAGAATGCATTGGGTTTTGGAGTTTTAAATGATGGAAGACATTCAAGTTATGAACGTATTGAATAACATACGCTCCTGAATAATTGATGTCTTGCCAGAATCAAATACAATGCAGAGAGATTCCATGTTTCAAACATTAAAGATTTTATGTTCAGAATTTGGTGATCAGCAAGTTTATTTTGATTTAAATGGATTGAGCCTGCGGGTTAATTTGTGACAGTGGTTAGTTTTCTGCTACTAGCATCATCATAACAGAATTGGTGCTCACATGGGCAGAGAACACACCAGAACAAGGTCACAATATTAGCCAAGTTCGATTTTAAATTCTGGAAACACCAGGACAGCGCGTTATATTTTGTGTACAATTATTTGACATCAGAGTCATAAAATTGAGTGCCTCCATCAGTCGTCAGCTATACATCATTATTATTTGTATAATATGCCTTGAGTATTTAAGCGTGCACATTTGTCCTCCTCCATATCTTAAAAAAATCTAAATATAGTGTTTAAACCTCATAAAGTAGCATATAAGTGCCCACGCGTTTCACTCCAGCCATTTATGATTTTGAGTTTTCTCAGGGCTTTTGTCATTTCTGACTTTTTTTTACATAGAATTCACATCTTTCTGCATTACATGTGACAAAGGTGCATCTTATGCAGTATGGAAAACAATCATGCTCAGGCCCGGACTGCCCATTTTTACACTGGGCATTTACCCGGTAGACTGGAGCCATTGGAGGCCAGTTTTCAAAGCAGAAGGGGGATCTCTTGATGCCTCTGACAATTTCACCAGCTTCCCCAGGTAATTACACTTTGCCATGGTCAAGCTTGTTACTGAGTAGTTATTAGGCATAGGTATATTCCTGAACTCATAAGGCTCAACATACTCGTATGGCTCAACATTACCATGTGCACAGCAGAAAAGTGCTGATTCAGAAATACATTTAGCCTTGCTAAGTTACGCTGGGATTCCCCATTTAAAAGAAAATCCCAATAGAATGCAACCAGTTCCAGACTCAAGAGATCATAGGCAACCGAATAAAATTCAGTAGACAAGCCATCAAGTCCAGTGCCTTCCCCAAGGAAAAATCCTGAATGTTTCTGTATTTCCATAAACTGTGCTGTGGCTTTAGTAATATGGATGTCGAAATGTGGCAAACGGGATCTGGTGCTCAACAAATCTTCTGGCATAGTTTTCTTTAGAAAATTCAGATGTTTATTTTATAACCCTGGTAATTGATAAGGACCATTGTTGTGCAGTCTATATCAGCAGTTTTAACTAAAGGCACCATTTCTTCCCATCTGATAAAAGTAGAAGCTGGTTGGTTAATGAATTACACATAATCAGCCCCACCGCCTTTTAAGAGATGCATATTTTTAAAATATGTATTCCTTGTTAGGATTACATATTAAAAAATAGGACATGCAATCACCCCTTTTGCTCTGGTTACTAAACACTCCTTGACAAATGTAGGTACACGGCACCTAATCCACACATAGGGCCTGATTATGATGGCGGATGGATTTCTGTCCGTGTGCCATCGTACCAGGTCTGTGGACCGCCCGCCTATAAGGTGACGGTCCCACATATGGCATTACAATGCAGCCGCCACCACAGCAGCCTCAAGTGCCATGTTTTCCATTGCGGCGGGTGCTGCTGGCTGCAGCACCCGCTGCAATGAAAAAATGCAAGTTTTGCATTTCCCTGCACGACGTGGCAGGCACCATGTGGAAGACCAAAACCGAAGTGCCCGGGGGCAAGGGGGGCCCGCTACTGGCTCCCAAAGTCCATCCTCGCTAGCCTTTCCATGGCGGTTGAACCACCATGGGAAGGATGGCGGGGAGGCACATCATCATCCCAACTGCGGTGCCTAGTAGGCACTGTCACCATTTTTGGGATGGGAAGGCCTACATTGCACCGGCAGGCTCAAGGAGCCCGTTGGATGCATGATGGTCAGATGTTCCTACTGCCACAGACCCACCCGCCATTATAATATGGTGGGCGGGAAATGGCCTCACAATGACAGTGAACCCGACATCGACAGCCTGTCATTGGCGGGTTCACCACCATCGTAATGACCCCCTTAGTAGCTTGACAAAAACTATCAAACTCTAACCCTTTCATCCACATCGGTGCCTCTAGATCTCAGAAGCTCTAGATCTCTGCAGAGTCTACCAGGAATCCATCCTTTCCCCGGGTATCTTTTATCTCTATATGGAACCCTTTGGATCTCTGCTCACTGACAACAGCACACAAGTCACCAATACAACAACAAACAGCTCTAAATGAAAGTCTCTTCCACTCCTGGCATGCAGTGCCTCAAGCAATGCCTGCATCTCATCCTTGCCAGCATGTCCATTACCTACTTAAAACACAACCCCTTCAAAACAACAATCCTTAATTCACCAGCAACATCTGAAATTGGACAGAAATTAAAGTCCAGTCACCAAACGCCATTTCACTTGGGCTCACCATTGAAACCTAGCTCAACTTCAAGGAACACATTGCCAAAAAGATCAGGGTCAAGACTTGGATCTTGCTTTCTCTCCTATAAAAAGTGAAACCATTCCTCCGCTAATGCAATATCAGAACTGCAATCCGATTTCTGCTCTCTCATATCTAGATGCTGACAATGCCCATCTCCACAGCTTCCCTGTTTCCACATTGCACCCCCTGAAAGGCATTCTGCACATAGTAGCAGGTTCTGAAGAAATTTGACATCACCCTCCACTTGATGGAAATCTATTGGTTCCCCTTGTGACTAGGCCTGGGCGAAGTTCACGGAGTTCCGCTAATCGGAACACCGCGAAGTGACAAAAAAAACTCTGTGGAATTCTGCAAGTGGCAGAGTACAGTGTGAACTGCCGGTCATGCTGATCTTCCTGCCGCTCGAGTAGGAATTCTACCAAAGCATCAGCTCACGCTCTGTAACTTACCGTTAGCGAGCACGAGCGGAGAAAAAACTCAGCTGCATTACGTGGAGCGGAGTTTCTGCACTCCGCAAGCTCTGAGGAGCGCGAAGTGTAGAAAACTCTGCAAACTCCGCAAACAGAGCGGAGTTCACCGCCCAGGCCTACTTGGGACCTGCTGCTGCAATATAGGGGACCCCTTCTAAAGGTTATAATTTCAGGCTAGGGAGAAGAGGGGAAAAAACCCCAAAACATACAAAATAGATGCTCCCTCGTGGCCTATCTATTCCTTATATCAAAAGACATAATCTCACTTGGGCTACCTAATACATATAAGCACAACAGTGACACTTAACATTTCAATTTTCATTACTTTTATTATTTCATTACTTTGTATATCTTATAGTTTTTCATTTTATTTTTTATTTTTACATTCCATATATTTTTTCACAAATAGAAAGAGGCTGTTTTTACATATTTATACAAAAAAAGTACATAATACCGATTCACATTTACAGTTAAAGAAAAACAACAACCCCTGGACTGACTAAAATAAATATATCCATATAACAACCATTCAAACACATACACACTCTCACAAACTTCATACAAACAGCATCTGTGTAAGGGGGTGGTTATGTATGACAAATAAACCTCCACAACCAGATAAATTCTTATATACAAATCACAAGGCTAAGCGTGAGGTCGACACGCGTTTCAGCGGTATATGAAGAGTAGTTAGACCACCTTCATCAGGACCTTTCCAGATACCCACATCAATTTCACAGCAACCAGGGGACCAAAAATAACATGAAAAAAGTCACTGTTGTGAGCCCCAAGTTAAAAAACATCAATTGTTGATTGGACAGAGTCTGAAAACACACCTGAAAACTTAGGTCAAGAATCAACCACACAATTTATCCGCTCCCACTAATCACAAATGGGAGCCCAAAAAATCATCCATACAAACATTGGGTGAGCATGCCATGATGTAATCATCAGTGAAGAAATGTAAACATAAGGAAACTACAGAATACCAACCACCAATATTAGAGAACAACCACTACATAGTAGTGACCAGCTATATCCCAAAGGAAGAATTGTGATAGAACACCTCACCCTAAAAGATTCATTTCAAATGTACCAAGTCATGTTATTCATTATCAACCAGATCCTCATGATTACTCACAGAGTTGGAGGATTTATAAAATATGAACAGATCCACTATTCATACATTCTAGTGTTCAGGAAAGATGTCTTCCTTGGTTCTTGACAAATCCTGACGCTCTCTCTATACAGATAGCAAATTGTATCATCAATGATGGACCCGCACATAGAGATTAATTAAAGAATACATTTCATGCTTCCTCCCCTATTATTCTTACCCAGAGCGATGTCCTTAATAAGTGCGCAATTCTATATGTATTATTCCTATAGACCAGTGCGAGAAGAGGCCAAATGTTTTCTAAAAGGAAAACATCACACTGTCACAATACAGACCCCCTTTTGTACTGCTTTGTTCGCCATAAGTTGGCAGGGTATGCTCAGACGTGAGTCCCTTGCTCACTTTGCCACTGGATTCAAGCAAGCCTTGCTGAAGACGGCTGAAATGCCAGAAACCGGTTCTAGGGAGCTTGTTTCCGGTCCAGGGAGGGCATGGCTTGGCAGTTCGGGCTGGACTGTTCCCATGAGGCACAGGGTCAGACTGATTTGCATATGGCCATGTCTGAACTGGGGTGGCAGAGTGGGCCAAAGAACGGTGATGGATCAAACCCAGATCTGTTGACTGGGTGTGAGTGTAAGATTGGTTCTGATGCTCCGTCCATCACCACCCCCTTTTGTACTGCTCTCTATACAGATAGCAAATTGTATCATCAATGATGGATCCGCACATAGAGATTAATTAAAGAATACATTTCATGCTTCCTCCCCTAGTATTCTCACCCAGAGCGATGTCCTTAATAAGTGCGCAATTCTATATGTATTATTCCTATAGACCAGTGCGAGATCATTCAAGAAGCTTTCTTTTCCATAGTTGAACTTTCCAACTTTATTCCTTAAGGTTTCGAAGCTGTCACACAGCTCGTGCACTCTACCAAGATAGAGAGAAAGACAGTCCATTTTCATTTCTTATCCCTATAGGTACATGTAAATTTCTGATCTAGTTCTTAAAAAAAGGACAGTATAATGTGATGTCTTCCTCAATAGTTTTGCACCTCACAAATCAACCAATTACTCTGTATCTTATCACTGCCCCCAAAAACGACGGAAGCAGCTAATTTACACGAGGGCAATACCGTTTACAAATTCTTTTTAATGACCCATCCTCAAGCTAACTCGCCGAAAGGAATTAACACAATTAAATTGCCATCCCCCCCTCATACCATTGGTTCTAAACTGCAACCCATATCCCTTTATACTGTGGACCGAAGTACAGAAGCCCATCACACAGCGATTATAAACCATACTGTTCCTCAGAACTTCCCGTATCTATAATGCGCTCACCTGCTTCACGGAATCCGAATATCTTTACCCGACGTCTCACATTTCTTCAATAGAAGTTCGTTCACACGCCGTAAACTCATACGGCTATAAATAGCCACTAACTCAAATGAAAAACGGCGCGAAACAAAGCGTTATACGGAAACACGTCGTGATCAGGACTTCACCCTCTAAAAAGTCGGGCGCCATGATATACTATTAAACCACCTTTCATATCAAGATAAATGCAAAACATTGCGTCATATGGCAGCACGTCATAATTGTCTTAATAGAAATAGGACTACACCACTCGAAAGTTGGGCGCCATAATGTAAAGTTTATTTACAAACTTAAACCATCATTAATATTAAGGAAGGCCAATTGTTTCATAAGATTAGCAATCCAAAATTAGCTAATCATTATTAAAAAGTTTGTGTCTCCCTCCACTATGAAATATTGGACCTTCCTATACAAATCAACAGCGGCATATCGGATCATACACTTCAACCGAAGCCGTACATAATAGACCCGTCTCAACCAACGAGGAGCTCTGCTGACTTAGACAATATGCCATATAATAGTATATATTCATACAAATCAAATAGACAAAAAGTAGCTATAACAAAGCCACCTATTGTCTAAAAATAAAATTGGCCACATATACAGTTCATAAGTAATTCCATCTTCTTAGACCTCACCTGCTTCCTGCTATATATTACAAACCAATAATAATTGTCAGATAACTCTGTAATATAAAATAGCAAATATTCATACTTATTCTTTCTTGGAGTAAACCTCAGAGCCCTGAGCAATTACCATCTCCATAATTCCAGTCAAAGTATAAAATAAAGACAACTCCAATATGTTTCCTATGAGCATATACATAAATCCAGAAAAAGGGGGAAATCATGATCTAGTAATATGCCACACTATATCTTCATTTAACCCCTTCTTAACAAAATCCAGATGAGAAATCCAAAAGGTTTCACGTTTCTTACGTGTTAATTCAGTGGGTTGACCCACTTTACTTTGTACTTTTTCTATGATACACCATTTCAATTGCATTTCTGAATGTCGTTTATGCACGAAATGCTGTACTAACGGTGCAATAGTTCTTCTTGTTCTTATGGCGGATTTATGTTCACTGAATCTAAGACAAAAGTCACGTCCAGCCTCGCCTATATATGCTATCCCACATGGGCAGAACAGTATGTAAACAACATTACTGCTCCTACAGTTTGAGAGGTGTCTAAGTTTAACATTTTTGTCATTGTAACTGAAGGATTCAGTTACTAGTGCTGCGTCGCAGGCATGACAGGACCCACACCTGTGGTTTCCCAGTACCACAGGTAGTCCCGTGATGGTTGTTTGGTGCTGAGTCTTCAAAACTTTAGTTCTGGTGTGAACCAGAAGTTCTCGTAAATTATGATTTCTTCGATATGCCCCCAATGGTTGTTGGAGTTGAACCTCATTCTCATCTGTATTTAGAATCCTCCAATTTTTATTGATCACATTTTTAATTTTAAAATGTAATACTGAATGATTAATAATACATGTGATCTGATCACGCGGTGCACGTTTAAGCCTTGTAGCAGGGCGTCATGATTATAATATTCCGCCCTTTTGTAAGCATGTCTCACAAGGCGATGTGGATAACCAATAATCAAATAACCGTTTTTTTAATGCATCCCATGTTTATGGAAATCCTCCATATTCATGCAATTCCGACTGACATGAAGGCATTCTCCGAATGCAATTGAATCTTTTTGACAGCTCGGATGGAAACTACAATACTGTAGTATAGTATTTTTGGCTGTAGGCTTCGTGAAGAGGCTAACCTGTAGGCTACCATCTGAGCCATCAATTACAATGTCCAAAAACTCCACCTGTGTGGAGCTGAAATTTGCAGTGAATTTTAAGTTCTTATCACTGGCATTGAGCCAAAGTATATACTCCTGTAGACTCTCTGCATCTCCTCTCCAAACAAAAAAGATATCATCAATAAAACGCTTCCACAAAAAAACATTCTCAAAAAATGGTGCCGCTTCATTAAAAACATTTTTCAACTCCCACTCTCCCATATAGGTATTTGCTACGCTCGGTGCGCAAGAAGCACCCATACTGGTGCCCTTGATCTGCTTATACAAGGACCCATCGAAGTCAAATAAATTGTTCAATAAAACTATTTCCAGGCATTGCAAAATAAAACCATCCGGTCTATCCCCTGGGGATCTCTGAAGAAGAGATGCCACTGCATGTAACGCTTGACATTGAGAAATATTCCTATATAATGCCTCAATGTCAAGCATTACCAAAATATCGGTACCTGGATTGAAGGGCTCCCCCTCAATCTTATTGATGATATCACCTGTATCACGAATGAACGAGGCATAACTCTGAGTCAATGGGCATAAATAAGAATCCACGTATTTTGATAATGGTTCAGTACTCGAACCAATAGTTGAAATTATCGGACGCATTGGTGGATTTTCCTCATTCTCATGCGTTTTGGGCAGACCATACAGTGCTGGTGCAATAGGGCAAGTTTTATTTAAGAAACTACACTCTTCTTCACAAATGAGGCCATTAGCCAATGCCTCATGTGTTATCTCTTGAATGTGCGTGTTCAATCTTGTAAGCTCTCTCAAATGTGCCTTTCTGTAATGCTCCGTTACTGCCAACATATCCAACATCTTGTTATTGTAATTAATCGTGTTCATAATGGCAATTCCTCTGCCCTTATCACAAGGTTTCACTATAAGATCATTATTAAGCTTGATTCTATCCAGGGCTATATTGTCTTCCTTTGACAAATTGTACAGCGGTTTACGCGGATGTTTGACAATACGTGCAATGTCTTTCAAGACATTTTGCTCAAAAATATTCACCTCCGGACCCACCATATCTAGTGTTGGGGTGAATACTAAAGGAGGTTTGCACTGCGATTGGTTTGTTTCCTGTTGGTTAACGGGTCTATCCATAAAACTTTTTTTAATCTAACCTTTCTAAAAAAGGCATATAAGTCCTCATGGAGTTTAAATGTATCAAGTTGTGCACTAGGGACAAATGACAAACCATGACTAAGCACTGAGATTTCTTCAGTGCTCAGATCCATTGCCGATAGATTGTAAATCGGTAGTGTTTCTCCAACATTGGACTTATTAATGGCAATAGTACATCTACCACCAATACTAGTGGTTTCGGGTCTTCAAATACATTTGCTGAGGTAGAGGGCTCATCTGTTGTTGATACCCTCTGTCCTGTTGCCAACGTCTGTTTCTTCCCCTGTACTGGCCTCTCGGGAAAAAAAAAGCCCTGGCCATGAAATGACTGCTGAGTCTGTCTAACCCTATAGGGTCTCGGATTGTATTGGGCTCCACCCATATCTTGAAATTATCATTGTCAGAGTCAGAAGACCCTGAATCAGAAAAATTAGTGATCCTATTTCTATAGTTGTTAGTCTGACCACGAATATAACTTCCTTTATTCCACTCTTGATAGTATGAGGAGTTGAGATAGGGGTATGCCTTCTCTTGTGTATACCACCTAATATCCTTCCTCAACTTCTCAGATTTCTTCTTGGTTAGATATATGTCAAAGTCTTTCATATCAGTTTGAATTTTATCTAATCTTGCCTTTGCCTCGTCTAACGCAGTGGACGTTTTTAATTTGTCCTCTAATGCAAGGATCTCCTGACTCAAAACTGTCATGATTTCTTTTGTTTCAATTATTAAAATCATCCGATCCCTGGAGCAGCGATTCGCTATAAGTGACCACCACTCCAGGAATTTACGGATTTCAACAAACAATGCTGGTGCATTACGCACCCTTAGACCAGATGGGATCACTCCCACATTTCAATATTCAAGCATGTAGTGCGCATGTGATTCCATGTGCTTGAACTTCTTTTTTAGATTTAATAAATGTTGCCACTCACCATTATCTCCCTGTGATGTGGTAGTAGAACTATTACTGTTCATTTCCTGTCCTATAAGTGAGGAAAATTCCTCATCAGAAAAACCAAAGGTCTTCAGACCCTCCATGTTAAACAAAGTTTGATCCAAGTTTTCTTATTTTAATATTAGAAATCAACTCTGTGCAAAAACAAGCAAAATAAATTATTAATATTATGATAACTGTGAGTGCACCACATGCAGACATAAAAGACCAAAAATGAAGATTGACTCAAAACCACCAAGAACACATATATTCACACAACCGGTTCAATCAATCTAAATCTGTTGTATAGAGACTGCTCTTTCATAAGAGTATTCCATACAATCCCACAGTTCAAAAACCGTGAATGCTGCTGCAATATAGGGACCCCCTCTAAAGGTTATACTTTCAGGCTAGGGAGAAGAGGGGTAAAACCCAAAAACATACAAAATATATGCTCCCTCGTAGCCTATCTGTTCCTTATATCAAAAGACTTAATCTCATTTGGGCTACCTAATACATATAAGCACAACAGTGACACTTAACATTTCAATTTTCATTACTTTTATTATTTCATTACTTTGTATATCTTATAGTTTTTCATTTTCTTTTTTATTTTTACATTCCATATATTTTTTCACAACTAGAAAAAGGCTGTTTATACAGATTTACACAAAAAAAGTATATAATACCAATTCACATATACAGTTAAAGAAAAACAACAACCCCCTGGACTGACTAAAATAAATATATCCATATAACAACCATTCAAACACATACACACTCTCACAAACTTCATACAACCAGCATCTGAGAAAGGGGGAGGGAGCGTTTTATTGATGATATTTTTTTTGTTTGGAGAGGAGATGCAGAGAATCTACAGGATTATATACTTTGGCTCAATGCCAGTGATAAGAACTTAAAATTCACTGCAAATTTCAGCTCCACACAGGTGGAGTTTTTGGACATTGTAATTTATGGCTCAGATGGTAGCCTACAGGATAGCCTCTTCACGAAGCCTACAGCCAAAAATACTATACTACAGTATTGTGGTTTCCATCAGAGCTGTCAAAAAGATTCAATTCTATTCGGAGAATTCCTTCGTGTCCGTCGGAATTGCATGAATATGGAGGATTTCCATAAACATGGGGATGCATTAAAAAAACAGTTATTAGATCGTGGTTATCCACATTGCCTTGTGAGACAGGCTTACAAAAGGCCGAAATATTATAATCGTAATGCTCTGCTACAAGGCTCGAAACATGCACCGCATGATCAGGTCACATGTATTATTAATCATTCAGTATTGAATTTTAAAATAAAAAATGTGATCAATAAAAATTGGAGGATTCTAAATATAGATGAGAATGAGGTTCAACTCCAACAACCATTGGTGGCATATCGAAGAAATCGTAATTTACGAGACCTTCTGGTTCACACCAGAACTAAAATTTTGAAGACTCAGCACCAAGCGACCATCACTGGACTACCTGTGGTACTGGGAAACCACAGGTCTGGGTCCTGTCATGCCTGCGACGCAGCACTTGTAACTGAATCCTTCAGTTATAATGAAAAAAAATGTTAAACTTAGACACCTCACAAACTGTAGGAGCAGTAATGTTGTTTACATACTGTTCTGCCCATGTGGGCTAGCATATATAGGCGAGACTGGACGTGAATTTCGTCTTAGATTCAGTGAACATAAATCTGCCATAAGAACAAGAAGAACTATTGCACCATTAGTGCAGCATTTCTTGGATAAACGACATTCAGAAATGGAATTGAAATGGTGCATCATAGAAAAAGTACAAAGTAAAGTGGGTTAACCCACTGAATTAACACGTAAGAAACGTGAAACCTTTTGGATTTTTCATCTGGATGGTGTTAGGAAGGGGTTAAATGAAGATATAGCGTGGCATATTACTAGATCATGATTTGCCCCTTTTTCTGGATTTATGTATATGCTACATAGGAAACATATTGGAGTTGTCTTTATTTTATACTGTGACTGGAATTATGGAGATGGTAATTGCTCAGGGCTCTAAGGGTTACTCCAAGAAAGAATAAGTATGAATATTTGCTATTTTATATTACAGAGTTATCTGCCAATTACTTTTGGTTTGTAATATATAGCAGAAAGCAGGTGAGGTCTAAGAAGATGGAATTACTTATGAACTGTATATGTGGCCAATTTTATTTTTAGACAATAGGTGGCTTTGTTATAGCTACTTTTTGTCTATTTGATTTGTATGAATATATACTATTATATGGCATATTGTTTAAGTCAGCAGAGCTCCTCGTTGGTTGAGACAGGACTATTATGTACGGCTTCGGTGGAAGTATATGATCCGAAATGCCGCTGTTGATTTGTATAGGAAAGTCCGATATTTCATAGTGGAGGGAGACACAAACTTTTTAATAATGATTAGCTAATTTTGGATTGCTAATCTTATGAAAGAATTGGCCTTCCTTAATATTAATGATGGTTTAAGTTTGTAAATAAACATTACATTATGGCGCCCAACTTTCGAGTGGGTGTAGTCCTAGTTCTATTAAGACAATTATGAAGTACTGCCATATGACGCAATGTTTTGCATTTATCTTGATATGAACGGTTGTTTAATAGTATATCATGGCGCCCGACTTTTGAGAGGGTAAAGTCCTATGTCTATGAAGATGATCACGACGTGTTTCCGTATGACGCTTTGCTTCGCGCCGTTTTTCATTTGAGTTAGTGGCTATTTATAGCGTATGAGTTTACGGCGCGTGAACGAACTTCTATTGAAGAAATGTGAGGCGTCGGGTAAAGATATTCGGATTCCGTGAAGCAGGTGAGCGCATTATAGAAACGGGAAGTTCTGAGGAACAGTATGGCTTATAATCGCTGTGTGATGGGCTTCTGTACTTCGGTCCACAGTATAAAGGGATATGGGTTGCAGTTTAGAACCAACAGTACGAGGGGGGATGGCAATTTAATTGCGTTAATTCCTTCGGCGAGTTAGCTTGCGGATGGGTCATTAAAAAGAATTTGTATACGGTATTGCCCTCGTGTAAATTATCTGCTTCCGTCATTTTTGGGGGAAGTGATAAGATACAGAGTAATTGGTTGATTTGTGAGGTACAAAACAATTGAGGAAGACATCACATTATACTGTTGTGTTTTTTAAGAACTAGATCAGGAATTTACATGTACCTATAGGAATAAGAAATTAAAATGGACTGTCTTTCTCTCTATTTTGGTAGAGTGCACGAGCTGTGTGACAGCTTCAAAACCTTAAAGAATAAAGTTGGAAAGTTCAACTATAGAAAAGAAAGCTTCTTGAATGATATCGTGAAGAAGGTTTCCTTTGATACCTTATTCCTTCAATATTGATGTTAGTATTCATGGCAATATGTGGCAAAACTGTGTTCTTTTGGACACAGTAGTTAAATTCTGACAAATCCATTTTGAGGTCTGTATTGTGACAGTGTGATGTTTTCCTTTTAGAAAACATTTGGCCTCTTCTCGCACTGGTCTATAGGAATAATACATATAGAATTGCGAACTTATTAAGGACATCGCTCTGGGTAAGAATAATAGGGGAGGAAGCATGAAATGTATTCTTTAATTAATCTCTATGTGCGGGTCCATCATTGATGATACAATTTGCTATCTGTATAGAGAGAGCGGCAGGATTTGTCAAGAACCAAGGAAGACATCTTTCCTGAACACTAGAATGTGTGAATAGTGGATCTGCTCATATTTTTTAAATCCTCCAACTCTGTGAGTAATCATGAGGATCTTTATGGGCCCAATAGGGACGACCCCTCTGCTCTGGAAGCATTATTTTCTGAACTTCTGCACTTCCCTGAGCCTGTTATTCTAGCAGGGGACTTTAACATCGTGCTTGATCCCTTATTGGATAAAACCCCCACCAGCCGTCAGCAAGTGTTGTCTAGGTCAAGAGTGTTCCTGCTTAAATGCATGGACCAATATGGATATATTGATATCTGGAGAGCAATAGCTGGTCTGAAACCTGGATATTCATTCCGAAATCTTAAATATCGTCATAGTTCCAGGATTGATTTCTTTCTGATTAATAGAGCCCTCCGCGATTCAGTAAAAAATGTCAGCTATCTTCCCTCACATCTGTCAGACCATTCTACTGTCCTGCTAGAGCTTGTGGACCTGATTCAATCTACGACCAGGTCTTGGTCCTTGGATCGTTCCTTTCTTTCATCACCCGATGATATTACATCTTTGAGACTAGAAACACAGGAATTTCTGCAAGCTAACATCGGCTCAGCCTGTTCCTCTATGGTATGGGATGCTCTTAAGTGTTTCCTGAGAGGGGTTATAAAGAGCAAGACTGTATACCGTAGGAGGCAATATACTCAGGAAGTCTCAAGTATAGAGGCCAACTTGACATCATTACAGAATGAGTTAGATTCCTGCAGTAATGGTCCCAATTCCAATATACTGGCAAATCGTGAGAAGCTTGCTGTACTTAGGGGTGAATTGGCTTTGGTGCTCAATCAGCGCATTCTCCAGAGGTGGGAAGCAAGTAAACTTGCGCATTTTGAATTTGGAGAAGGGGCGGGTAAACTGTTGGCCTGGAAATCTAGAACGGACAGGTCACGTAATAACATCAACTCTATCATAACCAGTGCTGGGAAGGTATCCTCAGACCTAGAGATAAGATCTGCCTTCAAAAATTTCTTCCAAAACATCTATCAGGAGGATAAAAACATCTCCCCCGAGAAAATAAAAGATTGGCTAAATGGCATTGCGTTACCATCACTATCTTTAGAGCAGAGCTCCTTTCTAGAAAGCGCGATCACTGAAGATGAAGTAGTAGGGGCGATACAAAACTGCAAGGGGGGTAAAGCGGCGGGGCCTGATGGCATGCCCGCCGAGATATATAAACATCTTGTGGTAGAGGTTGCGCCCTTCCTTTCGGTTTTATTCAATCAAATCCTGCAAGAGGGTGTTCTACCACCCTCCTCTTGGAATAATGCCTCCATCACTCTTATTCTTAAGCCAGGTAAAGTCATAACTGACTGTGGCTCATATCGCCCAATCTCAATACTTAATGCAGACTACAAAATCTTTGCGTCATTGCTTGCCAAGAGATTGGGTCAGGTGGCCCCCTCAGTTCTGCATCTTAACCAGAAAGGCTTTGTTAGGGGTCGCCAGCTCTATGAGCTGACGTATGACCTTATAGGAGCTATTGATATGGCCACAAGTTCATCTACACCTCTGGCTATCCTGACGCAGGATGCCACCAAGGCCTTCGACAGGGTCAACTGGTTGTACCTGTCGGGGGCCTTGGAGAGGTTTGGCGTTGGTGGTGCTTTCCGCAGAGCAGTAGAACTCCTATACCATAACCCCCTTGCATCTGTTTTGGTTAATGGAGGCCTGTCCGATCCTTTTACTATTACAAGAGGAACGCGACAGGGTTGCCCACTCTCTCTGCTGCTTTTCGATATATATTTATCGAGCCATTTGCGCAAAAAATTAGAGAGGATAATAATATCAAATCTTTTAAATATAGGGATTGGGAAAAAAGGGTGTCCTTATATGCCGACGATATTTTGATCATGACATCGGAGATCAGTACGGCATTCCCTGCAATTATTAACTTAGCTCTCGAATTTGGAAGTATCTCAGGATATGAGGTCAATTCTGCCAAAACCGAAATCATGGCATGGAATAGCGACCTTTCAGGATTTAATGAGTAAATGAGCAACAACTTGAGGTATCTGGGTCTGAGAATTATTAAATATATAAACAAGATCGCCTCTATGAACTTCTCTATTGTTGCTAAAGAATGCCGGAAGTTAATGGGATCTTGGGTCCATCTCCCCCTAACAGTTTTGGGCCGTGCAAACTTAGTAAAGATGTCCATTTTGCCTAAGCTGACCTATATCTTTAACACTATTCCACTATATTTCGAGGCATCGCTTATTAACAAGATGCAGAGCGATATTTCCTCATTTATCTGGAAAAATAAAAGCGTGAGGATAGCATGGAAAAAAATCAGACGGCACAGGAAGAAAGCTGGACTGGCTGGTCCGGACCTCCAGATCTATGCTTGGGCCTTTCAGATGACACATGCTCGAATGTTGCTAAAAATTCCGTAATCCCATGGAATAGGGAATATGTTTTCGGCCTTATTACAGGGTGAAGGAGCTGGGCAGTCAGGTTTTCTATTTAAGTTTGGGGACCCCAAGTTTAAAAAAAAAATCAAACTGAAGGTGCTCCATGGCTTAGCTAAAACCTGGTCCAATCTTAGGGCTGCTATCAAACTAGGGTACTTTTCAAATAGATCTCCAATATGGGACCTTCCAACTCCCCCTGGCTGGGCTAATGACGCCTTGGTAACTCCACTAAAGGATGCCGGTATTCAATCATGGGGCGATCTGTTCCTGGAAGGGTCAATGTCTCCTTGGGAATATCTGGTAAACAAGGTCGGCCCAAACCTTTCTAGATTAAAGTACATACAAATCTCAAGTTGGGCCCAGTCACATCCACCCAGTGCCCCTCGGAGTTACAACATGCCCCTAGGAGGAAATAGCCAACTCGTGTCAACATTGCTGGACAGAGCACCTCAACTCAAAGAAGTTTCCCTTTGGTACAATTTAATCCTGGATGAGATAAATGGGGAATTTCTTCTCCCTGATCATCTGTGGGGCACCTTATTGCCAAATGAAAATCTGAATGAACTTTGGCAAGTGTCATGTAACACCATGTGGGACTTGGTCAAGCCTGCCTGCCTCCGCAGAAACCATCTCTTCACTATCCATAGGGCCTATTATTCTCCTCAGAGGCTTTCTAAATTTACTCCGGGTGTTCTGGTGGCATGTCCCCGCTGTGGTTTAGTCGAGGCTTCTGATGCCCACATGTTTTTTGAGTGCCCCCATTTGTCATCTTTTCGGGATTCTATCAGCACTAAACTTTCATCTGCTGTGGGTTTCACAGTTGTTGTGGACCTGCGGTTAGTAATATTTGGGATCGTGGACCAGAAGCGAAGTCCAGCAAAAAATCTTGTGTTCTATTCCATCCTGACGGCTCGAAGAGAAATATGTAAGCGCTGGAAAGAGGCATCTCCACCTTCTCTATATGACTGGCAGTCGTCAACGTTACAAATCTCGAAAATAGATCTCCTCAGGTCCGGCAATTTGAGCAAAAGAGCTTTCTGGCACTTACTTGATTGGTCTCAATAACAGACTGGGTTTTTTTTTTTTTCTTTTCCCCCAGGTCCTATGATTATGAAGCCATGGTTTATTCTCCCTGCTAAGCCGCATGGCATAGATGCCAACTCTCTCGCGGATTTCAGCTATGGTGGAAGTGGCTTGTGGTTGATGTGTGCTGAGTCCACTACAAGATGTTAAGATTGGTAGGACGTACGACATAGCTGTGGGGTCATGGTCAGCTTCTATTTACGGTAAGACCTCTCCCAGCTATCCGCTGAGACAGCTTGTCAATGCCTTATATGCCTTTCTTTTCTGTTCTGGCTTACGCAAGTTTCAGCCATGGTAAAGATGAGGAACAAAAAGAAAAAAAAAAATCATGAGGATCTGGTTGATAATGAATAACATGACTTGGCACATTTGAAATAAATCTTTTAGGGTGAGGTGTTCTATCACAATTCTTCCTTTGGGATATAGCTGGTCACTACTATGTAGTGGTTGTTCTCTAAGATTGGTGGTTGGTATTCTGTAGTTTCCTTATGTTTACATTTCTTCACTGCTGATTATATCATGGCATGCTCACCCAATGTTGGTTTGGATGATTTTTGGGCTCCCATTTGTGATTAGTGGGAGCGGATAAATTGTGTGGTTGATTCTTGACCTAAGATTTCAGGTGTGTTTTCAGACTCGTTCCAATCAACAATTGATGTTTCTTAACTTGGAGCTCACAACAGTGACTTTTTTCATGTTATTTTTGGTCCCCTGGTTGCTGTGAAATTTATGTGGGTATCTGGAAAGGTCCTGATGAAGGTGGTCTAACTACTCTTCATATACCGCCGAAACGCGCGTCGTCCTGATGCTTAGCCTTGTGCTTTGTATATAAGAATTTATCTGGTCATGGAGGTTTATTTGTCATACATAACTTCCCCCTTACTCAGATGCTGGTTGTATGAAGTTTGTGAGAGTGTGTATGTGTTTGAATGGATGTTATATGGATATATTTATTTTAGTCAGTTCAGGGGTTGTTGTATATGTGAATTGGTATTATGTACTTTTTTTGTAGAAATCTGTTTAAACAGCCTTTTTCTATTTGTGAAAAAATATATGGAATGTAAAAATTAAAAATAAAATGAAAAACTATACGATATACAAAGTAATGAAATAATAAAAGTAATGAAAATTTAAATGTTAAGTGTCACTGTTGTGCTTATATATATTAGGTAGCCCAAGTGAGATTAAGTCTTTTGATATAAGGAATAGATAAGCTACTTGGGACCTGCATCATCTTCCCATCCATCAGCACTGTCAACAGCACCATCATGATCAGGACCCTTCCCTATTGGGCAGACAAGACTTCTGCCTATCTACTCACCCAGAGTCTGGAATTACGTTCTTCTATCCCAGAGGGTCATCTTGACCCCTCCTTCAATTCAGGAATGAGCTGAAGACACAGCTCTTCAAAAAAACCCTACATCCCTTTGCTTTAGAAAGTCTTCACCCCCTCAGAAGTCAGAAGCCCTGGCGCCTCCACTCTGAAAATGCTCTCTGATCATATTCTTTGACTTTGGCTTTATACAGCACTTCACTATCTCTAGTTAGGCTTGAGCTAGATAAATGCCAAATACATATATTGATACATGCATACAAACAATATGATGTACTAAACATAGGATAAGATTTGCCCTACAAATGATGGATAAAAGCCTTAAGTCATTTTTACAAGTTTGGCAGTCCATGGACCACGGTATCCGGGGGCGCGGTCTGAACGCGCCAGCAGGCTTGGCGGTCCGCCCGCCATATTACTAGTTGTGCGTATTTATTTGGGAGGACTGCGCGGTCGGGGAAAGGCAGCTGTCATAGGGCAGCACAGGGGAGTTTCATCACCATCCGTATTACAAGTTGGCTTTTCCATGAGCTGACCGCGGCAGTGAGACTGCCAACTTCAAGTCGGTGAAAACAAAGGATTGGGGCGTGTACTCCTTTCTTGTTCTTTCAGCCAGAGTTCGACATGGATCCCTTTCTTCAGGTTCCACCTTCACAGCAGCATCTTCACTCTGAGGATTATGACCCTGTTTGCGGCGATGTACAGGTGAGTCCTTTTCGTACCATATAACCATTGCCTGGACTGCCCACATATGGGACCGACACCCGAAGTGGGTAGGGTTTTTTTTCCCACATGTATCATACAATGTGTGCATCCGACACATATGGAGTCGAAATGCTGACACCGGCACCAATTAATGGGGAAAAATAATCACCACTGCTGCAAAATCTCCGCAGTTACACCACAGTAAACTCATAATATGGTGGTCTATGGACCACTGGAGCTGCAGTCTCTTGGCAGCTGCCGTGTTTAGTCGGTTGAACCGCCAAACTCGTAATGATACCCTTTTTTTTTATAATCAACTTTATTGGTTTTAAACAACCGCACAATAATTCATTACACTTTGGCATGCAGTACATTTGCCGTCTTACCAGGGTTTTGCTGCCCTGCCATTGTACATGTGGGTTGAACATGTTGTGAGCCCCAAGGATCACATTTGCACATCCAGAATTCCCTTAGTCTGCAAGGCCCAACCACTTGCCCCATACACGGTCATATTTGGCAGGACACCCTCTCGCCTCATATACTGGTTTCTACTGCATGGCACACCAGTCAAGTCTCTTGTGCCAGCGGGAGATAGTAGGGGACAGGGCATTTCCAGGTGGCTGCTATGTCCCTTTTGGCCACCATGGTGGCTGTCTCCAAGAATGCTCTGTCAGCGCGGGAACCCTCCAACTCCTTTATGACTCCGAAGGGGTTACGTGGAACCTCCCATACCAGTGTGATACTCAGTTCACTCGCTACTGCTGTCCAATCTTGAGTGAGAGCCGTACAAGACCAGGCCATATGGTAGAAGTTTGCAGGTTCTTCCACACATTGTGGGCATTTGGGAGCTTGGAGAAAGCCAGTGCAGTGCAATTGGACTGGGGTGAGGTAAGCGCAGTAAAGATAGTAAATTTGGATTAGACGGAGCTTGGCCGAGATGGTAATCACCCGGAGGGGCCATAAGGGTGTCTCTCCAGTCTTCCTCCTCCAGGGGGCATAGCCATTGCTCCCATTGGTTTGTCAGATACCCTAAGGTGATTGGGAAGATGTCAACTAGAGAGCGATATATCTCAGATACCCTCTCTTCCCTAGGTTTGCCATGAGGAGCTTGGCTTCCAATGGGCTGAATTCTGGAAGTGTAGTGTCTGCGGGAACCTGGAAGGTGATGGCATGCCGGAGTTGCAGGTATTTATAGAACTGAGCGGAATGAAGAGAGTATCGTGTTTTGCAAGTCTTGAAAAGTGCACAGCTGTCCCCCCCGACCATACATCTCCAAGGTGTGTGATCCCGACCAGGTGACATTTCTGGAAACCTTCCAGTGCCGCCACCTCCCACAGCCAGGTGCCATGCCTCAGGTAGTGTGAGCTTAGCATCCCATTGTGTATACCGCAGTGGACTGCTCGAGTTACTGCCAGAAGAACGCGAGGGATTGGGGCAGCATGGAGCATTCCCTGGATCCGGAGGAGAACCTAAGGTTTCCTAGCTCCAGTTAGTATGCCGCATCAGACCATCCTCCGGAGAATCAATCATGTATCACAAGAATGCTGGTAGCTTAGAATACAGAAAAAGGTTTGTCATCCCTATCCCACCGTCAGACGAGGCCCTCTGACATTAGGTAAGGGCCATGCGTGGCCTGCAGTTTCCCCAGAGGAATTCCGTGGTCATTTTATCTAATTTGTGAAACCATCGGCATGAAAGGTGGAGCGTGAGCTTCTGAAGTATGTAGAGAAAACGAGGAAGCACCATCATTTTGAATAGGGCGATCTTTCCCAAGGGATTAAGGGGAAGGATTGCCACCTACGAAGGTCCTGTTTTGTTTTCTTAACTAAGGGGGTGAGATTGAGTGACCAGGTAAGTTCTGGGTGGAGCGCAACCCAGATCCCCAGGTATTTAAAATGAGGCGTCGTAAGGGGATATCTGTTTGCCATTCTATGCACTCTCACGACGCTTTGAGGGGTACTGGAGTAGATCTGGCTGGATTCAAGCGCAGGCCGGAAGCTTCTCCGAATAGCCACAGGGTGCGGAGGCATCAGGGGCCGATCGTGCCGAGTCTACGAGAAAGAGAAGAATCTCATCCGCATATATGGCGATACGGTCTTTGTAAGAGCCCCGCCATCGCCACCCATATTTGTGCATCACGTTGGATAAGCCGGGCGAATGGGTCTATTGCTAGGGCGAAGAGGAGGGGAAATAGGGGGCAGCCCTGCCTCTTTCCTTGACAGATAGGGAAGACGCCAAAAGTGCCCCATTTATGAGGACCCGAGCAAATAGGTTGGAGTAAAGTACTCGTATATCAGCCTCTGGTAGTGAGGGCTGAATCCTGCTTTCACGAGTACGCCCTCTAAGTACCGCCAGTCAACCGTATCGAAAGCTTTTTCAAAATCTATCAATAGCAAAGCTAGATATGGTGAGGGAAGATGGCGGTGGGCCAATGCCACATGCAAATGTCGTAGGCAGTGCCTCGTGCTGCGACTGGGCAGAAAGCCACATTGATCGGGGTGTATTAGGCTGTTGAGTACTGGTTTAAGGCGTGTGGCTAGGATAGTGGCATAGATTTTGACTTCAGTGTTGATGAGGGAGATCGAACAGTAGTCCGATCATGAGGTTGATGGGGAATGTGTTTCAGGAATGACTATGACAGTAGCCATGTCAATACCTGGTGGGAAGGCACCTTTGTCCACCAATTGTCCATAAAGGGCATGAAGGTGTGGTACCAAGGTTTCCTTACACACAGTATAATATTCCACCAGGAATCCGTCTGGACCCAGCATCTTCTCGGACGATACCAATGAGACAGCTTCCTGGATCTCTTCCAGCAAGATGGGCTGGTCCACAGCCGTGGGAGGGGGACGTCTTGCAGGAACTTAGGGCTGCTAATTAGAGAGACATGTAATAGCTTGCGGAGGCCTGTGTGATAGCTGTAGGGGCGCAATGCGTGTGCCCTTCCATGCCTAGAATCTCCAGAAGTTTCTGGTTGGCAAGGGGGAGAGATGCCAGCCAGTGGAGCAGCTTATCATTCATATCTCCCCACCCATAGACACAGGCCATAGAGGACCTCCACATCTGCTTGGCCGATTCAAGTGATATGTGACGTATTTCTTCCTGCAGAAGTTTGAGTTGCCGGTGGCGAGCCTCATAGTTCGCCTTGGCAGTGGTCTGCTCCAGGCAAAGGGCTGGTCTTCCAGCTGAGAGAGGTGTTTCTCCTGTGTTAGGCATTTGTGTTTGATATATCCCTTGGCATAACCCCTGATCGTAGCCTTGCCAGCGACCCATAGTGTACCCTGGGAGTCCACCGTTCCCTTGTTACATTGGAAATATTGCTTGAGCTCTTCCCAGTGGCCTGCTTGTAGTCCGCGTCTTAGAGGAACCAGGCATTAAGTCTCCAGATGAGGCGCAGGGTGCCCGTAGGAACTCCTAGGCAAACAAGGAGGACAGAGTGGTTGGATAGTCCATGAGCGAGGATTTGGATACTGGCGACCATACGTCACTCTGGGACGGGCATAGATATTAGGTCGATGCGGGTGTGGGTGTGGTGCGCAGCGGAGGTGTGGGTGTATTGAAGCGATCTGGAATTCCATGTTCACCACACGCCGCACAAGCCTAGTCTGGACACCCACTCTGCAAGGCGTTTAATGCTCAGCCTCCGGTGGGGGGATGGAGTCCCAGTAGAATCGCAAGTGGGTTCTAAGATTGCATTGAAGTTGCCCTCGACCACTGCCAGGTCATGGGGAAGAGAGGATAATAAGTCTACGGTGTCGAGGAGGGTGGGGTCAAGGGCCACTGAAGGTACATAGAGTGAGACGAGGTTGAGGGTAGTGTTTCCGAGGCTCCCAGTAAGAGCCACGAAGCTGCCCTGAGGATCCCTGATCCTCGGGTAATTGTGAAAGTGAGGGAGTGGCACAAGAGAATCACCAGACCAAAAGAATCCTGTGAGAAACCTACATGACAAACCCTGTTGTATCCCTGGTGCGAAAAGAAGGGACAGTGATTTCCAATGAGATGTGTTTCTTGTAGTAAGAGGACATCTGGGGTGGATCTTTGTGAGTATTTTAGGACCGTTGAGCACTTCACCTTATCTTGGAGACCATTGACGTTCCATGAGAGGAGCTGAAGGGCCTCTCCATTAAAGTGGGGCATAGCCATGTTGACTGGGTATAAGTGAGTGGGGGCGTCTGCATCAGTTACACATTGGGATTGGGTTTTCAAGGACTGGAGACTTCAGTGAGCGCCTCACCCTGTCTTGAGAACAGCGCGTGTGTAGGCCAAGAGTGTTATGCCAAGTGCTGCAACTGAGAAGAAGAACTACAACAACAGGAAAATCAGTTCCCATCCACCCCCCAAAACCAACCCCCCACCCTATACTTCTTTCAAGGAAGCATCTGTCACCCAGTAAAGAGAACTCAAAAAAACTAAAACTATGAAGACTGATTTAGGAGCAAAGTAGTGGACCCCTCCATAGTGCAGGATTTAGCATGCTTCCGGAAGCAGGGACATTTACAACATTGGATTCCTTGTTAAATCTTTGGGCTCCAAGAGAAGTCAGTGTCTTCTGAGCCAGCTGTCGGAGGTGTGAGGGGGCATCCGCAGGATAAATCAGGCTCGGTATCTGGGCCCGGCGAGAGATCTGGCGGCCGCCCAGCGTGCTCAGGTAATTCGTTTAGGCCCCTCACAGTCTCAGTATGCAAGGTGGAGATCACTCTGCGGCCATCGCATCTCCTGCAGGGGCAGGTGCGTTGTCTGTGGGGCCTAATGTCCTTGGTTGCTGCAGGTCATGTCAAGGATGCAGGGGGAGACGCAGCCGTCTGAGGACATAGTCCACGCTCCTCAGTCACCCAGGTCCATCCCGCCTCTGGGGTGTCAAAGAAGTGGGTTTTGTTTTGTAAGACCACTCTGAGGCGGGCGGGAACAAGAGTCTACATTTGAGGCTGAGGACCCGCAGCTTTTGTTTGACAGTGATGTACAATCAATGCTGCACCTGCACTTCTATGGTGTAATCTGGGAAGATCCTCACTTTATTGCCTTGGTAGGACAAGGTAGGATGGGAGCAGGCTTCTTGCAGGATGGCATCTCTGTCTTTGAAGTTGAGAATTTTGGCGATGATTGGCGTGTGTGGGGTTCCCAGCGGCGGCTTAGGTGTAAAAGCACGATAGGCTTGTTCCACAACAAACCATGCAGAGAGACTGTCTGATGGAATCCAGGACTTGATCCAGTTCTCTATGAAGGCTACAACTTGCGAAAGCTCTGCTCCCTCTGGGATGCACACAAGGCGGAGGTTATTTTGGCTTGAGCAATTTTTGGCATCCTCTGTGTGCTTGTGGAAATCAATCCTTAGCACACGTTTTCAATTAAATATTGCTGGTAAGTATAGCGTGTTTACACATATAAACATATACACATAACAGAAATTAGTCTTTCTTCTTCTTATTTGTTTTTTTATTTGTATGCGACTCTCCGTAGTCAGTCTTTAGCAGCCACAAGCCAACACGTGTTTCGTCGCTTGAAGGGAAAGTGGTCCCGCGACTTTTTCAAGGCTGTGTTACATGGAAATAAAGTAAAGAAACAAAGAAATAGTATATGTACTTAGTATGTCTGAGTACTATCAGCAGAAAAATCCACAGCACCATTGCAACCATTCTTAAAGCTCCTCAATGTAATGAGTCTAATTGATGGAGATACCAGTCAATTTTTAAATATCCACCCATTCTCACCGGGCACTGGGATTAGTGTTTCTTTTGGCCCATACCATATAGGAACATCGGACTAATGATCTATATTGATTTTTCAAATACCTTTACAAGATGGCCACCAAATTATAGCTAGCCACTCTTAGCCCGTTTTCTTTTCACTCAAAGAGGCTTGAAACTGGATTTCTACACAAACGAGATTACACGGTCTTGTTCACTAACTTCAAATACGGAAGTAACTAACGCAAATGAGCGCACTCGACTCCGGATACTATCAACAGGCGTCACGCAGACACTTGCACTACAGTGGAATAAGGTGAGCACTTTGCTAAACGATATCTTGACTTCACGTAAGGTTGAAGTCACTAAACGTAATCTATAATGGAGAACAGTCGTTACGGCTTGGGGCTTTTTAAATTATACGATCGATGGGAGTCACATTATACATTTTTAAAAAGGGAGACCTGAGCCGTTTTACGTAATGGGGACCGCATAGCAAATACCTCCGGACAGTATAATTAAGTGAAGTACTAAGTTGGGACTTAGTTAATAGAGCAGTATTTTTTTTACATGCCACCGCTTTGAACTCTTTATATTGAGGGTGTGATTACTCTACTACCTTCCCCCATTAGCAATAGACATTTCAAATTGCGAGATATTGGCCAATTTAAGTTTTATTCTATTTACATAGTTAAGGTACCAACAACTTTCTAATTGGGACCCCATTTATATACTTTTCAGCACTGAGAGAAGATAACGAAATTTTTGATAAGAGTGACGCCGCAACCACGGAAACAATCTGCGGTTTGGAATTATCACCGCTTACTAAGTAGGTTTTCTTTTAGCAATTAATACCACTTATATATAACAGATGACACATACAGCAGTTCATCTGACGCCTTTTCAACTTTGTTTTTCAGATGCTACTTCTAATCTGAAAATAGGTAGATATATTGTAAACGTTTTTGCATCAATCACGGTGATTACACGAACACCGAGCAGGAATGCTTCACCCGACCATAGCCATTTAATCACCCACTTTGACCGTTAGAACACTGATAAAACGTGGCACTTCACTTGCTATTGCTACTACCAATGACTCACTATTCATCACCACATAACGATGGCTATAGTTCGACTCCTCACACCACAACTATTACTACCAGCTCTCTCCATCTCTATTAGGATCATAGATTTACTGTGTTGTTCACGGAGATTCAACGTGTGTTCTTGTCTGTTTATTCTCACCAATGATACATTGTTTCAAACTAGATATTAATAGTATCTACACCTTTTATGGAGTTTCCCATCACTTGGGTGCTGTGGATTTTTCTGCTTATAGTACTCAGACATACTAAGTACATATACTATTTCTTTGTTTCTTTACTTTATTTCCATGTAACACAGCCTTGAAAAAGTAGCGGGACTACTTTCCCTTCAAGCGACGAAACACGTGTTGGCTTGTGGCTGCTAAAGACTGACTAAGGAGAGTCGCATACAAATAAAAAAACAAATAAGAAGAAGAAAGACTAATTTCTGTTATGTGTATATGTTTATATGTGTAAACACGCTATACTTACCAGCAATATTTAATTGAAAACGTGTGCTAAGGATTGATTTCTATTGTAGAGGGCCTTTGCCCATAATTTTGGGAAGTCCGGTGGTTCTTCCTACCTTTTAGCACCGTCAAAGAAGGAATTCAGAACACTACATATGTAAATATTCTCTGTGGCGCCGTTAACCTACAACCAATACCAACATAGAGTCTTTTAAACTTAAACGTCTAGGTCGAAAGAGAGATTGAGAGGCTAAAGACCTCTTCAACAATGTAGTCAATCAGGGACCTAATACCACGCCATTACGAAATGGCCAACCTTCCAAAAAGGAAGGTATGAAAGACGAATTCATAAAATTAGAAAAACTGAGACTTAATGAAATGTCCAGGTGGTGGGACGCTGCAACCTTAAAACAATATATAAAAGTGAAACGGGTACCTAGGGGATTAAGATCCCAAATTATACCAATTTATGAAGATCTAGAGGCCGGCTTACTAGCAGACTGGGAGAAAGAACTTAATAACAACTCCAATAGATTAATGGAAATATTAATAGAGAACTGCGAGAGGAAGGTTGCGCAATTACAAAAAGACATCGAAAAGTTAGAATCAGAAATCAAAGACTTGAATCTTCCAGAAGTCATGGAAAAAAACTATGTAATCCTAAATGACATCATACAAAGACATGTAGCAGATATTAAGCAGCGTAAGATGAGGAAGCTAAGAAGGGATGAACGAGATTACTCTAGTGGTAGGGTATTTACTTTTGCAAAGAAGTATGATCACTTGGTGCCCAAAACAATGCCTCCCAAAACTGGGGAAGGCAAATCAACTAACTCTAGTTCTACTTCATTAGATACTGTGCATACTAGTGACAGCGATTTAGACAGAACAGAGGGCGCTACCAATGTCTCCAGTAACGAAAGTAGTTTTTTATTGGAAGCCAAGAGAATAAAGAAGGGAAACATAGAGAACCGCAGGCCAGTACAAGCAGAAAAACAAGGAGGGGAAAATGAGGGGGCAAGAGAAACAGAGCGTCCCGGGGTGAGAACCAGATCATGGAACATGAGAAAATAAACGATGTATCTGTTATGAATTTAACTGATGTTGATTTAACTGATGATATGTTGTCTGTGTTGTCTAAAGGAATGAGTCTCTGTCCCAGTAGTACTGGTGACATCTGTGAAACTAAAATTGATTTATTTAAATTTATTAGACGCATCAAACTAAAAAAACATTTTGAAATGAACAAATGTATGAATAAAAATATTCAGCAAAATCTTGGCTAATTTAATTTCTAATTTAAAACATTTATAGAGCGCGGCGTACACCTTGCGGTTTCTTGGCGCTGGGGGTTAAGTAACTGAGGGAGAAAGACCAGGAAAAGAATGAGATAAGTTTATGCGGGGAAAGCCTGGCAGAAGAGGAAGGTTTTCAGATCTCTACGGAAGGAGAGGTAGTGGGATGCGGAGCGGAGATGGTCTGGAAATGAGTTCCAGAGAGTGGGGGCCAGAAATGAGAAGTTAGACCCGCCCCACTTTTTACGTGAGAAGCGGGGAATCTGGAGAAGAGACTTGGAGGAAGACCGGAGATCTCTTGCGGGGACATAAGGTTTGACTAGTGAGGAGATGAAAGCGGGGGCAGTGCCCTGACGGGCCTGAAAGACCATGCAACCGATCTTAAAGAGGGAGCGTTGTTTCACGGGGAGCCAGTGAAGCTCCTTAAGAAGGGGAGTAGAGTGGTGGTAGCGTGAAAGACCGTATACCAACCGAGCCGCCTGGTTCTGGATGGTTTGGAGTCTGCGCAGGCTGTACGCTGGAATGCCATGATAGAGGGCGTTGGCGTAGTCCAAACGCGAGATTACCAGGGCGGCTATGATGATCTTTAATGCCTGGGGGGAGAAGAAACGGGAGACAGAGCGGATAGTTCGGAGAGTGAGGAAACAGGAGGAAACCACAGAGCTGATTTGTGAGTGAAGAGTGAGCTGATTATTGATTTTGACACCCAGTGTTTTGACAGTGGTAGAGGGGGATGGTGCCGGGCCAAGAGCGGGGGGCCAGAAAAGAGAATTCCAGGGGCTGGATGAACCACCAGTGAGAACCAGCTCGGTTTTGTCCGGGTTCAGTTTTAGATGGTTGTGGTTCATCCAGTCCCTGATAAATGTCATAGTTGACTGGAAATTAGAGACCGAGAGAGAAGAAGGGGATAGATCAAAGATGAGCTGGAGGTCATCCGCGTAATTGTAGACGGTGACCTCCAGCTGCTGGAGTGCAAAGATAAGAGGGAAGATATAAAGATTGAAAAGTAAAGGAGAGAGAGAAGAGCCCTGGGGAACCCCGCAGGTGACAGGGAGAGGGGTGGAAGTGAAGTCGCCTAGTCGAACCGCCTGGGTGCGGTCCCTCAGAAAGGAGGAGAGCCAGATCAAAGCTGATCCCCCGATGCCGGCCGCCTTGACACGGGAAAGTAAGATGGTATGGTCCACCGTGTCAAAGGCGGCGGAAAGATCAAGGAGGACCAGTGCCTGGTGGTGGTTGTCATCCATACCCTTCCTGAGGTTGTCTAGGACTGAGACTACGACCGATTCGGTCGAGTGCCTAGGGCGGAATCCTGCCTGGCGGGAGGCCAGCCCCCCATTCGCCTCGACGTGAGCGCTCAGTACCGCGGTGACATGGCGTTCCATCACCTTGCCCAGGAAGGGCAGCAGGGAGATGGGGCGAAAGTTGGCCGAGATGGAGGGGTCCGCGCCAGGTTTCTTCAGAAGGGGCACAATGGTGGCCGCTTTTAGTGCAGGGGTCACAACACCCTGTGTCAAGGAACCGTTAAGGAAAGCAATAGGGGGATCCGGGCAGCTAGAGTAGATTTGCTGCAAAATGCGTGCGGGGCAGACGTCCGCCGGAGAGCCCGACTTCACTTTGGGAAGTATCGCCAGAAACGATTCCTGAGTGAGAGGAGGGATGAAAGTGAGAGGACTTTGGACGGTAGGGGGGGAGGGATCAACAAAAGCAGGCGAGGGAAGTGGGATATTAGTCTTGATAGTTGTAATTTTGTCCAGGAAGTAGTTATTAAGTTGGTCACAAAGAAGCTGGGAAGGAGGGACCTGGGGCGAGGTACGATCTGAGAATGCCAGGTCATTCACAATGCCAAAGATTACCCTGGGTTTGTTGTCAGCAGACGTGATTTTGGTAGAGAAGTAATTGGTTTTTGCGACCAAGATAGCTGATTTATATTCAGCCAGTGACATGAGGAAGAGGGTTTTTGATGAGGGGCTGTAATCTTTCCTCCACTGCCTCTCCGCCCGTCGGGCGCTCAGTTTAAGATCTTTTAGGTGGTTGTTAAACCATCTATTGGAGTCCTTGAGACGACGGATGGAAATGCGGCGTAGGGGAGCCACTGAGTCGCAACCTCCCGCCAGCCAGGTGTTAATGGCCCTGGCTTGAGAAGCCGATGGTAGGCCGGTAAGGGTGGGGATGGAGTTGCGGAGCAGGGAGGTCAGGGAGGGGAGATCCAGCCTGTTCCAATTCCGCGACCAGGTGTTTTTAGCGTGCGGAGTTTTGGATATTGGGTTATGGGGAATGGAGAAAGAGATGAGGGCATGGTCGGACCAAGGACATGGAGAGACCGCCAACGAGGCCACTGGAAGGTTGAGAGACCAGACCTGGTCGAGTGTGTGCCCGCGAGAATGAGTGGGGACAGTTATGTATGGCACAAAGTTGAGGGATAATAAGGATTCTGTAAATTCTTTAGAAGCTGGGCACTCGTATGGGTCTGAGGGCCAGTAGTTGAAATCCCCCAGCACCAGAACCGAGGCATAATTGACCACCAGATTGGCCAGTAGGTCTTGAAAAGCTGGTAGGAATGAGGGTGAGGGCTGGGGGGGACGGTACGTGAGTAGGCAAGTGATGGGAGGGGAGGATAGAAGAGAACGGACTACCAAAAAGTCAGCCGGGAGCATGGAGGGGAAGGGAAGTGATTGAAAATGCAGATCAGACCTGGCGATTAAGGCGACCCCACCACCAGCCCTTCCCGCCGGACGGTCGGCGCGTAGGGCCACGTAGGAGGGAGGTAGGGTAGCCAAAAGAACAGGAAGGGAGGTGTCACAGTACCAGGTTTCGGTCAGGAGCAGTAAGTCCGGTTTCTCTGAGTCGAGTAGGACGGAGAGTTCATGGTGGTGCTTGACCGCTGACCTGGTGTTAAGTAGGATAACAGAGAGTGGTGGAGTCGTGGGGTGAGGGTCGGGGAGGGGGGAGCAGGGTGACAGGGGAACACGTGGCGGGGAGAGAAGGGGAGTGGGGAGGGTGGGAGCAATGCCCAGTGAAGAGACGAGTCTACGGACGGGCTCCGGGAGTGGCCAGAGGCCCTGGAGGGCAATGAGGTCCTTAGATGAATAGGACAGATTTTTGGCATAGTATCGTGCCCCTGGCCCCGTCCGGTCGCGGACGGGCGCAGACGGGCTTGACTTATGCGCGACTTCGGCGCGCAGACGGCGCTCCCGCTGCGCTCGTCCGCTGCGCGTTCTGTAGATGCACATTTATATAGACTGCCTCAAGGGCGAGAAGGGGGCGTGGCCTAGCGATGGGCGTGGCCAGCGGCGAAGAACGCCGGTGTGAGGGGTCACGTGAGCGCTAAATCCGCTCCGTGATGCCCTAAAGTGCCAGAGTGCAACAATAACAAGATAAAAACAGTTTTTTAAAAGCAAGTCTTTCCAAATGTAACAGCAGCGTCTACTCCCGGCTTTTCACCTCAGGAGACAACCCCTGGCTTATTGATATCTAATGAACAATCAATACAGGATATATTAGATACAAGGCTGTTGACATCCTTAACAGACAGTGAAGATGAAGTCATTACAGCAGATATAATTATGAGAAACCTTAACATCAATACTGACTATAGTATTTCGAGCAACTTAAAAGAAAAGTCTAAATGGACCCCCACACTCACAGCAGGCAATGATATAGATCTTTTTTATAAATTAGTAACCTCGGAGTTGGACAAACATGACAAAAAAAACACCGCTTCCCGAATGAAAAAAGACAACATCACACATAAAGAGAGGGCAGCACTTAGAACAATCAGTGAAAATAGAGACCTAACTATCAGAGAGGCGGACAAAGGAGGAAATATGGTGATTATGCGTAGCTCAGACTACGAGCTAGAGATACAATCACAACTAAACGATGTGGAATGCTATGAGATTCTAACAGGCACCCCTATTTGGACAGTAACTAACTACATTAATAACCAACTGAGACGATGGCATGGACAGGGACTACTAGACGATAATGAACTAATGTATTTGAAAGTAGACCGACCAAGATATCCCTGTATTTACACGGTACCGAAAGTACACAAAAACCTTCCCTTTCCCCCTGGCAGACCCATCATATCTGGAATAGATGGACCTACTGAAAGGATATCGGAATACGTAGATATTTTCTTGAAACCATTAGTGACTAATTTACCATCATATATAAGGGACACTAAACACATTTTGGGCACCCTAGCTGACTTGAGCTGGGATGATAGCATGACAATTGTAACATTGGATGTAACAGCTCTTTACACTAGTATCAAAAGGGACATCGGTATAACAGCAGTGAAGAGGATGTTAAACAGAAGGGCAGCTAGCTCCTGGAATCACACTGAGATGTTAATAGAGATGGTGGAACTAATATTAGACAATAATGTGTTCCTCTTTAAAGAAACATTGGTACAGACAAAAACAAGGAGTCGCGATGGGCTCCAGATTTTCACCCTCGTATGCCAACCTTTTTATGAGTTGGTTCGAGGAGATGGAAATCTGGGGCCCATTGGGCTCAAAATGGAACGACTCAATTCTGTTCTGGGGTCGATACATAGATGATTGCATTATGATATGGACAGGCACACAATCGAAACTGTTGGGTTTCTTTGAATTTCTCAATAACAACAAATACAACATCAGATTTACTATGGAAAATAGTAAAACTAATATTTCCTTTCTAGATGTGGAATTCTACATAAACGACAACAAGATACACAGTAGATTATATAGGAAAGCAACAGCATGCAACTCCTTGCTACATGCAAGCAGTGCACACCCGTACCATCAAATACGTTCAATCCCATATGGGGAACTAACGAGAACTAGACGTAACTGTAGCAATGAAGAAGAATTTCAAATTCATAAAAAAGGAGTTTTGACTAGATTTGTGAAAAGGGGTTACAGCAAGACATTACTGACCAAAGCTGAGCAGAGAATTGACAAAATGACACAGAAGGACACACTAAAAGAGAAACCCAAACAGAAAGAGCAAGATAAGAAGATCAGACTAATCACACGTTACAATAACTGGTCTGTAATTCTGAGAAAGAGCCTGAACAAGCATTGGCATTTGCTTAAATCAGATAATACTCTCAAAGAACTTATTACGGACAAACCCAACATAACATTCAGAAGAGGGGTTTCTTTGAGGAACGTACTCAGCCCCAGTTACCCTAAACCTATCAAGAAAACCAATTGGTTGAGCAAACGCACAGAGGGTTTCTATATTTGCGGACACTGCAGTTCATGCAAATGGGCAGATGACAAAAAGACAGAGTTCGTAGGACCAGGGGACAAAAAATTCAGAATTCATACCAACATCAACTGCCTGACTAAATTTGCAATATACATAATCGAATGCAAATGCAAAAAACAGTATATTGGAAGCACGATCAGAAAATTGAGAGAAAGAATAGGGGAACATATAAGAGCAGTCAAACAGGGAGACATGAGATATCCCCTAGCAGCACATATGTCAATCTGCTCCACCCAATCTTCAACTCGGAACTTTAAATTTTACGGAATAGAACATGTCCCTAGCAACCCGAGGGGAGGTAACAGGGAACTCACATTAAGACAGAAAGAGGCCCTTTGGATTCTCAAACTTCACAGTGTGGAACAGGGTCTTAATATAGACCATGAACTACACTATTTCTTGGGGAAATAATATTCCTTTTGAGATGGTTTTCTGATAAGCATTTAACATTACAACAAACAAATTCCTAGTCTTCCAACACATGACATAAGTTTGAATACGTTGTATTCAAATTCACTAAAAAAATCTTTACTTAATACCAAATAGATTTACTATTATAAATAATAGACAGATAACTTTACAGACACTTTGGTTCTAACAGCAATCCATGATGATGTTTATGAACTTTATTGAGCCCAGATGACAGACATATTGAGTCAAACAAATACTATGAAATGGATTTAAACGATAATATTTGTTTAGAAACATATTTGATGTCCAATGTCCTTTCGAATTGGTAACCTTCGCTTTCACATTCTCTGATGCAATTTGTTAAAATCAACTGAGTTAATGTATACTGTGTTATGGTAAATATTTGTATTGGCTTTAGTGCAACCATTCTTAAAGCTCCTCAATGTAATGAGTCTAATTGATGGAGAGACCAGTCAATTTTTAAATATCCACCCATTCTCACCGGGCACTGGGATTAGTGTTTCTTTTGGCCCATACCATATAGGAACATCGGACTAAGGATCTATATTGATTTTTCAAATACCTGTACAAGATGGCCACCAAATTATCGCTAGCCACTCTTAGCCCGTTTTCTTTTCACTCAAAGAGGCTTGAAACGGGATTTCTACACAAACGAGATTACACGGTCTTGTTCACTAACTTCAAATACGGAAGTAACTAACGCGAATGAGCGCACTCGACTCCGGATACTATCAACAGGCGTCACGCAGACACTTGCACTACAGTGGAATAAGGTGAGCACTTTGCTAAACGATATCTTGACTTCACGTAAGGTTGAAGTCACTAAACGTAATCTATAATGGAGAACAGAGTCGTTACGGCTTGGGGCTTTTTAAATTGTACGATCGATGGGAGTCACATTATACATTTTTTAAAAGGGAGACCTGAGCCGTTTTACGTAATGGGGACCACATAGCAAATACCTCCGGACAGTATAATTAAGTGAAGTACTAAGTTGGGACTTAGTTAATAGAGCGGTATATTTTTTACATGCTACCGCTTTGAACTCTTTATATTGAGGGTGTGATTACTCTACTACCTTCCCCCATTAGCAATAGACATTTCAAATTGCGAGATATTGGCCAATTTAAGTTTTATTCTATTTACATAGTTAAGCTACCAACAACTTTCTAATTGGGACCCCATTTATATACTTTTCAGCACTGAGAGAAGATAACGAAATTTTTGATAAGAGTGACGCCGCCACCAAGGAAACAATCTGCGGTTTGGAATTATCACCGCTTACCAAGTAGGTTTTCTTTTAGCAATTAATACCACTTATATATAACAGATGACACATACAGCAGTTCATCTGACGCCTTTTCAACTTTGTTTTTCAGATGCTACTTCTAATCTGAAAATAGGTAGATATATTGTAAACGTTTTTGCATCAATCACGGTGATTACACGAACACCGAGCAGGAATGCTTCACCCGACCATAGCCATTTAATCACCCACTTTGACCGTTAGAACACTGATAAAACGTGGCACTTCACTTGCTAATGCTACTACCAATGACTCACTTTTCATCACCACATAACGATGGCTATAGTTTGACTCCTCACACCACAACTACTACTACCAGCTCTCTCCATCTCTATTAGGATCATAGACTTACTGTGTTGTTCACGGAGATTCAACGTGTGTTCTTGTCTGTTTATTCTCACCAATGATACATTGTTTCAAACTAGATATTAATAGTATCTACACCTTTTATGGAGTTTCCCATCACTTGGGTGCTGTGGATTTTTCTGCTTATAGTACTCAGACATACTAAGTACATATACTATTTCTTTGTTTCTTTACTTTATTTCCATGTAACACAGCCTTGAAAAAGTCGCGGGACTACTTTCCCTTCAAGCGACGAAACACGTGTTGGCTTGTGGCTGCTAAAGACTGACTAAGGAGAGTCGCATACAAATAAAAAAACAAATAAGAAGAAGAAAGACTAATTTCTGTTATGTGTATATGTTTATATGTGTAAACACGCTATACTTACCAGCAATATTTAATTGAAAACGTGTGCTAAGGATTGATTTCTATTGTAGAGGGCCTTTGCCCATAATTTTGGGAAGTCCGGTGGTTCTTCCTACCTTTTTAGCACCGTCAAAGAAGGAATTCAGAACACTACATATGTAAATATTCTCTGTGGCGCTGTTAACCTACAACCAATACCACCATAGAGTCTTTTAAACTCTGTGCTTGTGAACTTCATTCGTGTGGGACAGCAGCCACGTGACTTGCTCCCTCAAGTACACTACATCATCTTCCACCGTGAATAGATGGGATTAGGCTTCTGTTATATGGACGGTGATGTCACAGAAGTCTTTTTTATTCTTTTTCTCATATAACCTCCGTAGTCATAGCAGCCTCTCGATCCACCACTAATGCTGATGACTTGGTGGTTTCAGTCTCAGCAGTTGTTTCTTCTTTGGGGACCGCCCAAAGTACACATCATGAGCTGACCAAGAGGTTTTAATCATTGGAATTTAACCTGAACCTACTCTAATCTGCTAATCTGCTATCCATTGTATTTCCATCAAACAAATTCCAAGATAACCCAGTAGCAGGCCTACCTCTATAAGTGTTCACCCTTTGATCCAGAGCTCTAAAATAAATAACTGAATTCCACCAAGCATTCCAAGACGGTGGAGCCATCTGACGCCAAAGTTTACATATCTCTCTCCTGGCCAGAAGGATCATATAAAACACCAGCTTATATTGCAATACTTTCATGTCTTGCCTCCCCACAGGTTCAAGGATTATCCCAAAAAGTATAAGAGATGGGCTTACCTCTATATCTGAACCAAGCACTCTTGAAATAGTCTTACCCACGTTCTTCCAATATTCATGTATCTTGGGGCAAGAGGCAAATATATGAACATCATCCGCATTCAGGGAGCCACACCTAATGCATCTTGCTTCTCCCCCGCCTCTCATTCTTGAAATTTTCAAGGGAGACCAATATAGCCTGTGGATTGTAAAAAAATGGTTCTTTCTGAGTGGAGCCGATTTTACTGTCGAATAAAGAGTGTCTATTGATACTTGCCATAATTGATCTAACTCCTCTCTCGGCAAGTAGTTTTCCCAGACTCGTGTTGGGTTGTCAATCTTCCTGTCGGCTGCGGCTAGGAGATACCCGTACCAAAGAGCCACCTCCTTTTTCCTGGGAGCCACATCTTGTAGGTCACTTTCCATTTGACATTCCTCAGAGGGCGGCCAGGATTGATTCTTGCACCAGGAAACAATCTGATAGTATTTAAACCTAGACAAAGTGCCTCTAGTGATGGAATTCCAATACTCCCATGAGAAGCATTCATTGTTTAAAACAATATCCTTCTAAGACATGACACCAGCCTCAAGCAAAGGACGAGCTAAAGCATCTAGGAGGCACTCCGGAGTTCCTGGGGATCCCCACAATGGCGCCCACTCACTATAATATGAGAGGCCGAGATAATCACGACAACTTAACGATAGTTTTGTCGCCATTTGTAAAGACTTCAAACGCACTTTTTTGAAGAATTTAGAAGAGACAAATTTTTACATAAATCCGAATGCCTCTATACCCGTTAACATGGCGGAAAACATACTCCCTATTAATGAATTGTCTGGGGAGAGCAGTAGCATCCTGCAGTTCTTTAACTGGTAGGCCCAACAATAGAGTTGTAAGTCAAGTAAACCCATACCCCTTGCTTCAGTTTACGCCTTAGTTTTTTCCAGGATAGACGGACCCCCTTACTTGCCCATATAAAAGACGAGATCTTGCCCTGGATTTTAAGCAAGTCCGCTTTTGCAAATACTAAAGGAATGTTATTAAACAGATAGGTACATTTTGGTAGCATGGACATTTTTATGAGGTTCACCTTTCCATAGTGTGAAAGAGGTATACTCTGCCACCTTTTCAACAAAACGTCGACCTCTTTAGAGACCCTATCTAAATGTGTTTTTAGGAGTTTCTCCAGGTCGTGGGTAATTGTGATTCCTAAGTATCTAAGCTCCCTGACCTGCTTACTCTCATGATCAGGAATATTCCATGTCATAATCTCCGTTTTATCTTCATTCACTTCTTACCCTGAAAATTTCCCGAACGCCTGTGTTTCAGCCATAAGCTCTGGGAGTGAAGCGGTAACATTAGGGGACATTAGCACTAAGTCATCTGCATAAAGGGCGACTTTCCTCTCAAATCCATTTATAGAAAAGGGAGTTATCTTCTGGTTCTGACGGAGACTTTGGGCAAGGGGCTCAATATATAAGTCAAACAAAATAGGTGACAGAGGACAACCCTGCCTAGTTCCTCTACTTATTTTAACAATTGGGGAAGGGCTTCCATTAACTAGTATCCGGGCATAAGGTGACCTGTGTATTTACTTGAGTACATCCCTAAACTCATCCCCGAATCCAAATACCTTCAAGACCCTGTCTAACAAATGCCAATTTACACGGTCAAAGGCTTCGGCAGCGTCCACAGTAATGATGGAAAGAGGCATATTCTGTGACACTGCCAAATCAGCTGGCCCAATTAGAGTGTATACCAGTTCTGACATCTGCCGACCAGGAATGAAACCCTTCTGGTCTTCGTGAATAATGGGACCTATAATTTTAGACAGGCGGTTATTCAATATCCCTGCAAATACTTTATAATCAGTATTTAATAAAGAAATCGGCCGATATGACTGGCATTGAGTCGGGTCCTTCCCTGGTTTTAAAATGAGAGATATGAGTGCTCCATTCCAAGAGTCTGGCAGGGGGGAAAGACCACCTAGAATATCATTAAATAGGTTCAACCAGACTGGGATAATCTGATCTCTTAAAATGGAATAGACTTCAATTGGGATCGAATCTGGGCCGGGGGCCTTTCCCCTCTTAGATTTATCTAATACCGCCAAAATCTCACTTCCAGTTATTTTTGACTTTAGGAAGTTCTGACTGTCCTCTGATATTTTCGGGAGTAATTTCTCAGTAAGCCAGCAGTCTATGTGTTCTTCGACTGTATAAGAATCTTCATGATATAGCTCTTGAAAGAACTGTACAAAAGACTGTTCTATCTCATCTTTATCCTCAGTGATATGTGCATGAAATTGTATCCTACTGATGTAGTTATAGGATCTATCAAATCGGATCTTTATCGCCAAGAGTTTACCGCAGTTCTCCCCCTGCTCAAAGTCAGACATCTTACTCGCTTCCTATTTTTGAAGTATGATCTCTCCAGATTTAAGCCTAAAATTCAACTGTACTTCCTCAAGTCTCCTTACTAAATTTTCCCTCACTGTAGCAGTTATATTTCTAGACTTAAGCTCTACCTCTACTTTTTTTATTTGTGACTCTAGGCCGGCCAACTCAGTCTTCTCTGCCCTAGACCAGCCCGCTACTGCCCCCTTTAGAGTTCCCCTCAGCCAAGCTTTGTAAGTATCCCAAACATTATGCACGGAGGTTGATCCAAGATTGTCTTGTAAGAAACAGGCGGTTTTAGAATTCAGAAGATCAGGGGTGGAAGACTGCAGTAGAAATCTCCTATTTAGAGTCCATCTCTTCACAGGAGATTTTTGAGGAAGCTCCAGATTGAAGACTATAGCCCCGTGATCAGAAATATGGATGGGCATATACTCTATGTGGCTCACTTTGTCCACCTCAGAACAATCCATAAATATATAATCTAACCTAGGAAAGTGTGAATTCTTTTTACTAAAAAAGGAGTACTCTCTCTCCTCACCATTTTTTTTCCGCCATATGTCACATAAATTTAGATTTTTTAGAGTAGTCATAAGATGGGCTTTGACACGAGGACCCGCAATCTGTTTCCAAAAGGAAGATCTATCCAGCCTGTTATCCATAAGGACATTAAAATCTCCACCCATTATAAGTGGGGACTCAAAATCAGCCAGGGCAAAACAAAGATTATTTAGTGGTCCTATATCATCCTCATTCGGGCCGTAGTAACTATCTATAGTGTATTTAAACGCCTGAGATTTTATTTCGGCTATGACCCAGCGCCCCATTGTGTCTACCTGAGATCTAATAAGTTCAATCCCCGAGTTTAGTTTCAAAATAATGGCTGCCCCTTTCGAACAGCACTGTTGGTCTGAAGCAATAATCTTATCTACCCATCTCTCCTTATCGAATAGTGCCCTGCACTCTGAATGTAGAAGATGAGTTTCCTGAATCAAACAGATTGAAGCCGAACTATTTTTTAGATATTGAAGGATCAGACGCTGTCTTCTCTTAATTCTCAGCCCGTTGACATTCCAGCATAAAAAACCCAAATCCCGTCTTGATCCCTGTAGAGGTCTATCCACCATCATTATCATAGTCCTGGTCTCCTCCCCTGCTAAGGCTACTGAGGGTTATTATATCCAAAAGGTTTAACAATTGTATTATTTTTTTATTTTTTCCCAATGCTCCCCACCAACACATGTGCAAACCCCCGCCCCCACCATCCCACCCCCGGGAACCCTCCCTGTCTAACCATGGCAATAATTATTGCCCTATGAGTTGTAGCTCTCCCGTCTCCCACAAAAAACAATAGTGAAATATAAAGGTATATATGATACCGACATTCCTTAACATTTAACTTAATTTCTAGTTTTAGCCTGTTCTAAAAAAATGTCTTCTTCTTCCGGGAACCTAAAACTAAACATCTTATTAGCCCAGAGAACTTTCAGGAAGGCTGGGAATCTCAACTGCACCTGAGCCCCCATCTCTCTTAATGCATCCATCCGCTTCCCTACTTCCCATCTCCTATCTTCTGTTAACCTAGAGATGTCAGACCTAATCTTAAAGGAGATATCATTAACCTCAATAGACTTAAGTTTAAGGGCTGCCACTAATAGATGCTCTTTTAGAGGGTAGGATTGGATGCATACTAAGATCTTCCTTGGCTTCTTTCTTGCAGGATTTAACCTAAAGGGGTCTCTATGGATACGCTGTATTTCTTTCTCCCATATTGGTGCTGAGGCAATTTGGGGAAATGCTTTAACAAGAATATCTATAACATATGCTTTCAGATTGTCCCCATCCAGTCCTTCTTTTAAATCTAATGTGATGTCACGGAGGTCTTGTTGTATGAGGGCCATGTCTACATGCACTACCCCTATTTTGGTTTTCGCTGAGTCCTGTGAAGATTGTACATCTTGAAGAATTATGGCGAGAACTCCTTCTGGGAGGGGAGCCTTGGTTGAAGCGGCCTCTCCGGCGCTGGTCCCACCTGTAGTGTATTGGTCCTAGCGGGTCTGGGATGAAGGTGGTTTCCCTCCTCTGTCTTTCCGCATGAAGAGAGCATGGTAAAGGGAGAGTTGTGCCGAGAGTATAGTGTTTGGTTGTTTTCAAGGGTTATCTTTGCCAGGATCTTCCTCGAGGCTAACACATGGGGTGTCAAAGAAGTCTCACTCTTCTTCCCCCACCCCCTGCAACATCGCCGCTCGGGTCTTCATGTCGCATAGGGATTACTGAGGAGCCTCTCAGGCGTCGATACACCCACAGCTCGCCAGGGTGGGGGCCTCCTTTGCGTTTGGCTCGGTAGGATCGTGTAGCACTTGGTGTCCGGTCTCACCTGTATCTCTTGCGCTTAGGGTTCTTGCTGGGCTGAGTACACCTCACTCGGAAGTGGAAGGCCAGTTGGGGTGCAGTTGTTGCCAGGGGTCCTCTGTTCAAGTGCCACCGGTCACTGGGCGTAGGTCTCTGCAGTATCTACAGGGCATATGTTCGTACTTCGGGAGGCCCCTACTACACTGCAACAGTTTCCCACCGGGATCTTTACTCTGGACACAGGGCTGAGTAGATGAGCCGCTGCTGATCTTGGATTATTGGGGGCCACTGTTTAATTGGGGCTCAGTTGGTGTCAATCCGCACTTGCCTAAGAGGCCGGAGTAAGGCCGACGGGACTGGCAGGTGTCATCGAGCCTGTAGTCAATCGCTCAGGTGTCTACCCTCAGCCTTATCGCCCCCTATATTCTTAATAAAGTTGACAGTTGTGTAATGTACAGAGCAAGGCAGAGAGCAGCATCCCGTGTTGAAGCTCTACTTCCCCTGCAATGTATTCTTCAATAATAATGGCCTATGAACTTCCTGCATCATATACTTTAAGAATCACCTCTTCATAATTGATAATACTCCCCATGGGAAAAACCCAAATCACAAGATTAAATGTCTTTTCTACATGTACAAATCTAATCAGTGAGGAATGGTGTGCTTTTTCGTGTCAAACTTTAGAAACATTTTGAAATACAATCATGGAAGGATTCCAGAATAGGATCTCCCTTCCATGTATGATCACGTAGCTTTAGAAACAAATTCACCTATAAAAAAAAATTTACATTTTAATACCAAATCTATTTTGCCCAGCAACCTTCATCTAGGGTAAGACTTAGAAAAACTTCTAAATGTCCTTCTCTGCAAGTATAGCTGAGAGGCAGTAGAGCTCTAGCAATTCCAAGGTTCTTAGATTGATAATATATAAATATTGTTTCATCTCACTCACAGATGTCTAGCCTTTTTGTCTCTTGAGATTCTTCGAAAAGCAGACAAAGATTGGCAAGTTCATCGTTGAGGAATACTGGATTTATGAAATCCATTTATCAGCACCTCCTGGTATTTGACTTTCAAGTGTACAAGCTTACCCACTTGTTTCCTTCTTAATCTAACTACTGCTGAAGGATGGAAGCTGTAGCATTTTCGCTACTATATAAATATGCCTGATAAAATCTCCTTGTTTTTCAAACTCACCAGGTCTCACTTGAGGCTAAAGTGATTTCTCGCTTTTTCTTCAGGGCATTTCATTTCTATGTGCACATGACATATACTATCCCAGTAAGGGTCACTTCAAAGCAATTTCTCACAATATTGCACTCTTCTGCACATTGACTCCCCAATATGTTGGTGGTCCACAACGCAGAAATTGTCATCAAACAGTGGCAAATTATTCATATGATATGTTAATTATGTTACCTTTGTCACATAGCCTGTTGACCCACTAGCAACAAATGCATATATGGGAAAGATCAGAAAATATGGCATCATTGCCTATAACAGCATCTTACTTCATTGAAGCAGAAAAAGGTATGAAAACTATACAGGATTTAACTATAAACTTATTGCTGCATTATGTAAATAATTTCTCTAACTGGAACTAAACAAAGGTTGTTGGGGAACATAACTGAAAGATCTAAAATTAGTTATAAAAATTAGGAAGTCAAGTCCAACTAAGTATATTCTTCTCTGGGTTTTTAATATTACAACCTACAGGTCAAATCACATATGTCAATAAAATTGATATCCAGCAACCAAAATGTGTTTCTCACAAGAGACTTTCTCAAGGCTTGGTGTTTGATATTTAATCACTGGGTGGAGTGAAGAAAAATACTTTGGGGTCTATTATGATGGCGGGCGGAAAACGATTCCGACCGCCATGGTAGCGGAAATGAACCGTCCGCACGCACCGCGGCAAAACCGGCGGTCCGATTAGGATCAACCGCCAGAAAAAAACAACCGCAGCCGAACGATACCACAAAAGACTGCCGGTAGCAGGCGGAGCAGGTGAAAATCCATCCGCGGCGGTCGGATTTGCGGCGGAAAAAGCCAAAACCGCTGCAAGGCCAGCGGATTGACCACACGTACAATTAGGATACCATTTAGGTGAAAGCGGAACAATCCGCTGATTCCGACCGCCGTGATCGCAAACAGTGATGAATGGGAGAGCCGGTGGAAGGGCTGTTGCATACCAACTGCCGCGGCCGCTCCAGAACAATTATGGCAGTCGACCAAAAAAACCACACAACAAGGCAACCAAGTGTACACATCAAACTAGCTCAGCCCCCAAAATCACCTAACACACCCCAATGACACATCCCCATGGCAACCCACACAACACACCTGACTCCAATACTCCATTTTGACACACCCACATAGCTGAGTATAAAACCAGCCCTTCCCTGACCAGAATCCTTTGCAATACTCCACCCCTGAAGGAACTAACCCTACTGCACAAAGGAGAGGCAAACCACCACACATCTCACCAGCACAACAACACACACACACACCACTTACATCACCACCACCACTCTCACACCTGCACCTTTAACCCATTTGCACATCACACACCATGGCACTAAAGAAAATGCCCAAATTCACTGACAATGAGCTGTCAGTCATGGTAGATGAGGTAATCAGAGGAGAACCACAATTGTTTGGTAACCTGGTCCAACAGACACCATTAGCCACTAGAACACAAATGTGGGCAAGGATAGTCAGCAAGGTCAATGCAGTAGGGACTGTCAACACGCACCAAGAAGGAGATCATGAAGTGGTGGCATGAACTCAAGAGACAGGTGAAAGAGAGGCGCAACAACAACCGTCAGCTGGCTTAGATGACTGGCGGTGGCCCTCCCATTCCACCAAGAACATTCACTGCATGGGAGGAGAAGGTGCTTGCCATACTGCATCCAGAGAGTCTCACAGGAATAGACGGGGGAGTGGAGGCTGGTAAGTACAAACAAATGTCTACCATCACACTACTATGTACAGTCTTGCACAACTACAAAGCTACACCTCCTAGACCCAAATGCATTCATGTGCACCGCACACACCCCAACACATGTCTCACTGATCCAACATTCACTCCCTCTGATTCACCCCAAAGTTAGCTAGTAGCTAGCAACATTCAATGGGTTGCATGTGTACAGGCAGCCAGCACTACAACTCCCACCAGGCCCCCTGTCCCACAGCTGAGCAGGATGGAATACTCCCCCCACCCAAGAGCCATGTGTAACCATTCCCTTTCTCTGCTCCACAGGGAGCCAGCCATTTTAACAGGGAGGGTGTCTGTGGATAGGCAGCCAGCAATACAACTCCCACCAGGCCCCCTTGTCCCACAGCTCAGCAGGATGGAGTACTACCCCCCACAACCATGTGTCAGCCCTTGCATTGCCCTATCAAACTAACGGGTAGGTAGCCATCTTAACAGGGAGGGGTGTTTGCTCACATCAAACTTACAGGTAGGTAGACATTTTCTCAGGGAGGGGTGTTTGCGGGTGGGAAGACTGCACTACTACTCCCACCAGGCCCCCTTGTCCTACAGCTCAGCAAGATGGAGCACTCCGCCTCACCCAGAAGCATGTGGCAGCCATTGTATTTCACCAACCAAATTTACTGGTAGGTAGCCATCTTAACAGGGAGGGGTGTTTGTGGGTGGGAGGCCAGCACTCTAACTCCCACCAGGCCCCTTGTCCCACAGCTGAGCAGGATGGAGCACCCTCCCACCCACAACCATGTGGCAGACATTCTATTGCTCACCTTCACCTTACAGGTAGGTATCCATCTTAACAGGGAGGGATGTTTGTGGGTGGGAGGCCAGCACTCCAACTCTCATCAGGCCCCCTTGTCCCACAGCTCAGCAGGATGGAACACTCTCCCACCCACAACCATATGGCAGACATTCCATTGTTCACCTTCACCTAACAGATAGGTAGCCATCTTAACAGGGAGGGGTGTTTGTGGGTGGGAGGCCAGCACTATAACTCCCACCAGGCCCCCTTGTCCCACAGCTCAGCAGGATGGAGCACTCTCCCACCCACAACCATGTGACAGACATTCCATTGCTCACCTTCACCTAACAGGTAGGTAGCCATCTTAACATGGAAAGAGTGTTTGCTCACATCACACTTACAGGTATGTAGCCATCTTAACAGGGAGGGGTGTTTGTAGTGAGGAAACCTGCACTTCAACTCCCACCAGGCACCCTTGTCCCATCCCTGAGCAGGATGGAACACTTCACCCCACCCAGAAGCATGTGGCAGCCATTGTATTTCAACAACCAAACTTAAAGGTAGGTAGCCATATTGACAGGGAGGGGTGTTTGTGGGTGGGAGACCAGCACTTAAACTCCCACCAGGCCCCCTTGTCCTACAGCTGAGCAGGATAGAGCACTCTCCCACCCACAACCATGTGGCAGACATTTCATTGCTCACCTCCACCTAACAGGTAGGTAGCCATCTTAACAGGGAGGGGTGTTTGTGGGTGGAAGGCCAGCACTAGAACTCCCACCAGTCCCCCTTGTCCCAAAGCTCAGCAAGATGGAGCACTCCACCACACACCCAGAAAGATGTGTCAGAAATTCACCTCAAATGTGCCACAGAACAGGTAAGTAGACAGTGCATGCACCCCGCCATTTCACTCCAAAAGCATGGAGCCATATGACCAAACCAACCCCGACATCCCACCAAACTTGGCATAGATCCAATAGCCAATTCCAGTGTGCAGACAGCTAAGTGTATGTCACTGTCACAGAAACCAAAGTGTTACTCATCAAATCACATGTTTAAGAAATTCAGGGCACAATCATGCACAGCACGGAATGCTATCTGTAAGTGCCATGGGGGCAGAGCATCAAGGCCCATGTGAAAACCAAACAAGCATGGTCAGTAGTAAAAAGAAAGCAAAGCACATGATATGACAAAGGTATGCATGAGATTACAATGGCTAGTTCATGTTGAGATGTAATGTCTTCCATGAAGAGTAAACAACAAAGATGCTTCACATAAAATTGTTGTGCTGCTAGTTGTTAGCTGACGACATGTCCTTGTAATCACACAATCTGTACATGGCGCATGGTATCTATTGACATGTCACACCATGGACAAGTAACGTATGTACCTCCACATCATGTCATGATGCTCAGTACCGTGCATAGGCCTGGGCAAAAATTTCGTTCCGTTCGCGGAAATTGCGATAATTTGACATTTTTGCGTTCCGCGGAGAGCGCGAAAATGTCAAAAATTCCGGTTTCCGCAGCTTGGCGATAATTTGTTTCTTGCTCGCGCTGTAAAATGATACATTCTCGCGCGCGCGCGATCGCCTTACCTGAATCCCTGCGTTCGCCGACAAGTTTTCTTGATCCGGTCGCGTTCTCCATGAGATGTTGTATTGTTTTTAGCCATTTGCGCTGTCTCGCGACAGTTCGCGCCCGCAGTGACGTCATGCGTCGCGCGATCACGTCTTTCTTCTCGCGATCATGCACCGCGAGAACAACTCAAAACAAGATGGCCGCGCCCGCAAGCAACCACATGGGTAAGTTGGCGACCCGCAACCATGCAGAAAATCTCGCGAACATGCCGGAAAAAAACTTCCGCATCTTTGCGATATTTCTGCTTGTTTGCGATAATTTTAAACATTCTCGCGATAATTTGCGAAGGTTAATTCCGCAAATTCCGCCCACCCCTAACCGTGCAGCCATACAAAGTGATGTCAATGTAAACTGTGTGGTGTATAACATGTAACATCAAAACATCTAACACCAAGCGTGTGGGGTGCACTTCAATGACCATTTCCCCTCTGTTCCACAGGTGACCAAGAACTGACAGCTGCAGATGACAACACCAACCTGCAGAGCCAGTCTTCCCCCCGCCCCGGAACATGGACTCTCTGATGCAGACTCCCTAGATTCCTTGAATGCGGAGCCAGAAGCCAGCCGATCAGGCATGCCAGGGCGCAAGAGGACCCAGGACCCCACTGTCCTCACCACCACCACCTCAGCAACAACAACGTGCTGACCCCTGCTGTAGCGACCTGTGCGGCCTCCACCACCACAACCTCCAGTGCTGCCAGCAACACTGACCCTGCCTCAGAGGATGCCTACACCACCCCACAATCTGAGGAGGGCAGGGAGAGTACACGGGTACGTGGAGTGGAGACACCACAGGTCCGGGACAGCAGGGCAGGTGGGAGGGCAACTGGGTGACAAAATCAACCGGACACTGGGACCGAAGCCCTGCCCACCATCGCCAGAGTCCTTGGGGCATATGAACAAGCCCAGGGACATACGGGCCAGGCTCTGGGAGCTCCGCCTGCTGCTGAGGTCCATAGATACACATATGGGCCAAATCGTGGACCTCTTGGTCCAGCTTGTGGGTGTCCTTAGAGAAAGGTTTGTGGCCCGATCAACAGCTCAACCTGCCTCCAGTGGCCTGCAGGATGACAGTCCCTCCACCTCCACTGCGGCCACAGAAAGGGGTGAGTCCTCCGACACCGCTGAGCCCACAGCAAAGGCCGCCCCTGTCATACGCTCAAGGGGCTGTCCAAGGAAAACCAAGGGAGGATCACATGGCAAAGCACCAGCCAAAGGCCAGTGAAGGAGCCAGCAATGATGGCACCCCTCTTCACCTTGCCATTGACTGTCCTTATCCACACTGCCATGTTGATGGTAGGCGTCTGTTGGACTGTGTCACCACATCAATGTGGTGACTACTCCATTGCCTCTCTACCATCACTGACAACTCATTGATTCCCTTTTCACCTTTTTGTAAATATTCACTTCCCTGTCACATATACCCATTGTAAATAAACACTCCTTACACACCTATGTTTTCGTGTCAGCACCATGTTTATCACAGGATGTACAGTGTTGACTCTGATTACAAGGTACCAGGAGCACAGATTGTTTGGAGGCATTGAGAGGCTGAAGGGACCTAGGAAACACAAGAGAACAATATTCACTTGTCAGGTGATGGCATCACAGCCATTACACAACACCTGTCCTCAAGGTACTCAAATCTGCACACATTACAATGAGCAACAGTACCGACATAGACATCTTGTAGCTGTGCATAACTACCCTGTCCCAGAAACATTAGCTGCCAGCACAGAGCCAACAACAGGCGGCAGTCACAAAGCTCCCCTAGGCCTTTTCACCAACAGCAAAATCAGCAGACAATGACACCGTTGTACGTTTTCACTCACCTTCAAGAGAAGTAGGGGTTGGTGCGCAGTTGACGCAGTTCGACACCTTCCTCCACTCTACTATCTTCGTCACTGGACATGTGTGGGTTTGCAGGCGGGGGCCTTGGCTGCTCATCATAACCCAGGATCAGGGGGATCTATTTGTGCAAGGCCAGGTTGTGGAACATGCAGCATGCAACTACAATCTGACACACCTTTTGGGGAGAGTACATCAGAGCACCTCCGGTATTGTCCAGGCAGCGAAACCGTGACTTCAGTAGACCAAAAGTATGCTCCACCACACGACGTGTCCTCCCATGGGCATCATTGTAGTGCATTTCACTCAGGGTCCTGGGATTCGTCAGTGGGCTCAGTGGGCTCAGCAACCAAGGTCGGTTGGGATATGCAGAGTCACCTAGGTGTGAGACACACAGAACAAACTTGTAAAATAACTGTGACAGAGGACAGCATGTCACACTTATAGCACGCTACTTGTCTCTGCGTACTCACCCACAATCCACGCACGCTCTGGATGCAGATTTGCGATCAGCTGTGGTACGATGCTGTTACGCAGGATGTAGGAGTCATGGGCTGATCCTGGATATTTGGCACAGACATGTGAGATTATCATATCTGCCTGGCATACCACTTGCACATTGATGGAATGGAAATACTTCCTTTTCATGTAGATGTGCTCATGTGCCTGTGGTGGAACCAGGCCAACAAGTGTGCAGTCAATGGCACCAACAACATTAGGGATGTGGTCAAGGTCAAAAACCACCTTTCACAGCCGCCAATTCATGTCTCCTGGGGAAATGGATGTATCTGTCCTTGTAGGTCATCATAGCGGACAGGACATCACATAGCACCATGCTGCACATAGGTTGCGACATCCCTCCTACGCTGGACACTGTGTACTTGAATGAACCAGTAGCAAAAAAATGCAGGGCCGCCATCACCTTACATGTTGGTGTCAAAGCAGTTGGATAGCTTCTGAAAGGCCTCAGATGGGGCTCTAACAGAGCGCATAGGTCTTGATGGGTAGGTCAATCCAGACGGAATTTACGCATGATGTCCTCGTCCTCCATGTACGCCACCACTGTGAATGGACAATGCACATTTGGTCGCCTCCTAGGTGAGATGAAAGGGGACAAATGTCAATTCAATCCCCCTATGAGATGTGTCCAATATCTTATGTTTTGACTGATACAGCGCCAACAACGACTAGCATCAAACTTCAGCTTACAGCACAACTTACATGTAGGGACACCTTGATCTAAACTAACCGTACAGTTGTCCAGTTTTCACACAGTGAGTACCCCCAAAACAGATTCAGACTATGTGAATGCCAAAAGGTACATTTCAACATCTTGTGTCACCAGCTCTGAGAGTAGTTGACACAGCACATGTGTGTGACAGCAACACTGCTAGCTTCTACGTAGCTGCTGTACCTGCCACATCTTCTTGCGTAAGTCATACAGGGTATACATTAACAACACAATGAGCACAGTGTGTGCATAAAGATCTAGTATGCACACTCGGCAATGTACACAGTGCAATAGGCACATCATGTAGTCAGACCTTTCATTACTGTGTGTTGCTTAGCCATCTCACACATTGAAAGTGTACATATTTGAGAGTCCATCACACCACAAATCTGTGTACATGCACAAGAATATCATAAGTGACATGTGAGGGAGTACATGCCAATGCATTTAATCTTGTGCACTGACATGGCATGTGTAGTCATCAGTGGGCTAAATGTTACACTAGCATTGGTTTGCACTATCTGGTGGCATGATTCATAGAAAGTGTCTACTGTACAATGTTGAGAACTGACCATTGCCACTGCCACAGCATGATGTGTCCATAGGTGCCATAAGCGTGCACCGCCACCGCAATCACGGCCATAGGCACCAATATCAAGTGCCCAAATCGTGGTAGTGACTGCTTGGCCCCTGCGGTGTTTCACCCCCAATGCCCATACCCGTACAGCCAATGTGATCCGTAATTGCGGTAGTTATATATACATTAGAAAATGGTGGTTGGCGTGCTCCGCCACCACAATCATGGACATAGGCAACAATGTCTAGCGGGCAAATTGCAGTAGCGACCGGCTGGCCCCTGCGGTGTGTCACCACCAATGCCCATGCCCTTACAGCCAATGGGAACCACAATCACGGTAGTGATATACACAGTGGAAAATGGCGGCTGGCGTGCTCCGCCACCACAATCACGGCCATAGGCAACAATGTCAAGCGGCCAAATCGCCTTAGCGACCGCCTGGCCCCCTGCGGTGTGTCACCGCCAATGCCCATGCCCTTACAGCCTATGGGAACCGCAATCGCCGTAGACAATACAATTTTGAAAATCGCGTTAGGCGTGCTCCGCTACCGCGGGCCGGACATTGGATACAATTGTAAGATGCATGATCGCGGTAATGACCGCCTGGCCCCTGTGGTGTGTCACCACCAATGCCCATGCCCTTACAGCCAATGGGAACCGCAATCGCAGTAGACAATTTTTAAAATGACGGTAGGCGTGCTCCGCTACAGCGGGCCGGTCATTGGTTGCATTTGAAAAAAGTTGACCTGGAACACCAATTGCAGCAGCTTAGTACCACTGAAACTACCGCAGGGGGCTATATATGTGTGGGAGAAAGTCACACATTTCCACTGCTTCCAGACACTGCTGACTGACACTCTTCACCACCACCTGCTGCTGTTCCTGTCTCCTGGGCCCAAGGATGACGAGGACTGAGAACATCAGGACCCGTCCCTTCACCACAGAGGAGCTGGAAGTCCTGGTGGACGAGGTTCTCACACAGTATGGGAGGCTATATGGTGCTCCTGATGTCATCGTAAGTGTTTCAGAGTGAAAGTAGGGAAGTGCAGGGATTGCACACATAAAGTTGATCTGCTGCAGTATGTGCCTGAGAGTGTGGGTTTGTGTGATACACTGCCTAGCATGCTGACTTCAGGAAAATGGGGTTTGTAGCCTATTTTACACATTTCCCGGGCTGCATTTCAGGATGGGAGAGACATGCAGTGTTTTTGCAGCCATACAGTGACACTGCAAGTTTGGAAAGTGGGAGGCTGGACAGAAATTGCCTGTGCTAATGGATGTTTGAATCCATGAGGTTTTCACAGGCTCATTTGTGACATTACAAAGACTTTTCGTCCAGAGGGTACTGATGGACGTGTGTTTGACTTTATATTGCCACCATGGATATGTAAGCATTATGCACAAGAGTGAAATGCCTGAGGGTGACACTCTTGGTGGAAATTCAATGATGACACAGCAGATTGTTGTACTTCTGAAACATCCCCTTCCATTTTCTTCATTATGTGTATTGACTCGCATGTGTAGGCACTGTTTGCCCTCTCAGACAGTTCTGATGGCCCACGTTAGACCGCAGTGTGAGCCCCCTGACCTGCACAGTTACTGCCCAATTTGACAGGGACCCATCACTGAATAAACAGAGTGAGACATATGGGTTGTCTGCTACCCTATTCATCAATGAGCTATCTTAGGCCTGTGGATTGCACAAGACAGACCTTGTGAGAAGGGTGTGAGATTGTAAGATCATGTCCCTAAATGTGACCTCCATGTCACAGTGAGCCATTCACAGGGCAAGGACATTGAGGGGTGTGCAGTGTTGGACACAGTGAGTCTGCCCTGACACATCATATACAATGCAATGTATGTCTTGCTCCCTCACAAACTGCATCGCAGATGTGGGCCTTCTTCATATTGCCTTCTGTGCTGGCATTCTGTATGTGTATGAGATGGCCAGGTACTGTGTCCATCCTCATACCTGCATGCATTTAGGTATGATTATCTCATGCTAATGTACTACGTGTCATGCTGTATCGTCTCTGCTAAACATATCTGAATAGCTGTGCTGAGTGTGCATGCTCCTGTACTGAGACACACTGGTACATAACCCATTGTCACTGAAATTTCCCCCTCTTGTCTTCCATGGCTGCAGCTCAAAGTCCACCAGCGTAAGGCCGTATGGAGGGCAATTGCACACAGGGTGCGGGCTCTGGGTGTCACCAACCAACGGCACATACACTGTCACAAGAGGTGGGATGACATCTGCCGGGTGAGCAAAAAAGTGGCAGAGATGACGCTGGGGCTGCTCCCGGACTGGCAGGTTGACACGCAGGAGCATGACACCACTAATGGCCCGTATCTTGGCAGTGACACAGCCAGAGCTAGATGGACGTTTGAGGGCCCATCAGCAGCAAGTTGGTATTGAGTATTCTGGGAAGGATGACTTTGGGTGTGAGTAACTGCATGTATTCCAACCCTGAGCCAGTGCGGAGCTCTGTGATGTTTCTAGTGTGATGCAATGGCTTGTAAGTGGCCTCTGTGTTGGGTGCAGCTGCCATGCATTTTCGCTACTTGTACTTTCTCATGTCTTTAATGTAATGGCTCTTGACATTGCATGCAGAGTTGGGGCCTTATGGCATTGGCTGCATTAGGGGAGTCATGGACATCCCTTGGCAGTGAACGGCAGTGTGCCTCATCTGAGTGTGCTGTCGTCGATGTGTGCAGTGCCTTACCTCGAAATTGTGAGAAATACACATCTGACACCAATGTGCAACTGTAGTTGTGCACCAAAGCAAAACATGATGGATGGCAGGAGCTCATGGCCATTGCACAATGACATTTTGGAGTCTGTTTCTGTGTTGTCCCCTTATGGTGACTCCATATGTGACTGACAACATGTTGAGATGTACATCTTTTTCACCTACAGGGACCTAGGTATGCTCACTGGGATCTGTATGTCAGGTTACATGTAGGCACGGACAAGCTATTTGGCTGTGTGGACATCACATGGGTCTTTAATGCCAAGTGTGCATGTTACCATGCATGTTTTGAGTTTTGAATTAAGGTTGCACATGCAGACTGCACAGGGTGGTGTGCAACATGGGGGTATCATCATCTTGTTTTGTGCTTTGCTTGCATATGATGTTTGTGTGTATGGCACTAAGCTGAACTTACGTCTCTGTCGCTTGCAGCATCTACCGAGGGCACAGAAGGACAGGGAACAGACACCAGTGGTGAGGCATCTTGCACGACTGCTACACATAAGCTCACCGACACTGATGTGACCAGCGCCTCAGAGGGGGACAGGAGTGCCCTTGAGGAATCACACCCAGAAACACCAACCTTAATGTCACCTGACTCCAGCGGTAACTCCTCGATGTTGGTGGGCACAGGTAGTGGGAAATCTGCCTCCTCTTCTACCACACATCGTCTAGTGCCCACACTCCCAGCTACTTCCACTAGTGCTGCACATGCTTGCAACAGTAAGAAGGGAAAAGTGTCCTTCCCCCCTGGCACCGCTGCCCTGCCCCTGTCTCCCATGCTGCCCTCAGTGTTGCGGCTGTGGACCTTTTGCACCAGCTGTGTGTGGGTCAGACAACTCTCCTGAATGCCTTCCAAGACCATGACAAGAAATTGGCACAGGTAGTTGCCTTCATGTAGGGAATTCATTCTGACGTGGGTAGGCTACACAGGATTGTCCAGTCTTTGTTCTCCACAGTGACGGCAGCCATTCAGCTGTCACAGGCTCAGAGTCCAGCTCTAGTCCCTTCGGCAACCCCCCTGTCAGTGGCTACATCTGACAAGAGTGACCACACACCGCAGCCCACATGCTCCAGGTACACCACACGCAGCACACAACAGCTGCACCCCAAGCGGCGCAGACACCATCCCCCAAACAAACAAAAGTCACACAGGAGCACAAAGGCAAAAGCACTTCAGGTGACACTCAAGGGCATCGAGCCAAGAAGCAGGCCTCAGGCTCACATGCCTCAAAATCAGCCCCATTAAGGACACTCCCGTCCCAAAAGCAGCTCCCAAAGACAGGCAAACAGTTGCCGTGCCTGCTGTGAAGCTGGTGCCTGTTAAGAGTCCACAGAAAAAACCCTCTAAGGCAGATTCACCCACAACCTCAACTCCCACCCACACCCCTGTGAAGCTGGGACAGGCGGGCACTATGGGGGGTTCACCTGGTCCACAGGGGATGGAGGGGAAAAGGCAAGGCCAGGCCAAGTGTGCTGTGAGATCCAGCAGACCGCCAGAGGGAGAGCCACCACCTGCACCAGATGCACCTTTGGTGGAGAGTGTGCCTGTTGTGCCCGCCCCACTTCCCACTCCAACCAAGACAATTATTACCTATTGAATCCCCAAGAAGTGGAAAGGCAGCCCTCCACATTCTCCCTCACACACTGTGTCTCACGGCAGCATGTCTCCGCCTCCACGTGCCACCACACCACCTGGTCCAAGCAGCCCTCCGGCTTAGACAGCCACTGATGCCTCTACCTCAACTGGTCCTCTCACTCTCTGGTCCAGTCCTCCAACTGGGCCCGACAATCAGCCGCCTCCCAGTTCGACTGACTGCCAAGTCTGAGTCAAAATCCCCCTCCCACACCTTTCTCTCCCACAGCGGTGCCTGGACTGCCCATTGTTATCCCCCTAGCTGTGTTGCTGACCATGGCAGTGTACGGTGTCACCCATTCCCTGTGCAGGTTCTCATGCACACATGTGCCTCCTTTGCACTATGGACTGGCAACTGGCCTTGCTGTTTGTAACTTTGGATGCCCATTCCCTGTGCAGGTTCTCATGCACACATGTCCCTCCTTTGCACTATGGACTAGCCACTGGCCTTGCTGTTTATAACTTCGGATGCCAATTCCCTGTGCAGGTTCTCATGCACACATGTCCCTCCTTTGCACTATGAACTGGCTACTGGCCTTGCTGTTTGTAACTTTGGATGACCATTCCCTATGCAGGTTCTCATGCACACATGTACCTCCTTTGAACTATGGACTGGCCACTGGCCTTGCTGTTTGTAACTTTGGATGCCAATTCCCTGTGCCGGTTCTCATGCACAAATGTGCCTCCTTTGAACTATGGACTGGCCACTGGCCTTGCTCTTGTCTACTTTTGATTCCTATCTGGGTAATGTAATAAAGACAGTTACTCCTGTTGTCTGCTTTGTCAGTGTCCTTGCTAAATAAAAAGTTGTATGTATGGGTATGGTTTCATGTGACACATGCTCTATATGCCACTTTAACATTGCCAATTGCTTGTTTTACTTTTTCAGAGTTTGACAGAGGTGACAGGCACTTTAGTTCTTTTGGACTCTGAGACTTGAGGGTGCAATGAGGTTGTTTGTGATGATCTACTGTTATCCTAATCATTCTATGGTCAGGTTTGCTAAATTGTACACATATCATGTTAGGATGCAATACCAGAACAGAGGGGAATTCTATCCACAGGATTACATGCGGGCTGGCCAGGGTCCATCATATCTGTGTGATCTTTCTTGATGTGTGAACAGCAGTGTTGATGTGTGGTCATCTTGGCATGCCCTGTCTTGCTAGTCACATGGGTACATTTGTATGTGTGCACTTGAGTGGTCATGAAGTGTGAAAGGGTGACTTGGTCATTAGTGTTGATGTGTGTGTGTCCCTGCAATGCCAACTGCACACATGTATAACCCAGAAGCTGAGTGCCTATTTGTTTGAATTGTCAGCCATGTGCTTCAGATTGTGGGCACATGTAGGAGTTGTAGGTTGGGCACTGTGCAGTGTGTTGGTGTGTCCTTGCACTCCTGAGGGACACCTACTTGTAGTTGCTGCCAGTTGTGCGTATGCAGAGTGGGTGACTGCCAAGTCTGTGTTGTGTTTTGTTGATCAGCCATGTGTCTTGTTACTGTTTGTACTCACTGTGCAGACCTGTTCAGCCACACTGACATTATTTGTGAGTTTTCTCATGCATTGCTGTCACTTGACCCATTTTTGGCTCCAGCATGGTATGTGGGATGTGGAGTCATTCCATCCCCTATCTGTGCTTCTGATGCCTACCAATTGTGAGTGACTCCTCTATGTGTTTGTGTACAGTACACTCCTGACCTGTCCACTACTGACATACACACCACTTCAATCTCATGCCACCTACCCTTTAGGTTGCCAGTGTGTGAGCCTCCCCACCACTTCATTTGTCACACCATGCTTTGTGGTGCTGATCTGTGCACAGGACCAATGTGCCACTCAGGACAGTTTCCTAATTAGTTATGTGTGATTTGCTTGTACTGGTTTGTAGTATTTGTTGCTCATGTGCAGTGCAAATGTTTGTGCTGCGCAGTCCTCTGGTCATGTTATTTGCACCTGGGTGTCCCTGAGTTGTGCATCTGTGGGTGTTGGGTAAGCTGTATGTGTGTTTACTGAGGTACTGCTACCCTTTCTGATGTTGTCTGTGTCCTGTGCTGAATAGTGTTGTGGGAGTACATGTTGTGGCACTGAGATGTGTGTGCTACTGATTTGGTTGGTGCTGATCAGTGTCAAAGTGCAAGTGCTCCCTGTATAAAGTGTAATGGTAATTGGTTGTCCATAATTGGCATGTTTGTCTTACTAGTAAAGTCCCTAGTAAAGTGCACTATGTGTGCCAGGGCTGGTAATACAAATACTACTAGTGGGCCTGCAGCACTAATTGTGCCACCCACATAAGTAGCCCTGAAAAAAGATCTTAGGCCTGCCACTGCAGTGCCTGCACGCAGTTTGTTAAACTGCCTTGTTGTCCTGACAAGTGCACCCACTTGCCAGGCCATACCCTTCCCTTCTTATGCACATCAGACACCCCTATGGTAGGACCAAGGTACCCCCCTGGCCATGGTGCAGAGTATGTGAAAGGTAGGACATGTACTGCGGTGTGTACCATGTCCTGACAGTGAAATACTCTCCATTTTGTTTTTCACTGTTGCAAGGCCATCTTGCCCATAGGACAGAATGGGGGAGGCTGTGTAATATGTTTCCAGCCTATCTTCCCATAGGTTTAAGATGGAGAGGCGAAATTTAGTGTGCCTGAACTCACAATTTAATAACACATCTTTTTGTGAAGGTGGTTTTTGAACTATGTGTTTAGAAACTACGCTTTTAGAAGTGGCTGGTTTTTTGTTCTAACAATTCTGTGTGTCTCAGCCTGGTTGTGGATTGACTGTTTGGATTTGAATGTGATAGGATCTGGGGAATGTCTTGACCCAGGGGAGGAGTAGGTGAGACAGCCACGGCTGACCTGCATCTGGAGTGTAGGGGGAGGAGTAGCCCCTGAAGGTGAAGAGGCCTGGGCTGCTGCCACAAAACAATGGCTCCATCGCCTGCTGAGTAATTGAGGACCCAGACCCCCACTATCAAAGGAAGAAGGTGTCACTGGCAGGGGTCAGTGCCCCCTGAGCACAAAAACTTCAAAGACATTTAGGGGTATAACTATGAGAGATGAAACCCCTATAATTTAGACTGATCAAGACTGAAACTACTTCATGGTCAAGAGGAACCTCTGCCAAGGAAGAACAGCTGAAGAGACTGAAGAGAAGGACTGACCCTTGCAGTGCGTTCTCGGGCTGGCCTGCTGTTTGCTGATTTAACTAAGGAGAGGCTAAGGGACTTTGCTGTGTGCTGTGTCCCCCTGCTTGAAAGAACTTTGCTGTGTGCTGTGTCCCGAAGTAACATGTCTCGAAAGGCCCGAGGAGAGCTGGCTCCCTGTTGTGGAAACTCAGGAACATAAACGTTTTCAAGTGTGTCTCAGCGACACTGTGTGCGTGTGCTTCGTGCAGCCTGAGACCTTAGTGAGAACTGCCCCGTGATCGTGTGCACCCGGAGTCCAAGTGAGTCTCAGCGAGGCTGTGTGCATGTGCTTCGTGCAGCCTGAGACCTTCGTGAGGATTGCCCTGTGATTGTTTACACCCGGAGTTCAAGTGAGTCTCAGCGACACTGTGTGTGTGTGCTTCGTGCAGCCTGAGACCTTCGTAAGAACTGCCCTGTGATTGTGTGCACCTGGAGCCCAAGTGCGTCTCAGCGACGCTGTGTGCGTGTACCCTGTTGCAGCCTGAGACCTTTGTGAGAATTGCCCCATGACTGTGTGTCCCAGAGCAGTCTTGTTCTCTGCTTCGATCGACAGCATGACCAGAAGTGCTGCGATCGTCCTTGCCATCGGCACAGACCAGCATCCCCAGAGGAGCTGTGAGGAGTCACCGTCGCCAGCCCGAGCCTGCCTTTGCCAAGGCGGGACCTCGAACCATCACCACCGCGGGTCTGAGTTCCACTGCCCAAGATCAATGAAGTCGCACCAGAGGCCCAAGCTGCGAGGAGATGAGAGTGAGATCGCACACCCAGGTAACGCTCAGCGAGCGTGCATGTGTTGCCGCCTGGGGCAGGGTGCGGGCTACGAGAGAAACGCTCTCGGCTTTTCCCATCTTTGCAGTGTAAGCCTCCACTCAAGTCCGTATCGCGGCCCGTGCGTGCCGGGGAGTGGCAGTACCGGGCACTTTGTTTTCCATCATAACAGTGTTGGGGGCATGTTTTGGCAGTAGCTGACTGTGAGTAAGTAAGAGTGGCATAGAGACCGCCCAGAGCACCACGATCGGTGCCAAAGTACATTATTTTTGCATTACGAACTGCCTGATTTTTGCATTACGAATTGCATTATTTTTGCATTACGGACTGCCTGATTGTTGCACTACGAATTGCATTATTTTTGCCTTACAAACTGCCAGATTGGTGCATTACGAATTGCCTGATTCTTTCATTACGAACTGCATAACATTGCATTAGGACTGCATTAGATCATCGCGAATGGCTCATTAATACTGCAAGAACCTACAAGTGCTTGCTGGCCTAATAACCGGCAAGGTGAAATATTACAAATACGCATATGTTGGATTTTTATTGTTTGGTCTCATCATATATTTTCTTTATAAACATATAATTGTTTTTATGAGACTCGAGTGGTGTCCGTTTGTGGTGTTATCACTGTGTTACTGTGAGCGTGGTTGCAAATACTTTACACATTTGCCTTGGAGATAAGCCTGGCTGCTCGTGCCAAGCTACCGAGGGGGTGAGCAGGGGTTATCAGAGAAGGTGTCCTTCCTTTCCCTGACTTAGAAGCAAGGGTCCCTATTTGGACTAAGGTACCTACCTCAGCCAACTAGAGACCCCCAGTTCTGCGCTGCGGTGTGACGGGCTGCTTGGGGCATCCTGATTTGTACGGTGGACGCGACGTCACTTCGCACGGCGGTGGATCTCTATTGCCTCCCACCACCGCGGTGGCGGGCGCATATTTATGGCGGTTCATGTCGCACCGTGGCGGACGGGAAATGGGCTATGTTTTCCCATTGTAATATAGCGGGCCCGAAGACCACTGCTGGAGTGCGGAAAAATACATTTTCCACCACCGCCAGCACCGCAGTTGTGCCTCCTGCCATCCTAATGAGCCTCTAAAGGTGTGCTAGGCCAGTATCGAACAAGAAATTGAAAAAGGTGCAGAATAGCTGTCAATTAGTTAAATTGGCATCGTACTCGTAGTCTATTGCACCATGGTATAAAGAATATAGGTGATATAATATGGGAGCACAGTGGTGCTGAGAGGCCCAATCCATGCTTGAGCACCCAAACATCATTATTAAAGGCAGTGGTAAGCTTAGGGTAGTATGGTAGAAGAGATACTGTTAAAAGTCATGTATTAATTATGAAGTTCAGGCACTCAAATACTTATCGGGCTCCTTAGCGCCACTCTAATTCTCCTCTTCCCCATCCTCTGCCCTATCATCCTCCTACTCCTGTGTGGCAGACAGTAGCAGGTGGACTTCCATACTCTGAAGGCCATAAGGTACTCTTCCTTCCTGGACCCCTTCACTAGTTTCAGCCCCCTCCCCGCAAAGCTTCCTTAGAGCAGCCATGCTGAGGCTCTCAATGCTCCTCATATCCACTTTCACCCTTTAAAAAATAATTACAGATGCATAATCAGAGGGTAGGAATAAAAATCTAAAATGGCCAATTAAGTCAATTTTGATGTCAGAATATAAAAAAGGATTTTTGGTTTTAACTCAAATCACAGAGTGGTGCTGTAAACCACAAGTCCTGGATCCCACTGCTGAACACCAGTGTAGGAAATTGAGATATTAGGTGAGGGAGTGTTGTGTTACTGAAACCTGCATGTTTTCAGCATTTGTGTACATTCTTCCACCATTTGTATATCTTTGAAGCACTGTATGCTTTTATCAGCAGGAAGCGTTGGAGTCCAAACTTCACATGAATACTCAATACTTGACTGACTGCTACCCATCCCTTAATGCAAGTCCCCCCACCCATACAAAAATTAAAAACCTTGGAGTATCCACAATATTATGATAAGAAAGATCGCTTTTCCACAATATGTATGTAATAGGTTATGGGTCTATTTTAATGAAACTGTTTGCAAATAAGGGGAGGTTTGCAACTGTTGCACCACTTCAAATAATAACCACAACCCTTGTCAAGGTAAATCCATAAAGTCAGTAAATTGACCTGAGCTTAATCCCCTGGTAGTTATGCCACAGATAAACGTGGTGAAGGTTTGCACCTGTTTAGCGGAGGAGCCACCACTAAATATTGGGTCCAATTTGCGAAGGGACTTGCATGTAGTAAATTTATGAGTGCACAGTCTCCACATTCATGTTGGAGTTTCTGCACTTGTGGTGGAATCTCCACGCTCGGGTGGAATCTCCGCATAGTGCACTGCAGAGATTCTGCGACAAGTGTGGAGACTCCGCTACTAGTTTGGAGACTCCACACTCAAAACTTTACTACACATAAGTCCCTTTGTGAGTGAGGCCCATAAGGTACAATGTATGCAGCACGATTGGACCACATGCTCAGACTACATGTCGTGATTTCATTTTAGCTTTACATTAATTTAAAATGAATTGTCCACATCTCAGGAAAGTGAATTAGAAAAGCATAAGATATACCGTACTACTAGGCATGGTAAAAAAAAAACAGTAGCTATCTCCACAGGTACAGTGCTGCTGACAACCTGCAATGCTTTTATATATTTCCCTCCAGACACTAAACCTAGCGCAGATTTCTAAGACAGCAAAAGATAAACATTTTTCTCACCAAAAATGCATGCCCTTGGAAATGGATTTGAACTATTACTGTACAAATTCTGAATTTATTTTAAGGTATTATGCCATATCAGCCTGGAAGAAAGACAAAGACATGGCAGCCTCCACTCCCTGCAGTCCTGAAAATAAATAAAAAGAAATTTACACTGCAAGTAAATATTAAATAATACATCTAGTTCCACAAACCTCAAATCCTTAGAAATCATACCTCCAAAACATTTTTCACTTGTGTCATTTATATTAAACTAGAATGAGGAAGGTTTAAAATCCATTTTTAACTAGAGCATGTTTACAGTTTGTGCGTTCCATTAGCCAGTTTAAATGCAAACTCCGGAAAAAGTGTATAAAAGATGTAATAATTACCATTACTCTAAGAATAAATAATATTTTGTGCCTGAATAAAAAAAGTTGACCTATCATATCTTCCAGGATGGAAATAAAATGGTATCCGATGGAAAATCAGAGAATATTTTATGTTTCGTCACATTTTGTGACAGAAGGTTGTGCACATAGTAAACATAGCACTAAGCAAACCTTCAATGTGTTTTAAATCCTGGTCGGCATAGGGAAGTAAGGTTGATCATCATCCTGGGTGTTAAATACTTCCCCAATGTACCATGTGCTCTCTCCATCTTCACACACACAGTCCAGCATTCAGGTGTTCCAAATAAAAGAAAAATATATAATCTGGTGACAGGTAATATAATAGGTGTAAATAAAGGAGGGACACTCCAAGATACAAGCGGATAGAGCTTGAGTAGAATTAACTCTTCCCCAATGGTCCATTTGACACTTTTGATTATCCAACAAACGACCACAAAAAGGGTATCTCTACCCTATCGTGGGAGAAAAAGTCAAGTGCATGGGTATCTACTCCTACAGCCCTAGCCAGGACCGTCATGGACGTCCTTTAGTATGTTCCCAGGATTCCTAGCACAAAAGGCTACCTCAAAGCTTTGGCCAGCGTGGCTGCTGTTGATGATCAGACTTAATAACTGTCTGTCGAAAGATCCAAAGGCAAAATGATCACTGCAGCTTCATTTAAAGCTGAGATGGTGTCCTTAAAACGTTCGGAATTATGCATAATTCAAGAAGTCAGGGAAACTACACAACTTTGGAGAGCAGCACATCCACCCTGCACCTATGCACACTGTAAGAGTTTTGTCCTCAAACAGCTATGCAGAAACCATGAGGTCCCATTGACATATTCTAATCCATTTTGAGGGTACTAGACAACATGTTTGCATTCTGCGAGAACCTGGCATATCATTCCTAGTACACTTCTTATTAAGGGGGGCAAACAAAATAGAAAACACATGGCAAGCTGCCCTTCAAGCTGACTTGATGGGAGGGAGTTCTATAAATATTGAAACATAGAAATGGTGGAAAGAAGGAAAGATGAAGGAGCCGAGCAAGAGGTAAAGACCTGAATCAGAGGCAAGAAAATCAAGGGGGAAGAATGTTGTTACCAAGGGAATGCCCTAACATAGAAGGCCTGTGTGTTGCCAAGGAGATTCACAGGACTTCAATGTAGATGGCTCAACTAACATGCTTAGCTGGATTATCTAGAATGCCAAAGACTACAAGGTCTACATCCATGTATCTGACAAAGGTAGCATTTGAAGCCCATCTCATATGCAGTCTTTAACGCAAAGTATAGATTTGTTGATTAGAGCACACAACCCTCATAGAAGGAGGGTCTTCCCTGAATCTGATGACATCTGAACATTTTTGAGACCAAAGACAAAACTGCATAGTACCTCAATGTAAATCCTTCAGTGTTTGGTGAAAATAATGTGTTTCTAATATTGTGATATCACAATATTGTCGCAAGTATATTGAGATATAGGAAATATTATCAACAGGACTATAGGAGGAAAGATTATAATTTTTTAGGTGTGTTTTTAGTATTGCTGGTAAATATATTGTTTTGACTTAAGTGTGTTAAAAAAGGGTTTTTATTAATTTTATTTGTATGAATAATTTCGCTGTTTTTTTAAGTGTGTTTTATATGTTTTTATATTGAAATGTTTGAAAAAATAATAATTTAACTTCTTTATTTTAAAAGTGATTTTTTTATATTTTATTTGTTTATGTAAAAAAAATAAGTTATGCTTATATGTATTTTTTTAGTAGTGGGGAGGGAAGATTTCACCAAAATATATTTTAGCTTTTTATTTTAATTAGTATTTAATTTTATATTACATTTTGTACATATATGCTTACATTGTATAGGTTTTATTTTATTTATAATGTTAATCTGCACAAATTTATTTTTGTATTTTTTATAATTTCATATCTGATAGATTTTTTGTGTGTTTTTTATTTTTCAAGATTTTTAATTAATAATTCGATAATTTATATAAATTATATTTTGAATGTTACATCGCTTTATAAATGTTAATAAAATTATGGCTACAATTAAATAACATTTCTTATATCAATGTTACTATTTAATAGGTCAAAGTGTAAATGTATAAATTCTTAATATTGTTATTGTTATCGTTATTTATAGAGCGCACTATCACCCTACGGGTATCCTGGCGCTATCATACGTGTGCTCAACTGAACCCATGGTGCGTGGGGCAAAGTTGGCAGAAAATATCTAAGGGAGTAAATGGAATCATGCTCTAGGATAGAGCTGTCTCATCTCAGGAGGAAGATCATTCCATAGCCGTGCAGCTGCGGTGCTAAAGGCCCTACCTCCCGATTTTGTTCTTTTAAATCTTGGCACTTTCACCAACTTGGCAGAGGAAGAGTGAAGGCTCTGAGCAGGGGCATACCAAGCAAATTTTTTCTGCGTTGGTTTAGGTCCAGCCCCATGCAGAACCTTGAACACTATGCAAAGCGACTCAAATTGTACTCTTTGCAATACAAGAAGCCAATGCAGCTCCGAAAGAGTCTGAGAGGCAGATGAGCATTGTGGCATTCTCAAAGCTAGCTTAGCTGCCATTGTCTGGATCCTGTGGCGTCTCTCGATCAAATATCTAGGGGACCCCAGCAGCAAGGCATTGCAATAATCCAGCCTGCTCAAGATGGTTCTTCTTACTATCAGCGCTCGGGCCTGGGCTGGTAGTAACAGGAGAATCTTGCGAAGGGCTCTAATAATAGAAAAACAGATCCCCACTGTTTTATTTACTTGTGTCTCTAGGGTCAATCTGTCATTGAACATAACTCCTAAGTTACGCACTGTCTCAGAGGGAGCCGGCGGAGTGGCTGTGGGTAGGGGCCAAAAATTGATAGGAAGTGGCGGAGGAATCTTCCCTGCTGCACAGTAAAGGACCTCAGTCTTATCAGCATTAAATTGTAAGGAGTTCCCTCTCAGCCAGTGGCCAGTGTCATATTGAGATTGTGTTGCATTATTATAAAATCATAGAAGTTAGGAGTGATAGACAATGATGTATATTTTTTAAAAAATGTTATAGATTATATATTGTTCTTTTATTTGGAATTAAAATGTTTTATGCATTGTTTTAGTATTTAAAAATGTTTGAATTATTTTTATATTAATTTATTGTTTTTTGTTAAAATCAGTTATTTAGTAATGTGTTTGAGTGTTTTTATTATGTGTGGTATTTATTACTTTGAATACTTATATCAGGATGGGTAGGTTAAAGGTTGTATTACATAGTCTAAAGATACTATTCTGTTATTGTTTGTCTAAAAGTGATTCCATTGATTTGGAAATAGTAAATTGGACCCCTATTGTGACCAGCACATCCCCCTAGATGGTATAAATTGGAGTAAGAATAGTAAATGTGATACCTTTAGTGTCCAAAACCTTCAGCTAGATGGTTTATACTGGAGTAGTAGTAGTAAATTAGACCCCTTTAGTGGCCGACATCTTCCCTAGATCATTTGAAGTGGAGTGGAGTGGAAATAGTAATTTTGACCCATTTATTGTAAAACACCTTCCTCAAAATGGTTTAGATTGTAGTGGGATTAGTAATCCATACCCATTTAGGGCCCAATTATGACTTTGAAGGTGTCGGAGCGGTTCTGCCACGCTGCTGCCCCGCTCCCACATGGCCAAAGCTGTGTGAGCATCCCCCGCCAGATTGCAAAATTTCTCATGACTGGTCGGCATTTCTTTGGTGGTCCCAGGGTGGTGCTTCTGAAAATGGGCACCACAATGGGAGCGCTAAAGGCAGTTCCTGCACAGGATAAACTCTGCAGTCCATTCCATGCAGGAACTGGGGCGTATACACACAGGGGAGGAAAACTTGTACCCCCTTGCATGCACCCCCATGCACAGGGCCAAAAGGGGGCACTAAAGGGCCCCTTTCTTTCCTAACCCACAGCAGTTTCATGGAGTAAGAACCTCCATGAGACTGCTGGCAGTGAGGAAAGTAAAAATATCTTGGTGGTGCCGCAGGGCACCACCAAGCATAATGCAGCCGTAAGACCACCGCACTACTGCGTTGCGGCAGTGCCATGGCGGTCTTTGTAGTTGTAATTCGGTGGTCTGACCGCTGGTGCAGCTGCAGCTGCAGCTGGACTGCCACCACTGCACCACCGTGACAATAGCGGTCCTCGGACCACCAAACTTATAATTAGGCCCTAAGTGTCCAAAACCTTCTCTAAAATGACTAACATTAGAATCACAGTACTAACTCGGACCCCTTTAGTGTCTAACACCTTCACTAAAATGCTTTACATGAGAGTGGGAATAGCAAATCAGACTCCTTTAGTGTCCAAACCCGTCTCCAAGGGCTCTTTGATTGGATGGGATGTGTTATAATTTTTTCCTGTGTAAGTGTTTTCAATAAATATAATATATTATATTTTTTGATGGGTATTTTATTAACTTTATGGGCCCAATTCAGCGGTTCCATCCAACAAATTAGGATGCGGCCACCCATGAGGCGGTCGGAAACATACATTTTTACATTGCGGCTTGTACCGTGGGCGAAACAAGGCCGCAGCACTAGCCGCATTGGAAAAATGGATGTTTGCATACATCCAAGCATCAGGCACCATGTACCCCCATGGCTCATAGCAGAGGCCGCACAGGGATGGAGACCATACTAGGGGCCCCAAAAATCAGTTTTTTGACAGCTTTGCAACGGGTGTTGGACTGCCATTGGAAGGCTGTATGAAAGGGACATTCTAATCCCTATGGCAGTGCCTGAGCAAGCACCGCCATATTGTAGGGTATTACATTCCAACCGATCGTCGGATGGGCTCCTTGAGCCCGTGGGAAGCGTCCGCCGGTCCCTCCACCTGCTGCCTCTGACCTTCGCACATCATAATGCGGCAGTGGGACTGCAGCACCAGATGTCGCTCGTACCGCAACCAATGGCCTCTCAGTTGCGAACATAATAAGGCCCTTCATTTATTAAATATATATTTCATATACTACAAAACATACTTGAAACATATCATAACATTTTGCTACTTTATTATATTTTTATATTTATTTTTAATGATTACAAACATTTTATAGCGTAAGTTTTGTTAATACAGTTTTATGTCACATACTTAATAATGTGTTGTTTTACATATGCTAAATAATTGTTTCTTCCCATATGCATTTTTCCCAAGTATATTGTTTGCAAATATCTTTGTAAAGTATTTCCATTTTCTTTGATATATATTAATATTGTTTAACATTGTATATTTTTTAGTACTTTTTATATATGTGTTACATATACATTGGTATTACTTTATTATATTTTTATAAATCTTTCATATTTTAAACATATGTTTTGTGTTTTTGAACACTGTGGGTCAGATTTACTAAGATTTTACGGCACAAAATCTTTTTGTATGATTGTCTTTCCAGCACTAAACTTGTTTACTACTGGAAATAATATGAAAGTAATATGCATAGTGCTACTTTGCATTACTTAGCGCCAATGGGGCATACCATGGGTGGTGCATAGGCGTTCCCATGCAACCACCCAAAGTTTCCGATGCTAAATAAAGTAGACAGGGGTTAGCATCAGAAAATAGCACACCCCTCAACCAGGCGCGATGAAGGAGAAATGCTTTTTTTCTCCTTTACTTACCGACTTCGCATGACTGCTGCACTGCACAGCACATGTATAAAGTGTCAAAATGTTTAAAATAAGTCTAAGCATAGTATTTTGTACTGGAAGGGCATCCTTCCAATACACAACCTATTCTTGACTCACTGAGACACCCATCCACTATAATGCAAAGGTGCCTCCGTTGTGCACTTCAGCTAATTTCAGCAAAGACACTAGTGTGAGGGGAGGAGAGTGCCACATTTCAGTAAATTTGGCATTCCTATGCTCTCTCCTTCTCACGCAACACAGCAATTGCAGTTGCTGCACTGCGCTGCATGAGAAATTGGTAAATCTGGCCCTGAGTTTAGCATTTGCATTTATTTTAAATCTAAAATAGTCATTTTTGTATTTTGATGTGGCAGTCATTTTTTTACCATTATTTGTACCTTGTATTCTAATTTCTTAATTGTTCGACAGTTTTGGGTCCTGTAGATCACGGTTCCCTGCTGCTGCTTAACTAATACAGTAAGACTAATTATATGATATTTATTATGGTTTTTAGCATAGCGAGATGTCGTTAGATAAAGTTATTTTAGAGGAGTGTGTTAGTTTTTAGTATTTGCCTTGTTTAGTCTTAGTTACCGAGTTGGTGTTACGTAGTGTAATGTGGTAGCCTCACTTTAGATTGTGTATCATAGTTACTTCTAATAGTTATTGTGGTATGTTAATAATGTGTGTAAAGTAATGCTTGTAATGTTTTTGTGGTAAATGTTTTTTGAGGGTGGATATCTTATTTTGTAATTTTTTATTTGAAGTTCTTTAATCGTAGGAGACAATTCTTCCTAATTTTGAATGTGATTTTTACAAAGAGAAATGTTGTTATATTTTAACCAACATCATTTTTAAATCCATTTTTTATTTTTTATTTCCTAACGGAGGGTTTTAATTCACTTTCTTTTTTTTTTGGTTTATGGTTTCCCACAATTATGCAGTATTTATTTGGGTTTAGATTTGGGCCTTTTACTTTTGCTATATTGTGAGGTTTATTTTTATCTATGACTGATGATTAATTTTTTTGTGGAGCTATTGGGCATCATGGACATCAGTTACAAAACCGTAAGTTTATTTTTTAATATACTTTGTAGTGGGAAATATTTTTGTTGGAATAATTCGATATTTATATGTAAGTGAAAATTTTGAATTTTGTTTTATGTGATGCAATATTTTGAATGCTTTTTAATTTAATTTGATTTTGTTGTACTATGTTTTGAGATATATTTTAAAATAATTTTTATGTTATAATATTTTTCTTAATAAGTCTCATTGTATGTTATTTTATTTAAATTTGTTTTATAGACTGAGGAAGAAAGATATTTGGATATTTGATCTAATATTTATTAAAAACATTTGGGTATTGTGTTTGCGTTGAGTTTTATTGTAAGTGGCATTTATAGGTTGGTTAGAGGCGTTGTTTTAGCTCTCTTTTCAAGGTAGTATAGTCCTTATTTTAGTCAATATTAATGAAGGCGATCTTTTGTGTTGGTATATTTTATTTATTTTATATGCATTGAATAGTTTAACGATATTGTGTCAGTTGATTTTATTGTTACCGATATTGATAATTTAAAATATTTTTGATGACAATAATTTTTTCTATCAATATTTGTGCATTTCTTTTTCATATATAGGATGAAATATTTTGGTCACATATATTTTTGGTATATTGTGGTAAATCAGTATTGTGTTTGTTGATATTATATCATATAACTGAATACTTGTATTTTTAGATGAGAGTCACATTTCCCTGGGAAGCCTTTTTGAGGTCAAGTTTTAATAAAAAGTTTTTAGAAACATAGGTATTCATAAACAAAGCAATCAGGGCATGCTGCTTATCTAGCAACAGCAGAAACCCTATACTTAATGCATTTCACACTTAGTGCATGTCCTTGCATAGTTGATACCACATTGAATTTCTTGAATCTGTTTCCAAAGGTTTGGGCTTTAACCCATTTAAGCAGTCAAGCTCCACATTGTTGAGAAAGTCCCGCTAATAATATTGAGGCACCGATAAATGCGTTCTTGTATGAGAACCAAAGTAGTATAGGAGCTGCCAAAACAGATGTCTTTAAAAATCTCAAACCACTTATCCACTGGCTCTTGTGCTCTTCTAAATAAATTGAACAACAGGCAAAGGGGAGAATTTGCATGCACATAAAATTGTGCATTAAGCAATCAATCCGGAGTTATACACACATCCAACTATTCATGGTGCCATAGCTATACTACGCTGGGTCAAATAGAGTTCAACAAGACTTAAACTCTAATTCCACTGATTTCGCCAGCAGCCAATCAGTATATATTATCTTTACCACACATCTTGGACTCAGGGTGTACAATAGAACAAGCTGCGTGGCCTATTTAGCAGCTAAAGACTTCTGGACCGTCACCAGAGTGTCATCCTTGAGTTACTAATTGAAAAACACAATATTCTGATGTGTGTCAGGAACAAGAGGAAGCAACACGAGAGGCTAAAGATAGTGCTAAAGAGATTGCATAGTGAATTTGGAAATCCCCGTTTGGAGTTCTTGTGCCAGAACCAAGGGTGTAAGATATCAAGATCCTGGCTGCTTAGCAAAGCACTCCAGGGACAAGAAGCTTTTTCAAGGGTGTTCACTACTCCGGGAGGCAATTCCAAATCTAGAGGCATTTGCAAAAAATAATTTAAGGGTGTAGCTGGACACCTCAATGCCAGAAAACATCAGGGTCTCCATGAATGCATGTCAGACTAACTATAGCCTACTTCGGTGATGGAACTGCTGGTAGATTTCAGCTACTGAGTCTTGGGAGTCATGCTTTTGTGAAAACAAAAGGTTATTGCCTCTTCATAATCTAAGCAAGCAAAGGCTTGGCACTCAGGGAACATACACCCTCTTAGATCCAAGAACAGCTCATGATAATCTTGTGGGCGCATCACACAACCACTTATATGTTTGTTCAAAGTGGATGTGGAATTTTCAAGGCATTAGTTTGATGTTGAATTCCTCATTGGGGTTTATAATCTGGCAAACTATCTCTACAGCAATCTGGGGCAGCTAGGCCTGGGAGTGTTGAGAATCTGACAAAACAGAAGAGGATGTCACAAAAATCATAAAGAGGAGCATCTCAAATGCAAAGCCCAAGGACATGTTTGTGAATACCACCCAGAAGGAAAAGTGCCTGCAGGCATCCACATCAGTTTTTAGGACACTTGAGGAATATCTTAAAGCAGAAGAACATGCACTAATCTCTAAAAACCATCAAGGTGATCTGAGAACACATGAATGTGCATAAAAAGCTATAATTACCTAATGAATGCCTTCCTTCTTTGCTTTGTGCAATTTACAACATCATGCCAAGCATCCTAGCTGCACAAACAGTGGTGCCGGCTAATGAAGTAAATCAGTGAGTAGTATAACTTAAAGCCACAATGCACAAAAAGAGTTTCCCTTATGAATAAACTAAATGGTGCAAATGGTGGACCTACTCATTCTAGGCCAGACAAAAGGGCTCAGATATAATCCCACAAGTTACATTGTCAGATTAAATTTACAAACTATGGAAAATATTGCTTACAAACGTTTGCAACATTTCTGTTGGCCAATATATACTTGTAGTAGTAGGTGAGTTTTCATAATACCAAGAGATTTACGTAATACACAATTCTATGTATATCAAATCTATTTCTCTCTCTTCTTAATCCAGAATTCACAATTTTCTTGATCCACTTCCCCATTCATGGACAGAAACAGTTGCTGCACAGGCAGGCAGTATCTCACAGAAGCCACTTGTCACTGCATGTTTTGCCAGCCTTTTCCCCACTACAGTTCATGTCTGAGGTACCACCAACATTATGATTGCCTGGAATCTAGTCAAAATAGTCTAGAGGGTAGGAATTAAATCAAAAATGGGCAATTAAAAATCAATAGTCAATTGCAAATCTTGAAAGTCAATTTTGTTTGAATATGGAAAGTATTTTTGGTTTAACTCAAATCAGAGAGTGGTGCTGTAAGCCACATGTCCTGGATCCCACTGCAGAACACCAGTGTAGGAAATTAAGATATTAGGTGAGGGAGGGTTGTGTCACTGAAACTTGCATGTTTTCAGCATTTGTGTAAATCCTTCCACCATTTGTATAGCTTTGTAGCACTGTATGGTTTTGTCAGGAGGAAGCGTCAGAGTCCAAACGTCACATGAACAATCAGAACTTGACTGACTGCTACCCATCCCTTAATGAAAGCACCCCTCCATATGAAAATTAAGAACCATGGAGTATCCACAATATTATAATGAGAAAGACCACTTTTGCACAATATGTAATAGGATATGAGGTTGTTTTTATGAAACTGTGTACAAATGTGATGCAATTTGCAACTGTTTCGCACCCCACCTCAAATAATATTCACAACCCTTGTCAGGGTAAACCCTTAAAGTCAGTAAATTGACCTGAGCTTAATCCCCTGGTAATTATGCCACAGATAAACATGGTGGAGGTTTGCACTTGTTTTAAGAATGTTGCCATCCCGTTGGTATTACAGAAGAGGCCACAGACCTTTGTGTTTCCCTCTTCCTTTATGTTTTTTCCCAGGGTGCCAAGTAAGTTCCTGTAAAATTGAGAAATCTTTATTTTCTCAGTGCATTAATGAAGTAGCTCCATGCAAATGAGTGGATGCCTTGGTGCACGCAGATCATATTACAGAAGCAGGTGCTTTGGATAGAAATTTGCCCTGGTGTATGCGAACTGTGCACCACTCAGAATGTGGCACACCATTAGTGTATCAACCCAAGATGACAACTGGGAGGGGTCATAGAGGGTCACTGCGCCCCCTCATCCCTTGAATCCTCCCACGGAGCAATGCTCTCAAAGACTGTACTTTCATGTGGTGGGTTTCAAAGCCCTGCACACAAGGAAGGTTGTGATGCTCCTACAAAACACCGACCATTAGTGCATCCCCTAGGATGCCAACCGGAAAGGATCATAGAGGGTCACAATGCCCCCCTCCCCCTCAACCTCCTATAAGGCTGTGCTTTCAAAGGCTGTAATTTCATGTGGTGGGTTCAGAGGATTGTACCAAAGGAAATATGTGGTGCTTATACAAAGACACTGACAATGCAGCATGAACTCCCATCCATGACAGGAGTTCTGAAGTCCTCAACAAAGAAGAATAAATATCAAAGCTTCAAGCCGATGGATTTCTAACATATGTAGCAGCAAAAGCAAGATGGCAGTGGCATAGATCACTGTGGTAGAGCTCCTCTCCTTTTGCTCCCGAAGCACCCTTAGGCGAACACGGCTACCGGCAGTCAGTTTACAGCTTACCTGCATACCACAGAGTGTGATTCATGGCCTTTGGATCGAGGACTGCGGATGGGCTGCTCGCCCCGGGCGGTGTCGGAACTCCGGCTTGTTTACAGGATGCGCGAGGAGGCACCGGGTGGCGTCTCCTCGCAGAGGAAGCTAGGGACAGGTGGCGAGTCAGCTGGTGCAGAATAGAGGAAGAAAGGTGTGCTGGCGGCAAAAATCGCTCTGTCAGTATGCTCCACCTGGAGGTTGTGGGTGGGCTTTGCTCTCAGCCACAAATTGGTTCTGAGGGCGCACACAGCAGCAACTGGCTTCAGATTGGCAGCGGAGATTGGAAGTACGCCTCCTAAAACATCGAGACAAGCCAAAAAGGTGGTGGGGCGAAATTCAGTGCAACTACATGGATGTAGACGGTATCAGACCACAGGAGGTAGCCCATAAACCACAGTGAGACTGGGGCGGTACATTATATCAAACAACAATGTCTCAATGTGGGATTCATTGGGAGGACAAGTTATGTCAAAGCAAACCGTACAATAGAGAACTTATTAGAGGAATAAATCCACATAGGGAAGACACAGGGAGACGGAGGATGTAAAGAAATATATTTGAGAATGTTCAACACATGATGGACATATTACGTCATATGTACATATCATATGGACGAGAAGCACTGCGTGACAATTAATGGCAATGTAACCAACAAAATACTGTGCACAAGTGCTCGTGAAAATTGTGACGGCGCAAGTGACACATGAAGTGGTATGTACAGCGGTGAAAAAGAGGCAACAGAAAGAACAATGGTACATTAAATCTGGCGGAGTTAGGGCATTCACACAATTAATGTTGGATGTAGGCAGGAGTCTCCGTGGGTCTTGCAGGTAAGCCTAATGAGCCTCGCAATTTGAAGAAGCAGGTGGACAGCGGAGGGGTAGGGAAGCGGAGGATTCTAGCTGAAAGTGTACAAATTGGGGTGCGGAAACTGACAAATTTAAAGATAATTGAAGAAGGGGGGCAACCCCTGACGGGGCCAATTTAGTCTCAATCTCTGTGCTGCCCCAACCGGCTCTTACTGATTTTTTTTAAACTAGGGATGGAACTCTGAGCCTATGCACTTCCGAACTTCTGCATGAATCTAGCCTGGAGATATCAGATCAGGTTCTAAGTGAACATTCGGGGGATGCTATGGGAGAGACCCCAACGGCACATTTGGAAGCTTTGGTGGAGGGGAATTTGCATAATAATGTTTTAAGCACCCCGAATGAGATGGATCAAGGTGTCACAGAGAGCAGTTCTCGAACCCTATCTGATCCCCTATCAGGCATGTTATCATCTTTACCAGAAGGTGCTTCTGGGGGGCTGGCATACACCACAGCTCTAGATGGGTTATCAGTTGATGATATCATATCAGATAATACAGATAAGTTATTTTCTCTTACCGAGAAATCACTGTCAGAGTTTCGGATTCTGGTTATAGCGAAATTGGGGACAGTACTTCGACCTTGGGCTCTAGCACTCTCGAAGCACCAGAGACTGCCCTAAAGCGCCAAAAACACCAAAGGAGTTCTAAAGGGTCTAAGGGACATGCCGAGATACTAATGAATAAGGGAAGGCATTCCGCTGGCCCTGGGCTGAAGTGGGATTATTCTCACACAAGAATCACAGGACCTGCGGATTTGGTGACTGATCAGGTCGGAAACTCCATGGGGGGCAGCCTAAGGGAGTCGCTGATATGAACTCCGCTTTGAGCATGATTTTAGAATCAATTAAAGAACACCAAGCTCAGACTCAGGCAGATGGAAAGAAAGCAAGACAGGCTGCGAAGAAATTGGAGGGTGCAGTGCGGAAAGTTGGCAAAGCCTGTGCAGAGATTGGCGAACGGATGAATATTATGGAAGAGAGACTCTCTGTTGTTGAAAAAGAACTGTCTGCTGTGAGAGAACAAACTAAATCTCATGAAGTTCAACTTAGAGACGCTATGTGGAAACTGGAAGATATGGAGAACCGCCAGAGGAGGAATCACCTCCGCTTGCTTGGGATTAAGGAAGGCCTGGAAGGGGAAGATATTCGCTCTTTTATTTTAGATCTACTTAAAGAAGCCTTTTCAGAGCTTACGGGGTGGGACAGGGAATGGAAAATCCAGCGGGTCCACCGGTTCCCAATTGCCCTTTGCAAAATCTCTGGCAGAGATTTAAATCAGCCCAGGGCCATTTCAGTCTTTTTTGACAATTATATGCTCGGACAGGCTATATCTGAGAAAGCACGCCCTGAGACTAGAAGGCAGTAGAAAGAATTCAGATTTTTGCCACATAACTGTGGAACGCAGATAGCGACTATGGCAACTAATTAAACCCTATCAAGATGCAGGTTTTGAGGCATATTTGCTGGCCCCGGCTAGATTGAAGACATTTGTTAGCGGGTCTGCAAAATTCTTTACCTCTGAAATTCAAGCTAGAGAGAATCTGGATCAAGTTTGGGGGGAGAAAAGAACCACATAAGACCTTAATGTAGTTTAACAGTCTTACTAAACAGCCTCACTGAATGAGCCCGGGGTAAATGCGGCAAGATCGGGGATGTATCTTTTTATAGATGGTGTCACTTTCCTTCATTTGCTATAATGGTTTGATTACAATGGTTTGATTGGGTGCACAGGGGGCTGGGGGGGCTGCGGTGTTCTCTGCTATCTCTATCACTCAGACCCTATGGGTCCGGCTGCTTTCAAAGGTAGCGGGGATATGGGGGTAAGGTGAGGCAGGGAATGGGTAGAGGGAAAAGTGGTGGGGGAGTGTGGAAGGGGGGCACATGGCAAAAAGTTGAAGTGTAAATTGCAGCTGAAGTTTGTTTGTGATTTTTTGATGGTATTAAAGACTAGAGATCAATTTGTAAGTCAAATTGGATCAGAGAGTTGGTCGTGCAGTATAATGTATGTGATAAGTGTGACAAGGTTCTTCAGTTTGACAAAAGGTTCCATTGGTATAATGGCTAAGCTACAAATCGCCACTATTAATATCTGTGGGCTAAATGATAGTGCCAAAAAGAGAAAGGTTCAAGACGATTTTAAAGTTCTAAAGGCAACTCTGTATTTTCTCCAGGAGACCCATGGAGCACGGAAGGACAGTAATCTGCTTAAGTCTTTGGGGTTGAAGGTAGCAGCCTATGCAACACAAGATGTTAGGACTAAGGGTGTTGCTGTCTTTACGAAAGGCAGTGCTATTAATCCGGGAAGTAGAGCGGTGGATAGGAATGGTAGATGGGTTATACTGGAATGTAGATTTAGTGCTAGTTCCTTTACACTATGCTCAGTATACGCTCCAGTGTTAGATGACCCGGGTTTATTGCATTTCCTAGCTAATAAATTACCTTTTTGGCCTGCACCATATGTGGTATGCAGGGATCTAAACCTTAATGTTTATAGAGGAACCTCAGGGGATAGCAGGATTTCTAGTGAGGGGCATAAACCACACTCCATGAGGGTGTTTAAAAACCTCTTAAGGGATATTGGTTTGGTAGATGTATGGTCTAAACTGAAATCCCAGGATCCTGGCTACACCTATTATTCCGCCCCTCACGGCAAATTTGCCAGGCTTGATTATTTTTTAATTTCCCCATCTCTACTTCAGGTGGCTCTGGTGGAGCTCTTTCCCAGAGTAATGTCAGATCATAACCCTGTTGTCCTGGAACTCCCACTTGTTGGAGCAAGAAAGGAGTACACAAGATGGACATTCAAGAGGGCACTTCTATCTGATCATGAATTTGTCAAATATATGAAGGGTCGGATAAGGGAGTTTTTTGACAATAATAAGGGTAGCGCCCCTCCTGGAATAATCTGGGATGCTTTTAAGGCGGCAGTGAGAGGGGAGACGCTGCAATACAGCCTGACCAAAAAGGGGCAGAACAGATTAAATCACTCAAAAGCTTACCCATCTGGAAACAGAATTAATATGTACTGTGACCAGGGGAGACGATGTCTCCACAACCTTGAATTCCATTACAGTCACCAAAGCCTGTTTGACTGATTTTAATGCTGAGAGGATGGCAGGGAAGTACCTTGCCAAAAGACAGAACAGTTATGAATACAGCGAGAACGTTGGTCGATTATTGGCAGTCAGGGATAGACAACAGGCAGCATCAGGACATATAGAACAGGTCAGAAATATGCAGTGGAAAGTAGTCACAGATCCCTGCGATATCAGGGAGGCTTTTAGGAAGTTCTATGAGGATCTATATATGGCTTCACCTCCTGTTGCTCCTCTAGCAAACGATGAATTGTTGGAATTTGTCCCGAATGGAAGGGTCTCCCAGGAGGAGGGTTTACACGTGGGGCTAGATATTTCAAAGGAGGAGCTATATTGCGCTCTCCAAGCCCTCCCAGCAGGCAAAGCAATGGGAACCGATTGTATTCCCATAGAGTTTTATAATGTTTTTTTAGAGAGACCTAACAGGTTTTGCTTGGCCTATTTAAGGAGGTCAGGGAAGGGGTTGTACCACCTGGCTCATGGGGCACTGCCAATATTATTATCTTTCTAAAGAAGGGCAAAGATCCTACTAGTATGGGTTCATATAGACCTATTACGCTGTTAAACAGTGATGCCAAATTGTATTCAAAGATTCTTGCCACCAGGTTGAATTCTGTGATGCATCATCTTGTTTCAGTTTGGCAGCTTGGTTTTATACAGGGGAGGGGGATGGTAGACCATGTCAGAAGGGTAATCTCACTTTTTGACGCTACGGAGGTCCTCACAAAGCCTATGGGGGTTGCCTTCTTGGATGCCGAGAAGGCTTTTGATAGGGTGTCATGGAGTTATTTATGGAAGATCTTGGAGACCAGCGGCCTCGGGGATTCATTTGTGAACGCAATACAGGCCTTATACGCTAACCCCACAGCACGACTACGAATAATGGGGGAGGAAACGGAGACATTTATAATTGACAGGTGGACAAGGCAGGGATGCCTGTCCTCCCGCAGCTATTCTCACTATATGTAGACCCCTTTCTTAGATGGTTGGTGGCCTTCGCAGATATCATCCCTGTTAGTTTGCATGGTTGGGACACTAAGCTTTTGGTGTATGCCGATGACGTGGCTATAATCACATCCGACCCCGATAGAGCAATGTGTGTTGTGGAAAGCATTGCGGAAAATGTTGAGACCAATTTGGGCTTCTTGTTGAATAAAGCCAAAACACAGATTCTGATAAATAGATTTGTTACAGCCTTGGACACCATGATTGTGGAGAAAGCAGTCTATTTTGGTATATACATTACTGAAAAGGTGGAGGATATAGTAAAGCTAAACATGGCTCCTATAATGGGGAAAATTAAGAACGACCTCCAGCGATGGGACAATTTGAAGTTGTCAATAATGGGGAGGTGTAATCTCATTACAATGATGATTCTGCCAAAACTATTGTATATTTGCCGTACGATCACCTTGAAATTACATAATTTTTGGTTTCGGCAAATTGAGATGGAGGTAGCGAGATTTATCTGGTCGTATGGTAGAACAAGGAGAGCCAACGCATTCCTATCCCTCCCCAGTGAGAGAGGGGGATGGGGGCTCTTTCACTTCAAGCTATATTATTTAGCTGCAACTCTGCAACATTATGGGCCTCTCCTTGGTGTCAAGGCAAGGGATGTAAGCAACACTAGCTCTGTCCCTTCAATATATGAGATTTTGATTGGTGCACGGGCTAACGGCTGCCTTTTGAAATTTTATGAAGCAAGCTACTTTAAAAAAATACGGTTTAAGGTGTTGATTACCGCTTTTCGCAATTGGGCAGACGTAAGGAAGAAACTAGGGGTAGGTAGGTTTAGCAGGTATACCCCTTGATTGGGAATGATCAGCTCCCAATGGCCCTGCAAGATGAGTGTTTGGCAAGGTGGGGAAAAGGTGACTTTTACTGGATAGGGGATCTCCTGGCTGGGGACCACATTGCATCTCTTGACATAGTTAGGGAAAGATTTAGTATAGGCCCGCTGGATTTTACATTTTTTTTACAGCTGGGGGACTTCCTTCTTCAAAAAGCTGGAGGTGCTGTGGGCTTTGGGCAGGTGTCTTTAATTGACATGCTAATTCGCAGCACAGGTTTTTCAATTTCGCAACTTTATAGATGCCTGCTGGAAGAGATGCCAGACGACCTTGATAAACATAGGCTGAGATGGCAGGATAAGCTGGGGGTTTCAGATTCTTGCTTTTTGAAATCATTAGAAATTGGGGACACCGTACTGTGTTCTGCCAACCTGCGGTCACAACATTTTAAGACCCTATTTGACCTTTACATCCCACCTGCGAAAATTGTGAAATGCGGAGGAGTGGAGGGAATTCACTGTTTTAGGTGTAAGGCACATGGGGCAGATATAATACACATTTTCTCCACTTGTCCTTGCATAGAACCGATAGGCCGAGAAATATCAGTTTTTTTACAGCATGTATTAAAAGAGGACGTTCTTTTGTCACCCCAGCTTATGCTACTAGGGGTAAATGAATAAGTGGGGCAAACGGAGAAAAGCTTAGACTTTGTGTTGCCTCAGCCTGGCTAGACCCTCAACTCCCGACCTTTCAGCAATGGAAAGGCCGATTTTGCACGTATATAACCTAGAAAACGCACATTATGAAAGAAGAGCCAGATTTGGGGCCCATTTACTACTTGGGTTACCCCATTCACTCAGTCAGAATTCATTTTATGGTAATAGTTATTCTGGATTTGGTGTATATAATGACATTTTGATGTATCTTCTGCCTTTTATTCTGATATTGTATTTAGCTTTTTTAGCCTGGATGGACAAATGTAACTGAAATAATCTTCAAATCTTTTTACTGCCTGTATAGAGCCTTTAGTATCTCATATTCTCTAGCCTTTGGCATACTGTTTTTTTCGATTAATGCATTGATTACTTGTATAATGATTATTATTTATTGTATGTATGAGCATCCTGATTATTTGCTTCATTTGCCCTGTCTTTCCTTCAGAAAAAAAAAATATATATATTAAAAAAAGGATTTCTAACCTGTGTGCTTCTTCAGCTCATCAAACAAAGTGTCAGTCGCTTAATTTTTACATGATGACCTGTCCTATTTTCCTTCTTTACCATTAAGTTGGGTGATAGTAGAAATACCTGTGATTTTCAGCATTAAGAAGCAGCAGAAGTGCAGTGTAAAGCACTATATATATAAATAAATGATAATTAATATTGCTTGTGCTGCTAATATTATTATTAAAGATAATTATGCTGGAAAGGCAAGATGGCTTCTGGTCATTCAGCCGAGTAAGCGCTCGTAACCTGACCTCCCTGATCCCCCTGGTGTGAGACGGTGGATCGGCATGCACAATGGAAGGAAACTACCAGTGAATTACTGAATACCCCTTGGGAATGCTGTGGGACTTACTTTTGTCAAGACGCTGGGCACTGGGCTGCTCGCGAGTGTTGCGCTTCAGTGGCTGAGTTTTCTGGTGGGTGCCTGTGGGACGACACAGGATTGTTGGCCGAACCATGATGCCGACGAAGAGTGCAAGAAGCGGAAAGACCCACGGAGCAGGAGGAAAACATCGCACTGAGCAAACTCCGAGAAAGCGCCCAAAACAAACAACGACGTGGAGCGGCTCAATATAGCAACAACAGTCTGGTTAGTAATGCTGAAGCTGCAGCATTGGAAAACTCTGCCAAGGTGAGCGAGGGAGATGGTGGGACTACCAGGACTGTTGTGACTAACATAATGTTAGAGAGAGAGGGGGATTCTGAGATGTGGTCCAGTCCTCTAATGCCAAGACAGATCTCACAGCCTGATGTTAGGAGGGAGGCTTCGCCAGTAGTGGTGACTTCTGTAGCACCCATAAGCCTGGAGACAGAAGTTTTGTTGCCATCGAACAACAGGGCGTTTGCAAACAAAATAGACGGCTCCAATGATGGTGTAGACACTGAAGGTGTCTTTACGCTGGAGACAGATGCAGAAGGGCCCTTTTTCTCACTCTCGGATCATTCCAGTACATCTGGCGACGAATCCCTACAAATATCCGAGGACCCTCTCAGTCTAATAAGTGGGCGGTGGAGCGAAACCAGGAGTATATGCCAGGAGGAGGAGACCCCTGGGAAAGATATCAGGGTGTCTAACTCCGGGACTGTACGCAACAAAACTATACCATATGCACCACAGCGGAACGATAGGCAGGCCGCTCCAGGTCAAATCTCAATGGAAAAACTGGGTAATGGTCCCAATAATTACCCTTTATCGGGGGGCAAGATCAACACAATTTATTAGATCGCCCAGAGGGTATTTCACTGACAGTCATATATGAGACAATGATGGCACACAGAGAAGAAAGCCGGGCGGAAAGTCAAAAAGCTCAAGGTGCATGCAGGAAATTGCAAAATTCGATTCGGCGGGTGGCTAAATCTTGTTCCGAAATTGCGGAAAGGATATCCGAGGACGAGAATCAAATTTCTACTCTTGAGGATGAGATGGTAGCACAGAAAATAGCCACTGACGCGTTGACAACACAAAGGGATGACCTATCCTGGAAAATTGAGGACATGGAAAACCGCCTACGGCGGAATAATTTAAGAATTCTTGGCCTACCTGAGGGGTTCGAAGGCTCAGAACCCCGGAAATTTGTCGTGAAACTGTTTAGAGAGGCTTTCCCGGAGTTGGTCCAGTGGACATGGGATATTGAGATACAACAAGCCCATAGATTTCCCTTTCATGTGAAACAGAATCAAACTAATATGAGGCCCAGAGCTATACTGATATGCCTGTCTAACTTTTTGTCTAGGCAGGCGTTGTACGATCTGGCTAGGCAAGACAGACAGAGAAAAGCGGCTGGAGTAGAGTTCTTTGTTCGCCCTGATTTTTGTTCCACTACTGTGGAAAAAAGATGGCAACTACGGCAGTTAATCAAGCCGTTTCAGGATAAGGGTGCACAAGTATTTCTCTTAAGTCCAGCCAAGCTGAAGATAATATATAAAGAGAAAACAAGATTTTTTACATCTGAGCTGAAAGCAAAAGAATATTTACAAGAGATCTAGCCCTTGGGTAGATAACACATAAGTGAGAGAAGCGCAAGTTAAATGCCAGCAGGAGTGATGTGTGTAATTCTTGCAGGTTTTGCAGATATATGCTGATTCACATGTTAGCGAATTTCTTTTTTCCCCCTTTATATTGTTTAACCATTTTTTTCTCTTTTTTCTTGAGCTAGGGGTATTACGCACACGGGGGACACGGGGGTACAGGGGTTGGTACGAGGCTCTCCATCACTGTAGACCGTTGGGTCTGTCAGCCTGCTTGTTGGGGAGAGTAGGGGGTTCCTTCTTTGGTGGAGGAGGCAGAAGTGGGGAGATGGGGTGGTCCTATGTTGCAGGGAGGAGGGTGGCTACCAAGGGGGGTGGGACTTGGAGGGCAAAAAGAATAAAACAAAAGCCAGAAGTAAATACAGGATTTATGAAGGAAAGAGAGATGATGTTAAGAGAGACAGGAAACGAGATATGCCTTTTTAAACCAGGATAAAAATGGCATTTTTAACTGTGTGTACATTTAATGTGCGGGGACTTAATGAGAGGGTGAAACGGCAAAGAGTGGCATGTAAAATAAGGAATATGTCACCTGATGTAGTCTGTATCCAAGAGACAAATGTCCCTTGGAACCAACACATTAAATTGAAGGAGCTAGGATATGAGTTGCAGGTGTGTACTACCCAAGGGACTACCACTAAAGGCGTTGTTATACTTGCAAAAAAAGGCCTTTTCAAAATTACGAAAAGCTTAGCAGATAAACATGGGCGAAGGCTCAACTAACATGCTAAGCTGAACCATCCAGAACCCCAAAGACTACAAGGTCTACATCCATGCATCTGACAAAGGAAGAATCTTAAGCCTGTCTTTTATGCAGTTTTTAAAGCTTCCAGCATTAAAGCAAAGTATAGATTCATTGGTTATAGCACACAACCCTCATAGACACAAGGGCTTCCCTGAACCTGATGACAACTGAACATTTTTGAGACCAAAGACAAAACTGCTTAGTACCTCAATGTAAATCCTTCAGTGTTTGGACAAAATAATGAGTTTTAAATATTGTGATATCACAATATTGTCGCAAGAATATTGCGATATAGGAAATTTCATCAACAGGAATATCAGATGAAAGAACATAATTTTTAGGTATGTTTTTACTATTGCTGGTAAATATATTGTTTTAAACAAAGTGTTTTAACAACTTGTTTTTATTAATTGCATTTGTATGGATAATTTTGTAATTTTTTTAAGTGTGTTTTATGTGTTTTTATATTGAAATGTTTGCAAATAAATTGTAATTTAACGTATTTATTTTAAATGTGATTTTTAATATTTTATTTGTTTATGTAAAAATATATTGTATTAAATTATGCTTATATGTATTTTTTTAGTAGTGGGGAGAGAACATTTTACAAAAATATATTTTAGCTTCCTATTTTAATTAGTATTTAACTTTGTATTACATGTTGTAAATATATGCTTACTTATAGGTTTTAATAATGTTTTTATAATGTTAGATGTGATATATATTCTTTTTAGATCTGACAGATTATATTGTGTTTTCTTTTTCTAATATATCTAATTATTAATTTGATCATTTATATCAATTAGTTTCTAAATAATACATTGTTTTAGAAAATTATGTATATAATAAAAAATGTTTTGATATCAATGTTAGTATTTAATAATTCAAAATGTAAATGTATTATTTCTTAATGTTATATTGAAATTGTGTTCCATTATCATAAAAACATAGAATTTATGGTTGATAGAAAATAATTTTTTTAAATTATTATTTTTATATTAATTTATTATTGTTTTTTGTTAAAATCAAAGTTATTTAGTATTGTGTTTGAGTATACTTATATCAGGATGGGTAGGTTAAAGGTTGTATTACGTAGTCTGAAGATATTTTTCTGTTATTGTTTGTGTAAAATTGTTTGTATTGGTTTGGAAATTGTAAATTAGACCCCTATAGTGACCAACACATTCCCCTAGATGGTATACATTGGAGGGAGAATAGTTATTGTGACACCTTTAGTATCCAAAACCTTCCCCTAGATGATTTAGACTGGAGTGGTGGTAGAAAATTAGATTCCTTTAGTGACCAACACCTTCCCCTAGATCATTTAGATTGGAGTGGAAATAGTAAATCTGACCGATTTATTGTCAAACACCTTCCTCAAGATGGTTTAGGGATCAGTAATCCATACCGATTTGGGGCCCGATTAAGACTTTGGTGGTGTGGGAGCGGGTCTGCCACACTGCCATCCCAATCCCACACTGCCAAAGCCATGTGAGCACCACCTGCCAGATTAAGAGTTTTCTCATGTCTAGCGGGCGTTTCTTTGGTGGTCCCATGGTGGTGCCTCAATGGGAGCGCCAAAGGCAGCTCCTGCATGGCATGGAATTTGCAGTCCATGCCGTGCAGGAACTGGGGTGCATGTATACAGGGGGACACTACATGTGCCCACCTGCATGCAACCCCATGCACAGAGCCACACCTCACCCTCAGCAGATTCATGGAGTAAGAATCTCCATGAGACCGCTGGAAGTGAGGAAAGTTGTAACATGCTTGGCGGTGTCGCAGGGCACCACCAAGCATATGCAACCCCCAGCCCTCCACACCACCACCAGTAATCTCTGATCCCTGGCGGTTGTGGCGGTTTCATGACAGTCTGACCTCCCTAGTTGTCACCCGGCAGTCAGACCACTGGTGCAGCTCTGGCCAGACTGCCACCGATGTGCCACCGTGAGTTTGGTGGTCCTCAGACCGCCAAACTCATAATTAGGCCCTAATCTTCAAGGCGTCTTCAAGGCGTCTTAGATTGGATGGAAATAGTATATTATATTGTTTAGTGTGTAGGTGTTTTCAATAAATATAATATATTATAGTGTATTATGTGTATTCTATTCACTTTATATGTTGTTTCCTGTGATATTTGAGTTATGTATATATATATGTTTTGGAAAAATAAAGTGTTATATTAGTGATTTGGTTGTAGTTGATAGTGTTGTAATGATTTTTGGTATAAATATAAAGTAAAATGTTATTTATGATATACTATACGTATACATGTTTTAATATTTGTTGCATGACTTTTTCATACTTTGACCCGATTACAATGCCAGACATCATATCAGAATGTGAACCGTCCAACTAGTAGTCGGTGGTTCCATCAGACAAATTAGGTTGAGCTGGTCCATGAGGAGGTCAAAAACATCTATTTTGCCATTGTGGTTTGTGCTGCGGCCTAAAAAGGGCCGCATCACAAAACGCATTGGAAAAATGCCTGTTTAGAAACATCCATGCACCATGTGCCAGGCACCGTGTGTTATCTGTCACATGGGGTATGGATGTTTTGGGGTACCACAGGTACCCTCCAGGCCTTTTAGCAGAGGCCGCAGAGGGACAGGGGCCCTGGTAGGGGCTCCCAAAGTCCTTTTGTGACAGCCTTTTAATGGCAGTCGGACCACACCTGAAAGGCTGCATGAAAGGGACATCGTAATCCCTACGGCGGTGCCTGAGCAGGCACTACCCTATTGTAGGGTATTACACTTCGACCGACGGTCGGATGGGCTCTGGGCTCATTGAGCCCATCGAAAGTGTTGGTCAGTCCCTCTGCCCACTACCTCCAACCGCTGTGCATTATAATGCAGCAGTTGGGCTGTGGCACCAGATGAGGGTCGGACCGCAAACGACAGCCTGTAGGTTGTGATCCGACTGACATCATAATGAGGCCCTTTATTTTTAAATTATATATTTAATATACTATAGAAAATAGTTGCAACATATTATACAATTTGGCTGCTTTGATATATATGTATATATATTTTTAATAATTACAAACATTTATAGTGTAAGTTTTGTTAATACATTTTTATGTCATATACCTAATAATGTGTTTATTACAGGCAACATATTTGCTTCTTTCCATATGCATTTTTCCAAAGTATATTGTTTGCAAATATCTTTGTAAAATATGTCCATTTTCTTTCATACATATAAATGTGTACATTTGTTTAACATTGCATATTTTATAGTACTTTTATGTATGTGTTGCATATACATTGGTATTGTTTTATTACATATGTTTTGTTTTTTGAACACTGAGGGACAGATTTACTAAGATTTTACGCAGTGTTTGCATAAAAAATGTGACACAAATTGTCTCAAAATCTTTTTGTCCGATTTTCTTTCCGGCGTTAAACCTGTTTATTAATATGAAAGTAACACGCATAGCGATTCTTTGCAGTACTTAGCGCCAAGGTGGCGTACCATGGGTGGTGCTTAGGCCTTCCCATGCAACCACCAAAGGTTTCTACCGCTAAACCCAATTTACTAAATAAAGTAGACAGGGTTTGACATCAGAAAATAGGACACTCTTCAACTAGGCGCTATAAAAGAGAAATGCTCTTTTTCTCCTTTATTTTCCGACTTTGCTTGTGTGTTGCACTGTACAGCACACATACAAAGTGGGAAATTGTTGAAAATGTATCTAAAAATTTTGTACTGGAAGGTTATCCTTTCAGTATAAAACCTATGCTTGAGTCACAGAGACACCACTGTACTTTGGCACAAAGGTGACTCAGTGGCGCACGGCAGCTAATTTCAGTGCCCGCACTAGGGAGTGGGGAGGAAGTGCCATATTTCAGTAATGTTAGTGCTCTCCTGCTCTCTCCTTCTCAGGCAGCACAGCATTTGAAGTCTGCAACACTGCACTGCATGAGAAATTGGTAAATCTGGCCCCGAGTTTAACATTTGCATTTATTGAAATGGAAAATAGTAATTTTTGTATTTTTATTTGGCAGTCATGTTTTTTACCATTATCTGTACTTTGTATTCTAAGTGCATCATTGTTCTGTAGTTTTGGTTCCTGTAGATCATGTTTCCCTGCTGCTGCTTAACTAATACATTAAGAATAGTTTTATGATATTTATAAGGGCTTTTTAGTGTAAGGAGATGTGGCTAGATAAAGTTATTGTAGAGGAGTGTGTTTGTTTTTAGTGTTTGTCTTATTTGGTCTTAGGGCCTGATTACGAGTTTGGCGCAACTGTGCAGGCTCAACGCCGGCTTCACCACACCAAACCCACGAATTACGGTCCACGATCCTTTGTCCTTTCCCATGACGGTGCCTTGAAAACAGGCACTGTAATGGGATCACCCAAAATGTTCCAGCACCGCATGGACGGTAACGACCTTGCCGTGCCGGAACTGGGGGAAACAGGCAGGGAGGGCACATGTTTTACCCTCCTGAATGTATCCCCTTGTTGGCGGGGACATGCCCCATTTGTTCCTGTACCACCAGCCTTTTCATGGCGGGCTCCACCATAAAAAGGGTGGTGGTCCAGAAAATCAAAATATGCAGAACAGGACTACGCCAGTCCCTGCTCAGCATAATACGTTGTGGCGCTGCTGCCAATACGACTTACAAAGTTGTAATCTGCAAAATGGTGGAAAGCCACTCCTGCACCACCGCGAGTCCAGACTCGTAATCAGGCCCTTAGTTAGCGTGTTGGTGTTACTTAGTGTCATTTTGCAGTCTTACTTTAGTTTGTGTATTGCAGGTACTTCGAATAAGTATTTCGGTTATGTTAATAATGTTTGCAATGTATTGTTGAAATGTTCGTAATATTTTGGGGTGAATATTTTGAGAGGGTGGCTATCTTGTTTTGTAATTTTCGATTTCAAGTTTTTCAGTCACAAGGGACAATTTTTCCTAATTTTGGATTCCTTTTTGTTTGTTATATTTTAGCCAACATCATTTTCAAATGTATTTTTTATTTTTTGATTTCCTGGCGGGGGGTTTTAATTCACTTACTTGGGTTTTTTATCCTTTCCTACAATTATGCAAAATGTCTTTGGGTTTAGATTTGGGCATTTAGCCTTTGCAGTATCGGAAGGTTTCGTTTTGTGTACAACTATGGATTTGTTTTTTGGGGTAGCAATGGTCATCATTGGCATCAGTTACAAAACCATAAGTTTTTTTTTATATACTTTGGAGTGTGAAATGTTTTTGCTGTAATAATTCTATATTTATATGTAAGTGGAAATGTTATGTTCTGTTTAGTTTTTATGTGAAGCATTATTTTGAATGCTTTTTAATATAATTTGATTTTGTTGACCTATGTTTTGATTATCATTTTTATGTTATAATATTTGTAGTTATCAGTCTCATTGTATGTTATTTTATTTATATTTGTTTTACAGACTGAGGAAAAAAGATATTGTGTCTAATATTTATAAAACAATATGTTAATGTACGTGGCATTTGTAGGTTGGTTAGAGGCGTTGTTTTAACTATCTTTGCAAGATAGTATAGTCCTTATGTTAGTCAATATTTATGCAGGCAATATTTTTTGCTTTTGATATTTAATTTATTTTCCATGCATTGAATGGTTTAACGATATTTTGTCTATTGATCTTCTTGTTACCGATATTGGTAATGTTAGATATTTTTGATTGCGATATTTTTATTATCAATATTTGTGTTTCTTGTTCATGTATAGGATGAAATATTTTGGTCACTTATATATTTTTGGTGATATTGTGAAGAATCAATATTGTGTTTGTTATTATTATGCCATATAACTGAATGTTTGTATTTTGAGATGAGTGTGACATTTCCCTGGAAAACTTTGAGGTCAAGTTTTAACAATAGCTCTCCACTGTAGAAACATAGGTATTCTTAAACAAAGCAATCAGGGTATGCTGCTTAGCTATCAACGCAAACAAAAGGAGATGATTGACGGAGCAGTGAAATGTTTCAGACACTCACCCTCAGTCACAGATCTGGGTTGAATCCATCATCCTTTTTTAGCTCACTTTGCCACCCCAGTTCAGACCCAGCTATATGCAAATCAGTCTTGATCATGTACCTCAGTGGAACAGTCCAGCCCGCAATGCCAAGCCAGGTCTTCCTTGGACCGTAAGTAAGCATCCTGGGACCAGTTTTGGGGTAAAACCCCTCAGCAGCCAGGCTAGCTTGAATCCACTGGCAAAGTGAGCAAGGGACCCACCTGCCAACTTAGGGCAAATACAAGCAGATGACAGACGGAGCGCTGAACCTTTTCAGCTACTCACCCCTAGTTACAGATCTGGATTGAATCTGTCATCGTTGTTTAGCTCACTTCGCCACTCCAGTTCAGACCGAGCTATATGCAAAACAGTCTTGCGCCTGTGCCTCATGGGAACAGTCCAGCCTGAACTGCTAAGTTAGGTATTCCTTGGACCGGATACAAGCATCTTGCGACCGGTTTTGGGGTAAAGCCCCTCAGCAGCCAGGATAGCTTGACTCCAGTGGCACAGTGAGCCCAGGACCCACGTCTGGGCGCACTTAGGGCGAGAAAGCAAAAGGCACACAATTGATGGGCTGAATGCAGGACCCACGTATGGGCATACCCTGCCAACTTAGGGCAAACAAAGCAAACAGAAGGAGAGGATGGACGGAGCGCTGAAACGTTTCAGACACTCACCCCAGTCACAGATCTGGGTTGAATCAATCATCGTTCTTTAGCTCACTTTGTCAAACTGGAATGGCATGGGGAGCAAAAAAACTATGGATTTCTGTCCATATCTCTGTACTGTGGTGAATGTATGGCATTGTTCTGCATTCTGTCCATCAATTTTTCTTTTTGTATTTGTCACCCGGAGTAGGACGGGTATACCCAGATTTGCGTCCCATGCTCTCCATGCCACTGGAGTAAAGCTATCCTGGCTGATGAGGGGTGAAACCCCGAAACTGGTCCTAGGATGGTTGTTTCCAGTCCAGGGAGGACCTAGTCTGGCATTTCTGGCTGGACTGTTTCCATTGGGCACAGGGTCAGGACTGATTTGCATATGGCTGGGTTGAAACTGGAATGGCATGGGAAGCAAAAAAAACGATGGATTTAGGACCACATCTCTGTACTCGGGTGAATGTATGGTATTGTTCTGCATTCTATCCATCAATTGTTCTTTTTACATTTGTCACCCGAGTGGGACTGGTATGCCCAGACTCGGGCCCCGTGCTCTCCATGCCACTGGAGTCAAGCTATCCTGGCTGATGAGAGATGAAACCTCAAAACCGATCCTAGGATGCTTGCCTCCAGTCCAGGGAGGATCTGGCCTAGCATTTCGGGCTGGACTGTTCCCATTGGGTATAGGGTCACAACTGATTTGCATATGGCTGGGTGTAAACTGGAATGGCATGGGGAGAAAAAATACTATGGATTTCAGCATTGTTCTGCATTCTGTTCATCAATTGTTTTTTTTTGCGCTTAGCTATCAACAGCAAAAACCTTATACTTGATACACTTCACACACAGTGCATTTCCTTGCATGGTTGATGCCCTACTGAATTTCTTGAATTGCTTTCCAATGGATTGGGCCTTTTCCCATTTAAGAAGTCAAGCAGCACACTGATGAGAAAGTCAAGCTGATGACATTGAGGCACTGGTAAATGCATTTTTGCATGAGATCCAAAATGGTATAGGAGCTGCCAAAACAGATGTCTTAAAAAATCTCAAGCTACTGATCCACTTGCAAATGTGCTCTACTAAATAGGTTGAACAAGAGGATAAAGGGAGAATTTGCATCCACATAAGATTGAGCAACTAAGCAATCAATCCAGAGAGATATACATTTCCAACTATTCATGGCACCATGGCCATACTATGCAGGGTCTAATAGAGTTCAACTAGTCTGAAACTCTAGTTCCACAAATTTTGCCAGCAACCAATCATTATAAATTATCTTTACCACACATCTGGGACTCAGGGTGTACAATATAAGAAGCTGTGTGGCTCGTTCAGCAGCTAAAGTCTTCTGGACCACCACCATACTGTCATCCTTGAGTTACTAATTGAAAAACACAAAATTCAGATTTTTGCCAGCAACAAGAGGAAACAACATGAGAGGCTAAATATAGTGCTAAAGAGACCATGTAGTGGATTTGGGAATCCCCGATAAGAGTTCTTGTGCCAGAACCGAGGGGGTAAAATATCAAGATCCTGGCTACTTAGCAAATCATCCAAGAGACAAAAAGCTCTTTCAAGAGGGTTCACTACCCTAGGAGGCAATTCCAAATCTGGTGACATTTGCAAAAATAACATAAGGGTGTAGCTGGACACCTCAAACCAGAAAACATCAAGGTCTCCATGAATGCATGTCAGACTAACAAAACTATAGCCTACTTCGGTTCTGAATGAGTCACAGAGCTGGTGGTTGATTTCAGCCCCTGGGTCTTTGGAGTCATGCTGTACAAAAGGTTATTGCCTCTCCATAACCTAAGCAAGCAATGCTTGGCACTCAGGGAACATACACCCTCTTAGATCCAACAACAGTTCATGATAATCTCATGGACGTTCAACATAACCATTTATATGTTTGTTGGAAAGCCAGCCTAGGAAATGATGTATCACAAGGTATTTGATAGCATAATCCACCAGTCAATGTCTCAACTTCTGTTTGGAGCATACATCTGGATATGGAATTTTCAAGGCTATCAGTTTGATGTTGAGTTCCTCTTTGGGGTTTATTAACTGGCAAACTACCTCTGGAGCAATCTAGGACAGCTAGGCCTGGGAGTGTCGAGAATCTGACAAAACAGAAGAGGATGTCACGAAAATCATCAAGAGGAGCATCTCGAATGCAAAGCCCAAGGACATGTTTGTGAATACCACCCACAAGGAAAAGTGCTTGCAGGCCTCCATATCAGTTTTTAGGACACTTGAGGAAGATCTTAAAGCAGAAGAACATGCACTAAACTCTAAAAGCCATCAAGGTGATTTGAGCACTCATGAATGTGCACGGAAAGCTATAAGTACCTGATGAATGACTTCCTTCTTTGACCAACTTACAACCTCATGACAAGTATCCTAGCTGCACAGACAGAGGTGTTGGCTAATAAGGGAAAAGCAGTGAGTGGTGAAACTTAAAGCCACAATGCACAGGAGTAGTTGGCCCTTATGAATAAACTAAATGGTGCAAATGGTGGACCTGTTCTTTCTAGGCTAGACAAAAGGGCTCAGTTATAATCACACATGTTACATTGTCAGATTAAAGTTATAAACTATGGAAAAGATTGCTTAAAAATTTCTGAAACATTTCTGATGGCTAATATCTACTTGCAGTAGTAGGTGAGTTTTCATATTATCAAAAGATTTAGGTAATACACAATTCTTGGAGTATTAACTCTATTATTCTCTCTTCTTAATGCAGAATTCACAGTTTTCTAGATCCACTTCCACATTCATGGACAGAAACAATTGCTGTACAGGCAGGCAGTATCTCCCAGCAGGTCTCTTGTCACTGCATGTTTTGCTAGCCTTTTCCCTAATACACAAACAGTTAATGTCTAAGGAACCACAAACATTATGATTGCCTGGCATCTAGTCAAAATAGTCTTAACACAGAGTCCAAAATAGGATTGTTTAAAAGGTGGCCAATCATAATTGCCTTCTGTATCAGCAATTCTGATTGGCAGCCATTCAATCATTCTGATGAAGGTCCCGTAAATATATAATTCTGATTGGCTCCTGGAGGGCCAGTCACTCCCTCTTGAGGGCCTCCAGTATGGCAGCCAGTCATTCCCTCTTGAGGGCCTCCAGCACTTCTTTGAGGTGTACCAGATGGTTTACCATGCTGGAATTGTAGACTGCAAAGTCCTCTGGCTTAGACAGAATCTGGTAAAGAAGTCATTGGAGGATGGCAGGGAAATTCCAAAAATCAAATGGCATCACTTTAAATTCAAATTGACCATTTGGGGAACAGGATGATATCCTCTCCATCACACTCTCAATTAGGTTGATCTGTCTGTATGGTGAAGTTAAATCAAAGGTAATAGGGAACTTTTAATCCCTTCTCCTGTCAATGAACTTATCAGTTTGTGCTACTGAGTGATCAGCAAAGGCCTTCAGCTTTGTGAGATTGGCTTGGACACAATGGCATTTAATACCATAAACTCTAGACCAGAAAGTCACTACTGGAGGGCTTAATTTCCCCACATTTCTTTATGTAGGGCCTCACATTGACTCTAGATTTTGTTTTAGACAGGCATGTTGTTAATAGTGTCTGTGTCATGAAAGGACCATGATATCTCCAGGCATTAGGGAAAATAAATCTGTGATCTGGCCCAACAACATTTGATATTTCTTCTGTTGCTCAGCTGTGAAACTGGGTCAGAGGTTCACTTTTCCAACAAAGCCTTCTTTTTTGTTAAAGGATCATGTGCCAGAGAGTAATCACTCTCCTTTTTTCTCTTTCATTTAACAGTATCATCTTAGCCAGATTATATTTATGGTGGTTTACCTTGTGAGGTTTTCCCAGTGGCAAAAGGTCCACCCTCCTGCATTTAACCAGCACTATGTATTGTCTCTCTCTACCAGGTTTGTATGGAATAGGGCTTCTAAGGTTCTGTCTCAGCCCTATTAAAGGTACGGTGCTCCTTGTCGCAAGGAGTTCCAGATACATCAGTATTCCTGACGCATCTGTAGGCGCAGTAATGACGCATTGCTGGAGTGTGTCGCAAAAGTGACGCATCTCCAGCAATGGTTCATTACACAAGGGCAGGTCCCATGTTAAATGTACTTGCGTCAGTTTTAGGCCTGCTGTGAGGCTGCTTAGATTCGTCACTTTCTAAATGGGGCGCATTTTTTACACCACCGGTGCGTCTCAAAAAGGGACACAACGGCGGCGCAAAAGTGTTGCAAGGCCTCCAAAATAAGACTCTTAGGGCCTTATTCACGAGAAACTAATGTAGCGCGGTGCCGCAAGTCACTTTGCTGTACCGCGCTGCGTAAGTTTCAAAGCACAGGGATGGTACATATTTACAACAATATGTCACATCTCTGTGTTTTTCCCTGCGCTGTCACACAAACAGCTGCCATGCCTGAGGAAAATGAAAAATAAGGATGGGGCCCCGCACAGGCCCCCTGCAGCCCTAGGGACCACTACCTTCCCGGGGTTAATTCCCTGAAATGCGCGGGTCCACACGACACCTGCTTCCCCGGGGACCACCACCTCCTGGGGTTATATCATAACATAATGTGTGGGGGCTCCAGCCCCACACACAGCCTCTGGGGCCACCACCTCCCGAGGGCTAATTCACTGAGATGGGGGGCCATGCGCCCCCCCCCACAGCCCCGGGAATAGCCCTCCTCGTGGAGCCGTAGATGGCCTTGGGGACCGCCAAGGGCTGGCTCCAGCAATGTCCCGGGGTGCCCACCCCCGGGACATTGCAGTTTGCTATGGGTTGATGAGAGCACCACTCCTGCCAAGCCATAGCAAACTCTGGTTCGCTTCATGAAAGCGAGAGCATGGAAAATGCTCTTGCTTTCATGAAGCGGAGCAGAATTGCTTTTGGACATCGGGAGCTGCATGTTAAAGTAGTATACTAGGTGTACTACTAATGAGTGATACTACTTTTAATATATATCATGTGAGTGGCTGTGCGCCATGTGCACTGTGTATAAATATATATATATTTACAGCTGCCTAATATAATGGAAAAGATATAATAAATGGATCTCCTATCCTATCAGATGACAGATTGTACATTTTGTAATGGCGCCTTCTGAAAAATTGCAGTCCCTAAGGGGGAATGGCAGCCCTTGACTCCCACGGCGGTAGTATTGCACAAGGGGTAGAAGAAAACCTCTCAAATGAATGAGTTTCAGTTATGCTTTTAGTGCATTTATTTATACATATCCCATTGTTGAATATACACAATGCAATGTTTATATTTTTCCTGGAAACAAGGTGCTCCTAAAAGATGCAGGTTCAGTGAAATTGATAAAAGGTAAATCAAAACAGCTCACTACTCTCCTTCTCTGGCTGCCTTGTGTGAGGCCTTTCTCATGATGTATTTGATTACAGTCAAGCACTTTAGAATTTGTGTAGTCTACTGCATATATCCCTGGGTGTAAAAATAAACTCAGAAGTACTCTAGATGCCAGTTGTTTCAGTCCTCTCATGGACAGGCCATGGCAGGACTAATATTAACTCACCCACTTCAATCAGTTTAGGACAGAACAGAGCCACTGAAAGTGCTGTAGATACCACAGGTGAGGAACCATTTTAAAAACAATTACTGTGGAAAACGCAGAAAGAATGGTTTGATTGTGGGCATAGATGTTATCATGCAGAGGTGAATTCCGAAAATCTGACAAAAGAACAGTGAGAGACTAATAAATGCAACACATTTATTTTATAATGTGCAAGTAGCACAGCACATTTGCTCGGTGCCTGAGGACCAGAAACACTTTGCCTTTTGGCTTGGGGTTTTTGAAGAAACAAACAATTAATCTTAGAACAGAGAGGATTTTGTTTGTTCTTATCTGAAAGCTGAACTCTTTTTGTCTTTGCCTGTGCCTTGGTAATTTGTTTCTGTGGCACTGTAGCACTGTTGTAACCTGTAACTTTTCATATTTGGATTCTTCTCTAACCCATTTCCCCCTCAGCAGTGCATTTGGAATCTCCAGTTCTCCCTAACTGTCAACCCTGAACATCCTAACATACTGACTGGAATTGTGATGGTGAATAGACCAGAATCTGAGTTCAAGAATTCTAAGGTGATTTCTTTATAACAATTGGTGACACGTTTACAACTGGGTGGGGTCGAAACAACCATCACCCCCATGTAGTACTCCAGCAGTACATTATCTTGATACCAATGGACGTCTACTCTACTTTTCTGTACCATTTTACCCTACAAGAAATCCCAATCTATGCGTTATTTTGCCACCTTTAATAATGTCTTCTGTAGTCCTTCATGAACATTGTGCCAGATAACAGTGCCAGAACAACAATTTCCTTCTCACCTCTGCTACCTTTCCTTTGGAACAATTCAAGCAGGATTCTTCATCAGTGTTACAGCAGCAACCAGTGCGTCTTCAACCACTGCAAAGCAGGCACTGTATGTTTGTTTTCCCTGCTGTTCTTGGCGATGGTGCAGTGCTATGCCTTGCGATTTTGCCAAACAAAGGTGAGACACCGACTCAGGTGGAGCCAACTATTGCCCAATCAGACATGGCTAACGTACACCAGTCCAGGTGGGTCTCACCCCGACATGATCTATGCCGCTAGGTGAAGACAGGAAACAGAATGTTGACGCCAACATAGGCCGGTGTCTGAGCCAATGAGTGCAGACGTGAGTGGGACTGCGATAAACCATGCAGATAGAGCCTGCCAAGCCTGCTCAGGCTGCTAGGTACCGACGCAGCCTTCCTCAAGGAGAAAGAATTCATGGCCTGAGCTGTCGGGGTGTTCTGCTTGGCGCAAAGTAATGCATCGTAAATGAAAAATGATTGGGGCATTTTTCATTCTGACACAGCTAATGATCTGGATACACTGAATACACCTGAAAAAGAAGAAGAGTTATTCAGATTCATCAGGTGGGCATTCTCCCTCCTCCACACCCACTTGACTTACACAGTAGACTGTTTTTGGTTATATCCATTGTAGGATTCTTGATGGGAAGCTTTCTTCTTCAACCCTAATTGAAGTTGTACATGTGCTATGCTGCATTTTTACTTCTTTTCTTTGTTAAATATTTTTGAATGAAAAGTAAATATAGTAAACAGTAATAGTTAAGCAAAATATAACAAGTTAAACAATCTGCAGATTTAATAAACTAATATGTTTGAATAATCCCTTAAAAACATAGAGATGTGAAATACAAATCTAGTAACAAGAAAAAAGAAATTAACTAGTAATAATTATTTATGTTTTATGAGTTTTTTTACAAAAAGGAAGAGAAATAAAAGGAAAAGCTAGAAAGAAGAATGAGAAGAAAGGGAGAGAAAGCGAAGGAGTAGAAAGAAAACCATGAGTTTTAGGAAGGTGATGAGTGTGAAGATAGAAAAGTAGTAAGAGGTAACCAAAGTAAATCAGATTTAATTATTTGAGATAACGTAGATGAGACAGTAGATATTCTATGTGAATCACAAATAAGATTCCACCAAACCAATATACATAATTTAGAGTTATCTTTCTAAGTTAGTATAACTTTAAAAGCAAGAGCAATAAAAAGAACAATTAATTCAGGCTTTGAAGAAAGGTGATTAAAATCAGCAGATAAAGTACCCAAAAATATTTTGACTAGAGCATGGAATGTTACATGAGAAAATTAATAAACATTTTGACCATATGGATTTCCAAAATTCATTCACTGTAGGACAATAATAAAGTAGATGAGTCAAAATACCATCACAGGAAAGACATGACCAGCATAAGGGAGAGACAGAGGAATCAATTTTAGGAGGGAGTAAAAACAGCTCTATTGTATACAAAAAATAAAGATTGTGTAATATTGGCAGCTTTGGAGGTATTATACATTTTAAGCCACAATTGATCCCATTGGTGGACAGATAATGATTGAGATGGACCTGTTTCCATAAAAGTTCAATAGAGGATTTATTCCTCTTAGGGATATGGCAGGACAGAGATTTATATATCCAGGAAGCTCTGGGGATGGAATCATTTGTAATATTGTATAACGGTGTTGTAGGGGTGAAAGTTGTGGTTTAGTAAAAAGGATTGAAGTACAGGAGATATTTGGTATATTGTTGTAGGCAGGAATCAGGTAGGTTATACTTCTCTTGCAACTGAGGAAATGATAGAATGGAATTTTGAGAGGCCAAATGATACATATAAAAAATGCCCTTTTCCTTCCAATGTTTGAAATAAAAGGATTTATAATGAAATTTGATATATTTGTTGTACCAAATAGAGGATGCAAGGAATGATTGACAAAAATCAGATCTTTGGGTAAATATTGTATGTAGTAGATGTTGGGAGTATTTTAAAATTGGGTTTTTAGATATGAATGTACAATTAGACATGAAAACAACATTAGGAAAAGAAAATTCATGCAATAAAAAGAGCGTTCAAAAACAATCCATGGGGGGTGTGGCTTGAGCGCCGAAACAAGATGGTGGCGCCTCTTTGAGCTCCGTTTTCCACTACTTACGTCTCTCCTGGCCGCATTCAGACCTCCTCGAGAGCCTACAAGGTGGGTCCCTGACGCCTAATGTTCCTGGCGTGCTATTGAATGAAATTAGGACCCACGGAACTCTTTATTCATCTTTTTACGCCGCGATATCGGATCTCCTCACTTGCGAGCGGCCGCCATTTTGAGTGGCACTTCGTGCGAGTCTCTACTCTGTGCTCTTCATATGGCCAAGAACATTTGGGTGAGCCTCCTTCGTAACTTCGTTCTAACTCACCTTTTTTTCTGCACCTTTGCCTTAAGTAATGGTTCTCCTCCAAACCTCTGCTTTGCTGCTTGTTTTGCTTGATTTTCCCACTGCATTTGCACCAGTTGGTTCTTAATATATTTTCTTATATTATTAAGCTGAAAGGAATTTGCTACCTACTATGTCTACACACATCTTGGTATTTTTTGTTCCGGTGGTGCATTCAGTTTATGTGACCTGGAGTATGTTTTTGGTCATAAACTGTCACTGAGTCAGCTCTATTTGCACCTCTTTTGATGGTTTTTGAGGAATGGTGTATCTGATACACGCGTTGTGAGACGCTCCTTACAGGTTTTCAGTCAGCAGATTCCCTTCTACGCTTCCTTGCCTCTTAGTGGTGCTTGCTCTACTATTGCTATTCATACAGTCATACAACTCATTGTATGGGCAGGCTTGTTACCATTACAAGGATCTCTCAATGCCAGTCATGTTCTATTAAAATGTCTAACGACTCGCTTAATCTTTCTAAGGCATCTACTTCTGGCACCAAACCTTAAAGGGTTAAAAATGATCCTCCATCTCGTCCACTCATCTTCAAATCCTGTCCTGGATGGAATTTTGGATGAACTACGTGCTCCCAAACCTTTCATGACTGCCACCAACAAAAAACTTCAATTAATTGAGAACTGATGGATTATTATGGAAGGCAAAATAACTGAAATGGAACAACGTGTGGGCCAAATTCAGGACGTTGCACCCAAAAATCCTCTGCTGTAACAGGAAATTCAAAAACTTAAACTCCACACAGAGGACCTTGAAAATCGCAACAGGAAGAATAACCTACGTCTTTAGGGTTTACCAGACAATATTGAAGGCCCTGACTTACTCTAATTTTTAAAGAAATTTTTGCCTGACCTTCTGAATCTTCCTTTCTCTACAACTTTAAACATTCAATGAGCACATCGTCTTGGTCGTCCCCAACTTCATTCTACCAGACCACGTGGTATCATAATGCTCTTTTTAGAATTCACGGATCTGATGCATGTTCTGAAGTGCGCCAGAGAGAAACGTCATCTTGTTTGGTCTGGTCAAAATATCTTTATATCTCAGTACATCTCACATGCAACCAATGCAATACGTAAGGAATTTCTGTCACTTTGTCCTCAAATGAGATCCCTGAATATTTGTTATGGCATTCTTCATCCTTGTCTATGTAAGATTACTTATGAAGGTGTCTCCCGCTCATTTGATGATCCGACTAAGTTAAGACTGTTCCTGCAATCCATCATTAGAACACCTATGGACACAAATGCTCATTTTTCCTAAAGCTGGTATATTACTGTGTCTATTACATGGCTTGTTGTCTCTAATTTTTATTCCCTCGTTTTGCTCTCCAAACATGAGCTACGTGGCTGAATTACTTCTATTTTATAATTGTTTCTCTTCTCTCCGCTGTTGTTCTTGTTTCAAGGTGCTGACATGCCCGTTTCTCATCGTATTCTCTTTTTGCTTCAGATCTGGCTTTTTGTTCTTGATCTGTCTCTTTTTTCCTCTATCTGTCTCATTTTTCTTGTGTTTCCTTTTTTGTTATCCTTTTCTCTGCTTTTCCTTTTATCACTTTCTTTCTCCTCTTTCCCTTTTTACAACTTCATATGGGTCTTTTCCTACATCTTTTGATGTTCTTTATAATTCTTCGGTGTTACTTGGTCATTGATATATGGTGCCTTTTTATTTCCATTGTTGCCTCTGCAGTGTGTCATCATTGTTGCTGTACTCTTGTCTTTATAATGATACATGCTTCATGTTGTGTCGGGAACGTCCGTGGTCGGGGTCACCCTGTCAAGCATCAAAAGGTACTCTCTCATTTATCAAAATTAAATTGTCAAATTGCTTTTTTGCAGGAAACCCATGTACTGATATTGAATCTCTTAAACTCAAATGCCAATGGGTGGGCCACGTTGTTTTTTCACCTGTGGTCAACTGTAAGTGTGGGGTTGTAATCCTATGTCACAAATCCATAAAGATTCAAATTTTATCTATTGAATGTAACACAAATGGATGATGGGCAATACTTCAAGCCAAGGTCCATAATAAAATGATCACTTTTTTAAACATTTATGGACCAGTCAAATCTGATCCTGATATTTGGAATATGATCAAATAAAAATTATCCTCCATTACGAACCCCAACATTATTGTTGCTGGAGACTTCAACAATAGGCTAGATCCTTTTTCGGACAGAAAATCAAATTGCAATTCAAACCTGATACGTCGCATAAAGAATTTCAGTCTGCTATTGCCTCTCGTCCACTTTATGATGTATGGAAGAACTGCAATCCTGATAAATATGAATTTACATTTTTCTCAAATGTTCACCATACTATGTTACGTATTGATTATATCTTGGTTTCAAAATCCCTACTGCCCTCTGTTCAATCTTTGGAAATTGGATCCATCTTTATTTCTAACCATGCCCCTGTCTCTTCGTCATTTGATCTATCCCTTACCACCTCCAAACATGCCAGATGGAGATTTACCAAATCACTCCTATCTGATCAATCCTATATTTCTGAAGCTACTTCTTTCATAAATGAATATTTTCTGTTTAATAAGCCTAGCGATACTTCTATTCACAACAACTGGGATGCTTTTAAGGCATCATTCAGAGCCTTCACCTCTGCCTACTCTGCCAAACAGAAGAAAATATTAAACTCTAAGTATCTCTCTACCCTCAAACATATTAAATCTCTTGAACACTCTTTCTTTACATCTAATTGCCACACACATCTCCGTGACCTTATTAAGGTGAAATCAGACTTAAATAAATTAGCTACAACTGATGCTTGTAATATTCTACCTAAAATAAAATCCAAATATCATGGGGGTCAAAATAAAGTGGGTAAAATGTTGGACAACTATTTAAAAATCAAAACATAAAAAAATCTATTGGCTCTATTCGTAACACTACTACTAATAACCAATCAAAACTTACTTCACTCTGATTCAGATATTGTTAATGCTTTTCAATCCTACTATCACTCACTATATATGGATAATACACATCCTTCTGACAGTGAAACTCAGTCTTTCTTTGATGATCTTCCCTCTCCCCCTTCTGTGCTGGATTTTATGACTCTCTTTAAAAAGGATATATGTCTTCAAGAGATCCTTGATACCATTAAATCTTTAAGGAGGGCCAGGGCTCCTGGTCCTGATGGTTTTTCTATTGAACTGAGTTCTTCTTTGCCCCTCATTTACTTGAACTTTTTAATTCCTTTATCTCAAAATCAAAACATGAAGGATCTTTTTTAGATGCTCTTATTGTAATCATCCCTAAACCAGACAAGGATCATACCCTTTGCCAAAATTATCACCCAACCTCATTATTAATTATGATCGTAAAATGTTAGCGAAAATTCTTGCTTCTAGATTAGATGACTAATTAAACCCGATCAATCCGGCTTTATTAGAGGTAGACTTACTTCTGATAACGCTAGGATGTTTTCTAATATCCCTACATTGGGGAAAAAATATCCTGATCCTTTAGCTGCATTATCCCTTGATGCAGAAATAGCATTTGATCATATAAACTGGCCATTTATGTTCAAAACTCTTCAGTGGTTTGGTTTCGGTCCCAATTTTTCTTCATTTGTTAAATTATTACACTCAGAACCATGAGCATCTGTTTCTGTTAATGGTCTTTTGTCCCCATATTTTAATCTACACAGAGGTACCAGACAACCCCCTCATACCTAGCCCACACCTTCCCCTGGGCCCCCAATATGCAGTTTTCTACAGGCAGCATGTGTTTTTGCACTTTCCGTGCGTGTCTCGGCCCTATGCTCAGCAATACATTGGTATATTGACTCCAGTGAGATTTTCCCAATCAGATTCATTACTTCAGTTCGTTCATCTCCTTCGCCGACCTTGGCCATTTCTGAAGCTGATTCAATTGCAGTAAAGCTAGGGAGGCCGCACACCATAGCTGCCTGCACTACCGCTTCGACCTCCTTGTGGGCCCTTTGTTTGTGTACCATAGTAGTTTTGAGATTGTCTTCTTCAGGGTTTGAATTATTGAATTCATTGCCAGAACTAATTCCAGATCTCTCCAAAAAAAATGATTACAGACCTGATTCTCCATCCTCATCATCATCTGATGACTCTGAATGATCTGACATAGAGAAAAATGTCCTTCCCCTGAGTCGCTCTCCCTGTTAACCCCTTCAATACAAAAATCAGTTACTGCACCCAACGTATTCATCTCCTCTTGCAGCTCTGTTAATACCAAAGCGGATTCAACAATATTCACTGCCCCTCCTGTGTCTACAGGTGCTACCTCCAGATCTAAACCTTTTTGGCCTATATGGTCTTTCCGATGCTCCTTTTGCTGCGCTCCCTCGAAATACTCAGTTATTGATATATCTTCATCATCATTTATTTCCTTAGCCAGACTTCGAGTTGAAACCGCTGGTTGTTGTTTTTTTTTGTTGCCAGAAATAGTTGGGGTATCTGGGGTATCTTCTTACTACCCAGCTCTTGTGTCGCAGTCCCTGTACAGGCTCCCTCTACCCCATCTTTTGCACTGCTAGCTGAGAGGGCAGCCCTGCTCACCACATCACTGATTATCTTAGTTTTTCCTCCATGTCCACTTTTGGGAGGCATGACTAAGCCTTTTACAGAAATAAATGACCAGCTATGGATACAATTATATATAATGTAGCGAGAGCACACTTTTTGTAGCAGTCTCTAATGTCCCTAGAATCTCTGGCGGTCCGGGAGACAAAATGTAGCAGTCTACTAGCTTGTTACCTCACACACCGTGTATACAGCGAGCCACAATGCATTGTTCCCGTACCGAGCCCCACTCCCTTTAACACGTTATTACTATTGTAGTTCTTGCAGGCTATAAATTGCCTTTTCCACTTTTCTCTGCTCTTACCAGGAGTTTTCTGCTCCTCTCGGGCGGCCAGAGTCTCTCCTGCCCGTAGGCTCTCTTCCACAATACAGCCGCAACCACAGCTGACGCGCCCACTGCCGCGGTTTCTCAGCTTCAGCAATTCCACCAAACCACCAGGCTGCCGACCGTCCATCCGTCGAACCGCCAGAACGCCATATGGATGAACCCTGATAATGTTTGGGTTTATCCTCATGTGCTGCTGGTTCTTTGTTCAAATCTGCGTGCGCGGTTTAATTTTCCTTCGTCTACGCTTTTCCTCTGCCCAAGCTCAACATCCCCCTCGGCTGTGATCCCGTTGGATGGGGGAACAACCCCGGAGCTCCTCGCTCACATGTCCAGCACGGACGCCATCTTTCTACACAATTTCAATGCACTAAAACTTAAGATTCTAAATTTACTTAATTCCTGGTCTCCTCCCTTTCTATCTTGGTGGGGAAGATTGGACACTATTAAAATGATGATTGTTCCTCTCATTCTCTATTTGCTTTCTATGTTACCCCTTAGAATTCCCAATTACTATTTTAAACAACTTGACTCTCTCTGTATTAAATTCCTGTGAAACAATAAACCCTCTGTATTGCCTTATCTAAATTAATTAAACCAAAAACTGAAGGGGGTGTGCGTTTCCCTAATTTTAAAGGATATCATACTTCTTTCTTAGTTGGACAATTGTATGCTCTAAATAAGCAATATCAAGATTCTCCTAGGTGGATTACTTTTGAACGCTCTTTGCTACATGAATTATCCTTTTCTGACATATGTTCTATGTCCAACTGTACCTTCATTTCTCAATACCCCATTTTAAAATACTCCCAACATTTGATACATTTACTGTTTACAGATGGTGCTAACGGCCAGCAAGCATTTCTTGCCTCTTCCATTTGGTACAATAAATTCATTAAGGTTTGCTACAAATCATTCTACTTCAAACATTGGAAAGAAAAGGGTATTTTTTATGTTCATCAATTAGTAACCCATAACTCCGTCATACCCTTTACCACATTACAAGAACGGTATAACTTACCTTAACCTATTTTCCCCAATACTCACAAATATTAAATGCACTACAGTCATTCTTGTTATCCAAAAATGTTCCTCATGACTCCACTCCATTCATATCCCTGACCCATTTGCACACAATCCTATCTGACTCTACTCCCAAAGCTTCTGCTATATATAAACTCCTGTCTACTCCTATATCTGATAGACCAAAATTCTCCATAGAAATAGCCTGGGAACAAGACCTCTCACTATCCTTTTCCACTCACAGATGGAAGAAACTATGGCAAAAAAATGTTCACCACCTCAAGAGCTGCTAACATCACTCAATCTCTATTTTGTTCTATATAACAGAGCGGTTTGCAACCCCTCCTCCTCTCCCCTTTGTTGGTCTTGTCTTTCCTCGGATGGCACACTATTACAATTAATAAAATATTGTCCCAATGTTTTTAAATTTTGGAAATCCATTTGGTCTACGTCCTCTAAGATATTTAATTGCCATAATCCATTATCAATTCAAAATGTATTTCTTGGATCCATGTCTGATGATTTTTCTGACACCTCACTAAAGTTGAAACTGTTTGATCTTTTTATTTCTCTTGCATTTAAAGTTATTTTAACTGGTTGGAAAGATAGCTCTAAAGTATGTACCTTAACATGGTGGAACCTTATCTGCAATGAACACAGAATTTCTACTTTCTCATCATCAACTTTATCTCAGAAAACCAAATCTGACTTACTCTGGATTCCTTTTACTACTTTTCTATCTTCACACCCACCTTTACCTTAGTCATTCTATTTTATATCCTCCCCTTCTCCTCTCCTCTTCTCCCCATGTTCTTTTCCCTTCATTTTCGCTATTTTTCTTTCATTTTATATTCTCAAATATTTATTCTAATATCACCTGATTAGATATGTACCCATAGTTTCTCTCGAATATTTTCTTGCATAGGTTGATTTCTTTACCCATTTTATTATTTTCATTGCAATAGATTGTTTCTTCCTATAACACTTTTTAATAATATATGCTTTATTATTCTACTCTTTCATCTTATGCTACATTGTAACTTTTGGTACTTTATTGTCATATCAATAAAATTATTTAACAAAAAATTTAAAAAAAACAATCCATGTTGGTATAGAAGAATCATGATATTATTTAGTCAGAGCATAAAATTGTCGTATTAAAAAGGCAGTATGATATAACTTAAAATCGTGAAAACGTACACCCCCCTTCAGTCTTTGGTCAAATTAGCTTTGATAAAGAAATATGGAGGCGTTTGTGGTTGCAAAGGAATTTAGTACAAATAGAAGTAATATGGGAAAAATAATAATTAGGAATTTTAAAGGGTAGCAGAGAGACCATAAAAAGAACATGAGGGACAATCATCATTTTAATGATATCGAGTCTACCCCACCAGGATAAAAAAGAGGAGACCAGGAAGATAATAAACTTTGGAGTTTAAATTTTAAAGCAGTAAAATTATGAGCTAGTGTACTGGGTATGGTGGGGGAAAACCAGACCCTCAAGTACTTAATCCTAAAGGGACATCATGCTAAATTAGTATTGTCAAACATATAGCAATAACAGGAGGGGTTTAATGGTAAAATTTCAGTTTTAGAAATAATTAGTTTGTAACCGGAAATACTGGAATACAAACCAATTTCTTGCAAAAAAGGGTCCAGGAAAGTGGAGTGCTTAGACATATAAATTAGAATATCATCTGCATAGGCAGAGAGTTTAATTTCTTGGGAATTTAATTTTAAACCAGTTGTACAGGGATTACATCTGATACATTCAAAAAAAGGTTCTAAGCAAAGAAAAAAAAGCAACGGTGAAAACGGACAACCTTGTTTAGTGCCTCTATGCAAATTAAAATAGGGGGAGAAATGACCATTGACAAATACACAAGCACATGGTTTAACATATAGTAGTTTGGGCCAAAACCAAACCAGTGAAGAGTAGAGAACATAAACTTCCAATTTGTGCAATCAAAAGCTTTTTCAGCATAAGTGACAGGGCTGCGAGGGGAGGGGAACATTTTTTCCCAGGGGCAAGAATGTTGGAAAACATTCTAGCATTATCAGAAGCAAGTCTGCCATTAATAAAACCTGCCTGTTAGGTTTAGTAAGAAGGGGAATAATGTCCTCCAAACAAGATACCAAAATGTTTGCTAAAATGTTGCAATCGTGATTGATTAATGAAATTGGACAATAATTTTACAGAGGGAAGGATCTTTATCTGGCTTGGGGATAATTACAATAAGGGCTTCCAAGAAGAGCCATTGGCTTTAGAGTTGGACAAAAAGGAATTAAAAAGTTATAGTAATTTAGGAGCAAAAATAGAGGAGAAGAGAGATAGAAGTTCAACGGAAAAACTGTCTGGACCAGGAACTTTAGCTTTTTTTAAAGACTTTAGAGCATCAATAATTTCCTGAAGAGAGATATCTTTTTCAAGAGTTGAGAGAGTATCAGGAATGAAGGAGGGCTAGGGAGTCCCTGAAAAAGGTTTTGATATCACATTCAGAAGGAATTGTATCTTCTGTATATAATAGGATTTAAAGGTATTAATAATGTCAGAGGACTTCATATTGTTATTATGTTCATTACGAATAGGGACAATAGTTTTCCATTCCTATTTGACTTTTAAATAATTTGCCAACATTTTACCAGCTTATTCTGGCCTCTATGGTATTTTTACTTAATTTTAAGAAGGGCAATACATGTGTCAATCATAGCAATCTTATTCAAGGTAGACTTGGCTTTAATCAGTTCCTGTAATCTCAATGAGGATTTGGTAGTGAAGTAAGTATGTTCAAGAACTTTAATATGTTGAAGAGTTGAGAGGTACTTAGCATCCAATATTTTTTTCTTTTTGGCTGAGTAGGTAATAGTGAAGACCCTGAAGGAAGCCTTAAAAGCGCCCCAATTGTTATGAACAGAGGTATCTTTAGGTTGATTGAATTGAAAAAATTCATTAATAAAAGAGGTCGATTCCAAAATAAAGGTACGGTCTGACAATAAAGAATTATTAAAATGCCAACGACTCTGTTTAGAGGTATTGAGGACATATCAAAGGAAGACAAAACAGGGGCATGATCAGAAATAAAAGTAGAACCAATTTTTGATGGTTGAATAGAGGGAAGTGTTGCAGCACGGAAACCTGGGAAATGGGGAACAGGACAAGACCCGTACCAAATATCTTCCCTTTGTAATAGATCAGATATCACATTAACGCTTTCACACATGCAGTCATTGGTGGGGCCCATAACACCACCATTCACACATCACTTCACACTGGTCTGCACATACAGAAGAAATGAATGTTTCATGCGCTGACATGAGAGGAATACCTTATAACATATAGGGAGAAAAGTTATATCACATTTCTATACATTAACATCCCTACACCTACAGATCTCAATCCTTAAACATCAAGACACTCCTCCCACTTGATCAATGGATCATTTAGTTGGATCAGTTATGGTGATTTAGAACCAGCTAAAACACATTTAGGATCTTGATCTTCCTTCTTCTATAAATCACAAACGCATTTGCTTGTTAATCAATATTTGTTTATCTATTTTATCGCAAAAAGGTTAAATCTACATCTAGAAAGTTTTATAAATTTTATGTTGAATCACAAAATACCATATTTACCTAATCGGGCGTCCTCTAAGTCATCAAATTTGTCATCAATCAGTCAGAATTTAGAAGTTCTTCATGCGGCACGCTACAGTCCCAAAGGAAGGCAAGGACCAGAGACGTGCAAGCATCTATCAGTGCCCATGAATTTTATAAAGTTCGTAGTTCATTGGGAAAATGGGCAGCATTCGGATTATCAAAGATTCAGGAACGCAGCAGTCACCCTAGATAGTAGCGTCGCATAACGTCACCGTCGTCTTCGTCAGCATAAGGGAAAGTATAAGCAGCAAAAAAAAAAAGGGTAGCCTCTCTATTCTACCGTCATTTTTATAATAAAAATAATGTCAAGATGTAACATTTTACATAGTTTGGGCTTTCTTGATTGGTCGGTTAGGATCATCCGGTGAGGTTTCACACAGTTCAAGAGGTTATGTAATGGTTTTTGGATTTTTCCGGTTTCTTGTAAATGTCCATTGTGTGGTACTTGGCTGTCTTCCCACCGTGGCCTTGTTCGGGCACAGTGTGACATGGGTCAAGACGAGGCCACAGGAACAAACTGTTGAGCAGTCGCACTTCGCCCGAAACCTCATGGAATCGTGGCCATCACGTCGTGTCACGTTGGCGGCCATCTTGTTTTTAGGCCCAAAGGACAACTTAAGCAAAACAAACGCAAAAAGTAATTAAAACATAGAAATAAGGAAGAAAATGTTAACCCCTTATAAATCCCTCTATGTGCTTGTAATTATCTAGCGTATTGCGACATTTAAAGCGTTCATATTCACCCATTTGATGTCATCTGGAGCAACATAATGAAAACGTCACAAAAGCCACATATATCATGCAGTATTCTATTTACTACATATACTACTGTTAGTATGCGTACGTATTTTAGTAATAACAATTATTCAGCCATGCAAAATGCAAATCCCACGTATATTTCGTATATTAATAAGGTTGATTAATACACATGCAAACTTATTTAGTAATATTATAATTAATAGATTATTTGACTAGTATATTCATGCAGAATAGGGGGGTATACAAAATTCTGTACTACCCGCTCCATCAATCCCCCCTTTGATGATTTTATCACCACACCATTAAAATTTTGTATTAATTTACATGGAGTTGAAATGAATTCTTGCTTTAATTTACATCTCTGTCTCCCCAACTTCTTCTCTTCTGGCTGTTTTATACATATTCTCCTTCATCTCTTCTAATTCTACAAATTCCCTCTCTTGTTTCTTAACCTGTCTTCTCAAATTTTCTCCTTTTAGCTTTTTCTGGATTTTCTTTCTTTTATGACACAGACATCCTAATCTTAATATTAATACTACAAAAATCACACACGTTAATGAAAATAAGATTTTGCCTAAAAAGGTACTACCTAGGTTTACTAAGAAATCTTTAATAGAAGATATTTTCTTTCCAACCTTTTCCCAAACACTTTCAACCTCCAGTGGTGCAATTTCATCATGCAGATCAGTTATATTTTTAATATAAATTTTCAAATCTTTACTTTCGTCTGGAATGTAAGTACAACAGTGTTGAACTTTCAGCATTCCACAGACTCCACCCTCTTTTGCCATTAATATATCAAGGGCTAGTCGATTTTGCATTACCATGGCACGCATGGCAACCATTTCAGTATTTACCAATAAAAATCCTCCAGCGGTGCTTGTTGACAAGCGATCCACTACTGTTGATAGCCTTCTAATTTTGTTTGCATTCAGAGATATTCCCACTGCTGGTATCAATGCTCCAAAGATGTCACCTGCAATTTCTGACCAAGATTCTCTCTTTCTACGTGCTAAATAACTACCTAACTTATGTACACCATCTTCTCCTCTTCCCATGTGAAAAATCTTTGGGAAGACCAGGCCTACATAACATGTGCCATACCAATGGTCTGGCAAACGATAATATGCCTTGCTCCCACAGATAAAATATAACCCAGGAAAAACTGGATCATTTCCTCCTTTAAATCCCCATCCACCCATGATTCGGTATGTATCATGGCACTCACTGTTACCTACAAAGTAATTATCATATGCAGTCTGATTCCAACTAATACACAATTTTCCTTTCTGAGGCCAATCTAAAGCCATAGTTGGACTAGCTTCTCCCTTCAAGTGTTTTTCCATTTCTACATCCCAAACTGTCTTTTCCACTTTTCCCGCAAATGCCTTCCTTTGCATTTTCAATCTCCTTTCTTCAACCATATCCAAAAACGTATTTTCTTCTTTCTTTAAACTGCAAGTCAAATTATTTCTAAATATTTACTCTAATGTTAGTTCTTTAGTCTCTAAGAAAAATTCACCTAATACCTTTGCAGGTTTTACCTTATTTAGTTTGTTAATTGATGGAACTTGTGAAAATATGTTATCTACATCTGAGAAATAATATTCTAACTTCCCTGTTTGAGCAAATAAACTAGCTATTACACTACATGTTATTCCATAAGTTACCGGAAGGTAGTGATAGGTCACTCCCTCTGATACAGATGCAGGTAACTGCATACAAACGTAGCAGTCCCTTAGTGCATTGTCTTTACATATTCATACAGTAATTTTAAAAATACATTGTTAGAAAAATCAGTTATAGACCTGTCTTTATGCAAATAATTTCTATCTATTTTAGTCGGAACCACTTTTTGAATCTTCTCTATATTAGTCTTGTTTTCACTATGTCCTTCTTTTGTGTCTATGGTTACCTTAAATGAGATCATCAGAGCTAGTACACTCCACAGAAGCATTAGTAATCCTGTACAACAACAACACATTTTACACCATTGCTTCAAGAATATACATCTATCTTTTCTACTATCTGTGTTTGCCATTTTTGTAAAAATGAACAGTGTCTTTTGACTTAGCCTCTTCTACTTCACAACTAGTTTGTCTAACCCGAGGCTCTAAGCACCTACTTGGTTCTACCAGTTTTTGTCTTTTTCCCGTATTTTATTGTCTTTCCATTAGCAGCATTCTTGCCTAATTCAGTTTGGCATCTCATCGTCCTTCACCTTTCCTTCGTGATCTGAATACAGAATTTCCTGAACATCCGTTTCTTCTCCCATTTCGGACAAGCTAACTCTCAGGATTTCCGATTCTTCATCTTCCTCAACCACTTCCGGTGCAGTCACCTCTGGATTTTCTTGGCTATCCGCCTCTTCTTTTATCTCAGGCAGGGCCACATACGTCCATTCCGGCGACCTATACTTCTGGTTAGGTTTTCTCGTTCTTTTGCTTCCCTCAATTACAATTATTTCTTCGTCTTTTGATTTCTCTTGACTAGTTACTTCATACACCTGTTCAGTTCTTGGTGAATTTACTCGTGTCAGTCGATATCTCAGCCTCTTTATTTTGTTTGGCCACACTTCGTCTCTTGCTGATCTTTTCAGTTTACTACCTTTATCATTCTTTTTAGTTCTCCATGCTCTCTTTCTCAAGAATCGACCTTCTGGTACTTCGTCTTCACTTTCCTCTGATTCTGTTTCAACTTGCTTTTTACTTTCAACAGCTTTTCTTTCCACCACCTCTTTCGTTTTCCCTCCTTCTGTCCCTCCTCGGGTTCCTTGCGCACAATCTTCCTGCTGACTACTTGTCCCTTCTTCTAACTGGATGTTGAAGTCCCCTACACCTACTCGGGGGTCTTCCGCAAGAATCTTTCCCTCTCTCTCTGTATCTGGCACCTGTCCATCTATTCTTGTTATTTCAGGTGGAATCTCTCTCAACTTTTCATCTGGAACTTCTTTATCAACAATTTCTTTAATTGTCTTTTCACTGTCCTTTTCTTTTCTTGAACGTAGAGTTACTTGTTCAGTCTCTGAGTCTGAGCTGGTATCAGAAATCTATAACCTTCTTCTCAAGGAAATACTTCTTGGGACAAAAGTTAGATCTGACTCTGTTTCCCCCCTTTCAGAGTTTTTTCTTGTTCTTGCTTCTTCATCATCCGATTCAGAACTTGATTCTGATTCATCGAAATATTCTTTTTCTTTGTTATCCACTGGATTTGGAATCCTTAATGTGTGACTCGCATGAATCCAGTTCTTGATTCCTGCACACTTCACAGCTGTTGTTGTAGTCAAAATCACCTGTGGTGGTTTTCCCCACCTTAGGACCAAACAGTTCCTCCTTCTGTGTACCTTGATTCTCACTCAGTCCCCGGGGCTCAGATCATGAGCTTGCTTCTTTTCAAGGGTGGTGGCATCTGCTCCAAACTGATGAAACACAGAATGAACTGCGTCAGCCAGGCCCTTACAGTAATCCAAAACCATGTCATCAGTTATAGGCAACAGCTTGTTGACTGGTATGAACACATGACGCATTGCTCTGCCGATGATAATTTCATGGGGACTCAACCCTGTAGTTCTATCTGGAATTGATCTGCTAGTCATGAGTACTAGAGGCAAGACATCCGGCCATTTCATACCCGTGGCTAAACACATTTTCCCTATTCTGTTTTTGATAGTACCATTCATTTGTTCTACCACACCAGAAGCCTCTGGGTGATAGACACAATGTAGTTTCTGCTGTACATTCAATGCTTCACAAATCAATTTTATGATCTCATTTTGAAAATGTTTTCCTCTGTCTGATTCAATTGTTACTGGAAACCCAAATCTGGGAATGAATTCCCTCAAAAGCAATTTTGCCACTGTGATTCCATCACTTCTTCTTGTTGGGTATGCTTCTACCCATCTAGAAAACAAACAGACCATGACCAGAACATACCTCAACCTGCTGCAGGGAGGCATCTCAATGAAATCTACTTGCATTCTGGTGAAAGGCCCTCCTTCTCGACCTATTGTTCCTAGACTCACCACTGTTTTTCTTCCAGGGTTGTACTGCTGACATATAAGGCATCTTTGACAAAGACTCTCTGCTACAAGTCCAAATTTTGCATTGTACCAGGTCTGTTTAAACGACCTTCTCATGGCATCTCTCCCTATGTGTCCCTGTCCATGATACATCCGTGCCATGGCAGACGCCATGCTATCAGGCATAACTGGTCTTCCATCACGATAGACCCACACATGATATTTCTCCCTTGGTGCACATCCTGCTTTTACCCACTGCTTCATTTCCTCATCTCCTGCTTCTTCCTGCAATTGCCTCACTTCCCCCCAGGTACCCACAATGTTAGTAAACATTAAGGTGCAAGAATTCAAATCTCTCTCCTTTGCCCGATTCACAGAATTCTGATTACGTGCACAGTATTGGGCCATATCGTTGGCTTATTTATTGTCGATGGCAGTATAATCGCCAGATTGACTATGTGCAGCATACTTTAAAACAGCCAATTGCTTAGGCAGCAGTATCGCCTCAAGCAACTTCCCAACCACTTCAGCATTCTTGATGGGAGTTCCACTCGATGTCAAAAATCCTCTCTGTAGCCATATTTGGCCAAAGTCATGCACCACACCAAAACCGTACTGACTATCAGTTATCACAGTCACTCTCACGTTCTTTCCAATCTTGCAGGCTCTAGTCAAAGCAACAAGTTCAGCTACTTGGGCTGATCTTACACCTTTCAGGTAGGATGCTTCCATTACTGCTGCAACTGTGCATACTGCATATGCTGCACTCAGCATTCTGTCATCTGTCCTCAAGCAAGACCCATCTACAAACATCACAAAATCACTTTCTGGCAATAGTAAATCCTTTATATCCGGACATGGTTTGGTACAGAAGTCAAGTACATCCAGACAATCATGATCTCCTTCATCTCTAACTTCCACATTCTCAGCATCAGGCAGCAACGTTGAAGGATTCACATTCAAGCATCTCTCAAGGCTCACATTCGTTGCACCTAATATGACTTTTTCACATTTAGTCAGCCGGCTATGCGTCATGAACTGAGTGCGAATCCTGGTTAAAAGGATTGCCACATCATGAGGTACAAACACTTTCACAGGATATCCCATCACAATTCCTTCACTCTGCTCCAAACTCCTAAAGGAAGCAGCCACTGCTTTCACACACCCAGGTAGAGCTACAGCCACTGGGTCTAGCATGGATGAAAAGTATGCAATTGGTCTCCTCAGTTTTCCATGCTTCTGTATTAGTACAGAAAGTGCACATCCATTCCTCTCACTGCAGTACAACTCAAATTCTTTCTCGTCATCAGGCATTCCTAATGCTGGCGCTTCACACAAACCATCTCTCAGTCGTTTGAAAGCTGCCAATTCCTCTTTATTCAAATCAATGGGATCTTTCACATCACTTCTTGCTAAACGTACCAAAGGCTTTGCAATCAGGGAGAAATTGCTTATCCATGACGACAATATCCAACCATTCCAAGAAACATTCTCACTTCTCTTTGCATCATGGGGGCTCTCATTCCTTTTATGATCCTGATTCTGTCTATTGTTATTTTCCCCCTTCCCTTTTTGATATTATGGCCTAAATAATGTACTTCTTTTTAGCAAAATCGCAACTTTGATGGTGACACTTTAAGTCCTCCATCGGCCAGATGATTCAGCAAGCCTATAGTGTCCATTACACAAGCTTCACGAGTCTTCGACGCCACAAGAAGGTCGTTGATGTACTGTACTAACACTGAATTTTCAGGCATTTCTAGGCTTTCTAAGGACTTTTTCAATATCTGATTAAATATTGAGGGGGTTTCTGTATACCCTTGTGGAATTCGGCACCAAGCCAAAATACGTTCGCCAAAACGAAACGCAAAAATGTGCTGGCTGTCATGGTGCAATGGGATGGAAAAGAAAGCATGACATAAGTCAATCACAGTATACCATTCTGCATCATGGGGAATCTGATACAAAATCACAGATGGATTTGGTACAATAGGACAACATGACACAACGATTTTGTTTATCTTTCTCAAATCTTGCACTATCCTGAACTTCCCATTAGGCTTTTTCAGTCCCATAACCGGGGAATTACATGAACTACTCATTATTTCTCTCAAAATGCCTTGTTTTATCATTTTCTCAATTATAGGAGTAATTCCTTCAATTATCTCAGGTGTCAGTTTATACTGGGGAACATTTGGATAGCTTATTCCCTCTTTCACTGTTATTTTTACTGGGTCCACATTTCTCATTAGTCCCACATCTTCTCCCATGAAATCCCAGACTTCTGCCTTTACAGTCTGTTTCAATTCTTTAGGTAATTCATCAGGGTTAAATACAGCATAGACTTCAGTAACCTCAGTGTCCCTGTTTGCCATAGTCATCTTATACAGCACATCTTCATCAGGGGTCTCAAATGCTGTACCATCAGGGGTACAGAATATAGTGCAATTCATTTTGCACAACAAATCTCTACCTAACAAATTCATGTGACCCGTATCGCACACAACAAAGCGGTGCATTTCAGAGAATTTCCCTATGCTAACTTTCACTGGTTCTACTTCTAGAGTTGCGCCAAGTACGCACTCTTCTTCCTCCCCTCGGCACCGTCAATAACCTTCTTCTGACTCACTCTCATCGCGTTGTAGCCAAAACTGCGAAACAGCGCTAGCGCGCGGCAGCTTAGTTAGCTGTTCTTTGTTGTAGAATCCTGTCTCATTACTGTATTTCTGTGAGTTTTTGCTTTGTGGAAAAGGCGGTTTTGGCACCTGATTCTGTTGGGGAACAACCTGCTGCTGTCGCTGCGGTTGACCACTCACCTCATTCTGCACCTGTGGATTCAATGATGCATTTTCATTATTAGTACTTGAGGGAAATTTACACTTGGATTTCCAATGCCCTACTCTTCCGCAATTATGACATGGGAATTTCTTTTTAGCTTCTTCTATCTTAAAATTTCCCTTACCTTTCCCAGGAATGAATTTTGGTCTGGGTTCTGTATTATTCGCTTGTTCCACTAACTGAGCTTCCTGTCTTTCTGCCACTTTTACTTGTGCCCACATAGCTTTCTCTTTTAATTTACGCTGTTTGGCTTCAATCTCATCACTAAAATATTTTGCATGTCTCAATACTTCATCTATTTTCTTGTTTTTGCCAATCTACAGTATGTTGCTTGATCATTTCACTAATTTCTGGACATAAACCATATACAAATCTGAATACAAAATGGCTCAAATCCTTTTCACTCAGGTTTTCATCACCAGTGAACTGTTTAAAGGCCAGGATTAACCTTTCATAATACGTGTGTACTGACTCCTTACTTTCCTGATGAGTTCTGTCAATTTTTACCCAATCAGTTTCTTTGGGAGGTACTTTATTTTTCAGAAAGGCAATAATCTGTTCATATTTCTTCATAACTTCTTGGTCAGGGGCTCCTGTCTTTGGATCCCTAGGGTACTCTTGTGTAGGCCAATTTATCATTAGCTTGCACTCTGTCCATAAATCTGCCGGTACTATTATGTCAAACAGACTGTTTAGGTCAATCCATAATACTTTAGATAATTTCACAAATCTGTCCACTTGCCTATACCACTCTACAGGCTTTTCGCGTAGTCGAGGAAAATCATTGGTAAACAACAAAATATCTTGCCTAGTCCATGGAACATGTACATATCCTCCTCCTGGAATTTCTCTCATGGGGCATTCTGTTACTACCTTTTCTTTTTCTCTTACAGGGAAAGCTGCAAAAGTTTTATCTGAGGCATCATCTCGTTTTCGATACCACCTGCTTCTCCATTTATCCACATCTCCCCATTTTCTCAACAGGATAATTACTTCCTTAATCTGATTTATTTGTGCTGTGGTATTCAAATTTTCAATATCTTTTTCAGTAAAATCTATTCATTATGGTTTCTGTACCTTTTCAATATCTATACCCATTTCATTTGCTACTTCTTCTAATCTTTCATGCAGATTTTTTGCTCTCCAAGTTATACTTCTACACAGAAATAGTAACTGCTCATCCTGGTAGGTTTTTAACTTCTCTGTGGGAATTGTTCCTACTATTAATTCTTCCAGAACCATTCGAAGCTTGGCCACATCTAATGATTGGGATTCTTTGTCTATTCTCTGCAAGCTTCTCAACCATTCACTTAATTCCTCTGAAGTAGGACCTACTGGTTTCTCTACATTACTTTGTTCTAAGTCTTTTTGAGTTTCTAATACTGATTCCATTGTCTTTGTATGTCTTTCTGTTATATTTGGACTTAATATCAGGTTTCTAGGAACATTTGGCTCGATCGTACTCACTGTTTGTCTCCATGGATTTTCATCTATACTTTGCGTTGTCCTCTTATTCTGTTTATTACTGTTATAAGTAACCATTAAACAATGTTCACTATCTTTCTGTTTATCAAAAATAGGCATTACTGGGCCTATAGTCACTGGAACATTCACAGCTTCTAAATGTTTAGTCAATTCTCTTATCTTTTCAGTTAATTCCAAAGTTGTTTTTGCTAATTCTGCCGAATTTTCGCCACTCATTTTATCATCTGATTTTCTCTCTATCTCTCTGAGGGAATTATTTTTTCCTAATTCTTGGGGTACTGGTTCAGTCTTAATGATTCGCAAAGTTTCTCTCATTGGGGCACTTGGAGTCATTATTTCAGATTCTGGTTGATATGGGGGTGAATGTTTATAAAACATGTCATCAAGAAAAGCATCCTCCAATGCATTCACTCCATACCCTCTTGATTCTATATCATGTCTCTTTTCCGTACATTTTTTACCTCCAATTTCTTCAACATTTCTTACAGGAAACAACCCATCAGTCATACTTGCATTTCTCCATCTCCTCATTCTGTCATCATGATTTTCATGTCCATATCTACCAAACATGTATCTGTATCTGTATCTTCCGCCACTCCTCTGTCTCTCTCTGTCATGCATCTCATATTCCCATTCCGTCAGTGCTTCAAACTGTGTTGGTCTAGGTCTTGGTTCTAGATTCATCATTTTCTCTCTCAAATTTGTCAAAACCGCTAAATTAAACGAACCATGCTCTGGAAATGCCAAAACTTCATCATTCTTTGTGTATTTTACCCAATTATCTAACCAAATACAAGTATGATATCCGTATTTCGCAACCATAAAGAATGCGGGGATTTTCGGTGGGGGAAGCAACTGTCCCTCCCTAGTCACAATCGGTTTATCCTTTTTAAACAATTTCTTGATTTTCCCAAACCAGGACTTTTTCTCCTTTTCAGGTGGATCGTAATACATCATTTTGTCTTTCGTGTATCGCTAGTCTTTTCCTTACGATTGTTCTGCTATTTTAACCAATCGTAGCGCGACTCACACCAATGCACCAATCCGGAGCGTCTATGTCACTTCTTCAATTCTCCAATCCCAGCGCGTCTCACACTTACGCACCAATCAGCAGTGTCTACGTCACCCTGTAATTCTCCACTCCTAGCGCAGCATACACTAACACATCAATCAGGGGCGTCTATGTTTCTTACTGACTAGCCAATCCCAGCGCGGCTTTTCTGACGTCAGCTCTTCTCACTGTCGCAGCTCCTGCTCCTGCTGATTCCTCCTTTACAAAATGTTATCGGTAATTTTTCTTACGTTCTTTTTACTTACAAATCTGTTAGTAACGACATAAAAACGCCACCATTGTCCGCTTCGCTAACCAAAGAATAGTTAATGACCTTTCTCACAAGAATTCCGTCTTTCCCAAGAGCAGCGCTTACCTCTACCCTTCTACGGAATCGTTACTTCTGTTAATAAAGTAGCAAATCCCTCTACCTTACCCTTCTAGCAAGCATTAGCTAACTGTTTCTCCAGAATTAAGACACCTAGTTGGAGACCCAATGCTCCTGAGAAATAAAACCAGAGTTTCGCAATTAACCTGAATGCTATTTCATTCACGCACTTTCATACGGAAAATGTAGTTCATTCAAACAGAATTCTGTCTTTCCCGAGAACAGCAAACAATCTGTCCTACTACAGAATTATAACACACGTTAATAAAGTAGCACTTCCCTCTACTTTATCCTTCTAGCAAGCTTAGGGAGCACCTATTACCTTTCCAGTGATAAGCGTAATCAGTGCCTTTTGGTGACCTTCGCTACCATACACTTCTCTCATACAGAAAATGTCCCTAATGGCAACACACGACGATGTTACAGAATCGAACCCAGACAATGCGTCGAGCAACTTCAATCGTCACACGTTTTCCCCGTGTACCTACAGGGCATCAATAATTCCGTCTTTCCCGAGAGCAGCGCTTACCTCTGCCCTACTACGGAATCATTACAAGACATCCAACTTCCTACATCCCAGAAGCCTTGCAAACAACATAGAACTCAACGCGACTCAACATAGAGTGTTAATACATAAACCAATACTTTCCAATAATCAATAAGCTATTTACAGGCAATAATTCCCAAACCAAAGCAATAAAAACCATCATCTTTCTACCAGAAAAACTGTTGCAGTGCGGAAACCTGGGTAACGGGGAACAGGACAAGACCCGTACCAAATATCCTCCCTTCGTCACAGACCAGATATCACATTAACATTTTCACACATGAAGTCATTGGTGGGGCCCATAACACCAACATTCACACATCACTTCACACTGGTCTGCACATACAGGAGAGATGAATGTTTCATGCGCTGACATGAGAGGAATACCTTATAACCTATAGGAAGAAAAGTTATATCACATTTCTATACATTAACATCCCTACACCTACAGATCTCAATCCTTAAACATCAAGACACTCCTCCCACGTGATCAATGAATCATTTAGTTGGATCAGTTATGGTGATTTAGAACCAGCTAAAACACATTTAGGATCTTGATCTTCCCTCTTCAATAAATCACAAATGCATTTGCTTGTTAATCAATATTTGTTTATATATTTTATCGCAAAAAGGTTAAATCTACATCTAGAAAGTTTTATTAATTTTATGTTGAATCACAAAATACCATATTTACTTAATCTGGCTATCGGGCGTCCTCTAAGTCATCAAATTTGTCATCAATCAGTCAGAATTTAGAAGTTCTTCATGCGGCACGCTACAGTCCCAATGAAAGGCAAGGACCAGAGACATGCAAGCATCTATCAGTGCCCATGAATTTTATAAAGTTCGTAGTTCATTGGGAAAATGGGCAGCATTCGGATTATCAAAGATTCAGGAACGCAGCTGTCACCCTAGATAGTAGCGTCGCGCAACGTCACCGTCGTCTTCGTCAGCATAAGGGAAAGTATAAGCAGCCAAAAAAAAAAAGGGTAGCCTCTCTATTCTACCGTCATTTTTATAATAAAAATAATGTCAAGATGTAACATTTTACATAGTTTGGGCTTTCTTGATTGGTCGGTTAGGATCGTCTGGTGAGGTTTCACACAGCTCAAGAGGTTATGTAATGGTTTTTGGATTTTTCCGGTTTCTTGTAACTGTCCATTGTGTGGTACTTGGCTGTCTTCCCACCGTGGCCTTGTTCGGGCACAGTGTGACAAGGGTCTGGACGAGGCCACAGGAACAAACTGTTGCGCAGTCGCACTTCACCCGAAACCTCGTGGAATGGTGGCCATCGCGTCGTGTCACGTAGGCGGCCATCTTGTTTTTAGGCCCAAAGGACAACTTAAGCAAAACAAACACAAAAAGTGATTAATATATAGAAATAATTAATAAAATGTTAACCCCTTATAAATCCCTCTATGTGCTTGTAATTATCTAGCGTATAGCGACATTTAAAGTGCTCATATTCACCCATTTGATGTCATCTGGAGCAACATAATGAAAACGTCACAAAAGCCACATATATCATGCAGTATTCTATTTACTACATGTACTACTGTACTGTTAGTATGCGTACGTATTTTAGTAATAACAATTATTCAGCCATGCAAAATGCAAATCCCACGTATATTTCTTATATTAATAAGGATGATTATTACACATGCAAACTTATTTAGTAATATTATAATTAATAGATTATTTGACTAGTATATTCATGCAGAATAGGGGGGTATACAACATTTTGTACTACCCGCTCCATCAGAAGTAATGATTCGGAGATCAAAATATAATCAATACGAGAAATAGTGTGATGTACATTGGGAAATATGTGAATTCATATATATCTGGGTTACAAGCTTTTCATACATCAAAGAATAAACAAGAGGCAATGGGCAGATTGAAAGCTTTTTGAGACTTGTCAGGTTTAAATTTACAGTTAAACTTTCTGTTGGTGAACATGTCTAACCAGTCATTAAAACCACCAGCAACAATAATGTTAGGATGAGAAATAGAAGAAAGTTTCAATTTAACATTTTGCCAAAATTCAGGGTCAGATTTAACAGGGCCATAAATATTAAGGAGAGCAACTTGCTTTTGAAATATAATACCGTCAACCAAAACCCATCAGGCATTTGTATCACATTCAGTTGAAAAATCTGAATATTCAATGACTTGTGGAATAGAATGGCTACACCACCTTCACGGTTAACAGCAGGAGAGATAACAACCTGACTAACCCATTGGAGCTTAAGTTTAAGTGATTCAACATTATTACAATGCATTTCCTGTAAAAAAGCAACATGTGTATTAAGTTTTGATAGATGAGAAAGTACCCTTTGACATTTGACAGGATGACCGGTGCCACAGACATTCCACAATACAACATTAAGCATGTGACCAATGAAAACAAGTTCTTTAGAGAACTTGTATCTCTCCCTAGGGGTACCCCAACCAAACCACTTTTGAGCGACTTCGGTAGGCGCTCAATTAGAGACCTAGCCACCCTTCGCCCTCTGTTATACTGGGCGCGGCTGTGGCGCACCCCTGAGCTTTCCAACTATGCCGATGGGCTCAGGGAGGTTATGAACATGCAAGGAGCGCATAAAATTGAGTGGCTTACAAATATTAAAAATCTTTTGGTCGCAATTGGCCTCACCTCTGACCGGCCTTTGGGGGCACCAATATCCAAGGAGGAAGCCAAACGAGCTTTCTGGGCATGGGTGGATGCATCGGAACTAAGAGATCCTAACCTTGGAAGGTTGACAGAGGCATTTTACCAGCATAAATCTACTCCCCTTTTAGAACCTTACCTCGACTTTATCACCAAGCCTAAGGATAGATCTCTTTTTATTCAGTTCAGATTTGGGACCCTCCTCCTTCGTGACCGTACCAGCAAGTGGAATCCCCCCCATAAGACTCTTCCAGATTGCCCATTCTGCTCTGGTGATATCGAAAATATCTCCCACTTTTTCTTCGCCTGCCCAGCCTATTCATTACCTAGAATGAAATGGCTTAGGCCTGTTTGTTTACTCCTAGGAACAAGGGATCATATTGACGCTCTGAGAATTCTTAAAACCTCTACCAACACTACTATAGTTTGCGGGGTGGCCAAATTCCTAGGTTGGGCATGGTTGATGAGACAGAGATTTATTAGTCCTAGTTAAATCCTTTTATCTTTTCTAACTTCCAAAGCTGCAAAATTTAATAAATGTTTAGATATTTATTGTATACTACCCAATTGGATTTTCTTACGACATGTTTTAAAAATGTATTTGTAATTGTTTTTATGTATTTTGTGCTTTTATGACATCACATGTCGAAATAAAGCTTTGATTGACTAAGGCATTAAGCATGTTGCGGGGTGAGGAGAAGCATACGGGATCAGGCAAAATGGGCTGCAAGCCAAATAAAAAATACAAGTGGATACTGTTTGTCAAACATAAAATAATATAATTAGACATTTATGGGTAAAATAAAAAAAAGGGTTAGGATAACACTCATGTAAAAACAAGAAAAGAAAGAAGAGGAGACAAGAAAGAAAAAAGTACAAAAGGAGAAAGAGAGGAATGAGGGGAAGAAATAGGAAAAAGAGAAATGTGAGACAGATCAAGGATAAAATCCACATCTGAAGTGAAGCGGGTAAAGGGTATGCGAAGGGCATGTTTACGCCAAGAGCAGCAACAAAGAAGAAGACTGTAAAATGTAAAGAAAGAGGAGTAAAATATGACATACCCATGCGTAAAATTAAGAGTATTGGTAACATACACGGTAATATATAAGAAAACAAAAGAAAAAAAAAAGACTAGCCATAAACATAAAGAAGCATATAATTAGAGCAAAAAGTGAAAAAAAAACCATGGATAGAGTTATGTATATTTGGAAATATCAAGCATCAGTCTCCATTGTGTGATGTGTAATATTTTGCTAAATGTTTTCAGTTTAGCCGGGTCATCGAAAGAATGTGAGGTGCCTTCATGGGTGGTCTTACAGAGGCAGGGATGTAGAATGCCATATTGAATATTCAAATGTCTCATATGGGGTCGAATCACTAAGAATTCTTTTCGACGGGTATTGGTTGCGCTGGAGACATCCTGTGAAATAAAAAGGTTATGGCCAGACCAGAAAAGATGACGTTTTACTTTAGCAGCCTTCAAGACACGCATCAGGTCAGTGAATTCCAAGAAGAGCATTTTGATGCCACGTGGTTTAGATGAATGAGGCAGATGACGGCCCAGACGATGTGTTCATTGAATATTCAGAGGCGTTGTAGATTGAAGATCAATGAGGTCTGGAAGAAATTTCATCAAGAAAGTTGAAAGGTCGGGCCTTCAATGTTCTCAGGAAGACCATAGAGGCAAAGATTGTTCCGTCTATTTCGGTTTTCAAGGTCTTCGGTGTGTAGTTTGACCTGCTGAATTTCTTGTTCCAACACACGTATATTGATAGTTAAGGCTTAAAGGTCCCCCATGCGTTGTTCCAGCTCCAACATCTTCCCCTCCATAACAATCCATTGTTCCTCAATTTGTTGCAATTTTTCATTAGTTGCACACATAAATGTTTGAAGTCCATGTATCTCATCTAAGATAGAGTCTAAGATAGGATTCTGGGATGATAAAATTGGAGAAGGAGGGTCATTCTTTTTGGTTTTGTACCTGAAGAAGACGGTTTGGAGGGTGCATGCAAATTGCTGGCCATCTTAATATAATGAGTTGAACATTGCATAAGGTTTTGAAAAGAATGAATCCGGCATCAAAGAAGAGAATATTAGCATAAACAGTTCAGTGAAAAAGAGTAGATGAAGAGTTATTCGAAAAAAGGAGGTCGCTTAACCTGATTTCCCTGAAGTTGCTATACCTAATAATAACTAATAGGCATCATTGAGTAGGCCTACAGTGGCTTTCCAGCAATAAGTACAGTAGAAAAAGAAGACCCAGGTCATAAATAGGCAAAGTCATTTATAAGCAGACATGTTTGAGGAGATAGCGCTCATTTGAAAAACAGCAACAAAAAGAAGCAACAAAATCACTACTGTAGTACCGGATCTGAGTATTATACCATACTGATAGTTGTTTAATGTTGTAGGTTATCAGCAGGGATGAAGAAATGCTCAAAACAACTCAAACACGAGTGGCGTGACCTCAAATGTCGGCCGCTCGTGTCTATGTGAGGAAAATCACTGCCGCGGCACTAGGGCCATGGGCCGCACTTCCGGTCAATATTGATTCTTAATTGAAGTATTGTAGTAGCAATAAATAAGGTGTCAGCTCCAAATATTAAAGAAGAATTAAAATCAATACTTGGACTCACGGAGTACTACACCAAGGTTGTTTGAAATTTTGTGAGTATCGTAGAGCCATTGACCACATAATTGAGAAAAGATTCAGCATACAATCGTCAAAGAATGCCAAGAGGCATTTGTGTTAATCAAATCTGCTAGAATCACTGCCCTGTCATTAGGAAGATTTGATCCTGTACTTGCCACAGATTTCACTTATAAGGGCC